>NC_064620.1:637502735-638752735 GCF_023898315.1 Schistocerca nitens | reverse complement strand
TAAGGTGTCCGAGGCAGCACTAGACCCTTGGAGACAAGTCGGCTGGAGGACGATGTATTGAATCGCGACGCAATTTGTGTGTTCCATCGTCATTAACAGGCTCTGATCGTTACAATCAACTGTCAGTTTTGCGTCGGATTCGAAAATCTAGACTCACAGGAGAACGACCATAAGGTGCCCGAGGCAGCAATAGACCCTTGGAGACAGGTCGACCGGAGGACGATGTATTGAATCGCGACGCAATTTGTGTTTTCACTCGTCATTAACAGGCTCTGAACGTTACAATTAACTGTCAGTTTTGCGTCGGATTCGAAAATCTAGACTCATAGGAGAACGACCATAAGGTGCCCGAGGGAGCAATAGACCCTTGGAGACAGTTCGGCCGGAGGACGATGTATTGAATCGCGACGCAATTTGTGTGTTCCATCGTCATGAACAGGCTCTGAACCTTACAATTAACTGTCAGTTTTGCGTCGGATTCCAAAATCTAGAGTCACAGGAGATCGACCATAAGGTGCCCGAGGCAGCACTAGACCCTTGGAGACAGGTCGGCCGGAGGACGATGTATTGAATCGCGACGCGATTTGTGTGTTCCATCGTCATTAACAGGCTCTGAACGTTACAGTTAACTGTCAGTTTTGCGTCGGATTCGAAAATCTAGACTCACAGGAGATCGACCATAAGGTGCCCGAGGCAGCAATAGACTCTTGGAGACAGGTCGGCCGGAGGACGATGTATTGAATCGCGACGCGATTTGTGTGTTCCATTGTCATTAACAGGCTCTGAACGTTACAATTAACTGTCAGTTTTGCGTCGGATTCGAAAATCTAGACTCACAGGAGAACGACCATAAGGTGCCCGAGGCAGCACTAGACCCTTGGAGACAAATCGGCTTAAGGACGATGTATTGAATCGCGACGCGATTTGTGTGTTCCATCGTCATTAACAGGCTCTGAACGTTACAATTAACTGTCAGTTTTGCGTCGGATTCGAAAATCTAGACTCACAGGAGAACGACCATAAGGTGCCCGAGGCAGCAATAGACCCTTGGAGACAGGTCGGCCGGAGGACGATGTATTGAATCGCGACGCGATTTGTGTGTTCCATCGTCATTAACAGGCTCTGAACCTTACAATTAACTGTCAGTTTTGCGTCGGATTCGAAAATCTAGACTCACAGGAGATCGACCATAAGGTGCCCGAGGCAGCTATAGACCCATGGAGACAAGTCGGCTGGAGGACGATGTGTTGAATCGCGACGCGATTTGTGTGTTCCATCGTCATTAACAGGCTCTGAACGTTACAATTAACTGTCAGTTTTGCGTCGGATTCGAAAATCTAGACTCACAGGAGATCGACCATAAGGTGCCCGAGGCAGCAATAGACCCTTGGAGACAGGTCGGCCGGAGGACGATGTATTGAATCGCGACGCGATTTGTGTGTTCCATTGTCATTAAGAGGCTCTGAACCTTACAATTAACTGTTAGATTTGCGTCGGATTCGAAAATCTAGACTCACAGAAGAACGACCATAAGGTGCCCGAGGCAGCACTAGACCCTTGGAGACAAGTCGGCTGGAGGACGATGTATTGAATCGCGACTTGATTTGTGTGTTCCATCGTCATTAACAGGCTCTGAACGTCACAATCAACTGTCAGTTTTGCGTCGGATTCGAAAATCTAGACTCACAGGAGAACGACCATAAGGTGCCCGAGGCAGCAATAGGCCCTTGGAGACAGGTCGGCCGGAGGACGATGTATTGAATCGCGACGCAATTTGTGTGTTCCATCGTCATTAACAGGCTCTGAACGTTACAATTAACTGTCAGTTTTGCGTCGGATTCGAAAATCTAGACTCACAGGAGAACGACCATAAGGTGCCCGAGGCAGCAATAGACCCTTGGAGACAGGTCGGCCGGAGGACGATGTATTGAATCGCGACGCAATTTGAGTGTTCCATCGTCATTAACAGGCTCTGAACCTTACAATTAACTGTCAGTTTTGCGTCGGATTCGAAAATCTAGACTCACAGGAGATCGACCATAAGGTGCCCGAGGCAGCAATAGACCCTTGGAGACAGGTCGGCCGGAGGACGATGTATTGAATCGCGACGCAATTTGTGTGTTCCATCGTCATTAACAGGCTCTGAACCTTACAATTAACTGTCAGTTTTGCGTCGGATTCGAAAATCTAGACTCACAGGACATCGACCATAAGGTGCCCGAGGCAGCAATAGACCCTTGGAGACAGGTCGGCCGGAGGACGATGTATTGAATCGCGACGCAATTTGTGTGTTCCATCGTCATTAAGAGGCTCTGAACGTTACAATTAACTGTCAGTTTGCGTCGGATTCGAAAATCTAGACTCACAGGAGAACGACCATAAGGTGCCCGAGGCAGCTATAGACCCATGGAGACAAGTCGGCTGGAGGACGATGTGTTGAATCGCGACGCGATTTGTGTGTTCCATCGTCATTAACAGGCTCTGAACGTTACAATTAACTGTCAGTTTTGCGTCGGATTCGAAAATCTAGACTCACAGGAGATCGACCATAAGGTGCCCGAGGCAGCAATAGACCCTTGGAGACAGGTCGGCCGGAGGACGATGTATTGAATCGCGACGCAATTTGTGTGTTCCATTGTCATTAAGAGGCTCTGAACCTTACAATTAACTGTCAGTTTTGCGTCGGATTCGAAAATCTAGACTCACAGAAGAACGACCATAAGGTGCCCGAGGCAGCACTAGACCCTTGGAGACAAGTCGGCTGGAGGACGATGTATTGAATCGCGACGCGATTTGTGTGTTCCATCGTCATTAACAGGCTCTGAACGTTACAATCAACTGTCAGTTTTGCGTCGGATTCGAAAATCTAGACTCACAGGAGAACGACCATAAGGTGCCCGAGGCAGCAATAGACCCTTGGAGACAGGTCGGCCGGAGGACGATGTATTGAATCGCGACGCAATTTGTGTGTTCCATCGTCATTAACAGGCTCTGAACCTTACAATTAACTGTCAGTTTTGCGTCGGATTCGAAAATCTAGACTCACAGGAGATCGACCATAAGGTGCCCGAGGCAGCAATAGACCCTTGGAGACAGGTCGGCCGGAGGACGATGTATTGAATCGCGACGCAATTTGTGTGTTCCATCGTCATTAACAGGCTCTGAACGTTACAATTAACTGTCAGTTTTGCGTCGGATTCGAAAATCTAGACTCACAGGAGATCGACCATAAGGTGCCCGAGGCAGCAATAGACCCTTGGAGACAGGTCGGCCGGAGGACGATGTATTGAATCGCGACGCGATTTGTGTGTTCCATTGTCATTAACAGGCTCTGAACGTTACAATTAACTGTCAGTTTTGCGTCGAATTCGTAAATCTACACTCACAGGAGAACGACCATAAGGTGCCCTAGGCAGCACTCGACCCTTGGAGACAAATCGGCCGGAGGACGATGTATTGAATCGCGACGCGATTTGTGTGTTCCATTGTCATTAACAGGCTCTGAACGTTACAATTAACTGTCAGTTTTGCGTCGGATTCGAAAATCTAGACTCACAGGAGAACGACCATAAGGTGCCCGAGGCAGCACTAGACCCTTGGAGACAAATCGGCTGGAGGACGATGTATTGAATCGCGACGCGATTTGTGTGTTCCATCGTCATTAACAGGCTCTGAACGTTACAATTAACTGTCAGTTTTGCGTCGGATTCGAAAATCTAGACTCACAGGAGATCGACCATAAGGTGCCCGAGGCAGCACTAGACCCTTGGAGACAGGTCGGCCGGAGGACGATGTATTGAATCGCGACGCGATTTGTGTGTTCCATCGTCATTAACAGGCTCTGAACGTTACAGTTAACTGTCAGTTTTGCGTCGGATTCGAAAATCTAGACTCACAGGAGATCGACCATAAGGTGCCCGAGGCAGCAATAGACACTTGGAGACAGGTCGGCCGGAGGACGATGTATTGAATCGCGACGCGATTTGTGTGTTCCATTGTCATTAACAGGCTCTGAACGTTACAATTAACTGTCAGTTTTGCGTCGGATTCGAAAATCTAGACTCACAGGAGAACGACCATAAGGTGCCCGAGGCAGCACTAGACCCTTGGAGACAAATCGGCTTAAGGACGATGTATTGAATCGCGACGCGATTTGTGTGTTCCATCGTCATTAACAGGCTCTGAACGTTACAATTAACTGTCAGTTTTGCGTCGGATTCGAAAATCTAGTCTCACAGGAGAACGACCATAAGGTGCCCGAGGCAGCAATAGACCCTTGGAGACAGGTCGGCCGGAGGACGATGTATTGAATCGCGACGCGATTTGTGTGTTCCATCGTCATTAACAGGCTCTGAACCTTACAATTAACTGTCAGTTTTGCGTCGGATTCGAAAATCTAGACTCACAGGAGATCGACCATAAGGTGCCCGAGGCAGCTATAGACCCATGGAGACAAGTCGGCTGGAGGACGATGTGTTGAATCGCGACGCGATTTGTGTGTTCCATCGTCATTAACAGGCTCTGAACGTTACAATTAACTGTCAGTTTTGCGTCGGATTCGAAAATCTAGACTCACAGGAGATCGACCATAAGGTGCCCGAGGCAGCAATAGACCCTTGGAGACAGGTCGGCCGGAGGACGATGTATTGAATCGCGACGCGATTTGTGTGTTCCATTGTCATTAAGAGGCTCTGAACCTTACAATTAACTGTTAGTTTTGCGTCGGATTCGAAAATCTAGACTCACAGAAGAACGACCATAAGGTGCCCGAGGCAGCAATAGGCCCTTGGAGACAGGTCGGCCGGAGGACGATGTATTGAATCGCGACGCAATTTGTGTGTTCCATCGTCATTAACAGGCTCTGAACGTTACAATTAACTGTCAGTTTTGCGTCGGATTCGAAAATCTAGACTCACAGGAGAACGACCATAAGGTGCCCGAGGCAGCAATAGACCCTTGGAGACAGGTCGGCCGGAGGACGATGTATTGAATCGCGACGCAATTTGAGTGTTCCATCGTCATTAACAGGCTCTGAACCTTACAATTAACTGTCAGTTTTGCGTCGGATTCGAAAATCTAGACTCACAGGAGATCGACCATAAGGTGCCCGAGGCAGCAATAGACCCTTGGAGACAGGTCGGCCGGAGGACGATGTATTGAATCGCGACGCAATTTGTGTGTTCCATCGTCATTAACAGGCTCTGAACCTTACAATTAACTGTCAGTTTTGCGTCGGATTCGAAAATCTAGACTCACAGGACATCGACCATAAGGTGCCCGAGGCAGCAATAGACCCTTGGAGACAGGTCGGCCGGAGGACGATGTATTGAATCGCGTCGCAATTTGTGTGTTCCATCGTCATTAAGAGGCTCTGAACGTTACAATTAACTGTCAGTTTGCGTCGGATTCGAAAATCTAGACTCACAGGAGAACGACCATAAGGTGCCCGAGGCAGCTATAGACCCATGGAGACAAGTCGGCTGGAGGACGATGTGTTGAATCGCGACGCGATTTGTGTGTTCCATCGTCATTAACAGGCTCTGAACGTTACAATTAACTGTCAGTTTTGCGTCGGATTCGAAAATCTAGACTCACAGGAGATCGACCATAAGGTGCCCGAGGCAGCAATAGACCCTTGGAGACAGGTCGGCCGGAGGACGATGTATTGAATCGCGACGCAATTTGTGTGTTCCATTGTCATTAAGAGGCTCTGAACCTTACAATTAACTGTCAGTTTTGCGTCGGATTCGAAAATCTAGACTCACAGAAGAACGACCATAAGGTGCCCGAGGCAGCACTAGACCCTTGGAGACAAGTCGGCTGGAGGACGATGTATTGAATCGCGACGCGATTTGTGTGTTCCATCGTCATTAACAGGCTCTGAACGTTACAATCAACTGTCAGTTTTGCGTCGGATTCGAAAATCTAGACTCACAGGAGAACGACCATAAGGTGCCCGAGGCAGCAATAGACCCTTGGAGACAGGTCGGCCGGAGGACGATGTATTGAATCGCGACGCAATTTGTGTGTTCCATCGTCATTAACAGGCTCTGAACCTTACAATTAACTGTCAGTTTTGCGTCGGATTCGAAAATCTAGACTCACAGGAGATCGACCATAAGGTGCCCGAGGCAGCAATAGACCCTTGGAGACAGGTCGGCCGGAGGACGATGTATTGAATCGCGACGCAATTTGTGTGTTCCATCGTCATTAACAGGCTCTGAACGTTACAATTAACTGTCAGTTTTGCGTCGGATTCGAAAATCTAGACTCACAGGAGATCGACCATAAGGTGCCCGAGGCAGCAATAGACCCTTGGAGACAGGTCGGCCGGAGGACGATGTATTGAATCGCGACGCGATTTGTGTGTTCCATTGTCATTAACAGGCTCTGAACGTTACAATTAACTGTCAGTTTTGCGTCGAATTCGTAAATCTAGACTCACAGGAGAACGACCATAAGGTGCCCTAGGCAGCACTAGACCCTTGGAGACAAATCGGCCGGAGGACGATGTATTGAATCGCGACGCGATTTGTGTGTTCCATTGTCATTAACAGGCTCTGAACGTTACAATTAACTGTCAGTTTTGCGTCGGATTCGAAAATCTAGACTCACAGGAGAACGACCATAAGGTGCCCGAGGCAGCACTAGACCCTTGGAGACAAATCGGCTGGAGGACGATGTATTGAATCGCGACGCGATTTGTGTGTTCCATCGTCATTAACAGGCTCTGAACGTTACAATTAACTGTCAGTTTTGCGTCGGATTCGAAAATCTAGACTCACAGGAGAACGACCATAAGGTGCCCGAGGCAGCAATAGACCCTTGGAGACAGGTCTGCCGGAGGACGATGTATTGAATCGCGACGCAATTTGTGTGTTCCATCGTCATTAACAGGCTCTGAACCTTACAATTAACTGTCAGTTTGCGTCGGATTCGAAAATCTAGACTCACAGGAGAACGACCATAAGGTGCCCGAGGCAGCTATAGACCCATGGAGACAAGTCGGCTGGAGGACGATGTGTTGAATCGCGACGCGATTTGTGTGTTCCATCGTCTTTAACAGGCTCTGAACGTTACAATTAACTGTCAGTTTTGCGTCGGATTCGAAAATCTAGACTCACAGGAGATCGACCATAAGGTGCCCGAGGCAGCAATACACCCTTGGAGACAGGTCGGCCGGAGGACGATGTATTGAATCGCGACGCAATTTGTGTGTTCCATTGTCATTAAGAGGCTCTGAACCTTACAATTAACTGTCAGTTTTGCGTCGGATTCGAAAATCTAGACTCACAGAAGAACGACCATAAGGGGCCCGAGGCAGCACTAGACCCTTGGAGACAAGTCGGCTGGAGGACGATGTATTGAATCGCGACGCGATTTGTGTGTTCCATCGTCATTAACAGGCTCTGAACGTTACAACCAACTGTCAGTTTTGCGTCGGATTCGAAAATCTAGACTCACAGGAGAACGACCATAAGGTGCCCGAGGCAGCAATAGACCCTTGGAGACAGGTCGGCCGGAGGACGATGTATTGAATCGCGACGCAATTTGTGTGTTCCATCGTCATTAACAGGCTCTGAACGTTACAATTAACTGTCAGTTTTGCGTCGGATTCGAAAATCTAGAGTCACAGGAGATCGACCATAAGGTGCCCGAGGCAGCACTAGACCCTTGGAGACAGGTCGGCCGGAGGACGATGTATTGAATCGCGACGCGATTTGTGTGTTCCATCGTCATTAACAGGCTCTGAACCTTACAATTAACTGTCAGTTTTGCGTCGGATTCGAAAATCTAGACTCACAGGAGATCGACCATAAGGTGCCCGAGGCAGCTATAGACCCATGGAGACAAGTCGGCTGGAGGACGATGTGTTGAATCGCGACGCGATTTGTGTGTTCCATCGTCATTAACAGGCTCTGAACGTTACAATTAACTGTCAGTTTTGCGTCGGATTCGAAAATCTAGACTCACAGGAGATCGACCATAAGGTGCCCGAGGCAGCAATACACCCTTGGACACAGGTCGGCCGGAGGACGATGTATTGAATCGCGACGCAATTTGTGTGTTCCATTGTCATTAAGAGGCTCTGAACCTTACAATTAACTGTTAGTTTTGCGTCGGATTCGAAAATCTAGACTCACAGAAGAACGACCATAAGGTGCCCGAGGCAGCACTAGACCCTTGGAGACAAGTCGGCTGGAGGACGATGTATTGAATCGCGACGCGATTTGTGTGTTCCATCGTCATTAACAGGCTCTGAACGTCACAATCAACTGTCAGTTTTGCGTCGGATTCGAAAATCTAGACTCACAGGAGAACGACCATAAGGTGCCCGAGGCAGCAATAGGCCCTTGGAGACAGGTCGGCCGGAGGACAATGTATTGAATCGCGACGCAATTTGTGTGTTCCATCGTCATTAACAGGCTCTGAACGTTACAATTAACTGTCAGTTTTGTGTCGGATTCGAAAATCTAGACTCACAGGAGAACGACCATAAGGTGCCCGAGGCAGCAATAGACCCTTGGAGACAGGTCGGCCGGAGGACGATGTATTGAATCGCGACGCAATTTGTGTGTTCCATCGTCATTAACAGGCTCTGAACCTTACAATTAACTGTCAGTTTTGCGTCAGATTCGAAAATCTAGACTCACAGGAGATCGACCATAAGGTGCCCGAGGCAGCAATAGACCCTTGGAGACAGGTCGGCCGGAGGACGATGTATTGAATCGCGACGCAATTTGTGTGTTCCATCGTCATTAACAGGCTCTGAACGTTACAATTAACTGTCAGTTTTGCGTCTGATTCGAAAATCTAGACTCATAGGAGAACGACCATAAGGTGCCCGAGGCAGCAATAGACCCTGGGAGACAGGTCGGCCGGAGGACGATGTATTGAATCGCGACGCGATTTGTGTGTTCCATCGTCATTAACAGGCTCTGAACGTTACAATTAACTGTCAGTTTTGCGTCGGATTCGAAAATTTAGACTCACAGGAGATCGACCATAAGGTGCCCGAGGCAGCAATAGACCCTTGGACACAGGTCGGCCGGAGGACGATGTATTGAATCGCGACAGGATTTGTGTGTTCCATCGTCATTAACAGGCTCTGAACGTTACAATTAACTGTCAGTTTTGCGTCGGATTCGAAAATCTAGACTCACAGGAGATCGACCATAAGGTGCCCGAGGCAGCAATAGACCCTTGGAGACAGGTCGGCCGGAGGACGATGTATTGAATCGCGACGCGATTTGTGTGTTCCATTGTCATTAAGAGGCTCTGAACGTTACAATTAACTGTCAGTTTTGCGTCGGATTCGAAAATCTAGACTCACAGGAGAACGACCATAAGGTGTCCGAGGCAGCACTAGACCCTTGGAGACAAGTCGGCTGGAGGACGATGTATTGTATCGCGACGCAATTTGTGTGTTCCATCGTCATTAACAGGCTCTGAACGTTACAATCAACTGTCAGTTTTGCGTCGGATTCGAAAATCTAGACTCACAGGAGAACGACCATAAGGTGCCCGAGGCAGCAATAGACCCTTGGAGACAGGTCGACCGGAGGACGATGTATTGAATCGCGACGCAATTTGTGTTTTCCATCGTCATTAACAGGCTCTGAACGTTACAATTAACTGTCAGTTTTGCGTCGGATTCGAAAATCTAGACTCATAGGAGAACGACCATAAGGTGCCCGAGGGAGCAATAGACCCTTGGAGACAGTTCGGCCGGAGGACGATGTATTGAATCGCGACGCAATTTGTGTGTTAAATCGTCATGAACAGGCTCTGAACCTTACAATTAACTGTCAGTTTTGCGTCGGATTCGAAAATCTAGACTCACAGGAGAACGACCATAAGGTGCCCGAGGCAGCACTAGACCCTTGGAGACATATCGGCTGGAGGACGATGTATTGAATCGCGACGCGATTTGTGTGTTCCATCGTCATTAACAGGCTCTGAACGTTACAATTAACTGTCAGTTTTGCGTCGGATTCGAAAATCTAGACTCACAGGAGAACGACCATAAGGTGCCCGAGGCAGCAATAGACCCTTGGAGACAGGTCGGCCGGAGGACGATGTATTGAATCGCGACGCAATTTGTGTGTTCCATCGTCATTAACAGGCTCTGAACCTTACAATTAACTGTCAGTTTTGCGTCGGATTCGAAAATCTAGACTCACAGGACATCGACCATAAGGTGCCCGAGGCAGCAATAGACCCTTGGAGACAGGTCGGCCGGAGGACGATGTATTGAATCGCGACGCAATTTGTGTGTTCCATCGTCATTAAGAGGCTCTGAACGTTACAATTAACTGTCAGTTTGCGTCGGATTCGAAAATCTAGACTCACAGGAGAACGACCATAAGGTGCCCGAGGCAGCTATAGACCCATGGAGACAAGTCGGCAGGAGGACGATGTGTTGAATCGCGACGCGATTTGTGTGTTCCATCGTCATTAACAGGCTCTGAACGTTACAATTAACTGTCAGTTTTGCGTCGGATTCGAAAATCTAGACTCACAGGAGATCGACCATAAGGTGCCCGAGGCAGCAAGAGACCCTTGGAGACAGGTCGGCCGGAGGACGATGTATTGAATCGCGACGCAATTTGTGTGTTCCATTGTCATTAAGAGGCTCTGAACCTTACAATTAACTGTCAGTTTTGCGTCGGATTCGAAAATCTAGACTCACAGAAGAACGACCATAAGGTGCCCGAGGCAGCACTAGACCCTTGGAGACAAGTCGGCTGGAGGACGATGTATTGAATCGCGACGCGATTTGTGTGTTCCATCGTCATTAACAGGCTCTGAACGTTACAATCAACTGTCAGTTTTGCGTCGGATTCGAAAATCTAGACTCACAGGAGAACGACCATAAGGTGCCCGAGGCAGCAATAGACCCTTGGAGACAGGTCGGCCGGAGGACGATGTATTGAATCGCGACGCAATTTGTGTGTTCCATCGTCATTAACAGGCTCTGAACCTTACAATTAACTGTCAGTTTTGCGTCGGATTCGAAAATCTAGACTCACAGGAGATCGACCATAAGGTGCCCGAGGCAGCAATAGACCCTTGGAGACAGGTCGGCCGGAGTACGATGTATTGAATCGCGACGCAATTTGTGTGTTCCATCGTCATTAAGAGGCTCTGAACGTTACAATTAACTGTCAGTTTGCGTCGGATTCGAAAATCTAGACTCACAGGAGAACGACCATACGGTGTCCAAGGCAGCACTAGACCCTTGGAGACAAGTCGGCTGGAGGACGATGTATTGAATCGCGACGCAATTTGTGTGTTCCATCATCATTAACAGGCTCTGAACGTTACAATTAACTGTCAGTTTTGCGTCGGATTCGAAAATCTAGAGTCACAGGAGATCGACCATAAGGTGCCCGAGGCAGCAATAGACCCTTGGAGACAGGTCGGCCGGAGGACGATGTATTGAATCGCGACGCGATTTGTGTGTTCCATTGTCATTAACAGGCTCTGAACGTTACAATTAACTGTCAGTTTTGCGTCGAATTCGAAAATCTAGACTCACAGGACATCGACCATAAGGTGCCCGAGGCAGCAATAGACCCTTGGAGACAGGTCGGCCGGAGGACGATGTATTGAATCGCGACGCAATTTGTGTGTTCCATCGTCATTAAGAGGCTCTGAACGTTACAATTAACTGTCAGTTTTGCGTCGGATTCGAAAATCTAGACTCACAGGAGAACGACCATAAGGTGTCCGAGGCAGCACTAGACCCTTGGAGACAAGTCGGCTGGAGGACGATGTATTGTATCGCGACGCAATTTGTGTGTTCCATCGTCATTAACAGGCTCTGAAAGTTACAATCAACTGTCAGTTTTGCGTCGGATTCGAAAATCTAGACTCACAGGAGAACGACCATAAGGTGCCCGAGGCAGCAATAGACCCTTGGAGACAGGTCGACCGGAGGACGATGTATTGAATCGCGACGCAATTTGTGTTTTCCATCGTCATTAACAGGCTCTGAACGTTACAATTAACTGTCAGTTTTGCGTCGGATTCGAAAATCTAGACTCATAGGAGAACGACCATAAGGTGCCCGAGGGAGCAATAGACCCTTGGAGACAGTTCGGCCGGAGGACGATGTATTGAATCGCGACGCAATTTGTGTGTTAAATCGTCATGAACAGGCTCTGAACCTTACAATTAACTGTCAGTTTTGCGTCGGATTCGAAAATCTAGACTCACAGGAGAACGACCATAAGGTGCCCGAGGCAGCACTAGACCCTTGGAGACATATCGGCTGGAGGACGATGTATTGAATCGCGACGCGATTTGTGTGTTCCATCGTCATTAACAGGCTCTGAACGTTACAACCAACTGTCAGTTTTGCGTCGGATTCGAAAATCTAGACTCACAGGAGAACGACCATAAGGTGCCCGAGGCAGCAATAGACCCTTGGAGACAGGTCGGCCGGAGGACGATGTATTGAATCGCGACGCAATTTGTGTGTTCCATCGTCATTAACAGGCTCTGAACGTTACAATTAACTGTCAGTTTTGCGTCGGATTCGAAAATCTAGAGTCACAGGAGATCGACCATAAGGTGCCCGAGGCAGCACTAGACCCTTGGAGACAGGTCGGCCGGAGGACGATGTATTGAATCGCGACGCGATTTGTGTGTTCCATCGTCATTAACAGGCTCTGAACCTTACAATTAACTGTCAGTTTTGCGTCGGATTCGAAAATCTAGACTCACAGGAGATCGACCATAAGGTGCCCGAGGCAGCTATAGACCCATGGAGACAAGTCGGCTGGAGGACGATGTGTTGAATCGCGACGCGATTTGTGTGTTCCATCGTCATTAACAGGCTCTGAACGTTACAATTAACTGTCAGTTTTGCGTCGGATTCGAAAATCTAGACTCACAGGAGATCGACCATAAGGTGCCCGAGGCAGCAATACACCCTTGGACACAGGTCGGCCGGAGGACGATGTATTGAATCGCGACGCAATTTGTGTGTTCCATTGTCATTAAGAGGCTCTGAACCTTACAATTAACTGTTAGTTTTGCGTCGGATTCGAAAATCTAGACTCACAGAAGAACGACCATAAGGTGCCCGAGGCAGCACTAGACCCTTGGAGACAAGTCGGCTGGAGGACGATGTATTGAATCGCGACGCGATTTGTGTGTTCCATCGTCATTAACAGGCTCTGAACGTCACAATCAACTGTCAGTTTTGCGTCGGATTCGAAAATCTAGACTCACAGGAGAACGACCATAAGGTGCCCGAGGCAGCAATAGGCCCTTGGAGACAGGTCGGCCGGAGGACAATGTATTGAATCGCGACGCAATTTGTGTGTTCCATCGTCATTAACAGGCTCTGAACGTTACAATTAACTGTCAGTTTTGTGTCGGATTCGAAAATCTAGACTCACAGGAGAACGACCATAAGGTGCCCGAGGCAGCAATAGACCCTTGGAGACAGGTCGGCCGGAGGACGATGTATTGAATCGCGACGCAATTTGTGTGTTCCATCGTCATTAACAGGCTCTGAACCTTACAATTAACTGTCAGTTTTGCGTCAGATTCGAAAATCTAGACTCACAGGAGATCGACCATAAGGTGCCCGAGGCAGCAATAGACCCTTGGAGACAGGTCGGCCGGAGGACGATGTATTGAATCGCGACGCAATTTGTGTGTTCCATCGTCATTAACAGGCTCTGAACGTTACAATTAACTGTCAGTTTTGCGTCTGATTCGAAAATCTAGACTCATAGGAGAACGACCATAAGGTGCCCGAGGCAGCAATAGACCCTGGGAGACAGGTCGGCCGGAGGACGATGTATTGAATCGCGACGCGATTTGTGTGTTCCATCGTCATTAACAGGCTCTGAACGTTACAATTAACTGTCAGTTTTGCGTCGGATTCGAAAATTTAGACTCACAGGAGATCGACCATAAGGTGCCCGAGGCAGCAATAGACCCTTGGACACAGGTCGGCCGGAGGACGATGTATTGAATCGCGACAGGATTTGTGTGTTCCATCGTCATTAACAGGCTCTGAACGTTACAATTAACTGTCAGTTTTGCGTCGGATTCGAAAATCTAGACTCACAGGAGATCGACCATAAGGTGCCCGAGGCAGCAATAGACCCTTGGAGACAGGTCGGCCGGAGGACGATGTATTGAATCGCGACGCGATTTGTGTGTTCCATTGTCATTAAGAGGCTCTGAACGTTACAATTAACTGTCAGTTTTGCGTCGGATTCGAAAATCTAGACTCACAGGAGAACGACCATAAGGTGTCCGAGGCAGCACTAGACCCTTGGAGACAAGTCGGCTGGAGGACGATGTATTGTATCGCGACGCAATTTGTGTGTTCCATCGTCATTAACAGGCTCTGAACGTTACAATCAACTGTCAGTTTTGCGTCGGATTCGAAAATCTAGACTCACAGGAGAACGACCATAAGGTGCCCGAGGCAGCAATAGACCCTTGGAGACAGGTCGACCGGAGGACGATGTATTGAATCGCGACGCAATTTGTGTTTTCCATCGTCATTAACAGGCTCTGAACGTTACAATTAACTGTCAGTTTTGCGTCGGATTCGAAAATCTAGACTCATAGGAGAACGACCATAAGGTGCCCGAGGGAGCAATAGACCCTTGGAGACAGTTCGGCCGGAGGACGATGTATTGAATCGCGACGCAATTTGTGTGTTAAATCGTCATGAACAGGCTCTGAACCTTACAATTAACTGTCAGTTTTGCGTCGGATTCGAAAATCTAGACTCACAGGAGAACGACCATAAGGTGCCCGAGGCAGCACTAGACCCTTGGAGACATATCGGCTGGAGGACGATGTATTGAATCGCGACGCGATTTGTGTGTTCCATCGTCATTAACAGGCTCTGAACGTTACAATTAACTGTCAGTTTTGCGTCGGATTCGAAAATCTAGACTCACAGGAGAACGACCATAAGGTGCCCGAGGCAGCAATAGACCCTTGGAGACAGGTCGGCCGGAGGACGATGTATTGAATCGCGACGCAATTTGTGTGTTCCATCGTCATTAACAGGCTCTGAACCTTACAATTAACTGTCAGTTTTGCGTCGGATTCGAAAATCTAGACTCACAGGACATCGACCATAAGGTGCCCGAGGCAGCAATAGACCCTTGGAGACAGGTCGGCCGGAGGACGATGTATTGAATCGCGACGCAATTTGTGTGTTCCATCGTCATTAAGAGGCTCTGAACGTTACAATTAACTGTCAGTTTGCGTCGGATTCGAAAATCTAGACTCACAGGAGAACGACCATAAGGTGCCCGAGGCAGCTATAGACCCATGGAGACAAGTCGGCAGGAGGACGATGTGTTGAATCGCGACGCGATTTGTGTGTTCCATCGTCATTAACAGGCTCTGAACGTTACAATTAACTGTCAGTTTTGCGTCGGATTCGAAAATCTAGACTCACAGGAGATCGACCATAAGGTGCCCGAGGCAGCAAGAGACCCTTGGAGACAGGTCGGCCGGAGGACGATGTATTGAATCGCGACGCAATTTGTGTGTTCCATTGTCATTAAGAGGCTCTGAACCTTACAATTAACTGTCAGTTTTGCGTCGGATTCGAAAATCTAGACTCACAGAAGAACGACCATAAGGTGCCCGAGGCAGCACTAGACCCTTGGAGACAAGTCGGCTGGAGGACGATGTATTGAATCGCGACGCGATTTGTGTGTTCCATCGTCATTAACAGGCTCTGAACGTTACAATCAACTGTCAGTTTTGCGTCGGATTCGAAAATCTAGACTCACAGGAGAACGACCATAAGGTGCCCGAGGCAGCAATAGACCCTTGGAGACAGGTCGGCCGGAGGACGATGTATTGAATCGCGACGCAATTTGTGTGTTCCATCGTCATTAACAGGCTCTGAACCTTACAATTAACTGTCAGTTTTGCGTCGGATTCGAAAATCTAGACTCACAGGAGATCGACCATAAGGTGCCCGAGGCAGCAATAGACCCTTGGAGACAGGTCGGCCGGAGTACGATGTATTGAATCGCGACGCAATTTGTGTGTTCCATCGTCATTAAGAGGCTCTGAACGTTACAATTAACTGTCAGTTTGCGTCGGATTCGAAAATCTAGACTCACAGGAGAACGACCATACGGTGTCCAAGGCAGCACTAGACCCTTGGAGACAAGTCGGCTGGAGGACGATGTATTGAATCGCGACGCAATTTGTGTGTTCCATCATCATTAACAGGCTCTGAACGTTACAATTAACTGTCAGTTTTGCGTCGGATTCGAAAATCTAGAGTCACAGGAGATCGACCATAAGGTGCCCGAGGCAGCAATAGACCCTTGGAGACAGGTCGGCCGGAGGACGATGTATTGAATCGCGACGCGATTTGTGTGTTCCATTGTCATTAACAGGCTCTGAACGTTACAATTAACTGTCAGTTTTGCGTCGAATTCGAAAATCTAGACTCACAGGACATCGACCATAAGGTGCCCGAGGCAGCAATAGACCCTTGGAGACAGGTCGGCCGGAGGACGATGTATTGAATCGCGACGCAATTTGTGTGTTCCATCGTCATTAAGAGGCTCTGAACGTTACAATTAACTGTCAGTTTTGCGTCGGATTCGAAAATCTAGACTCACAGGAGAACGACCATAAGGTGTCCGAGGCAGCACTAGACCCTTGGAGACAAGTCGGCTGGAGGACGATGTATTGTATCGCGACGCAATTTGTGTGTTCCATCGTCATTAACAGGCTCTGAACGTTACAATCAACTGTCAGTTTTGCGTCGGATTCGAAAATCTAGACTCACAGGAGAACGACCATAAGGTGCCCGAGGCAGCAATAGACCCTTGGAGACAGGTCGACCGGAGGACGATGTATTGAATCGCGACGCAATTTGTGTTTTCCATCGTCATTAACAGGCTCTGAACGTTACAATTAACTGTCAGTTTTGCGTCGGATTCGAAAATCTAGACTCATAGGAGAACGACCATAAGGTGCCCGAGGGAGCAATAGACCCTTGGAGACAGTTCGGCCGGAGGACGATGTATTGAATCGCGACGCAATTTGTGTGTTAAATCGTCATGAACAGGCTCTGAACCTTACAATTAACTGTCAGTTTTGCGTCGGATTCGAAAATCTAGACTCACAGGAGAACGACCATAAGGTGCCCGAGGCAGCACTAGACCCTTGGAGACATATCGGCTGGAGGACGATGTATTGAATCGCGACGCGATTTGTGTGTTCCATCGTCATTAACAGGCTCTGAACGTTACAATTAACTGTCAGTTTTGCGTCGGATTCGAAAATCTAGACTCACAGGAGAACGACCATAAGGTGCCCGAGGCAGCAATAGACCCTTGGAGACAGGTCGGCCGGAGGACGATGTATTGAATCGCGACGCAATTTGTGTGTTCCATCGTCATTAACAGGCTCTGAACCTTACAATTAACTGTCAGTTTTGCGTCGGATTCGAAAATCTAGACTCACAGGACATCGACCATAAGGTGCCCGAGGCAGCAATAGACCCTTGGAGACAGGTCGGCCGGAGGACGATGTATTGAATCGCGACGCAATTTGTGTGTTCCATCGTCATTAAGAGGCTCTGAACGTTACAATTAACTGTCAGTTTGCGTCGGATTCGAAAATCTAGACTCACAGGAGAACGACCATAAGGTGCCCGAGGCAGCTATAGACCCATGGAGACAAGTCGGCTGGAGGACGATGTGTTGAATCGCGACGCGATTTGTGTGTTCCATCGTCATTAACAGGCTCTGAACGTTACAATTAACTGTCAGTTTTGCGTCGGATTCGAAAATCTAGACTCACAGGAGATCGACCATAAGGTGCCCGAGGCAGCAATAGACCCTTGGAGACAGGTCGGCCGGAGGACGATGTATTGAATCGCGACGCAATTTGTGTGTTCCATTGTCATTAAGAGGCTCTGAACCTTACAATTAACTGTCAGTTTTGCGTCGGATTCGAAAATCTAGACTCACAGAAGAACGACCATAAGGTGCCCGAGGCAGCACTAGACCCTTGGAGACAAGTCGGCTGGAGGACGATGTATTGAATCGCGACGCGATTTGTGTGTTCCATCGTCATTAACAGGCTCTGAACGTTACAATCAACTGTCAGTTTTGCGTCGGATTCGAAAATCTAGACTCACAGGAGAACGACCATAAGGTGCCCGAGGCAGCAATAGACCCTTGGAGACAGGTCGGCCGGAGGACGATGTATTGAATCGCGACGCAATTTGTGTGTTCCATCGTCATTAACAGGCTCTGAACCTTACAATTAACTGTCAGTTTTGCGTCGGATTCGAAAATCTAGACTCACAGGAGATCGACCATAAGGTGCCCGAGGCAGCAATAGACCCTTGGAGACAGGTCGGCCGGAGTACGATGTATTGAATCGCGACGCAATTTGTGTGTTCCATCGTCATTAAGAGGCTCTGAACGTTACAATTAACTGTCAGTTTGCGTCGGATTCGAAAATCTAGACTCACAGGAGAACGACCATACGGTGTCCAAGGCAGCACTAGACCCTTGGAGACAAGTCGGCTGGAGGACGATGTATTGAATCGCGACGCAATTTGTGTGTTCCATCATCATTAACAGGCTCTGAACGTTACAATTAACTGTCAGTTTTGCGTCGGATTCGAAAATCTAGAATCACAGGAGATCGACCATAAGGTGCCCGAGGCAGCAATAGACCCTTGGAGACAGGTCGGCCGGAGGACGATGTATTGAATCGCGACGCGATTTGTGTGTTCCATTGTCATTAACAGGCTCTGAACGTTACAATTAACTGTCAGTTTTGCGTCGAATTCGAAAATCTAGACTCACAGGACATCGACCATAAGGTGCCCGAAGCAGCAATAGACCCTTGGAGACAGGTCGGCCGGAGGACGATGTATTGAATCGCGACGCAATTTGTGTGTTCCATCGTCATTAAGAGGCTCTGAACGTTACAATTAACTGTCAGTTTGCGTCGGATTCGAAAATCTAGACTCACAGGAGAACGACCATAAGGTGCCCGAGGCAGCTATAGACCCATGGAGACAAGTCGGCTGGAGGACGATGTGTTGAATCGCGACGCGATTTGTGTGTTCCATCGTCATTAACAGGCTCTGAACGTTACAATTAACTGTCAGTTTTGCGTCGGATTCGAAAATCTAGACTCACAGGAGATCGACCATAAGGTGCCCGAGGCAGCAATAGACCCTTGGAGACAGGTCGGCCGGAGGACGATGTATTGAATCGCGACGCAATTTGTGTGTTCCATTGTCATTAAGAGGCTCTGAACCTTCCAATTAACTGTCAGTTTTGCGTCGGATTCGAAAATCTAGACTCACAGAAGAACGACCATAAGGTGCCCGAGGCAGCACTAGACCCTTGGAGACAAGTCGGCTGGAGGACGATGTATTGAATCGCGACGCGATTTGTGTGTTCCATCGTCATTAACAGGCTCTGAACGTTACAATCAACTGTCAGTTTTGCGTCGGATTCGAAAATCTAGACTCACAGGAGAACGACCATAAGGTGCCCGAGGCAGCAATAGACCCTTGGAGACAGGTCGGCCGGAGGACGATGTATTGAATCGCGACGCAATTTGTGTGTTCCATCGTCATTAACAGGCTCTGAACGTTACAATTAACTGTCAGTTTTGCGTCGGATTCGAAAATCTAGACTCACAGGAGAACGACCATAAGGTGCCCGAGGCAGCAATAGACCCTTGGAGACAGGTCGGCCGGAGGACGATGTATTGAATCGCGACGCGATTTGTGTGTTCCATTGTCATTAACAGGCTCCGAACGTTACAATTAACTGTCAGTTTTTCGTCGAATTCGTAAATCTACACTCACAGGAGAACGACCATAAGGTGCCCTAGGCAGCACTAGACCCTTGGAGACAAATCGGCCGGAGGACGATGTATTGAATCGCGACGCGATTTGTGTGTTCCATTGACATTAACAGGCTCTGAACGTTACAATTAACTGTCAGTTTTGCGTCGGATTCGAAAATTCTAGACTCACAGGAGAACGACCATAAGGTGCCCGAGGCAGCACTAGACCCTTGCAGACAAATCGGCTGGAGGACGATGTATTGAATCGCGACGCGATTTGTGTGTTCCATCGTCATTAACAGGCTCTGAACGTTACAATTAACTGTCAGTTTTGCGTCGGATTCGAAAATCTAGACTCACAGGAGAACGACCATAAGGTGCCCGAGGCAGCAATAGACCCTTGGAGACAGGTCGGCCGGAGGACGATGTATTGAATCGCGACGCAATTTGTGTGTTCCATCGTCATTAACAGGCTCTGAACCTTACAATTAACTGTCAGTTTGCGTCGGATTCGAAAATCTAGACTCACAGGAGAACGACCATAAGGTGCCCGAGGCAGCTATAGACCCATGGAGACAAGTCGGCTCGAGGACGATGTGTTGAATCGCGACGCGATTTGTGTGTTCCATCGTCATTAACAGGCTCTGAACGTTACAATTAACTGTCAGTTTTGCGTCGGATTCGAAAATCTAGACTCACAGGAGATCGACCATAAGGTGCCCGAGGCAGCAATACACCCTTGGAGACAGGTCGGCCGGAGGACGATGTATTGAATCGCGACGCAATTTGTGTGTTCCATTGTCATTAAGAGGCTCTGAACCTTACAATTAACTGTCAGTTTTGCGTCGGATTCGAAAATCTAGACTCACAGAAGAACGACCATAAGGGGCCCGAGGCAGCACTAGACCCTTGGAGACAAGTCGGCTGGAGGACGATGTATTGAATCGCGACGCGATTTGTGTGTTCCATCGTCATTAACAGGCTCTGAACGTTACAACCAACTGTCAGTTTTGCGTCGGATTCGAAAATCTAGACTCACAGGAGAACGACCATAAGGTGCCCGAGGCAGCAATAGACCCTTGGAGACAGGTCGGCCGGAGGACGATGTATTGAATCGCGACGCAATTTGTGTGTTAAATCGTCATTAACAGGCTCTGAACGTTACAATTAACTGTCAGTTTTGCGTCGGATTCGAAAATCTAGACTCACAGGAGAACGACCATAAGGTGCCCGAGGCAGCAATAGACCCTTGGAGACAGGTCGGCCGGAGGACGATGTATTGAATCGCAACGCAATTTGTGTGTTCCATCGTCATTAACAGGCTCTGAACCTTACAATTAACTGTCAGTTTTGCGTCGGATTCGAAAATCTAGACTCACAGGAGAACGACCATAAGGTGCCCGAGGCAGCAATAGACCCTTGGAGACAGGTCGACCGGAGGACGATGTATTGAATCGCAACGCAATTTGTGTTTTCCATCGTCATTAACAGGCTCTGAACGTTACAATTAACTGTCAGTTTTGCGTCGGATTCGAAAATCTAGACTCATAGGAGAACGACCATAAGGTGCCCGAGGCAGCAATAGACCCTTGGAGACAGGTCGGCCGGAGGACGATGTATTGAATCGCGACGCAATTTGTGTGTTCCATCGTCATTAACAGGCTCTGAACCTTACAATTAACTGTCAGTTTTGCGTCGCATTCGAAAATCTAGACTCACAGGAGATCGACCATAAGGTGCCCGAGGCAGCAATAGACCCTTGGAGACAGGTCGGCCGGAGTACGATGTATTGAATCGCGACGCAATTTGTGTGTTCCATCGTCATTAAGAGGCTCTGAACGTTACAATTAACTGTCAGTTTGCGTCGGATTCGAAAATCTAGACTCACAGGAGAACGACCATACGGTGTCAAAGGCAGCACTAGACCCTTGGAGACAAGTCGGCTGGAGGACGATGTATTGAATCGCGACGCAATTTGTGTGTTCCATCATCATTAACAGGCTCTGAACGTTACAATTAACTGTCAGTTTTGCGTCGGATTCGAAAATCTAGAGTCACAGGAGATCGACCATAAGGTGCCCGAGGCAGCAATAGACCCTTGGAGACAGGTCGGCCGGAGGACGATGTATTGAATCGCGACGCGATTTGTGTGTTCCATTGTCATTAACAGGCTCTGAACGTTACAATTAACTGTCAGTTTTTCGTCGAATTCGTAAATCTACACTCACAGGAGAACGACCATAAGGTGCCCTAGGCAGCACTAGACCCTTGGAGACAAATCGGCCGGAGGACGATGTATTGAATCGCGACGCGATTTGTGTGTTCCATTGACATTAACAGGCTCTGAACGTTACAATTAACTGTCAGTTTTGCGTCGGATTCGAAAATCTAGACTCACAGGAGAACGACCATAAGGTGCCCGAGGCAGCACTAGACCCTTGGAGACAAATCGGCTGGAGGACGATGTATTGAATCGCGACGCGATTTGTGTGTTCCATCGTCATTAACAGGCTCTGAACGTTACAATTAACTGTCAGTTTTGCGTCGGATTCGAAAATCTAGACTCACAGGAGAACGACCATAAGGTGCCCGAGGCAGCAATAGACCCTTGGAGACAGGTCGGCCGGAGGACGATGTATTGAATCGCGACGCAATTTGTGTGTTCCATCGTCATTAACAGGCTCTGAAACTTACAATTAACTGTCAGTTTGCGTCGGATTCGAAAATCTAGACTCACAGGAGAACGACCATAAGGTGCCCGAGGCAGCTATAGACCCATGGAGACAAGTCGGCTGGAGGACGATGTGTTGAATCGCGACGCGATTTGTGTGTTCCATCGTCATTAACAGGCTCTGAACGTTACAATTAACTGTCAGTTTTGCGTCGGATTCGAAAATCTAGACTCACAGGAGATCGACCATAAGGTGCCCGAGGCAGCAATACACCCTTGGAGACAGGTCGGCCGGAGGACGATGTATTGAATCGCGACGCAATTTGTGTGTTCCATTGATATTAAGAGGCTCTGAACCTTACAATTAACTGTCAGTTTTGCGTCGGATTCGAAATTCTAGACTCACAGAAGAACGACCATAAGGGGCCCGAGGCAGCACTAGACCCTTGGAGACAAGTCGGCTGGAGGACGATGTATTGAATCGCGACGCGATTTGTGTGTTCCATCGTCATTAACAGGCTCTGAACGTTACAACCAACTGTCAGTTTTGCGTCGGATTCGAAAATCTAGACTCACAGGAGAACGACCATAAGGTGCCCGAGGCAGCAATAGACCCTTGGAGACAGGTCGGCCGGAGGACGATGTATTGAATCGCGACGCAATTTGTGTGTTCCATCGTCATTAACAGGCTCTGAACGTTACAATTAACTGTCAGTTTTGCGTCGGATTCGAAAATCTAGACTCACAGGAGAACGACCATAGGGTGCCCGAGGCAGCAATAGACCCTTGGAGACAGGTCGGCCGGAGGACGATGTATTGAATCGCGACGCAATTTGTGTGTTCCATCGTCATTAACAGGCTCTGAACCTTACAACTAACTGTCAGTTTTGCGTCGGATTCGAAAATCTAGACTCACAGGAGAACGACCATAAGGTGCCCGAGGCAGCAATAGACCCTTGGAGACAGGTCGACCGGAGGACGATGTATTGAATCGCAACGCAATTTGTGTTTTCCATCGTCATTAACAGGCTCTGAACGTTACAATTAACTGTCAGTTTTGCGTCGGATTCGAAAATCTAGACTCACAGGAGAACGACCATAAGGTGCCAGAGGCAGCAATAGACCCTTGGAGACAGGTCGGCCGGAGGACGATGTATTGAATCGCGACGCAATTTGTGTGTTCCATCGTCATTAACAGGCTCTGAACCTTACAATTAACTGTCAGTTTTGCGTCGGATTCGAAAATCTAGACTCACAGGAGAACGACCATAAGGTGCCCGAGGCAGCACTAGACCCTTGGAGACAGGTCGGCCGGAGGACGATGTATTGAATCGCGACGCGATTTGTGTGTTCCATCGTCATTAACGGGCTCTGAACGTTACAGTTAACTGTCAGTTTTGCGTCGGATTCGAAAATCTAGAGTCACAGGAGATCGACCATAAGGTGCCCGAGGCAGCAATAGACCCTTGGAGACAGGTCGGCCGGAGGACGATGTATTGAATCGCGACGCGATTTGTGTGTTCCATTGTCATTAACAGGCTCTGAACGTTACAATTAACTGTCAGTTTTGCGTCGGATTCGAAAATATAGACTCACAGGAGAACGACCATAAGGTGCCCGAGGCAGCACTAGACCCTTGGAGACAAATCGGCTGGAGGACGATGTATTGAATCGCGACGCGATTTGTGTGTTCCATCGTCATTAACAGGCTCTGAACGTTACAATTAACTGTCAGTTTGCGTCGGATTCGAAAATCTAGACTCACAGGAGAACGACCATAAGGTGCCCGAGGCAGCTATAGACCCATGGAGACAAGTCGGCTGGAGGACGATGTGTTGAATCGCGACGCGATTTGTGTGTTCCATCGTCATTAACAGGCTCTGAACGTTACAATTAACTGTCAGTTTTGCGTCGGATTCGAAAATCTAGACTCACAGGAGATCGACCATAAGGTGCCCGAGGCAGCAATAGACCCTTGGAGACAGGTCGGCCGGAGGACGATGTATTGAATCGCGACGCAATTTGTGTGTTCCATTGATATTAAGAGGCTCTGAACCTTACAATTAACTGTCAGTTTTGCGTCGGATTCGAAAATCTAGACTCACAGAAGAACGACCATAAGGGGCCCGAGGCAGCACTAGACCCTTGGAGACAAGTCGGCTGGAGGACGATGTATTGAATCGCGACGCGATTTGTGTGTTCCATCGTCATTAACAGGCTCTGAACGTTACAACCAACTGTCAGTTTTGCGTCGGATTCGAAAATCTAGACTCACAGGAGAACGACCATAAGGTGCCCGAGGCAGCAATAGACCCTTGGAGACAGGTCGGCCGGAGGACGATGTATTGAATCGCGACGCAATTTGTGTGTTCCATCGTCATTAACAGGCTCTGAACGTTACAATTAACTGTCAGTTTTGCGTCGGATTCGAAAATCTAGACTCACAGGAGAACGACCATAGGGTGCCCGAGGCAGCAATAGACCCTTGGAGACAGGTCGGCCGGAGGACGATGTATTGAATCGCGACGCAATTTGTGTGTTCCATCGTCATTAACAGGCTCTGAACCTTACAACTAACTGTCAGTTTTGCGTCGGATTCGAAAATCTAGACTCACAGGAGAACGACCATAAGGTGCCCGAGGCAGCAATAGACCCTTGGAGACAGGTCGACCGGAGGACGATGTATTGAATCGCGACGCAATTTGTCTGTTCCATCGTCATTAACAGGCTCTGAACGTTACAATTAACTGTCAGTTTTGCGTCGGATTCGAAAATCTAGACTCACAGGAGAACGACCATAAGGTGCCCGAGGCAGCAATAGACCCTTGGAGACAGGTCGGCCGGAGGACGATGTATTGAATCGCGACGCGATTTGTGTGTTCCATTGTCATTAACAGGCTCTGAACGTTACAATTAACTGTCAATTTTGCGTCGGATTCGAAAATCTAGACTCACAGGAGAACGACGCAATTTGTGTGTTCCATTGTCATTAAGAGGCTCTGAACCTTACAATTAACTGTCAGTTTTGCGTCGGATTCGAAAATCTAGACTCACAGAAGAACGACCATAAGGTGCCCGAGGCAGCACTAGACCCTTGGAGACAAGTCGGCTGGAGGACGATGTATTGAATCGCGACGCGATTTGTGTGTTCCATCGTCATTAACAGGCTCTGAACGTTACAATCAACTGTCAGTTTTGCGTCGGATTCGAAAATCTAGACTCACAGGAGAACGACCATAAGGTGCCCGAGGCAGCAATAGACCCTTGGAGACAGGTCGGCCGGAGGACGATCTATTGAATCGCGACGCAATTTGTGTGTTCCATCGTCATTAACAGGCTCTGAACGTTACAATTAACTGTCAGTTTTGCGTCGGATTCGAAAATCTAGACTCACAGGAGAACGACCATAAGGTGCCCGAGGCAGCAATAGACCCTTGGAGACAGGTCGGCCGGAGGACGATGTATTGAATCGCGACGCAATTTGTGTGTTCCATCGTCATTAACAGGCTCTGAACGTTACAATTAACTGTCAGTTTTGCGTCGGATTCGAAAATCTAGACTCACAGGAGAACGACCATAAGGTGCCCGAGGCAGCAATAGACCCTTGGAGACAGGTCGGCCGGAGGACGATGTATTGAATCGCGACGCAATTTGTGTGTTCCATCGTCATTAACAGGCTCTGAACCTTACAATTAACTGTCAGTTTTGCGTCGGATTCGAAAATCTAGACTCACAGGAGATCGACCATAAGGTGCCCGAGGCAGCAATAGACCCTTGGAGACAGGTCGGCCGGAGGACGATGTATTGAATCGCGACGCAATTTGTGTGTTCCATCGTCATTAAGAGGCTCTGAACGTTACAGTTAACTGTCAGTTTGCGTCGGATTCGAAAATCTAGACTCACAGGAGAACGACCATACGGTGTCCAAGGCAGCACTAGACCCTTGGAGACAAGTCGGCTGGAGGACGATGTATTGAATCGCGACGCAATTTGTGTGTTCCATCGTCATTAACAGGCTCTGAACGTTACAATTAACTATCAGTTTTGCGTCGGATTCGAAAATCTAGACTCACAGGAGAACGACCATAAGGTGCCCGAGGCAGCACTAGACCCTTGGAGACAAATCGGCTGGAGGACGATGTATTGAATCGCGACGCGATTTGTGTGTTCCATCGTCATTAACAGGCTCTGAACGTTACAATTAACTGTCAGTTTTGCGTCGGATTCGAAAATCTAGACTCACAGGAGAACGACCATAAGGTGCCCGAGGCAGCACTAGACCCTTGGAGACAAATCGGCCGCAGGACGATGTATTGAATCGCGACGCGATTTGTGTGTTCCATTGTCATTAAGAGGCTCTGAACGTTACAATTAACTGTCAGTTTTGCGTCGGATTCGAAAATCTAGACTCACAGGAGAACGACCATAAGGTGCCCGAGGCAGCACCATACCCTTGGAGACAAATCGGCTGGAGGACGATGTATTGAATCGCGACGCGATTTGTGTGTTCCATCGTCATTAACAGGCTCTGAACGTTACAATTAACTGTCAGTTTTGCGTCGGATTCGAAAATCTAGACTCACAGGAGAACGACCATAAGGTGCCCGAGGCAGCAATAGACCCTTGGAGACAGGTCGGCCGGAGGACGATGTATTGAATCGCGACGCAATTTGTGTGTTCCATCGTCATTAACAGGCTCTGAACCTTACAATTAACTGTCAGTTTTGCGTCGGATTCGAAAATCTAGACTCACAGGAGATCGACCATAAGGTGCCCGAGGCAGCAATAGACCCTTGGAGACAGGTCGGCCGGAGGACGATGTATTGAATCGCGACGCAATTTGTGTGTTCCATCGTCATTAAGAGGCTCTGAACGTTACAATTAACTGTCAGTTTGCGTCGGATTCGAAAATCTAGACTCACAGGAGAACGACCATAAGGTGCCCGAGGCAGCTATAGACCCATGGAGACAAGTCGGCTGCAGGACGATGTGTTGAATCGCGACGCGATTTGTGTGTTCCATCGTCATTAACAGGCTCTGAACGTTACAATTAACTGTCAGTTTTGCGTCGGATTCGAAAATCTAGACTCACAGGCGATCGACCATAAGGTGCCCGAGGCAGCAATAGACCCTTGGAGACAGGTCGGCCGGAGGACGATGTATTGAATCGCGACGCAATTTGTGTGTTCCATTGTCATTAAGAGGCTCTGAACCTTACAATTAACTGTCAGTTTTGCGTCGGATTCGAAAATCTAGACTCACAGAAGAACGACCATAAGGTGCCCGAGGCAGCACTAGACCCTTGGAGACAAGTCGGCTGGAGGACGATGTATTGAATCGCGACGCGATTTGTGTGTTCCATCGTCATTAACAGGCTCTGAACGTTACAATCAATTTTCAGTTTTGCGTCTGATTCGAAAATCTAGACTCATAGGAGAACGACCATAAGGTGCCCGAGGGAGCAATAGACCCTTGGAGACAGTTCGGCCGGAGGACGATGTATTGAATCGCGACGCAATTTGTGTGTTCCATCGTCATGAACAGGCTCTGAACCTTACAATTAACTGTCAGTTTTGCGTTGGATTCGAAAATCTAGAGTCACAGGAGATCGACCATAAGGTGCCCGAGGCAGCACTAGACCCTTCGAGACAGGTCGGCCGGAGGACGATGTATTGAATCGCGACGCAATTTGTGTGTTCCATCGTCATTAACAGGCTCTGAACGTTACAGTTAACTGTCAGTTTTTCGTCGGATTCGAAAATCTAGACTCACAGGAGATCGACCATAAGGTGCCCGAGGCAGCAATAGACCCCTGGAGACAGATCGGCCGGAGGACGATGTATTGAATCGCGACGCGATTTGTGTGTTCCATTGTCATTAACAGGCTCTGAACGTTACAATTAACTGTCAGTTTTGCGTCGGATTCGAAAATCTAGACTCACAGGAGAACGACCATAAGGTGCCCGAGGCAGCAATAGACCCTTGGAGACAGGTCGGCCGGAGGACGATGTATTGAATCGCGACGCAATTTGTGTGTTCCATTGTCATTAAGAGGCTCTGAACCTTACAATTAACTGTCAGTTTTGCGTCGGATTCGAAAATCTAGACTCACAGAAGAACGACCATAAGATGCCCGAGGCAGCACTAGACCCTTGGAGACAAGTCGGCTGGAGGACGATGTATTGAATCGCGACGCGATTTGTGTGTTCCATCGTCATTAACAGGCTCTGAACGTTACAATCAACTGTCAGTTTTGCGTCGGATTCGAAAATCTAGACTCACTGGAGAACGACCATAAGGTGCCCGAGGCAGCAATAGACCCTTGGAGACAGGTCGGCCGGAGGACGATGTATTGAATCGCGACGCAATTTGTGTGTTCCATCGTCATTAACAGGCTCTGAACGTTACAATTAACTGTCAGTTTTGCGTCGGATTCGAAAATCTAGACTCACAGGAGACGACCATAAGGTGCCCGAGGCAGCAATAGACCCTTGGAGACAGGTCGGCCGGAGGACGATGTATTGAATCGCGACGCAATTTGTGTGTTCCATCGTCATTAACAGGCTCTGAACCTTACAATTAACTGTCAGTTTTGCGTCGGATTCGAAAATCTAGACTCACAGGAGATCGACCATAAGGTGCCCGAGGCAGCAATAGACCCTTGGAGACAGGTCGGCCGGAGGACGATGTATTGAATCGCGACGCAATTTGTGTGTTCCATCGTCATTAAGAGGCTCTGAACGTTACAATTAACTGTCAGTTTGCGTCGGATTCGGAAATCTAGACTCACAGGAGAACGACCATACGGTGTCCAAGGCAGCACTAGACCCTTGGAGACAAGTCGGCTGGAGGACGATGTATTGAATCGCGACGCAATTTGTGTGTTCCATCGTCATTAACAGGCTCTGAACGTTACAATTAACTGTCAGTTTTGCGTCGGATTCGAAAATCTAGACTCACAGGAGAACGACCATAAGGTGCCCGAGGCAGCAATAGACCCTTGGAGACAGGTCGGCCGGAGGACGATGTATTGAATCGCGACGCGATTTGTGTGTTCCATTGTCATTAACAGGCTCTGAACGTTACTATTAACTGTCAGTTTTGCGTCGGATTCGAAAATCTAGACTCACAGGAGAACGACGCAATTTGTGTGTTCCATTGTCATTAAGAGGCTCTGAACGTTACAATTAACTGTCAGTTTTGCGTCGGATTCGAAAATCTAGACTCACAGGAGAACGACCATAAGGTGCCCGAGGCAGCACTAGACCCTTGGAGACAAATCGGCTGGAGGACGATGTATTGAATCGCGACGCGATTTGTGTGTTCCATCGTCATTAACAGGCTCTGAACGTTACAATTAACTGTCAGTTTTGCGTCGGATTCGAAAATCTAGACTCACAGGAGAACGACCATAAGGTGCCCGAGGCAGCAATAGACCCTTGGAGACAGGTCGGCCGGAGGACGATGTATTGAATCGCGACGCAATTTGTGTGTTCCATCGTCATTAACAGGCTCTGAACCTTACAATTAACTGTCAGTTTTGCGTCGGATTCGAAAATCTAGACTCACAGGAGATCGACCATAAGGTGCCCGAGGCAGCAATAGACCCTTGGAGACAGGTCGGCCGGAGGACGATGTATTGAATCGCGACGCAATTTGTGTGTTCCATCGTCATTAAGAGGCTCTGAACGTTACAATTAACTGTCAGTTTTGCGTCGGATTCGAAAATCTAGACTCACAGGAGAACGACCATAAGGTGCCCGAGGCAGCTATAGACCCATGGAGACAAGTCGGCTGCAGGACGATGTGTTGAATCGCGACGCGATTTGTGTGTTCCATCGTCATTAACAGGCTCTGAACGTTACAATTAACTGTCAGTTTTGCGTCGGATTCGAAAATCTAGACTCACAGGCGATCGACCATAAGGTGCCCGAGGCAGCAATAGACCCTTGGAGACAGGTCGGCCGGAGGACGATGTATTGAATCGCGACGCAATTTGTGTGTTCCATTGTCATTAAGAGGCTCTGAACCTTACAATTAACTGTCAGTTTTGCGTCGGATTCGAAAATCTAGACTCACAGAAGAACGACCATAAGGTGCCCGAGGCAGCACTAGACCCTTGGAGACAAGTCGGCTGGAGGACGATGTATTGAATCGCGACGCGATTTGTGTGTTCCATCGTCATTAACAGGCTCTGAACGTTACAATCAATTTTCAGTTTTGCGTCTGATTCGAAAATCTAGACTCATAGGAGAACGACCATAAGGTGCCCGAGGGAGCAATAGACCCTTGGAGACAGTTCGGCCGGAGGACGATGTATTGAATCGCGACGCAATTTGTGTGTTCCATCGTCATGAACAGGCTCTGAACCTTACAATTAACTGTCAGTTTTGCGTTGGATTCGAAAATCTAGAGTCACAGGAGATCGACCATAAGGTGCCCGAGGCAGCACTAGACCCTTCGAGACAGGTCGGCCGGAGGACGATGTATTGAATCGCGACGCAATTTGTGTGTTCCATCGTCATTAACAGGCTCTGAACGTTACAGTTAACTGTCAGTTTTTCGTCGGATTCGAAAATCTAGACTCACAGGAGATCGACCATAAGGTGCCCGAGGCAGCAATAGACCCCTGGAGACAGATCGGCCGGAGGACGATGTATTGAATCGCGACGCGATTTGTGTGTTCCATTGTCATTAACAGGCTCTGAACGTTACAATTAACTGTCAGTTTTGCGTCGGATTCGAAAATCTAGACTCACAGGAGAACGACCATAAGGTGCCCGAGGCAGCAATAGACCCTTGGAGACAGGTCGGCCGGAGGACGATGTATTGAATCGCGACGCAATTTGTGTGTTCCATTGTCATTAAGAGGCTCTGAACCTTACAATTAACTGTCAGTTTTGCGTCGGATTCGAAAATCTAGACTCACAGAAGAACGACCATAAGATGCCCGAGGCAGCACTAGACCCTTGGAGACAAGTCGGCTGGAGGACGATGTATTGAATCGCGACGCGATTTGTGTGTTCCATCGTCATTAACAGGCTCTGAACGTTACAATCAACTGTCAGTTTTGCGTCGGATTCGAAAATCTAGACTCACTGGAGAACGACCATAAGGTGCCCGAGGCAGCAATAGACCCTTGGAGACAGGTCGGCCGGAGGACGATGTATTGAATCGCGACGCAATTTGTGTGTTCCATCGTCATTAACAGGCTCTGAACGTTACAATTAACTGTCAGTTTTGCGTCGGATTCGAAAATCTAGACTCACAGGAGACGACCATAAGGTGCCCGAGGCAGCAATAGACCCTTGGAGACAGGTCGGCCGGAGGACGATGTATTGAATCGCGACGCAATTTGTGTGTTCCATCGTCATTAACAGGCTCTGAACCTTACAATTAACTGTCAGTTTTGCGTCGGATTCGAAAATCTAGACTCACAGGAGATCGACCATAAGGTGCCCGAGGCAGCAATAGACCCTTGGAGACAGGTCGGCCGGAGGACGATGTATTGAATCGCGACGCAATTTGTGTGTTCCATCGTCATTAAGAGGCTCTGAACGTTACAATTAACTGTCAGTTTGCGTCGGATTCGGAAATCTAGACTCACAGGAGAACGACCATACGGTGTCCAAGGCAGCACTAGACCCTTGGAGACAAGTCGGCTGGAGGACGATGTATTGAATCGCGACGCAATTTGTGTGTTCCATCGTCATTAACAGGCTCTGAACGTTACAATTAACTGTCAGTTTTGCGTCGGATTCGAAAATCTAGACTCACAGGAGAACGACCATAAGGTGCCCGAGGCAGCAATAGACCCTTGGAGACAGGTCGGACGGAGGACGATGTATTGAATCGCGACGCGATTTGTGTGTTCCATTGTCATTAACAGGCTCTGAACGTTACTATTAACTGTCAGTTTTGCGTCGGATTCGAAAATCTAGACTCACAGGAGAACGACGCAATTTGTGTGTTCCATTGTCATTAAGAGGCTCTGAACGTTACAATTAACTGTCAGTTTTGCGTCGGATTCGAAAATCTAGACTCACAGGAGAACGACCATAAGGTGCCCGAGGCAGCACTAGACCCTTGGAGACAAATCGGCTGGAGGACGATGTATTGAATCGCGACGCGATTTGTGTGTTCCATCGTCATTAACAGGCTCTGAACGTTACAATTAACTGTCAGTTTTGCGTCGGATTCGAAAATCTAGACTCACAGGAGAACGACCATAAGGTGCCCGAGGCAGCAATAGACCCTTGGAGACAGGTCGGCCGGAGGACGATGTATTGAATCGCGACGCAATTTGTGTGTTCCATCGTCATTAACAGGCTCTGAACCTTACAATTAACTGTCAGTTTTGCGTCGGATTCGAAAATCTAGACTCACAGGAGATCGACCATAAGGTGCCCGAGGCAGCAATAGACCCTTGGAGACAGGTCGGCCGGAGGACGATGTATTGAATCGCGACGCAATTTGTGTGTTCCATCGTCATTAAGAGGCTCTGAACGTTACAATTAACTGTCAGTTTTGCGTCGGATTCGAAAATCTAGACTCACAGGAGAACGACCATAAGGTGCCCGAGGCAGCTATAGACCCATGGAGACAAGTCGGCTGCAGGACGATGTGTTGAATCGCGACGCGATTTGTGTGTTCCATCGTCATTAACAGGCTCTGAACGTTACAATTAACTGTCAGTTTTGCGTCGGATTCGAAAATCTAGACTCACAGGCGATCGACCATAAGGTGCCCGAGGCAGCAATAGACCCTTGGAGACAGGTCGGCCGGAGGACGATGTATTGAATCGCGACGCAATTTGTGTGTTCCATTGTCATTAAGAGGCTCTGAACCTTACAATTAACTGTCAGTTTTGCGTCGGATTCGAAAATCTAGACTCACATAAGAACGACCATAAGGTGCCCGAGGCAGCACTAGACCCTTGGAGACAAGTCGGCTGGAGGACGATGTATTGAATCGCGACGCGATTTGTGTGTTCCATCGTCATTAACAGGCTCTGAACGTTACAATCAATTTTCAGTTTTGCGTCTGATTCGAAAATCTAGACTCATAGGAGAACGACCATAAGGTGCCCGAGGGAGCAATAGACCCTTGGAGACAGTTCGGTCGGAGGACGATGTATTGAATCGCGACGCAATTTGTGTGTTCCATCGTCATGAACAGGCTCTGAACCTTACAATTAACTGTCAGTTTTGCTTTGGATTCGAAAATCTAGAGTCACAGGAGATCGACCATAAGGTGCCCGAGGCAGCACTAGACCCTTCGAGACAGGTCGGCCGGAGGACGATGTATTGAATCGCGACGCAATTTGTGTGTTCCATCGTCATTAACAGGCTCTGAACGTTACAGTTAACTGTCAGTTTTTCGTCGGATTCGAAAATCTAGACTCACAGGAGATCGACCATAAGGTGCCCGAGGCAGCAATAGACCCTTGGAGACAGATCGGCCGGAGGACGATGTGTTGAATCGTGACGCGATTTGTGTGTTCCATCGTCATTAACAGGCTCTGAACGTTACAATTAACTGTCAGTTTTGCGTCGGATTCGAAAATCTAGACTCACAGGAGATCGACCATAAGGTGCCCGAGGCAGCAATAGACCCTTGGAGACAGGTCGGCCGGAGGACGATGTATTGAATCGCGACGCAATTTGTGTGTTCCATTGTCATTAAGAGGCTCTGAACCTTACAATTAACTGTCAGTTTTGCGTCGGATTCGAAAATCTAGACTCACAGAAGAACGACCATAAGGTGCCCGAGGCAGCACTAGACCCTTGGAGACAAGTCGGCTGGAGGACGATGTATTGAATCGCGACGCAATTTGTGTGTTCCATCGTCATTAACAGGCTCTGAACCTTACAATTAACTGTCAGTTTTGCGTCGGATTCGAAAATCTAGACTCACAGGAGATCGACCATAAGGTGCCCGAGGCAGCAATAGACCCTTGGAGACAAGTCGGCCGGAGGACGATGTATTGAATCGCGACACAATTTGTGTGTTCCATCGTCATTAAGAGGCTCTGAACGTTACAATTAACTGTCAGTTTGCGTCGGATTCGAAAATCTAGACTCACAGGAGAACGACCATACGGTGTCCAAGGCAGCACTAGACCCTTGGAGACAAGTCGGCTGGAGGACGATGTATTGAATCGCGACGCAATTTGTGTGTTCCATCGTCATTAACAGGCTCTGAACGTTACAATTAACTGTCAGTTTTGCGTCGAATTCGAAAATCTAGAGTCACAGGAGATCGACCATAAGGTGCCCGAGGCAGCAATAGACCCTTGGAGACAGGTCGGCCGGAGGACGATGTATTGAATCGCGACGCAATTTGTGTGTTCCATCGTCATTAACAGGCTCTGAACCTTACAATTAACTGTCAGTTTTGCGTCGGATTCGAAAATCTAGACTCACAGGAGATCGACCATAAGGTGCCCGAGGCAGCAATAGACCCTTGGAGACAGGTCGGCCGGAGGACGATGTATTGAATCGCGACGCAATTTGTGTGTTCCATCGTCATTAAGAGGCTCTGAACGTTACAATTAACTGTCAGTTTGCGTCGGATTCGAAAATCTAGACTCACAGGAGAACGACCATAAGGTGCCCGAGGCAGCTATAGACCCATGGAGACAAGTCGGCTGGAGGACGATGTGTTGAATCGAGACGCGATTTGTGTGTTCCATCGTCATTAACAGGCACTGAACGTTACAATTAACTGTCAGTTTTGCGTCGGATTCGAAAATCTAGACTCACAGGAGATCGACCATAAGGTGCCCGAGGCAGCAATAGACCCTTGGAGACAGGTCGGCCGGAGGACGATGTATTGAATCGTGACGAAATTTGTGTGTTCCATTGTCATTAAGAGGCTCTGAACCTTACAATTAACTGTCAGTTTTGCGTCGGATTCGAAAATCTAGACTCACAGAAGAACGACCATAAGGTGCCCGAGGCAGCACTAGACCCTTGGAGACAAGTCGGCTGGAGGACGATGTATTGAATCGCGACGCGATTTGTGTGTTCCATCGTCATTAACAGGCTCTGAACGTTACAATCAACTGTCAGTTTTGCGTCGGATTTGAAAATCTAGACTCACAGGAGAACGACCATAAGGTGCCCGAGGCAGCAATAGACCCGTGGAGACAGGTCGGCCGGAGGACGATGTATAGAATCGCGACGCAATTTGTGTGTTCCATCGTCATTAACAGGCTCTGAACCTTACAATTAACTGTCAGTTTTGCGTCGGATTCGAAAATCTAGACTCACAGGAGAACGACCATAAGGTGCCCGAGGCAGCAATAGACCGTTGGAGACAGGTCGGCCGGAGGACGATGTATTGAATGACGACGCGAATTGTGTGTTCCATTGTCATTAAGAGGCTCTGAACCTTACAATTAACTGTCAGTTTTGCGTCGCATTCGAAAATCTAGACTCACAGGAGAACGACCATAAGGTGTCCGAGGCCGCACTAGACCCTTGGAGACAAGTCGGCTGGAGGACGATGTATTGAATCGCGACGCAATTTGTGTGTTCCATCGTCATTAACAGGCTCTGAACGTTACAATTAACTGTCAGTTTTGCGTCGGATTCGAAAATATAGACTCACAGGAGAACGACCATACGGTGTCCGAGGCAGCACTTGACCCTTGGAGACAAGTCGGCTGGAGGACGATGTATTGAATCGCGTCGCAATTTGTGTGTTCCATCGTCATTAACAGGCTCTGAACGTTACAATTAACTGTCAGTTTTGCGTCGGATACGAAAATCTAGACTCACAAGAGGTCGACCATAAGGTGGCAGAGGCAGCAATAGACCGTTGGAGACAGGTCGGCCGGAGGACGACGTATTGTATCGCGACGCGATTTGTGTGTTCCATTGTCATTAAGGGGCTCTGAACCTTACAATTAACTGTAAGTTTTGCGTCGGATTCGAAAATCTAGACTCACAGGAGATCGACCATAAAATGCCCGAGGCAGCACTAGACCCTTGAGGACAGGTCGGCCGGAGGACGATGTATTGAATCGCGACGGGATTTGTGTGTTCCATCGTCATTAACAGGCTCTGAACGTTACAATTAACTGTCAGTTTTGCGTCGGATTCGAAAATCTAGACTCACAGGAGATCGACCATAAGGTGCCCGAGGCAGCAATAGACCCTTGGAGACAGGTCGGCCGGAGGACGATGTATTGAATCGCGACGCGATTTGTGTGTTCCATTGTCATTAAGAGGCTCTGAACCTTACAATTAACTGTCAGTTTTGCGTCGGATTCGAAAATCTAGACTCACAGGAGAACGACCATACGGTGTCCGAGGCAGCACTAGACCCTTGGAGACAAGTAGGCTGGAGGACGATGTATTGAATCACGACGCAATTTGTGTTTTCCATCGTCATTAACAGGCTCTGAACGTTACAATTAACTGTCAGTTTTGCGTCGGATTCGAAAATCTAGACTCACCGGAGATCGACCATAAGATGCCCGAGGCAGCAATAGACCCTTGGAGACAGGTCGGCCGGAGGACGATGTATTGAATCGCGACGCGATTTGTGTGTTCCATTGTCATTAAGAGGCTCTGAACCTTACAATTAACTGTCAGTTTTGCGTCGGATTCGAAAATCTAGACTCACAGGAGAACGACCATAAGGTGCCCGAGGCAGCACTAGACCCTTGGAGACAAATCGGCTGGAGAACGATGTATTGAATCGCGACGCGATTTGTGTGTTCCATCGTCATTAACAGGCTCTGAACCTTACAATTAACTGTCAGTTTTGCGTCGGATTCGAAAATCTAGACTCACAGGAGATCGACCATAAGGTGCCCGAGGCAGCAATAGACCCTTGGAGACAGGTCGGCCGGAGGACGATGTATTGAATCGCGACGCAATTTGTGTGTTCCATCGTCATTAAGAGGCTGTGAACGTTACAATTAACTGTCAGTTTGCGTCGGATTCGAAAATCTAGACTCACAGGAGAACGACCATAAGGTGCCCGAGGCAGCTATAGACCCATGGAGACAAGTCGGCTGGAGGACGATGTGTTGAATCGCGACGCGATTTGTGTGTTCCATCGTCATTAAGAGGCTCTGAACGTTACAATTAACTGTCAGTTTTGCGTCGGATTCGAAAATCTAGACTCACAGGAGATCGACCATAAGGTGCCCGAGGCAGCAATAGACCCTTGGAGACAGGTCGGCCGGAGGACGATGTATTGAATCGCGACGCAATTTGTGTGTTCCATTGTCATTAAGAGGCTCTGAACCTTACAATTAACTGTCAGTTTTGCGTCGGATTCGAAAATCTAGACTCACAGAAGAACGACCATAAGGTGCCCGAGGCAGCACTAGACCCTTGGAGACAAGTAGGCTGGAGGACGATGTATTGAATCGCGACGCTATTTGTGTGTTCCATCGTCATTAACAGGCTCTGAACGTTACAATCAACTGTCAGTTTTGCGTCGGATTCGAAAATCTAGACTCACAGGAGAACGACCATAAGGTGCCCGAGGCAGCAATAGACCCTTGGAGACAGGTCGGCCGGAGGACGATGTATTGAATCGCGACGCAATTTGTGTGTTCCATCGTCATTAACAGGCTCTGAACGTTACAATTAACTGTCAGTTTTGCGTCGGATTCGAAAATCTACACTCACAGGAGAACGACCATAAGGTGCCCGAGGCAGCAATAGACCCTTGGTGACAGGTCGGCCGGAGGACGATGTATTGAATCGCGACGCAATTTGTGTGTTCCATCGTCATTAACAGGCTCTGAACCTTACAATTAACTGTCAGTTTTGCGTCGGATTCGAAAATCTAGACTCACAGGAGAACGACCATAAGGTGCCCGAGGCAGCAATAGACCCTTGGAGACAAATCGGCTGGAGGACGATGTATTGAATCGCGACGCGATTTGTGTGTTCCATCGTCATTAACAGGCTCTGAACGTTACAATTAACTGTCAGTTTTGCGTCGGATTCGAAAATCTAGACTCACAGGAGAACGACCATAAGGTGCCCGAGGCAGCAATAGACCCTTGGAGACAGGTCGGCCGGAGGACGATGTATTGAATCGCGACGCAATTTGTGTGTTCCATCGTCATTAACAGGCTCTGAACCTTACAATTAACTGTCAGTTTTGCGTCGGATTCGAAAATCTAGACTCACAGGAGAACGACCATAAGGTGCCCGAGGCAGCACTAGACCCTTGGAGACAATTCGGCTGGAGGACGATGTATTGAATCGCGACGCGATTTGTGTGTTCCATCGTCATGAACAGGCTCTGAACCTTACAATTAACTGTCAGTTTTGCGTCGGATTCGAAAATCTAGACTCACAGGAGATCGACCATAAGGTGCCCGAGGCAGCAATAGACCCTTGGAGACAGGTCGGCCGGAGGACGATGTATTGAATCGCGACGCGATTTGTGTGTTCCATTGTCATTAAGAGGCTCTGAACCTTACAATTAACTGTCAGTTTTGCGTCGGATTCGAAAATCTAGACTCACAGGAGAACGACCATACGGTGTCCGAGGCAGCACTAGACCCTTGGAGACAAGTAGGCTGGAGGACGATGTATTGAATCACGACGCAATTTGTGTTTTCCATCGTCATTAACAGGCTCTGAACGTTACAATTAACTGTCAGTTTTGCGTCGGATTCGAAAATCTAGACTCACCGGAGATCGACCATAAGATGCCCGAGGCAGCAATAGACCCTTGGAGACAGGTCGGCCGGAGGACGATGTATTGAATCGCGACGCGATTTGTGTGTTCCATTGTCATTAAGAGGCTCTGAACCTTACAATTAACTGTCAGTTTTGCGTCGGATTCGAAAATCTAGACTCACAGGAGAACGACCATAAGGTGCCCGAGGCAGCACTAGACCCTTGGAGACAAATCGGCTGGAGAACGATGTATTGAATCGCGACGCGATTTGTGTGTTCCATCGTCATTAACAGGCTCTGAACGTTACAATTAACTGTCAGTTTTGCGTCGGATTCGAAAATCTAGACTCACAGGAGATCGACCATAAGGTGCCCGACGCAGCAATAGACCCTTGGAGACAGGTCGGCCGGAGGACGATGTATTGAATCGCGACGCAATTTGTGTGTTCCATCGTCATTAACAGGCTCTGAACCTTACAATTAACTGTCAGTTTTGCGTCGGATTCGAAAATCTAGACTCACAGGAGAACGACCATAAGGTGCCCGAGGCAGCAATAGACCCTTGGAGACAGGTCGGCCGGAGGACGATGTATTGAATCGCGACGCAATTTGTGTTTTCCATCGTCATTAACAGGCTCTGAACGTTACAATTAACTGTCAGTTTTGCGTCGGATTCGAAAATCTAGACTCATAGGAGAACGACCATAAGGTGCCCGAGGCAGCAATAGACCCTTGGAGACAGGTCGGCCGGAGGACGATGTATTGAATCGCGACGCGATTTGTGTGTTCCATCGTCATTAACAGGCTCTGAACGTTACAATTAACTGTCAGTTTTGCGTCGGATTCGAAAATCTAGACTCACAGGAGAACGACCATAAGGTGCCCGAGGCAGCAATAGACCCTTGGAGACAGGTCGGCCGGAGGACGATGTATTGAATCGCGACGCAATTTGTGTGTTCCGTCGTCATTAACAGGCTCTGAACCTTACAATTAACTGTCAGTTTTGCGTCGGATTCGAAAATCTAGACTCACAGGAGATCGACCATAAGGTGCCCGAGGCAGCAATAGACCCTTGGAGACAGGTCGGCCGGAGGACGATGTATTGAATCGCGACGCAATTTGTGTGTTCCATCGTCATTAAGAGGCTGTGAACGTTACAATTAACTGTCAGTTTGCGTCGGATTCGAAAATCTAGACTCACAGGTGAACGACCATAAGGTGCCCGAGGCAGCTATAGACCCATGGAGACAAGTCGGCTGGAGGACGATGTGTTGAATCGCGACGCGATTTGTGTGTTCCATCGTCATTAAGAGGCTCTGAACGTTACAATTAACTGTCAGTTTTGCGTCGGATTCGAAAATCTAGACTCACAGGAGATCGACCATAAGGTGCCCGAGGCAGCAATAGACCCTTGGAGACAGGTCGGCCGGAGGACGATGTATTGAATCGCGACGCAATTTGTGTGTTCCATTGTCATTAAGAGGCTCTGAACCTTACAATTAACTGTCAGTTTTGCGTCGGATTCGAAAATCTAGACTCACAGAAGAACGACCATAAGGTGCCCGAGGCAGCACTAGACCCTTGGAGACAAGTAGGCTGGAGGACGATGTATTGAATCGCGACGCGATTTGTGTGTTCCATCGTCATTAACAGGCTCTGAACGTTACAATCAACTGTCAGTTTTGCGTCGGATTCGAAAATCTAGACTCACAGGAGAACGACCATAAGGTGCCCGAGGCAGCAATAGACCCTTGGAGACAGGTCGGCCGGAGGACGATGTATTGAATCGCGACGCAATTTGTGTGTTCCATCGTCATTAACAGGCTCTGAACGTTACAATTAACTGTCAGTTTTGCGTCGGATTCGAAAATCTATACTCATAGGAGAACGACCATAAGGTGCCCGAGGGAGCAATAGACCCTTGGAGACAGTTCGGCCGGAGGACGATGTATTGAATCGCGACGCAATTTGTGTGTTCCATCGTCATGAACAGGCTCTGAACCTTACAATTAACTGTCAGTTTTGCGTCGGATTCGAAAATCTAGAGTCACAGGAGATCGACCATAAGGTGCCCGAGGCAGCACTAGACCCTTGGAGACAGGTCGGCCGGAGGACGATGTATTGAATCGCGACGCGATATGTGTGTTCCATCGTCATTAACAGGCTCTGAACGTTACAGTTAACTGTCAGTTTTGCGTCGGATTCGAAAATCTAGAGTCACAGGAGATCGACCATAAGGTGCCCGAGGCAGCAATAGACCCTTGGAGACAGGTCGGCCGGAGGACGATGTATTGAATCGCGACGCGATTTGTGTGTTCCATTGTCATTAACAGGCTCTGAACGTTACAATTAACTGTCAGTTTTGCGTCGGATTCGAAAATCTAGACTCACAGGAGAACGACCATAAGGTGCCCGAGGCAGCACTAGACCCTTGGAGACAATTCGGCTGGAGGACGATGTATTGAATCGCGACGCGATTTGTGTGTTCCATCGTCATTAACAGGCTCTGAACGTTACAATTAACTGTCAGTTTTGCGTCGGATTCGAAAATCTAGACTCACAGGAGAATGACCATAAGGTGCCCGAGGCAGCAATAGACCGTTGGAGACAGGTCGGCCGGAGGACGATGTATTGAATCGCGACGCAATTTGTGTGTTCCATCGTCATTAACAGGCTCTGAACCTTACAATTAACTGTCAGTTTTGCGTCGGATTCGAAAATCTAGACTCACAGGAGATCGACCATAAGGTGCCCGAGGCAGCAATAGACCCTTGGAGACAGGTCGGCCGGAGGACGATGTATTGAATCGCGACGCAATTTGTGTGTTCCATCGTCATTAACAGGCTCTGAACCTTACAATTAACTGTCAGTTTGCGTCGGATTCGAAAATCTAGACTCACAGGAGAACGACCATAAGGTGCCCGAGGCAGCTATAGACCCATGGCGACAAGTCGGCTGGAGGACGATGTGTTGAATCGCGACGCGATTTGTGTGTTCCATCGTCATTAACATGCTCTGAACGTTACAATTAACTGTCAGTTTTGCGTCGGATTCGAAAATCTAGACTCACAGGAGAACGACCATAAGGTGCCCGAGGCAGCAATAGACCCTTGGAGACAGGTCGGCCGGAGGACGATGTATTGAATCGCGACGCAATTTGTGTGTTCCGTCGTCATTAACAGGCTCTGAACCTTACAATTAACTGTCAGTTTTGCGTCGGATTCGAAAATCTAGACTCACAGGAGATCGACCATAAGGTGCCCGAGGCAGCAATAGACCCTTGGAGACAGGTCGGCCGGAGGACGATGTATTGAATCGCGACGCAATTTGTGTGTTCCATCGTCATTAACAGGCTCTGAACCTTACAATTAACTGTCAGTTTTGCGTCGGATTCGAAAATCTAGACTCACAGGAGATCGACCATAAGGTGCCCGAGGCAGCAATAGACCCTTGGAGACAGGTCGGCCGGAGGACGATGTATTGAATCGCGACGCAATTTGTGTGTTCCATCGTCATTAAGAGGCTCTGAACGTTACAATTAACTGTCAGTTTGCGTCGGATTCGAAAATCTAGACTCACAGGAGAACGACCATGAGGTGCCCGAGGCAGCTATAGACCCATGGCGACAAGTCGGCTGGAGGACGATGTGTTGAATCGCGACGCGATTTGTGTGTTCCATCGTCATTAACAGGCTCTGAACGTTACAATTAACTGTCAGTTTTGCGTCGGATTCGAAAATCTAGACTCACAGGAGATCGACCATAAGGTGCCCGAGGCAGCAATAGACCCTTGGAGACAGGTCGGCCGGAGGACGATGTATTGAATCGCGACGCAATTTGTGTGTTCCATTGTCATTAAGAGGCTCTGAACCTTACAATTAACTGTCAGTTTTGCGTCGGATTCGAAAATCTAGGCTCACAGAAGAACGACCATAAGGTGCCCGAGGCAGCACTAGACCCTTGGAGACAAGTCGGCTGGAGGACGATGTATTGAATCGCGACGCGATTTGTGTGTTCCATCGTCATTAACAGGCTCTGAACGTTACAATCAACTGTCAGTTTTGCGTCGGATTCGAAAATCTAGACTCACAGGAGAACGACCGTAAGGTGCCCGAGGCAGCAATAGACCCTTGGAGACAGGTCGGCCGGAGGACGATGTATTGAATCGCGACGCAATTTGTGTGTTCCATCGTCATTAACAGGCTCTGAACGTTACAATTAACTGTCAGTTTTGCGTCGGATTCGAAAATCTAGACTCACAGGAGAACGACCATAAGGTGCCCGAGGCAGCAATAGACCCTTGGAGACAGGTCGGCCGGAGGACGATGTATTGAATCGCGACGCAATTTGTGTGTTCCATCGTCATTAACAGGCTCTGAACCTTACAATTAACTGTCAGTTTTGCGTCGGATTCGAAAATCTAGACTCACAGGAGATCGACCATAAGGTGCCCGAGGCAGCAATAGACCCTTGGAGACAGGTCGGCCGGAGGACGATGTATTGAATCGCGACGCAATTAGTGTGTTCCATCGTCATTAAGAGGCTCTGAACGTTACAATTAACTGTCAGTTTGCGTCGGATTCGAAAATCTAGACTCACAGGAGAACGACCATACGGTGTCCAAGGCAGCACTAGACCCTTGGAGACAATTCGGCTGGAGGACGATGTATTCAATCGCGACGCAATTTGTGTGTTCCATCGTCATTAACAGGCTCTGAACGTTACAATTAACTGTCAGTTTTGCGTCGGATTCGAAAATCTAGAGTCACAGGAGATCGACCATAAGGTGCCCGAGGCAGCAATAGACCCTTGGAGACAGGTCGGCCGGAGGACGATGTATTGAATCGCGACGCAATTTGTGTGTTCCATCGTCATTAACAGGCTCTGAACGTTACAATTAACTGTCAGTTTTGCGTCGGATTCGAAAATCTAGACTCATAGGAGAACGACCATAAGGTGCCCGAGGGAGCAATAGACCCTTGGAGACAGGTCGGCCGGAGGACGATGTATTGAATCGCGACGCAATTTGTGTGTTCCATCGTCATTAACAGGCTCTGAAATGTTACAATCAACTGTCAGTTTTGCGTCGGATTCGAAAATCTAGACTCACAGGAGAACGACCATAAGGTGCCCGAGGCAGCAATAGACCCTTGGAGACAGGTCGACCGGAGGACGATGTATTGAATCGCGACGCAATTTGTGTGTTCCATCGTCATTAACAGGCTGTGAACGTTACAATTAACTGTCAGTTTTGCGTCGGATTCGAAAATCTAGACTCATAGGAGAACGACCATAAGGTGCCCGAGGCAGCAATAGACCCTTGGAGACATTTCGGCCGGAGGACGATGTATTGAATCGCGACGCAATTTGTGTGTTCCATCGTCATGAACAGGCTCTGAACCTTACAATTAACTGTCAGTTTTGCGTCCGATTCGAAAATCTAGAGACAGGAGATCGACCATAAGGTGCCCGAGGCAGCACTAGACCCTTGGAGACAGGTCGGCCGGAGGACGATGTATTGAATCGCGACGCGATTTGTGCGTTCCATCGTCATTAACAGGCTCTGAACGTTACAGTTAACTGTCAGTTTTGCGTCGGTTTCGAAAATCTAGACTCACAGGAGATCGACCATAAGGTGCCCGAGGCAGCAATAGACCCTTGGAGACAGGTCGGCCGGAGGACGATGTATTGAATCGCGACGCAATTTGTGTGTTCCATTGTCATTAAGAGGCTCTGAACCTTACAATTAACTGTCAGTTTTGCGTCGGATTCGAAAATCTGGACTCACAGGACATCGACCATAAGGTGCCCGAGGCAGCAATAGACCCTTGGCCACAGGTCGGCCGGAGGACGATGTATTGAATCGTGACGCAATTTGTGTGTTCCATCGTCATTAAGAGGCTCTGAACGTTACAATTAACTGTCAGTTTGCGTCGGATTCGAAAATCTAGACTCACAGGAGAACGACCATAAGGTGCCCGAGGCAGCTATAGACCCATGGAGACAAGTCGGCTGGAGGACGATGTGTTGAATCGTGACGCGATTTGTGTGTTCCATCGTCATTAACAGGCTCTGAACGTTGCAATTAACTGTCAGTTTTGCGTCGGATTCGAAAATCTAGACTCACAGGAGATCGACCATAAGGTGCCCGAGGCAGCAATAGACCCTTGGAGACAGGTCGGCCGGAGGACGATGTATTGAATCGCGACGCAATTTGTGTGTTCCATTGTCATTAAGAGGCTCTGAACGTTACAATTAACTGTCAGTTTTGCGTCGGATTCGAAAATCTAGACTCACAGAAGAACGACCATAAGGTGCCCGAGGCAGCACTAGACCGTTGGAGACAAGTCGGCTGGAGGACGATGTATTGAATCGCGACGCAATTTGTGTGTTCCATCGTCATTAACAGGCTCTGAACCTTACAATTAACTGTCAGTTTTGCGTCGGATTCGAAAATCTAGACTCACAGGAGATCGACCATAAGGTGCCCGAGGCAGCAATAGACCCTTGGAGACAAGTCGGCTGGAGGACGATGTATTGAATCGCGACGCAATTTGTGTGTTCCATCGTCATTAAGAGGCTCTGAACGTTACAATTAACTGTCAGTTTGCGTCGGATTCGAAAATCTAGACTCACAGGAGAACGACCATACGGTGTCCAAGGCAGCACTAGACCCTTGGAGACAAGTCGGCTGGAGGACGATGTATTGAATCGCGACGCAATTTGTGTGTTCCATCGTCATTAACAGGCTCTGAACGTTACAATTAACTGTCAGTTTTGCGTCGGATTCGAAAATCTAGAGTCACAGGAGATCGACCATAAGGTGCCCGAGGCAGCAATAGACCCTTGGAGACAGGTCGGCCGGAGGACGATGTATTGGATCGCGACGCAATTTGTGTGTTCCATCGTCATTAACAGGCTCTGAACCTTACAATTAACTGTCAGTTTTGCGTCGGATTCGAAAATCTAGACTCACAGGAGATCGACCATAAGGTGCCCGAGGCAGCAATAGACCCTTGGAGACAGGTCGGCCGGAGGACGATGTATTGAATCGCGACGCAATTTGTGTGTTCCATCGTCATTAAGAGGCTCTGAACGTTACAATTAACTGTCAGTTTGCGTCGGATTCGAAAATCTAGACTCACAGGAGAACGACCATAAGGTGCCCGAGGCAGCTATAGACCCATGGAGACAAGTCGGCTGGAGGACGATGTGTTGAATCGAGACGCGATTTGTGTGTTCCATCGTCATTAACAGGCTCTGAACGTTACAATTAACTGTCAGTTTTGCGTCGGATTCGAAAATCTAGACTCACAGGAGATCGACCATAAGGTGCCCGAGGCAGCAATAGACCCTTGGAGACAGGTCGGCCGGAGGACGATGTATTGAATCGTGACGCAATTTGTGTGTTCCATTGTCATTAAGAGGCTCTGAACCTTACAATTAACTGTCAGTTTTGCGTCGGATTCGAAAATCTAGACTCACAGAAGAACGACCATAAGGTGCCCGAGGCAGCACTAGACCCTTGGAGACAAGTCGGCTGGAGGACGATGTATTGAATCGCGACGCGATTTGTGTGTTCCATCGTCATTAACAGGCTCTGAACGTTACAATTAACTGTCAGTTTTGCGTCGGATTTGAAAATCTAGACTCACAGGAGAACGACCATATGGTGCCCGAGGCAGCAATTGACCCGTGGAGACAGGTCGGCCGGAGGACGATGTATAGAATCGCGACGCAATTTGTGTGTTCCATCGTCATTAACAGGCTCTGAACCTTACAATTAACTGTCAGTTTTGCGTCGGATTCGAAAATCTAGACTCACAGGAGAACGACCATAAGGTGCCCGAGGCAGCAATAGACCGTTGGAGACAGGTCGGCCGGAGGACGATGTATTGAATGACGACGCGAATTGTGTGTTCCATTGTCATTAAGAGGCTCTGAACCTTACAATTAACTGTCAGTTTTGCGTCGGATTCGAAAATCTAGACTCACAGGAGAACGACCATAAGGTGTCCGAGGCCGCACTAGACCCTTGGAGACAAGTCGGCTGGAGGACGATGTATTGAATCGCGACGCAATTTGTGTGTTCCATCGTCATTAACAGGCTCTCAACGTTACAATTAACTGTCAGTTTTGCGTCGGATTCGAAAATCTAGACTCACAGGAGAACGACCATACGGTGTCCGAGGCAGCACTTGACCCTTGGAGACAAGTCGGCTGGAGGACGATGTATTGAATCGCGACGCAATTTGTGTGTTCCATCGTCATTAACAGGCTCTGAACGTTACAATTAACTGTCAGTTTTGCGTCGGATTCGAAAATCTAGACTCACAAGAGGTCGACCATAAGGTGGCAGAGGCAGCAATAGACCGTTGGAGACAGGTCGGCCGGAGGACGACGTATTGTATCGCGACGCGATTTGTGTGTTCCATTGTCATTAAGAGGCTCTGAACCTTACAATTAACTGTAAGTTTTGCGTCGGATTCGAAAATCTAGACTCACAGGAGATCGACCATAAGATGCCCGAGGCAGCACTAGACCCTTGAGGACAGGTCGGCCGGAGGACGATGTATTGAATCGCGACGGGATTTGTGTGTTCCATCGTCATTAACAGGCTCTGAACGTTACAATTAACTGTCAGTTTTGCGTCGGATTCGAAAATCTAGACTCACAGGAGATCGACCATAAGGTGCCCGAGGCAGCAATAGACCCTTGGAGACAGGTCGGCCGGAGTACGATGTATTGAATCGCGACGCGATTTGTGTGTTCCATTGTCATTAAGAGGCTCTGAACCTTACAATTAACTGTCAGTTTTGCGTCGGATTCGAAAATCTAGACTCACAGGAGAACGACCATACGGTGTCCGAGGCAGCACTAGACCCTTGGAGACAAGTAGGCTGGAGGACGATGTATTGAATCACGACGCAATTTGTGTTTTCCATCGTCATTAACAGGCTCTGAACGTTACAATTAACTGTCAGTTTTGCGTCGGATTCGAAAATCTAGACTCACAGGAGAACGACCATACGGTGTCCGAGGCAGCACTTGACCCTTGGAGACAAGTCGGCTGGAGGACGATGTATTGAATCGCGACGCAATTTGTGTGTTCCATCGTCATTAACAGGCTCTGAACGTTACAATTAACTGTCAGTTTTGCGTCGGATTCGAAAATCTAGACTCACAAGAGGTCGACCATAAGGTGGCAGAGGCAGCAATAGACCGTTGGAGACAGGTCGGCCGGAGGACGACGTATTGTATCGCGACGCGATTTGTGTGTTCCATTGTCATTAAGAGGCTCTGAACCTTACAATTAACTGTAAGTTTTGCGTCGGATTCGAAAATCTAGACTCACAGGAGATCGACCATAAGATGCCCGAGGCAGCACTAGACCCTTGAGGACAGGTCGGCCGGAGGACGATGTATTGAATCGCGACGGGATTTGTGTGTTCCATCGTCATTAACAGGCTCTGAACGTTACAATTAACTGTCAGTTTTGCGTCGGATTCGAAAATCTAGACTCACAGGAGATCGACCATAAGGTGCCCGAGGCAGCAATAGACCCTTGGAGACAGGTCGGCCGGAGGACGATGTATTGAATCGCGACGCGATTTGTGTGTTCCATTGTCATTAAGAGGCTCTGAACCTTACAATTAACTGTCAGTTTTGCGTCGGATTCGAAAATCTAGACTCACAGGAGAACGACCATACGGTGTCCGAGGCAGCACTAGACCCTTGGAGACAAGTAGGCTGGAGGACGATGTATTGAATCACGACGCGATTTGTGTGTTCCATCGTCATTAACAGGCTCTGAACGTTACAATTAACTGTCAGTTTTGCGTCGGATTCGAAAATCTAGACTCACAGGAGAACGACCATACGGTGTCCGAGGCAGCACTTGACCCTTGGAGACAAGTCGGCTGGAGGACGATGTATTGAATCGCGACGCAATTTGTGTGTTCCATCGTCATTAACAGGCTCTGAACGTTACAATTAACTGTCAGTTTTGCGTCGGATTCGAAAATCTAGACTCACAGGAGGTCGACCATAAGGTGCCCGAGGCAGCAATAGACCCTTGGAGACAGGTCGGCCGGAGGACGACGTATTGTATCGCGACGCGATTTGTGTGTTCCATTGTCATTAAGAGGCTCTGAACCTTACAATTAACTGTAAGTTTTGCGTCGGATTCGAAAATCTAGACTCACAGGAGATCGACCATAAGGTGCCCGACGCAGCAATAGACCCTTGGAGACAGGTCGGCCGGAGGACGATGTATTCAATCGCGACGCAATTTGTGTGTTCCATCGTCATTAACAGGCTCTGAACCTTACAATTAACTGTCAGTTTTGCGTCGGATTCGAAAATCTAGACTCACAGGAGAACGACCATAAGGTGCCCGAGGCAGCAATAGACCCTTGGAGACAGGTCGGCCGGAGGACGATGTATTGAATCGCGACGCAATTTGTGTTTTCCATCGTCATTAACAGGCTCTGAACGTTACAATTAACTGTCAGTTTTGCGTCGGATTCGAAAATCTAGACTCATAGGAGAACGACCATAAGGTGCCCGAGGCAGCAATAGACCCTTGGAGACAGGTCGGCCGGAGGACGATGTATTGAATCGCGACGCGATTTGTGTGTTCCATTGTCATTAACAGGCTCTGAACGTTACAATTAACTGTCAGTTTTGCGTCGGATTCGAAAATCTAGACTCACAGGAGAACGACCATAAGGTGCCCGAGGCAGCACTAGACCCTTGGAGACAAATCGGCTGGAGGACGATGTATTGAATCGCGACGCGATTTGTGTGTTCCATCGTCATTAACAGGCTCTGAACGTTACAATTAACTGTCAGTTTTGCGTCGGATTCGAAAATCTAGACTCACAGGAGAACGACCATAAGGTGCCCGAGGCAGCAATAGACCCTTGGAGACAGGTCGGCCGGAGGACGATGTATTGAATCGCGACGCAATTTGTGTGTTCCGTCGTCATTAACAGGCTCTGAACCTTACAATTAACTGTCAGTTTTGCGTCGGATTCGAAAATCTAGACTCACAGGAGATCGACCATAAGGTGCCCGAGGCAGCAATAGACCCTTGGAGACAGGTCGGCCGGAGGACGATGTATTGAATCGCGACGCAATTTGTGTGTTCCATCGTCATTAAGAGGCTGTGAACGTTACAATTAACTGTCAGTTTGCGTCGGATTCGAAAATCTAGACTCACAGGAGAACGACCATAAGGTGCCCGAGGCAGCTATAGACCCATGGAGACAAGTCGGCTGGAGGACGATGTGTTGAATCGCGACGCGATTTGTGTGTTCCATCGTCATTAACAGGCTCTGAACGTTACAATTAACTGTCAGTTTTGCGTCGGATTCGAATATCTAGACTCACAGGAGATCGACCATAAGGTGCCCGAGGCAGCAATAGACCCTTGGAGACAGGTCGGCCGGAGGACGATGTATTGAATCGCGACGCAATTTGTGTGTTCCATTGTCATTAGGAGGCTCTGAACCTTACAATTAACTGTCAGTTTTGCGTCGGATTCGAAAATCTAGACTCACAGAAGAACGACCATAAGGTGCCCGAGGCAGCACTAGACCCTTGGAGACAAGTCGGCTGGGGGACGATGTATTGAATCGCGACGCGATTTGTGTGTTCCATCGTCATTAACAGGCTCTGAACGTTACAATCAACTGTCAGTTTTGCGTCGGATTCGAAAATCTAGACTCACAGGAGAACGACCATAAGGTGCCCGAGGCAGCAATAGACCCTTGGAGACAGGTCGGCCGGAGGACGATGTATTGAATCGCGACGCAATTTGTGTGTTCCATCGTCATTAACAGGCTCTGAACGTTACAATTAACTGTCAGTTTTGCGTCGGATTCGAAAATCTACACTCACAGGAGAACGACCATAAGGTGCCCGAGGCAGCAATAGACCCTTGGTGACAGGTCGGCCGGAGGACGATGTATTGAATCGCGACGCAATTTGTGTGTTCCATCGTCATTAACAGGCTCTGAACCTTACAATTAACTGTCAGTTTTGCGTCGGATTCGAAAATCTAGACTCACAGGAGATCGACCATAAGGTGCCCGAGGCAGCAATAGACCCTTGGAGACAGGTCGGCCGGAGGACGATGTATTGAATCGCGACGCAATTTGTGTGTTCCATCGTCATTAAGAGGCTCTGAACGTTACAATTAACTGTCAGTTTTGCGTCGGATTCGAAAATCTACACTCACAGGAGAACGACCATAAGGTGCCCGAGGCAGCAATAGACCCTTGGTGACAGGTCGGCCGGAGGACGATGTATTGAATCGCGACGCAATTTGTGTGTTCCATCGTCATTAACAGGCTCTGAACCTTACAATTAACTATCAGTTTTGCGTCGGATTCGAAAATCTAGACTCACAGGAGATCGACCATAAGGTGCCCGAGGCAGCAATAGACCCTTGGAGACAGGTCGGCCGGAGGACGATGTATTGAATCGCGACGCAATTTGTGTGTTCCATCGTCATTAAGAGGCTCTGAACGTTACAATTAACTGTCAGTTTGCGTCGGATTCGAAAATCTAGACTCACAGGAGAACGACCATACGGTGTCCAAGGCAGCACTAGACCCTTGGAGACAAGTCGGCTGGAGGACGATGTATTGAATCGCGACGCGATTTGTGTGTTCCATCGTCATTAACAGGCTCTGAACCTTACAATTAACTGTCAGTTTTGCGTCGGATTCGAAAATCTAGACTCACAGGAGAACGACCATAAGGTGCCCGAGGCAGCACTAGACCCTTGAAGACAAATCGGCTGGAGGACGATGTATTGAATCGCGACGCGATTTGTGTGTTCCATCGTCATTAACAGGCTCTGAACGTTACAATTAACTGTCAGTTTTGCGTCGGATTCGAAAATCTAGACTCACAGGAGAACGACCATAAGGTGGCAGAGGCAGCAATAGACCGTTGGAGACAGGTCGGCCGGAGGACGACGTATTGTATCGCGACGCGATTTGTGTGTTCCATTGTCATTAAGAGGCTCTGAACCTTACAATTAACTGTAAGTTTTGCGTCGGATTCGAAAATCTAGACTCACAGGAGATCGACCATAAGATGCCCGAGGCAGCACTAGACCCTTGAGGACAGGTCGGCCGGAGGACGATGTATTGAATCGCGACGGGATTTGTGTGTTCCATCGTCATTAACAGGCTCTGAACGTTACAATTAACTGTCAGTTTTGCGTCGGATTCGAAAATCTAGACTCACAGGAGATCGACCATAAGGTGCCCGAGGCAGCAATAGACCCTTGGAGACAGGTCGGCCGGAGGACGATGTATTGAATCGCGACGCGATTTGTGTGTTCCATTGTCATTAAGAGGCTCTGAACCTTACAATTAACTGTCAGTTTTGCGTCGGATTCGAAAATCTAGACTCACAGGAGAACGACCATACGGTGTCCGAGGCAGCACTAGACCCTTGGAGACAAGTAGGCTGGAGGACGATGTATTGAATCACGACGTAATTTGTGTTTTCCATCGTCATTAACAGGCTCTGAACGTTACAATTAACTGTCAGTTTTGCGTCGGATTCGAAAATCTAGACTCACCGGAGATCGACCATAAGGTGCCCGAGGCAGCAATAGACCCTTGGAGACAGGTCGGCCGGAGGACGATGTATTGAATCGCGAATCGATTTGTGTGTTCCATTGTCATTAAGAGGCTCTGAACCTTACAATTAACTGTCAGTTTTGCGTCGGATTCGAAAATCTAGACTCACAGGAGAACGACCATAAGGTGCCCGAGGCAGCAATAGACCCTTGGAGACAGGTCGGCCGGAGGACGATGTATTGAATCGCGACGCGATTTGTGTGTTCCATTGTCATTAACAGGCTCTGAACGTTACAATTAACTGTCAGTTTTGCGTCGGATTCGAAAATCTAGACTCACAGGAGAACGACCATAAGGTGCCCGAGGCAGCACTAGACCCTAGGAGACAAATCGGCTGGAGGACGATGTATTGAATCGCGACGCGATTTGTGTGTTCCATCGTCATTAACAGGCTCTGAACGTTACAATTAACTGTCAGTTTTGCGTCGGATTCGAAAATCTAGACTCACAGGAGAACGACCATAAGGTGCCCGAGGCAGCAATAGACCCTTGGAGACAGGTCGGCCGGAGGACGATGTATTGAATCGCGACGCAATTTGTGTGTTCCGTCGTCATTAACAGGCTCTGAACCTTACAATTAACTGTCAGTTTTGCGTCGGATTCGAAAATCTAGACTCACAGGAGATCGACCATAAGGTGCCCGAGGCAGCAATAGACCCTTGGAGACAGGTCGGCCGGAGGACGATGTATTGAATCGCGACGCAATTTGTGTGTTCTATCGTCATTAAGAGGCTGTGAACGTTACAATTAACTGTCAGTTTGCGTCGGATTCGAAAATCTAGACTCACAGGAGAACGACCATAAGGTGCCCGAGGCAGCTATAGACCCATGGAGACAAGTCGGCTGGAGGACGATGTGTTGAATCGCGACGCGATTTGTGTGTTCCATCGTCATTAACAGGCTCTGAACGTTACAATTAACTGTCAGTTTTGCGTCGGATTCGAATATCTAGACTCACAGGAGATCGACCATAAGGTGCCCGAGGCAGCAATAGACCCTTGGAGACAGGTCGGCCGGAGGACGATGTATTGAATCGCGACGCAATTTGTGTGTTCCATTGTCATTAGGAGGCTCTGAACCTTACAATTAACTGTCAGTTTTGCGTCGGATTCGAAAATCTAGACTCACAGAAGAACGACCATAAGGTGCCCGAGGCAGCACTAGACCCTTGGAGACAAGTCGGCTGGGGGACGATGTATTGAATCGCGACGCGATTTGTGTGTTCCATCGTCATTAACAGGCTCTGAACGTTACAATCAACTGTCAGTTTTGCGTCGGATTCGAAAATCTAGACTCACAGGAGAACGACCATAAGGTGCCCGAGGCAGCAATAGACCCTTGGAGACAGGTCGGCCGGAGGACGATGTATTGAATCGCGACGCAATTTGTGTGTTCCATCGTCATTAACAGGCTCTGAACGTTACAATTAACTGTCAGTTTTGCGTCGGATTCGAAAATCTACACTCACAGGAGAACGACCATAAGGTGCCCGAGGCAGCAATAGACCCTTGGTGACAGGTCGGCCGGAGGACGATGTATTGAATCGCGACGCAATTTGTGTGTTCCATCGTCATTAACAGGCTCTGAACCTTACAATTAACTGTCAGTTTTGCGTCGGATTCGAAAATCTAGACTCACAGGAGATCGACCATAAGGTGCCCGAGGCAGCAATAGACCCTTGGAGACAGGTCGGCCGGAGGACGATGTATTGAATCGCGACGCAATTTGTGTGTTCCATCGTCATTAAGAGGCTCTGAACGTTACAATTAACTGTCAGTTTTGCGTCGGATTCGAAAATCTACACTCACAGGAGAACGACCATAAGGTGCCCGAGGCAGCAATAGACCCTTGGTGACAGGTCGGCCGGAGGACGATGTATTGAATCGCGACGCAATTTGTGTGTTCCATCGTCATTAACAGGCTCTGAACCTTACAATTAACTGTCAGTTTTGCGTCGGATTCGAAAATCTAGACTCACAGGAGATCGACCATAAGGTGCCCGAGGCAGCAATAGACCCTTGGAGACAGGTCGGCCGGAGGACGATGTATTGAATCGCGACGCAATTTGTGTGTTCCATCGTCATTAAGAGGCTCTGAACGTTACAATTAACTGTCAGTTTCCGTCGGATTCGAAAATCTAGACTCACAGGAGAACGACCATACGGTGTCCAAGGCAGCACTAGACCCTTGGAGACAAGTCGGCTGGAGGACGATGTATTGAATCGCGACGCGATTTGTGTGTTCCATCGTCATTAACAGGCTCTGAACCTTACAATTAACTGTCAGTTTTGCGTCGGATTCGAAAATCTAGACTCACAGGAGAACGACCATAAGGTGCCCGAGGCAGCACTAGACCCTTGGAGACAAATCGGCTGGAGGACGATGTATTGAATCGCGACGCGATTTGTGTGTTCCATCGTCATTAACAGGCTCTGAACGTTACAATTAACTGTCAGTTTTGCGTCGGATTCGAAAATCTAGACTCACAGGAGAACGACCATAAGGTGCCCGAGGCAGCAATAGACCCTTGGAGACAGGTCGGCCGGAGGACGATGTATTGAATCGCGACGCAATTTGTGTGTTCCATCGTCATTAACAGGCTATGAACCTTACAATTAACTGTCAGTTTTGCGTCGGATTCGAAAATCTAGACTCACAGGAGATCGACCATAAGGTGCCCGAGGCAGCAATAGACCCTTGGAGACAGGTCGGCCGGAGGACGATGTATTGAATCGCGACGCAATTTGTGTGTTCCATCGTCATTAACAGGCTCTGAACGTTACAATTAACTGTCAGTTTGCGTCGGATTCGAAAATCTAGACTCACAGGAGAACGACCATAAGGTGCCCGAGGCAGCTATAGACCCATGGAGACAAGTCGGCTGGAGCACGATGTGTTGAATCGCGACGCGATTTGTGTGTTCCATCGTCATTAACAGGCTCTGAACGTTACAATTAACTGTCAGTTTTGCGTCGGATTCGAAAATCTAGACTCACAGGAGATCGACCATAATGTGCCCGAGGCAGCAATAGACCCTTGGAGACAGGTCGGCCGGAGGACGATGTATTGAATCGCGACGCAATTTGTGTGTTCCATTGTCATTAAGAGGCTCTGAACCTTACAATTAACTGTCAGTTTTGCGTCGGATTCGAAAATCTAGACTCACAGAAGAACGACCATAAGGTGCCCGAGGCAGCACTAGACCCTTGGAGACAAGTCGGCTGGAGGACGATGTATTGAATCGCGACTCGATTTGTGTGTTCCATCGTCATTAACAGGCTCTGAACGTTACAATCAACTGTCAGTTTTGCGTCGGATTCGAAAATCTAGACTCACAGGAGAACGACCGTAAGGTGCCCGAGGCAGCAATAGACCCTTGGAGACAGGTCGGCCGGAGGACGATGTATTGAATCGCGACGCAATTTGTGTGTTCCATCGTCATTAACAGGCTCTGAACGTTACAATTAACTGTCAGTTTTCCGTCGGATTCGAAAATCTTGACTCACAGGAGAACGACCATACGGTGTCCAAGGCAGCACTAGACCCTTGGAGACAAGTCGGCTGGAGGACGATGTATTGAATCGCGACGCAATTTGTGTGTTCCATCGTCATTAACAGGCTCTGAACCTTACAATTAACTGTCAGTTTTGCGTCGGATTCGAAAATCTAGACTCACAGGAGAACGACCATAAGGTGCCCGAGGCAGCAATAGACCCTTGGTGACAGGTCGACCGGAGGACGATGTATTGAATCGCGACGCAATTTGTGTTTTCCATCGTCATTAACAGGCTCTGAACGTTACAATTAACTGTCAGTTTTGCGTCGGATTCGAAAATCTACACTCACAGGAGAACGACCATAAGGTGCCCGAGGCAGCAATAGACCCTTGGTGACAGGTCGGCCGGAGGACGATGTATTGAATCGCGACGCAATTTGTGTGTTCCATCGTCATTAACAGGCTCTGAACCTTACAATTAACTGTCAGTTTTGCGTCGGATTCGAAAATCTAGACTCACAGGAGATCGACCATAAGGTGCCCGAGGCAGCAATAGACCCTTGGAGACAGGTCGGCCGGAGGACGATGTATTGAATCGCGACGCAATTTGTGTGTTCCATCGTCATTAAGAGGCTCTGAACGTTACAATTAACTGTCAGTTTGCGTCGGATTCGAAAATCTAGACTCACAGGAGAACGACCATACGGTGTCCAAGGCAGCACTAGACCCTTGGAGACAAGTCGGCTGGAGGACGATGTATTGAATCGCGACGCGATTTGTGTGTTCCATCGTCATTAACAGGCTCTGAACCTTACAATTAACTGTCAGTTTTTCGTCGGATTCGAAAATCTAGACTCACAGGAGAACGACCATAAGGTGCCCGAGGCAGCACTAGACCCTTGGAGACAAATCGGCTGGAGGACGATGTATTGAATCGCGACGCGATTTGTGTGTTCCATCGTCATTAACAGGCTCTGAACGTTACAATTAACTGTCAGTTTTGCGTCGGATTCGAAAATCTAGACTCACAGGAGAACGACCATAAGGTGCCCGAGGCAGCAATAGACCCTTGGAGACAGGTCGGCCGGAGGACGATGTATTGAATCGCGACGCAATTTGTGTGTTCCATCGTCATTAACAGGCTCTGAACCTTACAATTAACTGTCAGTTTTGCGTCGGATTCGAAAATCTAGACTCACAGGAGATCGACCATAAGGTGCCCGAGGCAGCAATAGACCCTTGGAGACAGGTCGGCCGGAGGACGATGTATTGAATCGCGACGCAATTTGTGTGTTCCATCGTCATTAACAGGCTCTGAACGTTACAATTAACTGTCACTTTGCGTCGGATTCGAAAATCTAGACTCACAGGAGAACGACCATAAGGTGCCCGAGGCAGCTATAGACCCATGGAGACAAGTCGGCTGGAGGACGATGTGTTGAATCGCGACGCGATTTGTGTGTTCCATCGTCATTAACAGGCTCTGAACGTTACAATTAACTGTCAGTTTTGCGTCGGATTCGAAAATCTAGACTCACAGGAGATCGACCATAATGTGCCCGAGGCAGCAATAGACCCTTGGAGACAGGTCGGCCGGAGGACGATGTATTGAATCGCGACGCAATTTGTGTGTTCCATTGTCATTAAGAGGCTCTGAACCTTACAATTAACTGTCAGTTTTGCGTCGGATTCGAAAATCTAGACTCACAGAAGAACGACCATAAGGTGCCCGAGGCAGCACTAGACCCTTGGAGACAAGTCGGCTGGAGGACGATGTATTGAATCGCGACGCGATTTGTGTGTTCCATCGTCATTAACAGGCTCTGAACGTTACAATCAACTGTCAGTTTTGCGTCGGATTCGAAAATCTATACTCATAGGAGAACGACCATAAGGTGCCCGAGGGAGCAATAGACCCTTGGAGACAGTTCGGCCGGAGGACGATGTATTGAATCGCGACGCAATTTGTGTGTTCCATCGTCATGAACAGGCTCTGAACCTTACAATTAACTGTCAGTTTTGCGTCGGATTCGAAAATCTAGAGTCACAGGAGATCGACCATAAGGTGCCCGAGGCAGCACTAGACCCTTGGAGACAGGTCGGCCGGAGGACGATGTATTGAATCGCGACGCGATTTGTGTGTTCCATCGTCATTAACAGGCTCTGAACGTTACAGTTAACTGTCAGTTTTGCGTCGGATTCGAAAATCTAGAGTCACTGGAGATCGACCATAAGGTGCCCGAGGCAGCAATAGACCCTTGGAGACAGGTCGGCCGGAGGACGATGTATTGAATCGCGACGCGATTTGTGTGTTCCATTGTCATTAACAGGCTCTGAACGTTACAATTAACTGTCAGTTTTGCGTCGGATTCGAAAATCTAGACTCACAGGAGAACGACCATAAGGTGCCCGAGGCAGCAATAGACCCTTGGAGACAGGTCGGCCGGAGGACGATGTATTGAATCGCGACGCAATTTGTGTGTTCCATCGTCATTAACAGGCTCTGAACCTTACAATTAACTGTCAGTTTTGCGTCGGATTCGAAAATCTAGACTCACAGGAGAACGACCATAAGATGCGCGAGGCAGCAATAGACCCTTGGAGACAGGTCGACCGGAGGACGATGTATTGAATTGCGACGCAATTTGTGTTTTCCATCGTCATTAACAGGCTCTGAACGTTACAATTAACTGTCAGTTTTGCGTCGGATTCGAAAATCTATACTCATAGGAGAACGACCATAAGGTGCCCGAGGGAGCAATAGACCCTTGGAGACAGTTCGACCGGAGGACGATGTATTGAATCGCGACGCAATTTGTGTGTTCCATCGTCATGAACAGGCTCTGAACCTTACAATTAACTGTCAGTTTTGCGTCGGATTCGAAAATCTAGAGTCACAGGAGATCGACCATAAGGTGCCCGAGGCAGCACTAGACCCTTGGAGACAGGTCGGCCGGAGGACGATGTATTGAATCGCGACGCGATATGTGTGTTCCATCGTCATTAACAGGCTCTGAACGTTACAGTTAACTGTCAGTTTTGCGTCGGATTCGAAAATCTAGAGTCACAGGAGATCGACCATAAGGTGCCCGAGGCAGCAATAGACCCTTGGAGACAGGTCGGCCGGAGGACGATGTATTGAATCGCGACGCGATTTGTGTGTTCCATTGTCATTAACAGGCTCTGAACGTTACAATTAACTGTCAGTTTTGCGTCGGATTCGAAAATCTAGACTCACAGGAGAACGACCATAAGGTGCCCGAGGCAGCACTAGACCCTTGGAGACAATTCGGCTGGAGGACGATGTATTGAATCGCGACGCGATTTGTGTGTTCCATCGTCATTAACAGGCTCTGAACGTTACAATTAACTCTCAGTTTTGCGTCGGATTCGAAAATCTAGACTCACAGGAGAACGACCATAAGGTGCCCGAGGCAGCAATAGACCGTTGGAGACAGGTCGGCCGGAGGACGATGTATTGAATCGCGACGCAATTTGTGTGTTCCATCGTCATTAACAGGCTCTGAACCTTACAATTAACTGTCAGTTTTGCGTCGGATTCGAAAATCTAGACTCACAGGAGATCGACCATAAGGTGCCCGAGGCAGCAATAGACCCTTGGAGACAGGTCGGCCGGAGGACGATGTATTGAATCGCGACGCAATTTGTGTGTTCCATCGTCATTAAGAGGCTCTGAACGTTACAATTAACTGTCAGTTTGCGTCGGATTCGAAAATCTAGACTCACAGGAGAACGACCATAAGGTGCCCGAGGCAGCTATAGACCCATGGCGACAAGTCGGCTGGAGGACGATGTGTTGAATCGCGACGCGATTTGTGTGTTCCATCGTCATTAACATGCTCTGAACGTTACAATTAACTGTCAGTTTTGCGTAGGATTCGAAAATCTAGACTCACAGGAGATCGACCATAAGGTGCCCGAGGCAGCAATAGACCCTTGGAGACAGGTCGGCCGGAGGACGATGTATTGAATCGCGACGCAATTTGTGTGTTCCATTGTCATTAAGAGGCTCTGAACCTTACAATTAACTGTCAGTTTTGCGTCGGATTCGAAAATCTAGACTCACAGAAGAACGACCATAAGGTGCCCGAGGCAGCACTAGACCCTTGGAGACAAGTCGGCTGGAGGACGATGTATTGAATCGCGACGCGATTTGTGTGTTCCATCGTCATTAACAGGCTCTGAACGTTACAATCAACTGTCAGTTTTGCGTCGGATTCGAAAATCTAGACTCACAGGAGAACGACCGTAAGGTGCCCGAGGCAGCAATAGACCCTTGGAGACAGGTCGGCCGGAGGACGATGTATTGAATCGCGACGCAATTTGTGTGTTCCATCGTCATTAACAGGCTCTGAACGTTACAATTAACTGTCAGTTTTGCGTCGGATTCGAAAATCTAGACTCACAGGAGAACGACCATAAGGTGCCCGAGGCAGCAATAGACCCTTGGAGACAGGTCGGCCGGAGGACGATGTATTGAATCGCGACGCAATTTGTGTGTTCCATCGTCATTAACAGGCTCTGAACCTTACAATTAACTGTCAGTTTTGCGTCGGATTCGAAAATCTAGACTCACAGGAGATCGACCATAAGGTGCCCGAGGCAGCAATAGACCCTTGGAGACAGGTCGGCCGGAGGACGATGTATTGAATCGCGACGCAATTTGTGTGTTCCATCGTCATTAAGAGGCTCTGAACGTTACAATTAACTGTCAGTTTGCGTCGGATTCGAAAATCTAGACTCACAGGAGAACGACCATAAGGTGCCCGAGGCAGCTATAGACCCATGGCGACAAGTCGGCTGGAGGACGATGTGTTGAATCGCGACGCGATTTGTGTGTTCCATCGTCATTAACAGGCTCTGAACGTTACAATTAACTGTCAGTTTTGCGTCGGATTCGAAAATCTAGACTCACAGGAGATCGACCATAAGGTGCCCGAGGCAGCAATAGACCCTTGGAGACAGGTCGGCCGGAGGATGATGTATTGAATCGCGACGCAATTTGTGTGTTCCATTGTCATTAAGAGGCTCTGAACCTTACAATTAACTGTCAGTTTTGCGTCGGATTCGAAAATCTAGACTCACAGAAGAACGACCATAAGGCGCCCGAGGCAGCACTAGACCCTTGGAGACAAGTCGGCTGGAGGACGATGTATTGAATCGCGACGCGATTTATGTGTTCCATCGTCATTAACAGGCTCTGAACGTTACAATCAACTGTCAGTTTTGCGTCGGATTCGAAAATCTAGACTCACAGGAGAACGACCGTAAGGTGCCCGAGGCAGCAATAGACCCTTGGAGACAGGTCGGCCGGAGGACGATGTATTGAATCGCGACGCAATTTGTGTGTTCCATCGTCATTAACAGGCTCTGAACGTTACAATTAACTGTCAGTTTTGCGTCGGATTCGAAAATCTAGACTCACAGGAGAACGACCATAAGGTGCCCGAGGCAGCAATAGACCCTTGGAGACAGGTCTGCCGGAGGACGATGTATTGAATCGCGACGCAATTTGTGTGTTCCATCGTCATTAACAGGCTCTGAACCTTACAATTAACTGTCAGTTTTGCGTCGGATTCGAAAATCTAGACTCACAGGAGATCGACCATAAGGTGCCCGGGGCAGCAATAGACCCTTGGAGACAGGTCGGCCGGAGGACAATGTATTGAATCGCGACGCAATTAGTGTGTTCCATCGTCATTAACAGGCTCTGAACGTTACAATTAACTGTCAGTTTGCGTCGGATTCGAAAATCTAGACTCACAGGAGAACGACCATACGGTGTCCAAGGCAGCACTAGACCCTTGGAGACAATTCGGCTGGAGGACGATGTATTGAATCGCGACGCAATTTGTGTGTTCCATCGTCATTAACAGGCTCTGAACGTTACAATTAACTGTCAGTTTTGCGTCGGATTCGAAAATCTAGAGTCACAGGAGATCGACCATAAGGTGCCCGAGGCAGCAATAGACCCTTGGAGACAGGTCGGCCGGAGGACGATGTATTGAATCGCGACGCAATTTGTGTGTTCCATCGTCATTAACAGGCTCTGAACGTTACAATTAACTGTCAGTTTTGCGTCGGATTCGAAAATCTAGACTCATAGGAGAACGACCATAAGGTGCCCGAGGGAGCAATAGACCCTTGGAGACAGGTCGGCCGGAGGACGATGTATTGAATCGCGACGCAATTTGTGTGTTCCATCGTCATTAACAGGCTCTGAAATGTTACAATCAACTGTCAGTTTTGCGTCGGATTCGAAAATCTAGACTCACAGGAGAACGACCATAAGGTGCCCGAGGCAGCAATAGACCCTTGGAGACAGGTCGACCGGAGGACGATGTATTGAATCGCGACGCAATTTGTGTGTTCCATCGTCATTAACAGGCTGTGAACGTTACAATTAACTGTCAGTTTTGCGTCGGATTCGAAAATCTAGACTCATAGGAGAACGACCATAAGGTGCCCGAGGGAGCAATAGACCCTTGGAGACATTTCGGCCGGAGGACGATGTATTGAATCGCGACGCAATTTGTGTGTTCCATCGTCATGAACAGGCTCTGAACCTTACAATTAACTGTCAGTTTTGCGTCCGATTCGAAAATCTAGAGACAGGAGATCGACCATAAGGTGCCCGAGGCAGCACTAGACCCTTGGAGACAGGTCGGCCGGAGGACGATGTATTGAATCGCGACGCGATTTGTGTGTTCCATCGTCATTAACAGGCTCTGAACGTTACAGTTAACTGTCAGTTTTGCGTCGGATTCGAAAATCTAGACTCACAGGAGATCGACCATAAGGTGCCCGAGGCAGCAATAGACCCTTGGAGACAGGTCGGCCGGAGGACGATGTATTGAATCGCGACGCGATTTGTGTGTTCCATTGTCATTAAGAGGCTCTGAACCTTACAATTAACTGTCAGTTTTGCGTCGGATTCGAAAATCTAGACTCACAGGAGAACGACCATACGGTGCCCGAGGCAGCAATAGACCCTTGGAGACAAGTCGGCTGGAGGACGATGTATTGAATCGCGACGCAATTTGTGTGTTCCATCGTCATTAACAGGCTCTGAACGTTACAATTAACTGTCAGTTTTGCGTCGGATTCGAAAATCTAGACTCACAGGAGATCGACCATAAGGTGCCCGAGGCAGCAATAGACCCTTGGAGACAGGTCGGCCGGAGGACGATGTATTGAATCGCGACGCAATTTGTGTGTTCCATCGTCATTAAGAGGCTCTGAACGTTACAATTAACTGTCAGTTTGCGTCGGATTCGAATATCTAGACTCACAGGAGAACGACCATAAGGTGCCCGAGGCAGCTATAGACCCATGGAGACAAGTCGGCTGGAGGACGATGTGTTGAATCGCGACGCGATTTGTGTGTTCCATCGTCATTAACAGGCTCTGAACGTTACAATTAACTGTCAGTTTTGCGTCGGATTCGAAAATCTAGACTCACAGGAGATCGACCATAAGGTGCCCGAGGCAGCACTAGACCCTTGGAGACAAATCGGCTGGAGGACGATGTATTGAATCGCGACGCGATTTGTGTGTTCCATCGTCATTAACAGGCTCTGAACGTTACAATCAACTGTCAGTTTTGCGTCGGATTCGAAAATCTAGACTCACAGGAGAACGACCATAAGGTGCCCGAGGCAGCAATAGACCCTTGGAGACAGGTCGGCCGGAGGACGATGTATTGAATCGCGACGCAATTTGTGTGTTCCATCGTCATTAACAGGCTCTGAACGTTACAATTAACTGTCAGTTTTGCGTCGGATTCGAAAATCTAGACTCATAGGAGAACGACCATAAGGTGCCCGAGGGAGCAATAGACCCTTGGAGACAGGTCGGCCGGAGGACGATGTATTGAATCGCGACGCAATTTGTGTGTTCCATCGTCATGAACAGGCTCTGAACCTTACAATTAACTGTCAGTTTTGCGTCGGATTCGAAAAACTAGAGTCACAGGAGATCGACCATAAGGTGCCCGAGGCAGCAATAGACCCTGGGAGACAGGTCGGCCGGAGGACGATGTATTGAATCGCGACGCGATTTGTGTGTTCCATCGTCATTAACAGGCTCTGAACGTTACAATTAACTGCGTCGGATTCGAAATTCTAGACTCACAGGAGATCGACCATATGGTGCACGAGGCAGCAATAGACCCTTGGAGACAGGTCGGCCGGAGGACGATGTATTGAATCGCGACGCGATTTGTGTGTTCCATTGTCATTAACAGGCTCTGAACCTTACTATTAACTGTCAGTTTTGCGTCGGATTCGAAAATCTAGACTCACAGGAGAACGACCATAAGGTGCCCGAGGCAGCACTAGACCCTTGGAGACAAGTCGGCTGGAGGACGATGTATTGAATCGCGACGCGATTTGTGTGTTCCATCGTCATTAACAGGCTCTGAACGTTACAATCAACTGTCAGTTTTGCGTCGGATTCGAAAATCTAGACTCACAGGAGAACGACCGTAAGGTGCCCGAGGCAGCAATAGACCCTTGGAGACAGGTCGGCCGGAGGACGATGTATTGAATCGCGACGCAATTTGTGTGTTCCATCGTCATTAACAGGCTCTGAACGTTACAATTAACTGTCAGTTTTGCGTCGGATTCGAAAATCTAGACTCACAGGAGAACGACCATAAGGTGCCCGAGGCAGCAATAGACCCTTGGAGACAGGTCGGCCGGAGGACGATGTATTGAATCGCGACGCAATTTGTGTGTTCCATCGTCATTAACAGGCTCTGAACCTTACAATTAACTGTCAGTTTTGCGTCGGATTCGAAAATCTAGACTCACAGGAGATCGACCATAAGGTGCCCGAGGCAGCAATAGACCCTTGGAGACAGGTCGGCCGGAGGACAATGTATTGAATCGCGACGCAATTAGTGTGTTCCATCGTCATTAAGAGGCTCTGAACGTTACAATTAACTGTCAGTTTGCGTCGGATTCGAAAATCTAGACTCACAGGAGAACGACCATACGGTGTCCAAGGCAGCACTAGACCCTTGGAGACAATTCGGCTGGAGGACGATGTATTGAATCGCGACGCAATTTGTGTGTTCCATCGTCATTAACAGGCTCTGAACGTTACAATTAACTGTCAGTTTTGCGTCGGATTCGAAAATCTAGACTCACAGGAGATCGACCATAAGGTGCCCGAGGCAGCAATAGACCCTTGGAGACAGGTCGGCCGGAGGACGATGTATTGAATCGCGACGCGATTTGTGTGTTCCATCGTCATTAACAAGCTCTGAACGTTACAATCAACTGTCAGTTTTGCGTCGGATTCGAAAATCTAGACTCACAGGAGAACGACCGTAAGGTGCCCGAGGCAGCAATAGACCCTTGGAGACAGGTCGGCCGGAGGACGATGTATTGAATCGCGACGCAATTTGTGTGTTCCATCGTCATTAACAGGCTCTGAACGTTACAATTAACTGTCAGTTTTGCGTCGGATTCGAAAATCTAGACTCACAGGAGAACGACCATAAGGTGCCCGAGGCAGCAATAGACCCTTGGAGACAGGTCGGACGGAGGACGATGTATTGAATCGCGACGCAATTTGTGTGTTCCATCGTCATTAACAGGCTCTGAACCTTACAATTAACTGTCAGTTTTGCGTCGGATTCGAAAATCTAGACTCACAGGAGATCGACCATAAGGTGCCCGAGGCAGCAATAGACCCTTGGAGACAGGTCGGCCGGAGGACGATGTATTGAATCGCGACGCAATTAGTGTGTTCCATCGTCATTAAGAGGCTCTGAACGTTACAATTAACTGTCAGTTTGCGTCGGATTCGAAAATCTAGACTCACAGGAGAACGACCATACGGTGTCCAAGGCAGCACTAGACCCTTGGAGACAATTCGGCTGGAGGACGATGTATTGAATCGCGACGCAATTTGTGTGTTCCATCGTCATTAACAGGCTCTGAACGTTACAATTAACTGTCAGTTTTGCGTCGGATTCGAAAATCTAGAGTCACAGGAGATCGACCATAAGGTGCCCGAGGCAGCAATAGACCCTTGGAGACAGGTCGGCCGGAGGACGATGTATTGAATCGCGACGCAATTTGTGTGTTCCATCGTCATTAACAGGCTCTGAACGTTACAATTAACTGTCAGTTTTGCGTCGGATTCGAAAATCTAGACTCATAGGAGAACGACCATAAGGTGCCCGTGGGAGCAATAGACCCTTGGAGACAGGTCGGCCGGAGGACGATGTATTGAATCGCGACGCAATTTGTGTGTTCCATCGTCATTAACAGGCTCTGAAATGTTACAATCAACTGTCAGTTTTGCGTCGGATTCGAAAATCTAGACTCACAGGAGAACGACCATAAGGTGCCCGAGGCAGCAATAGACCCTTGGAGACAGGTCGACCGGAGGACGATGTATTGAATCGCGACGCAATTTGTGTGTTCCATCGTCATTAACAGGCTGTGAACGTTACAATTAACTGTCAGTTTTGCGTCGGATTCGAAAATCTAGACTCATAGGAGAACGACCATAAGGTGCCCGAGGGGGCAATAGACCCTTGGAGACATTTCGGCCGGAGGACGATGTATTGAATCGCGACGCAATTTGTGTGTTCCATCGTCATGAACAGGCTCTGAACCTTACAATTAACTGTCAGTTTTGCGTCCGATTCGAAAATCTAGAGACAGGAGATCGACCATAAGGTGCCCGAGGCAGCACTAGACCCTTGGAGACAGGTCGGCCGGAGGACGATGTATTGAATCGCGACGCGATTTGTGTGTTCCATTGTCATTAAGAGGCTCTGAACCTTACAATTAACTGTCAGTTTTGCGTCGGATTCGAAAATCTTGACTCACAGAAGAACGACCATACGGTGTCCGAGGCAGCACTAGACCCTTGGAGACAAGTCGGCTGGAGGACGATGTATTGAATCGCGACGCGATTTGTGTGTTCCATCGTCATTAACAGGCTCTGAACGTTACGATTAACTGTCAGTTTTGCGTCGGATTCGAAAATCTAGACTCACAGGAGATCGACCATAAGGTGCCCGAGGCAGCAATAGTCCCTTGGAGACAGGTCGGCCGGAGGACGATGTATTGAATCGCGACGCGATTTGTGTGTTCCATTGTCATTAAGAGGCTCTGAACCTTACAATTAACTGTCAGTTTTGCGTCGGATTCGAAAATCTAGACTCACAGGAGAACGACCATACGGTGCCCGAGGCAGCAATAGACCCTTGGAGACAAGTCGGCTGGAGGACGATGTATTGAATCGCGACGCGATTTGTGTGTTCCATCGTCATTAACAGGCTCTGAACGTTACAATTAACTGTCAGTTTTGCGTCGGATTCGAAAATCTAGACTCACAGGAGATCGACCATAAGGTGCCCGAGGCAGCAATAGACCCTTGGAGACAGGTCGGCCGGAGGACGATGTATTGAATCGCGACGCAATTTGTGTGTTCCATCGCCATTAAGAGGCTCTGAACGTTACAATTAACTGTCAGTTTGCGTCGGATTCGAAAATCTAGACTCACAGGAGAACGACCATAAGGTGCCCGAGGCAGCTATAGACCCATGGAGACAAGTCGGCTGGAGGACGATGTGTTGAATCGGACGCGATTTGTGTGTTCCATCGTCATTAACAGGCTCTGAACGTTACAATTAACTGTCAGTTTTGCGTCGGATTCGAAAATCTAGACTCACAGGAGATCGACCATAAGGTGCCCGAGGCAGCACTAGACCCTTGGAGACAAATCGGCTGGAGGACGATGTATTGAATCGCGACGCGATTTGTGTGTTCCATCGTCATTAACAGGCTCTGAACGTTACAATCAACTGTCAGTTTTGCGTCGGATTCGAAAATCTAGACTCACAGGAGAACGACCATAAGGTGCCCGAGGCAGCAATAGACCCTTGGAGACAGGTCGGCCGGAGGACGATGTATTGAATCGCGACGCAATTTGTGTGTTCCATCGTCATTAACAGGCTCTGAACGTTACAATTAACTGTCAGTTTTGCGTCGGATTCGAAAATCTAGACTCATAGGAGAACGACCATAAGGTGCCCGAGGGAGCAATAGACCCTTGGAGACAGGTCGGCCGGAGGACGATGTATTGAATCGCGACGCAATTTGTGTGTTCCATCGTCATGAACAGGCTCTGAACCTTACAATTAACTGTCAGTTTTGCGTCGGATTCGAAAAACTAGAGTCACAGGAGATCGACCATAAGGTGCCCGAGGCAGCAATAGACCCTGGGAGACAGGTCGGCCGGAGGACGATGTATTGAATCGCGACGCGATTTGTGTGTTCCATCGTCATTAACAGGCTCTGAACGTTACAATTAACTGCGTCGGATTCGAAATTCTAGACTCACAGGAGATCGACCATATGGTGCACGAGGCAGCAATAGACCCTTGGAGACAGGTCGGCCGGAGGACGATGTATTGAATCGCGACGCGATTTGTGTGTTCCATTGTCATTAACAGGCTCTGAACCTTACTATTAACTGTCAGTTTTGCGTCGGATTCGAAAATCTAGACTCACAGGAGAACGACCATAAGGTGCCCGAGGCAGCACTAGACCCGTGGAGACAAATCGGCTGGAGGACGATGTATTGAATCGCGACGCGATTTGTGTGTTCCATCGTCATTAACAGGCTCTGAACGTTACAATTAACTGTCAGTTTTGCGTCGGATTCGAAAATCTAGACTCACAGGAGATCGACCATAAGGTGCCCGAGGCAGCAATAGACCCTTGGAGACAGGTCGGCCGGAGGACGATGTATTGAATCGCGACGGGATTTGTGTGTTCCATCGTCATTAACGGGCTCTGAACGTTACAATTAACTGTCAGTTTTGCGTCGGATTCGAAAATCTAGACTCACAGGAGAACGACCATAAGGTGTCCGAGGCAGTACTAGACCCTTGGAGACAAGTCGGCTGGAGGACGATGTATTGAATCGCGACGCGATTTGTGTGTTCCATTGTCATTAAGAGGCTCTGAACGTTACAATTAACTGTCAGTTTTGCGTCGGATTCGAAAATCTAGACTCACAGGAGAACGACCATAAGCTGCCCGAGGCAGCAATAGACCCTTGGAGACAGGTCGGCCGGAGGACGATGTATTGAATCGCGACGCGATTTGTGAATTCCATCGTCATTAACAGGCTCTGAACGTTACAATTAACTGTCAGTTTTGCGTCGGATTCGAAAATCTAGACCCACAGGAGATCGACCATAAGGTGCCCGAGGCAGCAATAGACCCTTGGAGACAGGTCGGCCGGAGGACGATGTATTGAATCGCGACTCGATTTGTGTGTTCCATCGTCATTAACAGGCTCTGAACGTTACAATTAACTGTCAGTTTTGCGTCGGATTCGAAAATCTAGACTCACAGGAGATCGACCATAAGGTGCCCGAGGCAGCAATAGACCCTTGGAGACAGGTCGGCCGGAGGACGATGTATTGAATCGCGACGGGATTTGTGTGTTCCATCGTCATTAACAGGCTCTGAACGTTACAATTAACTGTCAGTTTTGCGTCGGATTCGAAAATCTAGACTCACAGGAGATCGACCATAAGGTGCCCGAGGCAGCAATAGACCCTTGGAGACAGGTCGGCCGGAGGACGATGTATTGAATCGCGACGCGATTTGTGTGTTCCATTGTCATTAAGAGGCTCTGAACGTTACAATCAACTGTTAGTTTTGCGTCGGATTCGAAAATCTAGACTCACAGGAGATCAACCATAAGGTGCCCGAGGCAGCAATAGACCCTTGGAGACAGGTCGGCCGGAGGACGATGTATTGAATCGCGACGCAATTTGTGTGTTCCATCGTCATTAACAGGCTCTGAACCTTACAATTAACTGTCAGTTTTGCGTCGGATTCGAAAATCTAGACTCACAGGAGATCGACCATAAAGTGCCCGAGGCAGCACTAGACCCTTGGAGACAGGTCGGCCGGAGGACGATGTATTGAATCGCGACGCGATTTGTGTGTTCCATCGTCATTAACAGGCTCTGAACGTTACAATTAACTGTCAGTTTTGCGTCGGATTCGAAAATCTAGACTCACAGGAGATCGACCATAAGGTGCCCAAGGCAGCAATAGACCTTTGGAGACGGGTCGGCCGGAGGACGATGTATTGAATCGCGACGGGGTTTGTGTGTTCCATCGTCATTAACAGACTCTGAACGTTACAATTAACTGTCAGTTTTGCGTCGGATTCGAAAATCTAGACTCACAGGAGATCAACCATAAGGTGCCCGAGGCAGCAATAGACCCTTGGAGACAGTTCGGCCGGAGGACGATGTATTGAATCGCGACGCAATTTGTGTGTTCCATTGTCATTAAGAGGTTCTGAACCTTACGATTAACTGTCAGTTTTGCGTCGGATTCGAAAATCTAGACTCACAGGAGAACGACCATAAGGTGCCCGAGGCAGCAATAGACCCTTGGAGACAGGTCGGCCGGAGGACGATGTATTGAATCGCGACGCAATTTGTGTGTTCCATTGTCATTAAGAGGCTCTGAACCTTACGATTAACTGTCAGTTTTGCGTCGCATTCGAAAATCTAGACTCACAGGAGAACGACCATAAGGTGCCCGAGGCAGCACTAGACCCTTGGAGACAAGTCGGCTAGAGGACGATGTATTGAATCGCGACGCGATTTGTGTGTTCCATCGTCATTAACAGGCTCTGAACCTTACAATTAACTGTCAGTTTTGCGTCGGATTCGAAAATCTAGACTCACAGGAGATCGACCGTAAGGTGCCCGAGGCAGCAATAGACCTTTGGAGACAGGTCGGCCGGAGGACGATGTATTGAATCGCGACGCGATTTGTGTGTTCCATCGTCATTAACAGGCTCTGAACGCTACAATTCACAGTCAGTTTTGCGTCGGATTCGAAAATCTAAACTCACAGGAGATCGACCATAAGGTGTCCGTGGCAGCACTAGACCCTTGGAGACAAGTCGGCTGGAGGACGATGTATTGAATCGCGACGCAGTTTGTGTGTTCCATCGTCATTAACAGGCTCTGAACGTTACAATTAACTGCGTCGGATTAAAAAATCTAGACTCACAGGAGATCGACCATAAGGTGCCCGAGGCAGCAATAGACCCTTGGAGACATGTCGGCCGGAGGACGATGTATTGAATCGCGACGCGATTTGTGTGTTCCATTGTCATTAAGAGGCTCTGAACGTTACAATTAACTGTCAGTTTTGCGTCGGATTCGAAAATCTAGACTCACAGGAGAACGACCATAAGGTGTCCGAGGCAGCACTAGACCCTTGGAGACAAGTCGGCTGGAGGACGACGTACTGAATCGCGACGCAATTTGTGTGTTCCATCGTCATTAACAGGCTCTGAACGTTACAATTAACTGTCAGTTTTGCGTCGGATTCGAAAATCTAGACTCACAGGAGAACGACCATAAGGTGCCCGAGGCAGCAATAGACCCTTGGAGACAGGTCGGCCGGAGGACGATGTATTGAATCGCGACGCAATTTGTGTGTCCATCGTCATTAACAGGCTCTGAACCTTACAATTAACTGTCAGTTTTGCGTCGGATTCGAAAATCTAGACTCACAGGAGATCGACCATAAGGTGCCCGAGGCAGCAATAGACCCTTGGAGACAGGTCGGCCGGAGGACGATGTATTGAATCGCGACGCGATTTGTGTGTTCCATCGTCATTAACAGGCTCAGAACGTTACAATTAACTGTCAGTTTTGCGTCGGATTCGAAAATCTAGACTCACAGGAGATCGACCATAAGGTGCCCGAGGCAGCAATAGACCCTTGGAAACAGGTCGGCCGGAGGACGATGTATTGAATCGCGACGGGATTTGTGTGTTCCATCGTCATTAACAGACTCTGAACGTTACAATTAACTGTCAGTTTTGCGTCGGATTCGAAAATCTAGACTCACAGGAGATCAACCATAAGGTGCCCGAGGCAGCAATAGACCCTTGGAGGCAGGTCGGCCGGAGGACGATGTATGGAATCGCGACGCGATTAGTGTGTTCCATGGTCATTAAGAGGCTCTGAACCTTACAATTAACTGTCAGTTTTGCGTCGGATTCGAAAATCTAGACTCACACGAGAACGACCATAAGGTGTCCGAGGCAGTACTAGACCCTTGGAGACAAGTCGGCTGAAGGACGATGTATTGAATCGCGACGCGATTTGTGTTTTCCATCGTCATTAACAGGCTCTGAACGTTACAATTAGCTGCGTCGGATTCGAAATTCTAGACTCACAGGAGATCGACCATAAGGTGCCCGAGGCAGCAATAGACCCTTGGAGACAGTTCGGCAGGAGGACGATGTATTGAATCGCGACGCGATTTGTGTGTTCCATCGTCATTAACAGGCTCTGAACGTTACAATTAACTGTCAGTTTTGCGTCGGATTCGAAAATCTAGACTCACAGGAGAACGACCATAAGGTGCCCGAGGCAGCAATAGACCCTTGGAGACAGGTCGGCCGGAGGACGATGTATTGAATCGCGACGCAATTTGTGTGTCCATCGTCATTAACAGGCTCTGAACCTTACAATTAACTGTCAGTTTTGCGTCGGATTCGAAAATCTAGACTCACAGGAGATCGACCATAAGGTGCCCGAGGCAGCAATAGACCCTTGGAGACAGGTCGGCCGGAGGACGATGTATTGAATCGCGACGCAATTTGTGTGTTCCATCGTCATTAACAGGCTCTGAACGTTACAATTAACTGTCAGTTTTGCGTCGGATTCGAAAATCTAGACTCACAGGAGATCAACCATAAGGTGCCCGAGGCAGCAATAGACCCTTGGAGGCAGGTCGGCCGGAGGACGATGTATGGAATCGCGACGCGATTAGTGTGTTCCATTGTCATTAAGAGGCTCTGAACCTTACAATTAACTGTCAGTTTTGCGTCGGATTCGAAAATCTAGACTCACAGGAGAACGACCATAAGGTGTCCGTGGCAGCACTAGACCCTTGGAGACAAGTCGGCTGGAGGACGATGTATTGAATCGCGACGCAGTTTGTGTGTTCCATCGTCATTAACAGGCTCTGAACGTTACAATTAACTGCGTCGGATTAAAAAATCTAGACTCACAGGAGATCGACCATAAGGTGCCCGAGGCAGCAATAGACCCTTGGAGACATGTCGGCCGGAGGACGATGTATTGAATCGCGACGCGATTTGTGTGTTCCATTGTCATTAAGAGGCTCTGAACGTTACAATTAACTGTCAGTTTTGCGTCGGATTCGAAAATCTAGACTCACAGGAGAACGACCATAAGGTGTCCGAGGCAGCACTAGACCCTTGGAGACAAGTCGGCTGGAGGACGACGTATTGAATCGCGACGCAATTTGTGTGTTCCATCGTCATTAACAGGCTCTGAACGTTACAATTAACTGTCAGTTTTGCGTCGGATTCGAAAATCTAGACTCACAGGAGAACGACCATAAGGTGCCCGAGGCAGCAATAGACCCTTGGAGACAGGTCGGCCGGAGGACGATGTATTGAATCGCGACGCAATTTGTGTGTCCATCGTCATTAACAGGCTCTGAACCTTACAATTAACTGTCAGTTTTGCGTCGGATTCGAAAATCTAGACTCACAGGAGATCGACCATAAGGTGCCCGAGGCAGCAATAGACCCTTGGAGACAGGTCGGCCGGAGGACGATGTATTGAATCGCGACGCGATTTGTGTGTTCCATCGTCATTAACAGGCTCAGAACGTTACAATTAACTGTCAGTTTTGCGTCGGATTCGAAAATCTAGACTCACAGGAGATCGACCATAAGGTGCCCGAGGCAGCAATAGACCCTTGGAAACAGGTCGGCCGGAGGACGATGTATTGAATCGCGACGGGATTTGTGTGTTCCATCGTCATTAACAGACTCTGAACGTTACAATTAACTGTCAGTTTTGCGTCGGATTCGAAAATCTAGACTCACAGGAGATCAACCATAAGGTGCCCGAGGCAGCAATAGACCCTTGGAGGCAGGTCGGCCGGAGGACGATGTATGGAATCGCGACGCGATTAGTGTGTTCCATTGTCATTAAGAGGCTCTGAACCTTACAATTAACTCTCAGTTTTGCGTCGGATTCGAAAATCTAGACTCACACGAGAACGACCATAAGGTGTCCGAGGCAGTACTAGACCCTTGGAGACAAGTCGGCTGAAGGACGATGTATTGAATCGCGACGCGATTTGTGTTTTCCATCGTCATTAACAGGCTCTGAACGTTACAATTAGCTGCGTCGGATTCGAAATTCTAGACTCACAGGAGATCGACCATAAGGTGCCCGAGGCAGCAATAGACCCTTGGAGACAGTTCGGCAGGAGGACGATGTATTGAATCGCGACGCGATTTGTGTGTTCCATTGTCATTAAGAGGCTCTGAACCTTACAATTAACTGTCAGTTCTGCGTCGGATTCGAATATCTAGACTCACAGGAGGACGACCACACGGTGTCCGAGGCAGCACTAGACCCTTGGAGACAAGTCGGCTGGAGGACGATGTATTGAATCGCGACGCAATTTTGTGTTCCATCGTCATTAACAGGCTCTGAACGTTACAATTAACTGTCAGTTTTGCGTCGGATTAGAAAATCTAGACTCACAGGAGATCGACCATAAGGTGCCCGAGGCAGCAATAGACCCTTGGAGACAGGTCGGCCGGAGGACGATGTATTGAATCGCGACGCGATTTGTGTGTTCCATTGTCATTAAGAGGCTCTGAACGTTACAATTAACTGTCAGTTTTGCGTCGGATTCGAAAATCTGGACTCACAGGAGAACGACCATAAGGTGTCCGAGGCAACACTAGACCCTTGGAGACAAGTCGGCTGGAGGACGATGTATTGAATCGCGATGCAATTTGTGTGTTCCATCGTCATTAACAGGCTCTGAACGTTACAATTAACTGTCAGTTTTGCGTCGGATTCGAAAATCTAGACTCACAGGAGAACGACCATAAGGTGCCCGAGGCAGCAATAGACACTTGGAGACAGGTCGGCCGGAGGACGATGTATTGAATCGCGACGCAATTTGTGTGTTCCATTGTCGTTAAGAGGCTCTGAACCTTACGATTAACTGTCAGTTTTGCGTCGCTTTCGAAAATCTAGACTCACAGGAGAACGATCATAAGGTGCCCGAGGCAGCACTAGACCCTTGGAGACAAGTCGGCTGGAGGACGATGTATTGAATCGCGACGCGATTTGTGTGTTCCATCGTCATTAACACGCTCTGAACGTTACAATTAACTGTCAGGTTTGCGTCGGATTCGAAAATCTAGACTCACAGGAGATCGACCATAAGGTGCCCGAGGCAGCAATAGACCCTTGGAGACAGGTCGGCCGGAGGACGATGTATTGAATCGCGACGCAATTTGTGTGTTCCATTGTCATTAAGAGGCTCTGAACCTTACAATTAACTGTCAGTTTTGCGTCGGATTCGAAAATCTAGTCTCACAGAGGAACGACCATAAGGTGCCCGAGGCAACACTAGACCCTTGGAGACAAATCGGCTGGAGGACGATGTATTGAATCGCGACGCGATTTGTGTGTTCCATCGTCATTAACAGGCTCTGAACGTTACAATTAACTGTCAGTTTTGCGTCGGATTCGAAAATCTAGACTCACAGGAGAACGACCATAAGGTGCCCGAGGCAGCAATAGACCCTTGGAGACAGGTCGGCCGGAGGACGATGTATTGAATCGCGACGCAATTTGTGTGTTCCATCGTCATTAACAGGCTCTGAACGTTACAATTAACTGTCAGTTTTGCGTCGGATTAGAAAATCTAGACTCACAGGAGATCGACCATAAGGTGCCCGAGGCAGCAATAGACCCTTGGAGACAGGTCGGCCGGAGGACGATGTATTGAATCGCGACGCGATTTGTGTGTTCCATCGTCATTAACAGGCTCTGATCGCTACAATTAACTGTCAGTTTTGCGTCGGATTCGAAAATCTAGACTCACAGGAGATCGACCATAAGGTGCCCGAGGCAGCAATAGACCCTTGGAGACAGGTCGGCCGGAGGACGATGTATTGAATCGCGACATGATTTGTGTGTTCCATCGTCATTAACAGGCTCTGAACGTTACAATTAACTGTCAGTTTTGCGTCGGATTCGAAAATCTAGACTCACAGGAGAACGACCATAAGGTGCCCGAGGCAGCAATAGACACTTGGAGACAGGTCGGCCGGAGGACGATGTATTGAATCGCGACGCAATTTGTGTGTTCCATCGTCATTAACAGGCTCTAAACCTTACAATTAACTGTCAGTTTTGCGTCGGATTCGAAAATCTAGACTCACAGGAGATCGACCATAAGGTGCCCGAGGCAGCAATAGACCCTTGGAGACAGGTCAGCCGGAGGACGATGTATTGAATCGCGACGCGATTTGTGTGTTCCATCGTCATTAACAGGCTCTGAACGTTACAATTAACTGTCAGTTTTGCGTCGGATTCGAAAATCTAGACTCGGAGGAGATCGACCATAAGGTGCCCGAGGCAGCAATAGACCCTTGGAGACAGGTCGGCCGGAGGACGATGTATTGAATCGCGACGGGATTTGTGTGTTCCAGCGTCATTAGCAGACTCTGAACGTTACAATTAACTGTCAGTTTTGCGTCGGATTCGAAAATCTAGACACACAGGAGATCAACCATAAGGTGCCCGAGGCAGTACTAGACCCTTGGAGACAAGTCGGCTGAAGGACGATGTATTGAATCGCGACGCGATTTGTGTGTTCCATCGTCATTAACAGGCTCTGAACGTTACAATTAACTGCGTCGGATTCGAAATTCTAGACTCACAGGAGATCGACCATAAGGTGCCCGAGGCAGCAATAGACCCTTGGAGACAGTTCGGCAGGAGGACGATGTATTGAATCGCGACGCGATTTGTGTGTTCCATTGTCATTAAGAGGCTCTGAACCTTACAATTAACTGTCAGTTTTGCGTCGGATTCGAAAATCTAGACTCACAGGAGGACGACCACACGGTGTCCGAGGCAGCACTAGACCCTTGGAGACAAGTCGGCTGGAGGACGATGTATTGAATCGCGACGCAATTTTGTGTTCCATCGTCATTAACAGGCTCTGAACGTTACAATTAACTGTCAGTTTTGCGTCGGATTAGAAAATCTAGACCCACAGGAGATCGACCATAAGGTGCCCGAGGCAGCAATAGACCCTTGGAGACAGGTCGGCCGGAGGACGATGTATTGAATCGCGACGCGATTTGTGTGTTCCATTGTCATTAAGAGGCTCTGAACGTTACAATTAACTGTCAGTTTTGCGTCGGATTCGAAAATCTGGACTCACAGGAGAACGACCATAAGGTGTCCGAGGCAACACTAGACCCTTGGAGACAAGTCGGCTGGAGGACGATGTATTGAATCGCGATGCAATTTGTGTGTTCCATCGTCATTAACAGGCTCTGAACGTTACAATTAACTGTCAGTTTTGCGTCGGATTCGAAAATCTAGACTCACAGGAGAACGACCATAAGGTGCCCGAGGCAGCAATAGACACTTGGAGACAGGTCGGCCGGAGGACGATGTATTGAATCGCGACGCAATTTGTGTGTTCCATTGTCGTTAAGAGGCTCTGAACCTTACGATTAACTGTCAGTTTTGCGTCGCTTTCGAAAATCTAGACTCACAGGAGAACGATCATAAGGTGCCCGAGGCAGCACTAGACCCTTGGAGACAAGTCGGCTGGAGGACGATGTATTGAATCGCGACGCGATTTGTGTGTTCCATCGTCATTAACACGCTCTGAACGTTACAATTAACTGTCAGGTTTGCGTCGGATTCGAAAATCTAGACTCACAGGAGATCGACCATAAGGTGCCCGAGGCAGCAATAGACCCTTGGAGACAGGTCGGCCGGAGGACGATGTATTGAATCGCGACGCAATTTGTGTGTTCCATTGTCATTAAGAGGCTCTGAACCTTACAATTAACTGTCAGTTTTGCGTCGGATTCGAAAATCTAGTCTCAGAGAGGAACGACCATAAGGTGCCCGAGGCAACACTAGACCCTTGGAGACAAATCGGCTGGAGGACGATGTATTGAATCGCGACGCGATTTGTGTGTTCCATCGTCATTAACAGGCTCTGAACGTTACAATTAACTGTCAGTTTTGCGTCGGATTCGAAAATCTAGACTCACAGGAGAACGACCATAAGGTGCCCGAGGCAGCAATAGACCCTTGGAGACAGGTCGGCCGGAGGACGATGTATTGAATCGCGACGCAATTTGTGTGTTCCATCGTCATTAACAGGCTCTGAACCTTACAATTAACTGTCAGTTTTGCGTCGGATTAGAAAATCTAGACTCACAGGAGATCGACCATAAGGTGCCCGAGGCAGCAATAGACCCTTGGAGACAGGTCGGCCGGAGGACGATGTATTGAATCGCGACGCGATTTGTGTGTTCCATCGTCATTAACAGGCTCTGATCGCTACAATTAACTGTCAGTTTTGCGTCGGATTCGAAAATCTAGACTCACTGGAGATCGACCATAAGGTGCCCGAGGCAGCAATAGACCCTTGGAGACAGGTCGGCCGGAGGACGATGTATTGAATCGCGACGGGATTTGTGTGTTACATCGTCATTAACAGGCTCTGAACGTTACAATTAACTGTCAGTTTTGCGTCGGATTCGAAAATCTAGACTCACAGGAGAACGACCATAAGGTGCCCGAGGCAGCAATAGACACTTGGAGACAGGTCGGCCGGAGGACGATGTATTGAATCGCGACGCAATTTGTGTGTTCCATCGTCATTAACAGGCTCTAAACCTTACAATTAACTGTCAGTTTTGCGTCGGATTCGAAAATCTAGACTCACAGGAGATCGACCATAAGGTGCCCGAGGCAGCAATAGACCCTTGGAGACAGGTCGGCCGGAGGACGATGTATTGAATCGCGACGCGATTTGTGTGTTCCATCGTCATTAACAGGCTCTGAACGTTACAATTAACTGTCAGTTTTGCGTCGGATTCGAAAATCTAGACTCACAGGAGATCGACCATAAGGTGCCCGACGCAGCAATAGACCCTTGGAGACAGGTCGGCCGGAGGACGATGTATTGAATCGCGACGGGATTTGTGTGTTCCAGCGTCATTAACAGACTCTGAACGTTACAATTAACTGTCAGTTTTGCGTCGGATTCGAAAATCTAGACACACAGGAGATCAACCATAAGGTGCCCGAGGCAGCAATAGACCCTGGAGGCAGGTCAGCCGGAGGACGATGTATTGAATCGCGACGCGATTAGTGTGTTCCATTGTCATTAAGAGGCTCTGAACCTTACAATTAACTGTCAGTTTTGCGTCGGATTCGAAAATCTAGACTCACAGGAGAACGACCATAAGGTGTCCGAGGCAGCAATAGACCCTTGGAGACAAGTCGGCTGGAGGACGATGTATTGAATCGCGACGCAGTTTGTGTGTTCCATCGTCATTAACAGGCTCTGAACGTTACAATTAACTGCGTCGGATTCGAAATTCTAGACTCACAGGAGATCGACCATAAGGTGCCCGAGGCAGCAATAGACCCTTGGAGACAGTTCGGCCGGAGGACGATGTATTGAATCGCGACGCGATTTGTGTGTTCCATTGTCATTAAGAGGCTCTGAACCTTACAATTAACTGTCAGTTCTGCGTCGGATTCGAAAATCTAGACTCACTGGAGTTCGACCATAAGGTGCCCGAGGCAGCAATAGACCCTTGGAGACAGGTCGGCCGGAGGACGATGTATTGAATCGCGACGCAATTTGTGTGTTCCATTGTCATTAAGAGGCTCTGAACCTTACAATTAACTGTCAGTTTTGCGTCGGATTCGAAAATCTAGACTCACAGAGGAACGACCATAAGGTGCCCGAGGCAACACTAGACCCTTGGAGACAAATCGGCTGGAGGACGATGTATTGAATCGCGACGCGATTTGTGTGTTCCATCGTCATTAACAGGCTCTGAACCTTACAATTAACTGTCAGTTTTGCGTCGGATTCGAAAATCTAGACTCACAGGAGAACGACCATAAGGTGCCCGAGGCAGCAATAGACCCTTGGAGACAGGTCGGCCGGAGGACGATGTATTGAATCGCGACGCAATTTGTGTGTTCCATCGTCACTGACAGGCTCTGAACCTTACAATTAACTGTCAGTTTTTCGTCGGATTAGAAAATCTAGACTCACAGGAGATCGACCATAAGGTGCCCGAGGCAGCAATAGACCCTTGGAGACAGGTCGGCCGGAGGACGATGTATTGAATCGCGACGCGATTTGTGTGTTCCATCGTCATTAACAGGCTCTGAACGTTACAATTAACTGTCAGTTTTGCGTCGGATTCGAAAATCTAGACTCACAGGAGAACGACCATAAGGTGCCCGAGGCAGCAATAGACCCTTGGAGACAGGTCGGCCGGAGGACGATGTATTGAATCGCGACGCAATTTGTGTGTTCCATCGTCATTAACAGGCTCTGAACGTTACAATTAACTGTCAGTTTTGCGTCGGATTCGAAAATCTAGACTCACAGGAGATCGACCATAAGGTGCCCGAGGCAGCAATAGACCCTTGGAGACAGGTCGGCCGGAGGACGATGTATTGAATCGCGACGCGATTTGTGTGTTCCATCGTCATTAACAGGCTCTGAACGTTACAATTAACTGTCAGTTTTGCGTCGGATTCGAAAATCTAGACTCACAGGAGATCGACCATAAGGTGCCCGAGGCAGCAATAGACCCTTGGAGACAGGTCGGCCGGAGGACGATGTATTGAATCGCGACGGGATTTGTGTGTTCCAGCGTCATTAACAGACTCTGAACGTTACAATTAACTGTCAGTTTTGCGTCGGATTCGAAAATCTAGACTCACAGGAGATCAACCATAAGGTGCCCGAGGCAGCAATAGACCCTGGAGGCAGGTCGGCCGGAGGACGATGTATTGAATCGCGACGCGATTAGTGTGTTCCATTGTCATTAAGAGGCTCTGAACCTTACAATTAACTGTCAGTTTTGCGTCGGATTCGAAAATCTAGACTCACAGGAGAACGACCATAAGGTGTCCGAGGCAGCAATAGACCCTTGGAGACAACTCGGCTGGAGGACGATGTATTGAATCGCGACGCAGTTTGTGTGTTCCATCGTCATTAACAGGCTCTGAACGTTACAATTAACTGTGTCTGATTCGAAATTCTAGACTCACAGGAGATCGACCATAAGGTGCCCGAGGCAGCAATAGACCCTTGGAGACAGTTCGGCCGGAGGACGATGTATTGAATCGCGACGCGATTTGTGTGTTCCATTGTCATTAAGAGGCTCTGAACCTTACAATTAACTGTCAGTTCTGCGTCGGATTCGAAAATCTAGACTCACAGGAGGACGACCACACGGTGTCCGAGGCAGCACTAGACCCTTGGAGACAAGTCGGCTGGAGGACGATGTATTGAATCACGACGCAATTTGTGTGTTCCATCGTCATTAACAGGCTCTGAACGTTACAATTAACTGTCAGGTTTGCGTCGGATTCGAAAATCTAGACTCACAGGAGATCGACCATAAGGTGCCCGAGGCAGCAATAGACCCTTGGAGACAGGTCGGTCGGAGGACGATGTATTGAATCGCGACGCAATTTGTGTGTTCCATTGTCATTAAGAGTCTCTGAACCTTACAATTAACTGTCAGTTTTGCGTCGGATTCGAAAATCTAGACTCACAGAGGAACGACCATAAGGTGCCCGAGGCAGCACTAGACCCTTGGAGACAAATCGGCTGGAGGACGATGTATTGAATCGCGACGGGATTTGTGTGTTCCATCGTCATTAACAGGCTCTGAACGTTACAATTAACTGTCAGTTTTGCGTCGGATTCGAAAATCTAGACTCACAGGAGAACGACCATAAGGTGCCCGAGGCAGCAATAGACCCTTGGAGACAGGTCGGCCGGAGGACGATGTATTGAATCGCGACGCAATTTGTGTGTTCCATCGTCATTAACAGGCTCTGAACGTTACAATTAACTGTCAGTTTTGCGTCGGATTCGAAAATCTAGACTCACAGGAGATCGACCATAAGGTGCCCGAGGCAGCAATAGACCCTTGGAGACAGGTCGGCCGGAGGACGATGTATTGAATCGCGACGCGATTTGTGTGTTCCATTGTCATTAAGAGGCTCTGAACGCTACAATTATTGTCAGTTTTGCGTCGGATTCGAAAATCTAGACTCACAGGAGAACGACCATAAGGTGCCCGAGGCAGCAATAGACCCTTGGAGACAGGTCGGCCGGAGGACGATGTATTGAATCGCGACGCGATTTGTGTGTTCCATCGTCATTAACAGGCTCTGAACGTTACAATTAACTGTCAGTTTTGCGTCGGATTCGAAAATCTAGACTCACAGGAGAACGACCATAAGGTGCCCGAGGCAGCAATAGACCCTTGGAGACAGGTCGGCCGGAGGACGATGTATTGAATCGCGACGCAATTTGTGTGTTCCATCGTCATTAACAGGCTCTGAACGTTACAATTAACTGTCAGTTTTGCGTCGGATTCGAAAATCTAGACTCACAGGAGATCGACCATAAGGTGCCCGAGGCAGCAATAGACCCTTGGAGACAGGTCGGCCGGAGGACGATGTATTGAATCGCGACGCGATTTGTGTGTTCCATCGTCATTAACAGGCTCTGAACGCTACAATTATTGTCAGTTTTGCGTCGGATTCGAAAATCTAGACTCACAGGAGAACGACCATAAGGTGCCCGAGGCAGCAATAGACCCTTGGAGACAGGTCGGCCGGAGGACGATGTATTGAATCGCGACGGGATTTGTGTGTTCCATCGTCATTAACAGGCTCTGAACGTTACAATTAACTGTCAGTTTTGCGTCGGATTCGAAAATCTAGACTCACAGGAGGACGACCACACGGTGTCCGAGGCAGCACTAGACCCTTGGAGACAAGTCGGCTGGAGGACGATGTATTGAATCACGACGCAATTTGTGTGTTCCATCGTCATTAACAGGCTCTGAACGTTACAATTAACTGTCAGGTTTGCGTCGGATTCGAAAATCTAGACTCACAGGAGATCGACCATAAGTTGCCCGAGGCAGCAATAGACCCTTGGAGACAGGTCGGTCGGAGGACGATGTATTGAATCGCGACGCAATTTGTGTGTTCCATTGTCATTAAGAGTCTCTGAACCTTACAATTAACTGTCAGTTTTGCGTCGGATTCGAAAATCTAGACTCACAGAGGAACGACCATAAGGTGCCCGAGGCAGCACTAGACCCTTGGAGACAAATCGGCTGGAGGACGATGTATTGAATCGCGACGGGATTTGTGTGTTCCATCGTCATTAACAGGCTCTGAACGTTACAATTAACTGTCAGTTTTGCGTCGGATTCGAAAATCTAGACTCACAGGAGAACGACCATAAGGTGCCCGAGGCAGCAATAGACCCTTGGAGACAGGTCGGCCGGAGGACGATGTATTGAATCGCGACGGGATTTGTGTGTTCCATCGTCATTAAGAGGCTCTGAACCTTACAATTAACTGTCAGTTCTGCGTCGGATTCGAAAATCTAGACTCACAGGAGGACGACCACACGGTGTCCGAGGCAGCACTAGACCCTTGGAGACAAGTCGGCTGGAGGACGATGTATTGAATCACGACGCAATTTGTGTGTTCCATCGTCATTAACAGGCTCTGAACGTTACAATTAACTGTCAGGTTTGCGTCGGATTCGAAAATCTAGACTCACAGGAGATCGACCATAAGGTGCCCGAGGCAGCAATAGACCCTTGGAGACAGGTCGGTCGGAGGACGATGTATTGAATCGCGACGCAATTTGTGTGTTCCATTGTCATTAAGAGTCTCTGAACCTTACAATTAACTGTCAGTTTTGCGTCGGATTCGAAAATCTAGACTCACAGAGGAACGACCATAAGGTGCCCGAGGCAGCACTAGACCCTTGGAGACAAATCGGCTGGAGGACGATGTATTGAATCGCGACGGGATTTGTGTGTTCCATCGTCATTAACAGGCTCTGAACGTTACAATTAACTGTCAGTTTTGCGTCGGATTCGAAAATCTAGACTCACAGGAGAACGACCATAAGGTGCCCGAGGCAGCAATAGACACTTGGAGACAGGTCGGCCGGAGGACGATGTATTGAATCGCGACGCAATTTGTGTGTTCCATCGTCATTAACAGGCTCTGAACGTTACAATTAACTGTCAGTTTTGCGTCGGATTCGAAAATCTAGACTCACAGGAGATCGACCATAAGGTGCCCGAGGCAGCAATAGACCCTTGGAGACAGGTCGGCCGGAGGACGATGTATTGAATCGCGACGCGATTTGTGTGTTCCATTGTCATTAAGAGGCTCTGAACGCTACAATTATTGTCAGTTTTGCGTCGGATTCGAAAATCTAGACTCACAGGAGAACGACCATAAGGTGCCCGAGGCAGCAATAGACCCTTGGAGACAGGTCGGCCGGAGGACGATGTATTGAATCGCGACGCGATTTGTGTGTTCCATCGTCATTAACAGGCTCTGAACGTTACAATTAACTGTCAGTTTTGCGTCGGATTCGAAAATCTAGACTCACAGGAGAACGACCATAAGGTGCCCGAGGCAGCAATAGACCCTTGGAGACAGGTCGGCCGGAGGACGATGTATTGAATCGCGACGCAATTTGTGTGTTCCATCGTCATTAACAGGCTCTGAACGTTACAATTAACTGTCAGTTTTGCGTCGGATTCGAAAATCTAGACTCACAGGAGATCGACCATAAGGTGCCCGAGGCAGCAATAGACCCTTGGAGACAGGTCGGCCGGAGGACGATGTATTGAATCGCGACGCGATTTGTGTGTTCCATCGTCATTAACAGGCTCTGAACGCTACAATTATTGTCAGTTTTGCGTCGGATTCGAAAATCTAGACTCACAGGAGAACGACCATAAGGTGCCCGAGGCAGCAATAGACCCTTGGAGACAGGTCGGCCGGAGGACGATGTATTGAATCGCGACGGGATTTGTGTGTTCCATCGTCATTAACAGGCTCTGAACGTTACAATTAACTGTCAGTTTTGCGTCGGATTCGAAAATCTAGACTCACAGGAGATCGACCATAAGGTGCCCGAGGCAGCAATAGACCCTTGGAGACAGGTCGGCCGGAGGACGATGTATTGAATCGCGACGCGATTTGTGTGTTCCATTGTCATTAAGAGGCTCTGAACGTTACAATTAACTGTCAGTCTTGCGTCGGATTCGAAAATCTAGACTCACAGGTGAACGACCATAAGGTGTCCGAGGCAGCACTAGCCGCTTGGAGACAAGTCGGCTGGAGGACGATGTATTGAATCGCGACGCAATTTGTGTTCCATCGTCATTAACAGGCTCTGAACGTTACCATTAACTGTCAGTTTTGCGTCGGATTCGAAAATCTAGACTCACAGGAGAACGACCATAAGGTGCCCGAGGCAGCAATAGACCCTTGGAGACAGGTCGGCCGGAGGACGATGTATTGAATCGCGACGCAATTTGAGTGTTCCATTGTCATTAAGAGGCTCTCAACCTTACGATTAACTGTCAGTTTTGCGTCGCATACGAAAATCTAGACTCACAGGAGATCGACCATAAGGTGCCCGAGGCAGCAATGGACCCTTGGAGACAGGTCGGCCGGAGGACGATGTATTGAATCGCGACGGGATTTGTGTGTTCCATCGTCATTAACAGGCTCTGAACGTTACAATTAACTGTCAGTTTTGCGTCGGATTCGAAAATCTAGACTCACAGGAGATCGACCATAAGGTGCCCGAGGCAGCAATAGACGGAGGCAGGTAGGCCGGAGGACGATGTATTGAAGCGCGACGCGATTTGTGTGTTCCATTGTCATTAAGAGGCTCTGAACCTTACAATTAACTGTCAGTTTTGCGTCGGATTCGAAAATCTAGACTCACAGGAGAACGACCACACGGTGTCCGAGGCAGCACTAGACCCTTGGAGACAAGTCGGCTGGAGGACGATGTATTGAATCGCGACGCAATTTGTGTGTTCCATCGTCATTAACAGGCTCTGAACGTTACAATTAACTGTCAGTTTTGCGTCGGATTCGAAAATCTAGACTCACAGGAGATCGACCATAAGGTGCCCGAGGCAGCAATAGACCCTTGGAGACAGGTCGGCCGGAGGACGATGTATTGAATCGCGAGGGGATTTGTGTGTTCCATCGTCATTAACAGGCTCTGAACGTTACAATTAACTGTCAGTTTTGCGTCGGATTCGAAAATCTAGACTCACAGGAGATCGACCATAAGGTGCCCGAGGCAGCAATAGACCCTTGGAGACAAGTCGGCCGGAGGACGATGTATTGAATTGCGACGCGATTTGTGTGTTCCAATGTCATTAAGAGGCTCTGAACGTTACAGTTAACTGTCAGGTTTGCGTCGGATTCGAAAATCTAGACTCACAGGAGATCGACCATAAGGTGCCCGAGGCAGCAATAGACCCTTGGAGACAGGTCGGCCGGAGGACGATGTATTGAATCGCGACGCGATTTGTGTGTTCCATCGTCATTAACAGGCTCTGAACGTTACAATTAACTTTCAGTTTTGCGTCGGATTCAAAAATCTAGACTCACAGAGGAACGACCATAAGGTGCCCGAGGCAGCACTAGACCCTTGGAGACAAATCGGCTGGAGGGCGATGTATTGAATCGCGGCGCGATTTGTGTGTTCCATCGTCATTAACAGGCTCTGAACGTTACAATTAACTGTCAATTTTGCGTCGGATTCGAAAATCTAGACTCACAGGAGAACGACCATAAGGTGCCCGAGGCAGCAATAGACCCTTGGAGACAGGTCGGCCGATGTATTGAATCGCGACCCAATTTGTGTGTTCCATCATCATTAACAGGCTCTGAACCATACAATTAACTGTCAGTTTTGCGTCGGATTTGAAAATCTAGACTCACAGGAGGTCGACCATAAGGTGTCCGAGGCAGCAATAGACCCTTGGAGACAGGTCGGCCGGAGGACGATGTATTGAATCGCGACGCGATTTGTGTGTTCCATCGTCATTAACAGGCTCTGAACGTTACAATTAACTGTCAGTTTTGCGTCGGATTCGAAAATCTAGACTCACAGGAGATCGACCATTAGGTGTCCGAGGCAGCAATAGACCCTTGGAGACAGGTCGGCCGGAGGACGATGTATTGAATCGCGACGGGATTTGTGTGTTCCATCGTCATTAACAGGCTCTGAACGTTACAATTAACTGTCAGTTTTGCGTCGGATTCGAAAATCTAGACTCACAGGAGATCAACCATAAGGTGCCCGAGGCAGCAATAGACCCTTGGAGGCAGGTCGGCCGGAGGACGATGTATTGAATCGCGACGCGATTTGTGTGTTCCATTGTCATTAAGAGGCTCTGAACCTTACAATTAACTGTCAGTTTTGCGTCGGATTCGAAAATCTAGACTCAAAGGAGAACGACAATAAGGTGTCCGAGGCAGCACTAGACCCTTGGAGACAAGTCGGCTGGAGGACGATGTATTGAATCGCGACGCAGTTTGTGTGTTCCATCGTCATTAACAGGCTCTGAACGTTACAATTAACTGCGTCGGATCGAAATTCTAGACTCACAGGAGATCGACCATAAGGTGCCCGAGGCAGCAATAAACCCTTGGAGACAGTTCGGCCGGAGGACGATGTATTGAATCGCGACGCGATTTGTGTGTTCCATTGTCATTAAGAGGCTCTGAACCTTACAATTAACTGTCAGTTTTGCGTCGGATTCGAAAATCTAGACTCACAGGAGAATGACCATACGGTGTCCGAGGCAGCACTAGACCCTTGGAGACAAGTCGGCTGGAGGACGATGTATTGAATCGCGACGCAATTTGTGTGTTCCATCGTCATTAACAGGCTCTGAACGTTACAATTAACTGTCAGTTTTGCGTCGGATTCGAAAATCTAGACTCACAGGAGATCGACCATAAGGTGCCCGAGGCAGCAATAGACCCTTGGAGACAGGTCGGCCGGAGGACGATGTATTGAATCGCGACGCCATTTGTGTGTTCCATCGTCATTAACAGGCTCTGAACGCTACAATTATTGTCAGTTTTACGTCGGATTCGAAAATATAGACTCACAGGAGATCGACCATAAGGTGCCCGAGGCAGCAATAGACCCTTGGAGGCAGGTCGGCCGGAGGACGATGTATTGAATCGCGACGGGATTTGTGTGTTCCATCGTCATTAACAGGCTCTGAACGTTACAATTAACTGTCAGTTTTGCGTCGGATTCGAAAATCTAGACTCACAGGAGATCGACCATAAGGTGCCCGAGGCAGCAATAGACCCTTGGAGACAGGTCGGCCGGAGGACGATGTATTGAATCGCGACGCGATTTGTGTGTTCCATTGTCATTAAGAGGCTCTGAACGTTACAATTAACTGTCAGTCTTGCGTCGGATTCGAAAATCTAGACTCACAGGTGAACGACCATAAGGTGTCCGAGGCAGCACTAGCCGCTTGGAGACAAATCGGCTGGAGGACGATGTATTGAATCGCGACGCAATTTGTGTGTTCCATCGTCATTAACAGGCTCTGAACGTTACCATTAACTGTCAGGTTTGCGTCGGATTCGAAAATCTAGACTCACAGGAGAACGACCATAAGGTGCCCGAGGCAGCAATAGACCCTTGGATACAGGTCGGCCGGAGGACGATGTATTGAATCGCGACGCAATTTGTGTGTTCCATTGTCATTAAGAGGCTCTCAACCTTACGATTAACTGTCAGTTTTGCGTCGCATTCGAAAATCTAGACTCACAGAGGAACGACCATAAGGTGCCCGAGGCAGCACTAGACCCTTGGAGACAAATCGGCTGGAGGACGATGTATTGAATCGCGACGGGATTTGTGTGTTCCATCGTCATTAACAGGCTCTGAACGTTACAATTAACTGTCAGTTTTGCGTCGGATTCGAAAATCTAGACTCACAGGAAACGACCATAAGGTGCCCGAGGCAGCAATAGACCCTTGGAGACAGGTCGGCCGGAGGACGATGTATTGAATCGCGACGCAATTTGTGTGTTCCATCGTCATTAACAGGCTCTGAACGTTACAATTAACTGTCAGTTTTGCGTCGGATTCGAAAATCTAGACTCACAGGAGATCGACCATAAGGTGCCCGAGGCAGCAATAGACCCTTGGAGACAGGTCGGCCGGAGGACGATGTATTGAATCGCGACGCGATTTGTGTGTTCCATCGTCATTAACAGGCTCTGAACGCTACAATTATTGTCAGTTTTGCGTCGGATTCTAAAATCTAGACTCACAGGAGAACGACCATAAGGTGCCCGAGGCAGCAATAGACCCTTGGAGACAGGTCGGCCGGAGGACGATGTATTGAATCGCGACGGGATTTGTGTGTTCCATCGTCATTAACAGGCTCTGAACGTTACAATTAACTGTCAGTTTTGCGTCGGATTCGAAAATCTAGACTCACAGGAGATCGACCATAAGGTGCCCGAGGCAGCAATAGACCCTTGGAGACAGGTCGGCCGGAGGACGATGTATTGAATCGCGACGCGATTTGTGTGTTCCATTGTCATTAAGAGGCTCTGAACGTTACAATTAACTGTCAGTCTTGCGTCGGATTCGAAAATCTAGACTCACAGGTGAACGACCATAAGGTGTCCGAGGCAGCACTAGCCGCTTGGAGACTAGTCGGCTGGAGGACGATGTATTGAATCGCGACGCAATTTGTGTTCCATCGTCATTAACAGGCTCTGAACGTTACCATTAACTGTCAGTTTTGCGTCGGATTCGAAAATCTAGACTCACAGGAGAACGACCATAAGGTGCCCGAGGCAGCAATAGACCCTTGGAGACAGGTCGGCCGGAGGACGATGTATTGAATCGCGACGCAATTTGAGTGTTCCATTGTCATTAAGAGGCTCTCAACCTTACGATTAACTGTCAGTTTTGCGTCGCATACGAAAATCTAGACTCACAGGAGATCGACCATAAGGTGCCCGAGGCAGCAATAGACCCTTGGAGACAGGTCGGCCGGAGGACGATGTATTGAATCGCGACGGGATTTGTGTGTTCCATCGTCATTAACAGGCTCTGAACGTTACAATTAACTGTCAGTTTTGCGTCGGATTCGAAAATCTAGACTCACAGGAGATCGACCATAAGGTGCCCGAGGCAGCAATAGACACTTGGAGGCAGGTAGGCCGGAGGACGATGTATTGAAGCGCGACGCGATTTGTGTGTTCCATTGTCATTAAGAGGCTCTGAACCTTACAATTAACTGTCAGTTTTGCGTCGGATTCGAAAATCTAGACTCACAGGAGAACGACCACACGGTGTCCGAGGCAGCACTAGACCCTTGGAGACAAGTCGGCTGGAGGACGATGTATTGAATCACGACGCAACTTGTGTGTTCCATCGTCATTAACAGGCTCTGAACGTTACAATTAACTGTCAGTTTTGCGTCGGATTCGAAAATCTAGAGTCACAGGACATCGACCATAAGGTGCCCGAGGCAGCAATAGACCCTTGGAGACAGGTCGGCCGGAGGACGATGTATTGAATCGCGACGCGATTTGTGTGTTCCATCGTCATTAACACGCTCTGAACGTTACAATTAACTGTCGGGTTTGCGTCGGATTCAAAAATCTAGACTCACAGGAGATCGACCGTAAGGTGCCCGAGGCAGCAATAGACCCTTGGAGACAGGTAGGCCGGAGGACGATGTATTGAAGCGCGACGCGATATGTGTGTTCCATTGTCATTAAGAGGCTCTGAACCTTACAATTAACTGTCAGTTTTGCGTCGGATTCGAAAATCTAGACTCACAGGAGAACGACCACACGGTGTCCGAGGCAGCACTAGACCCTTGGAGACAAGTCGGCTGGAGGACGATGTATTGAATCGCGACGCAATTTGTGTGTTCCATCGTCATTAACAGGCTCTGAACGTTACAATTAACTGTCAGTTTTGCATCGGATTCGAAAATCTAGACTCACAGGAGATCGACCATAAGGTGCCCGAGGCAGCAATAGACCCTTGGAGACAGGTCGGCCGGAGGACGATGTATTGAATCGCGAGGGGATTTGTGTGTTCCATCGTCATTAACAGGCTCTGAACGTTACAAATATCTGTCAGTTTTGCGTCGGATTCGAAAATCTAGACTCACAGGAGATCGACCATAAGGTGCCCGAGGCAGCAATAGACCCTTGGAGACAAGTCGGCCGGAGGACGATGTATTGAATTGCGACGCGATTTGTGTGTTCCAATGTCATTAAGAGGCTCTGAACGTTACAGTTAACTGTCAGGTTTGCGTCGGATTCGAAAATCTAGATTCACAGGAGATCGACCATAAGGTGCCCGAGGCAGCAATAGACCCTTGGAGACAGGTCGGCCGGAGGACGATGTATTGAATCGCGACGCGATTTGTGTGTTCCATCGTCATTAACAGGCTCTGAACGTTACAATTAACTGTCAGTTTTGCGTCGGATTCAAAAATCTAGACTCACAGAGGAACGACCATAAGGTGCCCGAGGCAGCACTAGACCCTTGGAGACAAATTGGCTGGAGGGCGATGTATTGAATCGCGGCGCGATTTGTGTGTTCCATCGTCATTAACAGGCTCTGAACGTTACAATTAACTGTCAATTTTGCGTCGGATTCGAAAATCTAGACTCACAGGAGAACGACCATAAGGTGCCCGAGGCAGCAATAGACCCTTGGAGACAGGTCGGCCGATGTATTGAATCGCGACCCAATTTGTGTGTTCCATCATCATTAACAGGCTCTGAACCATACAATTAACTGTCAGTTTTGCGTCGGATTTGAAAATCTAGACTCACAGGAGATCGACCATAAGGTGTCCGAGGCAGCAATAGACCCTTGGAGACAGGTCGGCCGGAGGACGATGTATTGAATCGCGACGCGATTTGTGTGTTCCATCGTCATTAACAGGCTCTGAACGTTACAATTAACTGTCAGTTTTGCGTCGGATTCGAAAATCTAGACTCACAGGAGATCGACCATTAGGTGTCCGAGGCAGCAATAGACCCTTGGAGACAGGTCGGCCGGAGGACGATGTATTGAATCGCGACGGGATTTGTGTGTTCCATCGTCATTAACAGGCTCTGAACGTTACAATTAACTGTCAGTTTTGCGTCGGATTCGAAAATCTAGACTCACAGGAGATCAACCATAAGGTGCCCGAGGCAGCAATCGACCCTTGGAGGCAGGTCGGCCGGAGGACGATGTATTGAATCGCGACGCGATTTGTGTGTTCCATTGTCATTAAGAGGCTCTGAACCTTACAATTAACTGTCAGTTTTGCGTCGGATTCGAAAATCTAGACTCAAAGGAGAACGACAATAAGGTGTCCGAGGCAGCACTAGACCCTTGGAGACAAGTCGGCTGGAGGACGATGTATTGAATCGCGACGCAGTTTGTGTGTTCCATCGTCATTAACAGGCTCTGAACGTTACAATTAACTGCGTCGGATCGAAATTCTAGACTCACAGGAGATCGACCATAAGGTGCCCGAGGCAGCAATAAACCCTTGGAGACAGTTCGGCCGGAGGACGATGTATTGAATCGCGACGCGATTTGTGTGTTCCATTGTCATTAAGAGGCTCTGAACCTTACAATTAACTGTCAGTTTTGCGTCGGATTCGAAAATCTAGACTCACAGGAGAATGACCATACGGTGTCCGAGGCAGCACTAGACCCTTGGAGACAAGTCGGCTGGAGGACGATGTATTGAATCGCGACGCAATTTGTGTGTTCCATCGTCATTAACAGGCTCTGAACGTTACAATTAACTGTCAGTTTTGCGTCGGATTCGAAAATCTAGACTCACAGGAGATCGACCATAAGGTGCCCGAGGCAGCAATAGACCCTTGGAGACAGGTCGGCCGGAGGACGATGTATTGAATCGCGACGCAATTTGTGTGTTCCATCGTCATTAACAGGCTCTGAACGCTACAATTATTGTCAGTTTTACGTCGGATTCGAAAATATAGACTCACAGGAGATCGACCATAAGGTGCCCGAGGCAGCAATAGACCCTTGGAGGCAGGTCGGCCGGAGGACGATGTATTGAATCGCGACGGGATTTGTGTGTTCCATCGTCATTAACAGGCTCTGAACGTTACAATTAACTGTCAGTTTTGCGTCGGATTCGAAAATCTAGACTCACAGGAGATCGACCATAAGGTGCCCGAGGCAGCAATAGACCCTTGGAGACAGGTCGGCCGGAGGACGATGTATTGAATCGCGACGCGATTTGTGTGTTCCATTGTCATTAAGAGGCTCTGAACGTTACAATTAACTGTCAGTCTTGCGTCGGATTCGAAAATCTAGACTCACAGGTGAACGACCATAAGGTGTCCGAGGCAGCACTAGCCGCTTGGAGACAAATCGGCTGGAGGACGATGTATTGAATCGCGACGAAATTTGTGTGTTCCATCGTCATTAACAGGCTCTGAACGTTACCATTAACTGTCAGGTTTGCGTCGGATTCGAAAATCTAGACTCACAGGAGAACGACCATAAGGTGCCCGAGGCAGCAATAGACCCTTGGATACAGGTCGGCCGGAGGACGATGTATTGAATCGCGACGCAATTTGTGTGTTCCATTGTCATTAAGAGGCTCTCAACCTTACGATTAACTGTCAGTTTTGCGTCGCATTCGAAAATCTAGACTCACAGGAGATCGACCATAAGGTGCCCGAGGCAGCAATAGACCCTTGGAGACAGGTCGGCCGGAGGACGATGTATTGAATCGCGACGGGATTTGTGTGTTCCATCGTCATTAACAGGCTCTGAACGTTACAATTAACTGTCAGTTTTGCGTCGGATTCGAAAATCTAGACTCGCAGGAGATCGACCAAAGGGTGCCCGAGGCAGCAATAGACACTTGGAGGCAGGTAGGCCGGAGGACGATGTATTGAAGCGCGACGCGATTTGTGTGTTCCATTGTCATTAAGAGGCTCTGAACCTTACAATTAACTGTCAGTTTTGCGTCGGATTCGAAAATCTAGACTCACAGGAGAACGACCACACGGTGTCCGAGGCAGCACTAGACCCTTGGAGACAAGTCGGCTGGAGGACGATGTATTGAATCGCGACGCAATTTGTGTGTTCCATCGTCATTAACAGGCTCTGAACGTTACAATTAACTGTCAGTTTTGCGTCGGATTCGAAAATCTAGACTCACAGGAGATCGACCATAAGGTGCCCGAGGCAGCAATAGACCCTTGGAGACAGGTCGGCCGGAGGACGATGTATTGAATCGCGACGGGATTTGTGTGTTCCATCGTCATTAACAGGCTCTGAACGTTACAATTAACTGTCAGTTTTGCGTCGGATTCGAAAATCTAGACTCACAGGAGATCGACCATAGGGTGCCCGAGGCAGCAATAGACCCTTGGAGACAAGTCGGCCGGAGGACGATGTATTGAATTGCGACGCGATTTGTGTGTTCCAATGTCATTAAGAGGCTCTGAACGTTACAATTAACTGTCAGGTTTGCGTCGGATTCGAAAATCTAGACTCACAGGAGATCGACCATAAGGTGCCCGAGGCAGCAATAGACCCTTGGAGACAGGTCGGCCGGAGGACGATGTATTGAATCGCGACGCAATTTGTGTGTTCCATTGTCATTAAGAGGCTCTGAACCTTACAATTAACTGTCAGTTTTGCGTCGGATTCGAAAATCTAGACTCACAGAGGAACGACCATAAGGTGCACGAGGCAGCACTAGACCCTTGGAGACAAATCGGCTGGAGGACGATGTATTGAATCGCGACGGGATTTGTGTGTTCCATCGTCATTAACAGGCTCTGAACGTTACAATTAACTGTCAGTTTTGCGTCGGATTCGAAAATATAGACTCACAGGAGATCGACCATAAGGTGCCCGAGGCAGCAATAGACCCTTGGAGGGAGGTCGGCCGGAGGACGATGTATTGAATCGCGACGGCATTTGTGTGTTCCATCGTCATTAACAGGCTCTGAACGTTTCAATTAACTGTCAGTTTTGCGTCGGATTCGAAAATCTAGACTCACAGGAGATCGACCATAAGGTGCCCGAGGCAGCAATAGACCCTTGGAGACAGGTCGGCCGGAGGACGATGTATTGAAACGCGACGCGATTTGTGTGTTCCATTGTCATTAAGAGGCTCTGAACGTTACAATTAACTGTCAGTCTTGCGTCGGATTCGAAAATCTAGACTCACAGGTGAACGACCATAAGGTGTCCGAGGCAGCACTAGCCGCTTGGAGACAAGTCGGCTGGAGGACGATGTATTGAATCGCGACGCAATTTGTGTGTTCCATCGTCATTAACAGGCTCTGAACGTTACCATTAACTGTCAGTTTTGCGTCGGATTCGAAAATCTAGACTCACAGGAGAACGACCAAAAGGTGCCCGAGGCAGCAATAGACCCTTGGATACAGGTCGGCCGGAGGACGATGTATTGAATCGCGACGCAATTTGTGTGTTCCATTGTCATTAAGAGGCTCTCAACCTTACGATTAACTGTCAGTTTTGCGTCGCACTCGAAAATCTAGACTCACAGGAGATCGACCATCAGGTGCCCGAGGCAGCAATAGACCCTTGGAGACAGGTCGGCCGGAGGACGATGTATTGAATCGCGACGGGATTTGTGTGTTCCATCGTCATTAACAGGCTCTGAACGTTACAATTAACTGTAAGTTTTGCGTCGGATTCGAAAATCTAGACTCACAGGAGATCGACCATAAGGTGCCCGAGGCAGCAATAGACACTTGGAGGCAGGTAGGCCGGAGGACGATGTATTGAAGCGCGACGCGATTTGTGTGTTCCATTGTCATTAAGAGGCTCTGAACCTTACAATTAACTGTCAGTTTTGCGTCGGATTCGAAAATCTAGACTCACAGGAGAACGACCACACGGTGTCCGAGGCAGCACTAGACCCTTGGAGACAAGTCGGCTGGAGCTAGATGTATTGAATCGCGACGCAATTTGTGTGTTCCATCGTCATTATCAGGCTCTGAACGTTACAATTAACTGTCAGTTTTGCGTCGGATTCGAAAATCTAGACTCACAGGAGATCGACCATAAGGTGCCCGAGGCAGCAATAGATCCTTGGAGACAGGTCGGCCGGAGGACGATGTATTGAATCGCGACGGGATTTGTGTGTTCCATCGTCATTAACAGGCTCTGAACGTTACAATTAACTGCCAGTTTTGCGTCGGATTCGAAAATCTAGACTCACAGGAGATCGACCATAAGGTGCCCGAGGCAGCAATAGACCCTTGGAGACAAGTCGGCCGGAGGACGATGTATTGAATTGCGACGCGATTTGTGTGTTCCAATGTCATTAAGAGGCTCTGAACGTTACAATTAACAGTCAGTATTGCGTCGGATTCGAAAATCTAGACTCACAGGAGAACGACCATAAGGTGTCCGAGGCAGCACTAGACCCTTGGAGACAAGTCGGCTGGAGGACGATGTATTGAATCGCGACGCAATTTGTGTGTTCCATCGTCATTAAAGGCTCTGAACGTTACAATTAACTGTCAGTTTTGCGTCGGATTCGAAAATCTAGACTCACAGGAGAACGACCATAAGGTGCCCGAGGCAGCAATAGACCCTTGGAGACAGGTCGGCCGGAGGACGATGTATTGAATCGCGACGCAATTTGTGTGTTCCATTGTCATTAAGAGGCTCTGAACCTTACGATTAACTGTTAGTTTTGCGTCGCATTCGAAAATCTAGACTCACAGGAGAACGACCATAAGGTGCCCGAGGCAGCACTCGACCCTTGGAGACAAGTCGGCTGGAGGACGATGTGTTGAATCGCGACGCAGTTTGTGTGTTCCATCGTCATTAACAGGTTCTGAACGTTACAATTAACTGCGTCCGATCGAAATTCTAGACTCACAGGAGATCGACCATAAGGTGCCCGAGGCAGCAATAAACCCTTGGAGACAGTTCGGCCGGAGGACGATGTATTGAATCGCGACGGGATTTGTGTGTTCCATCGTCATTAACAGGCTCTGAACGTTACAATTAACTGTCAGTTTTGCGTCGGATTCGAAAATCTAGACTCACAGGAGATCGACCATAAGGTGCCCGAGGCAGCAATAGACCCTTGGAGACAGGTCGGCCGGAGGACGATGTATTGAATCGCGACGGGATTTGTGTGTTCCATCGTCATTAACAGGCTCTGAACGTTACAATTAACTGTCAGTTTTGCGTCGGATTCGAAAATCTAGACTCACAGGAGATCGACCATAAGGTGCCCGAGGCAGCAATAGACCCTTGGAGACAGGTCGGCCGGTGGACGATGTATTGAATCGCGACGCGATTTGTGTGTTCCATTGTCATTAAGAGGCTCTGAACGTTACAATTAACTGTCAGTTTTGCGTCGGATTCGAAAATCTAGACTCACAGGAGAACGACCATAAGGTGTCCGAGGCAGCACTAGCCGCTTGGAGACAAGTCGGCTGGAGGACGATGTATTGAATCGCGACGCAATTTGTGTGTTCCATCGTCATTAACAGGCTCTGAACGTTACAATTAACTGTCAGTTTTGCGTCGGATTCTAAAATCTAGACTCACAGAGGAACGACCATAAGGTGCCCGAGGCAGCACTAGACCCTTGGAGACAAGTCGGCTGGAGGACGATGTATTGAATCTCGACGCGATTTGTGTGTTCCATCGTCATTAACAGGCTCTGAACGTTACAATTTACTGTCAGGTATGCGTCGGATTCGAAAATCTAGACTCACAGGAGATCGACCATAAGGTGCCCGAGGCAGCCATAGACCCTTGGGGACAGGTCGGCCGGAGGACGATGTATTGAATCGCGACGCAATTTGTGTGTTCCATTGTCATTAAGAGGCTCTGAACCTTACAATTAACTGTCAGTTTTGCGTCGGATTCGAAAATATAGACTCACAGAGGAACGACCATAAGGTGCCCGAGGCAGCACTAAACCCTTGGAGACAAGTCGGCTGGAGGACGATGTATTGAATCGCGACGCGATTTGTGTGTTCCATCGTCATTAACAGGCTCTGAACGTTACAATTAACTGTCAGTTTTGCGTCGGATTCGAAATTCTAGACTCACAGGAGAACGACCATAACGTGCCCGAGGCAGCAATAGACCCTTGGAGACAGGTCGGCCGGGGACGATGTATTGAATCGCGACGCAATTTGTGTGTTCCATCGTCATTAACAGGCTCTGAACCTTACAATTAACTGTCAGTTTTGCTCGGATTCGAAAATCTAGACTCACAGGAGATCGACCATAAGGTGCCCGAGGCAGCAATAGACTATTGGAGACAGGTCGGCCGGAGGACGATGTATTGAATCGCGACGCGATTTGTGTGTTCCATCGTCATTAACAGGCTCTGAACGTTACAATTAACTGTCAGTTTTGCGTCGGATTCGAAAATCTAGACTCACAGGAGATCGACCATAAGTTGCCCGAGGCAGCAATAGACCCTTGGAGACAGGTCGGCCGGGGACGATGTATTGAATCGCGACGCAATTTGTGTGTTCCATTGTCATTAAGAGGCTCTGAACATTACGATTAACTGTCAGTTTTGCGTCGCATTCGAAAATCTAGACTCACAGGAGATCGACCATAAGGTGTCCGAGGCAGCACTAGACCCTTGGAGACAAGTCGGCTGGAGGACGATGTTTTGAATCGCGACGCGATTTGTGTGTTCCATCGTCATTAACAGGCTCTGAACGTTACAATTAACTGTCAGGTTTGCGTCGGATTCGAAAATCTAGACTCACAGGAGATCGACCATAAGTTGCCCGAGGCAGCAATAGACCCTTGGAGACAAGTCGGCCGGAGGACGATGTATTGATTCGCGACGCGATTTGTGTGTTCCATTGTCATTAAGAGGCTCTGAGCCTTACAATTAACTGTCTGTTTTGCGTCGGATTCGAAAATCTAGACTCACAGGAGAACGACCGTACGGTGTCCGAGGCAGCACTAGACCCTTGGATACAGGTCGGCCGGAGGACGATGTATTGAATCGCGACGCAATTTGTGTGTTCCATTGTCATTAAGAGGCTCTCAACCTTACGATTAACTGTCAGTTTTGCGTCGCATTCGAAAATCTAGACTCACAGGAGATCGACCATCAGGTGCCCGAGGCAGCAATAGACCCTTGGAGACAGTTCGGCCGGAGGACGATGTATTGAATCGCGACGGGATTTGTGTGTTCCATCGTCATTAACAGGCTCTGAACGTTACAATTAACTGCGTCGGATCGAAATTCTAGACTCACAGGAGATCGACCATAAGGTGCCCGAGGCAGCAATAAACCCTTGGAGACAGTTCGGCCGGAGGACGATGTATTGAATCGCGACGGGATTTGTGTGTTCCATCGTCATTAACAGGCTCTGAACGTTACAATTAACTGTCAGTTTTGCGTCGGATTCGAAAATCTAGACTCACAGGAGATCGACCATAAGGTGCCCGAGGCAGCAATAGACCCTTGGAGACAGGTCGGCCGGAGGACGATGTATTGAATCGCGACGGGATTTGTGTGTTCCATCGTCATTAACAGGCTCTGAACGTTACAATTAACTGTCAGTTTTGCGTCGGATTCGAAAATCTAGACTCACAGGAGATCGACCATAAGGTGCCCGAGGCAGCAATAGACCCTTGGAGACAGGTCGGCCGGTGGACGATGTATTGAATCGCGACGCGATTTGTGTGTTCCATTGTCATTAAGAGGCTCTGAACGTTACAATTAACTGTCAGTTTTGCGTCGGATTCGAAAATCTAGACTCACAGGAGAACGACCATAAGGTGTCCGAGGCAGCACTAGCCGCTTGGAGACAAGTCGGCTGGAGGACGATGTATTGAATCGCGACGCAATTTGTGTGTTCCATCGTCATTAACAGGCTCTGAACGTTACAATTAACTGTCAGTTTTGCGTCGGATTCTAAAATCTAGACTCACAGGAGAACGACCATAAGGTGCCCGAGGCAGCAATAGACCCTTGGATACAGGTCGGCCGGAGGACGATGTATTGAATCGCGACGCAATTTGTGTGCTCCATTGTCATTAAGAGGCTCTGAACCTTACGATTAACTGTTAGTTTTGCGTCGCATTCGAAAATCTAGACTCACAGGAGAACGACCATAAGGTGCCCGAGGCAGCACTAGACCCTTGGAGACAAGTCGGCTGGAGGACGATGTGTTGAATCGCGACGCAGTTTGTGTGTTCCATCGTCATTAACAGGTTCTGAACGTTACAATTAACTGCGTCGGATCGAAATTCTAGACTCACAGGAGATCGACCATAAGGTGCCCGAGGCAGCAATAAACCCTTGGAGACAGTTCGGCCGGAGGACGATGTATTGAATCGCGACGGGATTTGTGTGTTCCATCGTCATTAACAGGCTCTGAACGTTACAATTAACTGTCAGTTTTGCGTCGGATTCGAAAATCTAGACTCACAGGAGATCGACCATAAGGTGCCCGAGGCAGCAATAGACCCTTGGAGACAGGTCGGCCGGAGGACGATGTATTGAATCGCGACGGGATTTGTGTGTTCCATCGTCATTAACAGGCTCTGAACGTTACAATTAACTGTCAGTTTTGCGTCGGATTCGAAAATCTAGACTCACAGGAGATCGACCATAAGGTGCCCGAGGCAGCAATAGACCCTTGGAGACAGGTCGGCCGGTGGACGATGTATTGAATCGCGACGCGATTTGTGTGTTCCATTGTCATTAAGAGGCTCTGAACGTTACAATTAACTGTCAGTTTTGCGTCGGATTCGAAAATCTAGACTCACAGGAGAACGACCATAAGGTGTCCGAGGCAGCACTAGCCGCTTGGAGACAAGTCGGCTGGAGGACGATGTATTGAATCGCGACGCAATTTGTGTGTTCCATCGTCATTAACAGGCTCTGAACGTTACAATTAACTGTCAGTTTTGCGTCGGATTCTAAAATCTAGACTCACAGGAGAACGACCATAAGGTGCCCGAGGCAGCAATAGACCCTTGGAGACAGGTCGGCCGGAGGACGATGTATTGAATCGCGACGCAATTTGTGTGTTCCATTGTCATTAAGAGGCTCTGAACCTTACAATTAACTGTCAGTTTTGCGTCGGATTCGAAAATATAGACTCACAGAGGAACGACCATAAGGTGCCCGAGGCAGCACTAAACCCTTGGAGACAAGTCGGCTGGAGGACGATGTATTGAATCGCGACGCGATTTGTGTGTTCCATCGTCATTAACAGGCTCTGAACGTTACAATTAACTGTCAGTTTTGCGTCGGATTCGAAATTCTAGACTCACAGGAGAACGACCATAACGTGCCCGAGGCAGCAATAGACCCTTGGAGACAGGTCGGCCGGGGACGATGTATTGAATCGCGACGCAATTTGTGTGTTCCATCGTCATTAACAGGCTCTGAACCTTACAATTAACTGTCAGTTTTGCTCGGATTCGAAAATCTAGACTCACAGGAGATCGACCATAAGGTGCCCGAGGCAGCAATAGACCCTTGGAGACAGGTCGGCCGGGGACGATGTATTGAATCGCGACGCAATTTGTGTGTTCCATCGTCATTAACAGGCTCTGAACCTTACAATTAACTGTCAGTTTTGCTCGGATTCGAAAATCTAGACTCACAGGAGATCGACCATAAGGTGCCCGAGGCAGCAATAGACCATTGGAGACAGGTCGGCCGGGGACGATGTATTGAATCGCGACGCAATTTGTGTGTTCCATTGTCATTAAGAGGCTCTGAACAGTACGATTAACTGTCAGTTTTGCGTCGCATTCGAAAATCTAGACTCACAGGAGATCGACCATAAGGTGTCCGAGGCAGCACTAGACCCTTGGAGACAAGTCGGCTGGAGGACGATGTATTGAATCGCGACGCGATTTGTGTGTTCCATCGTCATTAACAGGCTCTGAACGTTACAATTAACTGTCAGGTTTGCGTCGGATTCGAAAATCTAGACTCACAGGAGATCGACCATAAGTTGCCCGAGGCAGCAATAGACCCTTGGAGACAAGTCGGCCGGAGGACGATGTATTGATTCGCGACGCGATTTGTGTGTTCCATTGTCATTAAGAGGCTCTGAGCCTTACAATTAACTGTCTGTTTTGCGTCGGATTCGAAAATCTAGACTCACAGGAGAACGACCGTACGGTGTCCGAGGCAGCACTAGGCCCTTGGATACAGGTCGGCCGGAGGACGATGTATTGAATCGCGACGCAATTTGTGTGTTCCATTGTCATTAAGAGGCTCTCAACCTTACGATTAACTGTCAGTTTTGCGTCGCATTCGAAAATCTAGACTCACAGGAGATCGACCATCAGGTGCCCGAGGCAGCAATAGACCCTTGGAGACAGGTCGGCCGGAGGACGATGTATTGAATCGCGACGGGATTTGTGTGTTCCATCGTCATTAACAGGCTCTGAACGTTACAATTAACTGTAAGTTTTGCGTCGGATTCGAAAATCTAGACTCACAGGAGATCGACCATAAGGTGCCCGAGGCAGCAATAGACACTTGGAGGCAGGTAGGCCGGAGGACGATGTATTGAAGCGCGACGCGATTTGTGTGTTCCATTGTCATTAAGAGGCTCTGAACCTTACAATTAACTGTCAGTTTTGCGTCGGATTCGAAAATCTAGACTCACAGGAGAACGACCACACGGTGTCCGAGGCAGCACTAGACCCTTGGAGACAAGTCGGCTGGAGCTAGATGTATTGAATCGCGACGCAATTTGTGTGTTCCATCGTCATTATCAGGCTCTGAACGTTACAATTAACAGTCAGTTTTGCGTCGGATTCGAAAATCTAGACTCACAGGAGATCGACCATAAGGTGCCCGAGGCAGCAATAGACCCTTGGAGACAGGTCGGCCGGAGGACGATGTATTGAATCGCGACGGGATTTGTGTGTTCCATCGTCATTAACAGGCTCTGAACGTTACAATTAACTGCCAGTTTTGCGTCGCATTCGAAAATCTAGACTCACAGGAGATCGACCATAAGGTGCCCGAGGCAGCAATAGACCCTTGGAGACAAGTCGGCCGGAGGACGATGTATTGAATTGCGACGCGATTTGTGTGTTCCAATGTCATTAAGAAGCTCTGAACGTTACAATTAACAGTCAGTATTGCGTCGGATTCGAAAATCTAGACTCACAGGAGAACGACCATAAGGTGTCCGAGGCAGCACTAGACCCTTGGAGACAAGTCGGCTGGAGGACGATGTATTGAATCGCGACGCAATTTGTGTGTTCCATCGTCATTAAAGGCTCTGAACGTTACAATTAACTGTCAGTTTTGCGTCGGATTCGAAAATCTAGACTCACAGGAGAACGACCATAAGGTGCCCGAGGCAGCAATAGACCCTTGGAGACAGGTCGGCCGGAGGACGATGTATTGAATCGCGACGCAATTTGTGTGTTCCATTGTCATTAAGAGGCTCTGAACCTTACGATTAACTGTTAGTTTTGCGTCGCATTCGAAAATCTAGACTCACAGGAGAACGACCATAAGGTGCCCGAGGCAGCACTAGACCCTTGGAGACAAGTCGGCTGGAGGACGATGTATTGAATCGCGACGCGATTTGTGTGTTCCATTGTCATTAAGAGGCTCAGAGCCTTACAATTAACTGTCAGTTTTGCGTCGGATTCAAAAATCTAGACTCACAGAGGTACGACCATAAGGTGCCCGAGGCTGCACTAGACCCTTGGAGACAAATCGGCTGGAGGACGATGTATTGAATCGCGACGCGATTTGTGTGTTCCATCGTCATTAACAGGCTCTGAACGTTACAATTAACTGTCAATTTTGCGTCGGATTCGAAAATCAAGACTCACAGGAGAACGACCATAAGGTGCCCGAGGCAGCAATAGACCCTTGGAGACAGGTCGGCCGGAGGACGATGTATTGAATCGCGACGCAATTTGTGTGTTCCATCATCATTAACAGGCTCTGAACCATACAATTAACTATCAGTTTTGCGTCGGATTCGAAAATCTAGACTCACAGGAGATCGACCATAAGGTGTCCGAGGCAGCAATAGACCCTTGGAGACAGGTCGGCCGGAGGACGATGTATTGAATCGCGACGCGATTTGTGTGTTCCATCGTCATTAACAGGCTCTGAACGTTACAATTAACTGTCAGTTTTGCGTCGGATTCGAAAATCTAGACTCACAGGAGATCGACCATAAGGTGTCCGAGGCAGCTATAGACCCTTGGAGACAGGTCGGCCGGAGGACGATGTATTGAATCGCGACGGGATTTGTGTGTTCCATCGTCATTAACAGGCTCTGAACGTTACAATTAACTGTCAGTTTTGCGTCGGATTCGAAAATCTAGACTCACAGGAGATCGACCATAAGGTGCCCGAGGCAGCAATAGACCCTTGGAGGCAGGTCTGCCGGAGGACGATGTATTGAATCGCGACGCGATTTGTGTGTTCCATTGTCATTAAGAGGCTCTGAACCTTACAATTAACTGTCAGTTTTGCGTCGGATTCGAAAATTTAGACTCACAGGAGAACGACAATAAGGTGTCCGAGGCAGCACTAGACCCTTGGAGACAAGTCGGCTGGAGGACGATGTGTTGAATCGCGACGCAGTTTGTGTGTTCCATCGTCATTAACAGGTTCTGAACGTTACAATTAACTGCGTCAGATCGAAATTCTAGACTCACAGGAGATCGACCATAAGGTGCCCGAGGCAGCAATAAACCCTTGGAGACAGTTCGGCCGGAGGACGATGTATTGAATCGCGACGGGATTTGTGTGTTCCATCGTCATTAACAGTCTCTGAACGTTACAATTAACTGTCAGTTTTGCGTCGGATTCGAAAATCTAGACTCACAGGAGATCGACCATAAGGTGCCCGAGGCAGCAATAGACCCTTGGAGACAGGTCGGCCGGAGGACGATGTATTGAATCGCGACGGGATTTGTGTGTTCCATCGTCATTAACAGGCTCTGAACGTTACAATTAACTGTCAGTTTTGCGTCGGATTCGAAAATCTAGACTCACAGGAGATCGACCATAAGGTGCCCGAGGCAGCAATAGACCCTTGGAGACAGGTCGGCCGGTGGACGATGTATTGAATCGCGACGCGATTTGTGTGTTCCATTGTCATTAAGAGGCTCTGAACGTTACAATTAACTGTCAGTTTTGCGTCGGATTCGAAAATCTAGACTCACAGGAGAACGACCATAAGGTGTCCGAGGCAGCACTAGCCGCTTGGAGACAAGTCGGCTGGAGGACGATGTATTGAATCGCGACGCAATTTGTGTGTTCCATCGTCATTAACAGGCTCTGAACGTTACAATTAACTGTCAGTTTTGCGTCGGATTCTAAAATCTAGACTCACAGGAGAACGACCATAAGGTGCCCGAGGCAGCAATAGACCCTTGGAGACAGGTCGGCCGGAGGACGATGTATTGAATCGCGACGCAATTTGTGTGTTCCATTGTCATTAAGAGGCTCTGAACCTTACAATTAACTGTCAGTTTTGCGTCGGATTCGAAAATATAGACTCACAGAGGAACGACCATAAGGTGCCCGAGGCAGCACTAAACCCTTGGAGACAAGTCGGCTGGAGGACGATGTATTGAATCGCGACGCGATTTGTGTGTTCCATCGTCATTAACAGGCTCTGAACGTTACAATTAACTGTCAGTTTTGCGTCGGATTCGAAAATCTAGACTCACAGGAGATCGACCATAAGTTGCCCGAGGCAGCAATAGACCCTTGGAGACAGGTCGGCCGGGGACGATGTATTGAATCGCGACGCAATTTGTGTGTTCCATTGTCATTAAGAGGCTCTGAACAGTACGATTAACTGTCAGTTTTGCGTCGCATTCGAAAATCTAGACTCACAGGAGATCGACCATAAGGTGTCCGAGGCAGCACTAGACCCTTGGAGAAAAGTCGGCTGGAGGACGATGTATTGAATCGCGACGCGATTTGTGTGTTCCATCGTCATTAACAGGCTCTGAACGTTACAATTAACTGTCAGGTTTGCGTCGGATTCGAAAATCTAGACTCACAGGAGATCGACCATAAGTTGCCCGAGGCAGCAATAGACCCTTGGAGACAAGTCGGCCGGAGGACGATGTATTGATTCGCGACGCGATTTGTGTGTTCCATTGTCATTAAGAGGCTCTGAGCCTTACAATTAACTGTCTGTTTTGCGTCGGATTCGAAAATCTAGACTCACAGGAGAACGACCGTACGGTGTCCGAGGCAGCACTAGACCCTTGGATACAGGTCGGCCGGAGGACGATGTATTGAATCGCGACGCAATTTGTGTGTTCCATTGTCATTAAGAGGCTCTCAACCTTACGATTAACTGTCAGTTTTGCGTCGCATTCGAAAATCTAGACTCACAGGAGATCGACCATCAGGTGCCCGAGGCAGCAATAGACCCTTGGAGACAGGTCGGCCGGAGGACGATGTATTGAATCGCGACGGGATTTGTGTGTTCCATCGTCATTAACAGGCTCTGAACGTTACAATTAACTGTAAGTTTTGCGTCGGATTCGAAAATCTAGACTCACAGGAGATCGACCATAAGGTGCCCGAGGCAGCAATAGACACTTGGAGGCAGGTAGGCCGGAGGACGATGTATTGAAGCGCGACGCGATTTGTGTGTTCCATTGTCATTAAGAGGCTCTGAACCTTACAATTAACTGTCAGTTTTGCGTCGGATTCGAAAATCTAGACTCACAGGAGAACGACCACACGGTGTCCGAGGCAGCACTAGACCCTTGGAGACAAGTCGGCTGGAGCTAGATGTATTGAATCGCGACGCAATTTGTGTGTTCCATCGTCATTATCAGGCTCTGAACGTTACAATTAACAGTCAGTTTTGCGTCGGATTCGAAAATCTAGACTCACAGGAGATCGACCATAAGGTGCCCGAGGCAGCAATAGACCCTTGGAGACAGGTCGGCCGGAGGACGATGTATTGAATCGCGACGGGATTTGTGTGTTCCATCGTCATTAACAGGCTCTGAACGTTACAATTAACTGCCAGTTTTGCGTCGCATTCGAAAATCTAGACTCACAGGAGATCGACCATAAGGTGCCCGAGGCAGCAATAGACCCTTGGAGACAAGTCGGCCGGAGGACGATGTATTGAATTGCGACGCGATTTGTGTGTTCCAATGTCATTAAGAAGCTCTGAACGTTACAATTAACAGTCAGTATTGCGTCGGATTCGAAAATCTAGACTCACAGGAGAACGACCATAAGGTGTCCGAGGCAGCACTAGACCCTTGGAGACAAGTCGGCTGGAGGACGATGTATTGAATCGCGACGCAATTTGTGTGTTCCATCGTCATTAAAGGCTCTGAACGTTACAATTAACTGTCAGTTTTGCGTCGGATTCGAAAATCTAGACTCACAGGAGAACGACCATAAGGTGCCCGAGGCAGCAATAGACCCTTGGAGACAGGTCGGCCGGAGGACGATGTATTGAATCGCGACGCAATTTGTGTGTTCCATTGTCATTAAGAGGCTCTGAACCTTACGATTAACTGTTAGTTTTGCGTCGCATTCGAAAATCTAGACTCACAGGAGAACGACCATAAGGTGCCCGAGGCAGCACTAGACCCTTGGAGACAAGTCGGCTGGAGGACGATGTATTGAATCGCGACGCGATTTGTGTGTTCCATTGTCATTAAGAGGCTCAGAGCCTTACAATTAACTGTCAGTTTTGCGTCGGATTCAAAAATCTAGACTCACAGAGGAACGACCATAAGGTGCCCGAGGCAGCACTAGACCCTTGGAGACAAATCGGCTGGAGGACGATGTATTGAATCGCGACGCGATTTGTGTGTTCCATCGTCATTAACAGGCTCTGAACGTTACAATTAACTGTCAATTTTGCGTCGGATTCGAAAATCAAGACTCACAGGAGAACGACCATAAGGTGCCCGAGGCAGCAATAGACCCTTGGAGACAGGTCGGCCGGAGGACGATGTATTGAATCGCGACGCAATTTGTGTGTTCCATCATCATTAACAGGCTATGAACCATACAATTAACTGTCAGTTTTGCGTCGGATTCGAAAATCTAGACTCACAGGAGATCGACCATAAGGTGTCCGAGGCAGCAATAGACCCTTGGAGACAGGTCGGCCGGAGGACGATGTATTGAATCGCGACGCGATTTGTGTGTTCCATCGTCATTAACAGGCTCTGAACGTTACAATTAACTGTCAGTTTTGCGTCGGATTCGAAAATCTAGACTCACAGGAGATCGACCATAAGGTGTCCGAGGCAGCTATAGACCCTTGGAGACAGGTCGGCCGGAGGACGATGTATTGAATCGCGACGGGATTTGTGTGTTCCATCGTCATTAACAGGCTCTGAACGTTACAATTAACTGTCAGTTTTGCGTCGGATTCGAAAATCTAGACTCACAGGAGATCGACCATAAGGTGCCCGAGGCAGCAATAGACCCTTGGAGGCAGGTCTGCCGGAGGACGATGTATTGAATCGCGACGCGATTTGTGTGTTCCATTGTCATTAAGAGGCTCTGAACCTTACAATTAACTGTCAGTTTTGCGTCGGATTCGAAAATTTAGACTCACAGGAGAACGACAATAAGGTGTCCGAGGCAGCACTAGACCCTTGGAGACAAGTCGGCTGGAGGACGATGTGTTGAATCGCGACGCAGTTTGTGTGTTCCATCGTCATTAACAGGTTCTGAACGTTACAATTAACTGCGTCAGATCGAAATTCTAGACTCACAGGAGATCGACCATAAGGTGCCCGAGGCAGCAATAAACCCTTGGAGACAGTTCGGCCGGAGGACGATGTATTGAATCGCGACGGGATTTGTGTGTTCCATCGTCATTAACAGTCTCTGAACGTTACAATTAACTGTCAGTTTTGCGTCGGATTCGAAAATCTAGACTCACAGGAGATCGACCATAAGGTGCCCGAGGCAGCAATAGACCCTTGGAGACAGGTCGGCCGGAGGACGATGTATTGAATCGCGACGGGATTTGTGTGTTCCATCGTCATTAACAGGCTCTGAACGTTACAATTAACTGTCAGTTTTGCGTCGGATTCGAAAATCTAGACTCACAGGAGATCGACCATAAGGTGCCCGAGGCAGCAATAGACCCTTGGAGACAGGTCGGCCGGTGGACGATGTATTGAATCGCGACGCGATTTGTGTGTTCCATTGTCATTAAGAGGCTCTGAACGTTACAATTAACTGTCAGTTTTGCGTCGGATTCGAAAATCTAGACTCACAGGAGAACGACCATAAGGTGTCCGAGGCAGCACTAGCCGCTTGGAGACAAGTCGGCTGGAGGACGATGTATTGAATCGCGACGCAATTTGTGTGTTCCATCGTCATTAACAGGCTCTGAACGTTACAATTAACTGTCAGTTTTGAGTCGGATTCTAAAATCTAGACTCACAGGAGAACGACCATAAGGTGCCCGAGGCAGCAATAGACCCTTGGATACAGGTCGGCCGGAGGACGATGTATTGAATCGCGACGCAATTTGTGTGCTCCATTGTCATTAAGAGGCTCTGAACCTTACGATTAACTGTCAGTTTTGCGTCGCATTCGAAAATCTAGACTCACAGGAGAACGACCATAAGGTGTCCGAGGCAGCACTAGACCCTTGGAGACAAGTCGGCTGGAGGACGATGTATTGAATCTCGACGCGATTTGTGTGTTCCATCGTCATTAACAGGCTCTGAACGTTACAATTTACTGTCAGGTATGCGTCGGATTCGAAAATCTAGACTCACAGGAGATCGACCATAAGGTGCCCGAGGCAGCCATAGACGCTTGGAGACAGGTCGGCCGGAGGACGATGTATTGAATCGCGACGCAATTTGTGTGTTCCATTGTCATTAAGAGGCTCTGAACCTTTCAATTAACTGTCAGTTTTGCGTCGGATTCGAAAATATAGACTCACAGAGGAACGACCATAAGGTGCCCGAGGCAGCACTAAACCCTTGGAGACAAGTCGGCTGGAGGACGATGTATTGAATCGCGACGCGATTTGTGTGTTCCATCGTCATTAACAGGCTCTGAACGTTACAATTAACTGTCAGTTTTGCGTCGGATTCGAAATTCTAGACTCACAGGAGAACGACCATAACGTGCCCGAGGCAGCAATAGACCCTTGGAGACAGGTCGGCCGGGGACGATGTATTGAATCGCGACGCAATTTGTGTGTTCCATCGTCATTAACAGGCTCTGAACCTTACAATTAACTGTCAGTTTTGCTCGGATTCGAAAATCTAGACTCACAGGAGATCGACCATAAGGTGCCCGAGGCAGCAATAGACCATTGGAGACAGGTCGGCCGGAGGACGATGTATTGAATCGCGACGCGATTTGTGTGTTCCATCGTCATTAACAGGCTCTGAACGCTACAATTAACTGTCAGTTTTGCGTCGGATTCGAAAATCTAGACTCACAGGAGATCGACCATAAGGTGCCCGAGGCAGCAATAGACCCTTGGAGACAGGTCGGCCGGGGACGATGTATTGAATCGCGACGCAATTTGTGTGTTCCATTGTCATTAAGAGGCTCTGAACATTACGATTAACTGTCAGTTTTGCGTCGCATTCGAAAATCTAGACTCACAGGAGATCGACCATAAGGTGTCCGAGGCAGCACTAGACCCTTGGAGACAAGTCGGCTGGAGGACGATGTATTGAATCACGACGCGATTTGTGTGTTCCATCGTCATTAACAGGCACTGAACGTTACAATTAACTGTCAGGTTTGCGTCGGATTCGAAAATCTAGACTCACAGGAGATCGACCATAAGTTGCCCGAGGCAGCAATAGACCCTTGGAGACAAGTCGGCCGGAGGACGATGTATTGAATCGCGACGCGATTTGTGTGTTCCATTGTCATTAAGAGGCTCTGAGCCTTACAATTAACTGTCTGTTTTGCGTCGGATTCGAAAATCTAGACTCACAGGAGAACGACCGTACGGTGTCCGAGGCAGCACTAGACCCTTGGAGACAAGTCGGCTGGAGGACGATGTATTGAATCGCGACGCAATTTGTGTGTTCCATCGTCATTAACAGGCTCTGAACCTTACAATTAACTGTCAGTTTTGCGTCGGATTCGAAAATCTAGACTCACAGGAGATCGACCATAAGGTGCCCGAGGCAGCAATAGACCCTTGGAGACAGGTCGGCCGGAGGACGATGTATTGAATCGCGACGGGATTTGTGTGTTCCATCGTCATTAACAGGCTCTGAACGTTACAATTAACTGTCAGTTTTGCGTCGGATTCGAAAATCTAGACTCACAGGAGATCGACCATAAGGTGCCCGAGGCAGCAATAGACCATTGGAGACAGGTCGGCCGGTGGACGATGTATTGAATCGCGACGCGATTTGTGTGTTCCATTGTCATTAAGAGGCTCTGAACGTTACAATTAACTGTCAGTTTTGCGTCGGATTCGAAAATCTAGACTCACAGGAGAACGACCATAAGGTGTCCGAGGCAGCACTAGCCGCTTGGAGACAAGTCGGCTGGAGGACGATGTATTGAATCGCGACGCAATTTGTGTGTTCCATCGTCATTAACAGGCTCTGAACGTTAGAATTAACTGTCAGTTTTGCGTCGGATTTTAAAATCTAGACTCACAGGAGAACGACCATAAGGTGCCCGAGGCAGCAATAGACCCTTGGATACAGGTCGGCCGGAGGACGATGTATTGAATCGCGACGCAATTTGTGTGCTCCATTGTCATTAAGAGGCTCTGAACCTTACGATTAACTGTCAGTTTTGCGTCGCATTCGAAAATCTAGACTCACAGGAGAACGACCATAAGGTGTCCGAGGCAGCACTAGACCCTTGGAGACAAGTCGGCTGGAGGACGATGTATTGAATCTCGACGCGATTTGTGTGTTCCATCGTCATTAACGGGCTCTGAACGTTACAATTTACTGTCAGGTATGCGTCGGATTCGAAACTCTAGACTCACAGGAGATCGACCATAAGGTGGCCGAGGCAGCCATAGACCCTTGGAGACAGGTCGGCCGGAGGACGATGTATTGAATCGCGACGCAATTTGTGTGTTCCATTGTCATTAAGAGGCTCTGAACCTTACAATTAACTGTCAGTTTTGCGTCGGATTCGAAAATATAGACTCACAGAGGAACGACCATAAGGTGCTCGAGGCAGCACTAAACCCTTGGAGACAAGTCGGCTGGAGGACGATGTATTGAATCGCGACGCGATTTGTGTGTTCCATCGTCATTAACAGGCTCTGAACGTTACAATTAACTGTCAGTTTTGCGTCGGATTCGAAATTCTAGACTCACAGGAGAACGACCATAACGTGCCCGAGGCAGCAATAGACCCTTGGAGACAGGTCGGCCGGAGGACGATGTATTTAATCGCGACGCAATTTGTGTGTTCCATCGTCATTAACAGGCTCTGAACCTTACAATTAACTGTCAGTTTTGCGTCGGATTCGAAAATCTAGACTCACAGGAGATCGACCATAAGGTGCCCGAGGCAGCAATAGACCATTGGAGACAGGTCGGCCGGAGGACGATGTATTGAATCGCGACGTGATTTGTGTGTTCCATTGTCATTAAGAGGCTCTGAGCCTTACAATTAACTGTCTGTTTTGCGTCGGATTCGAAAATCTAGACTCACAGGAGAACGACCGTACGGTGTCCGAGGAAGCACTAGACCCTTGGAGACAAGTCGGCTGGAGGACGATTAATTGAATCGCGACGCAATTTGTGTGTTCCATCGTCATTAACAGGCTCTGAACGTTACAATTAACTGTCAGTTTTGCGTCGGATTCGAAAATCTAGACTCACAGGAGATCGACCATAAGGTGCCCGAGGCAGCAATAGACCCTTGGAGACATGTCGGCCGGAGGACGATGTATTGAATCGCGACGGGATTTGTGTGTTCCATCGTCATTAACAGGCTCTGAACGTTACAATTAACTGTCAGTTTTGCGTCGGATTCGAAAATCTAGACTCACAGGAGATCGACCATAAGGTGCCCGAGGCAGCAATAGACCCTTGGAGACAGGTCGGCCGGTGGACGATGTATTGAATCGCGACGCGATTTGTGTGTTCCATTGTCATTAAGAGGCTCTGAACGTTACAATTAACTGTCAGTTTTGCGTCGGATTCGAAAATCTAGACTCACAGGAGAACGACCATAAGGTGTCCGAGGCAGCACTAGCCGCTTGGAGACAAGTCGGCTGGAGGACGATGTATTGAATCGCGACGCAATTTGTGTGTTCCATCGTCATTAACAGGCTCTGAACGTTACAATTAACTGTCAGTTTTGCGTCGGCTTCTAAAATCTAGACTCACAGGAGAACGACCATAAGGTGCCCGAGGCAGCAATAGACCCTTGGATACAGGTCGGCCGGAGGACGATGTATTGAATCGCGACGCAATTTGTGTGCTCCATTGTCATTAAGAGGCTCTGAACCTTACGATTAACTGTCAGTTTTGCGTCGCATTCGAAAATCTAGACTCACAGGAGAACGACCATAAGGTGTCCGAGGCAGCACTAGACCCTTGGAGACAAGTCGGCTGGAGGACGATGTATTGAATCTCGACGCGATTTGTGTGTTCCATCGTCATTAACAGGCTCTGAACGTTACAATTTACTGTCAGGTATGCGTCGTTTTCGAAACTCTAGACTCACAGGAGATCGACCATAAGGTGGCCGAGGCAGCCATAGACCCTTGGAGACAGGTCGGCCGGAGGACGATGTATTGAATCGCGACGCAATTTGTGTGTTCCATTGTCATTAAGAGGCTCTGAACCTTACAATTAACTGTCAGTTTTGCGTCGGATTCGAAAATATAGACTCACAGAGGAACGTCCATAAGGTGCTCGAGGCAGCACTAAACCCTTGGAGACAAGTCGGCTGGAGGACGACGTATTGAATCGCGACGCAATTTGTGTGTTCCATCGTCATTAACAGGCTCTGAACGTTACAATTAACTGTCAGTTTTGCGTCGGATTCGAAAATCTAGACTCACAGGAGAACGACCATAAGGTGCCTGAGGCAGCAATAGACCCTTGGAGACAGGTCGGCCGGAGGACGATGTATTGAATCGCGACGCAATTTGTGTGTTCCATCGTCATTAACAGGCTCTGAACCTTACAATTAACTGTCAGTTTTGCGTCGGATTCGAAAATCTAGACTCACAGGAGATCGACCAATAGGTGCCCGAGGCAGCAATAGACCCTTGGAGACAGGTCGGCCGGAGGACGATGTATTGAATCGCGACGCGATTTGTGTGTTCCATCGTCATTAACAGGCTCAGAACGTTACAATTAACTGTCAGTTTTGCGTCGGATTCTAAAATCTAGACTCACAGGAGAACGACCATAAGGTGCCCGAGGCAGCAATAGACCCTTGGATACAGGTCGGCCGGAGGACGATGTATTGAATCGCGACGCAATTTGTGTGCTCCATTGTCATTAAGAGGCTCTGAACCTTACGATTAACTGTCAGTTTTGCGTCGCATTCGAAAATCTAGACTCACAGGAGATAGACCATAAGGTGTCCGAGGCAGCACTAGACCCTTGGAGACAAGTCGGCTGGAGGACGATGTATTGAATCTCGACGCGATTTGTGTGTTCCATCGTCATTAACAGGCTCTGAACGTTACAATTTACTGTCAGTTATGCGTCGGATTCGAAACTCTAGACTCACAGGAGATCGACCATAAGGTGGCCGAGGCAGCCATAGACCCTTGGAGACAGGTCGGCCGGAGGACGATGTATTGAATCGCGACGCAATTTGTGTGTTCCATTGTCATTAAGAGGCTCTGAACCTTACAATTAACTGTCAGTTTTGCGTCGGATTCGAAAATATAGACTCACAGAGGAACGACCATAAGGTGCTCGAGGCAGCACTAAACCCTTGGAGACAAGTCGGCTGGAGGACGATGTATTGAATCGCGACGCGATTTGTGTGTTCCATCGTCATTAACAGGCTCTGAACGTTACAATTAACTGTCAGTTTTGCGTCGGATTCGAAAATCTAGACTCACAGGAGATCGACCATAAGGTGCCCGAGGCAGCAATAGACCATTGGAGACAGGTCGGCCGGAGGACGATGTATTGAATCGCGACGTGATTTGTGTGTTCCATTGTCATTAAGAGGCTCTGAGCCTTACAATTAACTGTCTGTTTTGCGTCGGATTCGAAAATCTAGACTCACAGGAGAACGACCGTACGGTGTCCGAGGAAGCACTAGACCCTTGGAGACAAGTCGGCTGGAGGACGATGTATTGAATCGCGACGCAATTTGTGTGTTCCATCGTCATTAACAGGCTCTGAACGTTACAATTAACTGTCAGTTTTGCGTCGGAATCGAAAATCTAGACTCACAGGAGATCGACCATAAGGTGCCCGAGGCAGCAATAGACCCTTGGAGACAGGTCGGCCGGAGGACGATGTATTGAATCGCGACGGGATTTGTGTGTTCCATCGTCATTAACAGGCTCTGAACGTTACAATTAACTGTCAGTTTTGCGTCGGATTCGAAAATCTAGACTCACAGGAGATCGACCATAAGGTGCCCGAGGCAGCAATAGACCCTTGGAGACAGGTCGGCCGGTGGACGATGTATTGAATCGCGACGCGATTTGTGTGTTCCATTGTCATTAAGAGGCTCTGAACGTTACAATTAACTGTCAGTTTTGCGTCGGATTCGAAAATCTAGACTCACAGGAGAACGACCATAAGGTGTCCGAGGCAGCACTAGACCCTTGGAGACAAGTCGGCTGGAGGACGATGTATTGAATCGCGACGCAATTTGTGTGTTCCATCGTCATTAACAGGCTCTGAACGTTACAATTAACTGTCAGTTTTGCGTCGGATTCTAAAATCTAGACTCACAGAGGAACGACCATAAGGTGCCTGAGGCAGCACTAGACCCTTGGAGACAAATCGGCTGGAGGACGATGTATTGAATCGCGACGCGATTTGTGTGTTCCATCGTCATTAACAGGCTCTGATCGTTACAATTAACTGTCAATTTTGCGTCGGATTCGAAAATCTAGACTCACAGGAGAACGACCATAAGGTGTCCGAGGCAGCACTAGACCCTTGGAGACAAGTCGGCTGGAGGACGATGTATTGAATCTCGACGCGATTTGTGTGTTCCATCGTCATTAACAGGCTCTGAACGTTACAATTTACTGTCAGGTATGCGTCGGATTCGAGACTCTAGACTCACAGGAGATCGACCATAAGGTGGCCGAGGCAGCCATAGACCCTTGGAGACAGGTCGGCCGGAGGACGATGTATTGAATCGCGACGCAATTTGTGTGTTCCATTGTCATTAAGAGGCTCTGAACCTTACAATTAACTGTCAGTTTTGCGTCGGATTCGAAAATATAGACTCACAGAGGAACGACCATAAGGTGCTCGAGGCAGCACTAAACCCTTGGAGACAAGTCGGCTGGAGGACGATGTATTGAATCGCGACGCGATTTGTGTGTTCCATCGTCATTAACAGGCTCTGAACGTTACAATTAACTGTCAGTTTTGCGTCGGATTCGAAATTCTAGACTCACAGGAGAACGACCATAACGTGCCCGAGGCAGCAATAGACCCTTGGAGACAGGTCGGACGGAGGACGATGTATTGAATCGCGACGCGATTTGTGTGTTCCATCGTCATTAACAGGCTCTGAACCTTACAATTAACTGTCAGTTTTGCGTCGGATTCGAAAATCTAGACTCACAGGAGATCGACCATAAGGTGCCCGAGGCAGCAATAGACCATTGGAGACAGGTCGGCCGGAGGACGATGTATTGAATCGCGACGCGATTTGTGTGTTCCATCGTCATTAACAGGCTCTGAACGTTACAATTAACTGTCAGTTTTGCGTCGGATTCGAAAATCTAGACTCACTGGAGATCGACCATAAGGTGCCCGAGACAGCAATAGACACTTGGAGACAGGTCGGCCGGGGACGATGTATTGAATCGCGACGCAATTTGTGTGTTCCATTGTCATTAAGAGGCTCTGAACCTTACGATTAACTGTCAGTTTTGCGTCGCATTCGAAAATCTAGACTCACAGGAGATCGACCATAAGGTGTCCGAGGCAGCACTAGACCCTTGGAGACAAGTCGGCTGGAGGACGATGTATTGAATCGCGACGCGATTTGTGTGTTCCATCGTCATTAACAGGCTCTGAACGTTACAATTAACTGTCAGTTTTGCGTCGGATTCGAAAATCTAGACTCACAGGAGAACGACCGTACGGTGTCCGAGGCAGCACTAGACCCTTGGAGACAAGTCGGCTGGAGGACGATGTATTGAATCGCGACGCAATTTGTGTGTTCCATCGTCATTAACAGGCTCTGAACGTTACAATTAACTGTCAGTTTTGCGTCGGATCCGAAAATCTAGACTCACAGGAGATCGACCATAAGGTGCCCGAGGCAGGTCGGCCGGAGGACGATGTATTGAATCGCGACGCGATTTGTGTGTTCCATTGTCATTAAGAGGCTCTGAACCTTACAATTAACTGTCAGTTTTGCGTCGGATTCAAAAATCTAGACTCACAGAGGAACGACCATAAGGTGCCTGAGGCAGCACTAGACCCTTGGAGACAAATCGGCTGGAGGACGATGTATTGAATCGCGACGCGATTTGTGTGTTCCATCGTCATTAACAGGCTCTGATCGTTACAATTAACTGTCAATTTTGCGTCGGATTCGAAAATCTAGACTCACAGGAGAACGACCATAAGGAGCCCGAGGCAGCAATAGACCCTTGGAGACAGGTCGGCCGGAGGACGATGTATTGAATCGCGACGCAATTTGTGTGTTCCATCGTCATTAACAGGCTCTGAACCTTACAATTAACTGTCAGTTTTGCGTCGGATTCAAAAATCTAGACTCACAGAGGAACGACCATAAGGTGCCCGAGGCAGCACTAGACCCTTGGAGGCAAATCGGCTGGAGGACGATGTATTGAATCGCGACGCGATTTGTGTGTTCCATTGTCATTAACAGGATCTGAACGTTACAATTAACTGTCAATTTTGCGTCGGATTCGAAAATCTAGACTCACAGGAGAACGACCATAAGGTGCCCGAGGCAGCAATAGACCCTTGGAGACAGGTCGGCCGGAGGACGATGTATTGAATCGCGACGGGATTTGTGTGTTCCATCGTCATTAACAGGCTCTGAACGTTACAATTAACTGTCAGTTTTGCGTCGGATTCGAAAATCTAGACTCACAGGAGATCGACCATAAGGTGCCCGAGGCAGCAATAGACCATTGGAGGTAGGTCGGCCGGAGGACGATGTATTGAATCGCGACGCGATTTGTGTGTTCCGTTGTCATTAAGAGGCTCTGAACCTTACAATTAACTGTCAGTTTTGCGTCGGATTCGAAAATCTAGACTCACAGGAGAACGACCATAAGGTGTCCGAGGCAGCACTAGACCCTTGGAGACAAGTCGGCTGGAGGACGATGTATTGAATCGCGACGCAGTTTGTGTGTTCCATCGTCATTAACAGGCTCTGAACGTTACAATTAACTGCGTCGGATTCGAAAATCTAGACTCACAGGAGATCGACCATAAGGTGCCCGAGGCAGCAATAGACCCTTGGAGACAAGTCGGCCGGAGGACGATGTATTGAATCGCGACGCGATTTGTGTGTTCCATTGTCATTAAGAGGCTCTGAGCCTTACAATTAACTGTCAGTTTTGCGTCGGATTCGAAAATCTAGACTCACAGGAGAACGACCGTACGGTGTCCGAGGCAGCACTAGACCCTTGGAGACAAGTCGGCTGGAGGACGATGTATTGAATCGCGACGCAATTTGTGTGTTCCATCGTCATTAACAGGCTCTGAACGTTACAATTTACTGTCAGTTTTGCGTCGGATTCGAAAATCTAGACTCACAGGAGATCGACCATAAGGTGCCCGAGGCAGCAATAGACCCTTGGAGACAGGTCGGACGGAGGACGATGTATTGAATTGCGACGCGATTTGTGTGTTCCATTGTCATTAAGAGGCTCTGAACCTTACAATTAACTGTCAGTTTTGCGTCGGATTCGAAAATCTAGACTCACAGGAGAACGACAATAAGGTGTCCGTGGCAGCACTAGACCCTTGGAGACAAGTCGGCTGGAGGACGATGTATTGAATCGCGACGCAGTTTGTGTGTTCCATCGTCATTAACAGGCTCTGAACGTTACAATTAACTGCGTCGGATTAGAAATTCTAGACTCACAGGAGATCGACCATAAGGTGCCCGAGGCAGCAATAGACCCTTGGAGACAGTTCGGCCGGAGGACGATGTATTGAATCGCGACGCGATTTGTGTGTTCCATTGTTATTAAGAGGCTCTGAACCTTACAATTAACTGTCAGTTTTGCGTCGGATTCGGAAATCTAGACTCACAGGAGAACGACCATACGGTGTCCGAGGCAGCACTAGACCCTTGGAGACAAGTCGGCTGGAGGACGATGTATTGAATCGCGACGCGATTTGTGTGTTCCATCGTCATTAACAGGCTCTGAACGTTACAATTAACTGTCAGTTTTGCGTTGGATTCGAAAATCTAGACTCACAGGAGATCGACCATAAGGTGCCCGAGGCAGCAATAGACCCTTGGAGACAGTTTGGCCGGAGGACGATGTATTGAATCGCGACGCGATTTGTGTGTTCCATCGTCATTACCAGGCTCTGAACGTTACAATTAACTGTCAGTTTTGCGTCGGATTCGAAAATCTAGACTCACAGGAGATCGGCCGGCCGAAGTGGCCGTGCGGTTAAAGGCGCTGCAGTCTGGAACCGCAAGACCGCTACGGTCGCAGGTTCGAATCCTGCCTCGGGCATGGATGTTTGTGATGTCTTTAGGTTTAACTAGTTCTAAGTTCTAGGGGACTAATGACCTCAGCAGTTGAGTCCCATAGTGCTCAGAGCCATTTGAACCATTTGAACAGGAGATCGACCATAAGGTGCCCGAGGCAGTAATAGACCCTTGGAGACAGGTCGGCCGGAGGACGATGTACTGAATCGCGACGCAATTTGTGTGTTCCATCGTCATTAACAGGCTCTGAACGTTACAATTAACTGTCAGTTTTGCGTCGGATTCGAAAATCTAGACTCACAGGAGATCGACCATAAGGTGCCCGAGGCAGCAATAGACCCTTGGAGACAGGTCGGCCGGAGGACGATGTATTGAATCGCGACGCAATTTGTGTGTTCCATCGTCATTAAGAGGCTCTGATCGTTACCATTAACCGTCAGTTTTGCGTCGGATTCGAAAATCTAGACTCACAGGAGAACGACCATAAGGTGCCCGAGGCAGCAATAACCCTTGGATACAGGTCGGCCGGAGGACGATGTATTGAATCGCGACGCAATTTGTGTGTTCCATTGTCATTAAGAGGCTCTCAACCTTACGATTAACTGTCAGTTTTGCGTCGCATTCGAAAATCTAGACTCACAGGAGATCGACCATAAGGTGCCCGAGGCAGCAATAGACCCTTGGAGACAGGTCGGCCGGAGGACGATGTATTGAATCGCGACGCGATTTGTGTGTTCCATCGTCATTAACAGGCTCTGAACGTTACAATTAACTGTCAGTTTTGCGTCGGATTCGAAAATCTAGACTCACAGGAGATCGACCATAAGGTGCCCGAGGCAGCAAAAGACCCTTGGAGACAGGTCGGCTGGAGGACGATGTATTGAATCGCGACGCGATTTGTGTGTTCCATCGTCATTAACAGGCTCTGAACGTTACAATTAACTGTCAGTTTTGCGTCGGATTCGAAAATCTAGACTCACAGGAGATCGACCATAAGGTGCCCGAGGCAGCAATAGACCCTTGGAGACAGGTCGGCCGGAGGACGATGTATTGAATCGCGACGGGATTTGTGTGTTCCATCGTCATTAACAGGCTCTGAACGTTACAATTAACTGTCAGTTTTGCGTCGGATTCGAAAATCTAGACTCACAGGAGATCAACCATAAGGTGCCCGAGGCAGCAATAGACCCTTGGAGGCAGGTCGGCCGGAGGACGATGTATTGAATCGCGACGCGATTAGTGTGTTCCATTGTCATTAAGAGGCTCTGAACCTTACAATTAACTGTCAGTTTTGCGTCGGATTCGAAAATCTAGACTCACAGGAGAACGACCATAAGGTGTCCGAGGCAGCACTAGACCCTTGGAGACAAGTCGGCTGGAGGACGATGTATTGAATCGCGACGCAGTTTGTGTGTTCCATCGTCATTAACAGGCTCTGAACGTGACAATTAACTGCGTCGGATTCGAAATTCTAGACTCACAGGAGATCGACCATAAGGTGCCCGAGGCAGCAATAGACCCTTGGAGACAGTTCGGCCGGAGGACGATGTATTGAATCGCGACGCGATTTGTGTGTTACATTGTCATTAAGAGGCTCTGAACCTTACAATTAACTGTCAGTTTTGCGTCGGATTCGAAAATCTAGACTCACAGGAGAACGACCACACGGTGTCCGAGGCAGCACTAGACCCTTGGAGACAAGTCGGCTGGAGGACGATGCATTGAATCGCGACGCAATTTGTGTGTTCCATCGTCATTAACAGGCTCTGAACGTTACAATTAACTGTCAGTTTTGCGTCGGATTCGAAAATCTAGACTCACAGGAGATCGACCATAAGGTGCCCGAGGCAGCAATAGACCCTTGGAGACAGGTCGGCCGGAGGACGATGTATTGAATCGCGACGGGATTTGTGTGTTCCATCGTCATTAACAGGCTCTGAACGTTACAATTAACTGTCAGTTTTGCGTCGGATTCGAAAATCTAGACTCACAGGAGAACGACCATAAGGTGTCCGAGGCAGCACTAGACCCTTGGAGACAAGTCGGCCGGAGGACGATGTATTGAATCGCGACGCAATTTGTGTGTTCCATCGTCATTAAAGGCTCTGAACGTTACAATTAACTGTCAGTTTTGCGTCGGATTCGAAAATCTAGACTCACAGGAGAACGACCATAAGGTGCCCGAGGCAGCAATTGACCCTTGGAGACAGGTCGGCCGGAGGACGATGTATTGAATCGCGACGCAATTTGTGTGTTCCATTGTCAATAAGAGGCTCTGAACCTTACGATTAACTGTCAGTTTTGCGTCGCATTCGAAAATCTAGACTCACAGGAGAACGACCATAAGGTGCCCGAGGCAGCACTAGACCCTTGGAGACAAGTCGGCTGGAGGACGATGTATTGAAAAGCGACGCGATTTGTGTGTTCCATCGTCATTAACACGCTCTGAACGTTACAATTAACTGTCAGGTTTGCGTCGGATTCGAAAATCTAGACTCACAGGAGATCGACCATAAGGTGCCCGAGGCAGGTCGGCCGGAGGACGATGTATTGAATCGCGACGCAATTTGTGTGTTCCATTGTCATTAAGAGGCTCTGAACCTTACAATTAACTGTCAGTTTTGCGTCGGATTCAAAAATCTAGACTCACAGAGGAACGACCATAAGGTGCCCGAGGCAGCACTAGACCCTTGGAGACAAATCGGCTGGAGGACGTTGTATTGAATCGCGACGCGATTTGTGTGTTCCATCGTCATTAACAGGCTCTGAACGTTACAATTAACTGTCAATTTTGCGTCCGATTCGAAAATCTAGACTCTCAGGAGAACGACCATAAGGTGCCCGAGGCAGCAATAGACCCTTGGAGACAGGTCGGCCGGAGGACGATGTATTGAATCGCGACGCAATTTGTGTGTTCCATCTTCATTAACAGGCTCTGAACCTTACAATTAACTGTCAGTTTTGCGTCGGATTCGAAAATCTAGACTCACAGGAGATCGACCATAAGGTGTCCGAGGCAGCAATAGACCCTTGGATACAGGTCGGCCGGAGGACGATGTATTGTATCGCGACGCGATTTGTGTGTTCCATCGTCATTAACAGGCTCTGAACGTTACAATTAACTGTCAGTTTTGCGTCGGATTCGAAAATCTAGACTCACAGGAGATCGACCATAAGGTGTCCGAGGCAGCAATAGACCCTTGGAGACAGGTCGGCCGGAGGACGATGTATTGAATCGCGACGGGATTTATGTGTTCCATCGTCATTAACAGGCTCTGAACGTTACAATTAACTGTCAGTTTTGCGTCGGATTCGAAAATCTAGACTCACAGGAGATCAACCATAAGGTGCCCGAGGCAGCAATAGACCCTTGGAGGCAGGTCGGCCGGAGGACGATGTATTGAATCGCGACGCGATTTGTGTGTTCCATTGTCATTAAGAGGCTCTGAACCTTACAATTAACTGTCAGTTTTGCGTCGGATTCGAAAATCTAGACTCACAGGAGAACGACCATACGGTGTCCGAGGCAGCACTAGACCCTTGGAGACAAGTCGGCTGGAGGACGATGTATTGAATCGCGACGCAATTTGTGTGTTCCATCGTCATTAACAGGCTCTGAACGTTACAATTAACTGTCAGTTTTGCGTCGGATCCGAAAATCTAGACTTACAGGAGATCGACCATAAGGTGCCCGAGGCAGCAATAGACCCTTGGAGACAGGTCGGCCGGAGGACGAAGTATTGAATCGCGACGGGATTTGTGTGTTCCATCGTCATTAACAAGCTCTGAACGTTACAATTAACTGTCAGTTTTGCGTCGGATTCGAAAATCTAGACTCACAGGAGATCGACCATAAGGTGCCCGAGGCAGCAATAGACCCTTGGAGACAGGTCGGCCGGTGGACGATGTATTGAATCGCGACGCGATTTGTGTGTTCCATTGTCATTAAGAGGCTCTGTACGTTACCATTAACTGTCAGTTTTGCGTCGGATTCGAAAATCTAGACTCACAGGAGAACGACCATAAGGTGTCCGAGGCAGCACTAGCCGCTTGGAGACAAGTCGGCTGGAGGACGATGTATTGAATCGCGACGCAATTTGTGTGTTCCATCGTCATTAACAGGCTCTGAACGTTACAATTAACGTTCAGCTTTGCGTCGGATTCGAAAATCTAGACTCACAGGAGAACGACCATAAGGTGCCCGAGGCAGCAATAGACCCTTGGGTACTGGTCGGCCGGAGGACGATGTATTGAATCGCGACGCGATTTGTGTGTTCCATCGTCATTAACAAGCTCTGATCGTTACCATTAACTGTCAGTTTTGCGTCGGATTCGAAAATCTAGACTCACAGGAGAACGACCATAAGGTGCCCGAGGCAGCAATAGACCCTTGGATACAGGTCGGCCGGAGGACGATGTATTGAATCGCGACGCAATTTGTGTGTTCCATTGTCATTAAGAGGCTCTCAACCTTACGATTAACTGTCAGTTTTGCGTCGCATTCGAAAATCTAGACTCACAGGAGATCGACCATAAGGTGCCCGAGGCAGCAATAGACCCTTGGAGACAGGTCGGCCGGAGGACGATGTATTGAATCGCGACGCGATTTGTGTGTTCCATCGTCATTAACAGGCTCTGAACGTTACAATTAACTGTCAGTTTTGCGTCGCATTCGAAAATCTAGACTCACAGGAGATCGACCATAAGGTGCCCGAGGCAGCAAAAGACCCTTGGAGACAGGTCGGCTGGAGGACGATGTATTGAATCGCGACGCGATTTGTATGTTCCATCGTCATTAACAGGCTCTGAACGTTACAATTAACTGTCAGTTTTGCGTCGGATTCGAAAATCTAGACTCACAGGAGATCGACCATAAGGTGCCCGAGGCAGCAATAGACCCTTGGAGGCAGGTCTGCCGGAGGACGATGTATTGAATCGCGACGCGATTTGTGTGTTCCATTGTCATTAAGAGGCTCTGAACCTTACAATTAACTGTCAGTTTTGCGTCGGATTCGAAAATTTAGACTCACAGGAGAACGACAATAAGGTGTCCGAGGCAGCACTAGACCCTTGGAGACAAGTCGGCTGGAGGACGATGTGTTGAATCGCGACGCAGTTTGTGTGTTCCATCGTCATTAACAGGTTCTGAACGTTACAATTAACTGCGTCAGATCGAAATTCTGGACTCACAGGAGATCGACCATAAGGTGCCCGAGGCAGCAATAAACCCTTGGAGACAGTTCGGCCGGAGGACGATGTATTGAATCGCGACGGGATTTGTGTGTTCCATCGTCATTAACAGTTTCTGAACGTTACAATTAACTGTCAGTTTTGCGTCGGATTCGAAAATCTAGACTCACAGGAGATCGACCATAAGGTGCCCGAGGCAGCAATAGACCCTTGGAGACAGGTCGGCCGGAGGACGATGTATTGAATCGCGACGGGATTTGTGTGTTCCATCGTCATTAACAGGCTCTGAACGTTACAATTAACTGTCAGTTTTGCGTCGGATTCGAAAATCTAGACTCACAGGAGATCGACCATAAGGTGCCCGAGGCAGCAATAGACCCTTGGAGACAGGTCGGCCGGTGGACGATGTATTGAATCGCGACGCGATTTGTGTGTTCCATTGTCATTAAGAGGCTCTGAACGTTACAATTAACTGTCAGTTTTGCGTCGGATTCGAAAATCTAGACTCACAGGAGAACGACCATAAGGTGTCCGAGGCAGCACTAGCCGCTTGGAGACAAGTCGGCTGGAGGACGATGTATTGAATCGCGACGCAATTTGTGTGTTCCATCGTCATTAACAGGCTCTGAACGTTACAATTAACTGTCAGTTTTGAGTCGGATTCTAAAATCTAGACTCACAGGAGAACGACCATAAGGTGCCCGAGGCAGCAATAGACCCTTGGATACAGGTCGGCCGGAGGACGATGTATTGAATCGCGACGCAATTTGTGTGCTCCATTGTCATTAAGAGGCTCTGAACCTTACGATTAACTGTCAGTTTTGCGTCGCATTCGAAAATCTAGACTCACAGGAGAACGACCATAAGGTGTCCGAGGCAGCACTAGACCCTTGGAGACAAGTCGGCTGGAGGACGATGTATTGAATCTCGACGCGATTTGTGTGTTCCATCGTCATTAACAGGCTCTGAACGTTACAATTTACTGTCAGGTATGCGTCGGATTCGAAAATCTAGACTCACAGGAGATCGACCATAAGGTGCCCGAGGCAGCCATAGACGCTTGGAGACAGGTCGGCCGGAGGACGATGTATTGAATCGCGACGCAATTTGTGTGTTCCATTGTCATTAAGAGGCTCTGAACCTTACAATTAACTGTCAGTTTTGCGTCGGATTCGAAAATATAGACTCACAGAGGAACGACCATAAGGTGCCCGAGGCAGCACTAAACCCTTGGAGACAAGTCGGCTGGAGGACGATGTATTGAATCGCGACGCGATTTGTGTGTTCCATCGTCATTAACAGGCTCTGAACGTTACAATTAACTGTCAGTTTTGCGTCGGATTCGAAATTCTAGACTCACAGGAGAACGACCATAACGTGCCCGAGGCAGCAATAGACCCTTGGAGACAGGTCGGCCGGGGACGATGTATTGAATCGCGACGCAATTTGTGTGTTCCATCGTCATTAACAGGCTCTGAACCTTACAATTAACTGTCAGTTTTGCTCGGATTCGAAAATCTAGACTCACAGGAGATCGACCATAAGGTGCCCGAGGCAGCAATAGACCATTGGAGACAGGTCGGCCGGAGGACGATGTATTGAATCGCGACGCGATTTGTGTGTTCCATCGTCATTAACAGGCTCTGAACGCTACAATTAACTGTCAGTTTTGCGTCGGATTCGAAAATCTAGACTCACAGGAGATCGACCATAAGGTGCCCGAGGCAGCAATAGACCCTTGGAGACAGGTCGGCCGGGGACGATGTATTGAATCGCGACGCAATTTGTGTGTTCCATTGTCATTAAGAGGCTCTGAACATTACGATTAACTGTCAGTTTTGCGTCGCATTCGAAAATCTAGACTCACAGGAGATCGACCATAAGGTGTCCGAGGCAGCACTAGACCCTTGGAGACAAGTCGGCTGGAGGACGATGTATTGAATCACGACGCGATTTGTGTGTTCCATCGTCATTAACAGGCTCTGAACGTTACAATTAACTGTCAGGTTTGCGTCGGATTCGAAAATCTAGACTCACAGGAGATCGACCATAAGTTGCCCGAGGCAGCAATAGACCCTTGGAGACAAGTCGGCCGGAGGACGATGTATTGAATCGCGACGCGATTTGTGTGTTCCATTGTCATTAAGAGGCTCTGAGCCTTACAATTAACTGTCTGTTTTGCGTCGGATTCGAAAATCTAGACTCACAGGAGAACGACCGTACGGTGTCCGAGGCAGCACTAGACCCTTGGAGACAAGTCGGCTGGAGGACGATGTATTGAATCGCGACGCAATTTGTGTGTTCCATCGTCATTAACAGGCTCTGAACCTTACAATTAACTGTCAGTTTTGCGTCGGATTCGAAAATCTAGACTCACAGGAGATCGACCATAAGGTGCCCGAGGCAGCAATAGACCCTTGGAGACAGGTCGGCCGGAGGACGATGTATTGAATCGCGACGGGATTTGTGTGTTCCATCGTCATTAACAGGCTCTGAACGTTACAATTAACTGTCAGTTTTGCGTCGGATTCGAAAATCTAGACTCACAGGAGATCGACCATAAGGTGCCCGAGGCAGCAATAGACCATTGGAGACAGGTCGGCCGGTGGACGATGTATTGAATCGCGACGCGATTTGTGTGTTCCATTGTCATTAAGAGGCTCTGAACGTTACAATTAACTGTCAGTTTTGCGTCGGATTCGAAAATCTAGACTCACAGGAGAACGACCATAAGGTGTCCGAGGCAGCACTAGCCGCTTGGAGACAAGTCGGCTGGAGGACGATGTATTGAATCGCGACGCAATTTGTGTGTTCCATCGTCATTAACAGGCTCTGAACGTTAGAATTAACTGTCAGTTTTGCGTCGGATTTTAAAATCTAGACTCACAGGAGAACGACCATAAGGTGCCCGAGGCAGCAATAGACCCTTGGATACAGGTCGGCCGGAGGACGATGTATTGAATCGCGACGCAATTTGTGTGCTCCATTGTCATTAAGAGGCTCTGAACCTTACGATTAACTGTCAGTTTTGCGTCGCATTCGAAAATCTAGACTCACAGGAGAACGACCATAAGGTGTCCGAGGCAGCACTAGACCCTTGGAGACAAGTCGGCTGGAGGACGATGTATTGAATCTCGACGCGATTTGTGTGTTCCATCGTCATTAACAGGCACTGAACGTTACAATTTACTGTCAGGTATGCGTCGGATTCGAAACTCTAGACTCACAGGAGATCGACCATAAGGTGGCCGAGGCAGCCATAGACCCTTGGAGACAGGTCGGCCGGAGGACGATGTATTGAATCGCGACGCAATTTGTGTGTTCCATTGTCATTAAGAGGCTCTGAACCTTACAATTAACTGTCAGTTTTGCGTCGGATTCGAAAATATAGACTCACAGAGGAACGACCATAAGGTGCTCGAGGCAGCACTAAACCCTTGGAGACAAGTCGGCTGGAGGACGATGTATTGAATCGCGACGCGATTTGTGTGTTCCATCGTCATTAACAGGCTCTGAACGTTACAATTAACTGTCAGTTTTGCGTCGGATTCGAAATTCTAGATTCACAGGAGAACGACCATAACGTGCCCGAGGCAGCAATAGACCCTTGGAGACAGGTCGGCCGGAGGACGATGTATTGAATCGCGACGCAATTTGTGTGTTCCATCGTCATTAACAGGCTCTGAACCTTACAATTAACTGTCAGTTTTGCGTCGGATTCGAAAATCTAGACTCACAGGAGATCGACCATAAGGTGCCCGAGGCAGCAATAGACCATTGGAGACAGGTCGGCCGGAGGACGATGTATTGAATCGCGACGTGATTTGTGTGTTCCATTGTCATTAAGAGGCTCTGAGCCTTACAATTAACTGTCTGTTTTGCGTCGGATTCGAAAATCTAGACTCACAGGAGAACGACCGTACGGTGTCCGAGGAAGCACTAGACCCTTGGAGACAAGTCGGCTGGAGGACGATGTATTGAATCGCGACGCAATTTGTGTGTTCCATCGTCATTAACAGGCTCTGAACGTTACAATTAACTGTCAGTTTTGCGTCGGATTCGAAAATCTAGACTCACAGGAGATCGACCATAAGGTGCCCGAGGCAGCAATAGACCCTTGGAGACAGGTCGGCCGGAGGACGATGTATTGAATCGCGACGGGATTTGTGTGTTCCATCGTCATTAACAGGCTCTGAACGTTACAATTAACTGTCAGTTTTGCGTCGGATTCGAAAATCTAGACTCACAGGAGATCGACCATAAGGTGCCCGAGGCAGCAATAGACCCTTGGAGACAGGTCGGCCGGTGGACGATGTATTGAATCGCGACGCGATTTGTGTGTTCCATTGTCATTAAGAGGCTCTGAACGTTACAATTAACTGTCAGTTTTGCGTCGGATTCGAAAATCTAGACTCACAGGAGAACGACCATAAGGTGTCCGAGGCAGCACTAGCCGCTTGGAGACAAGTCGGCTGGAGGACGATGTATTGAATCGCGACGCAATTTGTGTGTTCCATCGTCATTAACAGGCTCTGAACGTTACAATTAACTGTCAGTTTTGCGTCGGATTCTAAAATCTAGACTCACAGGAGAACGACCATAAGGTGCCCGAGGCAGCAATAGACCCTTGGATACAGGTCGGCCGGAGGACGATGTATTGAATCGCGACGCAATTTGTGTGCTCCATTGTCATTAAGAGGCTCTGAACCTTACGATTAACTGTCAGTTTTGCGTCGCATTCGAAAATCTAGACTCACAGAGGAACGTCCATAAGGTGCTCGAGGCAGCACTAAACCCTTGGAGACAAGTCGGCTGGAGGACGACGTATTGAATCGCGACGCAATTTGTGTGTTCCATCGTCATTAACAGGCTCAGAACGTTACAATTAACTGTCAGTTTTGCGTCGGATTCTAAAATCTAGACTCACAGGAGAACGACCATAAGGTGCCTGAGGCAGCAATAGACCCTTGGAGACAGGTCGGCCGGAGGACGATGTATTGAATCGCGACGCAATTTGTGTGTTCCATCGTCATTAACAGGCTCTGAACCTTACAATTAACTGTCAGTTTTGCGTCGGATTCGAAAATCTAGACTCACAGGAGATCGACCAATAGGTGCCCGAGGCAGCAATAGACCCTTGGAGACAGGTCGGCCGGAGGACGATGTATTGAATCGCGACGCGATTTGTGTGTTCCATCGTCATTAACAGGCTCAGAACGTTACAATTAACTGTCAGTTTTGCGTCGGATTCTAAAATCTAGACTCACAGGAGAACGACCATAAGGTGCCCGAGGCAGCAATAGACCCTTGGATACAGGTCGGCCGGAGGACGATGTATTGAATCGCGACGCAATTTGTGTGCTCCATTGTCATTAAGAGGCTCTGAACCTTACGATTAACTGTCAGTTTTGCGTCGCATTCGAAAATCTAGACTCACAGGAGATAGACCATAAGGTGTCCGAGGCAGCACTAGACCCTTGGAGACAAGTCGGCTGGAGGACGATGTATTGAATCTCGACGCGATTTGTGTGTTCCATCGTCATTAACAGGCTCTGAACGTTACAATTTACTGTCAGTTATGCGTCGGATTCGAAACTCTAGACTCACAGGAGATCGACCATAAGGTGGCCGAGGCAGCCATAGGCCCTTGGAGACAGGTCGGCCGGAGGACGATGTATTGAATCGCGACGCAATTTGTGTGTTCCATTGTCATTAAGAGGCTCTGAACCTTACAATTAACTGTCAGTTTTGCGTCGGATTCGAAAATATAGACTCACAGAGGAACGACCATAAGGTGCTCGAGGCAGCACTAAACCCTTGGAGACAAGTCGGCTGGAGGACGATGTATTGAATCGCGACGCGATTTGTGTGTTCCATCGTCATTAACAGGCTCTGAACGTTACAATTAACTGTCAGTTTTGCGTCGGATTCGAAATTCTAGACTCACAGGAGAACGACCATAACGTGCCCGAGGCAGCAATAGACCCTTGGAGACAGGTCGGCCGGAGGACGATGTATTGAATCGCGACGCAATTTGTGTGTTCCATCGTCATTAACAGGCTCTGAACCTTACAATTAACTGTCAGTTTTGCGTCGGATTCGAAAATCTAGACTCACAGGAGATCGACCATAAGGTGCCCGAGGCAGCAATAGACCATTGGAGACAGGTCGGCCGGAGGACGATGTATTGAATCGCGACGTGATTTGTGTGTTCCATTGTCATTAAGAGGCTCTGAGCCTTACAATTAACTGTCTGTTTTGCGTCGGATTCGAAAATCTAGACTCACAGGAGAACGACCGTACGGTGTCCGAGGAAGCACTAGACCCTTGGAGACAAGTCGGCTGGAGGACGATGTATTGAATCGCGACGGGATTTGTGTGTTCCATCGTCATTAACAGGCTCTGAACGTTACAATTAACTGTCAGTTTTGCGTCGGATTCGAAAATGTAGACTCACAGGAGATCGACCATAAGGTGCCCGAGGCAGCAATAGACCCTTGGAGACAGGTCGGCCGGTGGACGATGTATTGAATCGCGACGCGATTTGTGTGTTCCATTGTCATTAAGAGGCTCTGAACGTTACAATTAACTGTCAGTTTTGCGTCGGATTCGAAAATCTAGACTCACAGGAGAACGACCATAAGGTGTCCGAGGCAGCACTAGACCCTTGGAGACAAGTCGGCTGGAGGACGATGTATTGAATCGCGACGCAATTTGTGTGTTCCATCGTCATTAACAGGCTCTGAACGTTACAATTAACTGTCAGTTTTGCGTCGGATTCTAAAATCTAGACTCACAGAGGAACGACCATAAGGTGCCTGAGGCAGCACTAGACCCTTGGAGACAAATCGGCTGGAGGACGATGTATTGAATCTCGACGCGATTTGTGTGTTCCATCGTCATTAACAGGCTCTGAACGTTACAATTTACTGTCAGGTATGCGTCGGATTCGAGACTCTAGACTCACAGGAGATCGACCATAAGGTGGCCGAGGCAGCCATAGACCCTTGGAGACAGGTCGGCCGGAGGACGATGTATTGAATCGCGACGCAATTTGTGTGTTCCATTGTCATTAAGAGGCTCTGAACCTTACAATTAACTGTCAGTTTTGCGTCGGATTCGAAAATATAGACTCACAGTGGAACGACCATAAGGTGCTCGAGGCAGCACTAAACCCTTGGAGACAAGTCGGCTGGAGGACGATGTATTGAATCGCGACGCGATTTGTGTGTTCCATCGTCATTAACAGGCTCTGAACGTTACAATTAACTGTCAGTTTTGCGTCGGATTCGAAATTCTAGACTCACAGGAGAACGACCATAACGTGCCCGAGGCAGCAATAGACCCTTGGAGACAGGTCGGACGGAGGACGATGTATTGAATCGCGACGCGATTTGTGTGTTCCATCGTCATTAACAGGCTCTGAACCTTACAATTAACTGTCAGTTTTGCGTCGGATTCGAAAATCTAGACTCACAGGAGATCGACCATAAGGTGCCCGAGGCAGCAATAGACCATTGGAGACAGGTCGGCCGGAGGACGATGTATTGAATCGCGACGCGATTTGTGTGTTCCATCGTCATTAACAGGCTCTGAACGTTACAATTAACTGTCAGTTTTGCGTCGGATTCGAAATTCTAGACTCACAGGAGAACGACCATAACGTGCCCGAGGCAGCAATAGACCCTTGGAGACAGGTCGGACGGAGGGCGATGTATTGAATCGCGACGCGATTTGTGTGTTCCATCGTCATTAACAGGCTCTGAACCTTACAATTAACTGTCAGTTTTGCGTCGGATTCGAAAATCTAGACTCACAGGAGATCGACCATAAGGTGCCCGAGGCAGCAATAGACCATTGGAGACAGGTCGGCCGGAGGACGATGTATTGAATCGCGACGCGATTTGTGTGTTCCATCGTCATTAACAGGCTCTGAACGTTACAATTAACTGTCAGTTTTGCGTCGGATTCGAAAATCTAGACTCACAGGAGATCGACCATAAGGTGCCCGAGGCAGCAATAGACCCTTGGAGACAGGTCGGCCGGGGACGATGTATTGAATCGCGACGCAATTTGTGTGTTCCATTGTCATTAAGAGGCTCTGAACCTTACGATTAACTGTCAGTTTTGCGTCGCATTCGAAAATCTAGACTCACAGGAGATCGACCATAAGGTGTCCGAGGCAGCACTAGACCCTTGGAGACAAGTCGGCTGGAGGACGATGTATTGAATCGCGACGCGATTTGTGTGTTCCATCGTCATTAACAGGCTCTGAACGTTACAATTAACTGTCAGTTTTGCGTCGGATTCGAAAATCTAGACTCACAGGAGAACGACCGTACGGTGTCCGAGGCAGCACTAGACCCTTGGAGACAAGTCGGCTGGAGGACGATGTATTGAATCGCGACGCAATTTGTGTGTTCCATCGTCATTAACAGGCTCTGAACGTTACAATTAACTGTCAGTTTTGCGTCGGATTCGAAAATCTAGACTCACAGGAGATCGACCATAAGGTGCCCGAGGCAGCAATAGACCCTTGGAGACAGGTCGGCCGGAGGACGATGTATTGAATCGCGACGGGATTTGTGTGTTCCATCGTCATTAACAGGCTCTGAACGTTACAATTAACTGTCAGTTTTGCGTCGGATTCGAAAATGTAGACTCACAGGAGATCGACAATAAGGTGCCCGAGGCAGCAATAGACCCTTGGAGACAGGTCGGCCGGTGGACGATGTATTGAATCGCGACGCGATTTGTGTGTTCCATTGTCATTAAGAGGCTCTGAACGTTACAATTAACTGTCAGTTTTGCGTCGGATCCGAAAATCTAGACTCACAGGAGATCGACCATAAGGTGCCCGAGGCAGCAATAGACCCTTGGAGACAGGTCGGCCGGAGGACGATGAATTGAATCGCGACGGGATTTGTGTGTTCCATCGTCATTAACAGGCTCTGAACGTTACAATTAACTGTCAGTTTTGCGTCGGATTCGAAAATCTAGACTCACAGGAGAACGACCATAAGGTGCCCGAGGCAGCAATAGACCCTTGGAGACAAGTCGGCTGGAGGACGATGTATTGAATAGCGACGCGATTTGTGTGTTCCATCGTCATTAACACGCTCTGAACGTTACAATTAACTGTCAGGTTTGCGTCGGATTCGAAATTCTAGACTCACAGGAGATCGACCATAAGGTGCCCGAGGCAGGTCGGCCGGAGGACGATGTATTGAATCGCGACGCGATTTGTGTGTTCCATTGTCATTAAGAGGCTCTGAACCTTACAATTAACTGTCAGTTTTGCGTCGGATTCAAAAATCTAGACTCACAGAGGAACGACCATAAGGTGCCTGAGGCAGCACTAGACCCTTGGAGACAAATCGGCTGGAGGACGATGTATTGAATCGCGACGCGATTTGTGTGTTCCATCGTCATTAACAGGCTCTGATCGTTACAATTAACTGTCAATTTTGCGTCGGATTCGAAAATCTAGACTCACAGGAGAACGACCATAAGGAGCCCGAGGCAGCAATAGACCCTTGGAGACAGGTCGGCCGGAGGACGATGTATTGAATCGCGACGCAATTTGTGTGTTCCATCGTCATTAACAGGCTCTGAACCTTACAATTAACTGTCAGTTTTGCGTCGGATTCAAAAATCTAGACTCACAGAGGAACGACCATAAGGTGCCCGAGGCAGCACTAGACCCTTGGAGGCAAATCGGCTGGAGGACGATGTATTGAATCGCGACGCGATTTGTGTGTTCCATTGTCATTAACAGGATCTGAACGTTACAATTAACTGTCAATTTTGCGTCGGATTCGAAAATCTAGACTCACAGGAGAACGACCATAAGGTGCCCGAGGCAGCAATAGACCCTTGGAGACAGGTCGGCCGGAGGACGATGTATTGAATCGCGACGGGATTTGTGTGTTCCATCGTCATTAACAGGCTCTGAACGTTACAATTAACTGTCAGTTTTGCGTCGGATTCGAAAATCTAGACTCACAGGAGATCGACCATAAGGTGCCCGAGGCAGCAATAGACCATTGGAGGTAGGTCGGCCGGAGGACGATGTATTGAATCGCGACGCGATTTGTGTGTTCCGTTGTCATTAAGAGGCTCTGAACCTTACAATTAACTGTCAGTTTTGCGTCGGATTCGAAAATCTAGACTCACAGGAGAACGACCATAAGGTGTCCGAGGCAGCACTAGACCCTTGGAGACAAGTCGGCTGGAGGACGATGTATTGAATCGCGACGCAGTTTGTGTGTTCCATCGTCATTAACAGGCTCTGAACGTTACAATTAACTGCGTCGGATTCGAAAATCTAGACTCACAGGAGATCGACCATAAGGTGCCCGAGGCAGCAATAGACCCTTGGAGACAAGTCGGCCGGAGGACGATGTATTGAATCGCGACGCGATTTGTGTGTTCCATTGTCATTAAGAGGCTCTGAGCCTTACAATTAACTGTCAGTTTTGCGTCGGATTCGAAAATCTAGACTCACAGGAGAACGACCGTACGGTGTCCGAGGCAGCACTAGACCCTTGGAGACAAGTCGGCTGGAGGACGATGTATTGAATCGCGACGCAATTTGTGTGTTCCATCGTCATTAACAGGCTCTGAACGAAACAATTTACTGTCAGTTTTGCGTCGGATTCGAAAATCTAGACTCACAGGAGATCGACCATAAGGTGCCCGAGGCAGCAATAGACCCTTGGAGACAGGTCGGACGGAGGACGATGTATTGAATTGCGACGCGATTTGTGTGTTCCATTGTCATGAAGAGGCTCTGAACCTTACAATTAACTGTCAGTTTTGCGTCGGATTCGAAAATCTAGACTCACAGGAGAACGACAATAAGGTGTCCGAGGCAGCACTAGACCCTTGGAGACAAGTCGGCTGGAGGACGATGTATTGAATCGCGACGCAGTTTGTGTGTTCCATCGTCATTAACAGGCTCTGAACGTTACAATTAACTGCGTCGGATTAGAAATTCTAGACTCACAGGAGATCGACCATAAGGTGCCCGAGGCAGCAATAGACCCTTGGAGACAGTTCGGCCGGAGGACGATGTATTGAATCGCGACGCGATTTGTGTGTTCCATTGTTATTAAGAGGCTCTGAACCTTACAATTAACTGTCAGTTTTGCGTCGGATTCGGAAATCTAGACTCACAGGAGAACGACCATACGGTGTCCGAGGCAGCACTAGACCCTTGGAGACAAGTCGGCTGGAGGACGATGTATTGAATCGCGACGCGATTTGTGTGTTCCATCGTCATTAACAGGCTCTGAACGTTACAATTAACTGTCAGTTTTGCGTTGGATTCGAAAATCTAGACTCACAGGAGATCGACCATAAGGTGCCCGAGGCAGCAATAGACCCTTGGAGACAGTTTGGCCGGAGGACGATGTATTGAATCGCGACGCGATTTGTGTGTTCCATCGTCATTACCAGGCTCTGAACGTTACAATTAACTGTCAGTTTTGCGTCGGATTCGAAAATCTAGACTCACAGGAGATCGGCCGGCCGAAGTGGCCGTGCGGTTAAAGGCGCTGCAGTCTGGAACCGCAAGACCGCTACGGTCGCAGGTTCGAATCCTGCCTCGGGCATGGATGTTTGTGATGTCTTTAGGTTTAACTAGTTCTAAGTTCTAGGGGACTAATGACCTCAGCAGTTGAGTCCCATAGTGCTCAGAGCCATTTGAACCATTTGAACAGGAGATCGACCATAGGGTGCCCGAGGCAGTAATAGACCCTTGGAGACAGGTCGGCCGGAGGACGATGTACTGAATCGCGACGCAATTTGTGTGTTCCATCGTCATTAACAGGCTCTGAACGTTACAATTAACTGTCAGTTTTGCGTCGGATTCGAAAATCTAGACTCACAGGAGATCGACCATAAGGTGCCCGAGGCAGCAATAGACCCTTGGAGACAGGTCGGCCGGAGGACGATGTATTGAATCGCGACGCAATTTGTGTGTTCCATCGTCATTAACAAGCTCTGATCGTTACCATTAACTGTCAGTTTTGCGTCGGATTCGAAAATCTAGACTCACAGGAGAACGACCATAAGGTGCCCGAGGCAGCAATAGACCCTTGGATACAGGTCGGCCGGAGGACGATGTATTGAATCGCGACGCAATTTGTGTGTTCCATTGTCATTAAGAGGCTCTCAACCTTACGATTAACTGTCAGTTTTGCGTCGCATTCGAAAATCTAGACTCACAGGAGATCGACCATAAGGTGCCCGAGGCAGCAATAGACCCTTGGAGACAGGTCGGCCGGAGGACGATGTATTGAATCGCGACGCGATTTGTGTGTTCCATCGTCATTAACAGGCTCTGAACGTTACAATTAACTGTCAGTTTTGCGTCGGATTCGAAAATCTAGACTCACAGGAGATCGACCATAAGGTGCCCGAGGCAGCAAAAGACCCTTGGAGACAGGTCGGCTGGAGGACGATGTATTGAATCGCGACGCGATTTGTGTGTTCCATCGTCATTAACAGGCTCTGAACGTTACAATTAACTGTCAGTTTTGCGTCGGATTCGAAAATCTAGACTCACAGGAGATCGACCATAAGGTGCCCGAGGCAGCAATAGACCCTTGGAGACAGGTCGGCCGGAGGACGATGTATTGAATCGCGACGGGATTTGTGTGTTCCATCGTCATTAACAGGCTCTGAACGTTACAATTAACTGTCAGTTTTGCGTCGGATTCGAAAATCTAGACTCACAGGAGATCAACCATAAGGTGCCCGAGGCAGCAATAGACCCTTGGAGGCAGGTCGGCCGGAGGACGATGTATTGAATCGCGACGCGATTAGTGTGTTCCATTGTCATTAAGAGGCTCTGAACCTTACAATTAACTGTCAGTTTTGCGTCGGATTCGAAAATCTAGACTCACAGGAGAACGACCACACGGTGTCCGAGGCAGCACTAGACCCTTGGAGACAAGTCGGCTGGAGGACGATGCATAGAATCGCGACGCAATTTGTGTGTTCCATCGTCATTAACAGGCTCTGAACGTTACAATTAACTGTCAGTTTTGCGTCGGATTCGAAAATCTAGACTCACAGGAGATCGATCATAAGGTGCCCGAGGCAGCAATAGACCCTTGGAGACAGGTCGGCCGGAGGACGATGTATTGAATCGCGACGGGATTTGTGTGTTCCATCGTCATTAACAGGCTCTGAACGTTACAATTAACTGTCAGTTTTGCGTCGGATTCGAAAATCTAGACTCACAGGAGAACGACCATAAGGTGTCCGAGGCAGCACTAGACCCTTGGAGACAAGTCGGCCGGAGGACGATGTATTGAATCGCGACGCAATTTGTGTGTTCCATCGTCATTAAAGGCTCTGAACGTTACAATTAACTGTCAGTTTTGCGTCGGATTCGAAAATCTAGACTCACAGGAGAACGACCATAAGGTGCCCGAGGCAGCAATTGACCCTTGGAGACAGGTCGGCCGGAGGACGATGTATTGAATCGCGACGCAATTTGTGTGTTCCATTGTCAATAAGAGGCTCTGAACCTTACGATTAACTGTCAGTTTTGCGTCGCATTCGAAAATCTAGACTCACAGGAGAACGACCATAAGGTGCCCGAGGCAGCACTAGACCCTTGGAGACAAGTCGGCTGGAGGACGATGTATTGAATCGCGACGCGATTTGTGTGTTCCATCGTCATTAACACGCTCTGAACGTTACAATTAACTGTCAGGTTTGCGTCGGATTCGAAAATCTAGACTCACAGGAGATCGACCATAAGGTGCCCGAGGCAGGTCGGCCGGAGGACGATGTATTGAATCGCGACGCAATTTGTGTGTTCCATTGTCATTAAGAGGCTCTGAACCTTACAATTAACTGTCAGTTTTGCGTCGGATTCAAAAATCTAGACTCACAGAGGAACGACCATAAGGTGCCCGAGGCAGCACTAGACCCTTGGAGACAAATCGGCTGGAGGACGTTGTATTGAATCGCGACGCGATTTGTGTGTTCCATCGTCATTAACAGGCTCTGAACGTTACAATTAACTGTCAATTTTGCGTCCGATTCGAAAATCTAGACTCTCAGGAGAACGACCATAAGGTGCCCGAGGCAGCAATAGACCCTTGGAGACAGGTCGGCCGGAGGACGATGTATTGAATCGCGACGCAATTTGTGTGTTCCATCTTCATTAACAGGCTCTGAACCTTACAATTAACTGTCAGTTTTGCGTCGGATTCGAAAATCTAGACTCACAGGAGATCGACCATAAGGTGTCCGAGGCAGCAATAGACCCTTGGATACAGGTCGGCCGGAGGACGATGTATTGTATCGCGACGCGATTTGTGTGTTCCATCGTCATTAACAGGCTCTGAACGTTACAATTAACTGTCAGTTTTGCGTCGGATTCGAAAATCTAGACTCACAGGAGATCGACCATAAGGTGTCCGAGGCAGCAATAGACCCTTGGAGACAGGTCGGCCGGAGGACGATGTATTGAATCGCGACGGGATTTATGTGTTCCATCGTCATTAACAGGCTCTGAACGTTACAATTAACTGTCAGTTTTGCGTCGGATTCGAAAATCTAGACTCACAGGAGATCAACCATATGGTGCCCGAGGCAGCAATAGACCCTTGGAGGCAGGTCGGCCGGAGGACGATGTATTGAATCGCGACGCGATTTGTGTGTTCCATTGTCATTAAGAGGCTCTGAACCTTACAATTAACTGTCAGTTTTGCGTCGGATTCGAAAATCTAGACTCACAGGAGAACGACCATACGGTGTCCGAGGCAGCACTAGACCCTTGGAGACAAGTCGGCTGGAGGACGATGTATTGAATCGCGACGCAATTTGTGTGTTCCATCGTCATTAACAGGCTCTGAACGTTACAATTAACTGTCAGTTTTGCGTCGGATTCGAAAATCTAGACTCACAGGAGATCGACCATAAGGTGCCCGAGGCAGCAATAGACCCTTGGAGACAGGTCGGCCGGAGGACGAAGTATTGAATCGCGACGGGATTTGTGTGTTCCATCGTCATTAACAAGCTCTGAACGTTACAATTAACTGTCAGTTTTGCGTCGGATTCGAAAATCTAGACTCACAGGAGATCCACCATAAGGTGCCCGAGGCAGCAATAGACCCTTGGAGACAGGTCGGCCGGTGGACGATGTATTGAATCGCGACGCGATTTGTGTGTTCCATTGTCATTAAGAGGCTCTGTACGTTACCATTAACTGTCAGTTTTGCGTCGGATTCGAAAATCTAGACTCACAGGAGAACGACCATAAGGTGTCCGAGGCAGCACTAGCCGCTTGGAGACAAGTCGGCTGGAGGACGATGTATTGAATCGCGACGCAATTTGTGTGTTCCATCGTCATTAACAGGCTCTGAACGTTACAATTAACGTTCAGTTTTGCGTCGGATTCGAAAATCTAGACTCACCGGAGAACGACCATAAGGTGCCCGAGGCAGCAATAGACCCTTGGATACTGGTCGGCCGGAGGACGGTGTATTGAATCGCGACGCAATTTGTGTGCTCCAATGTCATTAAGAGGCTCTGAACCTTACGATTAACTGTCAGTTTTGCGTCGCATTCGAAAATCTAGACTCACAGGAGAACGACCATAAGGTGTCCGAGGCAGCAATAGACCCTTGGAGACAAGTCGGCTAGAGGACGATTTATTGAATCTCGACGCGATTTGTGTGTTCCATCGTCATTAACAGGCTCTGAACGTTACAATTTACTGTTAGGTATGCGTCGGATTCGAAAATCTAGACTCACAGGAGATCGACCATAAGGTGCCCGAGCCAGCAATAGACCCTTGGAGACAGTTCGGCCGGAGGACGATGTATTGAATCGCGACGCGATTTGTGTGTTCCATTGTCATTAAGAGGCTCTGAGCCTTACAATTAACTGTCAGTTTTGCGTCGGATTCGAAAATCTAGACTCACAGGAGAACGACTATAAGGTGCCCGAGGCAGCAATAGACCCTTGGATACAGGTCGGCCGGAGGACGATGTATTGAATCGCGACGCAATTTGTGTGTTCCATTGTCATTAAGAGGCTCTCAACCTTACGATTAACTGTCAGTTTTGCGTCGCATTCGAAAATCTAGACTCACAGGAGATCGACCATAAGGTGCCCGAGGCAGCAATAGACCCTTGGAGACAGGTCGGCCGGAGGACGATGTATTGAATCGCGACGGGATTTGTGTGTTCCATCGTCATTAACAGGCTCTGAACGTTACAATTAACTGTCAGTTTTGCGTCGGATTCGAAAATCTAGACTCACAGGAGATCAACCATAAGGTGCCCGAGGCAGCAATAGACCCTTGGAGGCAGGTCGGCCGGAGGACGATGTATTGAATCGCGACGCGATTAGTGTGTTCCATTGTCATTAAGAGGCTCTGAACCTTACAATTAACTGTCAGTTTTGCGTCGGATTCGAAAATCTAGACTCACAGGAGAACGACCATAAGGTGTCCGAGGCAGCACTAGACCCTTGGAGACAAGTCGGCTGGAGGACGATGTATTGAATCGCGACGCAGTTTGTGTGTTCCATCGTCATTAACAGGCTCTGAACGTGACAATTAACTGCGTCGGATTCGAAATTCTAGACTCACAGGAGATCGACCATAAGGTGCCCGAGGCAGCAATAGACCCTTGGAGACAGTTCGGCCGGAGGACGATGTATTGAATCGCGACGCGATTTGTGTGTTACATTGTCATTAAGAGGCTCTGAACCTTACAATTAACTGTCAGTTTTGCGTCGGATTCGAAAATCTAGACTCACAGGAGAACGACCACACGGTGTCCGAGGCAGCACTAGACCCTTGGAGACAAGTCGGCTGGAGGACGATGCATTGAATCGCGACGCAATTTGTGTGTTCCATCGTCATTAACAGGCTCTGAACGTTACAATTAACTGTCAGTTTTGCGTCGGATTCGAAAATCTAGACTCACAGGAGATCGACCATAAGGTGCCCGAGGCAGCAATAGACCCTTGGAGACAGGTCGGCCGGAGGACGATGTATTGAATCGCGACGGGATTTGTGTGTTCCATCGTCATTAACAGGCTCTGAACGTTACAATTAACTGTCAGTTTTGCGTCGGTTTCGAAAATCTAGACTCACAGGAGAACGACCATAAGGTGTCCGAGGCAGCACTAGACCCTTGGAGACAAGTCGGCCGGAGGACGATGTATTGAATCGCGACGCAATTTGTGTGTTCCATCGTCATTAAAGGCTCTGAACGTTACAATTAACTGTCAGTTTTGCGTCGGATTCGAAAATCTAGACTCACAGGAGAACGACCATAAGGTGCCCGAGGCAGCAATTGACCCTTGGAGACAGGTCGGCCGGAGGACGATGTATTGAATCGCGACGCAATTTGTGTGTTCCATTGTCAATAAGAGGCTCTGAACCTTACGATTAACTGTCAGTTTTGCGTCGCATTCGAAAATCTAGACTCACAGGAGAACGACCATAAGGTGCCCGAGGCAGCACTAGACCCTTGGAGACAAGTCGGCTGGAGGACGATGTATTGAATCGCGACGCGATTTGTGTGTTCCATCGTCATTAACACGCTCTGAACGTTACAATTAACTGTCAGGTTTGCGTCGGATTCGAAAATCTAGACTCACAGGAGATCGACCATAAGGTGCCCGAGGCAGGTCGGCCGGAGGACGATGTATTGAATCGCGACGCAATTTGTGTGTTCCATTGTCATTAAGAGGCTCTGAACCTTACAATTAACTGTCAGTTTTGCGTCGGATTCAAAAATCTAGACTCACAGAGGAACGACCATTAGGTGCCCGAGGCAGCACTAAAACCTTGGAGACAAGTCGGCTGGAGGACGATGTATTGAATCGCGACGGGATTTGTGTGTTCCATCGTCATTAACAGGCTCTGAACGTTACAATTAACTGTCAGTTTTGCGTCCGATTCGAAAATCTAGACTCTCAGGAGAACGACCATAAGGTGCCCGAGGCAGCAATAGACCCTTGGAGACAGGTCGGCCGGAGGACGATGTATTGAATCGCGACGCAATTTGTGTGTTCCATCTTCATTAACAGGCTCTGAACCTTACAATTAACTGTCAGTTTTGCGTCGGATTCGAAAATCTAGACTCACAGGAGATCGACCATAAGGTGTCCGAGGCAGCAATAGACCCTTGGAGACAGGTCGGCCGGAGGACGATGTATTGAATCGCGACGGGATTTGTGTGTTCCATCGTCATTAACAGGCTCTGAACGTTACAATTAACTGTCAGTTTTGCGTCGGATTCGAAAATCTAGACTCACAGGAGATCAACCATAAGGTGCCCGAGGCAGCAATAGACCCTTGGAGGCAGGTCGGCCGGAGGACGATGTATTGAATCGCGACGCGATTTGTGTGTTCCATTGTCATTAAGAGGCTCTGAACCTTACAATTAACTGTCAGTTTTGCGTCGGATTCGAAAATCTAGACTCACAGGAGAACGACCATACGGTGTCCGAGGCAGCACTAGACCCTTGGAGACAAGTCGGCTGGAGGACGATGTATTGAATCGCGACGCAATTTGTGTGTTCCATCGTCATTAACAGGCTCTGAACGTTACAATTAACTGTCAGTTTTGCGTCGGATTCGAAAATCTAGACTCACAGGAGATCGACCATAAGGTGCCCGAGGCAGCAATAGACCCTTGGAGACAGGTCGGCCGGAGGACGATGTATTGAATCGCGACGGGATTTGTGTGTTCCATCGTCATTAACAAGCTCTGAACGTTACAATTAACTGTCAGTTTTGCGTCGGATTCGAAAATCTAGACTCACAGGAGATCGACCATAAGGTGCCCGAGCCAGCAATAGACCCTTGGAGACAGTTCGGCCGGAGGACGATGTATTGAATCGCGACGCGATTTGTGTGTTCCATTGTCATTAAGAGGCTCTGAGCCTTACAATTAACTGTCAGTTTTGCGTCGGATTCGAAAATCTAGACTCACAGGAGAACGACTATAAGGTGCCCGAGGCAGCAATAGACCCTTGGATACAGGTCGGCCGGAGGACGATGTATTGAATCGCGACGCAATTTGTGTGTTCCATTGTCATTAAGAGGCTCTCAACCTTACGATTAACTGTCAGTTTTGCGTCGCATTCGAAAATCTAGACTCACAGGAGATCGACCATAAGGTGCCCGAGGCAGCAATAGACCCTTGGAGACAGGTCGGCCGGAGGACGATGTATTGAATCGCGACGGGATTTGTGTGTTCCATCGTCATTAACAGGCTCTGAACGTTACAATTAACTGTCAGTTTTGCGTCGGATTCGAAAATCTAGACTCACAGGAGATCAACCATAAGGTGCCCGAGGCAGCAATAGACCCTTGGAGGCAGGTCGGCCGGAGGACGATGTATTGAATCGCGACGCGATTAGTGTGTTCCATTGTCATTAAGAGGCTCTGAACCTTACAATTAACTGTCAGTTTTGCGTCGGATTCGAAAATCTAGACTCACAGGAGAACGACCATAAGGTGTCCGAGGCAGCACTAGACCCTTGGAGACAAGTCGGCTGGAGGACGATGTATTGAATCGCGACGCAATTTGTGTGTTCCATTGTCATTAAGAGGCTCTGAACCTTACAATTAACTGTCAGTTTTGCGTCGGATTCGAAAATCTAGACTCACAGAGGAACGACCATAAGGTGCCCGAAGCAGCACTAAACCCTTGGAGACAAGTCGGCTGGAGGACGATGTACTGAATCGCGACGCGATTTGTGTGTTCCATCGTCATTAACAGGCTCTGAACGTTACAATTAACTGTCAGTTTAGCGTCGGATTCGAAAATCTAGACTCACAGGAGAACGACCATAAGGTGCCCGAGGCAGCAATAGACCCTTGGAGACAGGTCGGCCGGAGGACGATGTATTGAATCGCGACGCAATTTGTGTGTTCCATTGTCATTAAGAGGCTCTGAACCTTACGATGAACTGTCAGTTTTGCGTCGCATTCGAAAATCTAGACTCACAGGAGAACAACCATAAGGTGTCCGAGGCAGCACTAGACCCTTGGAGACAAGTCGGCTGGAGGACGATGTATTGAATCGCGACGCGATTTGTGTGTTCCATCGTCATTAACAGGCTCTGAACGTTACAATTAACTGTCAGGTTTGCGTCGGATTCGAAAATCTAGACTCACAGGAGATCGACCATAAGGTGCCCGAGGCAGCAATAGACCCTTGGAGACAAGTCGGCCGGAGGACGATGTATTGAATCGCGACGCGATTTGTGTGTTCCATTGTCATTAAGAGGCTCTGAGCCTTACAATTAACTGTCAGTTTTGCGTCGGATTCGAAAATCTAGACTCACAGGAGAACGACCGTACGGTGTCGGAGGCAGCATTAGACCCTTGGAGACAAGTCGGCTGGAGGACGATGTATTATATCGCGACGCAATTTATGTGTTCCATCGTCATTAAAGGCTCTGAACGTTACAATTAACTGTCAGTTTTGCGTCGGATTCGAAAATCTAGACTCACAGGAGATCGACCATAAGGTGCCCGAGGCAGCAATAGACCCTTGGAGACAGGTCGGCCGGAGGACGATGTATTGAATTGCGACGCGATTTGTGTGTTCCATTGTCATTAAGAGGCTCTGAACGTTACAATTAACTATCAGTTTTGCGTCGGATTCGAAAATCTAGACTCACAGGAGAACGACCATAAGGTGTCCGAGGCAGCACTAGACCCTTGGAGACAAGACGGCTGGAGGACGATGTATTGAACCGCGACGCAATTTATGTGTTCCATCGTCATTAAAGGCTCTGAACGTTACAATTAACTGTCAGTTTTGCGTCGGATTCGAAAATCTAGACTCACAGGAGAACGACCATAAGGTGCCCGAGGCAGCAATAGACCCTTGGAGACAGGTTGGCCGGAGGACGATGTATTGAATCGCGACGCAATTTGTGTGTTCCATTGTCATTAAGAGGCTCTGAACCTTACGATTAACTGTCAGTTTTGCGTCGCATTCGAAAATCTAGACTCACAGGAGAACGACCATAAGGTGCCCGAGGCAGCACTAGACCCTTGGAGAAAAGTCGGCTGGAGGACGATGTATTGAATAGCGACGCGATTTGTGTGTTCCATCGTCATTAACACGCTCTGAACGTTACAATTAACTGTCAGGTTTGCGTCGGATTCGAAAATCTAGACTCACAGGAGATCGACCATAAGGTGCCCGAGGCAGGTCGGCCGGAGGACGATGTATTGAATCGCGACGCAATTTGTGTGTTCCATTGTCATTAAGAGGCTCTGAACCTTACAATTAACTGTCAGTTTTGCGTCGGATTCGAAAATCTAGACTCACAGGAGATCGACCATAAGGTGTCCGAGGCAGCAATAGACCCTTGGAGACAGGTCGGCCGGAGGACGATGTATTGAATCGCGACGCGATTTGTGTGTTCCATCGTAATTAACAGGCTCTGAAAGTTTCAATTAACTGTCAGTTTTGCGTCGGATTCGAAAATCTAGACTCACAGGAGATCGACCATAAGGTGTCCGAGGCAGCAATAGACCCTTGGAGACAGGTCGGCCGGAGGACGATGTATTGAATCGCGACGGGATTTGTGTGTTCCATCGTCATTAACAGGCTCTGAACGTTACAATTAACTGTCAGTTTTGCGTCGGATTCGAAAATCTAGACTCACAGGAGATCAACCATAAGGTGCCCGAGGCAGCAATAGACCCTTGGAAGCAGGTCGGCCGGAGGACGATGTATTGAATCGCGACGCGATTTGTGTGTTCCATTGTCATTAAGAGGCTCTGAACCTTACAATTGACTGTCAGTTTTGCGTCGGATTCGAAAATCTAGACTCACAGGAGAACGATAATAAGGTGTCCGAGGCAGCACTAGACCCTTGGAGACAAGTCGGCTGGAGGACGATGTATTGAATCGCGAAGCAGTTTGTGTGTTCCATCGTCATTAACAGGCTCTGAACGTTACAATTAACTGCGTCGGATTCGAAATTCTAGACTCACAGGAGATCGACCATAAGTTGCCCGAGGCAGCAATAAACCCTTGGAGACAGTTCGGCCGGAGGACGATGTATTGAATCGCGACGCGATTTGTGTGTTCCATTGTCATTAAGAGGCTCTGAACCTTACAATTAACTGTCAGTTTTGCGTCGGCTTCGAAAATCTAGACTCACAGGAGAACGACCATACGGTGTCCGAGGCAGCACTAGACCCTTGGAGACAAGTCGGCTGGAGGACGATGTATTGAATCGCGACGCAATTTGTGTGTTCCATCGTCATTAACAGGCTCTGAACGTTACAATTAACTGTCAGTTTTGCGTCGGATTCGAAAATCTAGACTCACAGGAGATCGACCATAAGGTGCCCGAGGCAGCAATAGACCCTTGGAGACAGGTCGGCCGGAGGACGATGTATTGAATCGCGACGGGATTTGTGTGTTCCATCGTCATTAACAGGCTCTGAACGTTACAATTAACTGTCAGTTTTGCGTCGGATTCGAAAATCTAGACTCACAGGAGATCGACCATAAGGTGCCCGAGGCAGCAATAGACCCTTGGAGACAGGTCGGCCGGTGGACGATGTATTGAATCTCGACGCGATTTGTGTGTTCCATTGTCATTAAGAGGCTCTGAACGTTACAATTAACTGTCAGTTTTGCGTCGGATTCGAAAATCGAGACTCACAGGAGAACGACCATAAGGTGTCCGAGGCAGCACTAGCCGCTTGGAGACAAGTCGGCTGGAGGACGATGTATAGAATCGCGACGCAATTTGTGTGTTCCATCGTCATTAACAGGCTCTGAACGTTACAATTAACTGTCAGTTTTGCGTCGGATTCGAAAATCTAGACTCACAGGAGATCAACCATAAGGTGCCCGAGGCAGCAATAGACCCTTGGAGGCAGGTCGGCCGGAGGACGATGTATTGAATCGCGACGCGATTAGTGTGTTCCATTGTCATTAAGAGGCTCTGAACCTTACAATTAACTGTCAGTTTTGCGTCGGATTCGAAAATCTAGACTCACAGGAGAACGACCATAAGGTGTCCGAGGCAGCACTAGACCCTTGGAGACAAGTCGGCTGGAGGACGATGTATTGAATCGCGACGCAGTTTGTGTGTTCCATCGTCATTAACAGGCTCTGAACGTGACAATTAACTGCGTCGGATTCGAAATTCTAGACTCACAGGAGATCGACCATAAGGTGCCCGAGGCAGCAATAGACCCTTGGAGACAGTTCGGCCGGAGGACGATGTATTGAATCGCGACGCGATTTGTGTGTTACATTGTCATTAAGAGGCTCTGAACCTTACAATTAACTGTCAGTTTTGCGTCGGATTCGAAAATCTAGACTCACAGGAGAACGACCACACGGTGTCCGAGGCAGCACTAGACCCTTGGAGACAAGTCGGCTGGAGGACGATGCATTGAATCGCGACGCAATTTGTGTGTTCCATCGTCATTAACAGGCTCTGAACGTTACAATTAACTGTCAGTTTTGCGTCGGATTCGAAAATCTAGACTCACAGGAGATCGACCATAAGGTGCCCGAGGCAGCAATAGACCCTTGGAGACAGGTCGGCCGGAGGACGATGTATTGAATCGCGACGGGATTTGTGTGTTCCATCGTCATTAACAGGCTCTGAACGTTACAATTAACTGTCAGTTTTGCGTCGGATTCGAAAATCTAGACTCACAGGAGAACGACCATAAGGTGTCCGAGGCAGCACTAGACCCTTGGAGACAAGTCGGCCGGAGGACGATGTATTGAATCGCGACGCAATTTGTGTGTTCCATCGTCATTAAAGGCTCTGAACGTTACAATTAACTGTCAGTTTTGCGTCGGATTCGAAAATCTAGACTCACAGGAGAACGACCATAAGGTGCCCGAGGCAGCAATTGACCCTTGGAGACAGGTCGGCCGGAGGACGATGTATTGAATCGCGACGCAATTTGTGTGTTCCATTGTCAATAAGAGGCTCTGAACCTTACGATTAACTGTCAGTTTTGCGTCGCATTCGAAAATCTAGACTCACAGGAGAACGACCATAAGGTGCCCGAGGCAGCACTAGACCCTTGGAGACAAGTCGGCTGGAGGACGATGTATTGAATCGCGACGCGATTTGTGTGTTCCATCGTCATTAACACGCTCTGAACGTTACAATTAACTGTCAGGTTTGCGTCGGATTCGAAAATCTAGACTCACAGGAGATCGACCATAAGGTGCCCGAGGCAGGTCGGCCGGAGGACGATGTATTGAATCGCGACGCAATTTGTGTGTTCCATTGTCATTAAGAGGCTCTGAACCTTACAATTAACTGTCAGTTTTGCGTCGGATTCAAAAATCTAGACTCACAGAGGAACGACCATTAGGTGCCCGAGGCAGCACTAAAACCTTGGAGACAAGTCGGCTGGAGGACGATGTATTGAATCGCGACGGGATTTGTGTGTTCCATCGTCATTAACAGGCTCTGAACGTTACAATTAACTGTCAGTTTTGCGTCCGATTCGAAAATCTAGACTCTCAGGAGAACGACCATAAGGTGCCCGAGGCAGCAATAGACCCTTGGAGACAGGTCGGCCGGAGGACGATGTATTGAATCGCGACGCAATTTGTGTGTTCCATCTTCATTAACAGGCTCTGAACCTTACAATTAACTGTCAGTTTTGCGTCGGATTCGAAAATCTAGACTCACAGGAGATCGACCATAAGGTGTCCGAGGCAGCAATAGACCCTTGGATACAGGTCGGCCGGAGGACGATGTATTGTATCGCGACGCGATTTGTGTGTTCCATCGTCATTAACAGGCTCTGAACGTTACAATTAACTGTCAGTTTTGCGTCGGATTCGAAAATCTAGACTCACAGGAGATCGACCATAAGGTGTCCGAGGCAGCAATAGACCCTTGGAGACAGGTCGGCCGGAGGACGATGTATTGAATCGCGACGGGATTTGTGTGTTCCATCGTCATTAACAGGCTCTGAACGTTACAATTAACTGTCAGTTTTGCGTCGGATTCGAAAATCTAGACTCACAGGAGATCAACCATAAGGTGCCCGAGGCAGCAATAGACCCTTGGAGGCAGGTCGGCCGGAGGACGATGTATTGAATCGCGACGCGATTTGTGTGTTCCATTGTCATTAAGAGGCTCTGAACCTTACAATTAACTGTCAGTTTTGCGTCGGATTCGAAAATCTAGACTCACAGGAGAACGACCATACGGTGTCCGAGGCAGCACTAGACCCTTGGAGACAAGTCGGCTGGAGGACGATGTATTGAATCGCGACGCAATTTGTGTGTTCCATCGTCATTAACAGGCTCTGAACGTTACAATTAACTGTCAGTTTTGCGTCGGATTCGAAAATCTAGACTCACAGGAGATCGACCATAAGGTGCCCGAGGCAGCAATAGACCCTTGGAGACAGGTCGGCCGGAGGACGATGTATTGAATCGCGACGGGATTTGTGTGTTCCATCGTCATTAACAAGCTCTGAACGTTACAATTAACTGTCAGTTTTGCGTCGGATTCGAAAATCTAGACTCACAGGAGATCGACCATAAGGTGCCGAGGCAGCAATAGACCCTTGGAGACAGGTCGGCCGGTGGACGATGTATTGAATCGCGACGCGATTTGTGTGTTCCATTGTCATTAAGAGGCTCTGTACGTTACCATTAACTGTCAGTTTTGCGTCGGATTCGAAAATCTAGACTCACAGGAGAACGACCATAAGGTGTCCGAGGCAGCACTAGCCGCTTGGAGACAAGTCGGCTGGAGGACGATGTATTGAATCGCGACGCAATTTGTGTGTTCCATCGTCATTAACAGGCTCTGAACGTTACAATTAACTTTCAGTTTTGCGTCGGATTCGAAAATCTAGACTCACAGGAGAACGACCATAAGGTGCCCGAGGCAGCAATAGACCCTTGGATACTGGTCGGCCGGAGGACGGTGTATTGAATCGCGACGCAATTTGTGTGCTCCAATGTCATTAAGAGGCTCTGAACCTTACGATTAACTGTCAGTTTTGCGTCGCATTCGAAAATCTAGACTCACAGGAGAACGACCATAAGGTGTCCGAGGCAGCAATAGACCCTTGGAGACAAGTCGGCTAGAGGACGATGTATTGAATCTCGACGCGATTTGTGTGTTCCATCGTCATTAACAGGCTCTGAACGTTACAATTTACTGTTAGGTATGCGTCGGTTTCGAAAATCTAGACTCACAGGAGATCGACCATAAGGTGCCCGAGGCAGCAATAGACCCTTGGAGACAGGTCGGCCGGAGGACGATGTATTGAATCGCGACGCAATTTGTGTGTTCCATTGTCATTAAGAGGCTCTGAACCTTACAATTAACTGTCAGTTTTGCGTCGGATTCGAAAATCTAGACTCACAGAGGAACGACCATAAGGTGCCCGAAGCAGCACTAAACCCTTGGAGACAAGTCGGCTGGAGGACGATGTACTGAATCGCGACGCGATTTGTGTGTTCCATCGTCATTAACAGGCTCTGAACGTTACAATTAACTGTCAGTTTAGCGTCGGATTCGAAAATCTAGACTCACAGGAGAACGACCATAAGGTGCCCGAGGCAGCAATAGACCCTTGGAGACAGGTCGGCCGGAGGACGATGTATTGAATCGCGACGCAATTTGTGTGTTCCATTGTCATTAAGAGGCTCTGAACCTTACGATGAACTGTCAGTTTTGCGTCGCATTCGAAAATCTAGACTCACAGGAGAACAACCATAAGGTGTCCGAGGCAGCACTAGACCCTTGGAGACAAGTCGGCTGGAGGACGATGTATTGAATCGCGACGCGATTTGTGTGTTCCATCGTCATTAACAGGCTCTGAACGTTACAATTAACTGTCAGGTTTGCGTCGGATTCGAAAATCTAGACTCACAGGAGATCGACCATAAGGTGCCCGAGGCAGCAATAGACCCTTGGAGACAAGTCGGCCGGAGGACGATGTATTGAATCGCGACGCGATTTGTGTGTTCCATTGTCATTAAGAGGCTCTGAGCCTTACAATTAACTGTCAGTTTTGCGTCGGATTCGAAAATCTAGACTCACAGGAGAACGACCGTACGGTGTCGGAGGCAGCATTAGACCCTTGGAGACAAGTCGGCTGGAGGACGATGTATTATATCGCGACGCAATTTATGTGTTCCATCGTCATTAAAGGCTCTGAACGTTACAATTAACTGTCAGTTTTGCGTCGGATTCGAAAATCTAGACTCACAGGAGATCGACCATAAGGTGCCCGAGGCAGCAATAGACCCTTGGAGACAGGTCGGCCGGAGGACGATGTATTGAATTGCGACGCGATTTGTGTGTTCCATTGTCATTAAGAGGCTCTGAACGTTACAATTAACTATCAGTTTTGCGTCGGATTCGAAAATCTAGACTCACAGGAGAACGACCATAAGGTGTCCGAGGCAGCACTAGACCCTTGGAGACAAGACGGCTGGAGGACGATGTATTGAACCGCGACGCAATTTATGTGTTCCATCGTCATTAAAGGCTCTGAACGTTACAATTAACTGTCAGTTTTGCGTCGGATTCGAAAATCTAGACTCACAGGAGAACGACCATAAGGTGCCCGAGGCAGCAATAGACCCTTGGAGACAGGTTGGCCGGAGGACGATGTATTGAATCGCGACGCAATTTGTGTGTTCCATTGTCATTAAGAGGCTCTGAACCTTACGATTAACTGTCAGTTTTGCGTCGCATTCGAAAATCTAGACTCACAGGAGAACGACCATAAGGTGCCCGAGGCAGCACTAGACCCTTGGAGAAAAGTCGGCTGGAGGACGATGTATTGAATAGCGACGCGATTTGTGTGTTCCATCGTCATTAACACGCTCTGAACGTTACAATTAACTGTCAGGTTTGCGTCGGATTCGAAAATCTAGACTCACAGGAGATCGACCATAAGGTGCCCGAGGCAGGTCGGCCGGAGGACGATGTATTGAATCGCGACGCAATTTGTGTGTTCCATTGTCATTAAGAGGCTCTGAACCTTACAATTAACTGTCAGTTTTGCGTCGGATTCGAAAATCTAGACTCACAGGAGATCGACCATAAGGTGTCCGAGGCAGCAATAGACCCTTGGAGACAGGTCGGCCGGAGGACGATGTATTGAATCGCGACGCGATTTGTGTGTTCCATCGTAATTAACAGGCTCTGAAAGTTTCAATTAACTGTCAGTTTTGCGTCGGATTCGAAAATCTAGACTCACAGGAGATCGACCATAAGGTGTCCGAGGCAGCAATAGACCCTTGGAGACAGGTCGGCCGGAGGACGATGTATTGAATCGCGACGGGATTTGTGTGTTCCATCGTCATTAACAGGCTCTGAACGTTACAATTAACTGTCAGTTTTGCGTCGGATTCGAAAATCTAGACTCACAGGAGATCAACCATAAGGTGCCCGAGGCAGCAATAGACCCTTGGAAGCAGGTCGGCCGGAGGACGATGTATTGAATCGCGACGCGATTTGTGTGTTCCATTGTCATTAAGAGGCTCTGAACCTTACAATTGACTGTCAGTTTTGCGTCGGATTCGAAAATCTAGACTCACAGGAGAACGATAATAAGGTGTCCGAGGCAGCACTAGACCCTTGGAGACAAGTCGGCTGGAGGACGATGTATTGAATCGCGAAGCAGTTTGTGTGTTCCATCGTCATTAACAGGCTCTGAACGTTACAATTAACTGCGTCGGATTCGAAATTCTAGACTCACAGGAGATCGACCATAAGTTGCCCGAGAGAGCAATAAACCCTTGGAGACAGTTCGGCCGGAGGACGATGTATTGAATCGCGACGCGATTTGTGTGTTCCATTGTCATTAAGAGGCTCTGAACCTTACAATTAACTGTCAGTTTTGCGTCGGCTTCGAAAATCTAGACTCACAGGAGAACGACCATACGGTGTCCGAGGCAGCACTAGACCCTTGGAGACAAGTCGGCTGGAGGACGATGTATTGAATCGCGACGCAATTTGTGTGTTCCATCGTCATTAACAGGCTCTGAACGTTACAATTAACTGTCAGTTTTGCGTCGGATTCGAAAATCTAGACTCACAGGAGATCGACCATAAGGTGCCCGAGGCAGCAATAGACCCTTGGAGACAGGTCGGCCGGAGGACGATGTATTGAATCGCGACGGGATTTGTGTGTTCCATCGTCATTAACAGGCTCTGAACGTTACAATTAACTGTCAGTTTTGCGTCGGATTCGAAAATCTAGACTCACAGGAGATCGACCATAAGGTGCCCGAGGCAGCAATAGACCCTTGGAGACAGGTCGGCCGGTGGACGATGTATTGAATCGCGACGCGATTTGTGTGTTCCATTGTCATTAAGAGGCTCTGAACGTTACAATTAACTGTCAGTTTTGCGTCGGATTCGAAAATCGAGACTCACAGGAGAACGACCATAAGGTGTCCGAGGCAGCACTAGCCGCTTGGAGACAAGTCGGCTGGAGGACGATGTATAGAATCGCGACGCAATTTGTGTGTTCCATCGTCATTAACAGGCTCTGAACGTTACAATTAACTGTCAGTTTTGCGTCGGATTCGAAAATCTAAACTCACAGGAGAACGACCATAAGGTGCCCGAGGCAGCAATAGACCCTTGGATACAGGTCGGCCGGAGGACTATGTATTGAATCGCGACGCAATTTGTGTGCTCCATTGTCATTAAGAGGCTCTGAACCTTACAATTAACTGTCAGTTTTGCGTCGCATTCGAAAATCTAGACTCACAGGAGAACGACCATAAGGTGTCCGAGGCAGCACTAGACCCTTGGAGACATGTCGGCTGGAGAACGATGTATTGAATCTCGACGCGATTTGTGTGTTCCATCGTCATTAACAGGCTCTGAACGTTACAATTTACTGTCAGGTATGCGTCGGATTCGAAAATCTAGACTCACAGGAGATCGACCATAAAGTGCCCGAGGCAGCAATAGACCCTTGGAGACAGGTCGGCCTGAGGACGATGTATTGAATCGCGACGCAATTTGTGTGTTCCATTGTCATTAAGAGGCTCTGAACGTTACAATTAACTGTCAGTTTTGCGTCGGATTCGAAAATCTAGACTCACAGGAGATCGACCATAAGGTGCCCGAGGCAGCAATAGACCCTTGGAGACAGGTCGGCCGGAGGACGATGTATTGAATCGCGACGGGATTTGTGTGTTCCATCGTCATTAACAGGCTCTGAACGTTACAATTAACTGTCAGTTTTGCGTCGGATTCGAAAATCTAGACTCACAGGAGATCGACCATAAGGTGCCCGAGGCAGCAATAGACCCTTGGAGACAGGTCGGCCGGTGGACGATGTATTGAATCGCGACGCGATTTGTGTGTTCCATTGTCATTAAGAGGCTCTGAACGTTACAATTAACTGTCAGTTTTGCGTCGGATTCGAAAATCGAGACTCACAGGAGAACGACCATAAGGTGTCCGAGGCAGCACTAGCCGCTTGGAGACAAGTCGGCTGGAGGACGATGTATAGAATCGCGACGCAATTTGTGTGTTCCATCGTCATTAACAGGCTCTGAACGTTACAATTAACTGTCAGTTTTGCGTCGGATTCGAAAATCTAAACTCACAGGAGAACGACCATAAGGTGCCCGAGGCAGCAATAGACCCTTGGATACAGGTCGGCCGGAGGACTATGTATTGAATCGCGACGCAATTTGTGTGCTCCATTGTCATTAAGAGGCTCTGAACCTTACAATTAACTGTCAGTTTTGCGTCGCATTCGAAAATCTAGACTCACAGGAGAACGACCATAAGGTGTCCGAGGCAGCACTAGACCCTTGGAGACATGTCGGCTGGAGAACGATGTATTGAATCTCGACGCGATTTGTGTGTTCCATCGTCATTAACAGGCTCTGAACGTTACAACTTACTGTCAGGTATGCGTCGGATTCGAAAATCTAGACTCACAGGAGATCGACCATAAAGTGCCCGAGGCAGCAATAGACCCTTGGAGACAGGTCGGCCGGAGGACGATGTATTGAATCGCGACGCAATTTGTGTGTTCCATTGTCATTAAGAGGCTCTGAAACTTACAATTAACTGTCAGTTTTGCGTCGGATTCGAAAATCTAGACTCACAGAGGAACGACCATTAGGTGCCCGAGGCAGCACTAAAACCTTGGAGACAAGTCGGCTGGAGGACGATGTATTGAATCGCGACGGGATTTGTGTGTTCCATCGTCATTAACAGGCTCTGAACGTTACAATTAACTGTCAGTTTTGCGTCGGATTCGAAAATCTAGACTCACAGGAGAACGACCATAAGGTGCCCGAGGCAGCAATAGACCCTTGGAGACAGGTCGGCCGGAGGACGATGTATTGAATCGCGACGAAATTTGTGTGTTCCATAGTCATTAAGAGGCTCTGAACCTTACGATTAACTGTCAGTTTTGCGTCGCATTCGAAAATCTAGACTCACAGGAGAACGACCATAAGCTGTCCGAGGCAGCACTAGACCCTTGGAGACAAGTCGGCTGGAGGACGATGTATTGAATTGCGACGCGATTTGTGTGTTCCATCGTCATTAACAGGCTCTGAACGTTACAATTAACTGTCAGGTTTGCGTCGGATTCGAAAATCTAGACTCACAGCAGATCGACCATAAGGTGCCCGAGGCAGCAATAGACCCTTGGAGACAAGTCGGCCGGAGGACGATGTATTGAATCGCGACGCGATTTGTGTGTTCCATTGTCATTAACAGGCTCTGAGCCTTACAATTAACTGTCAGTTTTGCGTCGGATTCGAAAATCTAGACTCACAGGAGATCGACCATAAGGTGCCCGAGGCAGCAATAGACCCTTGGAGACAGGTCGGCCGGAGGACGATGTATTGAATCGCGACGGGATTTGTGTGTTCTATCGTCATTAACAGGCTCTGAACGTTACAATTAACTGTCAGTTTTGCGTCGGATTCGAAAATCTAGACCCACAGGAGATCAACCATAAGGTGCCCGAGGCAGCAATAGACCCTTGGAGACAGGTCGGCCGGAGGACGATGTATTGAATCGCGACGCGATTTGTGTGTTCCATTGTCATTAAGAGGCTCTGAACCTTACAATTAACTGTCAGTTTTGCGTCGGATTCGAAAATCTAGACTCACAGGAGATCGACCATAAGGTGTCCGAGGCAGCAATAGACCCTTGGAGACAGGTCGGCCGGAGGACGATGTATTGTATCGCGACGGGATTTGTGTGTTCTATCGTCATTAACAGGCTCTGAACGTTACAATTAACTGTCAGTTTTGCGTCGGATTCGAAAATCTAGACTCACAGGAGATCAACCATAAGGTGCCCGAGAGAGCAATAGACCCTTGGAGGCAGGTCGGCCGGAGGACGATGTATTGAATCGCGACGCGATTTGTGTGTTCCATCGTCATTAACAGGCTCTGAACGTTACAATTAACTGTCAGTTTTGCGTCGGATTCGAAAATCTAGACTCACAGGAGATCGACCATAAGGTGCCCGAGGCAGCAATAGACCCTTGGAGACAGGTCGGCCGGAGGACGATGTATTGAATCGCGACGGGATTTGTGTGTTCCATCGTCATTAACAGGCTCTGAACGTTACAATTAACTGTCAGTTTTGCGTCGGATTCGAAAATCTAGACTCACAGGAGATCGACCATAAGGTGCCCGAGGCAGCAATAGACCCTTGGAGACAGGTCGGCCGGAGGACGATGTATTGAATCGCGACGCAATTTGTGTGTTCCATTGTCATTAAGAGGCTCTGAACCTTACAATTAACTGTCAGTTTTGCGTCGGATTCGAAAATCTAGACTCACAGAGGAACGACCATAAGGTGCCCGAAGCAGCACTAAACCCTTGGAGACAAGTCGGCTGGAGGACGATGTATTGAATCGCGACGCGATTTGTGTGTTCCATCGTCATTAACAGGCTCTGAACGTTACAATTAACTGTCAGTTTTGCGTCGGATTCGAAAATCTAGACTCACAGGAGAACGACCATAAGGTGCCCGAGGCAGCAATAGACCCTTGGAGACAGGTCGGCCGGAGGACGATGTATTGAATCGCGACGCAATTTGTGTGTTCCATCGTCATTAACAGGCTCTGAACCTTACAATTAACTGTCAGTTTTGCGTCGGATTCGAAAATCTAGACTCACAGGAGATCGACCATAAGGTGCCCGAGGCAGCAATAGACCCTTGGAGACAGGTTGGCCGGAGGACGATGTATTGAATCGCGACGCAATTTGTGTGTTCCATCGTCATTAGCAGGCTCTGAACCTTACAATTAACTGTCAGTTTTGCGTCAGATTCGAAAATCTAGACTCACAGGAGATCGACCATAAGGTGCCCGAGGCAGCAATAGACCCTTGGAGGGAGGTGGGCCGGAGGACGATGTATTGAATCGCGACGCAATTTGTGTGTTCCATTGTCATTAAGAGGCTCTGAACCTTACGATTAACTGTCAGTTTTGCGTCGCATTCGAAAATCTAGACTCACAGGAGAACAACCATAAGGTGTCCGAGGCAGCACTAGACCCTTGGAGACAAGTCGGCTGGTGGACGATGTATTGAATCGCGACGCGATTTGTGTGTTCCATCGTCATTAACAGGCTCTGAACGTTACAATTAACTGTCAGGTTTGCGTCGGATTCGAAAATCTAGTCTCACAGGAGATCGACCATAAGGTGCCCGAGGCAGCAATAGACCCTTGGAGACAAGTCGGCCGGAGGACGATGTATTGAATCGCGACGCGATTTGTGTGTTCCATTGTCATTAAGAGGCTCTGAGCCTTACAATTAACTGTCAGTTTTGCGTCGGATTCGAAAATCTAGACTCACAGGGGAACGACCGTACGGTGTCCGAGGCAGCATTAGACCCTTGGAGACAAGTCGGCTGGAGGACGATGTATTGAATCGCGACGCAATTTATGTGTTCCATCGTCATTAAAGGCTCTGAAAGTTACAATTAACTGTCAGTTTTGCGTCGGATTCGAAAATCTAGACTCACAGGAGATCGACCATAAGGTGCCCGAGGCAGCAATAGACCCTTGGAGACAGGTCGGCCGGAGGACGATGTATTGAATTGCGACGCGATTTGTGTGTTCCATTGTCATTAAGAGGCTCTGAACGTTACAATTAACTGTCAGTTTTGCGTCGGATTCGAAAATCTAGACTCACAGGAGAACGACCATAAGGTGTCCGAGGCAGCACTAGACCCTTGGAGACAAGACGGCTGGAGGACGATGTATTGAACCGCGACGCAATTTATGTGTTCCATCGTCATTAAAGGCTCTGAACGTTACAATTAACTGTCAGTTTTGCGTCGGATTCGAAAATCTAGACTCACAGGAGAACGACCATAAGGAGCCCGTGGCAGCAATAGACCCTTGGAGACAGGTTGGCCGGAGGACGATGTATTGAATCGCGACGCAATTTGTGTGTTCCATTGTCATTAAGAGGCTCTGAACCTTACGATTAACTGTCAGTTTAGCGTCGCATTCGAAAATCTAGACTCACAGGAGAACGACCATAAGGTGCCCGAGGCAGCACTAGACCCTTGGAGACAAGTCGGATGGAGGACGATGTATTGAATAGCGACGCGATTTGTGTGTTCCATCGTCATTAACACGCTCTGAACGTTACAATTAACTGTCAGGTTTGCGTCGGATTCGAAAATCTAGACTCACAGGAGATCGACCATAAGGTGCCCGAGGCAGGTGGCCGGAGGACGATGTATTGAATCGCGACGCAATTTGTGTGTTCCATTGTCATTAAGAGGCTCTGAACCTTACAATTAACTGTCAGTTTTGCGTCGGATTCAAAAACCTAGACTCACAGAGGAACGACCATAAGGTGCCCGAGGCAGCAATAGACCCTTGGAGACAAATCGGCTGGAGGACGATGTATTGAATCGCGACGCGATTTGTGTGTTCCATCGTCATTAACAGGCTCTGAACGTTACAATTAACTGTCAATTTTGCGTCGGATTCGAAAATCTAGACTCACAGGAGAACGACCATAAGGTGCCCGAGGCAGCAATAGACCCTTGGAGACAGGTCGGCCGGAGGACGATGTATTGAATCGCGACGCAATTTGTGTGTTCCATCGTCATTAACAGGCTCTGAACCTTACAATTAACTGTCAGTTTTGCGTCGGATTCGAAAATCTAGACTCACACGAGATCGACCATAAGGTGTCCGAGGCAGCTATAGACCCTTGGAGACAGGTCGGCCGGAGGACGATGTATTGAATCGCGACGCGATTTGTGTGTTCCATCGTAATTAACAGGCTCTGAACGTTACAATTAACTGTCAGTTTTGCGTCGGATTCGAAAATCTAGACTCACAGGAGATCGACCATAAGGTGTCCGAGGCAGCAATAGACCCTTGGAGACAGGTCGGCCGGAGGACGATGTATTGAATCGCGACGGGATTTGTGTGTTCCATCGTCATTAACAGGCTCTGAACGTTACAATTAACTGTCAGTTTTGCGTCGGATTCGAAAATCTAGACTCACAGGAGATCAACCATAAGGTGCCCGAGGCAGCAATAGACCCTTGGAGGCAGGTCGGCCGGAGGACGATGTATTGAATCGCGACGCGATTTGTGTGTTCCATTGTCATTAAGAGGCTCTGAACCTTACAATTGACTGTCAGTTTTGCGTCGGATTCGAAAATCTAGACTCACAGGAGAACGATAATAAGGTGTCCGAGGCAGCACTAGACCCTTGGAGACAAGTCGGCTGGAGGACGATGTATTGAATCGCGAAGCAGTTTGTGTGTTCCATCGTCATTAACAGGCTCTGAACGTTACAATTAACTGCGTCGGATTCGAAATTCTAGACTCACAGGAGATCGACCATAAGTTGCCCGAGGCAGCAATAAACCCTTGGAGACAGTTCGGCCGGAGGACGATGTATTGAATCGCGACGCGATTTGTGTGTTCCATTGTCATTAAGAGGCTCTGAACCTTACAATTAACTGTCAGTTTTGCGTCGGATTCGAAAATCTAGACTCACAGGAGAACGACCATACGGTGTCCGAGGCAGCACTAGACCCTTGGAGACAAGTCGGCTGGAGGACGATGTATTGAATCGCGACGCAATTTGTGTGTTCCATCGTCATTAACAGGCTCTGAACGTTACAATTAACTGTCAGTTTTGCGTCGGATTCGAAAATCTAGACTCACAGGAGATCGACCATAAGGTGCCCGAGGCAGCAATAGACCCTTGGAGACAGGTCGGCCGGAGGACGATGTATTGAATCGCGACGGGATTTGTGTGTTCCATCGTCATTAACAGGCTCTGAACGTTACAATTAACTGTCAGTTTTGCGTCGGATTCGAAAATCTAGACTCACAGGAGATCGACCATAAGGTGCCCGAGGCAGCAATAGACCCTTGGAGACAGGTCGGCTGGTGGACGATGTATTGAATCGCGACGCGATTTGTGTGTTCCATTGTCATTAACAGGCTCTGAACGTTACAATTAACTGTCAGTTTTGCGTCGGATTCGAAAATCTAAACTCACAGGAGAACGACCATAAGGTGCCCGAGGCAGCAATAGACCCTTGGATACAGGTCGGCCGGAGGACTATGTATTGAATCGCGACGCAATTTGTGTGCTCCATTGTCATTAAGAGGCTCTGAACCTTACGATTAACTGTCAGTTTTGCGTCGCATTCGAAAATCTAGACTCACAGGAGAACGACCATAAGGTGTCCGAGGCAGCACTAGACCCTTGGAGACAAGTCGGCTCGAGAACGATGTATTGAATCGCGACGCGATTTGTGTGTTCCATCGTCATTAACAGGCTCTGAACGTTACAATTTACTGTCAGGTATGCGTCGGATTCGAAAATCTAGACTCACAGGAGATCGACCATGAAGTGCCCGAGGCAGCAATAGACCCTTGGAGACAGGTCGGCCGGAGGACGATGTATTGAATCGCGACGCAATTTGTGTGTTCCATTGTCATTAAGAGGCTCTGAACCTTACAATTAACTGTCAGTTTTGCGTCGGATTCGAAAATCTAGACTCACAGAGGAACGACCATAAGGTGCCCGAGGCAGCACTAAAACCTTGGAGACAAGTCGGCTGGAGGACGATGTATTGAATCGCGACGGGATTTGTGTGTTCCATCGTCATTAACAGGCTCTGAACGTTACAATTAACTGTCAGTTTTGCGTCGGATTCGAAAATCTAGACTCACAGGAGAACGACCATAAGGTGCCCGAGGCAGCAATAGACCCTTGGAGACAGGTCGCCCGGAGGACGATGTATTGAATCGCGACGAAATTTGTGTGTTCCATTGTCATTAAGAGGCTCTGAACCTTACGATTAACTGTCAGTTTTGCGTCGCATTCGAAAATCTAGACTCACAGGAGAACGACCATAAGCTGTCCGAGGCAGCACTAGACCCTTGGAGACAAGTCGGCTGGAGGACGATGTATTGAATCGCGACGCGATTTGTGTGTTCCATCGTCATTAACAGGCTCTGAACGTTACTATTAACTGTCAGGTTTGCGTCGGATTCGAAAATCTAGACTCACAGGAGATCGACCATAAGGTGCCCGAGGCAGCAATAGACCCTTGGAGACAAGTCGGCCGGAGGACGATGTATTGAATCGCGACGCGATTTGTGTGTTCCATCGTAATTAACAGGCTCTGAACGTTACAATTAACTGTCAGTTTTGCGTCGGATTCTAAAATCTAGACTCACAGGAGATCGACCATAAGGTGCCCGAGGCAGCAATAGACCCTTGGAGACAGGTCGGCCGGAGGACGATGTATTGAATCGCGACGGGATTTGTGTGTTCTATCGTCATTAACAGGCTCTGAACGTTACAATTAACTGTCAGTTTTGCGTCGGATTCGAAAATCTAGACTCACAGGAGATCAACCATAAGGTGCCCGAGGCAGCAATAGACCCTTGGAGGCAGGTCGGCCGGAGGACGATGTATTGAATCGCGACGCGATTTGTGTGTTCCATTGTCATTAAGAGGCTCTGAACCTTACAATTAACTGTCAGTTTTGCGTCGGATTCGAAAATCTAGACTCACAGGAGATCGACCATAAGGTGTCCGAGGCAGCAATAGACCCTTGGAGACAGGTCGGCCGGAGGACGATGTATTGAATCGCGACGGGATTTGTGTGTTCCATCGTCATTAACAGGCTCTGAACGTTACAATTAACTGTCAGTTTTGCGTCGGATTCGAAAATCTAGACTCACAGGAGATCAACCATAAGGTGCCCGAGAGAGCAATAGACCCTTGGAGGCAGGTCGGCCGGAGGACGATGTATTGAATCGCGACGCGATTTGTGTGTTCCATCGTCATTAAGAGGCTCTGAACCTTACAATTAACTGTCAGTTTTGCGTCGGATTCGAAAATCTAGACTCACAGGAGAACGACAATAAGGTGTCCGAGGCAGCACTAGACCCTTGGAGACAAGTCGGCTGGAGGACGATGTATTGAATCGCGACGCAGTTTGTGTGTTCCATCGTCATTAACAGGCTCTGAACGTTACAATTAACTGCGTCGGATTCGAAATTCTAGACTCACAGGAGATCGACCATAAGGTGCCCGAAACAGCAATAAACCCTTCGAGACAGTTCGGCCGGAGGACGATGTATTGAATCGCGACGAGATTTGTGTGTTCCATTGTCATTAAGAGGCTCTGAACCTTACAATTAACTGTCAGTTTTGCGTTGGATTCGGAAATCTAGACTCACAGGAGAACGACCATACGGTGTCCGAGGCTGCACTAGACCCTTGGAGACAAGTCGACTGGAGGACGATGTATTGAATCGCGACGCAATTTGTGTGTTCCATCGTCATTAACAGGCTCTGAACGGTACAATTAACTGTCAGTTTTGCGTCGGATTCGAAAATCTAGACTCACAGGAGATCGACCATAAGGTGCCCGAGGCAGCAATAGACCCTTGGAGACAGGTCGGCCGGTGGACGATGTATTGAATCGCGACGCGATTTGTGTGTTCCATTGTCATTAAGAGGCTCTGAACGTTACCATTAACTGTCAGTTTTGCGTCGGATTCGAAAATCTAGACTCACAGGAGAACGACCATAAGGTGTCCGAGGCAGCACTAGCCGCTTGGAGACAAGTCGGCTGGAGGACGATGTATTGAATCGCGACGCAATTTGTGTGTTCCATCGTCATTAACAGGCTCTGAACCTTACAATTAACTGTCAGTTTTGCGTCGGATTCGATAATCTAGACTCACAGGAGATCGACCATAAGGTGCCCGAGGCAGCAATAGACCCTTGGAGACAGGTCGGCTGGAGGACGATGTATTGAATCGCGACGCGATTTGTGTGGTCCATCGTCATTAACAGGCTCTGAACGTTACAATTAACTGTCAATTTTGCGTCGGATTCGAAAATCTAGACTCACAGGAGAACGACCATAAGGTGCCCGAGGCAGCAATAGACCCTTGGAGACAGGTCGGCCGGAGGACGATGTATTGAATCGCGACGCAATTTGTGTGTTCCATCGTCATTAACAGGCTCTGAACCTTACAATTAACTGTCAGTTTTGCGTCGGATTCGAAAATCTAGACTCACAGGAGATCGACCATAAGGTGTCCGAGGCAGCAATAGACCCTTGGAGACAGGTCGGCCGGAGAACGATGTATTGAATCGCGACGCGATTTGTGTGTTCCATCGTCATTAACAGGCTCTGAACGTTACAATTAACTGTCAGTTTTGCGTCGGATTCGAAAATCTAGACTCACAGGAGATCGACCATAAGGTGTCCGAGGCAGCAATAGACCCTTGGAGACAGGTCGGCCGGAGGACGATGTATTGAATCGCGACGGGATTTGTGTGTTCCGTCGTCATTAACAGGCTCTGAACGTTACAATTAACTGTCAGTTTTGCGTCGGATTCGAAAATCTAGACTCACAGGAGATCAACCATAAGGTGCCCGAGGCAGCAATAAACCCTTGGAGGCAGGTCGGCCGGAGGACGATGTATTGAATCGCGACGCGATTTGTGTGTTCCATTGTCATTAAGAGGCTCTGAACCTTACAATTAACTGTCAGTTTTGCGTCGGATTCGAAAATCTAGACTCACAGGAGAACGATAATAAGGTGTCCGAGGCAGCACTAGACCCTTGGAGACAAGTCGGCTGGAGGACGATGTATTGAATCGCGACGCAGTTTGTGTGTTCCATCGTCATGAACAGGCTCTGAACGTTACAATTAACTGCGTCGGATTCGAAATTCTAGACTCACAGGAGATCGACCATAAGGTGCGCGAGGCAGCAATAAAACCTTGGAGACAGTTCGGCCGGAGGACGATGTATTGAATCGCGACGCGATTTGTGTGTTCCATTGTCATTAAGAGGCTCTGAACCTTACAATTAACTATCAGTTTTGCGTCGGATTCGAAAATCTAGAATCACAGGAGAACGACCATACGGTGTCCGAGGCAGCACTAGACCCTTGGAGACAAGTCGGCTGGAGGACGATGTATTGAATCGCGACGCAGTTTGTGTGTTCCATCGTCATTAACAGGCTCTGAACGTTACAATTAACTGTCAGTTTTGCGTCGGATTCGAAAATCTAGACTCACAGGAGATCGACCATAATTTGCCCGAGGCAGCAATAGACCCTTGGAGACAGGTCGGCCGGAGGACGATGGATTGAATCGCGACGGGATTTGTGTGTTCCATCGTCATTAACAGGCTCTGAACGTTACAATTAACTGTCAGTTTTGAGTCGGATTCGAAAATCTAGACTCACAGGAGATCGACCATAAGGTGCCCGAGGCAGCACTAGACCCTTGGAGACAAGTCGACTGGAGGACGATGTATTGAATAGCGACACGATTTGTGTGTTCCATCGTCATTAACACGCTCTGAACGTTACAATTAACTGTCAGGTTTGCGTCGGATTCGAAAATCTAGACTCACAGGAGATCGAAAATAAGGTGCCCGAGGCAGGTCGGCCGGAGGACGATGTATTGAATCGCGACGCAATTTGTGTGTTCCATTGTCATTAAGAGGCTCTGAACCTTACAATTAACTGTCAGTTTTGCGTCGGATTCAAAAATCTAGACTCACAGAGGAACGACCATAAGGTGCCCGAGGCAGCACTAGACCCTTGGAGACAAATCGGCTGGAGGACGATGTATTGAATCGCGACGCGATTTGTGTGGTCCATCGTCATTAACAGGCTCTGAACGTTACAATTAACTGTCCATTTTGCGTCGGATTCGAAAATCTAGACTCACAGGAGAACGACCATAAGGTGCCCGAGGCAGCAATAGACCCTTGGAGACAGGTCGGCCGGAGGACGATATATTGAAACGCGACGCAATTTGTGTGTTCCATCGTCATTAACAGGCTCTGAACCTTACAATTAACTGTCAGTTTATCGTCGGATTCGAAAATCTAGACTCACAGGAGATCGACCATAAGGTGTCCGAGGCAGCAATAGACCCTTGGAGACAGGTCGGCCGGAGGACGATGTATTGAATCGCGACGCGATTTGTGTGTTCCATCGTCATTAACAGGCTCTGAACGTTACAATTAACTGTCAGTTTTGCGTCGGATTCGAAAATCTAGACTCACAGGAGATCGACCATAAGGTGTCCGAGGCAGCAATAGACCCTTGGAGACAGGTCGGCCGGAGGACGATGTATTGAATCGCGACGGGATTTGTGTGTTCCATCGTCATTAACAGACTCTGAACGTTACAATTAACTGTCAGAATTGCGTCGGATTCGAAAATCTAGACTCACAGGAGATCAACCATAAGGTGCCCGAGGCAGCAATAAACCCTTGGAGGCAGGTCGGCCGGAGGACGATGTATTGAATCGCGACGCGATTTGTGTGTTCCATTGTCATTAAGAGGCTCTGAACCTTACAATTAACTGTCAGTTTTGCGTCGGATTCGAAAATCTAGACTCACAGGAGAACGATAATAAGGTGTCCGAGGCAGCACTAGACCCTTGGAGACAAGTCGTCTGGAGGACGATGTATTGAATCGCGACGCAGTTTGTGTGTTCCATCGTCATTAACAGGCTCTGAACGTTACAATTAACTGCGTCGGATTCGAAATTCTAGACTCACAGGAGATCGACCATAAGGTGCCCGAGGCAGCAATAGACCCTTGGAGACAGGTCGGCCGGAGGACGATGTATTGAATCGCGACGGGATTTGTGTGTTCCATCGTCATTAACAGGCTCTGAACGTTACAATTAACTGTCAGTTTTGCGTCGGATTCGAAAATCTAGACTCACAGGAGATCGACCATAAGGTGCCCGAGGCAGCACTAGACCCTTGGAGACAAGTCGGCTGGAGGACGATGTATTGAATAGCGACGCGATTTGTGTGTTCCATCGTCATTAACACGCTCTGAACGTTACAATTAACTGTCAGGTTTGCGTCGGATTCGAAAATCTAGACTCACAGGAGATCGAAAATAAGGTGCCCGAGGCAGGTCGGCCGGAGGACGATGTATTGAATCGCGACGCAATTTGTGTGTGCCATTGTCATTAAGAGGCTCTGAACCTTACAATTAACTGTTAGTTTTGCGTCGGATTCGAAAATCTAGACTCACAGGAGAACGACCATAAGGTGTCCGAGGCAGCACTAGACCCTTGGAGACAAGTCGGCTGGAGGACGATGTATTGAATCGCGACGCAGTTTGTGTGTTCCATCGTCATTATCAGGCTCTGAACGTTACAATTAACTGCGTCGGATTCGAAATTCTAGACTCACAGGAGATCGACCATAAGGTGCCCGAGGCAGCAATAGACCCTTGGAGACAGTTCGGCCGGAGGACGATGTATTGAATCGCGACGCGATTTGTGTGTTCCATTGTCATTAAGAGGCTCTGAGCCTTACAATTAACTGTCAGTTTTGCGTCGGATTCGAAAATCTAGACTCACAGGAGAACGACCATACGGTGTCCGAGGCAGCACTAGACCCTTGGAGACAAGTCGGCTGGAGGACGATGTATTGAATCACGACGCAAATTGTGTGTTCCATCGTCATTCACAGGCTCTGAAGGTTACAATTAACTGTCAGTTTTGCGTCGGATTCGAAAATCTAGACTCACAGGAGAACGACCATAAGGTGCCCGAGGCAGCAATAGACCCTTGGAGACAGGTCGGCCGGTGGACGATGTATTGAATCGCGACGCAATTTGTGTGTTCCATCGTCATTAAGAGGCTCTGAACCTTACAATTAACCGTCAGTTTTGCGTCGGATTCGAAAATCTAGACTCACAGGAGATCGACCATAAGGTGCCCGAGGCAGCAATAGACCCTTGGAGACAGGTCGGCCGGAGGACGATGTATTGAATCGCGACGCGATTTGTGTGTTCCATCGTCATTAACAGGCTCTGAACGTTACAATTAACTGTCAGTTTTGCGTCGGATTCGAAAATCTAGACTCACAGGAGATCGACCATAAGGTGCCCGAGGCAGCAATAGACCCCTGGAGACAGGTCGGCCGGAGGACGATGTATTGAATCGCGACGCAATTTGTGTGTTCCATCGTCATTAACAGGCTCTGAACCTTACAATTAACTGTCAGTTTTGCGTCGGATTCGATAATCTAGACTCACAGGAGATCGACCATAAGGTGCCCGAGGCAGCAATAGACCCTTGGAGACAGGTCGGCTAGAGGACGATGTATTGAATCGCGACGCGATTTGTGTGGTCCATCGTCATTAACAGGCTCTGAACGTTACAATTAACTGTCAATTTTGCGTCGGATTCGAAAATCTAGACTCACAGGAGAACGACCATAAGGTGCCCGAGGCAGCAATAGACCCTTGGAGACAGGTCGGCCGGAGGACGATGTATTGAATCGCGACGCAATTTGTGTGTTCCATCGTCATTAACAGGCTCTGAACCTTACAATTAACTGTCAGTTTTGCGTCGGATTCGAAAATCTAGACTCACAGGAGATCGACCATAAGGTGTCCGAGGCAGCAATAGACCCTTGGAGACAGGTCGGCCGGAGGACGATGTATTGAATCGCGACGCGATTTGTGTGTTCCATCGTCATTAACAGGCTCTGAACGTTACAATTAACTGTCAGTTTTGCGTCGGATTCGAAAATCTAGACTCACAGGAGATCGACCATAAGGTGTCCGAGGCAGCAATAGACCCTTGGAGACAGGTCGGCCGGAGGACGATGTATTGAATCGCGACGGGATTTGTGTGTTCCATCGTCATTAACAGGCCCTGAACGTTACAATTAACTGTCAGAATTGCGTCGGATTCGAAAATCTAGACTCACAGGAGATCAACCATAAGGTGCCCGAGGCAGCAATAAACCCTTGGAGGCAGGTCGGCCGGAGGACGATGTATTGAATCGCGACGCGATTTGTGTGTTCCATTGTCATTAAGAGGCTCTGAACCTTACAATTAACTGTCAGTTTTGCGTCGGATTCGAAAATCTAGACTCACAGGAGAACGATAATAAGGTGTCCGAGGCAGCACTAGACCCTTGGAGACAAGTCGTCTGGAGGACGATGTATTGAATCGCGACGCAGTTTGTGTGTTCCATCGTCATTAACAGGCTCTGAACGTTACAATTAACTGCGTCGGATTCGAAATTCTAGACTCACAGGAGATCGACCATAAGGTGCCCGAGGCAGCAATAGACCCTTGGAGACAGGTCGGCCGGAGGACGATGTATTGAATCGCGACGGGATTTGTGTGTTCCATCGTCATTAACAGGCTCTGAACGTTACAATTAACTGTCAGTTTTGCGTCGGATTCGAAAATCTAGACTCACAGGAGATCGACCATAAGGTGCCCGAGGCAGCACTAGACCCTTGGAGACAAGTCGGCTGGAGGACGATGTATTGAATAGCGACGCGATTTGTGTGTTCCATCGTCATTAACACGCTCTGAACGTTACAATTAACTGTCAGGTTTGCGTCGGATTCGAAAATCTAGACTCACAGGAGATCGAAAATAAGGTGCCCGAGGCAGGTCGGCCGGAGGACGATGTATTGAATCGCGACGCAATTTGTGTGTGCCATTGTCATTAAGAGGCTCTGAACCTTACAATTAACTGTTAGTTTTGCGTCGGATTCGAAAATCTAGACTCACAGGAGAACGACCATAAGGTGTCCGAGGCAGCACTAGACCCTTGGAGACAAGTCGGCTGGAGGACGATGTATTGAATCGCGACGCAGTTTGTGTGTTCCATCGTCATTATCAGGCTCTGAACGTTACAATTAACTGCGTCGGATTCGAAATTCTAGACTCACAGGAGATCGACCATAAGGTGCCCGAGGCAGCAATAGACCCTTGGAGACAGTTCGGCCGGAGGACGATGTATTGAATCGCGACGCGATTTGTGTGTTCCATTGTCATTAAGAGGCTCTGAGCCTTACAATTAACTGTCAGTTTTGCGTCGGATTCGAAAATCTAGAGTCACAGGAGAACGACCATACGGTGTCCGAGGCAGCACTAGACCCTTGGAGACAAGTCGGCTGGAGGACGATGTATTGAATCACGACGCAAATTGTGTGTGCCATCGTCATTCACAGGCTCTGAAGGTTACAATTAACTGTCAGTTTTGCGTCGGATTCGAAAATCTAGACTCACAGGAGAACGACCATAAGGTGCCCGAGGCAGCAATAGACCCTTGGAGACAGGTCGGCCGGTGGACGATGTATTGAATCGCGACGCAATTTGTGTGTTCCATCGTCATTAACAGGCTCTGAACCTTACAATTAACCGTCAGTTTTGCGTCGGATTCGAAAATCTAGACTCACAGGAGATCGACCATAAGGTGCCCGAGGCAGCAATAGACCCTTGGAGACAGGTCGGCCGGAGGACGATGTATTGAATCGCGACGCGATTTGTGTGTTCCATCGTCATTAACAGGCTCTGAACGTTACAATTAACTGTCAGTTTTGCGTCGGATTCGAAAATCTAGACTCACAGGAGAACGACCATAAAGTGTCCGAGGCAGCACTAGACCCTTGCAGACAAGTCGGCTGGAGGACGATGTATTGAATCGCGACGTGATTTGTGTGTTCCATCGTCATTAACAGGCTCTGAACGTTACAATTAACTGTCCGGTTTGCGTCGGATTCGAAAATCTAGACACACAGGAGATCCACCATAAAGTGCCCGAGGCAGCAATAGACCCTTGGAGACAAGTCGGCCGGAGGACGATGTATTGAATCGCGACGCGATTTGTGTGTTCCATTGTCATTAAGAGGCTCTGAGCCTCACAATTAACTGTCAGTTTTGCGTCGGATTCGAAAATCTAGACTCACAGGAGAACGACCGTACGGTGCCCGAGGCAGCAATAGACCCTTGGAGACAGGTCGGCCGGAGGACGATGTATTGAATCGCGACGCGATTTGTGTGTTCCATCGTCATTAACAGGCTCTGAACGTTACAATTAACTGTCAGGTTTGCGTCGGATTCGAAAATATAGACTCACAGGAGATCGACCATAAGGTGCCCGAGGCAGCAATAGACCCTTGCAGACAAGCCGGCTGGAGGACGATGTATTGAATCGCGACGCAATTTGTGTGTTCCATCGTCATTAACAGGCTCTGAACGTTACAATTAACTGTCAGTTTTGCGTCGGATTCGAAAATCTAGACTCACAGGAGAACGACCATAAGGTGCCCGAGGCATCAATAGACCCTTGGAGACAGGTCGGCCGGAGGACGATGTATTGAATCGCGACGCAATTTGTGTGTTCCATCGTCATTAACAGGCTCTGAACCTTACAATTAACTGTCAGTTTTGCGTCGGATTCGAAAATCTAGACTCACAGGAGATCGACCATAAGGTGCCCGAGGCAGCAATAGACCCTTGGAGACAGGTCGGCCGGAGGACGATGTATTGAATCGCGACGCGATTTGTGTGTTCCATCGTCATTAACAGGCTCTGAACGTTACAATTAACTGTCAGTTTTGCGTCGGATTCGAAAATCTAGACTCACAGGAGATCGACCACAAGGTGCCCGAGGCAGCAATAGACCCTTGGAGACAGGTCGGCCGGGGGACGATGTATTGAATCGCGGCGCAATTTGTGTGTTCCATTGTCATTAAGAGGCTCTGAACCTTACGATTAACTGTCAGTTTTGCGTCGCATTCGAAAATCTAGACTCACAGGAGAACGACCATAAGGTGTCCGAGGCAGCACTAGACCCTTGGAGACAAGTCGGCTGGAGGACGATGTATTGAATCGCGACGCGATTTGTGTGTTGCATCGTCATTAACAGGCTCTGAACGTTACAATTAACTGTCAGGTTTGCGTCGGATTCGAAAATATAGACTCACAGGAGATCGACCATAAGGTGCCCGAGGCAGCAATAGACCCTTGGAGACAAGTCGGCCGGAGGACGATGTATTGAATCGCGACGCGATTTGTGTGTTCCATTGTCATTAAGAGGCTCTGAGCCTCACAATTAACTGTCAGTTTTGCGTCGGATTCGAAAATCTAGACTCACAGGAGAACGACCGTACGGTGCCCGAGGCAGCAATAGACCCTTGGAGACAGGTCGGCCGGAGGACGATGTATTGAATCGCGACGCAATTTGTGTGTTCCATCGTCATTAACAGGCTCTGAACGTTACAATTAACTGTCAGTTTTGCGTCGGATTCGAAAATCTAGACTCACAGGAGGTCAACCATAAGGTGCCCGAGGCAGCAATAGACCCTTGGAGGCAGGTCGGACGGAGGACGATGTATTGAATCGCGACGTGATTTGTGTGTTCCATTGTCATTAAGAGGCTCTGAACCTTACAATTAACTGTCAGTTTTGCGTCGGATTCGAAAATCTAGACTCACAGGAGAACGACCATAGGCAGCACTAGACCCTTGGAGACAAGTCGGCTGGAGGACGATGTATTGAATCGCGACGCAGTTTGTGTGTTCCATCGTCATTAACAGGCTCTGAACGTTACAATTAACTGCGTCGGATTCGAAATTCTAGACTCACAGGAGATCGACCATAAGGTGCCCGAGGCAGCAATAGACCCTTGGAGACAGGTCGGCCGGAGGACGATGTATTGAATCGCGACGCGATTTGTGTGTTCCATTGTCATTAAGAGGCTCTGAGCCTTACAATTAACTGTCAGTTTTGCGTCGGATTCGAAAATCTAGACTCACAGGAGAACGACCATACGGTGTCCGAGGCAGCACTAGACCCTTGGAGACAAGTCGGCTGGAGGACGATGTATTGAATCACGACGCAAATTGTGTGTTCCATCGTCATTCACAGGCTCTGAAGGTTACAATTAACTGTCAGTTTTGCGTCGGATTCGAAAATCTAGACTCACAGGAGAACGACCATAAGGTGCCCGAGGCAGCAATAGACCCTTGGAGACAGGTCGGCCGGTGGACGATGTATTGAATCGCGACGCAACTTGTGTGTTCCATCGTCATTAACAGGCTCTGAACCTTACAATTAACCGTCAGTTTTGCGTCGGATTCGAAAATCTAGACTCACAGGAGATCGACCATAAGGTGCCCGAGGCAGCAATAGACCCTTGGAGACAGGTCGGCCGGAGGACGATGTATTGAATCGCGACGCGATTTGTGTGTTCCATCGTCATTAACAGGCTCTGAACGTTACAATTAACTGTCAGTTTTGCGTCGGATTCGAAAATCTAGACTCACAGGAGATCGACCATAAGGTGCCCGAGGCAGCAATAGACCCCTGGAGACAGGTCGGCCGGAGGACGATGTATTGAATCGCGACGCAATTTGTGTGTTCCATCGTCATTAACAGGCTCTGAACCTTACAATTAACTGTCAGTTTTGCGTCGGATTCGATAATCTAGACTCACAGGAGATCGACCATAAGGTGCCCGAGGCAGCAATAGACCCTTGGAGACAGGTCGGCTGGAGGACGATGTATTGAATCGCGACGCGATTTGTGTGGTCCATCGTCATTAACAGGCTCTGAACGTTACAATTAACTGTCAATTTTGCGTCGGATTCGAAAATCTAGACTCACAGGAGAACGACCATAAGGTGCCCGAGGCAGCAATAGACCCTTGGAGACAGGTCGGCCGGAGGACGATGTATTGAATCGCGACGCAATTTGTGTGTTCCATCGTCATTAACAGGCTCTGAACCTTACAATTAACTGTCAGTTTTGCGTCGGATTCGAAAATCTAGACTCACAGGAGATCGACCATAAGGTGTCCGAGGCAGCAATAGACCCTTGGAGACAGGTCGGCCGGAGGACGATGTATTGAATCGCGACGCGATTTGTGTGTTCCATCGTCATTAACAGGCTCTGAACGTTACAATTAACTGTCAGTTTTGCGTCGGATTCGAAAATCTAGACTCACAGGAGATCGACCATAAGGTGTCCGAGGCAGCAATAGACCCTTGGAGACAGGTCGGCCGGAGGACGATGTATTGAATCGCGACGGGATTTGTGTGTTCCATCGTCATTAACAGGCTCTGAACGTTACAATTAACTGTCAGAATTGCGTCGGATTCGAAAATCTAGACTCACAGGAGATCAACCATAAGGTGCCCGAGGCAGCAATAAACCCTTGGAGGCAGGTCGGCCGGAGGACGATGTATTGAATCGCGACGCGATTTGTGTGTTCCATTGTCATTAAGAGGCTCTGAACCTTACAATTAACTGTCAGTTTTGCGTCGGATTCGAAAATCTAGACTCACAGGAGAACGATAATAAGGTGTCCGAGGCAGCACTAGACCCTTGGAGACAAGTCGTCTGGAGGACGATGTATTGAATCGCGACGCAGTTTGTGTGTTCCATCGTCATTAACAGGCTCTGAACGTTACAATTAACTGCGTCGGATTCGAAATTCTAGACTCACAGGAGATCGACCATAAGGTGCCCGAGGCAGCAATAGACCCTTGGAGACAGGTCGGCCGGAGGACGATGTATTGAATCGCGACGGGATTTGTGTGTTCCATCGTCATTAACAGGCTCTGAACGTTACAATTAACTGTCAGTTTTGCGTCGGATTCGAAAATCTAGACTCACAGGAGATCGACCATAAGGTGCCCGAGGCAGCACTAGACCCTTGGAGACAAGTCGGCTGGAGGACGATGTATTGAATAGCGACGCGATTTGTGTGTTCCATCGTCATTAACACGCTCTGAACGTTACAATTAACTGTCAGGTTTGCGTCGGATTCGAAAATCTAGACTCACAGGAGATCGAAAATAAGGTGCCCGAGGCAGGTCGGCCGGAGGACGATGTATTGAATCGCGACGCAATTTGTGTGTGCCATTGTCATTAAGAGGCTCTGAACCTTACAATTAACTGTTAGTTTTGCGTCGGATTCGAAAATCTAGACTCACAGGAGAACGACCATAAGGTGTCCGAGGCAGCACTAGACCCTTGGAGACAAGTCGGCTGGAGGACGATGTATTGAATCGCGACGCAGTTTGTGTGTTCCATCGTCATTATCAGGCTCTGAACGTTACAATTAACTGCGTCGGATTCGAAATTCTAGACTCACAGGAGATCGACCATAAGGTGCCCGAGGCAGCAATAGACCCTTGGAGACAGTTCGGCCGGAGGACGATGTATTGAATCGCGACGCGATTTGTGTGTTCCATTGTCATTAAGAGGCTCTGAGCCTTACAATTAACTGTCAGTTTTGCGTCGGATTCGAAAATCTAGACTCACAGGAGAACGACCATACGGTGTCCGAGGCAGCACTAGACCCTTGGAGACAAGTCGGCTGGAGGACGATGTATTGAATCACGACGCAAATTGTGTGTTCCATCGTCATTCACAGGCTCTGAAGGTTACAATTAACTGTCAGTTTTGCGTCGGATTCGAAAATCTAGACTCACAGGAGAACGACCATAAGGTGCCCGAGGCAGCAATAGACCCTTGGAGACAGGTCGGCCGGTGGACGATGTATTGAATCGCGACGCAATTTGTGTGTTCCATCGTCATTAACAGGCTCTGAACCTTACAATTAACCGTCAGTTTTGCGTCGGATTCGAAAATCTAGACTCACAGGAGATCGACCATAAGGTGCCCGAGGCAGCAATAGACCCTTGGAGACAGGTCGGCCGGAGGACGATGTATTGAATCGCGACGCGATTTGTGTGTTCCATCGTCATTAACAGGCTCTGAACGTTACAATTAACTGTCAGTTTTGCGTCGGATTCGAAAATCTAGACTCACAGGAGAACGACCATAAAGTGTCCGAGGCAGCACTAGACCCTTGCAGACAAGTCGGCTGGAGGACGATGTATTGAATCGCGACGTGATTTGTGTGTTCCATCGTCATTAACAGGCTCTGAACGTTACAATTAACTGTCCGGTTTGCGTCGGATTCGAAAATCTAGACACACAGGAGATCCACCATAAAGTGCCCGAGGCAGCAATAGACCCTTGGAGACAAGTCGGCCGGAGGACGATGTATTGAATCGCGACGCGATTTGTGTGTTCCATTGTCATTAAGAGGCTCTGAGCCTCACAATTAACTGTCAGTTTTGCGTCGGATTCGAAAATCTAGACTCACAGGAGAACGACCGTACGGTGCCCGAGGCAGCAATAGACCCTTGGAGACAGGTCGGCCGGAGGACGATGTATTGAATCGCGACGCAATTTGTGTGTTCCATCGTCATTAACAGGCTCTGAACGTTACAATTAACTGTCAGTTTTGCGTCGGATTCGAAAATCTAGACTCACAGGAGGTCAACCATAAGGTGCCCGAGGCAGCAATAGACCCTTGGAGGCAGGTCGGACGGAGGACGATGTATTGAATCGCGACGTGATTTGTGTGTTCCATTGTCATTAAGAGGCTCTGAACCTTACAATTAACTGTCAGTTTTGCGTCGGATTCGAAAATCTAGACTCACAGGAGAACGACCATAGGCAGCACTAGACCCTTGGAGACAAGTCGGCTGGAGGACGATGTATTGAATCGCGACGCAGTTTGTGTGTTCCATCGTCATTAACAGGCTCTGAACGTTACAATTAACTGCGTCGGATTCGAAATTCTAGACTCACAGGAGATCGACCATAAGGTGCCCGAGGCAGCAATAGACCCTTGGAGACAGGTCGGCCGGAGGACGATGTATTGAATCGCGACGCGATTTGTGTGTTCCATTGTCATTAAGAGGCTCTGAGCCTTACAATTAACTGTCAGTTTTGCGTCGGATTCGAAAATCTAGACTCACAGGAGAACGACCATACGGTGTCCGAGGCAGCACTAGACCCTTGGAGACAAGTCGGCTGGAGGACGATGTATTGAATCACGACGCAAATTGTGTGTTCCATCGTCATTCACAGGCTCTGAAGGTTACAATTAACTGTCAGTTTTGCGTCGGATTCGAAAATCTAGACTCACAGGAGAACGACCATAAGGTGCCCGAGGCAGCAATAGACCCTTGGAGACAGGTCGGCCGGTGGACGATGTATTGAATCGCGACGCAACTTGTGTGTTCCATCGTCATTAACAGGCTCTGAACCTTACAATTAACCGTCAGTTTTGCGTCGGATTCGAAAATCTAGACTCACAGGAGATCGACCATAAGGTGCCCGAGGCAGCAATAGACCCTTGGAGACAGGTCGGCCGGAGGACGATGTATTGAATCGCGACGCGATTTGTGTGTTCCATCGTCATTAACAGGCTCTGAACGTTACAATTAACTGTCAGTTTTGCGTCGGATTCGAAAATCTAGACTCACAGGAGATCGACCATAAGGTGCCCGAGGCAGCAATAGACCCCTGGAGACAGGTCGGCCGGAGGACGATGTATTGAATCGCGACGCAATTTGTGTGTTCCATCGTCATTAACAGGCTCTGAACCTTACAATTAACTGTCAGTTTTGCGTCGGATTCGATAATCTAGACTCACAGGAGATCGACCATAAGGTGCCCGAGGCAGCAATAGACCCTTGGAGACAGGTCGGCTGGAGGACGATGTATTGAATCGCGACGCGATTTGTGTGGTCCATCGTCATTAACAGGCTCTGAACGTTACAATTAACTGTCAATTTTGCGTCGGATTCGAAAATCTAGACTCACAGGAGAACGACCATAAGGTGCCCGAGGCAGCAATAGACCCTTGGAGACAGGTCGGCCGGAGGACGATGTATTGAATCGCGACGCAATTTGTGTGTTCCATCGTCATTAACAGGCTCTGAACCTTACAATTAACTGTCAGTTTTGCGTCGGATTCGAAAATCTAGACTCACAGGAGATCGACCATAAGGTGTCCGAGGCAGCAATAGACCCTTGGAGACAGGTCGGCCGGAGGACGATGTATTGAATCGCGACGCGATTTGTGTGTTCCATCGTCATTAACAGGCTCTGAACGTTACAATTAACTGTCAGTTTTGCGTCGGATTCGAAAATCTAGACTCACAGGAGATCGACCATAAGGTGTCCGAGGCAGCAATAGACCCTTGGAGACAGGTCGGCCGGAGGACGATGTATTGAATCGCGACGGGATTTGTGTGTTCCATCGTCATTAACAGGCTCTGAACGTTACAATTAACTGTCAGAATTGCGTCGGATTCGAAAATCTAGACTCACAGGAGATCAACCATAAGGTGCCCGAGGCAGCAATAAACCCTTGGAGGCAGGTCGGCCGGAGGACGATGTATTGAATCGCGACGCGATTTGTGTGTTCCATTGTCATTAAGAGGCTCTGAACCTTACAATTAACTGTCAGTTTTGCGTCGGATTCGAAAATCTAGACTCACAGGAGAACGATAATAAGGTGTCCGAGGCAGCACTAGACCCTTGGAGACAAGTCGTCTGGAGGACGATGTATTGAATCGCGACGCAGTTTGTGTGTTCCATCGTCATTAACAGGCTCTGAACGTTACAATTAACTGCGTCGGATTCGAAATTCTAGACTCACAGGAGATCGACCATAAGGTGCCCGAGGCAGCAATAGACCCTTGGAGACAGGTCGGCCGGAGGACGATGTATTGAATCGCGACGGGATTTGTGTGTTCCATCGTCATTAACAGGCTCTGAACGTTACAATTAACTGTCAGTTTTGCGTCGGATTCGAAAATCTAGACTCACAGGAGATCGACCATAAGGTGCCCGAGGCAGCACTAGACCCTTGGAGACAAGTCGGCTGGAGGACGATGTATTGAATAGCGACGCGATTTGTGTGTTCCATCGTCATTAACACGCTCTGAACGTTACAATTAACTGTCAGGTTTGCGTCGGATTCGAAAATCTAGACTCACAGGAGATCGAAAATAAGGTGCCCGAGGCAGGTCGGCCGGAGGACGATGTATTGAATCGCGACGCAATTTGTGTGTGCCATTGTCATTAAGAGGCTCTGAACCTTACAATTAACTGTTAGTTTTGCGTCGGATTCGAAAATCTAGACTCACAGGAGAACGACCATAAGGTGTCCGAGGCAGCACTAGACCCTTGGAGACAAGTCGGCTGGAGGACGATGTATTGAATCGCGACGCAGTTTGTGTGTTCCATCGTCATTATCAGGCTCTGAACGTTACAATTAACTGCGTCGGATTCGAAATTCTAGACTCACAGGAGATCGACCATAAGGTGCCCGAGGCAGCAATAGACCCTTGGAGACAGTTCGGCCGGAGGACGATGTATTGAATCGCGACGCGATTTGTGTGTTCCATTGTCATTAAGAGGCTCTGAGCCTTACAATTAACTGTCAGTTTTGCGTCGGATTCGAAAATCTAGACTCACAGGAGAACGACCATACGGTGTCCGAGGCAGCACTAGACCCTTGGAGACAAGTCGGCTGGAGGACGATGTATTGAATCACGACGCAAATTGTGTGTTCCATCGTCATTCACAGGCTCTGAAGGTTACAATTAACTGTCAGTTTTGCGTCGGATTCGAAAATCTAGACTCACAGGAGAACGACCATAAGGTGCCCGAGGCAGCAATAGACCCTTGGAGACAGGTCGGCCGGTGGACGATGTATTGAATCGCGACGCAATTTGTGTGTTCCATCGTCATTAACAGGCTCTGAACCTTACAATTAACCGTCAGTTTTGCGTCGGATTCGAAAATCTAGACTCACAGGAGATCGACCATAAGGTGCCCGAGGCAGCAATAGACCCTTGGAGACAGGTCGGCCGGAGGACGATGTATTGAATCGCGACGCGATTTGTGTGTTCCATCGTCATTAACAGGCTCTGAACGTTACAATTAACTGTCAGTTTTGCGTCGGATTCGAAAATCTAGACTCACAGGAGAACGACCATAAAGTGTCCGAGGCAGCACTAGACCCTTGCAGACAAGTCGGCTGGAGGACGATGTATTGAATCGCGACGTGATTTGTGTGTTCCATCGTCATTAACAGGCTCTGAACGTTACAATTAACTGTCCGGTTTGCGTCGGATTCGAAAATCTAGACACACAGGAGATCCACCATAAAGTGCCCGAGGCAGCAATAGACCCTTGGAGACAAGTCGGCCGGAGGACGATGTATTGAATCGCGACGCGATTTGTGTGTTCCATTGTCATTAAGAGGCTCTGAGCCTCACAATTAACTGTCAGTTTTGCGTCGGATTCGAAAATCTAGACTCACAGGAGAACGACCGTACGGTGCCCGAGGCAGCAATAGACCCTTGGAGACAGGTCGGCCGGAGGACGATGTATTGAATCGCGACGCGATTTGTGTGTTCCATCGTCATTAACAGGCTCTGAACGTTACAATTAACTGTCAGTTTTGCGTCGGATTCGAAAATCTAGACTCACAGGAGATCGACCATAAGGTGCCCGAGGCAGCAATAGACCCTTGCAGACAAGCCGGCTGGAGGACGATGTATTGAATCGCGACGCAATTTGTGTGTTCCATCGTCATTAACAGGCTCTGAACGTTACAATTAACTGTCAGTTTTGCGTCGGATTCGAAAATCTAGACTCACAGGAGATCGACCATAAGGTGCCCGAGGCAGCAATAGACCCTTGGAGACAGGTCGGCCGGAGGACGATGTATTGAATCGCGACGCGATTTGTGTGTTCCATTGTCATTAAGAGGCTCTGAACCTTACAATTAACTGTCAGTTTTGCGTCGGATTCGAAAATCTAGACTCACAGGAGAACGATAATAAGGTGTCCGAGGCAGCACTAGACCCTTGGAGACAAGTCGTCTGGAGGACGATGTATTGAATCGCGACGCAGTTTGTGTGTTCCATCGTCATTAACAGGCTCTGAACGTTACAATTAACTGCGTCGGATTCGAAATTCTAGACTCACAGGAGATCGACCATAAGGTGCCCGAGGCAGCAATAGACCCTTGGAGACAGGTCGGCCGGAGGACGATGTATTGAATCGCGACGGGATTTGTGTGTTCCATCGTCATTAACAGGCTCTGAACGTTACAATTAACTGTCAGTTTTGCGTCGGATTCGAAAATCTAGACTCACAGGAGATCGACCATAAGGTGCCCGAGGCAGCACTAGACCCTTGGAGACAAGTCGGCTGGAGGACGATGTATTGAATAGCGACGCGATTTGTGTGTTCCATCGTCATTAACACGCTCTGAACGTTACAATTAACTGTCAGGTTTGCGTCGGATTCGAAAATCTAGACTCACAGGAGATCGAAAATAAGGTGCCCGAGGCAGGTCGGCCGGAGGACGATGTATTGAATCGCGACGCAATTTGTGTGTGCCATTGTCATTAAGAGGCTCTGAACCTTACAATTAACTGTTAGTTTTGCGTCGGATTCGAAAATCTAGACTCACAGGAGAACGACCATAAGGTGTCCGAGGCAGCACTAGACCCTTGGAGACAAGTCGGCTGGAGGACGATGTATTGAATCGCGACGCAGTTTGTGTGTTCCATCGTCATTATCAGGCTCTGAACGTTACAATTAACTGCGTCGGATTCGAAATTCTAGACTCACAGGAGATCGACCATAAGGTGCCCGAGGCAGCAATAGACCCTTGGAGACAGTTCGGCCGGAGGACGATGTATTGAATCGCGACGCGATTTGTGTGTTCCATTGTCATTAAGAGGTTCTGAGCCTTACAATTAACTGTCAGTTTTGCGTCGGATTCGAAAATCTAGACTCACAGGAGAACGACCATACGGTGTCCGAGGCAGCACTAGACCCTTGGAGACAAGTCGGCTGGAGGACGATGTATTGAATCACGACGCAAATTGTGTGTTCCATCGTCATTCACAGGCTCTGAAGGTTACAATTAACTGTCAGTTTTGCGTCGGATTCGAAAATCTAGACTCACAGGAGAACGACCATAAGGTGCCCGAGGCAGCAATAGACCCTTGGAGACAGGTCGGCCGGTGGACGATGTATTGAATCGCGACGCAATTTGTGTGTTCCATCGTCATTAACAGGCTCTGAACCTTACAATTAACCGTCAGTTTTGCGTCGGATTCGAAAATCTAGACTCACAGGAGATCGACCATAAGGTGCCCGAGGCAGCAATAGACCCTTGGAGACAGGTCGGCCGGAGGACGATGTATTGAATCGCGACGCGATTTGTGTGTTCCATCGTCATTAACAGGCTCTGAACGTTACAATTAACTGTCAGTTTTGCGTCGGATTCGAAAATCTAGACTCACAGGAGAACGACCATAAAGTGTCCGAGGCAGCACTAGACCCTTGCAGACAAGTCGGCTGGAGGACGATGTATTGAATCGCGACGTGATTTGTGTGTTCCATCGTCATTAACAGGCTCTGAACGTTACAATTAACTGTCCGGTTTGCGTCGGATTCGAAAATCTAGACACACAGGAGATCCACCATAAAGTGCCCGAGGCAGCAATAGACCCTTGGAGACAAGTCGGCCGGAGGACGATGTATTGAATCGCGACGCGATTTGTGTGTTCCATTGTCATTAAGAGGCTCTGAGCCTCACAATTAACTGTCAGTTTTGCGTCGGATTCGAAAATCTAGACTCACAGGAGAACGACCGTACGGTGCCCGAGGCAGCAATAGACCCTTGGAGACAGGTCGGCCGGAGGACGATGTATTGAATCGCGACGCGATTTGTGTGTTCCATCGTCATTAACAGGCTCTGAACGTTACAATTAACTGTCAGTTTTGCGTCGGATTCGAAAATCTAGACTCACAGGAGATCGACCATAAGGTGCCCGAGGCAGCAATAGACCCTTGCAGACAAGCCGGCTGGAGGACGATGTATTGAATCGCGACGCAATTTGTGTGTTCCATCGTCATTAACAGGCTCTGAACGTTACAATTAACTGTCAGTTTTGCGTCGGATTCGAAAATCTAGACTCACAGGAGATCGACCATAAGGTGCCCGAGGCAGCAATAGACCCTTGGAGACAGGTCGGCCGGAGGACGATGTATTGAATCGCGACGCGATTTGTGTGTTCCATCGTCATTAACAGGCTCTGAACGTTACAATTAACTGTCAGTTTTGCGTCGGATTCGAAAATCTAGACTCACAGGAGATCGACCATAAGGTGCCCGAGGCAGCAATAGACCTTTGGAGACAGGTCGGCCGGTGGACGATGTATTGAATCGCGACGCGATTTGTGTGTTCCATTGTCATTAAGAGGCTCTGAACGTTACAATTAACTGTCAGTTTTGCGTCGGATTCGAAAATCTAGACTCACAGGAGAACGACCATAAGGTGTCCGAGGTAGCACTAGCCGCTTGGAGACAAGTCGGCTGGAGGACGATGTATTGAATCGCGACGCGATTTGTGTGTTCCATCGTCATTAACAGGCTCTGAACGTTACAATTAACTGTCAGTTTTGCGTCGGATTCGAAAATCTAGACTCACAGGAGAACGACCATAAGGTGCCCGAGGCATCAATAGACCCTTGGAGACAGGTCGGCCGGAGGACGATGTATTGAATCGCGACGCAATTTGTGTGTTCCATCGTCATTAACAGGCTCTGAACCTTACAATTAACTGTCAGTTTTGCGTCGGATTCGAAAATCTAGACTCACAGGAGATCGACCATAAGGTGCCCGAGGCAGCAATAGACCCTTGGAGACAGGTCGGCCGGAGGACGATGTATTGAATCGCGACGCGATTTGTGTGTTCCATCGTCATTAACATGCTCTGAACGTTACAATTAACTGTCAGTTTTGCGTCGGATTCGAAAATCTAGACTCACAGGAGATCGACCACAAGGTGCCCGAGGCAGCAATAGACCCTTGGAGACAGGTCGGCCGGGGGACGATGTATTGAATCGCGGCGCAATTTGTGTGTTCCATTGTCATTAAGAGGCTCTGAACCTTACGATTAACTGTCAGTTTTGCGTCGCATTCGAAAATCTAGACTCACAGGAGAACGACCATAAGGTGTCCGAGGCAGCACTAGACCCTTGGAGACAAGTCGGCTGGAGGACGATGTATTGAATCGCGACGCGATTTGTGTGTTGCATCGTCATTAACAGGCTCTGAACGTTACAATTAACTGTCAGGTTTGCGTCGGATTCGAAAATATAGACTCACAGGAGATCGACCATAAGGTGCCCGAGGCAGCAATAGACCCTTGGAGACAAGTCGGCCGGAGGACGATGTATTGAATCGCGACGCGATTTGTGTGTTCCATTGTCATTAAGAGGCTCTGAGCCTCACAATTAACTGTCAGTTTTGCGTCGGATTCGAAAATCTAGACTCACAGGAGAACGACCGTACGGTGCCCGAGGCAGCAATAGACCCTTGGAGACAGGTCGGCCGGAGGACGATGTATTGAATCGCGACGCAATTTGTGTGTTCCATCGTCATTAACAGGCTCTGAACGTTACAATTAACTGTCAGTTTTGCGTCGGATTCGAAAATCTAGACTCACAGGAGGTCAACCATAAGGTGCCCGAGGCAGCAATAGACCCTTGGAGGCAGGTCGGACGGAGGACGATGTATTGAATCGCGACGTGATTTGTGTGTTCCATTGTCATTAAGAGGCTCTGAACCTTACAATTAACTGTCAGTTTTGCGTCGGATTCGAAAATCTAGACTCACAGGAGAACGACCATAGGCAGCACTAGACCCTTGGAGACAAGTCGGCTGGAGGACGATGTATTGAATCGCGACGCAGTTTGTGTGTTCCATCGTCATTAACAGGCTCTGAACGTTACAAATAACTGCGTCGGATTCGAAATTCTAGACTCACAGGAGATCGACCATAAGGTGCCCGAGGCAGCAATAGACCCTTGGAGGCAGGTCGGCCGGAGGACGATGTACTGAATCGCGACGCGATTTGTGTGTTCCATCGTCATTAACAGGCTCTGAACGTTGCAATTAACTGTCAGTTTTGCGTCGGATTCGAAAATCTAGACTCACAGGAGATCAACCATAAGGTGCCCGAGGCAGCAATAGACCCTTGGAGACAGGTCGGCCGGAGGACGATGTATTGAATCGCGACGCGATTTGTGTGTTCCATCGTCATTAACAGGCTCTGAACGTTACAATTAACTGTCAGTTTTGCGTCGGATTCGAAAATCTAGACTCACAGGAGAACGACCATAAGGTGCCCGAGGCAGCAATAGACCCTTGGAGACAAGTCGGCTGGAGGACGATGTATTGAATCGCGACGCGATTTGTGTGTTGCATCGTCATTAACAGGCTCTGAACGTTACAATTAACTGTCAGGTTTGCGTCGGATTCGAAAATATAGACTCACAGGAGATCGACCATAAGGTGCCCGAGGCAGCAATAGACCCTTGGAGACAAGTCGGCCGGAGGACGATGTATTGAATCGCGACGCGATTTGTGTGTTCCATTGTCATTAAGAGGCTCTGAGCCTCACAATTAACTGTCAGTTTTGCGTCGGATTCGAAAATCTAGACTCACAGGAGAACGACCGTACGGTGCCCGAGGCAGCAATAGACCCTTGGAGACAGGTCGGCCGGAGGACGATGTATTGAATCGCGACGCAATTTGTGTGTTCCATCGTCATTAACAGGCTCTGAACGTTACAATTAACTGTCAGTTTTGCGTCGGATTCGAAAATCTAGACTCACAGGAGATCAACCATAAGGTGCCCGAGGCAGCAATAGACCCTTGGAGGCAGGTCGGACGGAGGACGATGTATTGAATCGCGACGTGATTTGTGTGTTCCATTGTCATTAAGAGGCTCTGAACCTTACAATTAACTGTCAGTTTTGCGTCGGATTCGAAAATCTAGACTCACAGGAGAACGACCATAGGCAGCACTAGACCCTTGGAGACAAGTCGGCTGGAGGACGATGTATTGAATCGCGACGCAGTTTGTGTGTTCCATCGTCATTAACAGGCTCTGAACGTTACAAATAACTGCGTCGGATTCGAAATTCTAGACTCACAGGAGATCGACCATAAGGTGCCCGAGGCAGCAATAGACCCTTGGAGGCAGGTCGGCCGGAGGACGATGTACTGAATCGCGACGCGATTTGTGTGTTCCATCGTCATTAACAGGCTCTGAACGTTACAATTAACTGTCAGTTTTGCGTCGGATTCGAAAATCTAGACTCACAGGAGATCAACCATAAGGTGCCCGAGGCAGCAATAGACCCTTGGAGACAGGTCGGCCGGAGGACGATGTATTGAATCGCGACGCGATTTGTGTGTTCCATCGTCATTAACAGGCTCTGAACGTTACAATTAACTGTCAGTTTTGCGTCGGATTCGAAAATCTAGACTCACAGGAGAACGACCATAAGGTGCCCGAGGCAGCAATAGACCCTTGGAGACAGGTCGGCCGGTGGACGATGTATTGAATCGCGACGCAATTTGTGTGTTCCATCGTCATTAACAGGCTCTAAACCTTACAATTAACTGTCAGTTTTGCGTCGGATTCGAAAATCTAGACTCACAGGAGATCGACCATAAGGTGCCCGAGGCAGCAATAGACCCTTGGAGACAGGTCGGCCGGAGGACGATGTATTGAATCGCGACGCGATTTGTGTGTTCCATCGTCATTAACAGGCTCTGAACGTTACAATTAACTGTCAGTTTTGCGTCGGATTCGAAAATCTAGACTCACAGGAGATCGACCATAAGGTGCCCGAGGCAGCAATAGACACCTGGAGACAGGTCGGCCGGAGGACGATGTATTGAATCGCGACGCAATTTGTGTGTTCCATTGTCATTAAGAGGCTCTGAACCTTACGATTAACTGTCAGTTTTGCGTCGCATTCGAAAATCTAGACTCACAGGAGAACGACCATAAAGTGTCCGAGGCAGCACTAGACCCTTGCAGACAAGTCGGCTGGAGGACGATGTATTGAATCGCGACGTGATTTGTGTGTTCCATCGTCATTAACAGGCTCTGAACGTTACAATTAACTGTCCGGTTTGCGTCGGATTCGAAAATCTAGACACACAGGAGATCCACCATAAAGTGCCCGAGGCAGCAATAGACCCTTGGAGACAAGTCGGCCGGAGGACGATGTATTGAATCGCGACGCGATTTGTGTGTTCCATTGTCATTAAGAGGCTCTGAGCCTTACAATTAACTGTCAGTTTTGCGTCGGATTCGAAAATCTAGACTCACAGGAGAACGACCGTACGGTGTCCGAGGCAGCACTAGACCCTTGGAGACAAGTCGGCTGGAGGACGATGTATTGAATCGCGACGCAATTTGTGTGTTCCATCGTCATTAACAGGCTCTGAACGTTACAATTAACTGTCAGTTTTGCGTCGGATTCGAAAATCTAGACTCACAGGAGATCGACCATAAGGTGCCCGAGGCAGCAATAGACCCTTGGAGACAGGTCGGCCGGAGGACGATGTATTGAATCGCGACGCGATTTGTGTGTTCCATCGTCATTAACAGGCTCTGAACGTTACAATTAACTGTCAGTTTTGCGTCGGATTCGAAAATCTAGACTCACAGGAGATCGACCATAAGGTGCCCGAGGCAGCAATAGACCCTTGGAGACAGGTCGGCCGGAGGACGATGTATTGAATCGCGACGGGATTTGTGTGTTCCATCGTCATTAACAGGCTCTGAACGTTACAATTAACTGTCAGTTTTGCGTCGGATTCGAAAATCTAGACTCACAGGAGATCAACCATAAGGTGCCCGAGGCAGCAATAGACCCTTGGAGACAGGTCGGCCGGAGGACGATGTATTGAATCGCGACGCAATTTGTGTGATCCATCGTCATTAACAGGCTCTGAACGTTACAATTAACTGTCAGTTTTGCGTCGGATTCGAAAATCTAGGCTCACAGGAGAACGACCATAAGGTGCCCGAGGCAGCGATAGACCCTTGGATACAGGTCGGCCGGAGGACGATGTATTGAATCGCGACGCAATTTGTGTGCTCCATTGTCATTAAGAGTCTCTGAACCTTACGATTAACTGTCAGTTTTGCGTCGCATTCGAAAATCTAGACTCACAGGAGAACGACCATAAGGTGTCCGAGGCAGCAATAGACCCTTGGAGACAAGTCGGCTAGAGGACGATGTATTGAATCTCGACGCGATTTGTGTGTTCCATCGTCATTAACAGGCTCTGAACGTTACAATTTACTGTTAGGTATGCGTCGGATTCGAAAATCTAGACTCACAGGAGATCGACCATAAGGTGCCCGAGGCAGCAATAGACCCTTGGAGACAGGTCGGCCGGAGGACGATGTATTGAATCGCGACGCAATTTGTGTGTTCCATTGTCATTAAGAGGCTCTGAACCTTACAATTAACTGTCAGTTTTGCGTCGGATTCGAAAATCTAGACTCACAGAGGAACGACCATAAGGTACCCGAGGCAGCACTAAAACCTTGGAGACAAGTCGGCTGGAGGACGATGTATTGAATCGCGACGCGATTTGTGTGTTCCATCGACATTAACAGGCTCTGAACGTTACAATTAACTGTCAGTTTAGCGTCGGATTCGAAAATCTAGACTCACAGGAGAACGACCATAAGGTGCCCGAGGCAGCAATAGACCCTTGGAGACAGGTCGGCCGGAGGACGATGTATTGAATCGCGACGCAATTTGTGTGTTCCATCGTCATTAACAGGCTCTGAACGTTACAATTAACTGTCAGTTTTGCGTCGGATTCGAAAATCTAGACTCACAGGAGATCGACCATAAGGTGCCCGAGGCAGCAATAGACCCTTGGAGACAGGTCGGCCGGAGGACGATGTATTGAATCGCGACGCAATTTGTGTGTTCCATCGTCATTAACAGGCTCTGAACGTTACAATTAACTGTCAGTTTTGCGTCGGATTCGAAAATCTAGACTCACAGGAGATCAACCATAAGGTGCCCGAGGCAGCAATAGTCCCCTTGGAGGCAGGTCGGACGGAGGACGATGTATTGAATCGCGACGCGATTTGTGTGTTCCATTGTCATTAAGAGGCTCTGAACCTTACAATTAACTCTCAGTTTTGCGTCGGATTCGAAAATCTAGACTCACAGGAGATCAACCATAAGGTGCCCGAGGCAGCAATAGACCCTTGGAGGCAGGTCGGCCGGATGACGATGTACTGAATCGCGACGCGATTTGTGTGTTCCATCGTCATTAACAGGCTCTGAACGTTACAATTAACTGTCAGTTTTGCGTCGGATTCGAAAATCTAAACTCACAGGAGATCAACCATAAGGTGCCCGAGGCAGCAATAGACCCTTGGAGACAGGTCGGCCGGAGGACGATGTATTGAATCGCGACGCAATTTGTGTGTTCCATCGTCATTAACAGGCTCTAAACCTTACAATTAACTGTCAGTTTTGCGTCGGATTCGAAAATCTAGACTCACAGGAGATCGACCATAAGGTGCCCGAGGCAGCAATAGACCCCTGGAGACAGGTCGGCCGGAGGACGATGTATTGAATCGCGACGCAATTTGTGTATTCCATTGTCATTAAGAGGCTCTGAACCTTACGATTAACTGTCAGTTTTGCGTCGCATTCGAAAATCTAGACTCACAGGAGAACGACCATAAAGTGTCCGAGGCAGCACTAGACCCTTGCAGACAAGTCGGCTGGAGGACGATGTATTGAATCGCGACGTGATTTGTGTGTTCCATCGTCATTAACAGGCTCTGAACGTTACAATTAACTGTCCGGTTTGCGTCGGATTCGAAAATCTAGACACACAGGAGATCCACCATAAGGTGCCCGAGGCAGCAATAGACCCTTGGAGACAGGTCGGCCGGAGGACGATGTATTGAATCGCGACGCGATTTGTGTGTTCCATCGTCATTAACAGGCTCTGAACGTTACAATTAACTGTCAGTTTTGCGTCGGATTCGAAAATCTAGACTCACAGGAGATCGACCATAAGGTGCCCGAGGCAGCAACAGACCCTTGGAGACAGGTCGGCCGGAGGACGATGTATTGAATCGCGACGGGATTTGTGTGTTCCATCGTCATTAACAGGCTCTGAACGTTACAATTAACTGTCAGTTTTGCGTCGGATTCAAAAATCTAGACTCACAGGAGATCAACCATAAGGTGCCCGAGGCAGCAATAGACCCTTGGAGGCAGGTCGGCCGGAGGACGATGTATTGAATCGCGACGCGATTTGTGTGTTCCATTGTCATTAAGAGGCTCTCAACCTTACAATTAACTGTCAGGTTTGCGTCGGATTCGAAAATCTAGACTCACAGGAGAACGACCATAAGGTGTCCGAGGCAGCACTAGACCCTTGGAGACAAGTCGGCTCGAGGACGATGTATTGAATCGCGACGCAGTTTGTGTGTTCCATCGTCATTAACAGGCTCTGAACGTTACAATTAACTGCGTCGGATACGAAATTCTAGACTCACAGGAGATCGACCATAAGGTGCCCGAGGCAGCAATAGACCCTTGGAGACAGGTCGGCCGGAGGACGATGTATTGAATCGCGACGCAATTTGTGTGATCCATCGTCATTAACAGGCTCTGAACGTTACAATTAACTGTCAGTTTTGCGACGGATTCGAAAATCTAGACTCACAGGAGAACGACCATAAGGTGCCCGAGGCAGCAATAGACCCTTGGATACAGGTCGGCCGGAGGACGATGTATTGAATCGCGACGCAATTTGTGTGCTCCATTGTCATTAAGAGGCTCTGAACCTTACGATTAACTATCAGTTTTGCGTCGCATTCGAAAATCTAGACTCACAGGAGAACGACCATAAGGTGTCCGAGGCAGCAATAGACCCTTGGAGACAAGTCGGCTAGAGGACGATGTATTGAATCTCGACGCGAATTGTGTGTTCCATCGTCATTAACAGGCTCTGAACGTTACAATTTACTGTTAGGTATGCGTCGGATTCGAAAATCTAGACTCACAGGAGATCGACCATAAGGTGCCCGAGGCAGCAATAGACCCTTGGAGACAGGTCGGCCGGAGGACGATGTATTGAATCGCGACGCGATTTGTGTGTTCCATTGTCATTAAGAGGCTCTGAGCCTTACAATTAACTGTCAGTTTTGCGTCGGATTCGAAAATCTAGACTCACAGGAGAACGACCGTACGGTGTCCGAGGCAGCACTAGACCCTTGGAGACAAGTCGGCTGGAGGACGATGTATTGAATCGCGACGCAATTTGTGTGTTCCATCGTCATTAACAGGCTCTGAACGTTACAATTAACTGTCAGTTTTGCGTCGGATTCGAAAATCTAGACTCACAGGAGATCGACCATAAGGTGCCCGAGGCAGCAATAGACCCTTGGAGACAGGTCGGCCGGAGGACGATGTATTGAATCGCGACGCGATTTGTGTGTTCCATCGTCATTAACAGGCTCTGAACGTTACAATTAACTGTCAGTTTTGCGTCGGATTCGAAAATCTAGACTCACAGGAGATCGACCATAAGGTGCCCGAGGCAGCAATAGACCCTTGGAGACAGGTCGGCCGGAGGACGATGTATTGAATCGCGACGGGATTTGTGTGTTCCATCGTCATTAACAGGCTCTGAACGTTACAATTAACTGTCAGTTTTGCGTCGGATTCGAAAATCTAGACTCACAGGAGATCAACCATAAGGTGCCCGAGGCAGCAATAGACCCTTGGAGACAGGTCGGCCGGAGGACGATGTATTGAATCGCGACGCAATTTGTGTGATCCATCGTCATTAACAGGCTCTGAACGTTACAATTAACTGTCAGTTTTGCGTCGGATTCGAAAATCTAGGCTCACAGGAGAACGACCATAAGGTGCCCGAGGCAGCGATAGACCCTTGGATACAGGTCGGCCGGAGGACGATGTATTGAATCGCGACGCAATTTGTGTGCTCCATTGTCATTAAGAGTCTCTGAACCTTACGATTAACTGTCAGTTTTGCGTCGCATTCGAAAATCTAGACTCACAGGAGAACGACCATAAGGTGTCCGAGGCAGCAATAGACCCTTGGAGACAAGTCGGCTAGAGGACGATGTATTGAATCTCGACGCGATTTGTGTGTTCCATCGTCATTAACAGGCTCTGAACGTTACAATTTACTGTTAGGTATGCGTCGGATTCGAAAATCTAGACTCACAGGAGATCGACCATAAGGTGCCCGAGGCAGCAATAGACCCTTGGAGACAGGTCGGCCGGAGGACGATGTATTGAATCGCGACGCAATTTGTGTGTTCCATTGTCATTAAGAGGCTCTGAACCTTACAATTAACTGTCAGTTTTGCGTCGGATTCGAAAATCTAGACTCACAGAGGAACGACCATAAGGTACCCGAGGCAGCACTAAAACCTTGGAGACAAGTCGGCTGGAGGACGATGTATTGAATCGCGACGCGATTTGTGTGTTCCATCGACATTAACAGGCTCTGAACGTTACAATTAACTGTCAGTTTAGCGTCGGATTCGAAAATCTAGACTCACAGGAGAACGACCATAAGGTGCCCGAGGCAGCAATAGACCCTTGGAGACAGGTCGGCCGGAGGACGATGTATTGAATCGCGACGCAATTTGTGTGTTCCATCGTCATTAACAGGCTCTGAACGTTACAATTAACTGTCAGTTTTGCGTCGGATTCGAAAATCTAGACTCACAGGAGATCGACCATAAGGTGCCCGAGGCAGCAATAGACCCTTGGAGACAGGTCGGCCGGAGGACGATGTATTGAATCGCGACGCAATTTGTGTGTTCCATCGTCATTAACAGGCTCTGAACGTTACAATTAACTGTCAGTTTTGCGTCGGATTCGAAAATCTAGACTCACAGGAGATCAACCATAAGGTGCCCGAGGCAGCAATAGTCCCCTTGGAGGCAGGTCGGACGGAGGACGATGTATTGAATCGCGACGCGATTTGTGTGTTCCATTGTCATTAAGAGGCTCTGAACCTTACAATTAACTCTCAGTTTTGCGTCGGATTCGAAAATCTAGACTCACAGGAGATCAACCATAAGGTGCCCGAGGCAGCAATAGACCCTTGGAGGCAGGTCGGCCGGATGACGATGTACTGAATCGCGACGCGATTTGTGTGTTCCATCGTCATTAACAGGCTCTGAACGTTACAATTAACTGTCAGTTTTGCGTCGGATTCGAAAATCTAAACTCACAGGAGATCAACCATAAGGTGCCCGAGGCAGCAATAGACCCTTGGAGACAGGTCGGCCGGAGGACGATGTATTGAATCGCGACGCAATTTGTGTGTTCCATCGTCATTAACAGGCTCTAAACCTTACAATTAACTGTCAGTTTTGCGTCGGATTCGAAAATCTAGACTCACAGGAGATCGACCATAAGGTGCCCGAGGCAGCAATAGACCCCTGGAGACAGGTCGGCCGGAGGACGATGTATTGAATCGCGACGCAATTTGTGTATTCCATTGTCATTAAGAGGCTCTGAACCTTACGATTAACTGTCAGTTTTGCGTCGCATTCGAAAATCTAGACTCACAGGAGAACGACCATAAAGTGTCCGAGGCAGCACTAGACCCTTGCAGACAAGTCGGCTGGAGGACGATGTATTGAATCGCGACGTGATTTGTGTGTTCCATCGTCATTAACAGGCTCTGAACGTTACAATTAACTGTCCGGTTTGCGTCGGATTCGAAAATCTAGACACACAGGAGATCCACCATAAGGTGCCCGAGGCAGCAATAGACCCTTGGAGACAGGTCGGCCGGAGGACGATGTATTGAATCGCGACGCGATTTGTGTGTTCCATCGTCATTAACAGGCTCTGAACGTTACAATTAACTGTCAGTTTTGCGTCGGATTCGAAAATCTAGACTCACAGGAGATCGACCATAAGGTGCCCGAGGCAGCAACAGACCCTTGGAGACAGGTCGGCCGGAGGACGATGTATTGAATCGCGACGGGATTTGTGTGTTCCATCGTCATTAACAGGCTCTGAACGTTACAATTAACTGTCAGTTTTGCGTCGGATTCAAAAATCTAGACTCACAGGAGATCAACCATAAGGTGCCCGAGGCAGCAATAGACCCTTGGAGGCAGGTCGGCCGGAGGACGATGTATTGAATCGCGACGCGATTTGTGTGTTCCATTGTCATTAAGAGGCTCTCAACCTTACAATTAACTGTCAGGTTTGCGTCGGATTCGAAAATCTAGACTCACAGGAGAACGACCATAAGGTGTCCGAGGCAGCACTAGACCCTTGGAGACAAGTCGGCTCGAGGACGATGTATTGAATCGCGACGCAGTTTGTGTGTTCCATCGTCATTAACAGGCTCTGAACGTTACAATTAACTGCGTCGGATACGAAATTCTAGACTCACAGGAGATCGACCATAAGGTGCCCGAGGCAGCAATAGACCCTTGGAGACAGGTCGGCCGGAGGACGATGTATTGAATCGCGACGCAATTTGTGTGATCCATCGTCATTAACAGGCTCTGAACGTTACAATTAACTGTCAGTTTTGCGACGGATTCGAAAATCTAGACTCACAGGAGAACGACCATAAGGTGCCCGAGGCAGCAATAGACCCTTGGATACAGGTCGGCCGGAGGACGATGTATTGAATCGCGACGCAATTTGTGTGCTCCATTGTCATTAAGAGGCTCTGAACCTTACGATTAACTATCAGTTTTGCGTCGCATTCGAAAATCTAGACTCACAGGAGAACGACCATAAGGTGTCCGAGGCAGCAATAGACCCTTGGAGACAAGTCGGCTAGAGGACGATGTATTGAATCTCGACGCGAATTGTGTGTTCCATCGTCATTAACAGGCTCTGAACGTTACAATTTACTGTTAGGTATGCGTCGGATTCGAAAATCTAGACTCACAGGAGATCGACCATAAGGTGCCCGAGGCAGCAATAGACCCTTGGAGACAGGTCGGCCGGAGGACGATGTATTGAATCGCGACGCAATTTGTGTGTTCCATTGTCATTAAGAGGCTCTGAACCTTACAATTAACTGTCAGTTTTGCGTCGGATTCGAAAATCTAGACTCACAGAGGAACGACCATAAGGTACCCGAGGCAGCACTAAAACCTTGGAGACAAGTCGGCTGGAGGACGATGTATTGAATCGCGACGCGATTTGTGTGTTCCATCGACATTAACAGGCTCTGAACGTTACAATTAACTGTCAGTTTTGCGTCGGATTCGAAAATCTAGACTCACAGGAGATCGACCATAAGGTGCCCGAGGCAGCAATAGACCCTTGGAGACAGGTCGGCCGGAGGACGATGTATTGAATCGCGACGCGATTTGTGTGTTCCATCGTCATTAACAGGCTCTGAACGTTACAATTAACTGTCAGTTTTGCGTCGGATTCGAAAATCTAGACTCACAGGAGATCGACCATAAGGTGCCCGAGGCAGCAATAGACCCTTGGAGACAGGTCGGCCGGAGGACGATGTATTGAATCGCGACGGGATTTGTGTGTTCCATCGTCATTAACAGGCTCTGAACGTTACAATTAACTGTCAGTTTTGCGTCGGATTCGAAAATCTAGACTCACAGGAGATCAACCATAAGGTGCCCGAGGCAGCAATAGACCCTTGGAGGCAGGTCGGCCGGAGGACGATGTATTGAATCGCGACGCGATTTGTGTGTTCCATTGTCATTAAGAGGCTCTCAACCTTACAATTAACTGTCAGGTTTGCGTCGGATTCGAAAATCTAGACTCACAGGAGAACGACCATAAGGTGTCCGAGGCAGCACTAGACCCTTGGAGACAAGTCGGCTGGAGGACGATGTATTGAATCGCGACGCAGTTTGTGTGTTCCATCGTCATTAACAGGCTCTGAACGTTACAATTAACTGCGTCGGATTCGAAATTCTAGACTCACAGGAGATCGACCATAAGGTGCCCGAGGCAGCAATAGACCCTTGGAGACAGTTCGGCCGGAGGACGATGTATTGAATCGCGACGCGATTTGTGTGTTCCATTGTCATTAAGAGGCTCTGAGCCTTACAATTAACTGTCAGTTTTGCGTCGGATTCGAAAATCTAGACTCACAGGAGAACGACCATACGGTGTCCGAGGCAGCACTAGACCCTTGGAGACAAGTCGGCTGGAGGACGATGTATTGAATCGCACGCGATTTGTGTGTTCCATCGTCATTAACAGGCTCTGAATGTTACAATTAACTGTCAGTTTTGCGTCGGATTCGAAAATCTAGACTCACAGGAGATCGACCATAAGGTGCCCGAGGCAGCAATAGACCCTTGGAGACAGGTCGGCCGGAGGACGATGTATTGAATCGCGACGCAATTTGTGTGATCCATCGTCATTAACAGGCTCTGAACGTTACAATTAACTGTCAGTTTTGCGTCGGATTCGAAAATCTAGACTCACAGGAGAACGACCATAAGGTGCCCGAGGCAGCAATAGACCCTTGGATACAGGTCGGCCGGAGGACGATGTATTGAATCGCGACGCAATTTGTGTGCTCCATTGTCATTAAGAGGCTCTGAACCTTACGATTAACTGTCAGTTTTGCGTCGCATTCGAAAATCTAGACTCACAGGAGAACGACCATAAGGTGTCCGAGGCAGCAATAGACCCTTGGAGACAAGTCGGCTAGAGGACGATGTATTGAATCTCGACGCGATTTGTGTGTTCCATCGTCATTAACAGGCTCTGAACGTTACAATTTACTGTTAGGTATGCGTCGGATTCGAAAATCTAGACTCACAGGAGATCGACCATAAGGTGCCCGAGGCAGCAATAGACCCTTGGAGACAGGTCGGCCGGAGGACGATGTATTGAATCGCGACGCAATTTGTGTGTTCCATTGTCATTAAGAGGCTCTGAACCTTACAATTAACTGTCAGTTTTGCGTCGGATTCGAAAATCTAGACTCACAGAGGAACGACCATAAGGTACCCGAGGCAGCACTAAAAACTTGGAGACAAGTCGGCTGGAGGACGATGTATTGAATCGCGACGCGATTTGTGTGTTCCATCGACATTAACAGGCTCTGAACGTTACAATTAACTGTCAGTTTTGCGTCGGATTCGAAAATCTAGACTCACAGGAGAACGACCATAAGGTGCCCGAGGCAGCAATAGACCCTTGGAGACAGGTCGGCCGGAGGACGATGTATTGAATCGCGACGCAATTTGTGTGTTCCATCGTCATTAACAGGCTCTGAACGTTACAATTAACTGTCAGTTTTGCGTCGGATTCGAAAATCTAGACTCACAGGAGATCGACCATAAGGTGCCCGAGGCAGCAATAGACCCTTGGAGACAGGTCGGCCGGAGGACGATGTATTGAATCGCGACGCAATTTGTGTGTTCCATCGTCATTAACAGGCTCTGAACGTTACAATTAACTGTCAGTTTTGCGTCGGATTCGAAAATCTAGACTCACAGGAGATCAACCATAAGGTGCCCGAGGCAGCAATAGACCCTTGGAGGCAGGTCGGACGGAGGACGATGTATTGAATCGCGACGCGATTTGTGTGTTCCATTGTCATTAAGAGGCTCTGAACCTTACAATTAACTCTCAGTTTTGCGTCGGATTCGAAAATCTAGACTCACAGGAGATCAACCATAAGGTGCCCGAGGCAGCAATAGACCCTTGGAGGCAGGTCGGCCGGAGGACGATGTACTGAATCGCGACGCGATTTGTGTGTTCCATCGTCATTAACAGGCTCTGAACGTTACAATTAACTGTCAGTTTTGCGTCGGATTCGAAAATCTAGACTCACAGGAGATCAACCATAAGGTGCCCGAGGCAGCAATAGACCCTTGGAGACAGGTCGGCCGGAGGACGATGTATTGAATCGCGACGCGATTTGTGTGTTCCATCGTCATTAACAGGCTCTGAACGTTACAATTAACTGTCAGTTTTGCGTCGGATTCGAAAATCTAGACTCACAGGAGAACGACCATAAGGTGCCCGAGGCAGCAATAGACCCTTGGAGACAGGTCGGCCGGAGGACGATGTATTGAATCGCGACGCAATTTGTGTGTTCCATCGTCATTAACAGGCTCTAAACCTTACAATTAACTGTCAGTTTTGCGTCGGATTCGAAAATCTAGACTCACAGGAGATCGACCATCAGGTGCCCGAGGCAGCAATAGACCCTTGGAGACAGGTCGGCCGGAGGACGATGTATTGAATCGCGACGCGATTTGTGTGTTCCATCGTCATTAACAGGCTCTGAACGTTACAATTAACTGTCAGTTTTGCGTCGGATTCGAAAATCTAGACTCACAGGCGATCGACCATAAGGTGCCCGAGGCAGCAATAGACCCCTGGAGACAGGTCGGCCGGAGGACGATGTATTGAATCGCGACGCAATTTGTGTGTTCCATTGTCATTAAGAGGCTCTGAACCTTACGATTAACTGTCAGTTTTGCGTCGCATTCGAAAATCTAGACTCACAGGAGAACGACCATAAAGTGTCCGAGGCAGCACTAGACCCTTGCAGACAAGTCGGCTGGAGGACGATGTATTGAATCGCGACGTGATTTGTGTGTTCCATCGTCATTAACAGGCTCTGAACGTTACAATTAACTGTCCGGTTTGCGTCGGATTCGAAAATCTAGACACACAGGAGATCCACCATAAGGTGCCCGAGGCAGCAATAGACCCTTGGAGACAGGTCGGCCGGAGGACGATGTATTGAATCGCGACGCGATTTGTGTGTTCCATCGTCATTAACAGGCTCTGAACGTTACAATTAACTGTCAGTTTTGCGTCGGATTCGAAAATCTAGACTCACAGGAGATCGACCATAAGGTGCCCGAGGCAGCAATAGACCCTTGGAGACAGGTCGGCCGGAGGACGATGTATTGAATCGCGACGGGATTTGTGTGTTCCATCGTCATTAACAGGCTCTGAACGTTACAATTAACTGTCAGTTTTGCGTCGGATTCGAAAATCTAGACTCACAGGAGATCAACCATAAGGTGCCCGAGGCAGCAATAGACCCTTGGAGGCAGGTCGGCCGGAGGACGATGTATTGAATCGCGACGCGATTTGTGTGTTCCATTGTCATTAAGAGGCTCTCAACCTTACAATTAACTGTCAGGTTTGCGTCGGATTCGAAAATCTAGACTCACGGGAGAACGACCATAAGGTGTCCGAGGCAGCACTAGACCCTTGGAGACAAGTCGGCTGGAGGACGATGTATTGAATCGCGACGCAGTTTGTGAGTTCCATCGTCATTAACAGGCTCTGAACGTTACAATTAACTGCGTCGGATTCGAAATTCTAGACTCACAGGAGATCGACCATAAGGTGCCCGAGGCAGCAATAGACCCTTGGAGACAGTTCGGCCGGAGGACGATGTATTTAATCGCGACGCGATTTGTGTGTTCCATTGTCATTAAGAGGCTCTGAGCCTTACAATTAACTGTCAGTTTTGCGTCGGATTCGAAAATCTAGACTCACAGGAGAACGACCATACGGTGTCCGAGGCAGCACTAGACCCTTGGAGACAAGTCGGCTGGAGGACGATGTATTGAATCGCACGCGATTTGTGTGTTCCATCGTCATTAACAGGCTCTGAATGTTACAATTAACTGTCAGTTTTGCGTCGGATTCGAAAATCTAGACTCACAGGAGATCGACCATAAGGTGCCCGAGGCAGCAATAGACCCTTGGAGACAGGTCGGCCGGAGGACGATGTATTGAATCGCGACGCAATTTGTGTGATCCATCGTCATTAACAGGCTCTGAACGTTACAATTAACTGTCAGTTTTGCGACGGATTCGAAAATCTAGACTCACAGGAGAACGACCATAAGGTGCCCGAGGCAGCAATAGACCCTTGGATACAGGTCGGCCGGAGGACGATGTATTGAATCGCGACGCAATTTGTGTGCTCCATTGTCATTAAGAGGCTCTGAACCTTACGATTAACTATCAGTTTTGCGTCGCATTCGAAAATCTAGACTCACAGGAGAACGACCATAAGGTGTCCGAGGCAGCAATAGACCCTTGGAGACAAGTCGGCTAGAGGACGATGTATTGAATCTCGACGCGATTTGTGTGTTCCATCGTCATTAACAGGCTCTGAACGTTACAATTTACTGTTAGGTATGCGTCGGATTCAAAAATCTAGACTCACAGGAGATCGACCATAAGGTGCCCGAGGCAGCAATAGACCCTTGGAGACAGGTCGGCCGGAGGACGATGTATTGAATCGCGACGCAATTTGTGTGTTCCATTGTCATTAAGAGGCTCTGAACCTTACAATTAACTGTCAGTTTTGCGTCGGATTCGAAAATCTAGACTCACAGAGGAACGACCATAAGGTACCCGAGGCAGCACTAAAACCTTGGAGACAAGTCGGCTGGAGGACGATGTATTGAATCGCGACGCAATTTGTGTGTTCCATCGACATTAACAGGCTCTGAACGTTACAATTAACTGTCAGTTTTGCGTCGGATTCGAAAATCTAGACTCACAGGAGAACGACCATAAGGTGCCCGAGGCAGCAATAGACCCTTGGAGACAGGTCGGCCGGAGGACGATGTATTGAATCGCGACGCAATTTGTGTGTTCCATCGTCATTAACAGGCTCTGAACGTTACAATTAACTGTCAGTTTTGCGTCGGATTCGAAAATCTAGACTCACAGGAGATCGACCATAAGGTGCCCGAGGCAGCAATAGACCCTAGGAGACAGGTCGGCCGGAGGACGATGTATTGAATCGCGACGCAATTTGTGTGTTCCATTGTCATTAAGAGGCTCTGAACCTTACGATTAACTGTCAGTTTTGCGTCGCATTCGAAAATCTAGACTCACAGGAGAACGACCATAAGCTGTCCGAGGCAGCACTAGACCCTTGGAGACAAGTCGGCTGGAGGACGATGTATTGAATCGCGACGCGATTTGTGTGTTCCATCGTCATTAACAGTCTCTGAACGTTACAATTAACTGTCAGGTTTGCGTCGGATTCGAAAATCTAGACTCACAGGAGATCGACCATAAGGTGCCCGAGGCAGCAATAGACCCTTGGAGACAAGTCGGCTGGAGGACGATGTATTGAATCGCGACGCGGTTTGTGTGTTCCATTGTCATTAAGAGGCTCTGAGCCTTACAATTAACTGTCAGTTTTGCGTCGGATTCGAAAATCTAGACTCACAGGAGAACGACCGTACGGTGTCCGAGGCAGCACTAGACCCTTGGAGACAAGTCGGCTGGAGGACGATGTATTGAATCGCGACGCAATTTGTGTGTTCCATCGTCATTAACAGGCTCTGAACGTTACAATTAACTGTCAGTTTTGCGTCGGATTCGAAAATCTAGACTCACAGGAGATCGACCATAAGGTGCCCGAGGCAGCAATAGACCCGTGGAGACAGGTCGGCCGGAGGACGATGTATTGAATCGCGACGCGATTTGTGTGTTCCATCGTCATTAACAGGCTCTGAACGTTACAATTAACTGTCAGTTTTGCGTCGGATTCGAAAATCTAGACTCACAGGAGATCGACCATAAGGTGCCCGAGGCAGCAATAGACCCTTGGAGACAGGTCGGCCGGAGGACGATGTATTGAATCGCGACGCAATTTGTGTGTTCCATTGTCATTAAGAGGCTCTGAACCTTACAATTAACTGTCAGTTTTGCGTCGGATTCGAAAATCTAGACTCACAGAGGAACGACCATAAGGTACCCGAGGCAGCACTAAAACCTTGGAGACAAGTCGGCTGGAGGACGATGTATTGAATCGCGACGCAATTTGTGTGTTCCATCGACATTAACAGGCTCTGAACGTTACAATTAACTGTCAGTTTTGCGTCGGATTCGAAAATCTAGACTCACAGGAGAACGACCATAAGGTGCCCGAGGCAGCAATAGACCCTTGGAGACAGGTCGGCCGGAGGACGATGTATTGAATCGCGACGCAATTTGTGTGTTCCATCGTCATTAACAGGCTCTGAACGTTACAATTAACTGTCAGTTTTGCGTCGGATTCGAAAATCTAGACTCACAGGAGATCGACCATAAGGTGCCCGAGGCAGCAATAGACCCTAGGAGACAGGTCGGCCGGAGGACGATGTATTGAATCGCGACGCAATTTGTGTGTTCCATTGTCATTAAGAGGCTCTGAACCTTACGATTAACTGTCAGTTTTGCGTCGCATTCGAAAATCTAGACTCACAGGAGAACGACCATAAGCTGTCCGAGGCAGCACTAGACCCTTGGAGACAAGTCGGCTGGAGGACGATGTATTGAATCGCGACGCGATTTGTGTGTTCCATCGTCATTAACAGTCTCTGAACGTTACAATTAACTGTCAGGTTTGCGTCGGATTCGAAAATCTAGACTCACAGGAGATCGACCATAAGGTGCCCGAGGCAGCAATAGACCCTTGGAGACAAGTCGGCTGGAGGACGATGTATTGAATCGCGACGCGGTTTGTGTGTTCCATTGTCATTAAGAGGCTCTGAGCCTTACAATTAACTGTCAGTTTTGCGTCGGATTCGAAAATCTAGACTCACAGGAGAACGACCGTACGGTGTCCGAGGCAGCACTAGACCCTTGGAGACAAGTCGGCTGGAGGACGATGTATTGAATCGCGACGCAATTTGTGTGTTCCATCGTCATTAACAGGCTCTGAACGTTACAATTAACTGTCAGTTTTGCGTCGGATTCGAAAATCTAGACTCACAGGAGATCGACCATAAGGTGCCCGAGGCAGCAATAGACCCGTGGAGACAGGTCGGCCGGAGGACGATGTATTGAATCGCGACGCGATTTGTGTGTTCCATCGTCATTAACAGGCTCTGAACGTTACAATTAACTGTCAGTTTTGCGTCGGATTCGAAAATCTAGACTCACAGGAGATCGACCATAAGGTGCCCGAGGCAGAAATAGACCCTTGGAGACAGGTCGGCCGGAGGACGATGTATTGAATCGCGACGCAATTTGTGTGTTCCATCGTCATTAACAGGCTCTGAACCTTACAATTAACTGTCAGTTTTGCGTCGGATTCGAAAATCTAGACTCACAGGAGATCGACCATAAGGTGCCCGAGGCAGCAATAGACCCTTGGAGACAGGTCGGCCGGAGGACGATGTATTGAATCGCGACGCAATTTGTGTGTTCCATCGTCATTAACAGGCTCTGAACGTTACAATTAACTGTCAGTTTTGCGGCGGATTCGAAAATCTAGACTCACAGGAGATCAACCATAAGGTGCCCGAGGCAGCAATAGACCCTTGGAGGCAGGTCGGACGGAGGACGATGTATTGAATCGCGACGTGATTTGTGTGTTCCATTGTCATTAAGAGGCTCTGAACCTTACAATTAACTGTCAGTTTTGCGTCGGATTCGAAAATCTAGACTCACAGGAGATCAACCATAAGGTGCCCGAGGCAGCAATAGACCCTTGGAGACAGGTCGGCCGGAGGACGATGTATTGAATCGCGACGCGATTTGTGTGTTCCATCGTCATTAACAGGCTCTGAACGTTACAATTAACTGTCAGTTTTGCGTCGGATTCGAAAATCTAGACTCACAGGAGAACGACCATAAGGTGCCCGAGGCAGCAATAGACCCTTGGAGACAGGTCGGCCGGAGGACGATGTATTGAATCGCGACGCAATTTGTGTGTTCCATCGTCATTAACAGGCTCTAAACCTTACAATTAACTGTCAGTTTTGCGTCGGATTCGAAAATCTAGACTCACAGGAGATCGACCATCAGGTGCCCGAGGCAGCAATAGACCCTTGGAGACAGGTCGGCCGGAGGACGATGTATTGAATCGCGACGCGATTTGTGTGTTCCATCGTCATTAACAGGCTCTGAACGTTACAATTAACTGTCAGTTTTGCGTCGGATTCGAAAATCTAGACTCACAGGCGATCGACCATAAGGTGCCCGAGGCAGCAATAGACCCCTGGAGACAGGTCGGCCGGAGGACGATGTATTGAATCGCGACGCAATTTGTGTGTTCCATTGTCATTAAGAGGCTCTGAACCTTACGATTAACTGTCAGTTTTGCGTCGCATTCGAAAATCTAGACTCACAGGAGAACGACCATAAAGTGTCCGAGGCAGCACTAGACCCTTGCAGACAAGTCGGCTGGAGGACGATGTATTGAATCGCGACGTGATTTGTGTGTTCCATCGTCATTAACAGGCTCTGAACGTTACAATTAACTGTCCGGTTTGCGTCGGATTCGAAAATCTAGACACACAGGAGATCCACCATAAGGTGCCCGAGGCAGCAATAGACCCTTGGAGACAGGTCGGCCGGAGGACGATGTATTGAATCGCGACGCGATTTGTGTGTTCCATCGTCATTAACAGGCTCTGAACGTTACAATTAACTGTCAGTTTTGCGTCGGATTCGAAAATCTAGACTCACAGGAGATCGACCATAAGGTGCCCGAGGCAGCAATAGACCCTTGGAGACAGGTCGGCCGGAGGACGATGTATTGAATCGCGACGGGATTTGTGTGTTCCATCGTCATTAACAGGCTCTGAACGTTACAATTAACTGTCAGTTTTGCGTCGGATTCGAAAATCTAGACTCACAGGAGATCAACCATAAGGTGCCCGAGGCAGCAATAGACCCTTGGAGGCAGGTCGGCCGGAGGACGATGTATTGAATCGCGACGCGATTTGTGTGTTCCATTGTCATTAAGAGGCTCTCAACCTTACAATTAACTGTCAGGTTTGCGTCGGATTCGAAAATCTAGACTCACGGGAGAACGACCATAAGGTGTCCGAGGCAGCACTAGACCCTTGGAGACAAGTCGGCTGGAGGACGATGTATTGAATCGCGACGCAGTTTGTGTGTTCCATCGTCATTAACAGGCTCTGAACGTTACAATTAACTGCGTCGGATTCGAAATTCTAGACTCACAGGAGATCGACCATAAGGTGCCCGAGGCAGCAATAGACCCTTGGAGACAGTTCGGCCGGAGGACGATGTATTTAATCGCGACGCGATTTGTGTGTTCCATTGTCATTAAGAGGCTCTGAGCCTTACAATTAACTGTCAGTTTTGCGTCGGATTCGAAAATCTAGACTCACAGGAGAACGACCATACGGTGTCCGAGGCAGCACTAGACCCTTGGAGACAAGTCGGCTGGAGGACGATGTATTGAATCGCACGCGATTTGTGTGTTCCATCGTCATTAACAGGCTCTGAATGTTACAATTAACTGTCAGTTTTGCGTCGGATTCGAAAATCTAGACTCACAGGAGATCGACCATAAGGTGCCCGAGGCAGCAATAGACCCTTGGAGACAGGTCGGCCGGAGGACGATGTATTGAATCGCGACGCAATTTGTGTGATCCATCGTCATTAACAGGCTCTGAACGTTACAATTAACTGTCAGTTTTGCGACGGATTCGAAAATCTAGACTCACAGGAGAACGACCATAAGGTGCCCGAGGCAGCAATAGACCCTTGGATACAGGTCGGCCGGAGGACGATGTATTGAATCGCGACGCAATTTGTGTGCTCCATTGTCATTAAGAGGCTCTGAACCTTACGATTAACTATCAGTTTTGCGTCGCATTCGAAAATCTAGACTCACAGGAGAACGACCATAAGGTGTCCGAGGCAGCAATAGACCCTTGGAGACAAGTCGGCTAGAGGACGATGTATTGAATCTCGACGCGATTTGTGTGTTCCATCGTCATTAACAGGCTCTGAACGTTACAATTTACTGTTAGGTATGCGTCGGATTCGAAAATCTAGACTCACAGGAGATCGACCATAAGGTGCCCGAGGCAGCAATAGACCCTTGGAGACAGGTCGGCCGGAGGACGATGTATTGAATCGCGACGCAATTTGTGTGTTCCATTGTCATTAAGAGGCTCTGAACCTTACAATTAACTGTCAGTTTTGCGTCGGATTCGAAAATCTAGACTCACAGAGGAACGACCATAAGGTACCCGAGGCAGCACTAAAACCTTGGAGACAAGTCGGCTGGAGGACGATGTATTGAATCGCGACGCGATTTGTGTGTTCCATCGACATTAACAGGCTCTGAACGTTACAATTAACTGTCAGTTTTGCGTCGGATTCGAAAATCTAGACTCACAGGAGAACGACCATAAGGTGCCCGAGGCAGCAATAGACCCTTGGAGACAGGTCGGCCGGAGGACGATGTATTGAATCGCGACGCAATTTGTGTGTTCCATCGTCATTAACAGGCTCTGAACGTTACAATTAACTGTCAGTTTTGCGTCGGATTCGAAAATCTAGACTCACAGGAGATCGACCATAAGGTGCCCGAGGCAGCAATAGACCCTAGGAGACAGGTCGGCCGGAGGACGATGTATTGAATCGCGACGCAATTTGTGTGTTCCATTGTCATTAAGAGGCTCTGAACCTTACGATTAACTGTCAGTTTTGCGTCGCATTCGAAAATCTAGACTCACAGGAGAACGACCATAAGCTGTCCGAGGCAGCACTAGACCCTTGGAGACAAGTCGGCTGGAGGACGATGTATTGAATCGCGACGCGATTTGTGTGTTCCATCGTCATTAACAGTCTCTGAACGTTACAATTAACTGTCAGGTTTGCGTCGGATTCGAAAATCTAGACTCACAGGAGATCGACCATAAGGTGCCCGAGGCAGCAATAGACCCTTGGAGACAAGTCGGCTGGAGGACGATGTATTGAATCGCGACGCGGTTTGTGTGTTCCATTGTCATTAAGAGGCTCTGAGCCTTACAATTAACTGTCAGTTTTGCGTCGGATTCGAAAATCTAGACTCACAGGAGAACGACCGTACGGTGTCCGAGGCAGCACTAGACCCTTGGAGACAAGTCGGCTGGAGGACGATGTATTGAATCGCGACGCAATTTGTGTGTTCCATCGTCATTAACAGGCTCTGAACGTTACAATTAACTGTCAGTTTTGCGTCGGATTCGAAAATCTAGACTCACAGGAGATCGACCATAAGGTGCCCGAGGCAGCAATAGACCCGTGGAGACAGGTCGGCCGGAGGACGATGTATTGAATCGCGACGCGATTTGTGTGTTCCATCGTCATTAACAGGCTCTGAACGTTACAATTAACTGTCAGTTTTGCGTCGGATTCGAAAATCTAGACTCACAGGAGATCGACCATAAGGTGCCCGAGGCAGAAATAGACCCTTGGAGACAGGTCGGCCGGAGGACGATGTATTGAATCGCGACGCAATTTGTGTGTTCCATCGTCATTAACAGGCTCTGAACCTTACAATTAACTGTCAGTTTTGCGTCGGATTCGAAAATCTAGACTCACAGGAGATCGACCATAAGGTGCCCGAGGCAGCAATAGACCCTTGGAGACAGGTCGGCCGGAGGACGATGTATTGAATCGCGACGCGATTTGTGTGTTCCATCGTCATTAACAGGCTCTGAACGTTACAATTAACTGTCAGTTTTGCGTCGGATTCGAAAATCTAGACTCACAGGAGATCGACCATAAGGTGCCCGAGGCAGCAATAGACCCTTGGAGACAGGTCGGCCGGAGGACGATGTATTGAATCGCGGCGCAATTTGTGTGTTCCATTGTCATTAAGAGGCTCTGAACCTTACGATTAACTGTCAGTTTTGCGTCGCATTCGAAAATCTAGACTCACAGGAGAACGACCATAAGGTGTCCGAGGCAGCACTAGACCCTTGGAGACAAGTCGGCTGGAGGACGATGTATTGAATCGCGACGCGATTTGTGTGTTGCATCGTCATTAACAGGCTCTGAACGTTACAATTAACTGTCAGGTTTGCGTCGGATTCGAAAATCTAGACTCTCAGGAGATCGACCATAAGGTGCCCGAGGCAGCAATAGACCCTTGGAGACAAGTCGGCCGGAGGACGATGTATTGAATCGCGACGCGATTTGTGTGTTCCATTGTCATTAAGAGGCTCTGAGCCTCACAATTAACTGTCAATTTTGCGTCGGATTCGAAAATCTAGACTCACAGGAGAACGACCGTACGGTGCCCGAGGCAGCAATAGACCCTTGGAGACAGGTCGGCCGGAGGACGATGTATTGAATCGCGACGCAATTTGTGTGTTCCATCGTCATTAACAGGCTCTGAACGTTACAATTAACTGTCAGTTTTGCGGCGGATTCGAAAATCTAGACTCACAGGAGATCAACCATAAGGTGCCCGAGGCAGCAATAGACCCTTGGAGGCAGGTCGGACGGAGGACGATGTATTGAATCGCGACGTGATTTGTGTGTTCCATTGTCATTAAGAGGCTCTGAACATAACAATTAACTGTCAGTTTTGCGTCGGATTCGAAAATCTAGACTCACAGGAGAACGACCATAGGCAGCACTAGACCCTTGGAGACAAGTCGGCTGGAGGACGATGTATTGAATCGCGACGCAGTTTGTGTGTTCCATCGTCATTAACAGGCTCTGAACGTTACAAATAACTGCGTCGGATTCGAAATTCTAGACTCACAGGAGATCGACCATAAGGTGCCCGAGGCAGCAATAGACCCTTGGAGACAGTTCGGCCGGAGGACGATGTATTTAATCGCGACGCGATTTGTGTGTTCCATTGTCATTAAGAGGCTCTGAGCCTTACAATTAACTGTCAGTTTTGCGTCGGATTCGAAAATCTAGACTCACAGGAGAACGACCATACGGTGTCCGAGGCAGCACTAGACCCTTGGAGACAAGTCGGCTGGAGGACGATGTATTGAATCGCACGCGATTTGTGTGTTCCATCGTCATTAACAGGCTCTGAATGTTACAATTAACTGTCAGTTTTGCGTCGGATTCGAAAATCTAGACTCACAGGAGATCGACCATAAGGTGCCCGAGGCAGCAATAGACCCTTGGAGACAGGTCGGCCGGAGGACGATGTATTGAATCGCGACGCAATTTGTGTGATCCATCGTCATTAACAGGCTCTGAACGTTACAATTAACTGTCAGTTTTGCGACGGATTCGAAAATCTAGACTCACAGGAGAACGACCATAAGGTGCCCGAGGCAGCAATAGACCCTTGGATACAGGTCGGCCGGAGGACGATGTATTGAATCGCGACGCAATTTGTGTGCTCCATTGTCATTAAGAGGCTCTGAACCTTACGATTAACTATCAGTTTTGCGTCGCATTCGAAAATCTAGACTCACAGGAGAACGACCATAAGGTGTCCGAGGCAGCAATAGACCCTTGGAGACAAGTCGGCTAGAGGACGATGTATTGAATCTCGACGCGATTTGTGTGTTCCATCGTCATTAACAGGCTCTGAACGTTACAATTTACTGTTAGGTATGCGTCGGATTCGAAAATCTAGACTCACAGGAGATCGACCATAAGGTGCCCGAGGCAGCAATAGACCCTTGGAGACAGGTCGGCCGGAGGACGATGTATTGAGTCGCGACGCAATTTGTGTGTTCCATTGTCATTAAGAGGCTCTGAACCTTACAATTAACTGTCAGTTTTGCGTCGGATTCGAAAATCTAGACTCACAGAGGAACGACCATAAGGTACCCGAGGCAGCACTAAAACCTTGGAGACAAGTCGGCTGGAGGACGATGTATTGAATCGCGACGCGATTTGTGTGTTCCATCGACATTAACAGGCTCTGAACGTTACAATTAACTGTCAGTTTTGCGTCGGATTCGAAAATCTAGACTCACAGGAGAACGACCATAAGGTGCCCGAGGCAGCAATAGACCCTTGGAGACAGGTCGGCCGGAGGACGATGTATTGAATCGCGACGCAATTTGTGTGTTCCATCGTCATTAACAGGCTCTGAACGTTACAATTAACTGTCAGTTTTGCGTCGGATTCGAAAATCTAGACTCACAGGAGATCGACCATAAGGTGCCCGAGGCAGCAATAGACCCTTGGAGACAGGTCGGCCGGAGGACGATGTATTGAATCGCGACGCAATTTGTGTGTTCCATTGTCATTAAGAGGCTCTGAACCTTACGATTAACTGTCAGTTTTGCGTCGCATTGGAAAATCTAGACTCACAGGAGAACGACCATAAGCTGTCCGAGGCAGCACTAGACCCTTGGAGACAAGTCGGCTGGAGGACGATGTATTGAATCGCGACGCGATTTGTGTGTTCCATCGTCATTAACAGTCTCTGAACGTTACAATTAACTGTCAGGTTTGCGTCGGATTCGAAAATCTAGACTCACAGGAGATCGACCATAAGGTGCCCGAGGCAGCAATAGACCCTTGGAGACAAGTCGGCCGGAGGACGATGTATTGAATCGCGACGCGGTTTGTGTGTTCCATTGTCATTAAGAGGCTCTGAGCCTTACAATTAACTGTCAGTTTAGCGTCGGATTCGAAAATCTAGACTCACAGGAGAACGACCGTACGGTGTCCGAGGCAGCACTAGACCCTTGGAGACAAGTCGGCTGGAGGACGATGTATTGAATCGCGACGCAATTTGTGTGTTCCATCGTCATTAACAGGCTCTGAACGTTACAATTAACTGTCAGTTTTGCGTCGGATTCGAAAATCTAGACTCACAGGAGATCGACCATAAGGTGCCCGAGGCAGCAATAGACCCGTGGAGACAGGTCGGCCGGAGGACGATGTATTGAATCGCGACGCGATTTGTGTGTTCCATCGTCATTAACAGGCTCTGAACGTTACAATTAACTGTCAGTTTTGCGTCGGATTCGAAAATCTAGACTCACAGGAGATCGACCATAAGGTGCCCGAGGCAGCAATAGACCCTTGGAGACAGGTCGGCCGGAGGACGATGTATTGAATCGCGACGCAATTTGTGTGTTCCATCGTCATGAACAGGCTCTGAACCTTACAATTAACTGTCAGTTTTGCGTCGGATTCGAAAATCTAGACTCACAGGAGATCGACCATAAGGTGCCCGAGGCAGCAATAGACCCTTGGAGACAGGTCGGCCGGAGGACGATGTATTGAATCGCGACGCGATTTGTGTGTTCCATCGTCATTAACAGGCTCTGAACGTTACAATTAACTGTCAGTTTTGCGTCGGATTCGAAAATCTAGACTCACAGGAGATCGACCATAAGGTGCCCGAGGCAGCAATAGACCCTTGGAGACAGGTCGGCCGGAGGACGATGTATTGAATCGCGGCGCAATTTGTGTGTTCCATTGTCATTAAGAGGCTCTGAACCTTACGATTAACTGTCAGTTTTGCGTCGCATTCGAAAATCTAGACTCACAGGAGAACGACCATAAGGTGTCCGAGGCAGCACTAGACCCTTGGAGACAAGTCGGCTGGAGGACGATGTATTGAATCGCGACGCGATTTGTGTGTTGCATCGTCATTAACAGGCTCTGAACGTTACAATTAACTGTCAGGTTTGCGTCGGATTCGAAAAGCTAGACTCTCAGGAGATCGCCCATAAGGTGCCCGAGGCAGCAATAGACCCTTGGAGACAAGTCGGCCGGAGGACGATGTATTGAATCGCGACGCGATTTGTGTGTTCCATTGTCATTAAGAGGCTCTGAGCCTCACAATTAACTGTCAATTTTGCGTCGGATTCGAAAATCTAGACTCACAGGAGAACGACCGTACGGTGCCCGAGGCAGCAATAGACCCTTGGAGACAGGTCGGCCGGAGGACGATGTATTGAATCGCGACGCAATTTGTGTGTTCCATCGTCATTAACAGGCTCTGAACGTTACAATTAACTGTCAGTTTTGCGGCGGATTCGAAAATCTAGACTCACAGGAGATCAACCATAAGGTGCCCGAGGCAGCAATAGACCCTTGGAGGCAGGTCGGACGGAGGACGATGTATTGAATCGCGACGTGATTTGTGTGTTCCATTGTCATTAAGAGGCTCTGAACCTTACAATTAACTGTCAGTTTTGCGTCGGATTCGAAAATCTAGACTCACAGGAGAACGACCATAGGCAGCACTAGACCCTTGGAGACAAGTCGGCTGGAGGACGATGTATTGAATCGCGACGCAGTTTGTGTGTTCCATCGTCATTAACAGGCTCTGAACGTTACAAATAACTGCGTCGGATTCGAAATTCTAGACTCACAGGAGATCGACCATAAGGTGCCCGAGGCAGCAATAGACCCTTGGAGACAGTTCGGCCGGAGGACGATGTATTGAATCGCGACGCGATTTGTGTGTTCCATTGTCATTAAGAGGCTCTGAGCCTTACAATTAACTGTCAGTTTTGCGTCGGATTCGAAAATCTAGACTCACAGGAGAACGACCATACGGTGTCCGAGGCAGCACTAGACCCTTGGAGACAAGTCGGCTGGAGGACGATGTATTGAATCACGACGCAATTTGTGTGTTCCATCGTCATTAACAGGCTCTGAACGTTACAATTAACTGTCAGTTTTGCGTCGGATTCGAAAATCTAGACTCACAGGAGAACGACCATAAGGTGCCCGAGGCAGCAATAGACCCTTGGAGACAGGTCGGCCGGAGGACGATGTATTGAATCGCGACGCAATTTGTGTGTTCCATCGTCATTAACAGGCTCTGAACCTTACAATTAACTGTCAGTTTTGCGTCGGATTCGAAAATCTAGACTCACAGGAGATCGACCATAAGGTGCCCGAGGCAGCAATAGACCCTTGGAGACAGGTCGGCCGGAGGACGATGTATTGAATCGCGACGCAATTTGTGTGTTCCATCGTCATTAACAGGCTCTGAACGTTACAATTAACTGTCAGTTTTGCGTCGGATTCGAAAATCTAGACTCACAGGAGATCAACCATAAGGTGCCCGAGGCAGCAATAGACCCTTGGAGGCAGGTCGGACGGAGGACGATGTATTGAATCGCGACGCGATTTGTGTGTTCCATTGTCATTAAGAGGCTCTGAACCTTACAATTAACTCTCAGTTTTGCGTCGGATTCGAAAATCTAGACTCACAGGAGATCAACCATAAGGTGCCCGAGGCAGCAATAGACCCTTGGAGGCAGGTCGGCCGGAGGACGATGTACTGAATCGCGACGCGATTTGTGTGTTCCATCGTCATTAACAGGCTCTGAACCTTACAATTAACTGTCAGTTTTGCGTCGGATTCGAAAATCTAGACTCACAGGAGAACGACCATAGGCAGCACTAGACCCTTGGAGACAAGTCGGCTGGAGGACGATGTATTGAATCGCGACGCAGTTTGTGTGTTCCATCGTCATTAACAGGCTCTGAACGTTACAAATAACTGCGTCGGATTCGAAATTCTAGACTCACAGGAGATCGACCATAAGGTGCCCGAGGCAGCAATAGACCCTTGGAGACAGTTCGGCCGGAGGACGATGTATTGAATCGCGACGCGATTTGTGTGTTCCATTGTCATTAAGAGGCTCTGAGCCTTACAATTAACTGTCAGTTTTGCGTCGGATTCGAAAATCTAGACTCACAGGAGAACGACCATACGGTGTCCGAGGCAGCACTAGACCCTTGGAGACAAGTCGGCTGGAGGACGATGTATTGAATCACGACGCAATTTGTGTGTTCCATCGTCATTAACAGGCTCTGAACGTTACAATTAACTGTCAGTTTTGCGTCGGATTCGAAAATCTAGACTCACAGGAGAACGACCATAAGGTGCCCGAGGCAGCAATAGACCCTTGGAGACAGGTCGGCCGGAGGACGATGTATTGAATCGCGACGCAATTTGTGTGTTCCATCGTCATTAACAGGCTCTGAACCTTACAATTAACTGTCAGTTTTGCGTCGGATTCGAAAATCTAGACTCACAGGAGATCGACCATAAGGTGCCCGAGGCAGCAATAGACCCTTGGAGACAGGTCGGCCGGAGGACGATGTATTGAATCGCGACGCAATTTGTGTGTTCCATCGTCATTAACAGGCTCTGAACGTTACAATTAACTGTCAGTTTTGCGTCGGATTCGAAAATCTAGACTCACAGGAGATCAACCATAAGGTGCCCGAGGCAGCAATAGACCCTTGGAGGCAGGTCGGACGGAGGACGATGTATTGAATCGCGACGCGATTTGTGTGTTCCATTGTCATTAAGAGGCTCTGAACCTTACAATTAACTGTCAGTTTTGCGTCGGATTCGAAAATCTAGACTCACATAGGAACGACCATAAGGTACCCGAGGCAGCACTAAAACCTTGGAGACAAGTCGGCTGGAGGACGATGTATTGAATCGCGACGCGATTTGTGTGTTCCATCGACATTAACAGGCTCTGAACGTTACAATTAACTGTCAGTTTTGCGTCGGATTCGAAAATCTAGACTCACAGGAGAACGACCATAAGGTGCCCGAGGCAGCAATAGACCCTTGGAGACAGGTCGGCCGGAGGACGATGTATTGAATCGCGACGCAATTTGTGTGTTCCATCGTCATTAACAGGCTCTGAACGTTACAATTAACTGTCAGTTTTGCGTCGGATTCGAAAATCTAGACTCACAGGAGATCGACCATAAGGTGCCCGAGGCAGCAATAGACCCTTGGAGACAGGTCGGCCGGAGGACGATGTATTGAATCGCGACGCAATTTGTGTGTTCCATTGTCATTAAGAGGCTCTGAACCTTACGATTAACTGTCAGTTTTGCGTCGCATTGGAAAATCTAGACTCACAGGAGAACGACCATAAGCTGTCCGAGGCAGCACTAGACCCTTGGAGACAAGTCGGCTGGAGGACGATGTATTGAATCGCGACGCGATTTGTGTGTTCCATCGTCATTAACAGTCTCTGAACGTTACAATTAACTGTCAGGTTTGCGTCGGATTCGAAAATCTAGACTCACAGGAGATCGACCATAAGGTGCCCGAGGCAGCAATAGACCCTTGGAGACAAGTCGGCCGGAGGACGATGTATTGAATCGCGACGCGGTTTGTGTGTTCCATTGTCATTAAGAGGCTCTGAGCCTTACAATTAACTGTCAGTTTTGCGTCGGATTCGAAAATCTAGACTCACAGGAGAACGACCGTACGGTGTCCGAGGCAGCACTAGACCCTTGGAGACAAGTCGGCTGGAGGACGATGTATTGAATCGCGACGCAATTTGTGTGTTCCATCGTCATTAACAGGCTCTGAACGTTACAATTAACTGTCAGTTTTGCGTCGGATTCGAAAATCTAGACTCACAGGAGATCGACCATAAGGTGCCCGAGGCAGCAATAGACCCGTGGAGACAGGTCGGCCGGAGGACGATGTATTGAATCGCGACGCGATTTGTGTGTTCCATCGTCATTAACAGGCTCTGAACGTTACAATTAACTGTCAGTTTTGCGTCGGATTCGAAAATCTAGACTCACAGGAGATCGACCATAAGGTGCCCGAGGCAGCAATAGACCCTTGGAGACAGGTCGGCCGGAGGACGATGTATTGAATCGCGACGCAATTTGTGTGTTCCATCGTCATGAACAGGCTCTGAACCTTACAATTAACTGTCAGTTTTGCGTCGGATTCGAAAATCTAGACTCACAGGAGATCGACCATACGGTGTCCGAGGCAGCACTAGACCCTTGGAGACAAGTCGGCTGGAGGACGATGTATTGAATCACGACGCAATTTGTGTGTTCCATCGTCATTAACAGGCTCTGAACGTTACAATTAACTGTCAGTTTTGCGTCGGATTCGAAAATCTAGACTCACAGGAGAACGACCATAAGGTGCCCGAGGCAGCAATAGACCCTTGGAGACAGGTCGGCCGGAGGACGATGTATTGAATCGCGACGCAATTTGTGTGTTCCATCGTCATTAACAGGCTCTGAACCTTACAATTAACTGTCAGTTTTGCGTCGGATTCGAAAATCTAGACTCACAGGAGATCGACCATAAGGTGCCCGAGGCAGCAATAGACCCTTGGAGACAGGTCGGCCGGAGGACGATGTATTGAATCGCGACGCAATTTGTGTGTTCCATCGTCATTAACAGGCTCTGAACGTTACAATTAACTGTCAGTTTTGCGTCGGATTCGAAAATCTAGACTCACAGGAGATCAACCATAAGGTGCCCGAGGCAGCAATAGACCCTTGGAGGCAGGTCGGACGGAGGACGATGTATTGAATCGCGACGCGATTTGTGTGTTCCATTGTCATTAAGAGGCTCTGAACCTTACAATTAACTCTCAGTTTTGCGTCGGATTCGAAAATCTAGACTCACAGGAGATCAACCATAAGGTGCCCGAGGCAGCAATAGACCCTTGGAGGCAGGTCGGCCGGAGGACGATGTACTGAATCGCGACGCGATTTGTGTGTTCCATCGTCATTAACAGGCTCTGAACGTTACAATTAACTGTCAGTTTTGCGTCGGATTCGAAAATCTAGACTCACAGAAGATCAACCATAAGGTGCCCGAGGCAGCAATAGACCCTTGGAGACAGGTCGGCCGGAGGACGATGTATTGAATCGCGACTCGATTTGTGTGTTCCATCGTCATTAACAGGCTCTGAACGTTACAATTAACTGTCAGTATTGCGTCGGATTCGAAAATCTAGACTCACAGGAGATCGACCATAAGGTGCCCGAGGCAGCAATAGACCCTTGGAGACAGGTCGGCCGGAGGACGATGTATTGAGTCGCGACGCAATTTGTGTGTTCCATTGTCATTAAGAGGCTCTGAACCTTACAATTAACTGTCAGTTTTGCGTCGGATTCGAAAATCTAGACTCACAGAGGAACGACCATAAGGTACCCGAGGCAGCACTAAAACCTTGGAGACAAGTCGGCTGGAGGACGATGTATTGAATCGCGACGCGATTTGTGTGTTCCATCGACATTAACAGGCTCTGAACGTTACAATTAACTGTCAGTTTTGCGTCGGATTCGAAAATCTAGACTCACAGGAGAACGACCATAAGGTGCCCGAGGCAGCAATAGACCCTTGGAGACAGGTCGGCCGGAGGACGATGTATTGAATCGCGACGCAATTTGTGTGTTCCATCGTCATTAACAGGCTCTGAACGTTACAATTAACTGTCAGTTTTGCGTCGGATTCGAAAATCTAGACTCACAGGAGATCGACCATAAGGTGCCCGAGGCAGCAATAGACCCTTGGAGACAGGTCGGCCGGAGGACGATGTATTGAATCGCGACGCAATTTGTGTGTTCCATTGTCATTAAGAGGCTCTGAACCTTACGATTAACTGTCAGTTTTGCGTCGCATTGGAAAATCTAGACTCACAGGAGAACGACCATAAGCTGTCCGAGGCAGCACTAGACCCTTGGAGACAAGTCGGCTGGAGGACGATGTATTGAATCGCGACGCGATTTGTGTGTTCCATCGTCATTAACAGTCTCTGAACGTTACAATTAACTGTCAGGTTTGCGTCGGATTCGAAAATCTAGACTCACAGGAGATCGACCATAAGGTGCCCGAGGCAGCAATAGACCCTTGGAGACAAGTCGGCCGGAGGACGATGTATTGAATCGCGACGCGGTTTGTGTGTTCCATTGTCATTAAGAGGCTCTGAGCCTTACAATTAACTGTCAGTTTTGCGTCGGATTCGAAAATCTAGACTCACAGGAGAACGACCGTACGGTGTCCGAGGCAGCACTAGACCCTTGGAGACAAGTCGGCTGGAGGACGATGTATTGAATCGCGACGCAATTTGTGTGTTCCATCGTCATTAACAGGCTCTGAACGTTACAATTAACTGTCAGTTTTGCGTCGGATTCGAAAATCTAGACTCACAGGAGATCGACCATAAGGTGCCCGAGGCAGCAATAGACCCGTGGAGACAGGTCGGCCGGAGGACGATGTATTGAATCGCGACGCGATTTGTGTGTTCCATCGTCATTAACAGGCTCTGAACGTTACAATTAACTGTCAGTTTTGCGTCGGATTCGAAAATCTAGACTCACAGGAGATCGACCATAAGGTGCCCGAGGCAGCAATAGACCCTTGGAGACAGGTCGGCCGGAGGACGATGTATTGAATCGCGACGCAATTTGTGTGTTCCATCGTCATGAACAGGCTCTGAACCTTACAATTAACTGTCAGTTTTGCGTCGGATTCGAAAATCTAGACTCACAGGAGATCGACCATACGGTGTCCGAGGCAGCACTAGACCCTTGGAGACAAGTCGGCTGGAGGACGATGTATTGAATCACGACGCAATTTGTGTGTTCCATCGTCATTAACAGGCTCTGAACGTTACAATTAACTGTCAGTTTTGCGTCGGATTCGAAAATCTAGACTCACAGGAGAACGACCATAAGGTGCCCGAGGCAGCAATAGACCCTTGGAGACAGGTCGGCCGGAGGACGATGTATTGAATCGCGACGCAATTTGTGTGTTCCATCGTCATTAACAGGCTCTGAACCTTACAATTAACTGTCAGTTTTGCGTCGGATTCGAAAATCTAGACTCACAGGAGATCGACCACAAGGTGCCCGAGGCAGCAATAGACCCTTGGAGACAGGTCGGCCGGAGGACGATGTATTGAATCGCGACGCAATTTGTGTGTTCCATCGTCATTAACAGGCTCTGAACGTTACAATTAACTGTCAGTTTTGCGTCGGATTCGAAAATCTAGACTCACAGGAGATCAACCATAAGGTGCCCGAGGCAGCAATAGACCCTTGGAGGCAGGTCGGACGGAGGACGATGTATTGAATCGCGACGCGATTTGTGTGTTCCATTGTCATTAAGAGGCTCTGAACCTTACAATTAACTCTCAGTTTTGCGTCGGATTCGAAAATCTAGACTCACAGGAGATCAACCATAAGGTGCCCGAGGCAGCAATAGACCCTTGGAGGCAGGTCGGCCGGAGGACGATGTACTGAATCGCGACGCGATTTGTGTGTTCCATCGTCATTAACAGGCTCTGAACGTTACAATTAACTGTCAGTTTTGCGTCGGATTCGAAAATCTAGACTCACAGGAGATCAACCATAAGGTGCCCGAGGCAGCAATAGACCCTTGGAGACAGGTCGGCCGGAGGACGATGTATTGAATCGCGACTCGATTTGTGTGTTCCATCGTCATTAACAGGCTCTGAACGTTACAATTAACTGTCAGTTTTGCGTCGGATTCGAAAATCTAGACTCACAGGAGATCGACCATAAGGTGCCCGAGGCAGCAATAGACCCTTGGAGACAGGTCGGCCGGAGGACGATGTATTGAGTCGCGACGCAATTTGTGTGTTCCATTGTCATTAAGAGGCTCTGAACCTTACAAATAACTGTCAGTTTTGCGTCGGATTCGAAAATCTAGACTCACAGAGGAACGACCATAAGGTACCCGAGGCAGCACTAAAACCTTGGAGACAAGTCGGCTGGAGGACGATGTATTGAATCGCGACGCGATTTGTGTGTTCCATCGACATTAACAGGCTCTGAACGTTACAATTAACTGTCAGTTTTGCGTCGGATTCGAAAATCTAGACTCACAGGAGAACGACCATAAGGTGCCCGAGGCAGCAATAGACCCTTGGAGACAGGTCGGCCGGAGGACGATGTATTGAATCGCGACGCAATTTGTGTGTTCCATCGTCATTAACAGGCTCTGAACGTTACAATTAACTGTCAGTTTTGCGTCGGATTCGAAAATCTAGACTCACAGGAGATCGACCATAAGGTGCCCGAGGCAGCAATAGACCCTTGGAGACAGGTCGGCCGGAGGACGATGTATTGAATCGCGACGCAATTTGTGTGTTCCATTGTCATTAAGAGGCTCTGAACCTTACGATTAACTGTCAGTTTTGCGTCGCATTGGAAAATCTAGACTCACAGGAGAACGACCATAAGCTGTCCGAGGCAGCACTAGACCCTTGGAGACAAGTCGGCTGGAGGACGATGTATTGAATCGCGACGCGATTTGTGTGTTCCATCGTCATTAACAGGCTCTGAACGTTACAATTAACTGTCAGTTTTGCGTCGGATTCGAAAATCTAGACTCACAGGAGATCGACCATAAGGTGCCCGAGGCAGCAATAGACCCTTGGAGACAGGTCGGCCGGAGGACGATGTATTGAATCGCGACGCAATTTGTGTGTTCCATCGTCATTAACAGGCTCTGAACGTTACAATTAACTGTCAGTTTTGCGTCGGATTCGAAAATCTAGACTCACAGGAGATCAACCATAAGGTGCCCGAGGCAGCAATAGACCCTTGGAGGCAGGTCGGACGGAGGACGATGTATTGAATCGCGACGCGATTTGTGTGTTCCATTGTCATTAAGAGGCTCTGAACCTTACAATTAACTCTCAGTTTTGCGTCGGATTCGAAAATCTAGACTCACAGGAGATCAACCATAAGGTGCCCGAGGCAGCAATAGACCCTTGGAGGCAGGTCGGCCGGAGGACGATGTACTGAATCGCGACGCGATTTGTGTGTTCCATCGTCATTAACAGGCTCTGAACGTTACAATTAACTGTCAGTTTTGCGTCGGATTCGAAAATCTAGACTCACAGGAGATCAACCATAAGGTGCCCGAGGCAGCAATAGACCCTTGGAGACAGGTCGGCCGGAGGACGATGTATTGAATCGCGACTCGATTTGTGTGTTCCATCGTCATTAACAGGCTCTGAACGTTACAATTAACTGTCAGTTTTGCGTCGGATTCGAAAATCTAGACTCACAGGAGATCGACCATAAGGTGCCCGAGGCAGCAATAGACCCTTGGAGACAGGTCGGCCGGAGGACGATGTATTGAGTCGCGACGCAATTTGTGTGTTCCATTGTCATTAAGAGGCTCTGAACCTTACAAATAACTGTCAGTTTTGCGTCGGATTCGAAAATCTAGACTCACAGAGGAACGACCATAAGGTACCCGAGGCAGCACTAAAACCTTGGAGACAAGTCGGCTGGAGGACGATGTATTGAATCGCGACGCGATTTGTGTGTTCCATCGACATTAACAGGCTCTGAACGTTACAATTAACTGTCAGTTTTGCGTCGGATTCGAAAATCTAGACTCACAGGAGAACGACCATAAGGTGCCCGAGGCAGCAATAGACCCTTGGAGACAGGTCGGCCGGAGGACGATGTATTGAATCGCGACGCAATTTGTGTGTTCCATCGTCATTAACAGGCTCTGAACGTTACAATTAACTGTCAGTTTTGCGTCGGATTCGAAAATCTAGACTCACAGGAGATCGACCATAAGGTGCCCGAGGCAGCAATAGACCCTTGGAGACAGGTCGGCCGGAGGACGATGTATTGAATCGCGACGCAATTTGTGTGTTCCATTGTCATTAAGAGGCTCTGAACCTTACGATTAACTGTCAGTTTTGCGTCGCATTGGAAAATCTAGACTCACAGGAGAACGACCATAAGCTGTCCGAGGCAGCACTAGACCCTTGGAGACAAGTCGGCTGGAGGACGATGTATTGAATCGCGACGCGATTTGTGTGTTCCATCGTCATTAACAGTCTCTGAACGTTACAATTAACTGTCAGGTTTGCGTCGGATTCGAAAATCTAGACTCACAGGAGATCGACCATAAGGTGCCCGAGGCAGCAATAGACCCTTGGAGACAAGTCGGCCGGAGGACGATGTATTGAATCGCGACGCGGTTTGTGTGTTCCATTGTCATTAAGAGGCTCTGAGCCTTACAATTAACTGTCAGTTTTGCGTCGGATTCGAAAATCTAGACTCACAGGAGAACGACCGTACGGTGTCCGAGGCAGCACTAGACCCTTGGAGACAAGTCGGCTGGAGGACGATGTATTGAATCGCGACGCAATTTGTGTGTTCCATCGTCATTAACAGGCTCTGAACGTTACAATTAACTGTCAGTTTTGCGTCGGATTCGAAAATCTAGACTCACAGGAGATCAACCATAAGGTGCCCGAGGCAGCAATAGACCCTTGGAGGCAGGTCGGACGGAGGACGATGTATTGAATCGCGACGCGATTTGTGTGTTCCATTGTCATTAAGAGGCTCTGAACCTTACAATTAACTCTCAGTTTTGCGTCGGATTCGAAAATCTAGACTCACAGGAGATCAACCATAAGGTGCCCGAGGCAGCAATAGACCCTTGGAGGCAGGTCGGCCGGAGGACGATGTACTGAATCGCGACGCGATTTGTGTGTTCCATCGTCATTAACAGGCTCTGAACGTTACAATTAACTGTCAGTTTTGCGTCGGATTCGAAAATCTAGACTCACAGGAGATCAACCATAAGGTGCCCGAGGCAGCAATAGACCCTTGGAGACAGGTCGGCCGGAGGACGATGTATTGAATCGCGACTCGATTTGTGTGTTCCATCGTCATTAACAGGCTCTGAACGTTACAATTAACTGTCAGTTTTGCGTCGGATTCGAAAATCTAGACTCACAGGAGATCAACCATAAGGTGCCCGAGGCAGCAATAGACCCTTGGAGGCAGGTCGGACGGAGGACGATGTATTGAATCGCGACGCGATTTGTGTGTTCCATTGTCATTAAGAGGCTCTGAACCTTACAATTAACTCTCAGTTTTGCGTCGGATTCGAAAATCTAGACTCACAGGAGATCAACCATAAGGTGCCCGAGGCAGCAATAGACCCTTGGAGGCAGGTCGGCCGGAGGACGATGTACTGAATCGCGACGCGATTTGTGTGTTCCATCGTCATTAACAGGCTCTGAACGTTACAATTAACTGTCAGTTTTGCGTCGGATTCGAAAATCTAGACTCACAGGAGATCAACCATAAGGTGCCCGAGGCAGCAATAGACCCTTGGAGACAGGTCGGCCGGAGGACGATGTATTGAATCGCGACTCGATTTGTGTGTTCCATCGTCATTAACAGGCTCTGAACGTTACAATTAACTGTCAGTTTTGCGTCGGATTCGAAAATCTAGACTCACAGGAGATCGACCATAAGGTGCCCGAGGCAGCAATAGACCCTTGGAGACAGGTCGGCCGGAGGACGATGTATTGAGTCGCGACGCAATTTGTGTGTTCCATTGTCATTAAGAGGCTCTGAACCTTACAAATAACTGTCAGTTTTGCGTCGGATTCGAAAATCTAGACTCACAGAGGAACGACCATAAGGTACCCGAGGCAGCACTAAAACCTTGGAGACAAGTCGGCTGGAGGACGATGTATTGAATCGCGACGCGATTTGTGTGTTCCATCGACATTAACAGGCTCTGAACGTTACAATTAACTGTCAGTTTTGCGTCGGATTCGAAAATCTAGACTCACAGGAGAACGACCATAAGGTGCCCGAGGCAGCAATAGACCCTTGGAGACAGGTCGGCCGGAGGACGATGTATTGAATCGCGACGCAATTTGTGTGTTCCATCGTCATTAACAGGCTCTGAACGTTACAATTAACTGTCAGTTTTGCGTCGGATTCGAAAATCTAGACTCACAGGAGATCGACCATAAGGTGCCCGAGGCAGCAATAGACCCTTGGAGACAGGTCGGCCGGAGGACGATGTATTGAATCGCGACGCAATTTGTGTGTTCCATTGTCATTAAGAGGCTCTGAACCTTACGATTAACTGTCAGTTTTGCGTCGCATTGGAAAATCTAGACTCACAGGAGAACGACCATAAGCTGTCCGAGGCAGCACTAGACCCTTGGAGACAAGTCGGCTGGAGGACGATGTATTGAATCGCGACGCGATTTGTGTGTTCCATCGTCATTAACAGTCTCTGAACGTTACAATTAACTGTCAGGTTTGCGTCGGATTCGAAAATCTAGACTCACAGGAGATCGACCATAAGGTGCCCGAGGCAGCAATAGACCCTTGGAGACAAGTCGGCCGGAGGACGATGTATTGAATCGCGACGCGGTTTGTGTGTTCCATTGTCATTAAGAGGCTCTGAGCCTTACAATTAACTGTCAGTTTTGCGTCGGATTCGAAAATCTAGACTCACAGGAGAACGACCGTACGGTGTCCGAGGCAGCACTAGACCCTTGGAGACAAGTCGGCTGGAGGACGATGTATTGAATCGCGACGCAATTTGTGTGTTCCATCGTCATTAACAGGCTCTGAACGTTACAATTAACTGTCAGTTTTGCGTCGGATTCGAAAATCTAGACTCACAGGAGATCGACCATAAGGTGCCCGAGGCAGCAATAGACCCGTGGAGACAGGTCGGCCGGAGGACGATGTATTGAATCGCGACGCGATTTGTGTGTTCCATCGTCATTAACAGGCTCTGAACGTTACAATTAACTGTCAGTTTTGCGTCGGATTCGAAAATCTAGACTCACAGGAGATCGACCATAAGGTGCCCGAGGCAGCAATAGACCCTTGGAGACAGGTCGGCCGGAGGACGATGTATTGAATCGGGACGCAATTTGTGTGTTCCATCGTCATGAACAGGCTCTGAACCTTACAATTAACTGTCAGTTTTGCGTCGGATTCGAAAATCTAGACTCACAGGAGATCGACCATAAGGTGCCCGAGGCAGCAATAGACCCTTGGAGACAGGTCGGCCGGAGGACGATGTATTGAATCGCGACGCGATTTGTGTGTTCCATCGTCATTAACAGGCTCTGAACGTTACAATTAACTGTCAGTTTTGCGTCGGATTCGAAAATCTAGACTCACAGGAGATCGACCATAAGGTGCCCGAGGCAGCAATAGACCCTTGGAGACAGGTCGGCCGGAGGACGATGTATTGAATCGCGGCGCAATTTGTGTGTTCCATTGTCATTAAGAGGCTCTGAACCTTACGATTAACTGTCAGTTTTGCGTCGCATTCGAAAATCTAGACTCACAGGAGAACGACCATAAGGTGTCCGAGGCAGCACTAGACCCTTGGAGACAAGTCGGCTGGAGGACGATGTATTGAATCGCGACGCGATTTGTGTGTTGCATCGTCATTAACAGGCTCTGAACGTTACAATTAACTGTCAGGTTTGCGTCGGATTCGAAAATCTAGACTCTCAGGAGATCGACCATAAGGTGCCCGAGGCAGCAATAGACCCTTGGAGACAAGTCGGCCGGAGGACGATGTATTGAATCGCGACGCGATTTGTGTGTTCCATTGTCATTAAGAGGCTCTGAGCCTCACAATTAACTGTCAATTTTGCGTCGGATTCGAAAATCTAGACTCACAGGAGAACGACCGTACGGTGCCCGAGGCAGCAATAGACCCTTGGAGACAGGTCGGCCGGAGGACGATGTATTGAATCGCGACACAATTTGTGTGTTCCATCGTCATTAACAGGCTCTGAACGTTACAATTAACTGTCAGTTTTGCGGCGGATTCGAAAATCTAGACTCACAGGAGATCAACCATAAGGTGCCCGAGGCAGCAATAGACCCTTGGAGACAGGTCGGCCGGAGGACGATGTATTGAGTCGCGACGCAATTTGTGTGATCCATCGTCATTAACAGGCTCTGAACGTTACAATTAACTGTCAGTTTTGCGACGGATTCGAAAATCTAGACTCACAGGAGAACGACCATAAGGTGCCCGAGGCAGCAATAGACCCTTGGATACAGGTCGGCCGGAGGACGATGTATTGAATCGCGACGCAATTTGTGTGCTCAATTGTCATTAAGAGGCTCTGAACCTTACGATTAACTATCAGTTTTGCGTCGCATTCGAAAATCTAGACTCACAGGAGAACGACCATAAGGTGTCCGAGGCAGCAATAGACCCTTGGAGACAAGTCGGCTAGAGGACGATGTATTGAATCTCGACGCGATTTGTGTGTTCCATCGTCATTAACAGGCTCTGAACGTTACAATTTACTGTTAGGTATGCGTCGGATTCGAAAATCTAGACTCACAGGAGATCGACCATAAGGTGCCCGAGGCAGCAATAGACCCTTGGAGACAGGTCGGCCGGAGGACGATGTATTGAGTCGCGACGCAATTTGTGTGTTCCATTGTCATTAAGAGGCTCTGAACCTTACAATTAACTGTCAGTTTTGCGTCGGATTCGAAAATCTAGACTCACAGAGGAACGACCATAAGGTACCCGAGGCAGCACTAAAACCTTGGAGACAAGTCGGCTGGAGGACGATGTATTGAATCGCGACGCGATTTGTGTGTTCCATCGACATTAACAGGCTCTGAACGTTACAATTAACTGTCAGTTTTGCGTCGGATTCGAAAATCTAGACTCACAGGAGAACGACCATAAGGTGCCCGAGGCAGCAATAGACCCTTGGAGACAGGTCGGCCGGAGGACGATGTATTGAATCGCGACGCAATTTGTGTGTTCCATCGTCATTAACAGGCTCTGAACGTTACAATTAACTGTCAGTTTTGCGTCGGATTCGAAAATCTAGACTCACAGGAGATCGACCATAAGGTGCCCGAGGCAGCAATAGACCCTTGGAGACAGGTCGGCCGGAGGACGATGTATTGAATCGCGACGCAATTTGTGTGTTCCATTGTCATTAAGAGGCTCTGAACCTTACGATTAACTGTCAGTTTTGCGTCGCATTGGAAAATCTAGACTCACAGGAGAACGACCATAAGCTGTCCGAGGCAGCACTAGACCCTTGGAGACAAGTCGGCTGGAGGACGATGTATTGAATCGCGACGCGATTTGTGTGTTCCATCGTCATTAACAGTCTCTGAACGTTACAATTAACTGTCAGGTTTGCGTCGGATTCGAAAATCTAGACTCACAGGAGATCGACCATAAGGTGCCCGAGGCAGCAATAGACCCTTGGAGACAAGTCGGCCGGAGGACGATGTATTGAATCGCGACGCGGTTTGTGTGTTCCATTGTCATTAAGAGGCTCTGAGCCTTACAATTAACTGTCAGTTTTGCGTCGGATTCGAAAATCTAGACTCACAGGAGAACGACCGTACGGTGTCCGAGGCAGCACTAGACCCTTGGAGACAAGTCGGCTGGAGGACGATGTATTGAATCGCGACGCAATTTGTGTGTTCCATCGTCATTAACAGGCTCTGAACGTTACAATTAACTGTCAGTTTTGCGTCGGATTCGAAAATCTAGACTCACAGGAGATCGACCATAAGGTGCCCGAGGCAGCAATAGACCCGTGGAGACAGGTCGGCCGGAGGACGATGTATTGAATCGCGACGCGATTTGTGTGTTCCATCGTCATTAACAGGCTCTGAACGTTACAATTAACTGTCAGTTTTGCGTCGGATTCGAAAATCTAGACTCACAGGAGATCGACCATAAGGTGCCCGAGGCAGCAATAGACCCTTGGAGACAGGTCGGCCGGAGGACGATGTATTGAATCGCGACGCAATTTGTGTGTTCCATCGTCATGAACAGGCTCTGAACCTTACAATTAACTGTCAGTTTTGCGTCGGATTCGAAAATCTAGACTCACAGGAGATCGACCATACGGTGTCCGAGGCAGCACTAGACCCTTGGAGACAAGTCGGCTGGAGGACGATGTATTGAATCACGACGCAATTTGTGTGTTCCATCGTCATTAACAGGCTCTGAACGTTACAATTAACTGTCAGTTTTGCGTCGGATTCGAAAATCTAGACTCACAGGAGAACGACCATAAGGTGCCCGAGGCAGCAATAGACCCTTGGAGACAGGTCGGCCGGAGGACGATGTATTGAATCGCGACGCAATTTGTGTGTTCCATCGTCATTAACAGGCTCTGAACCTTACAATTAACTGTCAGTTTTGCGTCGGATTCGAAAATCTAGACTCACAGGAGATCGACCATAAGGTGCCCGAGGCAGCAATAGACCCTTGGAGACAGGTCGGCCGGAGGACGATGTATTGAATCGCGACGCAATTTGTGTGTTCCATCGTCATTAACAGGCTCTGAACGTTACAATTAACTGTCAGTTTTGCGTCGGATTCGAAAATCTAGACTCACAGGAGATCAACCATAAGGTGCCCGAGGCAGCAATAGACCCTTGGAGGCAGGTCGGACGGAGGACGATGTATTGAATCGCGACGCGATTTGTGTGTTCCATTGTCATTAAGAGGCTCTGAACCTTACAATTAACTCTCAGTTTTGCGTCGGATTCGAAAATCTAGACTCACAGGAGATCAACCATAAGGTGCCCGAGGCAGCAATAGACCCTTGGAGGCAGGTCGGCCGGAGGACGATGTACTGAATCGCGACGCGATTTGTGTGTTCCATCGTCATTAACAGGCTCTGAACGTTACAATTAACTGTCAGTTTTGCGTCGGATTCGAAAATCTAGACTCACAGGAGATCAACCATAAGGTGCCCGAGGCAGCAATAGACCCTTGGAGACAGGTCGGCCGGAGGACGATGTATTGAATCGCGACTCGATTTGTGTGTTCCATCGTCATTAACAGGCTCTGAACGTTACAATTAACTGTCAGTTTTGCGTCGGATTCGAAAATCTAGACTCACAGGAGATCGACCATAAGGTGCCCGAGGCAGCAATAGACCCTTGGAGACAGGTCGGCCGGAGGACGATGTATTGAGTCGCGACGCAATTTGTGTGTTCCATTGTCATTAAGAGGCTCTGAACCTTACAATTAACTGTCAGTTTTGCGTCGGATTCGAAAATCTAGACTCACAGAGGAACGACCATAAGGTACCCGAGGCAGCACTAAAACCTTGGAGACAAGTCGGCTGGAGGACGATGTATTGAATCGCGACGCGATTTGTGTGTTCCATCGACATTAACAGGCTCTGAACGTTACAATTAACTGTCAGTTTTGCGTCGGATTCGAAAATCTAGACTCACAGGAGAACGACCATAAGGTGCCCGAGGCAGCAATAGACCCTTGGAGACAGGTCGGCCGGAGGACGATGTATTGAATCGCGACGCAATTTGTGTGTTCCATCGTCATTAACAGGCTCTGAACGTTACAATTAACTGTCAGTTTTGCGTCGGATTCGAAAATCTAGACTCACAGGAGATCGACCATAAGGTGCCCGAGGCAGCAATAGACCCTTGGAGACAGGTCGGCCGGAGGACGATGTATTGAATCGCGACGCAATTTGTGTGTTCCATTGTCATTAAGAGGCTCTGAACCTTACGATTAACTGTCAGTTTTGCGTCGCATTGGAAAATCTAGACTCACAGGAGAACGACCATAAGCTGTCCGAGGCAGCACTAGACCCTTGGAGACAAGTCGGCTGGAGGACGATGTATTGAATCGCGACGCGATTTGTGTGTTCCATCGTCATTAACAGTCTCTGAACGTTACAATTAACTGTCAGGTTTGCGTCGGATTCGAAAATCTAGACTCACAGGAGATCGACCATAAGGTGCCCGAGGCAGCAATAGACCCTTGGAGACAAGTCGGCCGGAGGACGATGTATTGAATCGCGACGCGGTTTGTGTGTTCCATTGTCATTAAGAGGCTCTGAGCCTTACAATTAACTGTCAGTTTTGCGTCGGATTCGAAAATCTAGACTCACAGGAGAACGACCGTACGGTGTCCGAGGCAGCACTAGACCCTTGGAGACAAGTCGGCTGGAGGACGATGTATTGAATCGCGACGCAATTTGTGTGTTCCATCGTCATTAACAGGCTCTGAACGTTACAATTAACTGTCAGTTTTGCGTCGGATTCGAAAATCTAGACTCACAGGAGATCGACCATAAGGTGCCCGAGGCAGCAATAGACCCGTGGAGACAGGTCGGCCGGAGGACGATGTATTGAATCGCGACGCGATTTGTGTGTTCCATCGTCATTAACAGGCTCTGAACGTTACAATTAACTGTCAGTTTTGCGTCGGATTCGAAAATCTAGACTCACAGGAGATCGACCATAAGGTGCCCGAGGCAGCAATAGACCCTTGGAGACAGGTCGGCCGGAGGACGATGTATTGAATCGCGACGCAATTTGTGTGTTCCATCGTCATGAACAGGCTCTGAACCTTACAATTAACTGTCAGTTTTGCGTCGGATTCGAAAATCTAGACTCACAGGAGATCGACCATACGGTGTCCGAGGCAGCACTAGACCCTTGGAGACAAGTCGGCTGGAGGACGATGTATTGAATCACGACGCAATTTGTGTGTTCCATCGTCATTAACAGGCTCTGAACGTTACAATTAACTGTCAGTTTTGCGTCGGATTCGAAAATCTAGACTCACAGGAGAACGACCATAAGGTGCCCGAGGCAGCAATAGACCCTTGGAGACAGGTCGGCCGGAGGACGATGTATTGAATCGCGACGCAATTTGTGTGTTCCATCGTCATTAACAGGCTCTGAACCTTACAATTAACTGTCAGTTTTGCGTCGGATTCGAAAATCTAGACTCACAGGAGATCGACCATAAGGTGCCCGAGGCAGCAATAGACCCTTGGAGACAGGTCGGCCGGAGGACGATGTATTGAATCGCGACGCAATTTGTGTGTTCCATCGTCATTAACAGGCTCTGAACGTTACAATTAACTGTCAGTTTTGCGTCGGATTCGAAAATCTAGACTCACAGGAGATCAACCATAAGGTGCCCGAGGCAGCAATAGACCCTTGGAGGCAGGTCGGACGGAGGACGATGTATTGAATCGCGACGCGATTTGTGTGTTCCATTGTCATTAAGAGGCTCTGAACCTTACAATTAACTCTCAGTTTTGCGTCGGATTCGAAAATCTAGACTCACAGGAGATCAACCATAAGGTGCCCGAGGCAGCAATAGACCCTTGGAGGCAGGTCGGCCGGAGGACGATGTACTGAATCGCGACGCGATTTGTGTGTTCCATCGTCATTAACAGGCTCTGAACGTTACAATTAACTGTCAGTTTTGCGTCGGATTCGAAAATCTAGACTCACAGGAGATCAACCATAAGGTGCCCGAGGCAGCAATAGACCCTTGGAGACAGGTCGGCCGGAGGACGATGTATTGAATCGCGACTCGATTTGTGTGTTCCATCGTCATTAACAGGCTCTGAACGTTACAATTAACTGTCAGTTTTGCGTCGGATTCGAAAATCTAGACTCACAGGAGATCGACCATAAGGTGCCCGAGGCAGCAATAGACCCTTGGAGACAGGTCGGCCGGAGGACGATGTATTGAGTCGCGACGCAATTTGTGTGTTCCATTGTCATTAAGAGGCTCTGAACCTTACAATTAACTGTCAGTTTTGCGTCGGATTCGAAAATCTAGACTCACAGAGGAACGACCATAAGGTACCCGAGGCAGCACTAAAACCTTGGAGACAAGTCGGCTGGAGGACGATGTATTGAATCGCGACGCGATTTGTGTGTTCCATCGACATTAACAGGCTCTGAACGTTACAATTAACTGTCAGTTTTGCGTCGGATTCGAAAATCTAGACTCACAGGAGAACGACCATAAGGTGCCCGAGGCAGCAATAGACCCTTGGAGACAGGTCGGCCGGAGGACGATGTATTGAATCGCGACGCAATTTGTGTGTTCCATCGTCATTAACAGGCTCTGAACGTTACAATTAACTGTCAGTTTTGCGTCGGATTCGAAAATCTAGACTCACAGGAGATCGACCATAAGGTGCCCGAGGCAGCAATAGACCCTTGGAGACAGGTCGGCCGGAGGACGATGTATTGAATCGCGACGCAATTTGTGTGTTCCATTGTCATTAAGAGGCTCTGAACCTTACGATTAACTGTCAGTTTTGCGTCGCATTGGAAAATCTAGACTCACAGGAGAACGACCATAAGCTGTCCGAGGCAGCACTAGACCCTTGGAGACAAGTCGGCTGGAGGACGATGTATTGAATCGCGACGCGATTTGTGTGTTCCATCGTCATTAACAGTCTCTGAACGTTACAATTAACTGTCAGGTTTGCGTCGGATTCGAAAATCTAGACTCACAGGAGATCGACCATAAGGTGCCCGAGGCAGCAATAGACCCTTGGAGACAAGTCGGCCGGAGGACGATGTATTGAATCGCGACGCGGTTTGTGTGTTCCATTGTCATTAAGAGGCTCTGAGCCTTACAATTAACTGTCAGTTTTGCGTCGGATTCGAAAATCTAGACTCACAGGAGAACGACCGTACGGTGTCCGAGGCAGCACTAGACCCTTGGAGACAAGTCGGCTGGAGGACGATGTATTGAATCGCGACGCAATTTGTGTGTTCCATCGTCATTAACAGGCTCTGAACGTTACAATTAACTGTCAGTTTTGCGTCGGATTCGAAAATCTAGACTCACAGGAGATCGACCATAAGGTGCCCGAGGCAGCAATAGACCCGTGGAGACAGGTCGGCCGGAGGACGATGTATTGAATCGCGACGCGATTTGTGTGTTCCATCGTCATTAACAGGCTCTGAACGTTACAATTAACTGTCAGTTTTGCGTCGGATTCGAAAATCTAGACTCACAGGAGATCGACCATAAGGTGCCCGAGGCAGCAATAGACCCTTGGAGACAGGTCGGCCGGAGGACGATGTATTGAATCGGGACGCAATTTGTGTGTTCCATCGTCATGAACAGGCTCTGAACCTTACAATTAACTGTCAGTTTTGCGTCGGATTCGAAAATCTAGACTCACAGGAGATCGACCATAAGGTGCCCGAGGCAGCAATAGACCCTTGGAGACAGGTCGGCCGGAGGACGATGTATTGAATCGCGACGCGATTTGTGTGTTCCATCGTCATTAACAGGCTCTGAACGTTACAATTAACTGTCAGTTTTGCGTCGGATTCGAAAATCTAGACTCACAGGAGATCGACCATAAGGTGCCCGAGGCAGCAATAGACCCTTGGAGACAGGTCGGCCGGAGGACGATGTATTGAATCGCGGCGCAATTTGTGTGTTCCATTGTCATTAAGAGGCTCTGAACCTTACGATTAACTGTCAGTTTTGCGTCGCATTCGAAAATCTAGACTCACAGGAGAACGACCATAAGGTGTCCGAGGCAGCACTAGACCCTTGGAGACAAGTCGGCTGGAGGACGATGTATTGAATCGCGACGCGATTTGTGTGTTGCATCGTCATTAACAGGCTCTGAACGTTACAATTAACTGTCAGGTTTGCGTCGGATTCGAAAATCTAGACTCTCAGGAGATCGACCATAAGGTGCCCGAGGCAGCAATAGACCCTTGGAGACAAGTCGGCCGGAGGACGATGTATTGAATCGCGACGCGATTTGTGTGTTCCATTGTCATTAAGAGGCTCTGAGCCTCACAATTAACTGTCAATTTTGCGTCGGATTCGAAAATCTAGACTCACAGGAGAACGACCGTACGGTGCCCGAGGCAGCAATAGACCCTTGGAGACAGGTCGGCCGGAGGACGATGTATTGAATCGCGACGCAATTTGTGTGTTCCATCGTCATTAACAGGCTCTGAACGTTACAATTAACTGTCAGTTTTGCGGCGGATTCGAAAATCTAGACTCACAGGAGATCAACCATAAGGTGCCCGAGGCAGCAATAGACCCTTGGAGACAGGTCGGCCGGAGGACGATGTATTGAGTCGCGACGCAATTTGTGTGATCCATCGTCATTAACAGGCTCTGAACGTTACAATTAACTGTCAGTTTTGCGACGGATTCGAAAATCTAGACTCACAGGAGAACGACCATAAGGTGCCCGAGGCAGCAATAGACCCTTGGATACAGGTCGGCCGGAGGACGATGTATTGAATCGCGACGCAATTTGTGTGCTCAATTGTCATTAAGAGGCTCTGAACCTTACGATTAACTATCAGTTTTGCGTCGCATTCGAAAATCTAGACTCACAGGAGAACGACCATAAGGTGTCCGAGGCAGCAATAGACCCTTGGAGACAAGTCGGCTAGAGGACGATGTATTGAATCTCGACGCGATTTGTGTGTTCCATCGTCATTAACAGGCTCTGAACGTTACAATTTACTGTTAGGTATGCGTCGGATTCGAAAATCTAGACTCACAGGAGATCGACCATAAGGTGCCCGAGGCAGCAATAGACCCTTGGAGACAGGTCGGCCGGAGGACGATGTATTGAGTCGCGACGCAATTTGTGTGTTCCATTGTCATTAAGAGGCTCTGAACCTTACAATTAACTGTCAGTTTTGCGTCGGATTCGAAAATCTAGACTCACAGAGGAACGACCATAAGGTACCCGAGGCAGCACTAAAACCTTGGAGACAAGTCGGCTGGAGGACGATGTATTGAATCGCGACGCGATTTGTGTGTTCCATCGACATTAACAGGCTCTGAACGTTACAATTAACTGTCAGTTTTGCGTCGGATTCGAAAATCTAGACTCACAGGAGAACGACCATAAGGTGCCCGAGGCAGCAATAGACCCTTGGAGACAGGTCGGCCGGAGGACGATGTATTGAATCGCGACGCAATTTGTGTGTTCCATCGTCATTAACAGGCTCTGAACGTTACAATTAACTGTCAGTTTTGCGTCGGATTCGAAAATCTAGACTCACAGGAGATCGACCATAAGGTGCCCGAGGCAGCAATAGACCCTTGGAGACAGGTCGGCCGGAGGACGATGTATTGAATCGCGACGCAATTTGTGTGTTCCATTGTCATTAAGAGGCTCTGAACCTTACGATTAACTGTCAGTTTTGCGTCGCATTGGAAAATCTAGACTCACAGGAGAACGACCATAAGCTGTCCGAGGCAGCACTAGACCCTTGGAGACAAGTCGGCTGGAGGACGATGTATTGAATCGCGACGCGATTTGTGTGTTCCATCGTCATTAACAGTCTCTGAACGTTACAATTAACTGTCAGGTTTGCGTCGGATTCGAAAATCTAGACTCACAGGAGATCGACCATAAGGTGCCCGAGGCAGCAATAGACCCTTGGAGACAAGTCGGCCGGAGGACGATGTATTGAATCGCGACGCGGTTTGTGTGTTCCATTGTCATTAAGAGGCTCTGAGCCTTACAATTAACTGTCAGTTTTGCGTCGGATTCGAAAATCTAGACTCACAGGAGAACGACCGTACGGTGTCCGAGGCAGCACTAGACCCTTGGAGACAAGTCGGCTGGAGGACGATGTATTGAATCGCGACGCAATTTGTGTGTTCCATCGTCATTAACAGGCTCTGAACGTTACAATTAACTGTCAGTTTTGCGTCGGATTCGAAAATCTAGACTCACAGGAGATCGACCATAAGGTGCCCGAGGCAGCAATAGACCCGTGGAGACAGGTCGGCCGGAGGACGATGTATTGAATCGCGACGCGATTTGTGTGTTCCATCGTCATTAACAGGCTCTGAACGTTACAATTAACTGTCAGTTTTGCGTCGGATTCGAAAATCTAGACTCACAGGAGATCGACCATAAGGTGCCCGAGGCAGCAATAGACCCTTGGAGACAGGTCGGCCGGAGGACGATGTATTGAATCGCGACGCAATTTGTGTGTTCCATCGTCATGAACAGGCTCTGAACCTTACAATTAACTGTCAGTTTTGCGTCGGATTCGAAAATCTAGACTCACAGGAGATCGACCATAAGGTGCCCGAGGCAGCAATAGACCCTTGGAGACAGGTCGGCCGGAGGACGATGTATTGAATCGCGACGCGATTTGTGTGTTCCATCGTCATTAACAGGCTCTGAACGTTACAATTAACTGTCAGTTTTGCGTCGGATTCGAAAATCTAGACTCACAGGAGATCGACCATAAGGTGCCCGAGGCAGCAATAGACCCTTGGAGACAGGTCGGCCGGAGGACGATGTATTGAATCGCGGCGCAATTTGTGTGTTCCATTGTCATTAAGAGGCTCTGAACCTTACGATTAACTGTCAGTTTTGCGTCGCATTCGAAAATCTAGACTCACAGGAGAACGACCATAAGGTGTCCGAGGCAGCACTAGACCCTTGGAGACAAGTCGGCTGGAGGACGATGTATTGAATCGCGACGCGATTTGTGTGTTGCATCGTCATTAACAGGCTCTGAACGTTACAATTAACTGTCAGGTTTGCGTCGGATTCGAAAATCTAGACTCTCAGGAGATCGACCATAAGGTGCCCGAGGCAGCAATAGACCCTTGGAGACAAGTCGGCCGGAGGACGATGTATTGAATCGCGACGCGATTTGTGTGTTCCATTGTCATTAAGAGGCTCTGAGCCTCACAATTAACTGTCAATTTTGCGTCGGATTCGAAAATCTAGACTCACAGGAGAACGACCGTACGGTGCCCGAGGCAGCAATAGACCCTTGGAGACAGGTCGGCCGGAGGACGATGTATTGAATCGCGACGCAATTTGTGTGTTCCATCGTCATTAACAGGCTCTGAACGTTACAATTAACTGTCAGTTTTGCGGCGGATTCGAAAATCTAGACTCACAGGAGATCAACCATAAGGTGCCCGAGGCAGCAATAGACCCTTGGAGGCAGGTCGGACGGAGGACGATGTATTGAATCGCGACGTGATTTGTGTGTTCCATTGTCATTAAGAGGCTCTGAACCTTACAATTAACTGACAGTTTTGCGTCGGATTCGAAAATCTAGACTCACAGGAGAACGACCATAGGCAGCACTAGAACCTTGGAGACAAGTCGGCTGGAGGACGATGTATTGAATCGCGACGCAGTTTGTGTGTTCCATCGTCATTAACAGGCTCTGAACGTTACAAATAACTGCGTCGGATTCGAAATTCTAGACTCACAGGAGATCGACCATAAGGTGCCCGAGGCAGCAATAGACCCTTGGAGACAGTTCGGCCGGAGGACGATGTATTGAATCGCGACGCGATTTGTGTGTTCCATTGTCATTAAGAGGCTCTGAGCCTTACAATTAACTGTCAGTTTTGCGTCGGATTCGAAAATCTAGACTCACAGGAGAACGACCATACGGTGTCCGAGGCAGCACTAGACCCTTGGAGACAAGTCGGCTGGAGGACGATGTATTGAATCACGACGCAATTTGTGTGTTCCATCGTCATTAACAGGCTCTGAACGTTACAATTAACTGTCAGTTTTGCGTCGGATTCGAAAATCTAGACTCACAGGAGAACGACCATAAGGTGCCCGAGGCAGCAATAGACCCTTGGAGACAGGTCGGCCGGAGGACGATGTATTGAATCGCGACGCAATTTGTGTGTTCCATCGTCATTAACAGGCTCTGAACCTTACAATTAACTGTCAGTTTTGCGTCGGATTCGAAAATCTAGACTCACAGGAGATCGACCATAAGGTGCCCGAGGCAGCAATAGACCCTTGGAGACAGGTCGGCCGGAGGACGATGTATTGAATCGCGACGCAATTTGTGTGTTCCATCGTCATTAACAGGCTCTGAACGTTACAATTAACTGTCAGTTTTGCGTCGGATTCGAAAATCTAGACTCACAGGAGATCAACCATAAGGTGCCCGAGGCAGCAATAGACCCTTGGAGGCAGGTCGGACGGAGGACGATGTATTGAATCGCGACGCGATTTGTGTGTTCCATTGTCATTAAGAGGCTCTGAACCTTACAATTAACTCTCAGTTTTGCGTCGGATTCGAAAATCTAGACTCACAGGAGATCAACCATAAGGTGCCCGAGGCAGCAATAGACCCTTGGAGGCAGGTCGGCCGGAGGACGATGTACTGAATCGCGACGCGATTTGTGTGTTCCATCGTCATTAACAGGCTCTGAACGTTACAATTAACTGTCAGTTTTGCGTCGGATTCGAAAATCTAGACTCACAGGAGATCAACCATAAGGTGCCCGAGGCAGCAATAGACCCTTGGAGACAGGTCGGCCGGAGGACGATGTATTGAATCGCGACTCGATTTGTGTGTTCCATCGTCATTAACAGGCTCTGAACGTTACAATTAACTGTCAGTTTTGCGTCGGATTCGAAAATCTAGACTCACAGGAGATCGACCATAAGGTGCCCGAGGCAGCAATAGACCCTTGGAGACAGGTCGGCCGGAGGACGATGTATTGAGTCGCGACGCAATTTGTGTGTTCCATTGTCATTAAGAGGCTCTGAACCTTACAATTAACTGTCAGTTTTGCGTCGGATTCGAAAATCTAGACTCACAGAGGAACGACCATAAGGTACCCGAGGCAGCACTAAAACCTTGGAGACAAGTCGGCTGGAGGACGATGTATTGAATCGCGACGCGATTTGTGTGTTCCATCGACATTAACAGGCTCTGAACGTTACAATTAACTGTCAGTTTTGCGTCGGATTCGAAAATCTAGACTCACAGGAGAACGACCATAAGGTGCCCGAGGCAGCAATAGACCCTTGGAGACAGGTCGGCCGGAGGACGATGTATTGAATCGCGACGCAATTTGTGTGTTCCATCGTCATTAACAGGCTCTGAACGTTACAATTAACTGTCAGTTTTGCGTCGGATTCGAAAATCTAGACTCACAGGAGATCGACCATAAGGTGCCCGAGGCAGCAATAGACCCTTGGAGACAGGTCGGCCGGAGGACGATGTATTGAATCGCGACGCAATTTGTGTGTTCCATTGTCATTAAGAGGCTCTGAACCTTACGATTAACTGTCAGTTTTGCGTCGCATTGGAAAATCTAGACTCACAGGAGAACGACCATAAGCTGTCCGAGGCAGCACTAGATCCTTGGAGACAAGTCGGCTGGAGGACGATGTATTGAATCGCGACGCGATTTGTGTGTTCCATCGTCATTAACAGTCTCTGAACGTTACAATTAACTGTCAGGTTTGCGTCGGATTCGAAAATCTAGACTCACAGGAGATCGACCATAAGGTGCCCGAGGCAGCAATAGACCCTTGGAGACAAGTCGGCCGGAGGACGATGTATTGAATCGCGACGCGGTTTGTGTGTTCCATTGTCATTAAGAGGCTCTGAGCCTTACAATTAACTGTCAGTTTTGCGTCGGATTCGAAAATCTAGACTCACAGGAGAACGACCGTACGGTGTCCGAGGCAGCACTAGACCCTTGGAGACAAGTCGGCTGGAGGACGATGTATTGAATCGCGACGCAATTTGTGTGTTCCATCGTCATTAACAGGCTCTGAACGTTACAATTAACTGTCAGTTTTGCGTCGGATTCGAAAATCTAGACTCACAGGAGATCGACCATAAGGTGCCCGAGGCAGCAATAGACCCGTGGAGACAGGTCGGCCGGAGGACGATGTATTGAATCGCGACGCGATTTGTGTGTTCCATCGTCATTAACAGGCTCTGAACGTTACAATTAACTGTCAGTTTTGCGTCGGATTCGAAAATCTAGACTCACAGGAGATCGACCATAAGGTGCCCGAGGCAGCAATAGACCCTTGGAGACAGGTCGGCCGGAGGACGATGTATTGAATCGCGACGCAATTTGTGTGTTCCATCGTCATGAACAGGCTCTGAACCTTACAATTAACTGTCAGTTTTGCGTCGGATTCGAAAATCTAGACTCACAGGAGATCAACCATAAGGTGCCCGAGGCAGCAATAGACCCTTGGAGGCAGGTCGGCCGGAGGACGATGTACTGAATCGCGACGCGATTTGTGTGTTCCATCGTCATTAACAGGCTCTGAACGTTACAATTAACTGTCAGTTTTGCGTCGGATTCGAAAATCTAGACTCACAGGAGATCAACCATAAGGTGCCCGAGGCAGCAATAGACCCTTGGAGACAGGTCGGCCGGAGGACGATGTATTGAATCGCGACTCGATTTGTGTGTTCCATCGTCATTAACAGGCTCTGAACGTTACAATTAACTGTCAGTTTTGCGTCGGATTCGAAAATCTAGACTCACAGGAGATCGACCATAAGGTGCCCGAGGCAGCAATAGACCCTTGGAGACAGGTCGGCCGGAGGACGATGTATTGAGTCGCGACGCAATTTGTGTGTTCCATTGTCATTAAGAGGCTCTGAACCTTACAATTAACTGTCAGTTTTGCGTCGGATTCGAAAATCTAGACTCACAGAGGAACGACCATAAGGTACCCGAGGCAGCACTAAAACCTTGGAGACAAGTCGGCTGGAGGACGATGTATTGAATCGCGACGCGATTTGTGTGTTCCATCGACATTAACAGGCTCTGAACGTTACAATTAACTGTCAGTTTTGCGTCGGATTCGAAAATCTAGACTCACAGGAGAACGACCATAAGGTGCCCGAGGCAGCAATAGACCCTTGGAGACAGGTCGGCCGGAGGACGATGTATTGAATCGCGACGCAATTTGTGTGTTCCATCGTCATTAACAGGCTCTGAACGTTACAATTAACTGTCAGTTTTGCGTCGGATTCGAAAATCTAGACTCACAGGAGATCAACCATAAGGTGCCCGAGGCAGCAATAGACCCTTGGAGACAGGTCGGCCGGAGGACGATGTATTGAATCGCGACGCAATTTGTGTGTTCCATCGTCATTAACAGGCTCTAAACCTTACAATTAACTGTCAGTTTTGCGTCGGATTCGAAAATCTAGACTCACAGGAGATCGACCATAAGGTGCCCGAGGCAGCAATAGACCCTTGGAGACAGGTCGGCCGGAGGACGATGTATTGAATCGCGACGCGATTTGTGTGTTCCATCGTCATTAACAGGCTCTGAACGTTACAATTAACTGTCAGTTTTGCGTCGGATTCGAAAATCTAGACTCACAGGAGATCGACCATAAGGTGCCCGAGGCAGCAATAGACCCATGGAGACAGGTCGGCCGGAGGACGATGTATTGAATCGCGACGCGATTTGTGTGTTCCATCGTCATTAACAGGCTCTGAACGTTACAATTAACTGTCAGTTTTGCGTCGGATTCGAAAATCTAGACTCACAGGAGATCGACCATAAGGTGCCCGAGGCAGCAATAGACCCGTGGAGACAGGTCGGCCGGAGGACGATGTATTGAATCGCGACGCGATTTGTGTGTTCCATCGTCATTAACAGGCTCTGAACGTTACAATTAACTGTCAGTTTTGCGTCGGATTCGAAAATCTAGACTCACAGGAGAACGACCATAAGGTGCCCGAGGCAGCAATAGACCCTTGGAGACAGGTCGGCCGGAGGACGATGTATTGAATCGCGACGCAATTTGTGTGTTCCATCGTCATTAACAGGCTCTGAACCTTACAATTAACTGTCAGTTTTGCGTCGGATTCGAAAATCTAGACTCACAGGAGATCGACCATAAGGTGCCCGAGGCAGCAATAGACCCTTGGAGACAGGTCGGCCGGAGGACGATGTATTGAATCGCGACGCAATTTGTGTGTTCCATCGTCATTAACAGGCTCTGAACGTTACAATTAACTGTCAGTTTTGCGTCGGATTCGAAAATCTAGACTCACAGGAGATCAAGCATAAGGTGCCCGAGGCAGCAATAGACCCTTGGAGGCAGGTCGGACGGAGGACGATGTATTGAATCGCGACGCGATTTGTGTGTTCCATTGTCATTAAGAGGCTCTGAACCTTACAATTAACTCTCAGTTTTGCGTCGGATTCGAAAATCTAGACTCACAGGAGATCAACCATAAGGTGCCCGAGGCAGCAATAGACCCTTGGAGGCAGGTCGGCCGGAGGACGATGTACTGAATCGCGACGCGATTTGTGTGTTCCATCGTCATTAACAGGCTCTGAACGTTACAATTAACTGTCAGTTTTGCGTCGGATTCGAAAATCTAGACTCACAGGAGATCAACCATAAGGTGCCCGAGGCAGCAATAGACCCTTGGAGACAGGTCGGCCGGAGGACGATGTATTGAATCGCGACGCAATTTGTGTGTTCCATCGTCATTAACAGGCTCTAAACCTTACAATTAACTGTCAGTTTTGCGTCGGATTCGAAAATCTAGACTCACAGGAGATCGACCATAAGGTGCCCGAGGCAGCAATAGACCCTTGGAGACAGGTCGGCCGGAGGACGATGTATTGAATCGCGACGCGATTTGTGTGTTCCATCGTCATTAACAGGCTCTGAACGTTACAATTAACTGTCAGTTTTGCGTCGGATTCGAAAATCTAGACTCACAGGAGATCGACCATAAGGTGCCCGAGGCAGCAATAGACCCATGGAGACAGGTCGGCCGGAGGACGATGTATTGAATCGCGACGCGATTTGTGTGTTCCATCGTCATTAACAGGCTCTGAACGTTACAATTAACTGTCAGTTTTGCGTCGGATTCGAAAATCTAGACTCACAGGAGATCGACCATAAGGTGCCCGAGGCAGCAATAGACCCGTGGAGACAGGTCGGCCGGAGGACGATGTATTGAATCGCGACGCGATTTGTGTGTTCCATCGTCATTAACAGGCTCTGAACGTTACAATTAACTGTCAGTTTTGCGTCGGATTCGAAAATCTAGACTCACAGGAGATCGACCATAAGGTGCCCGAGGCAGCAATAGACCCTTGGAGACAGGTCGGCCGGAGGACGATGTATTGAATCGCGACGCAATTTGTGTGTTCCATCGTCATGAACAGGCTCTGAACCTTACAATTAACTGTCAGTTTTGCGTCGGATTCGAAAATCTAGACTCACAGGAGATCGACCATAAGGTGCCCGAGGCAGCAATAGACCCTTGGAGACAGGTCGGCCGGAGGACGATGTATTGAATCGCGACGCGATTTGTGTGTTCCATCGTCATTAACAGGCTCTGAACGTTACAATTAACTGTCAGTTTTGCGTCGGATTCGAAAATCTAGACTCACAGGAGATCGACCATAAGGTGCCCGAGGCAGCAATAGACCCTTGGAGACAGGTCGGCCGGAGGACGATGTATTGAATCGCGGCGCAATTTGTGTGTTCCATTGTCATTAAGAGGCTCTGAACCTTACGATTAACTGTCAGTTTTGCGTCGCATTCGAAAATCTAGACTCACAGGAGAACGACCATAAGGTGTCCGAGGCAGCACTAGACCCTTGGAGACAAGTCGGCTGGAGGACGATGTATTGAATCGCGACGCGATTTGTGTGTTGCATCGTCATTAACAGGCTCTGAACGTTACAATTAACTGTCAGTTTTGCGTCGGATTCGAAAATCTAGACTCACAGGAGAACGACCGTACGGTGTCCGAGGCAGCACTAGACCCTTGGAGACAAGTCGGCTGGAGGACGATGTATTGAATCGCGACGCAATTTGTGTGTTCCATCGTCATTAACAGGCTCTGAACGTTACAATTAACTGTCAGTTTTGCGTCGGATTCGAAAATCTAGACTCACAGGAGATCGACCATAAGGTGCCCGAGGCAGCAATAGACCCGTGGAGACAGGTCGGCCGGAGGACGATGTATTGAATCGCGACGCGATTTGTGTGTTCCATCGTCATTAACAGGCTCTGAACGTTACAATTAACTGTCAGTTTTGCGTCGGATTCGAAAATCTAGACTCACAGGAGATCGACCATAAGGTGCCCGAGACAGCAATAGACCCTTGGAGACAGGTCGGCCGGAGGACGATGTATTGAATCGCGACGCAATTTGTGTGTTCCATCGTCATGAACAGGCTCTGAACGTTACAATTAACTGTCAGTTTTGCGTCGGATTCGAAAATCTAGACTCACAGGAGATCGACCATAAGGTGCCCGAGGCAGCAATAGACCCTTGGAGACAGGTCGGCCGGAGGACGATGTATTGAATCGCGACGCGATTTGTGTGTTCCATCGTCATTAACAGGCTCTGAACGTTACAATTAACTGTCAGTTTTGCGTCGGATTCGAAAATCTAGACTCACAGGAGATCGACCATAAGGTGCCCGAGGCAGCAATAGACCCTTGGAGACAAGTCGGCCGGAGGACGATGTATTGAATCGCGACGCGATTTGTGTGTTCCATTGTCATTAAGAGGCTCTGAGCCTCACAATTAACTGTCAATTTTGCGTCGGATTCGAAAATCTAGACTCACAGGAGAACGACCGTACGGTGCCCGAGGCAGCAATAGACCCTTGGAGACAGGTCGGCCGGAGGACGATGTATTGAATCGCGACGCAATTTGTTTGTTCCATCGTCATTAACAGGCTCTGAACGTTACAATTAACTGTCAGTTTTGCGACGGATTCGAAAATCTAGACTCACAGGAGATCAACCATAAGGTGCCCGAGGCAGCAATAGACCCTTGGAGGCAGGTCGGACGGAGGACGATGTATTGAATCGCGACGTGATTTGTGTGTTCCATTGTCATTAAGAGGCTCTGAACCTTACAATTAACTGTCAGTTTTGCGTCGGATTCGAAAATCTAGACTCACAGGAGAACGACCATACGGTGTCCGAGGCAGCACTAGACCCTTGGAGACAAGTCGGCTGGAGGACGATGTATTGAATCACGACGCAATTTGTGTGTTCCATCGTCATTAACAGGCTCTGAACGTTACAATTAACTGTCAGTTTTGCGTCGGATTCGAAAATCTAGACTCACAGGAGAACGACCATAAGGTGCCCGAGGCAGCAATAGACCCTTGGAGACAGGTCGGCCGGAGGACGATGTATTGAATCGCGACGCAATTTGTGTGTTCCATCGTCATTAACAGGCTCTGAACCTTACAATTAACTGTCAGTTTTGCGTCGGATTCGAAAATCTAGACTCACAGGAGATCGACCATAAGGTGCCCGAGGCAGCAATAGACCCTTGGAGACAGGTCGGCCGGAGGACGATGTATTGAATCGCGACGCAATTTGTGTGTTCCATCGTCATTAACAGGCTCTGAACGTTACAATTAACTGTCAGTTTTGCGTCGGATTCGAAAATCTAGACTCACAGGAGATCAACCATAAGGTGCCCGAGGCAGCAATAGACCCTTGGAGGCAGGTCGGACGGAGGACGATGTATTGAATCGCGACGCGATTTGTGTGTTCCATTGTCATTAAGAGGCTCTGAACCTTACAATTAACTCTCAGTTTTGCGTCGGATTCGAAAATCTAGACTCACAGGAGATCAACCATAAGGTGCCCGAGGCAGTAATAGACCCTTGGAGGCAGGTCGGCCGGAGGACGATGTACTGAATCGCGACGCGATTTGTGTGTTCCATCGTCATTAACAGGCTCTGAACGTTACAATTAACTGTCAGTTTTGCGTCGGATTCGAAAATCTAGACTCACAGGAGATCAACCATAAGGTGCCCGAGGCAGCAATAGACCCTTGGAGACAGGTCGGCCGGAGGACGATGTATTGAATCGCGACTCGATTTGTGTGTTCCATCGTCATTAACAGGCTCTGAACGTTACAATTAACTGTCAGTTTTGCGTCGGATTCGAAAATCTAGACTCACAGGAGAACGACCATAAGGTGCCCGAGGCAGCAATAGACCCTTGGAGACAGGTCGGCCGGAGGACGATGTATTGAATCGCGACGCAATTTGTGTGTTCCATCGTCATTAACAGGCTCTAAACCTTACAATTAACTGTCAGTTTTGCGTCGGATTCGAAAATCTAGACTCACAGGAGATCGACCATTAGGTGCCCGAGGCAGCAATAGACCCTTGGAGACAGGTCGGCCGGAGGACGACGTATTGAATCGCGACGCGATTTGTGTGTTCCATCGTCATTAACAGGCTCTGAACGTTACAATTAACTGTCAGTTTTGCGTCGGATTCGAAAATCTAGACTCACAGGAGATCGACCATAAGGTGCCCGAGGCAGCAATAGACCCATGGAGACAGGTCGGCCGGAGGACGATGTATTGAATCGCGACGCAATTTGTGTGTTCCATTGTCATTAAGAGGCTCTGAACCTTACGATTAACTGTCAGTTTTGCGTCGCATTCGAAAATCTAGACTCACAGGAGAACGACCATAAAGTGTCCGAGGCAGCACTAGACCCTTGCAGACAAGTCGGCCGGAGGACGATGTATTGAATCGCGACGCGATTTGTGTGTTCCATTGTCATTAAGAGGCTCTGAGCCTTACAATTCACTGTCAGTTTTGCGTCGGATTCGAAAATCTAGACTCACAGGAGAACGACCGTACGGTGTCCGAGGCAGCACTAGACCCTTGGAGACAAGTCGGCTGGAGGACGATGTATTGAATCGCGACGCAATTTGTGTGTTCCATCGTCATTAACAGGCTCTGAACGTTACAATTAACTGTCAGTTTTGCGTCGGATTCGAAAATCTAGACTCACAGGAGATCGACCATAAGGTGCCCGAGGCAGCAATAGACCCTTGGAGACAGGTCGCCGGAGGACGATGTATTGAATCGCGACGCGATTTGTGTGTTCCATCGTCATTAACAGGCTCTGAACGTTACAATTAACTGTCAGTTTTGCGTCGGATTCGAAAATCTAGACTCACAGGAGATCGACCATAAGGTGCCCGAGGCAGCAATAGACCCTTGGAGACAGGTCGGCCGGAGGACGATGTATTGAATCGCGACGGGATTTGTGTGTTCCATCGTCATTAACAGGCTCTGAACGTTACAATTAACTGTCAGTTTTGCGTCGGATTCGAAATTCTAGACTCACAGGAGATCAACCATAAGGTGCCCGAGGCAGCAATAGACCCTTGGAGACAGGTCGGCCGGAGGACGATGTATTGAATCGCGACGCGATTTGTGTGTTCCATTGTCATTAAGAGGCTCTGAACCTTACAATTAACTGTCAGGTTTGCGTCGGATTCGAAAATCTAGACTCACAGGAGAACGACCATAAGGTGTCCGAGGCAGCACTAGACCCTTGGAGACAAGTCGGCTGGAGGACGATGTATTGAATCGCGACGCAGTTTGTGTGTTCCATCGTCATTAACAGGCTCTGAACGTTACAATTAACTGCGTCGGATTCGAAATTCTAGACTCACAGGAGATCGACCATAAGGTGCCCGAGGCAGCAATAGACCCTTGGAGACAGTTCGGCCGGAGGACGATGTATTGAATCGCGACGCGATTTGTGTGTTCCATTGTCATTAAGAGGCTCTGAGCCTTACAATTAACTGTCAGTTTTGCGTCGGATTCGAAAATCTAGACTCACAGGAGAACGACCATACGGTGTCCGAGGCAGCACTAGACCCTTGGAGACAAGTCGGCTGGAGGACGATGTATTGAATCGCACGCGATTTGTGTGTTCCATCGTCATTAACAGGCTCTGAATGTTACAATTAACTGTCAGTTTTGCGTCGGATTCGAAAATCTAGACTCACAGGAGATCGACCATAAGGTGCCCGAGGCAGCAATAGACCCTTGGAGACAGGTCGGCCGTAGGACGATGTATTGAATCGCGACGCAATTTGTGTGATCCATCGTCATTAACAGGCTCTGAACGTTACAATTAACTGTCAGTTTTGCGTCGGATTCGAAAATCTAGACTCACAGGAGAACGACCATAAGGTGCCCGAGGCAGCAATAGACCCTTGGATACAGGTCGGCCGGAGGACGATGTATTGAATCGCGACGCAATTTGTGTGCTCCATTGTCATTAAGAGGCTCTGAACCTTACGATTAACTGTCAGTTTTGCGTCGCATTGGAAAATCTAGACTCACAGGAGAACGACCATAAGGTGTCCGAGGCAGCAATAGACCCTTGGAGACAAGTCGGCTAGAGGACGATGTATTGAATCTCGACGCGATTTGTGTGTTCCATCGTCATTAACAGGCTCTGAACGTTACAATTTACTGTTAGGTATGCGTCGGATTCGAAAATCTAGACTCACAGGAGATCGACCATAAGGTGCCCGAGGCAGCAATAGACCCTTGGAGACAGGTCGGCCGGAGGACGATGTATTGAATCGCGACGCAATTTGTGTGTTCCATTGTCATTAAGAGGCTCTGAACCTTACAATTAACTGTCAGTTTTGCGTCGGATTCGAAAATCTAGACTCACAGAGGAACGACCATAAGGTACCCGAGGCAGCACTAAAACCTTGGAGACAAGTCGGCTGGAGGACGATGTATTGAATCGCGACGCGATTTGTGTGTTCCATCGACATTAACAGGCTCTGAACGTTACAATTAACTGTCAGTTTTGCGTCGGATTCGAAAATCTAGACTCACAGGAGAACGACCATAAGGTGCCCGAGGCAGCAATAGACCCTTGGAGACAGGTCGGCCGGAGGACGATGTATTGAATCGCGACGCAATTTGTGTGTTCCATCGTCATTAACAGGCTCTGAACGTTACAATTAACTGTCAGTTTTGCGGCGGATTCGAAAATCTAGACTCACAGGAGATCAACCATAAGGTGCCCGAGGCAGCAATAGACCCTTGGAGGCAGGTCGGACGGAGGACGATGTATTGAATCGCGACGTGATTTGTGTGTTCCATTGTCATTAAGAGGCTCTGAACCTTACAATTAACTGTCAGTTTTGCGTCGGATTCGAAAATCTAGACTCACAGGAGAACGACCATAGGCAGCACTAGACCCTTGGAGACAAGTCGGCTGGAGGACGATGTATTGAATCGCGACGCAGTTTGTGTGTTCCATCGTCATTAACAGGCTCTGAACGTTACAAATAACTGCGTCGGATTCGAAATTCTAGACTCACAGGAGATCGACCATAAGGTGCCCGAGGCAGCAATAGACCCTTGGAGACAGTTCGGCCGGAGGACGATGTATTGAATCGCGACGCGATTTGTGTGTTCCATTGTCATTAAGAGGCTCTGAGCCTTACAATTAACTGTCAGTTTTGCGTCGGATTCGAAAATCTAGACTCACAGGAGAACGACCATACGGTGTCCGAGGCAGCACTAGACCCTTGGAGACAAGTCGGCTGGAGGACGATGTATTGAATCACGACGCAATTTGTGTGTTCCATCGTCATTAACAGGCTCTGAACGTTACAATTAACTGTCAGTTTTGCGTCGGATTCGAAAATCTAGACTCACAGGAGAACGACCATAAGGTGCCCGAGGCAGCAATAGACCCTTGGAGACAGGTCGGCCGGAGGACGATGTATTGAATCGCGACGCAATTTGTGTGTTCCATCGTCATTAACAGGCTCTGAACCTTACAATTAACTGTCAGTTTTGCGTCGGATTCGAAAATCTAGACTCACAGGAGATCGACCATAAGGTGCCCGAGGCAGCAATAGACCCTTGGAGACAGGTCGGCCGGAGGACGATGTATTGAATCGCGACGCAATTTGTGTGTTCCATCGTCATTAACAGGCTCTGAACGTTACAATTAACTGTCAGTTTTGCGTCGGATTCGAAAATCTAGACTCACAGGAGATCAACCATAAGGTGCCCGAGGCAGCAATAGACCCTTGGAGGCAGGTCGGACGGAGGACGATGTATTGAATCGCGACGCGATTTGTGTGTTCCATTGTCATTAAGAGGCTCTGAACCTTACAATTAACTCTCAGTTTTGCGTCGGATTCGAAAATCTAGACTCACAGGGGATCAACCATAAGGTGCCCGAGGCAGCAATAGACCCTTGGAGGCAGGTCGGCCGGAGGACGATGTACTGAATCGCGACGCGATTTGTGTGTTCCATCGTCATTAACAGGCTCTGAACGTTACAATTAACTGTCAGTTTTGCGTCGGATTCGAAAATCTAGACTCACAGGAGATCAACCATAAGGTGCCCGAGGCAGCAATAGACCCTTGGAGACAGGTCGGCCGGAGGACGATGTATTGAATCGCGACTCGATTTGTGTGTTCCATCGTCATTAACAGGCTCTGAACGTTACAATTAACTGTCAGTTTTGCGTCGGATTCGAAAATCTAGACTCACAGGAGAACGACCATAAGGTGCCCGAGGCAGCAATAGACCCTTGGAGACAGGTCGGCCGGAGGACGATGTATTGAATCGCGACGCAATTTGTGTGTTCCATCGTCATTAACAGGCTCTAAACCTTACAATTAACTGTCAGTTTTGCGTCGGATTCGAAAATCTAGACTCACAGGAGATCGACCATTAGGTGCCCGAGGCAGCAATAGACCCTTGGAGACAGGTCGGCCGGAGGACGATGTATCGAATCGCGACGCGATTTGTGTGTTCCATCGTCATTAACAGGCTCTGAACGTTACAATTAACTGTCAGTTTTGCGTCGGATTCGAAAATCTAGACTCACAGGAGATCGACCATAAGGTGCCCGAGGCAGCAATAGACCCATGGAGACAGGTCGGCCGGAGGACGATGTATTGAATCGCGACGCAATTTGTGTGTTCCATTGTCATTAAGAGGCTCTGAACCATACGATTAACTGTCAGTTTTGCGTCGCATTCGAAAATCTAGACTCACAGGAGAACGACCATAAAGTGTCCGAGGCAGCACTAGACCCTTGCAGACAAGTCGGCCGGAGGACGATGTATTGAATCGCGACGCGATTTGTGTGTTCCATTGTCATTAAGAGGCTCTGAGCCTTACAATTCACTGTCAGTTTTGCGTCGGATTCGAAAATCTAGACTCACAGGAGAACGACCGTACGGTGTCCGAGGCAGCACTAGACCCTTGGAGACAAGTCGGCTGGAGGACGATGTATTGAATCGCGACGCAATTTGTGTGTTCCATCGTCATTAACAGGCTCTGAACGTTACAATTAACTGTCAGTTTTGCGTCGGATTCGAAAATCTAGACTCACAGGAGATCGACCATAAGGTGCCCGAGGCAGCAATAGACCCTTGGAGACAGGTCGCCGGAGGACGATGTATTGAATCGCGACGCGATTTGTGTGTTCCATCGTCATTAACAGGCTCTGAACGTTACAATTAACTGTCAGTTTTGCGTCGGATTCGAAAATCTAGACTCACAGGAGATCGACCATAAGGTGCCCGAGGCAGCAATAGACCCTTGGAGACAGGTCGGCCGGAGGACGATGTATTGAATCGCGACGGGATTTGTGTGTTCCATCGTCATTAACAGGCTCTGAACGTTACAATTAACTGTCAGTTTTGCGTCGGATTCGAAAATCTAGACTCACAGGAGATCAACCATAAGGTGCCCGAGGCAGCAATAGACCCTTGGAGACAGGTCGGCCGGAGGACGATGTATTGAATCGCGACGCGATTTGTGTGTTCCATTGTCATTAAGAGGCTCTGAACCTTACAATTAACTGTCAGGTTTGCGTCGGATTCGAAAATCTAGACTCACAGGAGAACGACCATAAGGTGTCCGAGGCAGCACTAGACCCTTGGAGACAAGTCGGCTGGAGGACGATGTATTGAATCGCGACGCAGTTTGTGTGTTCCATCGTCATTAACAGGCTCTGAACGTTACAATTAACTGCGTCGGATTCGAAATTCTAGACTCACAGGAGATCGACCATAAGGTGCCCGAGGCAGCAATAGACCCTTGGAGACAGTTCGGCCGGAGGACGATGTATTGAATCGCGACGCGATTTGTGTGTTCCATTGTCATTAAGAGGCTCTGAGCCTTACAATTAACTGTCAGTTTTGCGTCGGATTCGAAAATCTAGACTCACAGGAGAACGACCATACGGTGTCCGAGGCAGCACTAGACCCTTGGAGACAAGTCGGCTGGAGGACGATGTATTGAATCGCACGCGATTTGTGTGTTCCATCGTCATTAACAGGCTCTGAATGTTACAATTAACTGTCAGTTTTGCGTCGGATTCGAAAATCTAGACTCACAGGAGATCGACCATAAGGTGCCCGAGGCAGCAATAGACCCTTGGAGACAGGTCGGCCGTAGGACGATGTATTGAATCGCGACGCAATTTGTGTGATCCATCGTCATTAACAGGCTCTGAACGTTACAATTAACTGTCAGTTTTGCGTCGGATTCGAAAATCTAGACTCACAGGAGAACGACCATAAGGTGCCCGAGGCAGCAATAGACCCTTGGATACAGGTCGGCCGGAGGACGATGTATTGAATCGCGACGCAATTTGTGTGCTCCATTGTCATTAAGAGGCTCTGAACCTTACGATTAACTGTCAGTTTTGCGTCGCATTCGAAAATCTAGACTCACAGGAGAACGACCATAAGGTGTCCGAGGCAGCAATAGACCCTTGGAGACAAGTCGGCTAGAGGACGATGTATTGAATCTCGACGCGATTTGTGTGTTCCATCGTCATTAACAGGCTCTGAACGTTACAATTTACTGTTAGGTATGCGTCGGATTCGAAAATCTAGACTCACAGGAGATCGACCATAAGGTGCCCGAGGCAGCAATAGACCCTTGGAGACAGGTCGGCCGGAGGACGATGTATTGAATCGCGACGCAATTTGTGTGTTCCATTGTCATTAAGAGGCTCTGAACCTTACAATTAACTGTCAGTTTTGCGTCGGATTCGAAAATCTAGACTCACAGAGGAACGACCATAAGGTACCCGAGGCAGCACTAAAACCTTGGAGACAAGTCGGCTGGAGGACGATGTATTGAATCGCGACGCGATTTGTGTGTTCCATCGACATTAACAGGCTCTGAACGTTACAATTAACTGTCAGTTTTGCGTCGGATTCGAAAATCTAGACTCACAGGAGAACGACCATAAGGTGCCCGAGGCAGCAATAGACCCTTGGAGACAGGTCGGCCGGAGGACGATGTATTGAATCGCGACGCAATTTGTGTGATCCATCGTCATTAACAGGCTCTGAACGTTACAATTAACTGTCAGTTTTGCGTCGGATTCGAAAATCTAGACTCACAGGAGATCGACCATAAGGTGCCCGAGGCAGCAATAGACCCTTGGAGACAGGTCGGCCGGAGGACGATGTATTGAATCGCGACGCAATTTGTGTGTTCCATTGTCATTAAGAGGCTCTGAACCTTACGATTAACTGTCAGTTTTGCGTCGCATTCGAAAATCTAGACTCACAGGAGAACGACCATAAGCTGTCCGAGGCAGCACTAGACCCTTGGAGACAAGTCGGCTGGAGGACGATGTATTGAATCGCGACGCGATTTGTGTGTTCCATCGTCATTAACAGGCTCTGAACGTTACAATTAACTCTCAGGTTTGCGTCGGATTCGAAAATCTGGACTCACAGGAGATCGACCATAAGGTGCCCGAGGCAGCAATAGACCCTTGGAGACAAGTCGGCCGGAGGACGATGTATTGAATCGCGACGCGGTTTGTGTGTTCCATTGTCATTAAGAGGCTCTGAGCCTTACAATTAACTGTCAGTTTTGCGTCGGATTCGAAAATCTAGACTCACAGGAGAACGACCGTACGGTGTCCGAGGCAGCACTAGACCCTTGGAGACAAGTCGGCTGGAGGACGATGTATTGAATCGCGACGCAATTTGTGTGTTCCATCGTCATTAACAGGCTCTGAACGTTACAATTAACTGTCAGTTTTGCGTCGGATTCGAAAATCTAGACTCACAGGAGATCGACCATAAGGTGCCCGAGGCAGCAATAGACCCGTGGAGACAGGTCGGCCGGAGGACGATGTATTGAATCGCGACGCGATTTGTGTGTTCCATCGTCATTAACAGGCTCTGAACGTTACAATTAACTGTCAGTTGTGCGTCGGATTCGAAAATCTAGACTCACAGGAGATCGACCATAAGGTGCCCGAGGCAGCAATAGACCCTTGGAGACAGGTCGGCCGGAGGACGATGTATTGAATCGCGACGGGGTTTGTGTGTTCCATCGTCATTAACAGGCTCTGAACGTTACAATTAACTGTCAGTTTTGCGTCGGATTCGAAAATCTAGACTCACAGGAGATCAACCATTAGGTGCCCGAGGCAGCAATAGACCCTTGGAGGCAGATCGGCCGGAGGACGAAGTATTGAATCGCGACGCGATTTGTGTGTTCCATTGTAATTAATAGGCTCTGAACCTTACAATTAACTGTCAGTTTTGCGTCGGATTCGAAAATCTAGACTCACAGGAGATCGACCATAAGGTGTCCGAGGCAGCAATAGACCCTTGGAGACAGGTCGGCCGGAGGACGATGTATTGAATCGCGACGCAATTTGTGTGTTCCATCGTCATTAACAGGCTCTGAACGTTACAATTAACTGTCAGTTTTACGTCTGATTCGAAAATCTAGACTCACAGGAGATCAACCATAAGGTGCCCGAGGCAGCAATAGACCCTTGGAGGCAGGTCGGCCGGAGGACGATGTATTGAATCGCGACGCGATTTGTGTGTTCCATTGTCATTAAGAGGCTCTGAACCTTACAATTAACTGTCAGTTTTGCGTCGGATTCGAAAATCTAGACTCACAGGAGAACGACAATAAGGTGTCCGAGGCAGCAATAGACCCTTGGAGACAAGTCGGCTGGAGGACGATGTATGAATCGCGACGCAGTTTGTGTGTTCCATCGTCATTAACAGGCTCTGAACGTTACAATTAACTGCGTCGGATTCGAAATTCTAGACTCACAGGAGATCGACCATAAGGTGCCCGAGGCAGCAATAAACCCTTGGAGACAGTTCGGCCGGAGGACGATGTATTGAATCGCGACGCGATTTGTGTGTTCCATTGTCATTAAGAGGCTTGAACCTTAGAATTTACTGTCAGTTTTGCGTCGGATTCGAAAATCTAGACTCACAGGAGAACGACCATACGGTGTCCGAGGCAGCAATAGACCCTTGGAGACAAGTCGGCTGGAGGACGATGTATTGAATCGCGACGCAATTTGTATGTTCCATCGGCATTAACAGGCTCTGAACGTTACAATTAACTGTCAGTTTTGCGTCGGATTCGAAAATCTAGACTCACAGGAGATCGACCATAAGGTGTCCGAGGCAGCAATAGACCCTTGGAGACAGGTCGGCCGGAGGACGATGTATTGAATCGCGACGCAATTTGTGTGTTCCATCGTCATTAACAGGCTCTGAACGTTACAATTAACTGTCAGTTTTACGTCTGATTCGAAAATCTAGACTCACAGGAGATCAACCATAAGGTGCCCGAGGCAGCAATAGACCCTTGGAGGCAGGTCGGCCGGAGGACGATGTATTGAATCGCGACGCGATTTGTGTGTTCCATTGTCATTAAGAGGCTCTGAACCTTACAATTAACTGTCAGTTTTGCGTCGGATTCGAAAATCTAGACTCACAGGAGAACGACAATAAGGTGTCCGAGGCAGCACTAGACCCTTGGAGACAAGTCGGCTGGAGGACGATGTATGAATCGCGACGCAGTTTATGTGTTCCATCGTCATTAACAGGCTCTGAACGTTACAATTAACTGCGTCGGATTCGAAATTCTAGACTCACAGGAGATCGACCATAAGGTGCCCGAGGCAGCAATAAACCCTTGGAGACAGTTCGGCCGGAGGACGATGTATTGAATCGCGACGCGATTTGTGTGTTCCATTGTCATTAAGAGGCTTGAACCTTACAATTTACTGTCAGTTTTGCGTCGGATTCGAAAATCTAGACTCACAGGAGAACGACCATACGGTGTCCGAGGCAGCAATAGACCCTTGGAGACAAGTCGGCTGGAGGACGATGTATTGAATCGCGACGCGATTTGTGTGTTCCATCGTCATTAACAGGCTCTGAACGTTACAATTAACTGTCAGTTTTGCGTCGGATTCGAAAATCTAGACTCACAGGAGAACGACCATAAGGTGCCCGAGGCAGCAATAGACCCTTGGAGACAGGTCGGCCGGAGGACGATGTATTGAATCGCGACGCAATTTGTGTGTTCCATCGTCATTAACAGGCTCTGAACCTTACAATTAACTGTCAGTTTTGCGTCGGATTCGAAAATCTAGACTCACAGGAGATCGACCATTAGGTGCCCGAGGCAGCAATAGACCCTTGGAGACAGGTCGGCCGGAGGACGATGTATTGAATCGCGACGCGATTTGTGTGTTCCATCGTCATTAACAGGCTCTGAACCTTACAATTAATTGTCAGTTTTGGGTCTGATTCGAAAATCTAGACACACAGGAGATCGACCATAAGGTGCCCGAGGCAGCAATAGACCCTTGGAGACAGGTCGGCCGGAGGACGATGTATTGAATCGCGACGCAATTTGTGTGTTCCATTGTCATTAAGAGGCTCTGAACCTTACGATTAACTGTCAGTTTTGCGTCGCATTCGAAAATCTAGACTCACAGGAGAACGACCATAAGGTGTCCGAGGCAGCACCAGACCCTTGGAGACAAGTCGGCTGGAGGACGATGTATTGAATCGCGACGCGATTTGTGTGTTCCATCGTCATTAACAGGCTCTGAACGTAACAATTAACTGTCAGGTTTGCGTCGGATTCGAAAATCTAGACTCACAGGAGAACGACCATAAGGTGTCCGAGGCAGTACTAGACCCTTGGAGACAAGTCGGCTGGAGGACGATGTATTGAATCGCGACGCAATTTGTGTGTTCCATCGTCATTAACAGGCTCTGAAGGTTACAATTAACTGTCAGTTTTGCGTCGGATTCGAAAATCTAGACTCACAGGAGATCGACCATAAGGTGCCCGAGGCAGCAATAGACCCTTGGTGACAGGTCGGCCGGAGGACGATGTATTGAATTGCGACGCGATTTGTGTGTTCCATTGTCATTAAGAGTCTCTGAACGTAACAATTAACTGTCAGTTTTGCGTCGGATTCGAAAATCTAGACTCACAGGAGAACGACCATAAGGTGTCCGAGGCAGCACTAGACCCTTGGAGACAAGTCGGCTGGAGGACGATGTATTGAATCGCGACGCAATTTGTGTGTTCCATCGTCATTAAAGGCTCTGAACGTTACAATTAACTGTCAGTTTTGCGTCGGATTCGAAAATCTAGACTCACAGGAGAACGACCATAAGGTGCCCGAGGCAGCAATAGACCCTTGGAGACAGGTCGGCCGGAGGACGATGTATTGAATCGCGACGCAATTTGTGTGTTCCATTGTCATTAAGAGGCTCTGAACCTTACGATTAACTGTCAGTTTTGCGTCGCATTCGAAAATCTAGACTCACAGGAGAACGACCATAAGGTGCCCGAGGCAGCACTAGACCCTTGGAGACAAGTCGGCTGGAGGACGATGTATTGAATAGCGACGCGATTTGTGTGTTCCATCGTCATTAACACGCTCTGAACGTTACAATTAACTGTCAGGTTTGCGTCGGATTCGAAAATCTAGACTCACAGGAGATCGACCATAAGGTGTCCGAGGCAGCACTAGACCCTTGGAGACAAGTCGGCTGGAGGACGATGTATTGAATCGTGACGCAATTTGTGTGTTCCATCGTCATTAAAGGCTCTGAACGTTACAATTAACTGTCAGTTTTGCGTCGGATTCGAAAATCTAGACTCACAGGAGAACGACCATAAGGTGCCCGAGACAGCAATAGACCCTTGGAGACAGGTCGGCCGGAGGACGATGTATTGAATCGCGACGCAATTTGTGTCTTCCAATGTCATTAAGAGACTCTGAACCTTACGATTAACTGTCAGTTTTGCGTCGCATTCGAAAATCTAGACTCACAGGAGAACGACCATAAGGTGCCCGAGGCAGCACTAGACCCTTGGAGACAAGTCGGCTGGAGGACGATGTATTGAATCGCGACGCGATTTGTGTGTTCCATTGTCATTAACACGCTCTGAACGTTACAATTAACTGTCAGGTTTGCGTCGGATTCGAAAATCTAGACTCACAGGAGATCGACCATAAGGTGCCCGAGGCAGGTCGGCCGGAGACGATGTATTGAATCGCGACGCAATTTGTGTGTTCCATTGTCATTAAGAGGGTCTGAACCTTACAATTAACTGTCAGTTTTCCGTCGGATTCAAAAATCTAGACTCACAGAGGAACGACCATAAGGTGCCCGAGGCAGCAATAGGCCCTTGGATACAGGTCGGCCGGAGGACGATGTATTGAATCGCGACGCAATTTGTGTGCTCCATTGTCATTAAGAGGCTCTGAACCTTACGATTAACTGTCAGTTTTGCGTCGGATTCGAAAATCTAGACTCACAGACGAAAGACCATAAGGTGCCCGAGGCAGCACTAAACCCTTGGAGACAAGTCGGCTGGAGGACGATGTATTGAATCGCGACGCAATTTGTGTGTTCCATCGTCATTAACAGGCTCTGAACGTTACAATTAACTGTCAGTTTTGCGTCGGATTCGAAAATCTAGACTCACAGGAGAACGACCATAAGGTGCCCGAGGCAGCAATAGGCCCTTGGATACAGGTCGGCCGGAGGACCATGTATTGAATCGCGACGCAATTTGTGTGCTCCATTGTCATTAAGAGGCTCTGAACCTTACGATTAACTGTCAGTTTTGCGTCGGATTCGAAAATCTAGACTCACAGACGAAAGACCATAAGGTGCCCGAGGCAGCACTAAACCCTTGGAGACAAGTCGGCTGGAGGACGATGTATTGAATCGCGACGCGATTTGTGTGTTCCATCGTCATTAACAGGCTCTGAACGTTACAATTAACTGTCAGTTTTGCGTCGGATTCGAAAATCTAGACTCACAGGAGAACGACCATAAGGTGCCCGAGGCAGCAATAGACCCTTGGAGACAGGTCGGCCGGAGGACGATGTATTGAATCGCGACGCGATTTGTGTGTTCCATCGTCATTAACAGGCTCTGAACGTTACAATTAACTGTCAGGTTTGCGTCGGATTCGAAAATCTAGACTCACAGGAGATCGACCATAAGGTGCCCGAGGCAGCAATAGACCCTTGGAGACAAGTCGGCCGGAGGACGATGTATTGAATCGCGACGTGATTTGTGTGTTCCATTGTCATTAAGAGGCTCTGAGCCTTACAATTAACTGTCAGTTTTGCGTCTGATTCGAAAATCTAGACTCACAGGAGAACGACCGTACGGTGTCCGAAGCAGCACTAGACCCTTGGAGACAAGTCGGCTGGAGGACGATGTATTGAATCGCGACGCAATTTGTGTGTTCCATCGTCATTAACAGGCTCTGAACGTTACAATTAACTGTCAGTTTTGCGTCGGATTCGAAAATCTAGACTCACAGGAGAACGACCATAAGGTGTCCGAGGCAGTACTAGATCCTTGGAGACAAGTCGGCTGGAGGACGATGTATTGAATCGCGACGCAATTTGTGTGCTCCATTGTCATTAACAGGCTCTGACCGTTACAATTTACTGTCAGGTATGCGTCGGATTCGAAAATCTAGACTCACAGGAGATCGACTATAAGGTGCCCGAGGCAGCAATAGACCCTTGGAGACAGGTCGGCCGTTGGACGATGTATTGAATCGCGACGCGATTTGTGTGTTCCATTGTCATTAAGAGGCTCTGAACGTTACCATTAACTGTCAGTTTTGCGGCGGATTCGAAAATCTAGACTCACAGGAGAACGACCATAAGGTGTCCGATACAGCACTAGCCGCTTGGAGACAAGTCGGCTGGAGGACGATGTATTGAATCGCGACGCAATTTGTGTGTTCCATCGTCATTAACAGGCTCTGAACGTTACAATTAACTGTCAGTTTTGCGTCGGATTCGAAAATCTAGACTCACAGGAGAACGACCATAAGGTGCCCGAGGCAGCAATAGGCCCTTGGATACAGGTCGGCCGGAGGACGATATATTGAATCGCGACGCAATTTGTGTGCTCCATTGTCATTAAGAGGCTCTGAACCTTACGATTAACTGTCAGTTTTGCGTCGGATTCGAAAATCTAGACTCACAGACGAAAGACCATAAGGTGCCCGAGGCAGCACTAAACCCTTGGAGACAAGTCGGCTGGAGGACGATGTATTGAATCGCGACGCGATTTGTGTGTTCCATCGTCATTAACAGGCTCTGAACGTTACAATTAACTGTCAGTTTTGCGTCGGATTCGAAAATCTAGACTCACAGGAGAACGACCATAAGGTGCCCGAGGCAGCAATAGACCCTTGGAGACAGGTCGGCCGGAGGACGATGTATTGAATCGCGACGCGTTTTGTGTTTTCCATCGTCATTAACAGGCTCTGAACGTTACAATTAACTGTCAGTTTTGCGTCGGATTCGAAAATCTAGACTCACAGGAGATCAACCATAAGGTGCCCGAGGCAGCAATAGACCCTTGGAGGCAGGTCGGCCGGAGGACGATGTATTGAATCGCGACGCGATTTGTGTGTTCCATTGTCATTAAGAGGCTCTGAGCCTTACAATTAACTGTCAGTTTTGCGTCGGATTCGAAAATCTAGACTCACAGGAGAACGACCGTACGGTGTCCGAAGCAGCACTAGACCCTTGGAGACAAGTCGGCTGGAGGACGATGTATTGAATCGCGACGCAATTTGTGTGTTCCATCGTCATTAACAGGCTCTGAACGTTACAATTAACTGTCAGTTTTGCGTCGGATTCGAAAATCTAGACTCACAGGAGATCGACCATAAGGTGCCCGAGGCAGCAATAGACCCTTGGAGACAGGTCGGCCGGAGGACGATGTATTGAATCGCGACGCGATTTGTGTGTTCCATCGTCATTAACAGGCTCTGAACGTTACAATTAACTGTCAGTTTTGCGTCGGATTCGAAAATCTAGACTCACAGGAGATCGACCATAAGGTGCCCGAGGCAGCAATAGACCCTTGGAGACAGGTCGGCCGGAGGACGATGTATTGAATCGCGACGGGATTTGTGTGTTCCATCGTCATTAACAGGCTCTGAACGTTACAATTAACTGTCAGTTTTGCGTCGGATTCGAAAATCTAGACTCACAGGAGATCAACCATAAGGTGCCCGAGGCAGCAATAGACCCTTGGAGACAAGTCTATTACCCTTGGAGGCAGGTCGGCCGGAGGACGATGTATTGAGTCGCTACGCGATTTGTGTGTTCCATTGTCATCATGAGGCTCTGAACCTTACATTTAACTGTCAGTTTTGCGTCGGATTCGAAAATCTAGACTCACAGGAGATCGACCATAAGGTGCCCGAGGCAGCAATAGACCCTTGGAGACAGGTCGGCCGGAGGACGCTGTATTGAATCGCGACGGGATTTGTGTGTTCCATCGTCATTAACAGGCTCTGAACGTTACAATTAACTGTCAGTTTTGCGTCGGATTCGAAAATCTAGACTCACAGGAGATCAACCATAAGGTGCCCGAGGCAGCAATAGACCCTTGGAGGCAGGTCGGCCGGAGGACGATGTATTGAATCGCGACGCGATTTGTGTGTTCCATTGTCATTAAGAGACTCTGAACCTTACAATTCACTGTCAGTTTTGCGTCGGATTCGAAAATCTAGACTCACAGGAGAACGACCATAAAGGTGTCCGAGGCAGCACTAGACCCTTGGAGACAGGTCGGCCGGAGGACGATGTATTGAATCGCGACGGGATTTGTGTGTTCCATCGTCATTAACAGGCTCTGAACGTTACAATTAACTGTCAGTTTTGCGTCGGATTCGAAAATCTAGACTCACAGGAGATCGACCATAAGGTGCCCTAGGCAGCAATAGACCCTTGAAGACAGGTCGGCCGGAGGACGATGTATTGAATCACGACGCAATTTGTGTGTTCCATCGTCATTAACAGGCTCTGAACGTTACAATTCACTGCGTCGGATTCGAAATTCTAGACTCACAGGCGATCGACCATAAGGTGCCCGAGGCAGCAATAGACCCTTGGAGACAGTTCGGCCGGAGGACGATGTATTGAATCGCGACGCGATTTGTGTGTTCCATTGTCATTAAGAGGCTCTGAGCCTTACAATTAACTGTCAGTTTTGCGTCGGATTCGAAAATCTAGACTCACAGGAGAACGACCATACGGTGTCCGAGGCAGCACTAGACCCTTGGAGACAAGTCGGCTGGAGGACGATGTATTGAATCACGACGCAATTTGTGTGTTCCATCGTCATTAACAGGCTCTGAACGTTACAATTAACTGTCAGTTTTGCGTCGGATTCGAAAATCTAGACTCACAGGAGAACGACCATAAAGTGCCCGAGGCAGCAATAGACCCTTGGAGACAGGTCGGCCGGAGGACGATGTATTGAATCGCGACGCAATTTGTGTGTTCCATCGTCATTAACAGGCTCTGAACCTTACAATTAACTGTCAGTTTTGCGTCGGATTCGAAAATCTAGACTCACAGGAGATCGATCATAAGGTGCCCGAGGCAGCAATAGACCCTTGGAGACAGGTCGGCCGGAGGACGATGTATTGAATCGCGACGCGATTTGTGAGTTCCATCGTCATTAACAGGCTCTGAACGTTACAATTAACTGTCCGTTTTGCGTCGGATTCGAAAATCTAGACTCACAGGAGATCGACCATAAGGTGCCCGAGGCAGCAATAGACCCTTGGAGACAGGTCGGCCGGAGGACGATGTATTGAATCGCGACGCAATTTGTGTGTTCCACTGTCATTAAGAGGCTCTGAACCTTACGATTAACTGTCAGTTTTGCGTCGCATTCGAAAATCTAGACTCACAGGAGAACGACCATAAGGTGCCCGAGGCAGCACTAGACCCTTGGAGACAGGTCGGCCGGAGGACGATGTATTGAATCGCGACGCGATTTGTGTGTTCCATTGTCATTAAGAGGCTCTGAGCCTTACAATTAACTGTCAGTTTTGCGTCGGATTCGAAAATCTAGCCTTACAGGAGAACGACCGTACGGTGTCCGAGGCAGCACTAGACCCTTCGAGACAAGTCGGCTGGAGGACGATGTATTGAATCGCGACGCGATTTGTGTGTTCCATCGTCATTAACAGGCTCTGAACGTTACAATTAACTGTCAGTTTTGCGTCGGATTCGAAAATCTAGACTCACAGGAGATCGACCATAAGGTGCCCGAGGCAGCAATAGACCCTTGGAGACAGGTCGGCCGGAGGACGATGTATTGAATCGCGACGCGATTTGTGTGTTCCATCGTCATTAACAGGCTCTGAACGTTACAATTAACTGTCAGTTTTGCGTCGGATTCGAAAATCTAGACTCACAGGAGATCGACCATAAGGTGCCCGAGGCAGCAATAGACCCTTGGAGACAGGTCGGCCGGAGGACGATGTATTGAATCGCGACGGGATTTGTGTGTTCCATCGTCATTAACAGGCTCTGAACGTTACAATTAACTGTCAGTTTTGCGTCGGATTCGAAAATCTAGACTCACAGGAGATCGACCATAAGGTGCCCGAGGCAGCAATAGACCCTTGGAGACAGGTCGGCCGGAGGACGATGTATTGAATCGCGACGCGATTTGTGTGTTCCATTGTCATTAAGAGGCTCTGAACCTTACAATTAACTGTCAGTTTTGCGTCGGATTCGAAAATCTAGACTCACAGGAGAACGACCATAAGGTGTCCGAGGCAGCACTAGACCCTTGGAGACAAGTCGGCTGGAGGACGATGTATTGAATCGCGACGCAGTTTGTGTGTTCCATCGTCATTAACAGGCTCTGAACGTTACAATTAACTGCGTCGGATTCGAAATTCTAGACTCACAGGAGATCGACCATAAGGTGCCCGAGGCAGCAATAGACCCTTGGAGACAGTTCGGCCGGAGGACGATGTATTGAATCGCGACGCGATTTGTGTGTTCCATTGTCATTAAGAGGCTCTGAGCCTTACAATTAACTGTCAGTTTTGCGTCGGATTCGAAAATCTAGACTCACAGGAGAACGACCATACGGTGTCCGCGGCAGCACTAGACCCTTGGAGACATGTCGGCTGGAGGACGATGTATTGAATCACGACGCAATTTGTGTGTTCCATCGTCATTAACAGGCTCTGAACGTTACAATTAACTGTCAGTTTTGCGTCGGATTCGAAAATCTAGACTCACAGGAGATCGACCATAAGGTGCCCGAGGCAGCAATAGACCCTTGGAGACAGGTCGGCCGGAGGACGATGTATTGAATCGCGACGCGATTTGTGTGTTCCATCGTCATTAACAGGCTCTGAACGTTACAATTAACTGTCAGTTTTGCGTCGGATTCGAAAATCTAGACTCACAGGAGATTGACCATAAGGTGCCCGAGGCAGCAATAGACCCTTGGGGACAGGTCGGCCGGAGGACGATGTATTGAATCGCGACGGGATTTGTGTGTTCCATCGTCATTAACAGGCTCTGAACGTTACAATTAACTGTCAGTTTTTCGTCGGATTCGAAAATCTAGACTCACAGGAGATCAACCATAAGGTGCCCGAGGCAGCAATAGACCCTTGGAGGCAGGTCGGCCGGAGGACGATGTATTGAATCGCGACGCAATTTGTGTGTTCCATCGTCATTAACAGGCTCTGAACGTTACAATTAACTGTCAGTTTTGCGTCGGAGTCGAAAATCTAGACTCACAGGAGATCGACCATAAGGTGCCCGAGGCAGCAATAGACCCTTGGAGACAGGTCGGCCGGAGGACGATGTATTGAATCGCGACGCAATTTGTGTGTTCCATTGTCATTAAGAAGCTCTGAACCTTACAATTAACTGTAAGTTTTGCGTCGGATTCGAAAATCTAGACTCACAGGAGATCGACCATAAGGTGCCCGAGGCAGCACTAGACCCTTGGAGACAGGTCGGCCGGAGGACGATGTATTGAATCGCGACGGGATTTGTGTGTTCCATCGTCTTTAACAGGCTCTGAACGTTACAATTAACTGTCAGTTTTGCGTCGGATTCGAAAATCTAGACTCACAGGAGATCAACCATAAGGTGCCCGAGGCAGCAATAGACCCTTGGAGACAGGTCGGCCGGAGGACGATGTATTGAATCGCGACGGGATTTGTGTGTTCCATCGTCATTAACAGGCTCTGAACGTTACAATTAACTGTCAGTTTTGCGTCGGATTCGAAAATCTAGACTCACAGGAGATCAACCATAAGGTGCCCGAGGCAGCAATAGACCCTTGGAGGCAGGTCGGCCGGAGGACGATGTATTGAATCGCGACGCGATTTGTGTGTTCCATTGTCATTAAGAGGCTCTGAACCTTACAATTAACTGTCAGTTTTGCGTCGGATTCGAAAATCTAGACTCACAGGAGAACGACCATAAGGTGTCCGAGGCAGCACTAGACCCTTGGAGACAAGTCGGCTGGAGGACGATGTATTGAATCGCGACGCAGTTTGTGTGTTCCATCGTCACTAACAGGCTCTGAACGTTACAATTAACTGTCAGTTTTGCGTCGGATTCGAAAATCTAGACTCACAGGAGATCAACCATAAGGTGCCCGAGGCAGCACTAAAACCTTGGAGACAAGTCGGCTGGAGGACGATGTATTGAATCACGACGCAATTTGTGTGTTCCATCGTCATTAACAGGCTCTGAACGTTACAATTAACTGTCAGATTTGCGTCGGATTCGAAAATCTAGACTCACAGGAGATCGACCATAAGGTGCCCGAGGCAGCAATAGACCCTTGGAGACAGGTCGGCCGGAGGACGATGTATTGAATCGCGACGCGATTTGTGTGTTCCATCGTCATTAACAGGCTCTGAACGTTACAATTAACTGTCAGTTTTGCGTCGGATTCGAAAATCTAGACTCACAGGAGATTGACCATAAGGTGCCCGAGGCAGCAAATGACCCTTGGAGACAGGTCGGCCGGAGGACGATGTATTGAATCGCGACGGGATTTGTGTGTTCCATCGTCATTAACAGGCTCTGAACGTTACAATTAACTGTCAGTTTTTCGTCGGATTCGAAAATCTAGACTCACAGGAGATCAACCATAAGGTGCCCGAGGCAGCAATAGACCCTTGGAGGCAGGTCGGCCGGAGGACGATGTATTGAATCGCGACGCAATTTGTGTGTTCCATCGTCATTAACAGGCTCTGAACCTTACAATTAACTGTCAGTTTTGCGTCGGATTCGAAAATCTAGACTCACAGGAGATCGACCATAAGGTGCCCAAGGCAGCAATAGACCCTTGGAGACAGTTCGGCCGGAGGACGATGTATTGAATCGCGACGCGATTTGTGTGTTCCATTGTCATTAAGAGGCTCTGAGCCTTACAATTAACTGTCAGTTTTGCGTCGGATTCGAAAATCTAGACTCACAGGAGAACGACCATACGGTGTCCGAGGCAGCACTAGACCCTTGGAGACAAGTCGGCTGGAGGACGATGTATTGAATCACGACGCAATTTGTGTGTTCCATCGTCATTAACAGGCTCTGAATGTTACAATTAACTGTCAGTTTTGCGTCGGATTCGAAAATCTAGACTCACAGGAGAACGACCATAAGGTGCCCGAGGCAGCAATAGACCCTTGGAGACAGGTCGGCCGGAGGACGATGTATTGAATCGCGACGCAATTTGTGTGTTCCATCGTCATTAACAGGCTCTGAACCTTACAATTAACTGTCAGTTTTGCGTCGGATTCGAAAATCTAGACTCACAGGAGATCGACCATAAGGTGCCCGAGGCAGCAATAGACCCTTGGAGACAGGTCGGCCGGAGGACGATGTATTGAATCGCGACGCGATTTGTGTGTTCCATCGTCATTAACAGGCTCTGAACGTTACAATTAACTGTCAGTTTTGCGTCGGAGTCGAAAATCTAGACTCACAGGAGATCGACCATAAGGTGTCCGAGACAGCACTAGACCCTTGGAGACAAGTCGGCTGGAGGACGATGTATTGAATCGCGGCGCAGTTTGTGTGTTCCATCGTCATTAACAGGCTCTGAACGTTACAATTAACTGTCAGTTTTTCGTCGGATTCGAAAATCTAGACTCACAGGAGATCAACCATAAGGTGCCCGAGGCAGCAATAGACCCTTGGAGGCAGGTCGGCCGGAGGACGATGTATTGAATCGCGACGCGATTTGTGTGTTCTATTGTCATTAAGAGGCTCTGAACCTTACAATTAACTGTCAGTTTTGCGTCGGATTCGAAAATCTAGACTCACAGGAGATCGACCATAAGGTGTCCGAGGCAGCACTAGACCCTTGGAGACAAGTCGGCTGGAGGACGATGTATTGAATCGCGACGCAGTTTGTGTGTTCCATCGTCATTAACAGGCTCTGAACGTTACAATTAACTGCGTCTTATTCGAAATTCTAGACTCACAGGAGATCGACCATAAGGTGCCCGAGCCAGCAATAGACACCTGGAAACAGTTCGGCCGGAGGACGATGTATTGAATCGCGACGCGATTTGTGTGTTCCATTGTCATTAAGAGGCTCTGAGCCTTACAATTAACTGTCAGTTTTGCGTCGGATTCGAAAATCTAGACTCACAGGAGAACGACCATACGGTGTCCGAGGCAGCACTAGACCCTTGGAGACAAGTCGGCTGGAGGACGATGTATTGAATCACGACGCAATTTGTGTGTTCCATCGTCATTAACAGGCTCTGAACGTTACAATTAACTGTCAGTTTTGCGTCGGATTCGAAAATCTAGACTCACAGGAGAACGACCATAAGGTGCCCGAGGCAGCAATAGACCCTTGGAGACAGGTCGGCCGGAGGACGATGTATTGAATCGCGACGCAATTTGTGTGTTCCATCGTCATTAACAGGCTCTGAACGTTACAATTAACTGTCAGTTTTGCGTCGGATTCGAAAATCTAGACTCACAGGAGATCGACCATAAGGTGCCCGAGGCAGCAATAGACCCTTGGAGACAGGTCGGCCGGAGGACGATGTATTGAATCGCGACGCGATTTGTGTGTTCCATCGTCATTAACAGGCTCTGAACGTTACAATTAACTGTCAGTTTTGCGTCGGAGTCGAAAATCTAGACTCACAGGAGATCGACCATAAAGTGCCCGAGGCAGCAATAGACCCTTGGAGACAGGTCGGCCGGAGGACGATGTATTGAATCGCGACGCAATTTGTGTGTTCCATTGTCATTAAGAAGCTCTGAACCTTACAATTAACTGTAAGTTTTGCGTCGGATTCGAAAATCTAGACTCACAGGAGATCGACCATAAGGTGCCCGAGGCAGCACTAGACCCTTGGAGACAGGTCGGCCGGAGGACGATGTATTGAATCGCGACGGGATTTGTGTGTTCCATCGTCTTTAACAGGCTCTGAACGTTACAAGTAACTGTCAGTTTTGCGTCGGATTCGAAAATCTAGACTCACAGGAGATCAACCATAAGGTGCCCGAGGCAGCAATAGACCCTTGGAGACAGGTCGGCCGGAGGACGATGTATTGAATCGCGACGGGATTTGTGTGTTCCATCGTCATTAACAGGCTCTGAACGTTACAATTAACTGTCAGTTTTGCGTCGGATTCGAAAATCTAGACTCACAGGAGATCAACCATAAGGTGCCCGAGGCAGCAATAGACCCTTGGAGGCAGGTCGGCCGGAGGACGATGTATTGAATCGCGACGCGATTTGTGTGTTCCATTGTCATTAAGAGGCTCTGAGCCTTACAATTAACTGTCAGTTTTGCGTCGGATTCGAAAATCTAGACTCACAGGAGAACGACCATACGGTGTCCGCGGCAGCACTAGACCCTTGGAGACAAGTCGGCTGGAGGACGATGTATTTTATCACGACGCAATTTGTGTGTTCCATCGTCATTAACAGGCTCTGAACGTTACAATTAACTGTCAGTTTTGCGTCGGATTCGAAAATCTAGACTCACAGGAGATCGACCATAAGGTGCCCGAGGCAGCAATAGACCCTTGGAGACAGGTCGGCCGGAGGACGATGTATTGAATCGCGACGCGATTTGTGTGTTCCATCGTCATTAACAGGCTCTGAACGTTACAATTAACTGTCAGTTTTGCGTCGGATTCGAAAATCTAGACTCACAGGAGATTGACCATAAGGTGCCCGAGGCAGCAAATGACCCTTGGAGACAGGTCGGCCGGAGGACGATGTATTGAATCGCGACGGGATTTGTGTGTTCCATCGTCATTAACAGGCTCTGAACGTTACAATTAACTGTCAGTTTTTCGTCGGATTCGAAAATCTAGACTCACAGGAGATCAACCATAAGGTGCCCGAGGCAGCAATAGACCCTTGGAGGCAGGTCGGCCGGAGGACGATGTATTGAATCGCGACGCAATTTGTGTGTTCCATCGTCATTAACAGGCTCTGAACCTTACAATTAACTGTCAGTTTTGCGTCGGATTCGAAAATCTAGACTCACAGGAGATCGACCATAAGGTGCCCAAGGCAGCAATAGACCCTTGGAGACAGTTCGGCCGGAGGACTATGTATTGAATCGCGACGCGATTTGTGTGTTCCATTGTCATTAAGAGGCTCTGAGCCTTACAATTAACTGTCAGTTTTGCGTCGGATTCGAAAATCTAGACTCACAGGAGAACGACCATACGGTGTCCGAGGCAGCACTAGACCCTTGGAGACAAGTCGGCTGGAGGACGATGTATTGAATCACGACGCAATTTGTGTGTTCCATCGTCATTAACAGGCTCTGAATGTTACAATTAACTGTCAGTTTTGCGTCGGATTCGAAAATCTAGACTCACAGGAGAACGACCATAAGGTGCCCGAGGCAGCAATAGACCCTTGGAGACAGGTCGGCCGGAGGACGATGTATTGAATCGCGACGCAATTTGTGTGTTCCATCGTCATTAAGAGGCTCTGAACCTTACAATTAACTGTCAGTTTTGCGTCGGATTCGAAAATCTAGACTCACAGGAGATCGACCATAAGGTGCCCGAGGCAGCAATAGACCCTTGGAGACAGGTCGGCCGGAGGACGATGTATTGAATCGCGACGCGATTTGTGTGTTCCATCGTCATTAACAGGCTCTGAACGTTACAATTAACTGTCAGTTTTGCGTCGGAGTCGAAAATCTAGACTCACAGGAGATCGACCATAAGGTGTCCGAGGCAGCACTAGACCCTTGGAGACAAGTCGGCTGGAGGACGATGTATTGAATCGCGGCGCAGTTTGTGTGTTCCATCGTCATTAACAGGCTCTGAATGTTACAATTAACTGCGTCGGATTCGAAATTCTAGACTCACAGGAGATCGACCATAAGGTGCCCGAGGCAGCAATAGACCCTTGGAGACAGTTCGGCCGGAGGACGATGTATTGAATCGCGACGCGATTTGTGTGTTCCATTGTCATTAAGAGGCTCTGAGCCTTACAATTAACTGTCAGTTTTGCGTCGGATTCGAAAATCTAGACTCACAGGAGAACGACCATAAGGTGTCCGAGGCAGCACTAGACCCTTGGAGACAAGTCGGCTGGAGGACGATGTATTGAATCACGACGCAATTTGTGTGTTCCATCGTCATTAACAGGCTCTGAACGTTACAATTAACTGTCAGTTTTGCGTCGGATTCGAAGATCTAGACTCACAGGAGATCGACCATAAGGTGCCCGAGGCAGCACTAGACCCTTGGAGACAGGTCGGCCGGAGGACGATGTATTGAATCGCGACGGGATTTGTGTGTTCCATCGTCTTTAACAGGCTCTGAACGTTACAATTAACTGTCAGTTTTGCGTCGGATTCGAAAATCTAGACTCACAGGAGATCAACCATAAGGTGCCCGAGGCAGCAATAGACCCTTGGAGACAGGTCGGCCGGAGGACGATGTATTGAATCGCGACGGGATTTGTGTGTTCCATCGTCATTAACAGGCTCTGAACGTTACAATTAACTGTCAGTTTTGCGTCGGATTCGAAAATCTAGACTCACAGGAGATCAACCATAAGGTGCCCGAGGCAGCAATAGACCCTTGGAGGCAGGTCGGCCGGAGGACGATGTATTGAATCGCGACGCGATTTGTGTGTTCCATTGTCATTAAGAGGCTCTGAGCCTTACAATTAACTGTCAGTTTTGCGTCGGATTCGAAAATCTAGACTCACAGGAGAACGACCATACGGTGTCCGCGGCAGCACTAGACCCTTGGAGACAAGTCGGCTGGAGGACGATGTATTGAATCACGACGCAATTTGTGTGTTCCATCGTCATTAACAGGCTCTGAACGTTACAATTAACTGTCAGTTTTGCGTCGGATTCGAAAATCTAGACTCACAGGAGATCGACCATAAGGTGCCCGAGGCAGCAATAGACCCTTGGAGACAGGTCGGCCGGAGGACGATGTATTGAATCGCGACGCGATTTGTGTGTTCCATCGTCATTAACAGGCTCTGAACGTTACAATTAACTGTCAGTTTTGCGTCGGATTCGAAAATCTAGACTCACAGGAGATTGACCATAAGGTGCCCGAGGCAGCAAATGACCCTTGGAGACAGGTCGGCCGGAGGACGATGTATTGAATCGCGACGGGATTTGTGTGTTCCATCGTCATTAACAGGCTCTGAACGTTACAATTAACTGTCAGTTTTTCGTCGGATTCGAAAATCTAGACTCACAGGAGATCAACCATAAGGTGCCCGAGGCAGCAATAGACCCTTGGAGGCAGGTCGGCCGGAGGACGATGTATTGAATCGCGACGCAATTTGTGTGTTCCATCGTCATTAACAGGCTCTGAACCTTACAATTAACTGTCAGTTTTGCGTCGGATTCGAAAATCTAGACTCACAGGAGATCGACCATAAGGTGCCCAAGGCAGCAATAGACCCTTGGAGACAGTTCGGCCGGAGGACGATGTATTGAATCGCGACGCGATTTGTGTGTTCCATTGTCATTAAGAGGCTCTGAGCCTTACAATTAACTGTCAGTTTTGCGTCGGATTCGAAAATCTAGACTCACAGGAGAACGACCATACGGTGTCCGAGGCAGCACTAGACCCTTGGAGACAAGTCGGCTGGAGGACGATGTATTGAATCACGACGCAATTTGTGTGTTCCATCGTCATTAACAGGCTCTGAATGTTACAATTAACTGTCAGTTTTGCGTCGGATTCGAAAATCTAGACTCACAGGAGAACGACCATAAGGTGCCCGAGGCAGCAATAGACCCTTGGAGACAGGTCGGCCGGAGGACGATGTATTGAATCGCGACGCAATTTGTGTGTTCCATCGTCATTAACAGGCTCTGAACCTTACAATTAACTGTCAGTTTTGCGTCGGATTCGAAAATCTAGACTCACAGGAGATCGACCATAAGGTGCCCGAGGCAGCAATAGACCCTTGGAGACAGGTCGGCCGGAGGACGATGTATTGAATCGCGACGCGATTTGTGTGTTCCATCGTCATTAACAGGCTCTGAACGTTACAATTAACTGTCAGTTTTGCGTCGGAGTCGAAAATCTAGACTCACAGGAGATCGACCATAAGGTGTCCGAGGCAGCACTAGACCCTTGGAGACAAGTCGGCTGGAGGACGATGTATTGAATCGCGGCGCAGTTTGTGTGTTCCATCGTCATTAACAGGCTCTGAATGTTACAATTAACTGCGTCGGATTCGAAATTCTAGACTCACAGGAGATCGACCATAAGGTGCCCGAGGCAGCAATAGACCCTTGGAGACAGTTCGGCCGGAGGACGATGTATTGAATCGCGACGCGATTTGTGTGTTCCATTGTCATTAAGAGGCTCTGAGCCTTACAATTAACTGTCAGTTTTGCGTCGGATTCGAAAATCTAGACTCACAGGAGAACGACCATACGGTGTCCGAGGCAGCACTAGACCCTTGGAGACAAGTCGGCTGGAGGACGATGTATTGAATCACGACGCAATTTGTGTGTTCCATCGTCATTAACAGGCTCTGAACGTTACAATTAACTGTCAGTTTTGCGTCGGATTCGAAGATCTAGACTCACAGGAGATCGACCATAAGGTGCCCGAGGCAGCACTAGACCCTTGGAGACAGGTCGGCCGGAGGACGATGTATTGAATCGCGACGGGATTTGTGTGTTCCATCGTCTTTAACAGGCTCTGAACGTTACAATTAACTGTCAGTTTTGCGTCGGATTCGAAAATCTAGACTCACAGGAGATCAACCATAAGGTGCCCGAGGCAGCAATAGACCCTTGGAGACAGGTCGGCCGGAGGACGATGTATTGAATCGCGACGGGATTTGTGTGTTCCATCGTCATTAACAGGCTCTGAACGTTACAATTAACTGTCAGTTTTGCGTCGGATTCGAAAATCTAGACTCACAGGAGATCAACCATAAGGTGCCCGAGGCAGCAATAGACCCTTGGAGGCAGGTCGGCCGGAGGACGATGTATTGAATCGCGACGCGGTTTGTGTGTTCCATTGTCATTAAGAGGCTCTGAACCTTACAATTAACTGTCAGTTTTGCGTCGGATTCGAAAATCTAGACTCACAGGAGAACGACCATAAGGTGTCCGAGGCAGCACTAGACCCTTGGAGACAAGTCGGCTGGAGGACGATGTATTGAATCGCGACGCAGTTTGTGTGTTCCATCGTCACTAACAGGCTCTGAACGTTACAATTAACTGTCAGTTTTGCGTCGGATTCGAAAATCTAGACTCACAGGAGATCAACCATAAGGTGCCCGAGGCAGCAATAGACCCTTGGAGGCAGGTCGGCCGGAGGACGATGTATTGAATCGCGACGCGATTTGTGTGTTCCATTGTCATTAAGAGGCTCTGAGCCTTACAATTAACTGTCAGTTTTGCGTCGGATTCGAAAATCTAGACTCACAGGAGAACGACCATACGGTGTCCGCGGCAGCACTAGACCCTTGGAGACAGGTCGGCTGGAGGACGATGTATTGAATCACGACGCAATTTGTGTGTTCCATCGTCATTAACAGGCTCTGAACGTTACAATTAACTGTCAGTTTTGCGTCGGATTCGAAAATCTAGACTCACAGGAGATCGACCATAAGGTGCCCGAGGCAGCAATAGACCCTTGGAGACAGGTCGGCCGGAGGACGATGTATTGAATCGCGACGCGATTTGTGTGTTCCATCGTCATTAACAGGCTCTGAACGTTACAATTAACTGTCAGTTTTGCGTCGGATTCGAAAATCTAGACTCACAGGAGATTGACCATAAGGTGCCCGAGGCAGCAAATGACCCTTGGAGACAGGTCGGCCGGAGGACGATGTATTGAATCGCGACGGGATTTGTGTGTTCCATCGTCATTAACAGGCTCTGAACGTTACAATTAACTGTCAGTTTTTCGTCGGATTCGAAAATCTAGACTCACAGGAGATCAACCATAAGGTGCCCGAGGCAGCAATAGACCCTTGGAGGCAGGTCGGCCGGAGGACGATGTATTGAATCGCGACGCGGTTTGTGTGTTCCATTGTCATTAAGAGGCTCTGAACCTTACAATTAACTGTCAGTTTTGCGTCGGATTCGAAAATCTAGACTCACAGGAGAACGACCATAAGGTGTCCGAGGCAGCACTAGACCCTTGGAGACAAGTCGGCTGGAGGACGATGTATTGAATCGCGGCGCAGTTTGTGTGTTCCATCGTCATTAACAGGCTCTGAATGTTACAATTAACTGCGTCGGATTCGAAATTCTAGACTCACAGGAGATCGACCATAAGGTGCCCGAGGCAGCAATAGACCCTTGGAGACAGTTCGGCCGGAGGACGATGTATTGAATCGCGACGCGATTTGTGTGTTCCATTGTCATTAAGAGGCTCTGAGCCTTACAATTAACTGTCAGTTTTGCGTCGGATTCGAAAATCTAGACTCACAGGAGAACGACCATACGGTGTCCGAGGCAGCACTAGACCCTTGGAGACAAGTCGGCTGGAGGACGATGTATTGAATCACGACGCAATTTGTGTGTTCCATCGTCATTAACAGGCTCTGAACGTTACAATTAACTGTCAGTTTTGCGTCGGATTCGAAGATCTAGACTCACAGGAGAACGACCATAAGGTGCCCGAGGCAGCAATAGACCCTTGGAGACAGGTCGGCCGGAGGACGATGTATTGAATCGCGACGCAATTTGTGTGTTCCATCGTCATTAACAGGCTCTGAACCTTACAATTAACTGTCAGTTTTGCGTCGGATTCGAAAATCTAGACTCACAGGAGATCGACCATAAGGTGCCCGAGGCAGCAATAGACCCTTGGAGACAGGTCGGCCGGAGGACGATGTATTGAATCGCGACGCAATTTGTGTGTTCCATTGTCATTAAGAAGCTCTGAACCTTACAATTAACTGTATGTTTTGCGTCGGATTCGAAAATCTAGACTCACAGGAGAACGACCATAAGGTGCCCGAGGCAGCACTAGACCCTTGGAGACAGGTCGGCCGGAGGACGATGTATTGAATCGCGACGGGATTTGTGTGTTTCATCGTCTTTAACAGGCTCTGAACGTTACAATTAACTGTCAGTTTTACGTCGGATTCGAAAATCTAGACTCACAGGAGATCGACCATAAGGTGCCCGAGGCAGCAATAGACCCTTGGAGACAGGTCGGCCGGAAGACGATGTATTGAATCGCGACGCGATTTGTGTGTTCCATTGTCATTAAGAGGCTCTGAACGTTACAATTAACTGTCAGTTTTGCGTCGGATTCGAAAATCTAGACTCACAGGAGAACGACCATAAGGTGTCCGAGGCAGCACTAGACCCATGGAGACAAGTCGGCTGGAGGACGATGTATTGAATCGCGACGCGATTTCTGTGTTCCATCGTCATTAACAGCCTCTGAACGTTACAATTAACTGTCAGGTTTGCGTCGGATTCGAAAATCTAGACTCACAGGAGATCGACCATAAGGTGCCCGAGGCAGCAATAGACCGTTGGAGACAGGTCGGCCGGAGGACGATGTATTGAATCGCGACGCAATTTGAGTGTTCCATTGTCATTAAGAGGCTCTGAACCTTACAATTAACTGTCAGTTTTGCGTCGGAGTCGAAAATCTAGACTCACAGGAGATCGACCATAAGGTGCCCGAGGCAGCACTAGACCCTTGGAGACAAGTCGGCTGGAGGACGATGTATTGAATCGCGACGCGATTTCTGTGTTCCATCGTCATTAACAGGCTCTGAACGTTACAATTAACTGTCAGTATTGCGTCGGATTCGAAAATCTAGACAAGTCGGCTGGAGGACGATGTATTGAATCGCGACGCAATTTGTGTGTTCCATCGTCATTAACAGGCTCTGAACGTTACAATTAACTGTCAGTTTTGCGTCGGATTCGATAATCTAGACTCACAGGAGATCGACCATAAGGTGCCCGAGGCAGCAATTGACCCTTGGAGACAGGTCGGCCGGTGACGATGTATTGAATCGCGACGCGATTTGTGTGTTCCATCGTCATTAACAGGCTCTGAACGTTACAATTAACTGTCAGTTTTGCGTCGGATTCGAAAATCTAGACTCACAGCAGATCGACCATAAGGTGCCCGAGGCAGCAATAGACCCTTGGAGACAGGTCGGCCGGACGACGATGTATTGAATCGCGACGGGATTTGTGTGTTCCATCGTCATTAACAGGCTCTGAACGTTACAATTAACTGTCAGTTTTGCGTCGGATTCGAAAATCTAGACTCACAGGAGAACGACACTAAGGTGTCCGAGGCAGCACTAGACCCTTGGAGACAAGTCGGCTGGAGGACGATGTATTGAATCGCGACGCAGTTTGTGTGTTCCATCGTCATTAACAGGCTCTGAACGTTACAATTAACTGCGTCGGATTCGAAAATCTAGACTCACAGGAGATCGACCATAAGGTGCCCGAGGCAGCAATAGACCCTTGGAGACAGTTCGGACGGAGGACGATGTATTGAATCGCGACGCGATTTGTGTGCTCCATTGTCATTAAGAGGCTCTGAGCCTTACAATTAACTGTCAGTTTTGCGTCGGATTCGAAAATCTAGACTCACAGGAGAACGACCATACGGTGTCCGAGGTAGCACTAGACCCTTGGAGACAAGTCGGCTGGAGGACGATGTATTGAATCACGACGCAATTTGTGTGTTCCATCGTCATTAACAGACTCTGAACGTTACAATTAACTGTCAGTTTTGCGTCGGATTCGAAAATCTAGACTCACAGGAGATCGACCATAAGGTTCCCGAGGCAGCAATAGAATCGCGACGCGATTTGTGTGTTCCATCGTCATTAACAGGCTCTGAACGTTACAATTAACTGTCAGTTTTGCGTCGGATTCGAAAATCTAGACTCACAGGAGAACGACCATAAGGTGCCCGAGGCAGCAATAGACCCTTGGAGACAGGTCGGCCGGAGGACGAAGTATTGAATCGCGACGGGATTTGTGTGTTCCATCGTCATTAACAGGCTCTGAACGTTACAATTAACTGTCAGTTTTTCGTCGGATTCGAAAATCTAGACTCACAGGAGATCAACCATAAGGTGCCCGAGGCAGCAATAGACCCTTGGAGGCAGGTCGGCCGGAGGACGATGTATTGAATCGCGACGCAATTTGTGTGTTCCATCGTCATTAACAGGCTCTGAACGTTACAATTCACTGCGTCGGATTCGAAATTCTAGACTCACAGGCGATCGACCATAAGGTGCCCGAGGCAGCAATAGACCCTTGGAGACAGTTCGGCCGGAGGACGATGTATTGAATCGCGACGCGATTTGTGTGTTCCATTGTCATTAAGAGGCTCTGAGCCTTACAATTAACTGTCAGTTTTGCGTCGGATTCGAAAATCTAGACTCACAGGAGAACGACCATACGGTGTCCGAGGCAGCACTAGACCCTTGGAGACAAGTCGGCTGGAGGACGATGTATTGAATCACGACGCAATTTGTGTGTTCCATCGTCATTAACAGGCTCTGAACGTTACAATTAACTGTCAGTTTTGCGTCGGATTCGAAAATCTAGACTCACAGGAGAACGACCATAAAGTGCCCGAGGCAGCAATAGACCCTTGGAGACAGGTCGGCCGGAGGACGATGTATTGAATCGCGACGCAATTTGTGTGTTCCATCGTCATTAACAGGCTCTGAACCTTACAATTAACTGTCAGTTTTGCGTCGGATTCGAAAATCTAGACTCACAGGAGAACGACCATAAGGTGCCCGAGGCAGCAATAGACCCTTGGAGACAGGTCGGCCGGAGGACGATGTATTGAATCGCGACGCGATTTGTGTGTTCCATTGTCATTAAGAGGCTCTGAGCCTTACAATTAACTGTCAGTTTTGCGTCGGATTCGAAAATCTAGCCTTACAGGAGAACGACCGTACGGTGTCCGAGGTAGCACTAGACCCTTCGAGACAAGTCGGCTGGAGGACGATGTATTGAATCGCGACGCGATTTGTGTGTTCCATCGTCATTAACAGGCTCTGAACGTTACAATTAACTGTCAGTTTTGCGTCGGATTCGAAAATCTAGACTCACAGGAGATTGACCATAAGGTGCCCGAGGCAGCAAATGACCCTTGGAGACAGGTCGGCCGGAGGACGATGTATTGAATCGCGACGGGATTTGTGTGTTCCATCGTCATTAACAGGCTCTGAACGTTACAATTAACTGTCAGTTTTTCGTCGGATTCGAAAATCTAGACTCACAGGAGATCAACCATAAGGTGCCCGAGGCAGCAATAGACCCTTGGAGGCAGGTCGGCCGGAGGACGATGTATTGAATCGCGACGCAATTTGTGTGTTCCATCGTCATTAACAGGCTCTGAACCTTACAATTAACTGTCAGTTTTGCGTCGGATTCGAAAATCTAGACTCACAGAAGATCGACCGTAAGGTGCCCAAGGCAGCAATAGACCCTTGGAGACAGTTCGGCCGGAGGACGATGTATTGAATCGCGACGCGATTTGTGTCTTCCATTGTCATTAAGAGGCTCTGAGCCTTACAATTAACTGTCAGTTTTGCGTCGGATTCGAAAATCTAGACTCACAGGAGAACGACCATACGGTGTCCGAGGCAGCACTAGACCCTTGGAGACAAGTCGGCTGGAGGACGATGTATTGAATCACGACGCAATTTGTTTGTTCCATCGTCATTAACAGGCTCTGAATGTTACAATTAACTGTCAGTTTTGCGTCGGATTCGAAAATCTAGACTCACAGGAGAACGACCATAAGGTGCCCGAGGCAGCAATAGACCCTTGGAGACAGGTCGGCCGGAGGACGATTAATTGAATCGCGACGCAATTTGTGTGTTCCATCGTCATTAACAGGCTCTGAACCTTACAATTAACTGTCAGTTTTGCGTCGGATTCGAAAATCTAGACTCACAGGAGATCGACCATAAGGTGCCCGAGGCAGCAATAGACCCTTGGAGACAGGTCGGCCGGAGGACGATGTATTGAATCGCGACGCGATTTGTGTGTTCCATCGTCATTAACAGGCTCTGAACGTTACAATTAACTGTCAGTTTTGCGTCGGAGTCGAAAATCTAGACTCACAGGAGATCGACCATAAGGTGTCCGAGGCAGCACTAGACCCTTGGAGACAAGTCGGCTGGAGGACGATGTATTGAATCGCGGCGCAGTTTGTGTGTTCCATCGTCATTAACAGGCTCTGAATGTTACAATTAACTGCGTCGGATTCGAAATTCTAGACTCACAGGAGATCGACCATAAGGTGCCCGAGGCAGCAATAGACCCTTGGAGACAGTTCGGCCGGAGGACGATGTATTGAATCGCGACGCGATTTGTGTGTTCCATTGTCATTAAGAGGCTCTGAGCCTTACAATTAACTGTCAGTTTTGCGTCGGATTCGAAAATCTAGACTCACAGGAGAACGACCATACGGTGTCCGAGGCAGCACTAGACCCTTGGAGACAAGTCGGCTGGAGGACGATGTATTGAATCACGACGCAATTTGTGTGTTCCATCGTCATTAACAGGCTCTGAACGTTACAATTAACTGTCAGTTTTGCGTCGGATTCGAAGATCTAGACTCACAGGAGAACGACCATAAGGTGCCCGAGGCAGCAATAGACCCTTGGAGACAGGTCGGCCGGAGGACGATGTATTGAATCGCGACGCAATTTGTGTGTTCCATCGTCATTAACAGGCTCTGAACCTTACAATTAACTGTCAGTTTTGCGTCGGATTCGAAAATCTAGACTCACAGGAGATCGACCATAAGGTGCCCGAGGCAGCAATAGACCCTTGGAGACAGGTCGGCCGGAGGACGATGTATTGAATCGCGACGCAATTTGTGTGTTCCATTGTCATTAAGAAGTTCTGAACCTTACAATTAACTGTATGTTTTGCGTCGGATTCGAAAATCTAGACTCACAGGAGATCGACCATAAGGTGCCCGAGGCAGCACTAGACCCTTGGAGACAGGTCGGCCGGAGGACGATGTATTGAATCGCGACGGGATTTGTGTGTTTCATCGTCTTTAACAGGCTCTGAACGTTACAATTAACTGTCAGTTTTACGTCGGATTCGAAAATCTAGACTCACAGGAGATCGACCATAAGGTGCCCGAGGCAGCAATAGACCCTTGGAGACAGGTCGGCCGGAAGACGATGTATTGAATCGCGACGCGATTTGTGTGTTCCATTGTCATTAAGAGGCTCTGAACGTTACAATTAACTGTCAGTTTTGCGTCGGATTCGAAAATCTAGACTCACAGGAGAACGACCATAAGGTGTCCGAGGCAGCACTAGACCCATGGAGACAAGTCGGCTGGAGGACGATGTATTGAATCGCGACGCGATTTCTGTGTTCCATCGTCATTAACAGCCTCTGAACGTTACAATTAACTGTCAGGTTTGCGTCGGATTCGAAAATCTAGACTCACAGGAGATCGACCATAAGGTGCCCGAGGCAGCAATAGACCGTTGGAGACAGGTCGGCCGGAGGACGATGTATTGAATCGCGACGCAATTTGAGTGTTCCATTGTCATTAAGAGGCTCTGAACCTTACAATTAACTGTCAGTTTTGCGTCGGAGTCGAAAATCTAGACTCACAGGAGATCGACCATAAGGTGCCCGAGGCAGCACTAGACCCTTGGAGACAAGTCGGCTGGAGGACGATGTATTGAATCGCGACGCGATTTCTGTGTTCCATCGTCATTAACAGGCTCTGAACGTTACAATTAACTGTCAGTTTTGCGTCGGATTCGAAAATCTAGACAAGTCGGCTGGAGGACGATGTATTGAATCGCGACGCAATTTGTGTGTTCCATCGTCATTAACAGGCTCTGAACGTTACAATTAACTGTCAGTTTTGCGTCGGATTCGATAATCTAGACTCACAGGAGATCGACCATAAGGTGCCCGAGGCAGCAATAGACCCTTGGAGACAGTTCGGCCGGAGGACGATGTATTGAATCGCGACGCAATTTGTGTGTTCCATCGTCATTAACAGGCTCTGAACGTTACAATTAACTGCGTCGGATTCGAAAATCTAGACTCACAGGAGATCGACCATAAGGTGCCCGAGGCAGCAATAGACCCTTGGAGACAGTTCGGACGGAGGACGATGTATTGAATCGCGACGCGATTTGTGTGCTCCATTGTCATTAAGAGGCTCTGAGCCTTACAATTAACTGTCAGTTTTGCGTCGGATTCGAAAATCTAGACTCACAGGAGAACGACCATACGGTGTCCGAGGTAGCACTAGACCCTTGGAGACAAGTCGGCTGGAGGACGATGTATTGAATCACGACGCAATTTGTGTGTTCCATCGTCATTAACAGACTCTGAACGTTACAATTAACTGTCAGTTTTGCGTCGGATTCGAAAATCTAGACTCACAGGAGATCGACCATAAGGTGCCCGAGGCAGCAATAGAATCGCGACGCGATTTGTGTGTTCCATCGTCATTAACAGGCTCTGAACGTTACAATTAACTGTCAGTTTTGCGTCGGATTCGAAAATCTAGACTCACAGGAGAACGACCATAAGGTGCCCGAGGCAGCAATAGACCCTTGGAGACAGGTCGGCCGGAGGACGATGTATTGAATCGCGACGCAATTTGTGTGTTCCATCGTCATTAACAGGCTCTGAACGTTACAATTCACTGCGTCGGATTCGAAATTCTAGACTCACAGGCGATCGACCATAAGGTGCCCGAGGCAGCAATAGACCCTTGGAGACAGTTCGGCCGGAGGACGATGTATTGAATCGCGACGCAATTTGTGTGTTCCATCGTCATTAACAGGCTCTGAACGTTACAATTCACTGCGTCGGATTCGAAATTCTAGACTCACAGGCGATCGACCATAAGGTGCCCGAGGCAGCAATAGACCCTTGGAGACAGTTCGGCCGGAGGACGATGTATTGAATCGCGACGCGATTTGTGTGTTCCATTGTCATTAAGAGGCTCTGAGCCTTACAATTAACTGTCAGTTTTGCGTCGGATTCGAAAATCTAGACTCACAGGAGAACGACCATACGGTGTCCGAGGCAGCACTAGACCCTTGGAGACAAGTCGGCTGGAGGACGATGTATTGAATCACGACGCAATTTGTGTGTTCCATCGTCATTAACAGGCTCTGAACGTTACAATTAACTGTCAGTTTTGCGTCGGATTCGAAAATCTAGACTCACAGGAGAACGACCATAAAGTGCCCGAGGCAGCAATAGACCCTTGGAGACAGGTCGGCCGGAGGACGATGTATTGAATCGCGACGCAATTTGTGTGTTCCATCGTCATTAACAGGCTCTGAACCTTACAATTAACTGTCAGTTTTGCGTCGGATTCGAAAATCTAGACTCACAGGAGAACGACCATAAGGTGCCCGAGGCAGCAATAGACCCTTGGAGACAGGTCGGCCGGAGGACGATGTATTGAATCGCGACGCGATTTGTGTGTTCCATTGTCATTAAGAGGCTCTGAGCCTTACAATTAACTGTCAGTTTTGCGTCGGATTCGAAAATCTAGCCTTACAGGAGAACGACCGTACGGTGTCCGAGGCAGCACTAGACCCTTCGAGACAAGTCGGCTGGAGGACGATGTATTGAATCGCGACGCAATTTGTGTGTTCCATCGTCATTAACAGGCTCTGAACGTTACAATTAACTGTCAGTTTTGCGTCGGATTCGAAAATCTAGACTCACAGGAGATCGACCATAAGGTGCCCGAGGCAGCAATAGACCCTTGGAGACAGGTCGGCCGGAGGACGATGTATTGAATCGCGACGCGATTTGTGTGTTCCATCGTCATTAACAGGCTCTGAACGTTACAATTAACTGTCAGTTTTGCGTCGGATTCGAAAATCTAGACTCACAGGAGATCGACCATAAGGTGCCCGAGGCAGCAATAGACCCTTGGAGACAGGTCGGCCGGAGGACGATGTATTGAATCGCGACGGGATTTGTGTGTTCCATCGTCATTAACAGGCTCTGAACGTTACAATTAACTGTCAGTTTTGCGTCGGATTCGAAAATCTAGACTCACAGGCGATTGACCATAAGGTGCCCGAGGCAGCAATAGACCCTTGGAGACAGGTCGGCCGGAGGACGATGTATTGAATCGCGACGGGATTTGTGTGTTCCATCGTCATTAACAGGCTCTGAACGTTACAATTAACTGTCAGTTTTTCGTCGGATTCGAAAATCTAGGCTCACAGGAGATCAACCATAAGGTGCCCGAGGCAGCAATAGACCCTTGGAGGCAGGTCGGCCGGAGGACGATGTATTGAATCGCGACGCGATTTGTGTGTTCTATTGTCATTAAGAGGCTCTGAACCTTACAATTAACTGTCAGTTTTGCGTCGGATTCGAAAATCTAGACTCACAGGAGATCGACCATAAGGTGTCCGAGGCAGCACTAGACCCTTGGAGACAAGTCGGCTGGAGGACGATGTATTGAATCGCGACGCAGTTTGTGTGTTCCATCGTCATTAACAGGCTCTGAACGTTACAATTAACTGCGTCGGATTCGAAATTCTAGACTCACAGGAGATCGACCATAAGGTGCCCGAGCCAGCAATAGACCCTTGGAAACAGTTCGGCCGGAGGACGATGTATTGAATCGCGACGCGATTTGTGTGTTCCATTGTCATTAAGAGGCTCTGAGCCTTACAATTAACTGTCAGTTTTGCGTCGGATTCGAAAATCTAGACTCACAGGAGAACGACCATACGGTGTCCGAGGCAGCACTAGACCCTTGGAGACAAGTCGGCTGGAGGACGATGTATTGAATCACGACGCAATTTGTGTGTTCCATCGTCATTAACAGGCTCTGAACGTTACAATTAACTGTCAGTTTTGCGTCGGATTCGAAAATCTAGACTCACAGGAGAACGACCATAAGGTGCCCGAGGCAGCAATAGACCCTTGGAGACAGGTCGGCCGGAGGACGATGTATTGAATCGCGACGCAATTTGTGTGTTCCATCGTCATTAACAGGCTCTGAACGTTACAATTAACTGTCAGTTTTGCGTCGGATTCGAAAATCTAGACTCACAGGAGATCGACCATAAGGTGCCCGAGGCAGCAATAGACCCTTGGAGACAGGTCGGCCGGAGGACGATGTATTGAATCGCGACGCGATTTGTGTGTTCCATCGTCATTAACAGGCTCTGAACGTTACAATTAACTGTCAGTTTTGCGTCGGATTCGAAAATCTAGACTCACAGGAGATCGACCATAAGGTGCCCGAGGCAGCAATAGACCCTTGGAGACAGGTCGGCCGGAGGACGATGTATTGAATCGCGACGGGATTTGTGTGTTCCATCGTCATTAACAGGCTCTGAACGTTACAATTAACTGTCAGTTTTGCGTCGGATTCGAAAATCTAGACTCACAGGCGATTGACCATAAGGTGCCCGAGGCAGCAATAGACCCTTGGAGACAGGTCGGCCGGAGGACGATGTATTGAATCGCGACGGGATTTGTGTGTTCCATCGTCATTAACAGGCTCTGAACGTTACAATTAACTGTCAGTTTTTCGTCGGATTCGAAAATCTAGACTCACAGGAGATCAACCATAAGGTGCCCGAGGCAGCAATAGACCCTTGGAGGCAGGTCGGCCGGAGGACGATGTATTGAATCGCGACGCGATTTGTGTGTTCTATTGTCATTAAGAGGCTCTGAACCTTACAATTAACTGTCAGTTTTGCGTCGGATTCGAAAATCTAGACTCACAGGAGATCGACCATAAGGTGTCCGAGGCAGCACTAGACCCTTGGAGACAAGTCGGCTGGAGGACGATGTATTGAATCGCGACGCAGTTTGTGTGTTCCATCGTCATTAACAGGCTCTGAACGTTACAATTAACTGCGTCGGATTCGAAATTCTAGACTCACAGGAGATCGACCATAAGGTGCCCGAGCCAGCAATAGACCCTTGGAAACAGTTCGGCCGGAGGACGATGTATTGAATCGCGACGCGATTTGTGTGTTCCATTGTCATTAAGAGGCTCTGAGCCTTACAATTAACTGTCAGTTTTGCGTCGGATTCGAAAATCTAGACTCACAGGAGAACGACCATACGGTGTCCGAGGCAGCACTAGACCCTTGGAGACAAGTCGGCTGGAGGACGATGTATTGAATCACGACGCAATTTGTGTGTTCCATCGTCATTAACAGGCTCTGAACGTTACAATTAACTGTCAGTTTTGCGTCGGATTCGAAAATCTAGACTCACAGGAGAACGACCATAAGGTGCCCGAGGCAGCAATAGACCCTTGGAGACAGGTCGGCCGGAGGACGATGTATTGAATCGCGACGCAATTTGTGTGTTCCATCGTCATTAACAGGCTCTGAACGTTACAATTAACTGTCAGTTTTGCGTCGGATTCGAAAATCTAAACTCACAGGAGATCGACCATAAGGTGCCCGAGGCAGCAATAGACCCTTGGAGACAGGTCGGCCGGAGGACGATGTATTGAATCGCGACGCGATTTGTGTGTTCGATCGTCATTAACAGGCTCTGAACGTTACAATTAACTGTCAGTTTTGCGTCGGAGTCGAAAATCTAGACTCACAGGAGATCGACCATAAGGTGCCCGAGGCAGCAATAGACCCTTGGAGACAGGTCGGCCGGAGGACGATGTATTGAATCGCGACGCAATTTGTGTGTTCCATTGTCATTAAGAAGCTCTGAACCTTACAATTAACTGTAAGTTTTGCGTCGGATTCGAAAATCTAGACTCACAGGAGATCGACCATAAGGTGCCCGAGGCAGCACTAGACCCTTGGAGACAGGTCGGCCGGACGACGATGTATTGAATCGCGACGGGATTTGTGTGTTCCATCGTCTTTAACAGGCTCTGAACGTTACAATTAACTGTCAGTTTTGCGTCGGATTCGAAAATCTAGACTCACAGGAGATCAACCATAAGGTGCCCGAGGCAGCAATAGACCCTTGGAGACAGGTCGGCCGGAGGACGATGTATTGAATCGCGACGGGATTTGTGTGTTCCATCGTCATTAACAGGCTCTGAACGTTACAATTAACTGTCAGTTTTGCGTCGGATTCGAAAATCTAGACTCACAGGAGATCAACCATAAGGTGCCCGAGGCAGCAATAGACCCTTGGAGGCAGGTCGGCCGGAGGACGATGCATTGAATCGCGACGCGATTTGTGTGTTCCATTGTCATTAAGAGGGTCTGAACCTTACAATTAACTGTCAGTTTTGCGTCGGATTCGAAAATCTAGACTCACAGGAGAACGACCATAAGGTGTCCGAGGCAGCACTAGACCCTTGGAGACAAGTCGGCTGGAGGACGATGTATTGAATCGCGACGCAGTTTGTGTGTTCCATCGTCATTAACAGGCTCTGAACGTTACAATTAACTGCGTCGGATTCGAAATTCTAGACTCACAGGAGATCGACCATAAGGTGCCCGAGGCAGCAATAGACCCTTGGAGACAGTTCGGCCGGAGGACGATGTATTGAATCGCGACGCGATTTGTGTGTTCCATTGTCATTAAGAGGCTCTGAGCCTTACAATTAACTGTCAGTTTTGCGTCGGATTCGAAAATCTAGACTCACAGGAGAACGACCATACGGTGTCCGCGGCAGCACTAGACCCTTGGAGACAAGTCGGCTGGAGGACGATGTATTGAATCACGACGCAATTTGTGTGTTCCATCGTCATTAACAGGCTCTGAACGTTACAATTAACTGTCAGTTTTGCGTCGGATTCGAAAATCTAGACTCACAGGAGATCGACCATAAGGTGCCCGAGGCAGCAATAGACCCTTGGAGACAGGTCGGCCGGAGGACGATGTATTGAATCGCGACGCGATTTGTGTGTTCCATCGTCATTAACAGGCTCTGAACGTTACAATTAACTGTCAGTTTTGCGTCGGATTCGAAAATCTAGACTCACAGGAGATTGACCATAAGGTGCCCGAGGCAGCAAATGACCCTTGGAGACAGGTCGGCCGGAGGACGATGTATTGAATCGCGACGGGATTTGTGTGTTCCATCGTCATTAACAGGCTCTGAACGTTACAATTAACTGTCAGTTTTTCGTCGGATTCGAAAATCTAGACTCACAGGAGATCAACCATAAGGTGCCCGAGGCAGCAATAGACCCTTGGAGGCAGGTCGGCCGGAGGACGATGTATTGAATCGCGACGCAATTTGTGTGTTCCATCGTCATTAACAGGCTCTGAACCTTACAATTAACTGTCAGTTTTGCGTCGGATTCGAAAATCTAGACTCACAGGAGATCGACCATAAGGTGCCCGAGGCAGCAATAGACCCTTGGAGACAGTTCGGCCGGAGGACGATGTATTGAATCGCGTCGCGATTTGTGTGTTCCATTGTCATTAAGAGGCTCTGAGCCTTACAATTAACTGTCAGTTTTGCGTCGGATTCGAAAATCTAGACTCACAGGAGAACGACCATACGGTGTCCGAGGCAGCACTAGACCCTTGGAGACAAGTCGGCTGGAGGACGATGTATTGAATCACGACGCAATTTGTGTGTTCCATCGTCATTAACAGGCTCTGAATGTTACAATTAACTGTCAGTTTTGCGTCGGATTCGAAAATCTAGACTCACAGGAGAACGACCATAAGGTGCCCGAGGCAGCAATAGACCCTTGGAGACAGGTCGGCCGGAGGACGATGTATTGAATCGCGACGCAATTTGTGTGTTCCATCGTCATTAACAGGCTCTGAACCTTACAATTAACTGTCAGTTTTGCGTCGGATTCGAAAATCTAGACTCACAGGAGATCGACCATAAGGTGCCCGAGGCAGCAATAGACCCTTGGAGACAGGTCGGCCGGAGGACGATGTATTGAATCGCGACGCGATTTGTGTGTTCCATCGTCATTAACAGGCTCTGAACGTTACAAGTTTTGCGTCGGAGTCGAAAATCTAGACTCACAGGAGATCGACCATAAGGTGTCCGAGGCAGCACTAGACCCTTGGAGACAAGTCGGCTGGAGGACGATGTATTGAATCGCGACGCAGTTTGTGTGTTCCATCGTCATTAACAGGCTCTGAATGTTACAATTAACTGCGTCGGATTCGAAATTCTAGACTCACAGGAGATCGACCATAAGGTGCCCGAGGCAGCAATAGACCCTTGGAGACAGTTCGGCCGGAGGACGATGTATTGAATCGCGACGCGATTTGTGTGTTCCATTGTCATTAAGAGGCTCTGAGCCTTACTATTAACTGTCAGTTTTGCGTCGGATTCGAAAATCTAGACTCACAGGAGAACGACCATACGGTGTCCGAGGCAGCACTAGACCCTTGGAGACAAGTCGGCTGGAGGACGATGTATTGAATCACGACGCAATTTGTGTGTTCCATCGTCATTAACAGGCTCTGAACGTTACAATTAACTGTCAGTTTTGCGTCGGATTCGAAGATCTAGACTCACAGGAGATCGACCATAAGGTGCCCGAGGCAGCAATAGACCCTTGGAGACAGGTCGGCCGGAGGACGATGTATTGAATCGCGACGCAATTTGTGTGTTCCATTGTCATTAAGAAGCTCTGAACCTTACAATTAACTGTAAGTTTTGCGTCGGATTCGAAAATCTAGACTCACAGGAGATCGACCATAAGGTGCCCGAGGCAGCACTAGACCCTTGGAGACAGGTCGGCCGGAGGACGATGTATTGAATCGCGACGGGATTTGTGTGTTTCATCGTCTTTAACAGGCTCTGAACGTTACAATTAACTGTCAGTTTTACGTCGGATTCGAAAATCTAGACTCACAGGAGATCGACCATAAGATGCCCGAGGCAGCAATAGACCCTTGGAGACAGGTCGGCCGGAAGACGATGTATTGAATCGCGACGCGATTTGTGTGTTCCATTGTCATTAAGAGGCTCTGAACGTTACAATTAACTGTCAGTTTTGCGTCGGATTCGAAAATCTAGACTCACAGGAGAACGACCATAAGGTGTCCGAGGCAGCACTAGACCCATGGAGACAAGTCGGCTGGAGGACGATGTATTGAATCGCGACGCGATTTCTGTGTTCCATCGTCATTAACAGCCTCTGAACGTTACAATTAACTGTCAGGTTTGCGTCGGATTCGAAAATCTAGACTCACAGGAGATCGACCATAAGGTGCCCGAGGCAGCAATAGACCGTTGGAGACAGGTCGGCCGGAGGACGATGTATTGAATCGCGACGCAATTTGAGTGTTCCATTGTCATTAAGAGGCTCTGAACCTTACAATTAACTGTCAGTTTTGCGTCGGAGTCGAAAATCAAGACTCACAGGAGATCGACCATAAGGTGCCCGAGGCAGCACTAGACCCTTGGAGACAAGTCGGCTGGAGGACGATGTATTGAATCGCGACGCGATTTCTGTGTTCCATCGTCATTAACAGGCTCTGAACGTTACAATTAACTGTCAGTTTTGCGTCGGATTCGAAAATCTAGACAAGTCGGCTGGAGGACGATGTATTGAATCGCGACGCAATTTGTGTGTTCCATCGTCATTAACAGGCTCTGAACGTTACAATTAACTGTCAGTTTTGCGTCGGATTCGATAATCTAGACTCACAGGAGATCGACCATAAGGTGCCCGAGGCAGCAATTGACCCTTGGAGACAGGTCGGCCGGTGACGATGTATTGAATCGCGACGCGATTTGTATGTTCCATCGTCATTAACAGGCTCTGAACGTTACAATTAACTGTCAGTTTTGCGTCGGATTCGAAAATCTAGACTCACAGGAGATCGACCATAAGGTGCCCGAGGCAGCAATAGACCCTTGGAGACAGGTCGGCCGGACGACGATGTATTGAATCGCGACGGGATTTGTGTGTTCCATCGTCATTAACAGGCTCTGAACGTTACAATTAACTGTCAGTTTTGCGTCGGATTCGAAAATCTAGACTCACAGGAGAACGACACTAAGGTGTCCGAGGCAGCACTAGACCCTTGGAGACAAGTCGGCTGGAGGACGATGTATTGAATCGCGACGCAGTTTGTGTGTTCCATCGTCATTAACAGGCTCTGAACGTTACAATTAACTGCGTCGGATTCGAAAATCTAGACTCACAGGGGATCGACCATAAGGTGCCCGAGGCAGCAATAGACCCTTGGAGACAGTTCGGACGGAGGACGATGTATTGAATCGCGACGCGATTTGTGTGCTCCATTGTCATTAAGAGGCTCTGAGCCTTACAATTAACTGTCAGTTTTGCGTCGGATTCGAAAATCTAGACTCACAGGAGAACGACCATACGGTGTCCGAGGCAGCACTAGACCCTTGGAGACAAGTCGGCTGGAGGACGATGTATTGAATCACGACGCAATTTGTGTGTTCCATCGTCATTAACAGACTCTGAACGTTACAATTAACTGTCAGTTTTGCGTCGGATTCGAAAATCTAGACTCACAGGAGATCGACCATAAGGTGCCCGAGGCAGCAATAGACCCTTGGAGACAGGTCGGCCTGAGGACGATGTATTGAATCGCGACGCGATTTGTGTGTTCCATCGTCATTAACAGGCTCTGAACGTTACAATTAACTGTCAGTTTTGCGTCGGATTCGAAAATCTAGACTCACAGGAGATCGACCATAAGGTGCCCGAGGCAGCAATAGACCCTTGGAGACAGGTCGGCCGGAGGACGATGTATTGAATCGCGACGGGATTTGTGTGTTCCATCGTCATTAACAGGCTCTGAACGTTCCAATTAACTGTCAGTTTTTCGTCGGATTCGAAAATCTAGACTCACAGGAGATCAACCATAAGGTGCCCGAGGCAGCAATAGACCCTTGGAGGCAGGTCGGCCGGAGGACGATGTATTGAATCGCGACGCGATTTGTGTGTTCCATCGTCATTAACAGGCTCTGAACGTTACAATTAACTGTCAGTTTTTCGTCGGATTCGAAAATCTAGACTCACAGGAGATCAACCATAAGGTGCCCGAGGCAGCAATAGACCCTTGGAGGCAGGTCGGCCGGAGGACGATGTATTGAATCGCGACGCAATTTGTGTGTTCCATCGTCATTAACAGGCTCTGAACCTTACAATTAACTGTCAGTTTTGCGTCGGATTCGAAAATCTAGACTCACAGGAGATCGACCATAAGGTGCCCGAGGCAGCAATAGACCATTGGAGACAGTTCGGCCGGAGGACGATGTATTGAATCGCGACGCGATTTGTGTGTTCCATTGTCATTAAGAGGCTCTGAGCCTTACAATTAACTGTCAGTTTTGCGTCGGATTCGAAAATCTAGACTCACAGGAGAACGACCATACGGTGTCCGAGGCAGCACTAGACCCTTGGAGACAAGTCGGCTGGAGGACGATGTATTGAATCACGACGCAATTTGTGTGTTCCATCGTCATTAACAGGCTCTGAACGTTACAATTAACTGTCAGTTTTGCGTCGGATTCGAAAATCTAGACTCACAGGAGGTCAACCATAAGGTGCCCGAGGCAGCAATAGACCCTTGGAGGCAGGTCGGCCGGAGGACGATGTATTGAATCGCGACGCGATTTGTGTGTTCCATCGTCATTAACAGGCTCTGAACCTTACAATTAACTGTCAGTTTTGCGTCGGATTCGAAAATCTAGACTCACAGGAGAACGACCATAGGGCGTCCGAGGCAGCACTAGACCCTTGGAGACAAGTCGGCTGGAGGACGATGTATTGAATCGCGACGCAGTTTGTGTGTTCCATCGTCATTAACAGGCTCTGAACGTTACAATTAACTGTGTCGGATTCGAAATTCTAGACTCACAGGAGATCGACCATGAGGTGCCAGAGGCAGCAATAGACCCTTGGAGACAGGTCTGCCGGAGGACGATGTATTGAATCGCGACGCGGTTTGTGTGTTCCATTGTCATTAAGAGGCTCTGAACCTTAGAATTAACTGTCAGTTTTGCGTCGGATTCGAAAATCTAGACTCACAGGAGAACGACCATAAGGTGCCCGAGGCAGCAATAGACCCTTGGAGACAGGTCGGCCGGAGGACGATGTTTTGAATCGCGACGCGGTTTGTGTGTTCCATTGTCATTAAGAGGCTCTGAACCATAGAATTAACTGTCAGTTTTGCGTCGGATTCGAAAATCTAGACTCACAGGAGATCGACCATATGGTGCCCGAGGCAGCAATAGACCCTTGGAGACAGGTCGGCCGGAGGACGATGTATTGAATCGCGACGGGATTTGTGTGTTCCATCGTCATTAACAGGCTCTGAACGTTACAATTAACTGTCAGTTTTGCGTCGGATTCGAAAATCTAGACTCACAGGAGATCAACCATAAGGTGCCCGAGGCAGCAATAGACCCTTGGAGACAGGTCGGCCGGAGGACGATGTATTGAATCGCGACGCGATTTGTGTGTTCCATTGTCATTAAGAGGCTCTGAACCTTACAATTAACTGTCATTTTTGCGTCGGATTCGAAAATCTAGACTCACAGGAGAACGACCATAAGGTGTCCGAGGCAGCACTAGACCCTTGGAGACAAGTCGGCTGGAGGACGATGTATTGAATCGCGACGCAGTTTGTGTGTTCCATCGTCATTAACAGGCTCTGAACGTTACAATTAACTGCGTCGGATTCGAAATTCTAGACTCACAGGAGATCGACCATAAGGTGCCCGAGGCAGCAATAGACCCTTGGAGACAAGTCGGCTGGAGGACGATGTATTGAATCACGACGCAATTTGTGTGTTCCATCGTCATTAACAGACTCTGAACGTTACACTTAACTGTCAGTTTTGCGTCGGATTCGAAAATCTAGACTCACAGGAGATCGACCATAAGGTGCCCGAGGCAGCAATAGACCCTTGGAGACAGGTCGGCCTGAGGACGATGTACTGAATCGCGACGCGATTTGTGTGTTCCATCGTCATTAACAGGCTCTGAACGTTACAATTAACTGTCACTTTTGCGTCGGATTCGAAAATCTAGACTCACAGGAGATCGACCATAAGGTGCCCGAGGCAGCAATAGACCCTTGGAGACAGGTCGGCCGGAGGACGATGTATTGAATCGCGACGGGATTTGTGTGTTCCATCGTCATTAACAGGCTCTGAACGTTACAATTAACTGTCAGTTTTTCGTCGGATTCGAAAATCTAGACTCACAGGAGATCAACCATAAGGTGCCCGAGGCAGCAATAGACCCTTGGAGGCAGGTCGGCCGGAGGACGATGTATTGAATCGCGACGCGATTTGTGTGTTCCATCGTCATTAACAGGCTCTGAACGTTACAATTAACTGTCAGTTTTTCGTCGGATTCGAAAATCTAGACTCACAGGAGATCAACCATAAGGTGCCCGAGGCAGCAATAGACCCTTGGAGGCAGGTCGGCCGGAGGACGATGTATTGAATCGCGACGCAATTTGTGTGTTCCATCGTCATTAACAGGCTCTGAACCTTACAATTAACTGTCAGTTTTGCGTCGGATTCGAAAATCTAGACTCACAGGAGATCGACCATAAGGTGCCCGAGGCAGCAATAGACCATTGGAGACAGTTCGGCCGGAGGACGATGTATTGAATCGCGACGCGATTTGTGTGTTCCATTGTCATTAAGAGGCTCTGAGCCTTACAATTAACTGTCAGTTTTGCGTCGGATTCGAAAATCTAGACTCACAGGAGAACGACCATACGGTGTCCGAGGCAGCACTAGACCCTTGGAGACAAGTCGGCTGGAGGACGATGTATTGAATCACGACGCAATTTGTGTGTTCCATCGTCATTAACAGGCTCTGAACGTTACAATTAACTGTCAGTTTTGCGTCGGATTCGAAAATCTAGACTCACAGGAGGTCAACCATAAGGTGCCCGAGGCAAAAATAGACCCTTGGAGGCAGGTCGGCCGGAGGACGATGTATTGAATCGCGACGCGATTTGTGTGTTCCATTGTCATTAAGAGGCTCTGAACCTTACAATTAACTGTCAGTTTTGCGTCGGATTCGAAAATCTAGACTCACAGGAGAACGACCATAGGGCGTCCGAGGCAGCACTAGACCCTTGGAGACAAGTCGGCTGGAGGACGATGTATTGAATCGCGACGCAGTTTGTGTGTTCCATCGTCATTAACAGGCTCTGAACGTTACAATTAACTGTGTCGGATTCGAAATTCTAGACTCACAGGAGATCGACCATGAGGTGCCAGAGGCAGCAATAGACCCTTGGAGACAGGTCTGCCGGAGGACGATGTATTGAATCGCGACGCGGTTTGTGTGTTCCATTGTCATTAAGAGGCTCTGAACCTTAGAATTAACTGTCAGTTTTGCGTCGGATTCGAAAATCTAGACTCACAGGAGAACGACCATAAGGTGCCCGAGGCAGCAATAGACCCTTGGAGACAGGTCGGCCGGAGGACGATGTTTTGAATCGCGACGCGGTTTGTGTGTTCCATTGTCATTAAGAGGCTCTGAACCATAGAATTAACTGTCAGTTTTGCGTCGGATTCGAAAATCTAGACTCACAGGAGATCGACCATAAGGTGCCCGAGGCAGCAATAGACCCTTGGAGACAGGTCGGCCGGAGGACGATGTATTGAATCGCGACGGGATTTGTGTGTTCCATCGTCATTAACAGGCTCGGAACGTTACAATTAACTGTCAGTTTTGCGTCGGATTCGAAAATCTAGACTCACAGGAGATCAACCATAAGGTGCCCGAGGCAGCAATAGACCCTTGGAGACAGGTCGGCCGGAGGACGATGTATTGAATCGCGACGCGATTTGTGTGTTCCATTGTCATTAACAGGCTCTGAACCTTACAATTAACTGTCATTTTTGCGTCGGATTCGAAAATCTAGACTCACAGGAGAACGACCATAAGGTGTCCGAGGCAGCACTAGACCCTTGGAGACAAGTCGGCTGGAGGACGATGTATTGAATCGCGACGCAGTTTGTGTGTTCCATCGTCATTAACAGGCTCTGAACGTTACAATTAACTGCGTCGGATTCGAAATTCTAGACTCACAGGAGATCGACCATAAGGTGCCCGAGGCAGCAATAGACCCTTGGAGACAGGTCGGCCGGAGGACGATGTATTGAATCGCGACGCGATTTGTATGTTCCATCGTCATTAACAGGCTCTGAACGTTACAATTAACTGTCAGTTTTGCGTGGGATTCGAAAATCTAGACTCACAGGAGAACGACCATAAGGCGTCCGAGGCAGCACTAGACCCTTAGAGACAAGTCGGCTGGAGGACGATGTATTGAATCGCGACGCAGTTTGTGTGTTCCATCGTCATTAACAGGCTCTGAACGTTACAATTAACTGTGTCGTATTCGAAATTCTAGACTCACAGGAGATCGACCATGAGGCGCCCGAGGCAGCAATAGACCCTTGGAGACAGTTCGGCCGGAGGACGATGTATTGAATCGCGACGCGATTTGTGTGTTCCATTGTCATTAAGCGGCTCTGAACGTTACAATTAACTGTCAGTTTTGCGTCGGATTCGAAAATCTAGACTCACAGGAGAACGACCATAAGGTGTCCGAGGCAGCACTAGACCCACGGAGACAAGTCGGCTGGAGGACGATGTATTGAATCGCGACGCGATTTCTGTGTTCCATCGTCATTAACAGCCTCTGAACGTTACAATTAACTGTCAGTTTTGCGTCGGATTCGAAAATCTAGACTCACAGGAGATCGACCATAAGGTGCCCGAGGCAGCAATAGACCGTTGAAGACAGGTCGGCCGGAGGACGATGTATTGAATCGCGACGCAATTTGAGTGTTCCATTGTCATTAAGAGGCTCTGAACCTTACAATTAACTGTCAGTTTTGCGTCGGATTCGAAAATCTAGACTCACAGGAGATCGACCATAAGGTGCCCGAGGCAGCACTAGACCCTTGGAGACAAGTCGGATGGAGGACGATGTATTGAATCGCGACGCGATTTGTGTGTTCCATCGTCATTAACAGGCACTGAACGTTACAATTAACTGCGTCGGATTCGAAAATCTAGACTCACAGGAGATCGGCCATAAGGTGCCCGAGGCAGCAATAGACCCTTGGAGACAGGTCGGCCGGAGGACGATGTATTGAATCGCGAAGCAATTTGTGTGTTCCATCGTCATTAACAGGCTCTGAACGTTACAATTAACTGTCAGTTTTGCGTCGGATTCGAAAATCTAGACTCACAGGAGAAAGACTATAAGGTGTCCGAGGCAGCACTAGACCCTTGGAGACAAGTCGGCTGGAGGACGATGTATTGAATCGCGACGCAGTTTGTGTGTTCCATCGTCATTAACAGGCTCTGAACGTTACAATTAACTGCGTCGGATTCGAAAATCTAGACTCACAGGAGATCGACCATAAGGTGCCCGAGGCAGCAATAGACCCTTGGAGACAGGTCGGCCGGAGGACGATGTATTGAATCGCGACGGGATTTGTGTGTTCCATTGTCATTAAGAGGCTCTGAACCTTACAATTAACTGTCATTTTTGCGTCGGATTCGAAAATCTAGACTCACAGGAGAACGACCATAAGGTGTCCGAGGCAGCACTAGACCCTTGGAGACAAGTCGGCTGGAGGACGATGTATTGAATCGCGACGCAGTTTGTGTGTTCCATCGTCATTAACAGGCTCCGAACGTTACAATTAACTGCGTCGGATTCGAAATTCTAGACTCACAGGAGATCGACCATAAGGTGCCCGAGGCAGCAATAGACCCTTGGAGACAAGTCGGCTGGAGGACGATGTATTGAATCACGACGCAATTTGTGTGTTCCATCGTCATTAACAGACTCTGAACGTTACAATTAACTGTCAGTTTTGCGTCGGATTCGAAAATCTAGACTCACAGGAGATCGACCATAAGGTGCCCGAGGCAGCAATAGACCCTTGGAGACAGGTCAACCTGAGGACGATGTATTGAATCGCGACGCGATTTGTGTGTTCGATCGTCATTAACAGGCTCTGAACGTTACAATTAACTGTCAGTTTTGCGTCGGATTCGAAAATCTAGACTCACAGGAGATCGACCATAAGGTGCCCGAGGCAGCAATAGACCCTTGGAGACAGGTCGGCCGGAGGACGATGTATTGAATCGCGACGGGATTTGTGTGTTCCATCGTCATTAACAGGCTCTGAACGTTACAATTAACTGTCAGTTTTTCGTCGGATTCGAAAATCTAGACTCACAGGAGATCAACCATAAGGTGCCCGAGGCAGCAATAGACCCTTGGAGGCAGGTCGGCCGGAGGACGATGTATTGAATCGCGACGCGATTTGTGTGTTCCATCGTCATTAACAGGCTCTGAACGTTACAATTAACTGTCAGTTTTTCGTCGGATTCGAAAATCTAGACTCACAGGAGATCAACCATAAGGTGCCCGAGGCAGCAATAGACCCTTGGAGGCAGGTCGGCCGGAGGACGATGTATTGAATCGCGACGCAATTTGTGTGTTCCATCGTCATTAACAGGCTCTGAACCTTACAATTAACTGTCAGTTTTGCGTCGGATTCGAAAATCTAGACTCACAGGAGATCGACCATAAGGTGCCCGAGGCAGCAATAGACCATTGGAGACAGTTCGGCCGGAGGACGATGTATTGAATCGCGACGCGATTTGTGTGTTCCATTGTCATTAAGAGGCTCTGAGCCTTACAATTAACTGTCAGTTTTGCGTCGGATTCGAAAATCTAGACTCACAGGAGAACGACCATACGGTGTCCGAGGCAGCACTAGACCCTTGGAGACAAGTCGGCTGGAGGACGATGTATTGAATCACGACGCAATTTGTGTGTTCCATCGTCATTAACAGGCTCTGAACGTTACAATTAACTGTCAGTTTTGCGTCGGATTCGAAAATCTAGACTCACAGGAGGTCAACCATAAGGTGCCCGAGGCAGCAATAGACCCTTGGAGGCAGGTCGGCCGGAGGACGATGTATTGAATCGCGACGCGATTTGTGTGTTCCATTGTCATTAAGAGGCTCTGAACCTTACAATTAACTGTCAGTTTTGCGTCGGATTCGAAAATCTAGACTCACAGGAGAACGACCATAGGGCGTCCGAGGCAGCACTAGACCCTTGGAGACAAGTCGGCTGGAGGACGATGTATTGAATCGCGACGCAGTTTGTGTGTTCCATCGTCATTAACAGGCTCTGAACGTTACAATTAACTGTGTCGGATTCGAAATTCTAGACTCACAGGAGATCGACCATGAGGTGCCAGAGGCAGCAATAGACCCTTGGAGACAGGACTGCCGGAGGACGATGTATTGAATCGCGACGCGGTTTGTGTGTTCCATTGTCATTAAGAGGCTCTGAACCTTAGAATTAACTGTCAGTTTTGCGTCGGATTCGAAAATCTAGACTCACAGGAGAACGACCATAAGGTGCCCGAGGCAGCAATAGACCCTTGGAGACAGGTCGGCCGGAGGACGATGTTTTGAATCGCGACGCGGTTTGTGTGTTCCATTGTCATTAAGAGGCTCTGAACCATAGAATTAACTGTCAGTTTTGCGTCGGATTCGAAAATCTAGACTCACAGGAGATCGACCATAAGGTGCCCGAGGCAGCAATAGACCCTTGGAGACAGGTCGGCCGGAGGACGATGTATTGAATCGCGACGGGATTTGTGTGTTCCATCGTCATTAACAGGCTCTGAACGTTACAATTAACTGTCAGTTTTGCGTCGGATTCGAAAATCTAGACTCACAGGAGATCAACCATAAGGTGCCCGAGGCAGCAATAGACCCTTGGAGACAGGTCGGCCGGAGGACGATGTATTGAATCGCGACGCGATTTGTGTGTTCCATTGTCATTAAGAGGCTCTGAACCTTACAATTAACTGTCATTTTTGCGTCGGATTCGAAAATCTAGACTCACAGGAGAACGACCATAAGGTGTCCGAGGCAGCACTAGACCCTTGGAGACAAGTCGGCTGGAGGACGATGTATTGAATCGCGACGCAGTTTGTGTGTTCCATCGTCATTAACAGGCTCTGAACGTTACAATTAACTGCGTCGGATTCGAAATTCTAGACTCACAGGAGATCGACCATAAGGTGCCCGAGGCAGCAATAGACCCTTGGAGACAGGTCGGCCGGAGGACGATGTATTGAATCGCGACGCGATTTGTATGTTCCATCGTCATTAACAGGCTCTGAACGTTACAATTAACTGTCAGTTTTGCGTCGGATTCGAAAATCTAGACTCACAGGAGAACGACCATAAGGCGTCCGAGGCAGCACTAGACCCTTAGAGACAAGTCGGCTGGAGGACGATGTATTGAATCGCGACGCAGTTTGTGTGTTCCATCGTCATTAACAGGCTCTGAACGTTACAATTAACTGTGTCGTATTCGAAATTCTAGACTCACAGGAGATCGACCATGAGGCGCCCGAGGCAGCAATAGACCCTTGGAGACAGTTCGGCCGGAGGACGATGTATTGAATCGCGACGCGATTTGTGTGTTCCATTGTCATTAAGCGGCTCTGAACGTTACAATTAACTGTCAGTTTTGCGTCGGATTCGAAAATCTAGACTCACAGGAGAACGACCATAAGGTGTCCGAGGCAGCACTAGACCCACGGAGACAAGTCGGCTGGAGGACGATGTATTGAATCGCGACGCGATTTCTGTGTTCCATCGTCATTAACAGCCTCTGAACGTTACAATTAACTGTCAGGTTTGCGTCGGATTCGAAAATCTAGACTCACAGGAGATCGACCATAAGGTGCCCGAGGCAGCAATAGACCGTTGAAGACAGGTCGGCCGGAGGACGATGTATTGAATCGCGACGCAATTTGAGTGTTCCATTGTCATTAAGAGGCTCTGAACCTTACAATTAACTGTCAGTTTTGCGTCGGATTCGAAAATCTAGACTCACAGGAGATCGACCATAAGGTGCCCGAGGCAGCACTAGACCCTTGGAGACAAGTCGGATGGAGGACGATGTATTGAATCGCGACGCGATTTGTGTGTTCCATCGTCATTAACAGGCACTGAACGTTACAATTAACTGCGTCGGATTCGAAAATCTAGACTCACAGGAGATCGGCCATAAGGTGCCCGAGGCAGCAATAGACCCTTGGAGACAGGTCGGCCGGAGGACGATGTATTGAATCGCGAAGCAATTTGTGTGTTCCATCGTCATTAACAGGCTCTGAACGTTACAATTAACTGTCAGTTTTGCCTCGGATTCGAAAATCTAGACTCACAGGAGAAAGACTATAAGGTGTCCGAGGCAGCACTAGACCCTTGGAGACAAGTCGGCTGGAGGACGATGTATTGAATCGCGACGCAGTTTGTGTGTTCCATCGTCATTAACAGGCTCTGAACGTTACAATTAACTGCGTCGGATTCGAAAATCTAGACTCACAGGAGATCGACCACAACGTGCCCGAGGCAGCAATAGACCCTTGGAGACAGTTCGGCCGGAGGACGATGTATTGAATCGCGACGCGATTTGTGTGTTCCATTGTCATTAAGAGGCTCTGAGCCTTACAATTAACTGTCAGTTTTGCGTCGGATTCGAAAATCTAGACTCACAGGAGAACGACCATACGGTGTCCGAGGCAGCACTAGACCCTTGGAGACAAGTCGGCTGGAGGACGATGTATTGAATCACGACGCAATTTGTGTGTTCCATCGTCATTAACAGGCTCTGAACGTTACAATTAACTGTCAGTTTTGCGTCGGATTCGAAAATCTAGACTCACAGGAGATCGACCATAAGGTGCCCGAGGCAGCACTAGACCCTTGGAGACAAGTCGGCTGGAGGACGATGTATTGAATCGCGACGCGATTTCTGTGTTCCATCGTCATTAACAGGCTCTGAACGTTACAATTAACTGTCAGTTTTGCGTCGGATTCGAAAATCTAGACAAGTCGGCTGGAGGACGATGTATTGAATCGCGACGCAATTTGTGTGTTCCATCGTCATTAACAGGCTCTGAACGTTACAATTAACTGTCAGTTTTGCGTCGGATTCGAAAATCTAGACTCACAGGAGATCGACCATAAGGTGCCCGAGGCAGCACTAGACCCTTGGAGACAAGTCGGCTGGAGGACGATGTATTGAATCGCGACGCGATTTCTGTGTTCCATCGTCATTAACAGGCTCTGAACGTTACAATTAACTGTCAGTTTTGCGTCGGATTCGAAAATCTAGACAAGTCGGCTGGAGGACGATGTATTGAATCGCGACGCAATTTGTGTGTTCCATCGTCATTAACAGGCTCTGAACGTTACAATTAACTGTCAGTTTTGCGTCGGATTCGAAAATCTAGACTCACAGGAGATCGACCATAAGGTGCCCGAGGCAGCAATAGACCCTTGGAGACAGGTCGGCCGGACGACGATGTATTGAATCGCGACGGGATTTGTGTGTTCCATCGTCATTAACAGGCTCTGAACGTTACAATTAACTATCAGTTTTGCGTCGGATTCGAAAATCTAGACTCACAGGAGGTCAACCATAAGGTGCCCGAGGCAGCAATAGACCCTTGGAGGCAGGTCGGCCGGAGGACGATGTATTGAATCGCGACGCGATTTGTGTGTTCCATTGTCATTAAGAGGCTCTGAACCTTACAATTAACTGTCAGTTTTGCGTCGGATTCGAAAATCTAGACTCACAGGAGAACGACCATAAGGCGTCCGAGGCAGCACTAGACCCTTGGAGACAAGTCGGCTGGAGGACGATGTATTGAATCGCGACGCAGTTTGTGTGTTCCATCGTCATTAACAGGCTCTGAACGTTACAATTAACTGTGTCGGATTCGAAATTCTAGACTCACAGGAGATCGACCATGAGGTGCCAGAGGCAGCAATAGACCCTTGGAGACAGGTCTGCCGGAGGACGATGTATTGAATCGCGACGCGGTTTGTGTGTTCCATTGTCATTAAGAGGCTCTGAACCTTAGAATTAACTGTCAGTTTTGCGTCGGATTCGAAAATCTAGACTCACAGGAGAACGACCATACGGTGTCCGAGGCAGCACTAGACCCGTGGAGACAAGTCGGCTGGAGGACGATGTATTGAATCGCGACGCAATTTGTGTGTTCCATCGTCATTAACAGGCTCTGAACGTTACAATTAACTGTCAGTTTTGCGTCGGATTCGAAAATCTAGACTCACAAGAGATCGACCATAAGGTGCCCGAGGCAGCAATAGACCCTTGGAGACAGGTCGGCCGGAGGACGATGTATTGAATCGCAACGGGATTTGTGTGTTCTATCGTCATTTACAGGCTCTGAACGTTACAATTAACTGTCAGTTTTGCGTCGGATTCGAAAATCTAGACTCACAGGAGATCGACCATAAGGTGCCCGAGGCAGCAATAGACCCTTGGAGACAGGTCGGCCGGAGGACGTTGTATTGAGTCGCGACGGGATTTGTGTGTTCCATCGTCATTAACAGGCTCTGAACGTTACAATTAACTGTCAGTTTTGCGTCGGATTCGAAAATCTAGACTCACAGGAGATCAACCATAAGGTGCCCGAGGCAGCAATAGACCCTTGGAGACAGGTCGGCCGGAGGACGATGTATTGAATCGCGACGCGATTTGTGTGTTCCATTGTCATTAAGAGGCTCTGAACCTTACAATTAACTGTCAGTTTTGCGTCGGATTCGAAAATCTAGACTCACAGGAGAACGACCATAAGGTGTCCGAGGCAGCACTAGACCCTTGGAGACAAGTCGGCTGGAGGACGATGTATTGAATCGCGACGCAGTTTGTGTGTTCCATCGTCATTAACAGGCTCTGAACGTTACAATTAACTGCGTCGGATTCGAAATTCTAGACTCACAGGAGATCGACCATAAGGTGCCCGTGGCAGCAATAGACCCTTGGAGACAGGTCGGCCGGAGGACGACGTATTGAATCGCGACGCGATTTGTGTGTTCCATCGTCATTAACAGGCTCTGAACGTTACAATTAACTGTCAGTTTTGCGTCGGATTCGAAAATCTAGACTCACAAGAGATCGACCACAAGGTGCCCGAGGCAGCAGTAGACCCTTGGAGACAGGTCGGCCGGAGGACGATGTATTGAATCGCGACGCGATTTGTGTGTTCCATCGTCATTAACAGGCTCTGAACGTTACAATTAACTGTCAGTTTTGCGTCGGATTCGAAAATCTAGACTCACAGGAGATCGACCATAAGGTGCCTGAGGCAGCAATAGACCCTTGGAGACAGGTCGGCCGGAGGACGATGATTTGAATCGCGACGCGATTTGTGTGGTCCACTGTCATTAAGAGGCTCTGAACGTTACAATTAACTGTCAGCTTTGCGTCGGATTCGAAAATCTAGACTCACAGGAGAACGACCATAAGGTGTCCGAGGCAGCACTAGCCGCTTGGAGACAAGTCGGCTGGAGGACGATGTATTGAATCGCGAAGCAATTTGTGTGTTCCATCGTCATTAACAGGCTCTGAACGTTACAATTAACTGTCAGTTTTGCGTCGGATTCGAAAATCTAGACTCACAGGAGAAAGACTATAAGGTGTCCGAGGCAGCACTAGACCCTTGGAGACAAGTCGGCTGGAGGACGATGTATTGAATCGCGACGCAGTTTGTGTGTTCCATCGTCATTAACAGGCTCTGAACGTTACAATTAACTGCGTCGGATTCGAAAATCTAGACTCACAGGAGATCGACCTTAACGTGCCCGAGGCAGCAATAGACACTTGGAGACAGTTCGGCCGGAGGACGATGTATTGAATCGCGACGCGATTTGTGTGTTCCATTGTCATTAAGAGGCTCTGAGCCCTACAATTAACTGTCAGTTTTGCGTCGGATTCGAAAATCTAGACTCACAGGAGAACGACCATACGGTGTCCGAGGCAGCACTAGACCCTTGGAGACAAGTCGGCTGGAGGACGATGTATTGAATCACGACGCAATTTGTGTGTTCCATCGTCATTAACAGGCTCTGAACGTTACAATTAACTGTCAGTTTTGCGTCGGATTCGAAAATCTAGACTCACAGGAGATCGACCATAAGGTGCCCGAGGCAGCAATAGACCCTTGGAGACAGGTCGGCCGGAGGACGATGTATTGAATCGCGACGCGATTTGTGTGTTCCATCGTCATTAACAGGCTCTGAACGTTACAATTAACTGTCAGTTTTGCGTCGGATTCGAAAATCTAGACTCACAGGAGATCGACCATAAGGTGCCCGAGGCAGCAATAGACCCTTGGAGACAGGTCGGCCGGAGGACGATGTATTGAATCGCGACGCGATTTGTGTGTTCCATCGTCATTAACAGGCTCTGAACGTTACAATTAACTGTCAGTTTTGCGTCGGATTCGAAAATCTAGACTCACAGGAGATCGACCATACGGTGTCCGAGGCAGCACTAGACCCGTGGAGACAAGTCGGCTGCAGGACGATGTATTGAATCGCGACGCAGTTTGTGTGTTCCATCGTCATTAACAGGCTCTGAACGTTACAATTAACTGTGTCGGATTCGAAATTCTAGACTCACAGGAGATCGACCATGAGGTGCCAGAGGCAGCAATAGACCCTTGGAGACAGGTCGGCCGGAGGACGATGTATTGAATCGCGACGCGGTTTGTGTGTTCCATTGTCATTAAGAGGCTCTGAACCTTACAATTAACTGTCAGTTTTGCGTCGGATTCGAAAATCTAGACTCACAGGAGAACGACCATACGGTGTCCGAGGCAGCACTAGACCCGTGGAGACAAGTCGGCTGGAGGACGATGTATTGAATCGCGACGCAATTTGTGTGTTCCATCGTCATTAACAGGCTCTGAACGTTACAATTAACTGTCAGTTTTGCGTCGGATTCGAAAATCTAGACTCACAAGAGATCGACCATAAGGTGCCCGAGGCAGCAACAGACCCTTGGAGACAGGTCGGCCGGAGGACGATGTATTGAATCGCGACGGGATTTGTGTGTTCCATCGTCATTAACAGGCTCTGAACGTTACAATTAACTGTCAGTTTTGCGTCGGATTCGAAAATCTAGACTCACAGGAGATCGACCATAAGGTGCCCGAGGCAGCAATAGACCCTTGGAGACAGGTCGGCCGGAGGACGATGTATTGAATCGCGACGGGATTTGTGTGTTCCATCGTCATTAACAGGCTCTGAACGTTACAATTAACTGTCAGTTTTGCGTCGGATTCGAAAATCTAGACTCACAGGAGATCAACCATAAGGTGCCCGAGGCAGCAATAGACCCTTGGAGACAAGTCGGCTGGAGGACGATGTATTGAATCGCGACGCAGTTTGTGTGTTCCATCGTCATTAACAGGCTCTGAACGTTACAATTAACTGCGTCGGATTCGAAATTCTAGACTCACAGGAGATCGACCATAAGGTGCCCGAGGCAGCAATAGACCCTTGGAGACAGGTCGGCCGGAGGACGATGTATTGAATCGCGACGCGATATGTGTGTTCCATCGTCATTAACAGACTCTGAACGTTACAATTAACTGTCAGTTTTGCGTCGGATTCGAAAATCTAGACTCACAGGAGATCGTCCATAAGGTGCCCGAGGCAGCAATAGACCCTTGGAGACAGGTCGGCCGGAGGACGATGTATTGAATCGCGACGGGATTTGTGTGTTCCATCGTCATTAACAGGCTCTGAACGTTACAATTAACTGTCAGTTTTGCGTCGGATTCGAAAATCTAGACTCACAGGAGATCGACCATAAGGTGCCCGAGGCAGCAATAGACCCTTGGAGGCAGGTCGGCCGGAGGACGATGTATAGAATCGCGACGCGATTTGTGTGTTCCATTGTCATTAAGAGGCTCTGAACCTCACAATTAACTGTCAGTTTTGCGTCGGATTCGAAAATCTAGACTCACAGGAGAACGACCATAAGGCGTCCGAGGCAGCACTAGACCCCTGGAGACAAGTCGGCTGGAGGACGATGTATTGAATCGCGACGCAGTTTGTGTGTTCCATCGTCATTAACAGGCTCTGAACGTTACAATTAACTGTGTCGGATTCGAAATTCTAGACTCACAGGAGATCGACCATGAGGCGCCCGAGGCAGCAATAGACCCTTGGAGACAGGTCGGCCGGAGGACGATGTATTGAATCGCGACGCGATTTGTGTGTTCCATTGTCATTAAGAGGCTCTGAACCTTACAATTAACTGTCAGTTTTGCGTCGGATTCGAAAATCTAGACTCACAGGAGAACGACCATACGGTGTCCGAGGCAGCACTAGACCCTTGGAGACAGGTCGGCCGGAGGACGATGATTTGAATCGCGACGCGATTTGTGTGTTCCACTGTCATTAAGAGGCTCTGAACGTTACAATTAACTGTCAGTTTTGCGTCGGATTCGAAAATCTAGACTCACAGGAGAACGACCATAAGGTGTCCAAGGCAGCACTAGCCGCTTGGAGACAAGTCGGCTGGAGGACGATGTATTGAATCGCGAAGCAATTTGTGTGTTCCATCGTCATTAACAGGCTCTGAACCTTACAATTAACTGTCAGTTTTGCGTCGGATTCGAAAATCTAGACTCACAGGAGAAAGACTATAAGGTGTCCGAGGCAGCACTTGACCCTTGGAGACAAGTCGGCTGGAGGACGATGTATTGAATCGCGACGCAGTTTGTGTGTTCCATCGTCATTAACAGGCTCTGAACGTTACAATTAACTGCGTCGGATCGAAAATGTAGATTCACAGGAGATCGACCATAAGGTGCCCGAGGCAGCAATAGACCCTTGGAGACAGTTCGGCCGGAGGACGATGTATTTAATCGCGACGCGATTTGTGTGTTCCATTGTCATTAAGAGGCTCTGAGCCTTACAATTAACTGTCAGTTTTGCGTCGGATTCGAAAATCTAGACTCACAGGAGAACGACCATACGGTGTCCGAGGCAGCACTAGACCCTTGGAGACAAGTCGGCTGGAGGACGATGATTGAATCACGACGCAATTTGTGTGTTCCATCGTCATTAAAAGGCTCTGAACGTTACAATTAACTGTCAGTTTTGCGTCGGATTCGAAAATCTAGACTCACAGGAGATCGACCATAAGGTGCCCGAGGCAGCAATACACCCTTGGAGACAGGTCGGCTGGAGGACGATGTATTGAATCGCGACGGGATTTGTGTGTTCCATCGTCATTAACAGGCTCTGAACGTTACAATTAACTGTCAGTTTTGCGTCGGATTCGAAAATCTAGACTCACAGGAGGTCAACCATAAGGTGCCCGAGGCAGCAATAGACCCTTAGAGGCAGGTCGGCCGGAGGACGATGTATTGAATCGCGACGCGATTTGTGTGTTCCATTGTCATTAAGAGGCTCTGAACCTTACAATTAACTGTCAGTTTTGCGTCGGATTCGAAAATCTAGACTCACAGGAGAACGACCATAAGGTGTCCGAGGCAGCACTAGACCCTTGGAGACAAGTCGGCTGGAGGACGATGTATTGAATCGCGACGCAGTTTGTGTGTTCCATCGTCATTAACAGGCTCTGAACGTTACAATTAACTGCGTCGGATTCGAAATTCTAGACTCACAGGAGATCGACCATATGGTGCCCGAGGCAGCAATAGACCCTTGGAGACAGTTCGGCCGGAGGACGATGTATTGAATCGCGACGCGATTTGTGTGTTCCATTGTCATTAAGAGGCTCTGAGCCTTACAATTAACTGTCAGTTTTGCGTCGGATTCGAAAATCTAGACTCACAGGAGAACGACCATACGGTGTCCGCGGCAGCACTAGACCCTTGGAGACAAGTCGGCTGGAGGACGATGTATTGAATCACGACGCAATTTGTGTGTTCCATCGTCATTAACAGGCTCTGAACGTTACAATTAACTGTCAGTTTTGCGTCGGATTCGAAAATCTAGACTCACAGGAGATCGACCATAAGGTGCCCGAGGCAGCAATAGACCCTTGGAGACAGGTCGGCCGGAGGACGATGTATTGAATCGCGACGCGATTTGTGTGTTCCATCGTCATTAACAGGCTCTGAACGTTACAATTAACTGTCAGTTTTGCGTCGGATTCGAAAATCTAGACTCACAGGAGATTGACCATAAGGTGCCCGAGGCAGCAAATGACCCTTGGAGACAGGTCGGCCGGAGGACGATGTATTGAATCGCGACGGGATTTGTGTGTTCCATCGTCATTAACAGGCTCTGAACGTTACAATTAACTGTCAGTTTTTCGTCGGATTCGAAAATCTAGACTCACAGGAGATCAACCATAAGGTGCCCGAGGCAGAAATAGACCCTTGGAGGCAGGTCGGCCGGAGGACGATGTATTGAATCGCGACGCAATTTGTGTGTTCCATCGTCATTAACAGGCTCTGAACCTTACAATTAACTGTCAGTTTTGCGTCGGATTCGAAAATCTAGACTCACAGGAGATCGACCATAAGGTGCCCGAGGCAGCAATAGACCCTTGGAGACAGTTCGGCCGGAGGACGATGTATTGAATCGCGACGCGATTTGTGTGTTCCATTGTCATTAAGAGGCTCTGAACCTTACAATTAACTGTCAGTTTTGCGTCGGATTCGAAAATCTAGACTCACAGGAGAACGACCATACGGTGTCCGAGGCAGCACTAGACCCGTGGAGACAAGTCGGCTGGAGGACGATGTATTGAATCGCGACGCAATTTGTGTGTTCCATCGTCATTAACAGGCTCTGAACGTTACAATTAACCGTCAGTTTTGCGTCGGATTCGAAAATCTAGACTCACAAGAGATCGACCATAAGGTGCCCGAGGCAGCAATAGACCCTTGGAGACAGGTCGGCCGGAGGACGATGTATTGAATCGCGACGGGATTTGTGTGTTCCATCGTCATTAACAGGCTCTGAACGTTACAATTAACTGTCAGTTTTGCGTCGGATTCGAAAATCTAGACTCACAGGAGATCAACCATAAGGTGCCCGAGGCAGCAATAGACCCTTGGAGACAGGTCGGCCGGAGGACGATGTATTGAATCGCGACGGGATTTGTGTGTTCCATCGTCAATAACAGGCTCTGAACGTTACAATTAACTGTCAGTTTTGCGTCTGATTCGAAAATCTAGACTCACAGGAGATCAACCATAAGGTGCCCGAGGCAGCAATAGACCCTTGGAGGCAGGTCGGCCGGAGGACGATGTATTGAATCGCGACGCGATTTGTGTGTTCCATTGTCATTAAGAGGCTCTGAACCTTACAATTAACTGTCAGTTTTGCGTCGGATTCGAAAATCTAGACTCACAGGAGAACGACCATAAGGTGTCCGAGGCAGCACTAGACCCTTGGAGACAAGTCGGCTGGAGGACGATGTATTGAATCGCGACGCAGTTTGTGTGTTCCATCGTCATTAACAGGCTCTGAACGTTACAATTAACTGCGTCGGATTCGAAATTCTAGACTCACAGGAGATCGACCATATGGTGCCCGAGGCAGCAATAGACCCTTGGAGACAGTTCGGCCGGAGGACGATGTATTGAATCGCGACGCGATTTGTGTGTTCCATTGTCATTAAGAGGCTCTGAGCCTTACAATTAACTGTCAGTTTTGCGTCGGATTCGAAAATCTAGACTCACAGGAGAACGACCATACGGTGTCCGCGGCAGCACTAGACCCTTGGAGACAAGTCGGCTGGAGGACGATGTATTGAATCACGACGCAATTTGTGTGTTCCATCGTCATTAACAGGCTCTGAACGTTACAATTAACTGTCAGTTTTGCGTCGGATTCGAAAATCTAGACTCACAGGAGATCGACCATAAGGTGCCCGAGGCAGCAATAGACCCTTGGAGACAGGTCGGCCGGAGGACGATGTATTGAATCGCGACGCGATTTGTGTGTTCCATCGTCATTAACAGGCTCTGAACGTTACAATTAACTGTCAGTTATGCGTCGGATTCGAAAATCTAGACTCACAGGAGATTGACCATAAGGTGCCCGAGGCAGCAAATGACCCTTGGAGACAGGTCGGCCGGAGGACGATGTATTGAATCGCGACGGGATTTGTGTGTTCCAACGTCATTAACAGGCTCTGAACGTTACAATTAACTGTCAGTTTTTCGTCGGATTCGAAAATCTAGACTCACAGGAGATCAACCATAAGGTGCCCGAGGCAGCAATAGACCCTTGGAGGCAGGTCGGCCGGAGGACGATGTATTGAATCGCGACGCAATTTGTGTGTTCCATCGTCATTAACAGGCTCTGAACCTTACAATTAACTGTCAGTTTTGCGTCGGATTCGAAAATCTAGACTCACAGGAGATCGACCATAAGGTGCCCGAGGCAGCAATAGACCCTTGGAGACAGTTCGGCCGGAGGACGATGTATTGAATCGCGACGCGATTTGTGTGTTGCATTGTCATTAAGAGGCTCTGAGCCTTACAATTAACTGTCAGTTTTGCGTCGGATTCGAAAATCTAGACTCACAGGAGAACGACCATACGGTGTCCGAGGCAGCACTAGACCCTTGGAGACAAGTCGGCTGGAGGACGATGTATTGAATCGCGACGCAGTTTGTGTGTTCCATCGTCATTAACAGGCTCAGAATGTTACAATTAACTGCGTCGGATTCGAAATTCTAGACTCACAGGAGATCGACCATAAGGTGCCCGAGGCAGCAAATGACCCTTGGAGACAGGTCGGCCGGAGGACGATGTATTGAATCGCGACGGGATTTGTGTGTTCCATCGTCATTAACAGGCTCTGAACGTTACAATTAACTGTCAGTTTTTCGTCGGATTCGAAAATCTAGACTCACAGGAGATCAACCATAAGGTGCCCGAGGCAGAAATAGACCCTTGGAGGCAGGTCGGCCGGAGGACGATGTATTGAATCGCGACGCAATTTGTGTGTTCCATCGTCATTAACAGGCTCTGAACCTTACAATTAACTGTCAGTTTTGCGTCGGATTCGAAAATCTAGACTCACAGGAGATCGACCATAAGGTGCCCGAGGCAGCAATAGACCCTTGGAGACAGTTCGGCCGGAGGACGATGTATTGAATCGCGACGCGATTTGTGTGTTCCATTGTCATTAAGAGGCTCTGAACCTTACAATTAACTGTCAGTTTTGCGTCGGATTCGAAAATCTAGACTCACAGGAGAACGACCATACGGTGTCCGAGGCAGCACTAGACCCGTGGAGACAAGTCGGCTGGAGGACGATGTATTGAATCGCGACGCAATTTGTGTGTTCCATCGTCATTAACAGGCTCTGAACGTTACAATTAACCGTCAGTTTTGCGTCGGATTCGAAAATCTAGACTCACAAGAGATCGACCATAAGGTGCCCGAGGCAGCAATAGACCCTTGGAGACAGGTCGGCCGGAGGACGATGTATTGAATCACGACGGGATTTGTGTGTTCCATCGTCATTAACAGGCTCTGAACGTTACAATTAACTGTCAGTTTTGCGTCGGATTCGAAAATCTAGACTCACAGGAGATCAACCATAAGGTGCCCGAGGCAGCAATAGACCCTTGGAGACAGGTCGGCCGGAGGACGATGTATTGAATCGCGACGGGATTTGTGTGTTCCATCGTCAATAACAGGCTCTGAACGTTACAATTAACTGTCAGTTTTGCGTCTGATTCGAAAATCTAGACTCACAGGAGATCAACCATAAGGTGCCCGAGGCAGCAATAGACCCTTGGAGGCAGGTCGGCCGGAGGACGATGTATTGAATCGCGACGCGATTTGTGTGTTCCATTGTCATTAAGAGGCTCTGAACCTTACAATTAACTGTCAGTTTTGCGTCGGATTCGAAAATCTAGACTCACAGGAGAACGACCATAAGGTGTCCGAGGCAGCACTAGACCCTTGGAGACAAGTCGGCTGGAGGACGATGTATTGAATCGCGACGCAGTTTGTGTGTTCCATCGTCATTAACAGGCTCTGAACGTTACAATTAACTGCGTCGGATTCGAAATTCTAGACTCACAGGAGATCGACCATATGGTGCCCGAGGCAGCAATAGACCCTTGGAGACAGTTCGGCCGGAGGACGATGTATTGAATCGCGACGCGATTTGTGTGTTCCATTGTCATTAAGAGGCTCTGAGCCTTACAATTAACTGTCAGTTTTGCGTCGGATTCGAAAATCTAGACTCACAGGAGAACGACCATACGGTGTCCGCGGCAGCACTAGACCCTTGGAGACAAGTCGGCTGGAGGACGATGTATTGAATCACGACGCAATTTGTGTGTTCCATCGTCATTAACAGGCTCTGAACGTTACAATTAACTGTCAGTTTTGCGTCGGATTCGAAAATCTAGACTCACAGGAGATCGACCATAAGGTGCCCGAGGCAGCAATAGACCCTTGGAGACAGGTCGGCCGGAGGACGATGTATTGAATCGCGACGCGATTTGTGTGTTCCATCGTCATTAACAGGCTCTGAACGTTACAATTAACTGTCAGTTATGCGTCGGATTCGAAAATCTAGACTCACAGGAGATTGACCATAAGGTGCCCGAGGCAGCAAATGACCCTTGGAGACAGGTCGGCCGGAGGACGATGTATTGAATCGCGACGGGATTTGTGTGTTCCAACGTCATTAACAGGCTCTGAACGTTACAATTAACTGTCAGTTTTTCGTCGGATTCGAAAATCTAGACTCACAGGAGATCAACCATAAGGTGCCCGAGGCAGCAATAGACCCTTGGAGGCAGGTCGGCCGGAGGACGATGTATTGAATCGCGACGCAATTTGTGTGTTCCATCGTCATTAACAGGCTCTGAACCTTACAATTAACTGTCAGTTTTGCGTCGGATTCGAAAATCTAGACTCACAGGAGATCGACCATAAGGTGCCCGAGGCAGCAATAGACCCTTGGAGACAGTTCGGCCGGAGGACGATGTATTGAATCGCGACGCGATTTGTGTGTTGCATTGTCATTAAGAGGCTCTGAGCCTTACAATTAACTGTCAGTTTTGCGTCGGATTCGAAAATCTAGACTCACAGGAGAACGACCATACGGTGTCCGAGGCAGCACTAGACCCTTGGAGACAAGTCGGCTGGAGGACGATGTATTGAATCGCGACGCAGTTTGTGTGTTCCATCGTCATTAACAGGCTCAGAATGTTACAATTAACTGCGTCGGATTCGAAATTCTAGACTCACAGGAGATCGACCATAAGGTGCCCGAGGCAGCAATAGACCCTTGGAGACAGTTCGGCCGGAGGACGATGTATTGAATCGCGACGCGATTTGTGTGTTCCATTGTCATTAAGAGGCTCTGAGCCTTACAATTAACTGTCAGTTTTGCGTCGGATTCGAAAATCTAGACTCACAGGAGAACGACCATACGGTGTCCGAGGCAGCACTAGACCCTTGGAGACAGTTCGGCCGGAGGACGATGTATTGAATCACGACGCAATTTGTGTGTTCCATCGTCATTAACAGGCTCTGAACGTTACAATTAACTGTCAGTTTTGCGTCGGATTCGAAGATCTAGACTCACAGGAGAACGACCATAAGGTGCCCGAGGCAGCAATAGACCCTTGGAGACAGGTCGGCCGGAGGACGATGTATTGAATCGCGACGCAATTTGTGTGTTCCATCGTCATTAACAGGCTCTGAACGTTACAATTAACTGTCAGTTTTGCGTCGGATTCGAAAATCTAGACTCACAGGAGATCGACCATAAGGTGCCCGAGGCAGCAATAGACCCTTGGAGACAGGTCGGCCGGAGGACGATGTATTGAATCGCGACGCGATTTGTGTGTTCCATCGTCATTAACAGGCTCTGAACGTTACAATTAACTGTCAGTTTTGCGTCGGAGTCGAAAATCTAGACTCACAGGAGATCGACCATAAGGTGCCCGAGGCAGCAATAGACCCTTGGAGACAGGTCGGCCGGAGGACGATGTATTGAATCGCGACGCAATTTGTGTGTTCCATTGTCATTAAGAAGCTCTGAACCTTACAATTAACTGTAAGTTTTGCGTCGGATTCGAAAATCTATACTCACAGGAGATCGACCATAAGGTGCCCGAGGCAGCACTAGACCCTTGGAGACAGGTCGGCCGGAGGACGATGTATTGAATCGCGACGGGATTTGTGTGTTTCATCGTCTTTAACAGGCTCTGAACGTTACAATTAACTGTCAGTTTTACGTCGGATTCGAAAATCTAGACTCACAGGAGATCGACCATAAGGTGCCCGAGGCAGCAATAGACCCTTGGAGACAGGTCGGCCGGAGGACGATGTATTGAATCGCGACGCGATTTGTGTGTTCCATTGTCATTAAGAGGCTCTGAACGTTACAATTAACTGTCAGTTTTGCGTCGGATTCGAAAATCTAGACTCACAGGAGAACGACCATAAGGTGTCCGAGGCAACACTAGACCCATGGAGACAAGTCGGCTGGAGGACGATGTATTGAATCGCGACGCGATTTGTGTGTTCCATCGTCATTAACAGCCTCTGAACGTTACAATTAACTGTCAGGTTTGCGTCGGATTCGAAAATCTAGACTCACAGGAGATCGACCATAAGGTGCCCGAGGCAGCACTAGCCCTTGGAGACAAGTCGGATGGAGGACGATGTATTGAATCGCGACGCGATTTGTGTGTTCCATCGTCATTAACAGGCACTGAACGTTACAATTAACTGCGTCGGATTCGAAAATCTAGACTCACAGGAGATCGGCCATAAGGTGCCCGAGGCAGCAATAGACCCTTGGAGACAGGTCGGCCGGAGGACGATGTATTGAATCGCGACGCGATTTGTGTGTTCCATTGTCATTGAGAGGCTCTGAACGTTACAATTAACTGTCAGTTTTGCGTCGGATTCGAAAATCTAGACTCACAGGAGATCGACCATAAGGTGCCCGAGGCAGCACTAGACCCTTGGAGACAAGTCGGCTGGAGGACGACGTATTGAATCGCGACGCAATTTGTGTGTTCCATCGTCATTAACGGGCTCTAAACGTTACAATTAACTGTCAGTTTTGCATCGGATTCGAAAGTCTAGACTCACAGGAGATCGACCATAAGGTGCCCGAGGCAGCAATAGACCCTTGGAGACAGGTCGGCCGGAGGACGATGTATTGAATCGCGACGCGATTTGTGTGTTCCATTGTCATTAAGAGGCTCTGAACCTTACAATTAACTGTAAGTTTTGCGTCGGATTCGAAAATGTAGACTCACAGAAGAACGACCATAAGGTGCCCGAGGCAGCACTAGACCCTTGGAGACAAGTCGGCTGGAGGACGATGTATTGAATCGCGACGCAAATTGTGTGTTCCATCGTCTTTAACAGGCTCTGAACCTTACAATTAACTGTCAGTTTTGCGTCGGATTCAAAAGTCTAGACTCACACGAGAACGACCAAAGGTGCCCGAGGCAGCATTAGACCCTTAGAGACAGGTCGGCCGGAGGAGGATGTATTGAATCGCGACGCAATTTGTGTGTTCCATCGTCATTAACAGGCTCTGAACGTTACAATTAACTGTCAGTTTTGCGTCGGATTCGAAAATCTAGACTCACAGGAGAACGACCGTACGGTGTCCGAGGCAGCACTAGACCCTTGGAGACAAGTCGGCTGGAGGACGATGTATTGAATCGCGACGCAATTTGTGTGTTCCATCGTCATTAACAGGCTCTGAACGTTACAATTAACTGTCAGTTTTGCGTCGGATTCGAAAATCTAGACTCACAGGAGATCGACCATAAGGTGTCCGAGGCAGCACTAGACCCATGGAGACAAGTCAGCTGGAGGACGATGTATTGAATCGCGACGCGATTTCTGTGTTCCATCGTCATTAACAGGCTCTGAACGTTACAATTAACTGTCAGGTTTGCGTCGGATTCGAAAATCTAGACTCACAGGAGATCGACCATAAGGTGCCCGAGGCAGCAATAGACCGTTGGAGACAGGTCGGCCGGAGGACGATGTATTGAATCGCGACGCAATTTGTGTGTTCCATTGTCATTAAGAGGCTCTGAACCTTACAATTAACTGTCAGTTTTGCGTCGGATTCGAAAATCTAGACTCACAGGAGATCGACCATAAGGTGCCCGAGGCAGCACTAGACCCTTGGAGACAAGTCGGCTGGAGGACGATGTATTGAATCGCGACGCGATTTCTGTGTTCCATCGTCATTAACAGGCTCTGAACGTTACAATTAACTGTCAGTTTTGCGTCGGATTCGAAAATCTAGACAAGTCGGCTGGAGGACGATGTATTGAATCGCGACGCAATTTGTGTGTTCCATCGTCATTAACAGGCTCTGAACGTTACAATTAACTGTCAGTTTTGCGTCGGATTCGATAATCTAGACTCACAGGAGATCGACCATAAGGTGCCCGAGGCAGCAATTGACCCTTGGAGACAGGTCGGCCGGTTACGATGTATTGAATCGCGACGCGATTTGTGTGTTCCATCGTCATTAAAAGGCTCTGAACGTTACAATTAACTGTCAGTTTTGCGTCGGATTCGAAAATCTAGACTCACAGGAGATCGACCATAAGGTGCCCGAGGCAGCAATAGACCCTTGGAGACAGGTCGGCCGGACGACGATGTATTGAATCGCGACGGGATTTGTGTGTTCCATCGTCATTAACAGGCTCTGAACGTTACAATTAACTGTCAGTTTTGCGTCGGATTCGAAAATCTAGACTCACAGGAGAACGACACTAAGGTGTCCGAGGCAGCACTAGACCCTTGGAGACAAGTCGGCTGGAGGACGATGTATTGAATCGCGACGCAGTTTGTGTGTTCCATCGTCATTAACAGGCTCTGAACGTTACAATTAACTGCGTCGGATTCGAAAATCTAGACTCACAGGAGATCGACCATAACGTGCCCGAGGCAGCAATAGACCCTTGGAGACAGTTCGGACGGAGGACGATGTATTGAATCGCAACGCGATTTGTGTGCTCCATTGTCATTAAGAGGCTCTGAGCCTTACAATTAACTGTCAGTTTTGCGTCGGATTCGAAAATCTAGACTCACAGGAGAACGACCATACGGTGTCCGAGGCAGCACTAGACCCTTGGAGACAAGTCGGCTGGAGGACGATGTATTGAATCACGACGCAATTTGTGTGTTCCATCGTCATTAACAGACTCTGAACGTTACAATTAACTGTCAGTTTTGCGTCGGATTCGAAAATCTAGACTCACAGGAGATCGACCATAAGGTGCCCGAGGCAGCAATAGACCCTTGGAGACAGGTCGGCCTGAGGACGATGTATTGAATCGCGACGCGATTTGTGTGTTCCATCGTCATTAACAGGCTCTGAACGTTACAATTAACTGTCAGTTTTTCGTCGGATTCGAAAATCTAGACTCACAGGAGATCAACCATAAGGTGCCCGAGGCAGCAATAGACCCTTGGAGGGCAGGTCGGCCGGAGGACGATGTATTGAATCGCGACTCGATTTGTGTGTTCCATCGTCATTAACAGGCTCTGAACGTTACAATTAACTGTCAGTTTTTCGTCGGATTCGAAAATCTAGACTCACAGGAGATCAACCATAAGGTGCCCGAGGCAGCAATAGACCCTTGGAGGCAGGTCGGCCGGAGGACGATGTATTGAATCGCGACGCAATTTGTGTGTTCCATCGTCATTAACAGGCTCTGAACCTTACAATTAACTGTCAGTCTTGCGTCGGATTCGAAAATCTAGACTCACAGGAGATCGACCATAAGGTGCCCGAGGCAGCAATAGACCATTGGAGACAGTTCGGCCGGAGGACGATGTATTGAATCGCGACGCGATTTGTGTGTTCCATTGTCATTAAGAGGCTCTGAGCCTTACAATTAACTGTCAGTTTTGCGTCGGATTCGAAAATCTAGACTCACAGGAGATCAACCATAAGGTGCCCGAGGCAGCAATAGACCCTTGGAGGGCAGGTCGGCCGGAGGACGATGTATTGAATCGCGACTCGATTTGTGTGTTCCATCGTCATTAACAGGCTCTGAACGTTACAATTAACTGTCAGTTTTTCGTCGGATTCGAAAATCTAGACTCACAGGAGATCAACCATAAGGTGCCCGAGGCAGCAATAGACCCTTGGAGGCAGGTCGGCCGGAGGACGATGTATTGAATCGCGACGCAATTTGTGTGTTCCATCGTCATTAACAGGCTCTGAACCTTACAATTAACTGTCAGTCTTGCGTCGGATTCGAAAATCTAGACTCACAGGAGATCGACCATAAGGTGCCCGAGGCAGCAATAGACCATTGGAGACAGTTCGGCCGGAGGACGATGTATTGAATCGCGACGCGATTTGTGTGTTCCATTGTCATTAAGAGGCTCTGAGCCTTACAATTAACTGTCAGTTTTGCGTCGGATTCGAAAATCTAGACTCACAGGAGAACGACCATACGGTGTCCGAGGCAGCACTAGACCCTTGGAGACAAGTCGGCTGGAGGACGATGTATTGAATCACGACGCAATTTGTGTGTTCCATCGTCATTAACAGGCTCTGAACGTTACAATTAACTGTCAGTTTTGCGTCGGATTCGAAAATCTAGACTCACAGGAGGTCAACCATAAGGTGCCCGAGGCAGCAATAGACCCTTGGAGGCAGGTCGGCCGGAGGACGATGTATTGAATCGCGACGCGATTTGTGTGTTCCATTGTCATTAAGAGGCTCTGAACCTTACAATTAACTGTCAGTTTTGCGTCGGATTCGAAAATCTAGACTCACAGGAGAACGACCATAGGGCGTCCGAGGCAGCACTAGACCCTTGGAGACAAGTCGGCTGGAGGACGATGTATTGAATCGCGACGCAGTTTGTGTGTTCCATCGTCATTAACAGGCTCTGAACGTTACAATTAACTGTGTCGGATTCGAAATTCTAGACTCACAGGAGATCGACCAATAGGTGCCAGAGGCAGCAATAGACCCTTGGAGACAGGTCTGCCGGAGGACGATGTATTGAATCGCGACGCGGTTTGTGTGTTCCATTGTCATTAAGAGGCTCTGAACCTTAGAATTAACTGTCAGTTTTGCGTCGGATTCGAAAATCTAGACTCACAGGAGAACGACCATAAGGTGCCCGAGGCAGCAATAGACCCTTGGAGACAGGTCGGCCGGAGGACGATGTTTTGAATCGCGACGCGGTTTGTGTGTTCCATTGTCATTAAGAGGCTCTGAACCATAGAATTAACTGTCAGTTTTGCGTCGGATTCGAAAATCTAGACTCACAGGAGATCGACCATAAGGTGCCCGAGGCAGCAATAGACCCTTGGAGACAGGTCGGCCGGAGGACGATGTATTGAATCGCGACGCGATTTGTATGTTCCATCGTCATTAACAGGCTCTGAACGTTACAATTAACTGTCAGTTTTGCGTCGGATTCGAAAATCTAGACTCACAGGAGAACGACCATAAGGCGTCCGAGGCAGCACTAGACCCTTAGAGACAAGTCGGCTGGAGGACGATGTATTGAATCGCGACGCAGTTTGTGTGTTCCATCGTCATTAACAGGCTCTGAACGTTACAATTAACTGTGTCGTATTCGAAATTCTAGACTCACAGGAGATCGACCATGAGGCGCCCGAGGCAGCAATAGACCCTTGGAGACAGTTCGGCCGGAGGACGATGTATTGAATCGCGACGCGATTTGTGTGTTCCATTGTCATTAAGCGGCTCTGAACGTTACAATTAACTGTCAGTTTTGCGTCGGATTCGAAAATCTAGACTCACAGGAGAACGACCATAAGGTGTCCGAGGCAGCACTAGACCCATGGAGACAAGTCGGCTGGAGGACGATGTATTGAATCGCGACGCGATTTCTGTGTTCCATCGTCATTAACAGCCTCTGAACGTTACAATTAACTGTCAGGTTTGCGTCGGATTCGAAAATCTAGACTCACAGGAGATCGACCATAAGGTGCCCGAGGCAGCAATAGACCGTTGGAGACAGGTCGGCCGGAGGACGATGTATTGAATCGCGACGCAATTTGAGTGTTCCATTGTCATTAAGAGGCTCTGAACCTTACAATTAACTGTCAGTTTTGCGTCGGATTCGAAAATCTAGACTCACAGGAGATCGACCATAAGGTGCCCGAGGCAGCACTAGACCCTTGGAGACAAGTCGGATGGAGGACGATGTATTGAATCGCGACGCGATTTGTGTGTTCCATCGTCATTAACAGGCACTGAACGTTACAATTAACTGCGTCGGATTCGAAAATCTAGACTCACAGGAGATCGGCCATAAGGTGCCCGAGGCAGCAATAGACCCTTGGAGACAGGTCGGCCGGAGGACGATGTATTGAATCGCGAAGCAATTTGTGTGTTCCATCGTCATTAACAGGCTCTGAACGTTACAATTAACTGTCAGTTTTGCGTCGGATTCGAAAATCTAGACTCACAGGAGAAAGACTATAAGGTGTCCGAGGCAGCACTAGACCCTTGGAGACAAGTCGGCTGGAGGACGATGTATTGAATCGCGACGCAGTTTGTGTGTTCCATCGTCATTAACAGGCTCTGAACGTTACAATTAACTGCGTCGGATTCGAAAATCTAGACTCACAGGAGATCGACCATAACGTGCCCGAGGCAGCAATAGACCCTTGGAGACAGTTCGGCCGGATGACGATGTATTGAATCGCGACGCGATTTGTGTGTTCCATTGTCATTAAGAGGCTCTGAGCCTTACAATTAACTGTCAGTTTTGCGTCGGATTCGAAAATCTAGACTCACAGGAGAACGACCATACGGTGTCCGAGGCAGCACTAGACACTTGGAGACAAGTCGGCTGGAGGACGATGTATTGAATCACGACGCAATTTGTGTGTTCCATCGTCATTAACAGGCTCTGAACGATACAATTAACTGTCAGTTTTGCGTCGGATTCGAAAATCTAGACTCACAGGAGATCGACCATAAGGTGCCCGAGGCAGCACTAGACCCTTGGAGACAAGTCGGCTGGAGGACGATGTATTGAATCGCGACGCGATTTCTGTGTTCCATCGTCATTAACAGGCTCTGAACGTTACAATTAACTGTCAGTTTTGCGTCGGATTCGAAAATCTAGACAAGTCGGCTGGAGGACGATGTATTGAATCGCGACGCAATTTGTGTGTTCCATCGTCATTAACAGGCTCTGAACGTTACAATTAACTGTCAGTTTTGCGTCGGATTCGAAAATCTAGACTCACAGGAGATCGACCATAAGGTGCCCGAGGCAGCAATAGACCCTTGGAGACAGGTCGGCCGGAGGACGATGTATTGAATCGCGACGGGATTTGTGTGTTCCATCGTCATTAACAGGCTCTGAACGTTACAATTAACTGTCAGTTTTGCGTCGGATTCGAAAATCTAGACTCACAGGAGGTCAACCATAAGGTGCCCGAGGCAGCAATAGACCCTTGGAGGCAGGTCGGCCGGAGGACGATGTATTGAATCGCGACGCGATTTGTGTGTTCCATTGTCATTAAGAGGCTCTGAACCTTACAATTAACTGTCAGTTTTGCGTCGGATTCGAAAATCTAGACTCACAGGAGAACGACCATAAGGCGTCCGAGGCAGCACTAGACCCTTGGAGACAAGTCGGCTGGAGGACGATGTATTGAATCGCGACGCAGTTTGTGTGTTCCATCGTCATTAACAGGCTCTGAACGTTACAATTAACTGTGTCGGATTCGAAATTCTAGACTCACAGGAGATCGACCATGAGGTGCCAGAGGCAGCAATAGACCCTTGGAGACAGGTCTGCCGGAGGACGATGTATTGAATCGCGATGCGGTTTGTGTGTTCCATTGTAATTAAGAGGCTCTGAACCTTAGAATTAACTGTCAGTTTTGCGTCGGATTCGAAAATCTAGACTCACAGGAGAACGACCATACGGTGTCCGAGACTGCACTAGACCCGTGGAGACAAGTCGGCTGGAGGACGATGTATTGAATCGCGACGCAATTTGTGTGTTCCATCGTCATTAACAGGCTCTGAACGTTACAATTAACTGTCAGTTTTGCGTCGGATTCGAAAACCTAGACTCACAAGAGATCGACCATAAGGTGCCCGAGGCAGCAATAGACCCTTGGAGACAGGTCGGCCGGAGGACGATGTATTGAATCGCGACGGGATTTGTGTGTTCCATCGTCATTAACAGGCTCTGAACGTTACAATTAACTGTCAGTTTTGCGTCGGATTCGAAAATCTAGACTCACAGGAGATCGACCATAAGGTGCCCGAGGCAGCAATAGACCCTTGGAGACAAGTCGGCTGGAGGACGATGTATTGAATCGCGACGCAGTTTGTGTGTTCCATCGTCATTAACAGGCTCTGAACGTTACAATTAACTGCGTCGGATTCGAAATTCTAGACTCACAGGAGATCGACCATAAGGTGCCCGTGGCAGCAATAGACCCTTGGAGACAGGTCGGCCGGAGGACGATGTATTGAATCGCGACGCGATTTGTGTGTTCCATCGTCATTAACAGGCTCTGAACGTTACAATTAACTGTCAGTTTTGCGTCGGATTCGAAATTCTAGACTCACAGGAGAACGACCATAAGGCGTCCGAGGCAGCACTAGACCCTTGGAGACAAGTCGGCTGGAGGACGATGTATTGAATCGCGACGCAGTTTGTGTGTTCCATCGTCATTAACAGGCTCTGAACGTTACAATTAACTGTGTCGGATTCGAAATTCTAGACTCACAGGAGATCGACCATGAGGCGCCCGAGGCAGCAATAGACCCTTGGAGACAGTTCGGCCGGAGGACGATGTATTGAATCGCGACGCGATTTGTGTGTTCCATTGTCATTAAGAGGCTCTGAAACTTACAATTAACTGTCAGTTTTGCGTCGGATTCGAAAATCTAGACTCACTGGAGAACGACCATACGGTGTCCGAGGCAGCACTAGACCCGTGGAGACAAGTCGGCTGGAGGACGATGTATTGAATCGCGACGCAATTTGTGTGTTCCATCGTCATTAACAGGCTCTGAACGTTACAATTAACTGTCAGTTTTGCGTCGGATTCGAAAATCTAGACTCACAAGAGATCGACCACAAGGTGCTCGAGGCAGCAGTAGACCCTTGGAGACAGGTCGGCCGGAGGACGATGTATTGAATCGCGACGCGATTTGTGTGTTCCATCGTCATTAACAGGCTCTGAACGTTACAATTAACTGTCAGTTTTGCGTCGGATTCCAAAATCTAGACTCACAGGAGATCGACCATAAGGTGCCTGAGGCAGCAATAGACCCTTGGAGACAGGTCGGCCGGAGGACGATGATTTGAATCGCGACGCGATTTGTGTGGTCCACTGTCATTAAGAGGCTCTGAACGTTACAATTAACTGTCAGCTTTGCGTCGGATTCGAAAATCTAGACTCACAGGAGAACGACCATAAGGTGTCCGAGAGGCAGCACTAGCCGCTTGGAGACAAGTCGGCTGGAGGACGATGTATTGAATCGCGAAGCAATTTGTGTGTTCCATCGTCATTAACAGGCTCTGAACGTTACAATTAACTGCGTCGGATTCGAAAATCTAGACTCACAGGAGATCGGCCATAAGGTGCCCGAGGCAGCAATAGACCCTTGGAGACAGGTCGGCCGGAGGACGATGTATTGAATCGCGAAGCAATTTGTGTGTTCCATCGTCATTAACAGGCTCTGAACGTTACAATTAACTGTCAGTTTTGCGTCGGATTCGAAAATCTAGACTCACAGGAGAAAGACTATAAGGTGTCCGAGGCAGCACTAGACCCTTGGAGACAAGTCGGCTGGAGGACGATGTATTGAATCGCGACGCAGTTTGTGTGTTCCATCGTCATTAACAGGCTAAGAACGTTACAATTAACTGCGTCGGATTCGAAAATCTAGACTCACAGGAGATCGACCATAACGTGCCCGAGGCAGCAATAGACCCTTGGAGACAGTTCGGCCGGAGGACGATGTATTGAATCGCGACGCGATTTGTGTGTTCCATTGTCATTAAGAGGCTCTGAGCCTTACAATTAACTGTCAGTTTTGCGTCGGATTCGAAAATCTAGACTCACAGGAGAACGACCATACGGTGTCCGAGGCAGCACTAGACCCTTGGAGACAAGTCGGCTGGAGGACGATGTATTGAATCACGACGCAATTTGTGTGTTCCATCGTCATTAACAGGCTCTGAACGTTACAATTAACTGTCAGTTTTGCGTCGGATTCGAAAATCTAGACTCACAGGAGATCGACCATAAGGTGCCCGACGCAGCACTAGACCCTTGGAGACAAGTCGGCTGGAGGACGATGTATTGAATCGCGACGCGATTTCTGTGTTCCATCGTCATTAACAGGCTCTGAACGTTACAATTAACTGTCAGTTTTGCGTCGGATTCGAAAATCTAGACAAGTCGGCTGGAGGACGATGTATTGAATCGCGACGCAATTTGTGTGTTCCATCGTCATTAACAGGCTCTGAACGTTACAATTAACTGTCAGTTTTGCGTCGGATTCGAAAATCTAGACTCACAGGAGATCGACCATAAGGTGCCCGAGGCAGCAATAGACCCTTGGAGACAGGTCGGCCGGAGGACGATGTATTGAATCGCGACGGGATTTGTGTGTTCCATCGTCATTAACAGGCTCTGAACGTTACAATTAACTGTCAGTTTTGCGTCGGATTCGAAAATCTAGACTCACAGGAGGTCAACCATAAGGTGCCCGAGGCAGCAATAGACCCTTGGAGGCAGGTCGGCCGGAGGACGATGTATTGAATCGCGACGCGATTTGTGTGTTCCATTGTCATTAAGAGGCTCTGAACCTTACAATTAACAGTTTTGCGTCGGATTCGAAAATCTAGACTCACAGGAGAACGACCATAAGGCGTCCGAGGCAGCACTAGACCCTTGGAGACAAGTCGGCTGGAGGACGATGTATTGAATCGCGACGCAGTTTGTGTTTTCCATCGTCATTAACAGGCTCTGAACGTTACAATTAACTGTGTCGGATTCGAAATTCTAGACTCACAGGAGATCGACCATGAGGTGCCAGAGGCAGCAATAGACCCTTGGAGACAGGTCTGCCGGAGGACGATGTATTGAATCGCGACGCGGTTTGTGTGTTCCATTGTCATTAAGAGGCTCTGAACCTTAGAATTAACTGTCAGTTTTGCGTCGGATTCGAAAATCTAGACTCACAGGAGAACGACCATACGGTGTCCGAGACAGCACTAGACCCGTGGAGACAAGTCGACTGGAGGACGATGTATTGAATCGCGACGCAATTTGTGTGTTCCATCGTCATTAACAGGCTCTGAACGTTACAATTAACTGTCAGTTTTGCGTCGGATTCGAAAATCTAGACTCACAAGAGATCGACCATAAGGTGCCCGAGGCAGCAATAGACCCTTGGAGACAGGTCGGCCGGAGGACGATGTATTGAATCGCGACGGGATTTGTGTGTTCCATCGTCATTAACAGGCTCTGAACGTTACAATTAACTGTCAGTTTTGCGTCGGATTCGAAAATCTAGACTCACAGGAGATCGACCATAAGGTGCCCGAGGCAGCAATAGACCCTTGGAGACAGGTCGGCCGGAGGACGATGTATTGAGTCGCGACGGGATTTGTGTGTTCCATCGTCATTAACAGGCTCTGAACGTTACAATTAACTGTCAGTTTTGCGTCGGATTCGAAAATCTAGACTCACAGGAGATCAACCATAAGGTGTCCGAGGCAGCAATAGACCCTTGGAGACAGGTCGGCCGGAGGACGATGTATTGAATCGCGACGCGATTTGTGTGTTCCATTGTCATTAAGAGGCTCTGAACCTTACAATTAACTGTCAGTTTTGCGTCGGATTCGAAAATCTAGACTCACAGGAGAACGACCATAAGGTGTCCGAGGCAGCACTAGACCTTTGGAGACAAGTCGGCTGGAGGACGATGTATTGAATCGCGACGCAGTTTGTGTGTTCCATCGTCATTAACAGGCTCTGAACGTTACAATTAACTGTCAGTTTTGCGTCGGATTCGAAAATCTAGACTCACAGATCGACCATAAGGTGCCCGAGGCAGCAATAGACCCTTGGAGACAGGTCGGCCGGAGGACGATGTATTGAATCGCGACGGGATTTGTGTGTTCCATCGTCATTAACAGGCTCTGAACGTTACAATTAACTGTCAGTTTTGCGTCGGATTCGAAAATCTAGACTCACAGGAGGTCAACCATAAGGTGCCCGAGGCAGCAATAGACCCTTGGAGGCAGGTCGGCCGGAGGACGATGTATTGAATCGCGACGCGATTTGTGTGTTCCATTGTCATTAAGAGGCTCTGAACCTTACAATTAACTGTCAGTTTTGCGTCGGATTCGAAAATCTAGACTCACAGGAGAACGACCATAAGGCGTCCGAGGCAGCACTAGACCCTTGGAGACAAGTCGGCTGGAGGACGATGTATTGAATCGCGACGCAGTTTGTGTGTTCCATCGTCATTAACAGGCTCTGAACGTTACAATTAACTGTGTCGGATTCGAAATTCTAGACTCACAGGAGATCGACCATGAGGTGCCAGAGGCAGCAATAGACCCTTGGAGACAGGTCTGCCGGAGGACGATGTATTGAATCGCGATGCGGTTTGTGTGTTCCATTGTAATTAAGAGGCTCTGAACCTTAGAATTAACTGTCAGTTTTGCGTCGGATTCGAAAATCTAGACTCACAGGAGAACGACCATACGGTGTCCGAGACAGCACTAGACCCGTGGAGACAAGTCGGCTGGAGGACGATGTATTGAATCGCGACGCAATTTGTGTGTTCCATCGTCATTAACAGGCTCTGAACGTTACAATTAACTGTCAGTTTTGCGTCGGATTCGAAAATCTAGACTCACAAGAGATCGACCATAAGGTGCCCGAGGCAGCAATAGACCCTTGGAGACAGGTCGGCCGGAGGACGATGTATTGAATCGCGACGGGATTTGTGTGTTCCATCGTCATTAACAGGCTCTGAACGTTACAATTAACTGTCAGTTTTGCGTCGGATTCGAAAATCTAGACTCACAGGAGATCGACCATAAGGTGCCCGAGGCAGCAATAGACCCTTGGAGACAAGTCGGCTGGAGGACGATGTATTGAATCGCGACGCAGTTTGTGTGTTCCATCGTCATTAACAGGCTCTGAACGTTACAATTAACTGCGTCGGATTCGAAATTCTAGACTCACAGGAGATCGACCATAAGGTGCCCGTGGCAGCAATAGACCCTTGGAGACAGGTCGGCCGGAGGACGATGTATTGAATCGCGACGCGATTTGTGTGTTCCATCGTCATTAACAGGCTCTGAACGTTACAATTAACTGTCAGTTTTGCGTCGGATTCGAAATTCTAGACTCACAGGAGAACGACCATAAGGCGTCCGAGGCAGCACTAGACCCTTGGAGACAAGTCGGCTGGAGGACGATGTATAGAATCGCGACGCAGTTTGTGTGTTCCATCGTCATTAACAGGCTCTGAACGTTACAATTAACTGTGTCGGATTCGAAATTCTAGACTCACAGGAGATCGACCATGAGGCGCCCGAGGCAGCAATAGACCCTTGGAGACAGTTCGGCCGGAGGACGATGTATTGAATCGCGACGCGATTTGTGTGTTCCATTGTCATTAAGAGGCTCTGAAACTTACAATTAACTGTCAGTTTTGCGTCGGATTCGAAAATCTAGACTCACAGGAGAACGACCATACGGTGTCCGAGGCAGCACTAGACCCGTGGAGACAAGTCGGCTGGAGGACGATGTATTGAATCGCGACGCAATTTGTGTGTTCCATCGTCATTAACAGGCTCTGAACGTTACAATTAACTGTCAGTTTTGCGTCGGAGTCGAAAATCTAGACTCACAAGAGATCGACCACAAGGTGCCCGAGGCAGCAGTAGACCCTTGGAGACAGGTCGGCCGGAGGACGATGTATTGAATCGCGACGCGATTTGTGTGTTCCATCGTCATTAACAGGCTCTGAACGTTACAATTAACTGTCAGTTTTGCGTCGGATTCGAAAATCTAGACTCACAGGAGATCGACCATAAGGTGCCTGAGGCAGCAATAGACCCTTGGAGACAGGTCGGCCGGAGGACGATGATTTGAATCGCGACGCGATTTGTGTGGTCCACTGTCATTAAGAGGCTCTGAACGTTACAATTAACTGACAGCTTTGCGTCGGATTCGAAAATCTAGACTCACAGGAGAACGACCATAAGGTGTCCGAGAGGCAGCACTAGCCGCTTGGAGACAAGTCGGCTGGAGGACGATGTATTGAATCGCGACGCAGTTTGTGTGTTCCATCGTCATTAACAGGCTCTGAACGTTACAATTAACTGCGTCGGATTCGAAAATCTAGACTCACAGGAGATCGACCATAACGTGCCCGAGGCAGCAATAGACCCTTGGAGACAGTTCGGCCGGAGGACGATGTATTGAATCGCGACGCGATTTGTGTGTTCCATTGTCATTAAGAGGCTCTGAGCCTTACAATTAACTGTCAGTTTTGCGTCGGATTCGAAAATCTAGACTCACAGGAGAACGACCATACGGTGTCCGAGGCAGCACTAGACCCTTGGAGACAAGTCGGCTGGAGGACGATGTATTGAATCACGACGCAATTTGTGTGTTCCATCGTCATTAACAGGCTCTGAACGTTACAATTAACTGTCAGTTTTGCGTCGGATTCGAAAATCTAGACTCACAGGAGATCGACCATAAGGTGCCCGACGCAGCACTAGACCCTTGGAGACAAGTCGGCTGGGGACGATGTATTGAATCGCGACGCGATTTCTGTGTTCCATCGTCATTAACAGGCTCTGAACGTTACAATTAACTGTCAGTTTTGCGTCGGATTCGAAAATCTAGACAAGTCGGCTGGAGGACGATGTATTGAATCGCGACGCAATTTGTGTGTTCCATCGTCATTAACAGGCTCTGAACGTTACAATTAACTGTCAGTTTTGCGTCGGATTCGAAAATCTAGACTCACAGGAGATCGACCATAAGGTGCCCGAGGCAGCAATAGACCCTTGGAGACAGGTCGGCCGGAGGACGATGTATTGAATCGCGACGGGATTTGTGTGTTCCATCGTCATTAACAGGCTCTGAACGTTACAATTAACTGTCAGTTTTGCGTCGGATTCGAAAATCTAGACTCACAGGAGGTCAACCATAAGGTGCCCGAGGCAGCAATAGGCCCTTGGAGGCAGGTCGGCCGGAGGACGATGTATTGAATCGCGACGCGATTTGTGTGTTCCATTGTCATTAAGAGGCTCTGAACCTTACAATTAACTGTCAGTTTTGCGTCGGATTCGAAAATCTAGACTCACAGGAGAACGACCATAAGGCGTCCGAGGCAGCACTAGACCCTTGGAGACAAGTCGGCTGGAGGACGATGTATTGAATCGCAACGCAGTTTGTGTGTTCCATCGTCATTAACAGGCTCTGAACGTTACAATTAACTGTGTCGGATTCGAAATTCTAGACTCACAGGAGATCGACCATGAGGTGCCAGAGGCAGCAATAGACCCTTGGAGACAGGTCTGCCGGAGGACGATGTATTGAATCGCGACGCGGTTTGTGTGTTCCATTGTCATTAAGAGGCTCTGAACCTTAGAATTAACTGTCAGTTTTGCGTCGGATTCGAAAATCTAGACTCACAGGAGAACGACCATACGGTGTCCGAGACAGCACTAGACCCGTGGAGACAAGTCGGCTGGAGGACGATGTATTGAATCGCGACGCAATTTGTGTGTTCCATCGTCATTAACAGGCTCTGAACGTTACAATTAACTGTCAGTTTTGCGTCGGATTCGAAAATCTAGACTCACAAGAGATCGACCATAAGGTGCCCGAGGCAGCAATAGACCCTTGGAGACAGGTCGGCCGGAGGACGATGTATTGAATCGCGACGGGATTTGTGTGTTCCATCGTCATTAACAGGCTCTGAACGTTACAATTAACTGTCAGTTTTGCGTCGGATTCGAAAATCTAGACTCACAGGAGATCGACCATAAGGTGCCCGAGGCAGCAATAGACCCTTGGAGACAGGTCGGCCGGAGGACGATGTATTGAGTCGCGACGGGATTTGTGTGTTCCATCGTCATTAACAGGCTCTGAACGTTACAATTAACTGTCAGTTTTGCGTCGGATTCGAAAATCTAGACTCACAGGAGATCAACCATAAGGTGTCCGAGGCAGCAATAGACCCTTGGAGACAGGTCGGCCGGAGGACGATGTATTGAATCGCGACGCGATTTGTGTGTTCCATTGTCATTAAGAGGCTCTGAACCTTACAATTAACTGTCAGTTTTGCGTCGGATTCGAAAATCTAGACTCACAGGAGAACGACCATAAGGTGTCCGAGGCAGCACTAGACCTTTGGAGACAAGTCGGCTGGAGAACGATGTATTGAATCGCGACGCAGTTTGTGTGTTCCATCGTCATTAACAGGCTCTGAACGTTACAATTAACTGCGTCGGATTGGAAATTCTAGACTCACAGGAGATCGACCATAAGGTGCCCGTGGCAGCAATAGACCCTTGGAGACAGGTCGGCCGGAGGACGATGTATTGAATCGCGACGCGATTTGTGTGTTCCATCGTCATTAACAGGCTCTGAACGTTACAATTAACTGTCAGTTTTGCGTCGGATTCGAAATTCTAGACTCACAGGAGAACGACCATAAGGCGTCCGAGGCAGCACTAGACCCTTGGAGACAAGTCGGCTGGAGGACGATGCATTGAATCGCGACGCAGTTTGTGTGTTCCATCGTCATTAACAGGCTCTGAACGTTACAATTAACTGTGTCGGATTCGAAATTCTAGACTCACAGGAGATCGACCATGAGGCGCCCGAGGCAGCAATAGACCCTTGGAGACAGTTCGGCCGGAGGACGATGTATTGAATCGCGACGCGATTTGTGTGTTCCATTGTCATTAAGAGGCTCTGAAACTTACAATTAACTGTCAGTTTTGCGTCGGATTCGAAAATCTAGACTCACAAGAGACGACCACAAGGTGCCCGAGGCAGCAGTAGACCCTTGGAGACAGGTGGGCCGGAGGACGATGAATTGAATCGCGACGCGATTTGTGTGTTCCATCGTCATTAACAGGCTCTGAACGTTACAATTAACTGTCAGTTTTGCGTCGGATTCGAAAATCTAGACTCACAGGAGATCGACCATAAGGTGCCTGAGGCAGCAATAGACCCTTGGAGACAGGTCGGCCGGAGGACGTGGATTTGAATCGCGACGCGATTTGTGTGGTCCACTGTCATTAAGAGGCTCTGAACGTTACAATTAACTGTCAGCTTTGCGTCGGATTCGAAAATCTAGACTCACAGGAGAACGACCATAAGGTGTCCGAGGCAGCACTAGCCGCTTGGAGACAAGTCGGCTGGAGGACGATGTATTGAATCGCGAAGCAATTTGTGTGTTCCATCGTCATTAACAGGCTCTGAACGTTACAATTAACTGTCAGTTTTGCGTCGGATTCGAAAATCTAGACTCACAGGAGAAAGACTATAAGGTGTCCGAGGCAGCACTAGACCCTTGGAGACAAGTCGGCTCGAGGACGATGTATTGAATCGCGACGCAGTTTGTGTGTTCCATCGTCATTAACAGGCTCTGAACGTTACAATTAACTGCGTCGGATTCGAAAATCTAGACTCACAGGAGATCGACCATAACGTGCCCGAGGCAGCAATAGACCCTTGGAGACAGTTCGGCCGGAGGACGATGTATTGAATCGCGACGCGATTTGTGTGTTCCATTGTCATTAAGAGGCTCTGAGCCCTACAATTAACTGTCAGTTTTGCGTCGGATTCGAAAATCTAGACTCACAGGAGAACGACCATACGGTGTCCGAGGCAGCACTAGACCCTTGGAGACAAGTCGGCTGGAGGACGATGTATTGAATCACGACGCAATTTGTGTGTTCCATCGTCATTAACAGGCTCTGAACGTTACAATTAACTGTCAGTTTTGCGTCGGATTCGAAAATCTAGACTCACAGGAGATCGACCATAAGGTGCCCGAGGCAGCAATAGACCCTTGGAGACAGGTCGGCCGGAGGACGATGTATTGAATCGCGACGCGATTTGTGTGTTCCATCGTCATTAACAGGCTCTGAACGTTACAATTAACTGTCAGTTTTGCGTCGGATTCGAAAATCTAGACTCACAGGAGATCGACCATAATGTGCCCGAGGCAGCAATAGACCCTTGGAGACAGGTCGGCCGGAGGACGATGTATTGAATCGCGACGCGATTTGTGTGTTCCATCGTCATTAAGAGGCTCTGAACGTTACAATTAACTGTCAGTTTTGCGTCGGATTCGAAAATCTAGACTCACAGGAGATCGACCATACGGTGTCCGAGGCAGCACTAGACCCGTGGAGACAAGTCGGCTGCAGGACGATGTATTGAATCGCGACGCAGTTTGTGTGTTCCATCGTCATTAACAGGCTCTGAACGTTACAATTAACTGTGTCGGATTCGAAATTCTAGACTCACAGGAGATCGACCATGAGGTGCCAGAGGCAGCAATAGACCCTTGGAGACAGTTCGGCCGGAGGACGATGTATTGAATCGCGACGCGGTTTGTGTGTTCCATTGTCATTAAGAGGCTCTGAACCTTACAATTAACTGTCAGTTTTGCGTCGGATTCGAAAATCTAGACTCACAGGAGAACGACCATACGGTGTCCGAGGCAGCACTAGACCCGTGGAGACAAGTCGGCTGGAGGACGATGTATTGAATCGCGACGCAATTTGTGTGTTCCATCGTCATTAACAGGCTCTGAACGTTACAATTAACTGTCAGTTTTGCGTCGGATTCGAAAATCTAGACTCACAAGAGATCGACCATAAGGTGCCCGAGGCAGCAATAGACCCTTGGAGACAGGTCGGCCGGAGGACGATGTATTGAATCGCGACGGGATTTGTGTGTTCCATCGTCATTAACAGGATCTGAACGTTACAATTAACTGTCAGTTTTGCGTCGGATTCGAAAATCTGGACTCACAGGAGATCGACCATAAGGTGCCCGAGGCAGCAATAGACCCTTGGAGACAGGTCGGCCGGAGGACGATGTATTGAATCGCGACGCGATTTGTGTGTTCCATCGTCATTAACAGGCTCTGAACGTTACAATTAACTGTCAGTTTTGCGTCGGATTCGAAAATCTAGACTCACAGGAGATCAACCATAAGGTGCCCGAGGCAGCAATAGACCCTTGGAGACAGGTCTGCCGGAGGACGATGTATTGAATCGCGACGCGATTTGTGTGTTCCATTGTCATTAAGAGGCTCTGAACCTTACAATTAACTGTCAGTTTTGCGTCGGATTCGAAAATCTAGACTCACAGGAGAACGACCATAAGGTGTCCGAGGCAGCACTAGACCCTTGGAGACAAGTCGGCTGGAGGACGATGTATTGAATCGCGACGCAGTTTGTGTGTTCCATCGTCATTAACAGGCTCTGAACGTTACAATTAACTGCGTCGGATTCGAAATTCTAGACTCACATTAGATCGACCATAAGGTGCCCGAGGCAGCAATAGACCCTTGGAGACAGGTCGGCCGGAGGACGATGTATTGAATCGCGACGCGATATGTGTGTTCCATCGTCATTAACCGGCTCTGAACGTTACAATTAACTGTCAGTTTTGCGTCGGATTCGAAAATCTAGACTCACAGGAAATCGTCCATAAGGTGCCCGAGGCAGCAATAGACCCTTGGAGACAGGTCGGCCGGAGGACGATGTATTGAATCGCGACGGGATTTGTGTGTTCCATCGTCATTAACAGGCTCTGAACGTTACAATTAACTGTCAGTTTTGCGTCGGATTCGAAAATCTAGACTCACAGGAGATCGACCATAAGGTGCCCGAGGCAGCAATAGACCCTTGGAGGCAGGTCGGCCGGAGGACGATGTATTGAATCGCGACGCGATTTGTGTGTTCCATTGTCATTAAGAGGCTCTGAACCTCACAATTAACTGTCAGTTTTGCGTCGGATTCGAAAATCTAGACTCACAGGAGAACGACCATAAGGCGTCCGAGGCAGCACTAGACCCCTGGAGACAAGTCGGCTGGAGGACGATGTATTGAATCGCGACGCAGTTTGTGTGTTCCATCGTCATTAACAGGCTCTGAACGTTACAATTAACTGTGTCGGATTCGAAATTCTAGACTCACAGGAGATCGACCATGAGGCGCCCGAGGCAGCAATAGACCCTTGGAGACAGTTCGGCCGGAGGACGATGTATTGAATCGCGACGCGATTTGTGTGTTCCATTGTCATTAAGAGGCTCTGAACCTTACAATTAACTGTCAGTTTTGCGTCGGATTCGAAAATCTAGACTCACAGGAGAACGACCATACGGTGTCCGAGGCAGCACTAGACCCGTGGAGACAAGTCGGCTGGAGGACGATGTATTGAATCGCGACGCAATTTGTGTGTTCCATCGTCATTAACAGGCTCTGAACGTTACAATTAACTGTCAGTTTTGCGTCGGATTCGAAAATCTAGACTCACAAGAGATCGACCATAAGGTGCCCGAGGCAGCAATAGACCCTTGGAGACAGGTCGGCCGGAGGACGATGTATTGAATCGCGACGCGATTTGTGTGTTCCATAGTCATTAACAGGCTCTGAACGTTACAATTAACTGTCAGTTTTGCGTCGGATTCGAAAATCTAGACTCACAGGAGATCGACCATAAGGTGCCTGAGGCAGCAATAGACCCTTGGCGACAGGTCGGCCGGAGGACGATGATTTGAATCGCGACGCGATTTGTGTGTTCCACTGTCATTAAGAGGCTCTGAACGTTACAATTAACTGTCAGTTTTGCGTCGGATTCGAAAATCTAGACTCACAGGAGAACGACCATAAGGTGTCCGAGGCAGCACTAGCCGCTTGGAGACAAGTCGGCTGGAGGACGATGTATTGAATCGCGAAGCAATTTGTGTGTTCCATCGTCATTAACAGGCTCTGAACCTTACAATTAACTGTCAGTTTTGCGTCGTATTCGAAAATCTAGACTCACAGGAGAAAGACTATAAGGTGTCCGAGGCAGCGCTTGACCCTTGGAGACAAGTCGGCTGGAGGACGATGTATTGAATCGCGACGCAGTTTGTGTGTTCCATCGTCATTAACAGGCTCTGAACGTTACAATTAACTGCGTCGGATCGAAAATGTAGACTCTCAGGAGATCGACACTAACGTGCCCGAGGCAGCAATAGACCCTTGGAGACAGTTCGGCCGGAGGACGATGTATTGAATCGCGACGCGATTTGTGTGTTCCATTGTCATTAAGAGGCTCTGAGCCTTACAATTAACTGTCAGTTTTGCGTCGGATTCGAAAATCTAGACTCACAGGAGAACGACCATACGGTGTCGAGGCAGCACTAGACCCTTGGAGACAAGTCGGCTGGAGGACGATGATTGAATCACGACGCAATTTGTGTGTTCCATCGTCATTAACAGGCTCTGAACGTTACAATTAACTGTCAGTTTTGCGTCGGATTCGAAAATCTAGACTCACAGGAGATCGACCATAAGGTGCCCGAGGCAGCAATAGACCCTTGGAGACAGGTCGGCCGGAGGACGATGTATTGAATCGCGACGCGATTTGTGTGTTCCATCGTCATTAACAGGCTCTGAACGTTACAATTAACTGTCAGTTTTGCGTCGGATTCGAAAATCTAGACTCACAGGAGATCGACCATAAGGTGCCCGAGGCAGCAATAGACCCTTGGAGACAGGTCGGCCGGAGGACGATGTATTGAATCGCGACGCGATTTATGTGTTCCATCGTCATTAACAGGCTCTGAACGTTACAATTAACTGTCAGTTTTGCGTCGGATTCGAAAATCTAGACTCACAGGAGATCGACCATAAGGTGCCCGAGGCAGCAATACACCCTTGGAGACAGGTCGGCAGGAGGACGATGTATTGAATCGCGACGGGATTTGTGTGTTCCATCGTCATTAACAGGCTCTGAACGTTACAATTAACTGTCAGTTTTGCGTCGGATTCGAAAATCTAGACTCACAGGAGGTCAACCATAAGGTGCCCGAGGCAGCAATAGACCCTTAGAGGCAGGTCGGCCGGAGGACGATGTATTGAATCGCGACGCGATTTGTGTGTTCCATCGTCATTAAGAGGCTCTGAACCTTACAATTAACTGTCAGTTTTGCGTCGGATTCGAAAATCTAGACTCACAGGAGAACGACCAGAAGGTGTCCGAGGCAGCACTAGACCCTTGGAGACAAGTCGGCTGGAGGACGATGTATTGAATCGCGACGCAGTTTGTGTGTTCCATCGTCATTAACAGGCTCTGAATGTTACAATTAACTGTGTCGGATTCGAAATTCTAGACTCACAGGAGATCGACCATGAGGTGCTAGAGGCAGCAATAGTCCCTTGGAGACAGTTCGGCCGGAGGACGATGTATTGAATCGCGACGCGATTTGTGTGTTCCATTGTCATTAAGAGGCTCTGAACCTTACAATTAACTGTCAGTTTTGCGTCGGATTCGAAAATCTAGACTCACAGGAGAACGACCATACGGTGTCCGAGGCAGCACTAGACCCGTGGAGACAAGTCGGCTGGAGGACGATGTATTGAATAGCGACGCAATTTGTGTGTTCCATCGTCATTAACAGGCTCTGAACGTTACAATTAACCGTCAGTTTTGCGTCGGATTCGAAAATCTAGACTCACAAGAGATCGACCATAAGGTGCCCGAGGCAGCAATAGACCCTTGGAGACAGGTCGGCCGAATGACGATGTATTGAATCGCGACGGGATTTGTGTGTTCCATCGTCATTAACAGGCTCTGAACGTTGCAATTAACTGTCAGTTTTGCGTCGGATTCGAAAATCTAGACTCACAGGAGATCGACCATAAGGTGCCCGAGGCAGCAATAGACCCTTGGAGACAGGTCGGCCGGAGGACGATGTATTGAATCGCGACGGGATTTGTGTGTTCCATCGTCATTAACAGACTCTGAACGTTACAATTAACTGTCAGTTTTGCGTCGGATTCGAAAATCTAGACTCACAGGAGATCAACCATAAGGTGCCCGAGGCAGCAATAGACCCTTGGAGGCAGGTCGGCCGGAGGACGATGTATTGAATCGCGACGCGATTTGTGTGTTCCATTGTCATTAAGAGGCTCTGAACCTTACAATTAACTGTCAGTTTTGCGTCGGATTCGAAAATCTAGACTCACAGGAGAACGACCATAAGGTGTCCGAGGCAGCACTAGACCCTTGGAGACAAGTCGGCTGGAGGACGATGTATTGAATCGCGACGCAGTTTGTGTGTTCCATCGTCATTAACAGGCTCTGAACGTTGCAATTAACTGCGTCGGATTCGAAATTCTAGACTCACAGGAGATCGACCATATGGTGCCCGAGGCAGCAATAGACCCTTGGAGACAGTTCGGCCGGAGGACGATGTATTGAATCGCGACGCGATTTGTGTGTTCCATTGTCATTAAGAGGCTCTGAGCCTTACAATTAACTGTCAGTTTTGCGTCGGATTCGAAAATCTAGACTCACAGGAGAACGACCATACGGTGTCCGAGGCAGCACTAGACCCTTGGAGACAAGTCGGCTGGAGGACGATGTATTGAATCACGACGCAATTTGTGTGTTCCATCGTCATTAACAGGCTCTGAACGTTACAATTAACCGTCAGTTTTGCGACGGATTCGAAAATCTAGACTCACAGGAGATCGACCATAAGGTGCCCGAGGCAGCAATAGACCCTTGGACACAGGTCGGCCGGAGGACGATGTATTGAATCGCGACGCGATTTGTGTGTTCCATCGTCATTAACAGGCTCTGAACGTTACAATTAACTGTCAGTTTTGCGTCGGATTCGAAAATCTAGACTCACAGGAGATCGTCCATAAGGTGCCCGAGGCAGCAATAGACCCTTGGAGACAGGTCGTCCGGAGGACGATGTATTGAATCGCGACGGGATTTGTGTGTTCCATCGTCATTAACAGGCTCTGAACGTTACAATTAACTGTCAGTTTTGCGTCGGATTCGAAAATCTAGGCTCACAGGAGGTCAACCATAAGGTGCCCGAGGCAGCAATAGATCCTTGGAGGCAGGTCGGACGGAGGACGATGTATTGAATCGCGACGCGATTTGTGTGTTCCATTGTCATTAAGAGGCTCTGAACCTTACAATTAACTGTCAGTTTTGCGTCGGATTCGAAAATCTAGACTCACAGGAGAACGACCATACGGTGTCCGAGGCAGCACTAGACCCGTGGAGACAAGTCGGCTGGAGGACGATGTATTGAATCGCGACGCAATTTGTGTGTTCCATCGTCATTAACAGGCTCTGAACGTTACAATTAACTGTCAGTTTTGCGTCGGAATCGAAAATCTAGACTCACAAGAGATCGACCATAAGGTGCCCGAGGCAGCAATAGACCCTTGGAGACAGGTCGGCCGGAGGACGATGTATTGAATCGCGACGCGATTTGTGTGTTCCATCGTCATTAACAGGCTCTGAACGTTACAATTAACTGTCAGTTTTGCGTCGGATTCGAAAATCTAGACTCACAGGCGTTCGACCATAAGGTGCCTGAGGCAGCAATAGACCCTTGGAGACAGGTCGGCCGGAGGACGATGTATTGAATCGCGACGCGATTTGTGTGTTCCATTGTCATTAAGAGGCTCTGAACGTTACAATTAACTGTCAGTTTTGCGTCGGATTCGAAACTCTAGACTCACAGGAGAACGACCATAAGGTGTCCGAGGCAGCACTAGCCGCTTGGAGACAAGTCGGCTGGAGGACGATGTATTGAATCGCGACGCAATTTGTGTGTTCCATCGTCATTAACAGGCTCTGAACGTTACAATTAACTGTCAGTTTTGCGTCGGATTCGAAAATCTAGACTCACAGGAGAACGACCATAAGGTGCCCGAGGCAGCAATAGACCCTTGGAGACAGGTCGGCCGGAGGACGATGTATTGAATCGCGACGCAATTTGTGTGTTCCATCGTCATTAACAGGCTCTGAACGTTACAATTAACAGTCAGTTTTGCGTCGGATTCGAAAATCTAGACTCACAGGAGGTCGACCATAAGGTGCCCGAGGCAGCAATAGACCCTTGGAGGCAGGTCGGCCGGAGGACGATGTATTGAATCGCGACGCGATTTGTGTGTTCCATTGTCATTAAGAGGCTCTGAACGTTACAATTAACTGTCAGTTTTGCGTCGGATTCGAAAATCTAGTCTCACAGGAGAACGACCATAAGGTGTCCGAGGCAGCACTAGACCCATGGAGACAAGTCGGCTGGAGGACGATGTATTGAATGGCGACGCGATTTGTGTGTTCCATCGTCATTAACAGGCTCTGAACGTTAGAATTAACTGTCAGGTTTGCGTCGGATTCGAAAATCTAGACTCACAGGAGATCGACCATAAGGTGCCCGAGGCAGCAATAGACCGTTGGAGACAGGTCGGCCGGAGGACGATGTACTGAATCGCGACGCAATTTGTGTGTTCCATTGTCATTAAGAGGCTCTGAACCTTACAATTAACTGTCAGTTTTGCGTCGGATTCGAAAATCTAGACTCACAGGAGATCGACCATAAGGTGCCCGAGGCAGCACTAGACCCTTGGAGACAAGTCGGCTGGAGGACGATGTATTGAATCGCGACGCGATTTGTGTGTTCCCTCGTCATTAACAGGCACTGAACGTTACAATTAACTGCGTCGGATTCGAAAATCTAGACTCACAGGAGATCGGCCATAAGGTGCCCGAGGCAGCAATAGACCCTTGGAGACAGGTCGGCCGGAGGACGATGTATTGAATCGCGACGCGATTTGTGTGTTCCTTTGTCATTAAGAGGCTCTGAACGTTACAATTAACTGTGAGTTTTGCGTCGGATTCGAAAATCTAGACTCACAGGAGATCGACCATAAGGTGCCCGAGGCAGCAATAGACCCTTGGAGACAGGTCGGCCGGAGGACGATGTATTGATTCGCGACGCGATTTGTGTGTTCCATCGTCATTAACAGGCTCTGAACGTTACAATTAACTGTCAGTTTTGCGTCGCATTCGAAAATCTAGACTCACAGGAGGACGACCATAAGGTGTCCGAGGCAGCACTAGACCCTTGGAGACAAATCGGCTGGAGGACGACGTATTGAATCGCCACGCAATTTGTGTGTTCCATCGTCATTAACAGGCTCTGAACGTTACAATTAACTGTCAGTTTTGCGTCGGATTCGAAAGTCTAGACTCACAGGTGATCGACCATAAGGTGCCCGAGGCAGCAATAGACCCTTGGAGACAGGTCGGCCGGAGGACGATGTATTGAATCGCGACGCGATTTGTGTGTTCCATTGTCATTAAGAGGCTCTGAACCTTACAATTAACTGTAAGTTCTGCGTCGGGTTCGAAAATCTAGACTCACAGAAGAACGACCATAAGGTGCCCGAGGCAGCACTAGACCCTTGGAGACAAGTCGGCTGGAGGGCGATGTACTGATTCGCGACGAAAATTGTGTGTTCCATCGTCATTAACAGGCTCTGAACCTTACAATTCACTGTCAGTTTTGCGTCGGATTCAAAAGTCTAGACTCACACGAGAACGACCATAAGGTGCCCGAGGCAGCAATAGACCCTTGGAGACAGGTCGGCCGGAGGACGATGTATTGAATCGCGACGCAATTTGTGTGTTCCATCGTCATTAACAGGCTCTGAACGTTACAATTAACTGTCAGTTTTGCGTCGGATTCGAAAATCTAGACTCACAGGAGATCGACCATAAGGTGCCCGAGGCAGCAATAGACTCTTGGAGACAGTTCGGCCGGAGGACGATGTATTGAATCGCGACGCAATTTGTGTGTTCCATCGTCATTAACAGGCTCTGAACCTTACAATTAACTGTCAGTTTTGCGTCGGATTCGAAAATCTAGACTCACAGGAGATCGACCATAAGGTGCCCGAGGCAGCAATAGACCCTTGGAGACAGGTCGGCCGGAGGACGATGTATTGAATCGCGACGCGATTTGTGTGTTCCATCGTCATTAACAGGCTCTGAACGTTACAAATAACTGTCAGTTTTGCGTCGGATTGGAAAATCTAGACTCACAGGAGATCGACCATAAGGTGCCCGAGGCAGCAATAGACCCTTATAGACAGGTCGGCCGGAGGACGATGTATTGAATCGCGACGCAATTTGTGTGTTCCATCGTCATTAACAGGCTCTGAACCTTACAATTAACTGTCAGTTTTGCGTCGGATTCGAAAATCTAGACTCACAGGAGAACGACCATAAGGTGCCCGAGGCAGCACTAGACCCTTGGAGACAAGTCGGTTGGAGGACGATGTATTGAATCGCGACGCGATTTGTGTGTTCCATCGTCATTAACAGGCTCTGAACGTTACAATTAACTGTCAGTTTTGCGTCGGATTCGAAAATCTAGACTCACAGGTGATCGACCATAAGGTGCCCGAGGCAGCAATAGACCCTTGGAGACAGGTCGGCCGGAGGACGATGTATTGAATCGCGACGCGATTTGTGTGTTCCATTGTCATTAAGAGGCTCTGAACCTTACAATTAACTGTAAGTTCTGCGTCGGGTTCGAAAATCTAGACTCACAGAAGAACGACCATAAGGTGCCCGAGGCAGCACTAGACCCTTGGAGACAAGTCGGCTGGAGGACGATGTACTGATTCGCGACGAAAATTGTGTGTTCCATCGTCATTAACAGGCTCTGAACCTTACAATTCACTGTCAGTTTTGCGTCGGATTCAAGAGTCTAGACTCACACGAGAACGACCATAAGGTGCCCGAGGCAGCAATAGACCCTTGGAGACAGGTCGGCCGGAGGACGATGTATTGAATCGCGACGCAATTTGTGTGTTCCATCGTCATTAACAGGCTCTGAACGTTACAATTAACTGTCAGTTTTGCGTCGGATTCGAAAATCTAGACTCACAGGAGATCGACCATAAGGTGCCCGAGGCAGCAATAGACTCTTGGAGACAGTTCGGCCGGAGGACGATGTATTGAATCGCGACGCAATTTGTGTGTTCCATCGTCATTAACAGGCTCTGAACCTTACAATTAACTGTCAGTTTTGCGTCGGATTCGAAAATCTAGACTCACAGGAGATCGACCATAAGGTGCCCGAGGCAGCAATAGACCCTTGGAGACAGGTCGGCCGGAGGACGATGTATTGAATCGCGACGCGATATGTGTGTTCCATCGTCATTAACCGGCTCTGAACGTTACAATTAACTGTCAGTTTTGCGTCGGATTCGAAAATCTAGACTCACAGGAAATCGTCCATAAGGTGCCCGAGGCAGCAATAGACCCTTGGAGACAGGTCGGCCGGAGGACGATGTATTGAATCGCGACGGGATTTGTGTGTTCCATCGTCATTAACAGGCTCTGAACGTTACAATTAACTGTCAGTTTTGCGTCGGATTCGAAAATCTAGACTCACAGGAGATCGACCATAAGGTGCCCGAGGCAGCAATAGACCCTTGGAGGCAGGTCGGCCGGAGGACGATGTATTGAATCGCGACGCGATTTGTGTGTTCCATTGTCATTAAGAGGCTCTGAACCTCACAATTAACTGTCAGTTTTGCGTCGGATTCGAAAATCTAGACTCACAGGAGAACGACCATAAGGCGTCCGAGGCAGCACTAGACCCCTGGAGACAAGTCGGCTGGAGGACGATGTATTGAATCGCGACGCAGTTTGTGTGTTCCATCGTCATTAACAGGCTCTGAACGTTACAATTAACTGTGTCGGATTCGAAATTCTAGACTCACAGGAGATCGACCATGAGGCGCCCGAGGCAGCAATAGACCCTTGGAGACAGTTCGGCCGGAGGACGATGTATTGAATCGCGACGCGATTTGTGTGTTCCATTGTCATTAAGAGGCTCTGAACCTTACAATTAACTGTCAGTTTTGCGTCGGATTCGAAAATCTAGACTCACAGGAGAACGACCATACGGTGTCCGAGGCAGCACTAGACCCGTGGAGACAAGTCGGCTGGAGGACGATGTATTGAATCGCGACGCAATTTGTGTGTTCCATCGTCATTAACAGGCTCTGAACGTTACAATTAACTGTCAGTTTTGCGTCGGATTCGAAAATCTAGACTCACAAGAGATCGACCATAAGGTGCCCGAGGCAGCAATAGACCCTTGGAGACAGGTCGGCCGGAGGACGATGTATTGAATCGCGACGCGATTTGTGTGTTCCATAGTCATTAACAGGCTCTGAACGTTACAATTAACTGTCAGTTTTGCGTCGGATTCGAAAATCTAGACTCACAGGAGATCGACCATAAGGTGCCTGAGGCAGCAATAGACCCTTGGCGACAGGTCGGCCGGAGGACGATGATTTGAATCGCGACGCGATTTGTGTGTTCCACTGTCATTAAGAGGCTCTGAACGTTACAATTAACTGTCAGTTTTGCGTCGGATTCGAAAATCTAGACTCACAGGAGAACGACCATAAGGTGTCCGAGGCAGCACTAGCCGCTTGGAGACAAGTCGGCTGGAGGACGATGTATTGAATCGCGAAGCAATTTGTGTGTTCCATCGTCATTAACAGGCTCTGAACCTTACAATTAACTGTCAGTTTTGCGTCGTATTCGAAAATCTAGACTCACAGGAGAAAGACTATAAGGTGTCCGAGGCAGCGCTTGACCCTTGGAGACAAGTCGGCTGGAGGACGATGTATTGAATCGCGACGCAGTTTGTGTGTTCCATCGTCATTAACAGGCTCTGAACGTTACAATTAACTGCGTCGGATCGAAAATGTAGACTCTCAGGAGATCGACCATAACGTGCCCGAGGCAGCAATAGACCCTTGGAGACAGTTCGGCCGGAGGACGATGTATTGAATCGCGACGCGATTTGTGTGTTCCATTGTCATTAAGAGGCTCTGAGCCTTACAATTAACTGTCAGTTTTGCGTCGGATTCGAAAATCTAGACTCACAGGAGAACGACCATACGGTGTCGAGGCAGCACTAGACCCTTGGAGACAAGTCGGCTGGAGGACGATGATTGAATCACGACGCAATTTGTGTGTTCCATCGTCATTAACAGGCTCTGAACGTTACAATTAACTGTCAGTTTTGCGTCGGATTCGAAAATCTAGACTCACAGGAGATCGACCATAAGGTGCCCGAGGCAGCAATAGACCCTTGGAGACAGGTCGGCCGGAGGACGATGTATTGAATCGCGACGCGATTTGTGTGTTCCATCGTCATTAACAGGCTCTGAACGTTACAATTAACTGTCAGTTTTGCGTCGGATTCGAAAATCTAGACTCACAGGAGATCGACCATAAGGTGCCCGAGGCAGCAATAGACCCTTGGAGACAGGTCGGCCGGAGGACGATGTATTGAATCGCGACGCGATTTATGTGTTCCATCGTCATTAACAGGCTCTGAACGTTACAATTAACTGTCAGTTTTGCGTCGGATTCGAAAATCTAGACTCACAGGAGATCGACCATAAGGTGCCCGAGGCAGCAATACACCCTTGGAGACAGGTCGGCAGGAGGACGATGTATTGAATCGCGACGGGATTTGTGTGTTCCATCGTCATTAACAGGCTCTGAACGTTACAATTAACTGTCAGTTTTGCGTCGGATTCGAAAATCTAGACTCACAGGAGGTCAACCATAAGGTGCCCGAGGCAGCAATAGACCCTTAGAGGCAGGTCGGCCGGAGGACGATGTATTGAATCGCGACGCGATTTGTGTGTTCCATCGTCATTAAGAGGCTCTGAACCTTACAATTAACTGTCAGTTTTGCGTCGGATTCGAAAATCTAGACTCACAGGAGAACGACCAGAAGGTGTCCGAGGCAGCACTAGACCCTTGGAGACAAGTCGGCTGGAGGACGATGTATTGAATCGCGACGCAGTTTGTGTGTTCCATCGTCATTAACAGGCTCTGAATGTTACAATTAACTGTGTCGGATTCGAAATTCTAGACTCACAGGAGATCGACCATGAGGTGCTAGAGGCAGCAATAGTCCCTTGGAGACAGTTCGGCCGGAGGACGATGTATTGAATCGCGACGCGATTTGTGTGTTCCATTGTCATTAAGAGGCTCTGAACCTTACAATTAACTGTCAGTTTTGCGTCGGATTCGAAAATCTAGACTCACAGGAGAACGACCATACGGTGTCCGAGGCAGCACTAGACCCGTGGAGACAAGTCGGCTGGAGGACGATGTATTGAATAGCGACGCAATTTGTGTGTTCCATCGTCATTAACAGGCTCTGAACGTTACAATTAACCGTCAGTTTTGCGTCGGATTCGAAAATCTAGACTCACAAGAGATCGACCATAAGGTGCCCGAGGCAGCAATAGACCCTTGGAGACAGGTCGGCCGAATGACGATGTATTGAATCGCGACGGGATTTGTGTGTTCCATCGTCATTAACAGGCTCTGAACGTTGCAATTAACTGTCAGTTTTGCGTCGGATTCGAAAATCTAGACTCACAGGAGATCGACCATAAGGTGCCCGAGGCAGCAATAGACCCTTGGAGACAGGTCGGCCGGAGGACGATGTATTGAATCGCGACGGGATTTGTGTGTTCCATCGTCATTAACAGACTCTGAACGTTACAATTAACTGTCAGTTTTGCGTCGGATTCGAAAATCTAGACTCACAGGAGATCAACCATAAGGTGCCCGAGGCAGCAATAGACCCTTGGAGGCAGGTCGGCCGGAGGACGATGTATTGAATCGCGACGCGATTTGTGTGTTCCATTGTCATTAAGAGGCTCTGAACCTTACAATTAACTGTCAGTTTTGCGTCGGATTCGAAAATCTAGACTCACAGGAGAACGACCATAAGGTGTCCGAGGCAGCACTAGACCCTTGGAGACAAGTCGGCTGGAGGACGATGTATTGAATCGCGACGCAGTTTGTGTGTTCCATCGTCATTAACAGGCTCTGAACGTTGCAATTAACTGCGTCGGATTCGAAATTCTAGACTCACAGGAGATCGACCATATGGTGCCCGAGGCAGCAATAGACCCTTGGAGACAGTTCGGCCGGAGGACGATGTATTGAATCGCGACGCGATTTGTGTGTTCCATTGTCATTAAGAGGCTCTGAGCCTTACAATTAACTGTCAGTTTTGCGTCGGATTCGAAAATCTAGACTCACAGGAGAACGACCATACGGTGTCCGAGGCAGCACTAGACCCTTGGAGACAAGTCGGCTGGAGGACGATGTATTGAATCACGACGCAATTTGTGTGTTCCATCGTCATTAACAGGCTCTGAACGTTACAATTAACCGTCAGTTTTGCGACGGATTCGAAAATCTAGACTCACAGGAGATCGACCATAAGGTGCCCGAGGCAGCAATAGACCCTTGGACACAGGTCGGCCGGAGGACGATGTATTGAATCGCGACGCGATTTGTGTGTTCCATCGTCATTAACAGGCTCTGAACGTTACAATTAACTGTCAGTTTTGCGTCGGATTCGAAAATCTAGACTCACAGGAGATCGTCCATAAGGTGCCCGAGGCAGCAATAGACCCTTGGAGACAGGTCGTCCGGAGGACGATGTATTGAATCGCGACGGGATTTGTGTGTTCCATCGTCATTAACAGGCTCTGAACGTTACAATTAACTGTCAGTTTTGCGTCGGATTCGAAAATCTAGGCTCACAGGAGGTCAACCATAAGGTGCCCGAGGCAGCAATAGATCCTTGGAGGCAGGTCGGACGGAGGACGATGTATTGAATCGCGACGCGATTTGTGTGTTCCATTGTCATTAAGAGGCTCTGAACCTTACAATTAACTGTCAGTTTTGCGTCGGATTCGAAAATCTAGACTCACAGGAGAACGACCATACGGTGTCCGAGGCAGCACTAGACCCGTGGAGACAAGTCGGCTGGAGGACGATGTATTGAATCGCGACGCAATTTGTGTGTTCCATCGTCATTAACAGGCTCTGAACGTTACAATTAACTGTCAGTTTTGCGTCGGAATCGAAAATCTAGACTCACAAGAGATCGACCATAAGGTGCCCGAGGCAGCAATAGACCCTTGGAGACAGGTCGGCCGGAGGACGATGTATTGAATCGCGACGCGATTTGTGTGTTCCATCGTCATTAACAGGCTCTGAACGTTACAATTAACTGTCAGTTTTGCGTCGGATTCGAAAATCTAGACTCACAGGCGTTCGACCATAAGGTGCCTGAGGCAGCAATAGACCCTTGGAGACAGGTCGGCCGGAGGACGATGTATTGAATCGCGACGCGATTTGTGTGTTCCATTGTCATTAAGAGGCTCTGAACGTTACAATTAACTGTCAGTTTTGCGTCGGATTCGAAACTCTAGACTCACAGGAGAACGACCATAAGGTGTCCGAGGCAGCACTAGCCGCTTGGAGACAAGTCGGCTGGAGGACGATGTATTGAATCGCGACGCAATTTGTGTGTTCCATCGTCATTAACAGGCTCTGAACGTTACAATTAACTGTCAGTTTTGCGTCGGATTCGAAAATCTAGACTCACAGGAGAACGACCATAAGGTGCCCGAGGCAGCAATAGACCCTTGGAGACAGGTCGGCCGGAGGACGATGTATTGAATCGCGACGCAATTTGTGTGTTCCATCGTCATTAACAGGCTCTGAACGTTACAATTAACAGTCAGTTTTGCGTCGGATTCGAAAATCTAGACTCACAGGAGGTCGACCATAAGGTGCCCGAGGCAGCAATAGACCCTTGGAGGCAGGTCGGCCGGAGGACGATGTATTGAATCGCGACGCGATTTGTGTGTTCCATTGTCATTAAGAGGCTCTGAACGTTACAATTAACTGTCAGTTTTGCGTCGGATTCGAAAATCTAGTCTCACAGGAGAACGACCATAAGGTGTCCGAGGCAGCACTAGACCCATGGAGACAAGTCGGCTGGAGGACGATGTATTGAATGGCGACGCGATTTGTGTGTTCCATCGTCATTAACAGGCTCTGAACGTTAGAATTAACTGTCAGGTTTGCGTCGGATTCGAAAATCTAGACTCACAGGAGATCGACCATAAGGTGCCCGAGGCAGCAATAGACCGTTGGAGACAGGTCGGCCGGAGGACGATGTACTGAATCGCGACGCAATTTGTGTGTTCCATTGTCATTAAGAGGCTCTGAACCTTACAATTAACTGTCAGTTTTGCGTCGGATTCGAAAATCTAGACTCACAGGAGATCGACCATAAGGTGCCCGAGGCAGCACTAGACCCTTGGAGACAAGTCGGCTGGAGGACGATGTATTGAATCGCGACGCGATTTGTGTGTTCCCTCGTCATTAACAGGCACTGAACGTTACAATTAACTGCGTCGGATTCGAAAATCTAGACTCACAGGAGATCGGCCATAAGGTGCCCGAGGCAGCAATAGACCCTTGGAGACAGGTCGGCCGGAGGACGATGTATTGAATCGCGACGCGATTTGTGTGTTCCTTTGTCATTAAGAGGCTCTGAACGTTACAATTAACTGTGAGTTTTGCGTCGGATTCGAAAATCTAGACTCACAGGAGATCGACCATAAGGTGCCCGAGGCAGCAATAGACCCTTGGAGACAGGTCGGCCGGAGGACGATGTATTGATTCGCGACGCGATTTGTGTGTTCCATCGTCATTAACAGGCTCTGAACGTTACAATTAACTGTCAGTTTTGCGTCGCATTCGAAAATCTAGACTCACAGGAGGACGACCATAAGGTGTCCGAGGCAGCACTAGACCCTTGGAGACAAATCGGCTGGAGGACGACGTATTGAATCGCCACGCAATTTGTGTGTTCCATCGTCATTAACAGGCTCTGAACGTTACAATTAACTGTCAGTTTTGCGTCGGATTCGAAAGTCTAGACTCACAGGTGATCGACCATAAGGTGCCCGAGGCAGCAATAGACCCTTGGAGACAGGTCGGCCGGAGGACGATGTATTGAATCGCGACGCGATTTGTGTGTTCCATTGTCATTAAGAGGCTCTGAACCTTACAATTAACTGTAAGTTCTGCGTCGGGTTCGAAAATCTAGACTCACAGAAGAACGACCATAAGGTGCCCGAGGCAGCACTAGACCCTTGGAGACAAGTCGGCTGGAGGGCGATGTACTGATTCGCGACGAAAATTGTGTGTTCCATCGTCATTAACAGGCTCTGAACCTTACAATTCACTGTCAGTTTTGCGTCGGATTCAAAAGTCTAGACTCACACGAGAACGACCATAAGGTGCCCGAGGCAGCAATAGACCCTTGGAGACAGGTCGGCCGGAGGACGATGTATTGAATCGCGACGCAATTTGTGTGTTCCATCGTCATTAACAGGCTCTGAACGTTACAATTAACTGTCAGTTTTGCGTCGGATTCGAAAATCTAGACTCACAGGAGATCGACCATAAGGTGCCCGAGGCAGCAATAGACTCTTGGAGACAGTTCGGCCGGAGGACGATGTATTGAATCGCGACGCAATTTGTGTGTTCCATCGTCATTAACAGGCTCTGAACCTTACAATTAACTGTCAGTTTTGCGTCGGATTCGAAAATCTAGACTCACAGGAGATCGACCATAAGGTGCCCGAGGCAGCAATAGACCCTTGGAGACAGGTCGGCCGGAGGACGATGTATTGAATCGCGACGCGATTTGTGTGTTCCATCGTCATTAACAGGCTCTGAACGTTACAAATAACTGTCAGTTTTGCGTCGGATTGGAAAATCTAGACTCACAGGAGATCGACCATAAGGTGCCCGAGGCAGCAATAGACCCTTATAGACAGGTCGGCCGGAGGACGATGTATTGAATCGCGACGCAATTTGTGTGTTCCATCGTCATTAACAGGCTCTGAACCTTACAATTAACTGTCAGTTTTGCGTCGGATTCGAAAATCTAGACTCACAGGAGAACGACCATAAGGTGCCCGAGGCAGCACTAGACCCTTGGAGACAAGTCGGTTGGAGGACGATGTATTGAATCGCGACGCGATTTGTGTGTTCCATCGTCATTAACAGGCTCTGAACGTTACAATTAACTGTCAGTTTTGCGTCGGATTCGAAAATCTAGACTCACAGGTGATCGACCATAAGGTGCCCGAGGCAGCAATAGACCCTTGGAGACAGGTCGGCCGGAGGACGATGTATTGAATCGCGACGCGATTTGTGTGTTCCATTGTCATTAAGAGGCTCTGAACCTTACAATTAACTGTAAGTTCTGCGTCGGGTTCGAAAATCTAGACTCACAGAAGAACGACCATAAGGTGCCCGAGGCAGCACTAGACCCTTGGAGACAAGTCGGCTGGAGGACGATGTACTGATTCGCGACGAAAATTGTGTGTTCCATCGTCATTAACAGGCTCTGAACCTTACAATTCACTGTCAGTTTTGCGTCGGATTCAAGAGTCTAGACTCACACGAGAACGACCATAAGGTGCCCGAGGCAGCAATAGACCCTTGGAGACAGGTCGGCCGGAGGACGATGTATTGAATCGCGACGCAATTTGTGTGTTCCATCGTCATTAACAGGCTCTGAACGTTACAATTAACTGTCAGTTTTGCGTCGGATTCGAAAATCTAGACTCACAGGAGATCGACCATAAGGTGCCCGAGGCAGCAATAGACTCTTGGAGACAGTTCGGCCGGAGGACGATGTATTGAATCGCGACGCAATTTGTGTGTTCCATCGTCATTAACAGGCTCTGAACCTTACAATTAACTGTCAGTTTTGCGTCGGATTCGAAAATCTAGACTCACAGGAGATCGACCATAAGGTGCCCGAGGCAGCAATAGACCCTTGGAGACAGGTCGGCCGGAGGACGATGTATTGAATCGCGACGCGATTTGTGTGTTCCATCGTCATTAACAGGCTCTGAACGTTACAAATAACTGTCAGTTTTGCGTCGGATTCGAAAATCTAGACTCACAGGAGATCGACCATAAGGTGCCCGAGGCAGCAATAGACCCTTATAGACAGGTCGGCCGGAGGACGATGTATTGAATCGCGACGCAATTTGTGTGTTCCATCGTCATTAACAGGCTCTGAACCTTACAATTAACTGTCAGTTTTGCGTCGGATTCGAAAATCTAGACTCACAGGAGAACGACCATAAGGTGCCCGAGGCAGCACTAGACCCTTGGAGACAAGTCGGTTGGAGGACGATGTATTGAATCGCGACGCGATTTGTGTGTTCCATCGTCATTAACAGGCTCTGAACGTTACAATTAACTGTCAGTTTTGCGTCGGATTCGAAAATCTAGACTCACAGAAGAACGACCATAAGGTGCCCGAGGCAGCAAAAGACACTTGGAGACAGGTTGGCCGGAGGACGATGTATTGAATCGCGACGCAATTTGTGTGTTCCATTGTCATTAAGAGGCTCTGAACCTTACAATTAACTGTCAGTTTTGCGTCGGATTCGAAAATCTAGACTCACAGGAGATCGACCATAAGGTGCCCGAGGCAGCACTAGACCCTTGGAGACAAGTCGGTTGGAGGACGATGTATTGAATCGCGACGCGATTTGTGTGTTCCATCGTCATTAACAGGCACTGAACGTTACAATTAACTGCGTCGGATTCGAAAATCTAGACTCACAGGAGATCGGCCATAAGGTGCCCGAGGCAGCAATAGACCCTTGGAGACAGGTCGGCCGGAGGACGATGTATTGAATCGCGACGCGATTTGTGTGTTCCATTGTCATTAAGAGGCTCTGAACGTTACAATTAACTGTCAGTTTTGCGTCGCATTCGAAAATCTAGACTCACAGGAGGACGACCATAAGGTGTCCGAGGCAGCACTAGACCCTTTGAGACAAGTCGGCTGGAGGACGACGTATTGAATCGCGACGCAATTTGTGTGTTCCATCGTCATTAACAGGCTCTGAACCTTACAATTAACTGTCAGTTTTGCGTCGGATTCGAAAATCTAGACTCACAGGAGATCGACCATAAGGTGCCCGAGGCATCAATTGACCCTTGGATACAGGTCGGCCGGAGGACGATGTATTCAATCGCGACGCGATTTGTGTGTTCCATTGTCATTAAGAGGCTCTGAACCTTGCAATTAACTGTCAGTTTTGCGTCGGATTCGAAAATCTAGACTCACAGGAGAACGACCATACGGTGTCCGAGGCAGCACTAGACCCTTGGAGACAAGTCGGCTGGAGGACGATGTATTGAATCGCGACGCAATTTGTGTGTTCCATCGTCATTAACAGGCTCTGAACGTTACAATTAACTGTCAGTTTTGCGTCGGATTCGAAAATCTAGACTCACAGGAGATCGACCATAAGGTGCCCGAGGCAGCAATAGACCCTTGGAGACAGGACGGCCGGAGGACGATGTATTGAATCGCGACGGGATTTGTGTGTTCCATCGTCATTAACAGGCTCTGAACGTTACAATTAACTGTCAGTTTTGCGTCGGATTCGAAAATCTAGACTCACAGGAGATCGACCATAAGGTGCCCGAGGCAGCAATAGACCCTTGGAGACAGGTCGGCCGGAGGACGATGTATTGAATCGCGACGCAATTTGTGTGTTCCATCGTCATTAACAGGCTCTGAACATTACAATTAACTGTCAGTTTTGCGTCAGATTCGAAAATCTAGACTCACAGGAGATCGACCATAAGGTGCCCGAGGCAGCAATAGACCCTTGGAGGCAGGTCGGCCGGAGGAAGATGTATTGAATCGCGACGCGATTTGTGTGTTCCATTGTCATTAAGAGGCTCTGAACCTTACAATTAACTGTCAGTTTTGCGTCGGATTCGAAAATCTAGACTCACAGGAGAACGACCATAAGGTGTCCGAGGCAGCACTAGACCCTTGGAGACAGGTCGGCTGGAGGACGACGTATTGAATCGCAACGCAATTTGTGTGTTCCATCGTCATTAACAGGCTCTGAACGTTACAATTAACTGTCAGTTTTGCGTCGGATTCGTAAATCTAGACTCACAGGAGATCGACCATAAGGTGCCCGAGGCAGCAATAGACCCTTGGAGACAGGTCGGCCGGAGGACGATGTATTGAATCGCGACGCGATTTGTGTGCTCCATCGTCATTAACAGGCTCTGAACGTTACAATTAACTGTCAGTTTGCGTCGGATTCGAAAATCTAGACTCACAGGAGATCGACCATAAGGTGCCCGAGGCAGCAATAGACCCTTGGAGACAGGTCGGCCGGAGGACGATGTATTGAATCGCGACGGGATTTGTGTGTTCCATCGTCATTAACAGGCTCTGAACGTTACAATTAACTGTCAGTTTTGCGTCGGATTCGAAAATCTAGACTCACAGGAGATCAACCATAAGGTGCCCGAGGCAGCAATAGACCCTTGGAGGCAGGTCGGCCGGAGGACGATGTATTGAATCGCGACGCAATTTGTGTGTTCCATCGTTATTAACAGGCTCTGAACCTTACAATTAACTGCGTCGGATTCGAAAATCTAGACTCACAGGAGATCGACCGTAAGGTGCCCGAGGCAGCAATAGACCCTTGGAGACAGGTCGGCCGGAGGACGATGTATTGAATCGCGACGCGATTTGTGTGTTCCATTGTCATTAAGAGGCTCTGAACGTTACAATTAACTGTCAGTTTTGCGTCGGATTCGAAAATCTAGACTCACAGGACATCGACCATAAGGTGCCCGAGGCAGCAATAGACCCTTGGAGACAGGACGGCCGGAGGACGATGTATTGAATCGCGACGGGATTTGTGTGTTCCATCGTCATTAACAGGCTCTGAACGTTACAATTAACTGTCAGTTTTGCGTCGGATTCGAAAATCTAGACTCACAGGAGATCGACCATAAGGTGCCCGAGGCAGCAATAGACCCTTGGAGGCAGGTCGGCCGGAGGACGATGTATTGAATCGCGACGCGATTTGTGTGTTCCATTGTCATTAAGAGGCTCTGAACCTTGCAATTAACTGTCAGTTTTGCGTCGGATTCGAAAATCTAGACTCACAGGAGAACGACCATACGGTGTCCGAGGCAGCACTAGACCCTTGGAGACAAGTCGGCTGGAGGACGATGTATTGAATCGCGACGCAATTTGTGTGTTCCACCGTCATTAACAGGCTCTGAACGTTACAATTAACTGTCAGTTTTGCGTCGGATTCGAAAGTCTAGACTCACAGGAGATCGACTATAAGGTGCCCGAGGCAGCAATAGACCCTTGGAGACAGGTCGGCCGGAGGACGATGTATTGAATCGCGACGCGATTTGTGTGTTGCATTGTCATTAAGAGGCTCTGAACCTTACAATTAACTGTAAGTTTTGCGTCGGATTCGAAAATCTAGACTCACAGAAGAACGACCATAAGGTGCCCGAGGCAGGAATAGACCCTTGGAGACAGGTCGGCCGGAGGACGATGTATTGAATCGCGACGCAATTTGTGTGTTCCATCGTCATTAACAGGCTCTGAACGTTACAATTAACAGTCAGTTTTGCGTCGGATTCGAAAATCTAGACTCACAGGAGATCGACCATAAGGTGCCCGAGGCAGCAATAGACCCTTGGAGACAGGTCGGCCGGAGGACGATGTATTGAATCGCGACGCGATTTGTGTGTTCCATCGTCATTAACAGGCTCTGAACGTTACAATTAACTGTCAGTTTTGCGTCGGATTCGAAAATCTAGACTCACAGGAGATCGACCATAAGGTGCCCGAGGCAGCAATAGACCCTTGGAGACAGGACGGCCGGAGGACGATGTATTGAATCGCGACGGGATTTGTGTGTTCCATCGTCATTAACAGACTCTGAACGTTACAATTAACTGTCAGTTTTGCGTCGGATTCGAAAATCTAGACTCACAGGAGATCGACCATAAGGTGCCCGAGGCAGCAATAGACCCTTGGAGACAGGTCGGCCGGAGGACGATGTATTGAATCGCGACGCAATTTGTGTGTTCCATCGTCATTAACAGGCTCTGAACCTTACAATTAACTGTCAGTTTTGCGTCGGATTCGAAAATCTAGACTCACAGGAGAACGACCATAAGGTGCCCGAGGCAGCACTAGACCCTTGGAGACAAGTCGGTTGGAGGACGATGTATTGAATCGCGACGCGATTTGTGTGTTCCATCGTCATTAACAGGCTTTGAACGTTACAATTAACTGTCAGTTTTGCGTCGGATTCGAAAATCTAGACTCACAGGAGAACGACCATAAGGTGCCCGAGGCAGCAAAAGACCCTTGGAGACAGGTCGGCCGGAGGACGATGTATTGAATCGCGACGCAATTTGTGTGTTCCATCGTCATTTACAGGCTCTGAACATTACAATTAACTGTCAGTTTTGCGTCAGATTCGTAAATCTAGACTCACAGGAGATCGACCATAAGGTGCCCGAGGCAGCAATAGACCCTTGGAGGCAGGTCGGCCGGAGGACGATGTATTGAATCGCGACGCGATTTGTGTGTTCCATTGTCATTAAGAGGCTCTGAACCTTACAATTAACTGTCAGTTTTGCGTCGGATTCGAAAATCTAGACTCACAGGAGAACGACCATAAGGTGTCCGAGGCAGCACTAGACCCTTGGAGACAGGTCGGCTGGAGGACGAGGTATTGAATCGCAACGCAATTTGTGTGTTCCATCGTCATTAACAGGCTCTGAACGTTACAATTAACTGTCAGTTTTGCGTCGGATTCGTAAATCTAGACTCACAGGAGATCGACCATAAGGTGCCCGAGGCAGCAATAGACCCTTGGAGACAGGTCGGCCGGAGGACGATGTATTGAATCGCGACGCGATTTGTGTGTTCCATCGTCATTAACAGGCTCTGAACGTTACAATTAACTGTCAGTTTTGCGTCGGATTCGAAAATCTAGACTCACAGGAGATCGTCCATAAGGTGCCCGAGGCAGCAATAGACCCTTGGAGACAGGTCGGCCGGTGGACGATGTATTGAATCGCGACGGGATTTGTGTGTTCCATCGTCATTAACAGGCTCTGAACGTTACAATTAACTGTCAGTTTTGCGTCGGATTCGAAAATCTAGACTCACAGGAGATCAACCATAAGGTGCCCGAGGCAGCAATAGACCCTTGGAGGCAGGTCGGCCGGAGGACGATGTATTGAATCGCGACGCAATTTGTGTGTTCCATCGTTATTAACAGGCTCTGAACCTTACAATTAACTGCGTCGGATTCGAAAATCTAGACTCACAGGAGATCGACCGTAAGGTGCCCGAGGCAGCAATAGACCCTTGGAGACAGGTCGGCCGGAGGACGATGTATTGAATCGCGACGCGATTTTTGTGTTCCATTGTCATTAAGAGGCTCCGAACCTTACAATTAACTGTCAGTTTTGCGTCGGATTCGATAATCTAGACTCACAGGAGAACGACCATACGGTGTCCGAGGCAGCACTAGACCCTTGGAGACAAGTCGGCTGGAGGACGATGTATTGAATCGCGACGCAATTTGTGTGTTCCATCGTCATTAACAGGCTCAGAACGTTACAATTAACTGTCAGTTTTGCGTCGGATTCGAAAATCTAGACTCACAGGAGATCGACCATAAGGTGCCCGAGGCAGCAATAGACCCTTGGAGACAGGTCGGCCGGAGGATGACGTATTGAATCGCGACGCGATTTGTGTGTTCCATTGTCATTAAGAGGCTCTGAACCTTACAATTAACTGTAAGTTTTGCGTCGGATTCGAAAATCTAGACTCACAGAAGAACGACCATAAGGTGCCCGAGGCAGCACTAGACCCTTGGAGACAAGTCGGCTGGAGGACGATGTATTGAATCGCGACGCAATTTGTGTGTTCCATCGTCATTAACAGGCTCTGAGCCTTACAATTCACTGTCAGTTTTGCGTCGGATTCAAAAGTCTAGACTCACAGGAGAACGACCATAAGGTGCCCGAGGCAGCAATAGACCCTTCGAGACAAGTCGGCCGGAGGACGATGTATTGAATCGCGACGCTATTTGTGTGTTCCATCGTCATGAACAGGCTCTGAACCTTACAATTAACTGTCAGTTTTGCGTCAGATTCGAAAATCTAGACTCACAGGAGATCGACCATAAGGTGCCCGAGGCAGCAATAGACCCTTGGAGGCAGGTCGGCCGGAGGACGATGTATTGAATCGCGACGCGATTTGTGTGTTCCATTGTCATTAAGAGGCTCTGAACCTTGCAATTAACTTTCAGTTTTGCGTCGGATTCGAAAATCTAGACTAACAGGAGAACGAACATACGGTGTCCGAGGCAGCACTAGACCCTTGGAGACAGGTCGGCCGGAGGACGATGTATTGAATCGCGACGCGATTTGTGTGTTCCATTGTCATTAAGAGGCTCTGAACCTTACAATTAACTGTAAGTTTTGCGTCGGATTCGAAAATCTAGACTCACAGAAGAACGACCATAAGGTGCCCGAAGCAGCAATAGACCCTTGGAGACAGTTCGGCCGGTGGACGATGTATTGAATCGCGACGCAATTTGTGTGTTCCATCGTCATTAACAGGCTCTAAACCTTACAATTAACTGTCAGTTTTGCGTCGGATTCGAAAATCTAGACTCACAGGAGATCGACCATAAGGTGCCCGAGGCAGCAATAGACCCTTGGAGACAGGTCGGCCGGAGGACGATGTATTGAATCGCGACGCGATTTGTGTGTTCCATCATCATTAACAGGCTCTGAACCTTACAATTAACTGTCAGTTTTGCGTCGGATTCGAAAATCTAGACTCACAGGAGAACGACCATAAGGTGCCCGAGGCAGCACTAGACCCTTGGAGACAAGTCGGCTGGAGGACGATGTACTGAATAGCGACGCGATTTGTGTGTTCCATCGTCATTAAGAGGCTCTGAACGTTACAATTAACTGTCAGTTTTGCGTCGGATTCGAAAATCTAGACTCACAGGAGATCGACCATAAGGTGCCCGAGGCAGCAATAGACCCTTGCAGACAGGTCGGCCAGAGGACGATGTAATGAATCGCGACGGGATTTGTGTGTTCCGTCGTCATTAACAGGCTCTGAACGTTACAATTAATTGTCAGTTTTGCATCGGATTCGAAAATCTAGACTCACAGGAGATCGACCATAAGGTACCCGAGGCAGCAACAGACCCTTGGAGACAGGTCGGCCGGAGGACGATGTATTGAATCGCGACGCAATTTGTGTGTTCCATCGTCATTAACAGGCTCTGAACCTTACAATTAACTGTCAGTTTTGCGTCGGATTCGAAAATCTAGACTCACAGGAGATCGACCATAAGGTGCCCGAGGCAGCACTAGACCCTTGGAGACAAGTCGGCTGGAGGACGATGTACTGAATAGCGACGCGATTTGTGTGTTCCATCGTCATTAACAGGCTCTGAACGTTACAATTAACTGTCAGTTTTGCGTCGGATTCGAAAATCTAGACTCACAGGAGATCGACCATAAGGTGCCCGAGGCAGCAATAGACCCTTGGAGACAGGTCGGCCGGAGGACGATGTATTGAATCGCGACGCAATTTGTGTGTTCCATTGTCATTAAGAGGCTCTGTAGCTTACAATTAACTGTCAGTTTTGCGTCGGATTCGAAAATCTACACTCACAGAAGAACGACCATAAGGTGCCCGAGGCAGCACTAGACCCTTGGAGACAAGTCGGTTGGAGGACGATGTATTGAATCGCGACGCGATTTGTGTGTTCCATCGTCATTAACAGGCTCTGAACGTTACAATTAACTGTCAGTTTTGCGTCGGATTCGAAAATCTAGACTCACAGGAGAACGACCATAAGGTGCCCGAGGCAGCAAAAGACCCTTGGAGACAGGTCGGCCGGAGGACGATGTATTGAATCGCGACGCAATTTGTGTGTTCCATCGTTATTAACAGGCTCTGAACGCTACAATTAACTGCGTCGGATTCGAAAATCTAGACTCACAGGAGATCGACCGTAAGGTGCCCGAGGCAGCAATAGACCCTTGGAGACAGGTCGGCCGGAGGACGATGTATTGAATCGCGACGCGATTTTTGTGTTCCATTGTCATTAAGAGGCTCTGAACCTTGCAATTAACTGTCAGTTTTGCGTCGGATTCGATAATCTAGACTCACAGGAGAACGACCATAAGGTGCCCGAGGCAGCACTAGACCCTTGGAGACAAGTCGGCTGGAGGACGATGTACTGAATCGCGACGCGATTTGTGTGTTCCATCGTCATTAACAGGCTCTGAACGTTACAATTAACTGTCAGTTTTGCGTCGGATTCGAAAATCTAGACTCACAGGAGATCGACCATAAGGTGCCCGAGGCAGCAATAGACCCTTGGAGACAGGTCGGCCGGAGGACGATGTATTGAATCGCGACGCAATTTGTGTGTTCCATCGTTATTAACAGGCTCTGAACGTTACAATTAACTGCGTCGGATTCGAAAATCTAGACTCACAGGAGATCGACCGTAGGGTGCCCGAGGCAGCAATAGACCCTTGGAGACAGGTCGGCCGGAGGACGATGTATTGAATCGCGACGCGATTTTTGTGTTCCATTGTCATTAACAGGCTCTGAACCTTACAATTCACTGTCAGTTTTGCGTCGGATTCAAAAGTCTAGACTCACAGGAGAACGACCATAAGGTGCCCGAGGCAGCAATAGACCCTTGGAGACAAGTCGGCAGGAGGACGATGTATTGAATCGCGACGCTATTTGTGTGTTCCATCGTCATGAACAGGCTCTGAACCTTACAATTAACTGTCAGTTTTGCGTCAGATTCGAAAATCTAGACTCACAGGAGATCGACCGTAAGGTGCCCGAGGCAGCAATAGACCCTTGGAGACAGGTCGGCCGGAGGACGATGTATTGAATCGCGACGGGATTTGTGTGTTCCATCGTCATTAACAGGCTCTGAACGTTACAATTAACTGTCAGTTTTGCGTCGGATTCGAAAATCTAGACTCACAGGAGATCGACCATAAGGTGCCCGAGGCAGCAATAGACCCTTGGAGACAGGTCGGCCGGAGGACGATGTATTGAATCGCGACGCAATTTGTGTGTTCCATCGTCATTAACAGGCTCTGAACCTTACAATTAACTGTCAGTTTTGCGTGGGATTCGAAAATCTAGACTCACAGGAGAACGACCATAAGGTGCCCGAGGCAGCACTAGACCCTTGGAGACAAGTCGGTTGGAGGACGATGTATTGAATCGCGACGCGATTTGTGTGTTCCATCGTCATTAACAGGCTCTGAACGTTACAATTAACTGTCAGTTTTGCGTCGGATTCGAAAATCTAGACTCACAGGAGAACGACCATAAGGTGCCCAAGGCAGCAAAAGACCCTTGGAGACAGGTCGGCCGGAGGACGATGTATTGAATCGCGACGCAATTTGTGTGTTCCATGGACATTTACAGGCTCTGAACCTTACAATTAACTGTCAGTTTTGCGTCAGATTCGAAAATCTAGACTCACAGGAGATCGACCATAAGGTGCCCGAGGCAGCAATAGACCCTTGGAGGCAGGTCGGCCGGAGGACGATGTATTGAATCGCGACGCGATTTGTGTGTTCCATTGTCATTAAGAGGCTCTGAACCTTACAATTAACTGTCAGTTTTGCGTCGGATTCGAAAATCTAGACTCACAGGAGAACTACCATAAGGTGTCCGAGGCAGCACTAGACCCTTGGAGACAGGTCGGCTGGAGGACGACGTATTGAATCGCAACGCAATTTGTGTGTTCCATCGTCATTAACAGGCTCTGAACGTTACAATTAACTGTCAGTTTTGCGTCGGATACGTAAATCTAGACTCACAGGAGATCGACCATAAGGTGCCCGAGGCAGCAATAGACCCTTGGAGACAGGTCGGCCGGAGGACGATGTATTGAATCGCGAAGCGATTTGTGTGTTCCATCGTCATTAACAGGCTCTGAACGTTACAATTAACTGTCAGTTTTGCGTCGGATTCGAAAATCTAGACTCACAGGAGAACGACCATAAGGTGCCCGAGGCAGCAAAAGACCCTTGGAGACAGGTCGGCCGGAGGACGATGTATTGAATCGCGACGCAATTTGTGTGTTCCATCGTTATTAACAGGCTCTGACCGTTACAATTAACTGCGTCGGATTCGAAAATCTAGACTCACAGGAGATCGACCGTAAGGTGCCCGAGGCAGCAATAGACCCTTGGAGACAGGTCGGCCGGAGGACGATGTATTGAATCGCGACGCGATTTTTGTGTTCCATTGTCATTAAGAGGCTCCGTACCTTACAATTAACTGTCAGTTTTGCGTCGGATTCGATAATCTAGACTCACAGGAGAACGACCATACGGTGTCCGAGGCAGCACTAGACCCTTGGAGACAAGTCGGCTGGAGGACGATGTATTGAATCGCGACGCAATTTGTGTGTTCCATCGTCATTAACAGGCCTAGAACGTTACAATTAACTGTCAGTTTTGCGTCGGATTCGAAAATCTAGACTCACAGGAGGTCGACCATAAGGTGCCCGAGGCAGCAATAGACCCTTGGAGACAGGTCGGCCGGAGGACGAGGTATTGAATCGCGACGCGATATGTGTGTTCCATTGTCATTAAGAGGCTCTGAACCTTACAATTAACTGTAAGTTTTGCGTCGGATTCGAAAATCTAGACTCACAGAAGAACGACCATAAGGTGCCCGAGGCAGCACTAGACCCTTGGAGACAAGTCGGCTGGAGGACGATGTATTGAATAGCGACGCAATTTGTGTGTTCCATCGTCATTAACAGGCTCTGAACCTTACAATTCACTGTCAGTTTAGCGTCGGATTCAAAAGTCTAGACTCACAGGAGAACGACCATAAGGTGCCCGAGGCAGCAATAGACCCTTGGAGACAAGTCGGCCGGAGGACGATGTATTGAATCGCGACGCTATTTGTGTGTTCCATCGTCATGAACAGGCTCTGAACCTTACAATTAACTGTCAGTTTTGCGTCAGATTCGAAAATCTAGACTCACAGGAGATCGACCATAAGGTGCCCGAGGCAGCAATAGACCCTTGGAGGCAGGTCGGCCGGAGGACGATGTATTGAATCGCGACGCGATTTGTGTGTTCCATTGTCATTAAGAGGCTTTGAACCTTGCAATTAACTGTCAGTTTTGCGTCGGATTCGAAAATCTAGACTAACAGGAGAACGAACATACGGTGTCCGAGGCAGCACTAGACCCTTGGAGACAGGTCGGCCGGAGGACGATGTATTGAATCGCGACGCGATTTGTGTGTTCCATTGTCATTAAGAGGCTCTGAACCTTACAATTAACTGTAAGTTTTGCGTCGGATTCGAAAATCTAGACTCACAGAAAAACGACCATAAGGTGCCCTAGGCAGCAATAGACCCTTGGAGACAGTTCGGCCGGTGGACGATGTATTGAATCGCGACGCAATTTGTGTGTTCCATCGTCATTAACAGGCTCTAAACCTTACAATTAACTGTCAGTTTTGCGTCGGATTCGAAAATCTAGACTCACAGGAGATCGACCATAAGGTGCCCGAGGCAGCAATAGACCCTTGGAGACAGGACGGCCGGAGGACGATGTATTGAATCGCGACGGGATTTGTGTGTTCCATCGTCATTAACAGGCTCTGAACGTTACAATTAACTGTCAGTTTTGCGTCGGATTCGAAAATCTAGACTCACAGGAGATCGACCATAAGGTGCCCGAGGCAGCAATAGACCCTTGGAGACAGGACGGCCGGAGGACGATGTATTGAATCGCGACGGGATTTGTGTGTTCCATCGTCATTAACAGGCTCTGAACGTTACAATTAACTGTCAGTTTTGCGTCGGATTCGAAAATCTAGACTCACAGGAGATCGACCATAAGGTGCCCGAGGCAGCTATAGACCCTTGGAGACAGGTCGGCCGGAGGACGATGTATTGAATCGCGACGCAATTTGTGTGTTCCATCGTCATTAACAGGCTCTGAACCTTACAATTAACTGTCAGTTTTGCGTCGGATTCGAAAATCTAGACTCACAGGAGAACGACCATAAGGTGCCCGAGGCAGCACTAGACCCTTGGAGACAAGTCGGTTGGAGGACGATGTATTGAATCGCGACGCGATTTGTGTGTTCCATCGTCATTAACAGGCTCTGAACGTTACAATTAACTGTCAGTTTTGCGTCGGATTCGAAAATCTAGACTCACAGGAGAACGACCATAAGGTGCCCGAGGCAGCAAAAGACCCTTGGAGACAGGTCGGCCGGAGGACGATGTATTGAATCGCGACGCAATTTGTGTGTTCCATCGTCATTTACATGCTCTGAACCTTACAATTAACTGTCAGTTTTGCGTCAGATTCGAAAATCTAGACTCACAGGAGATCGACCATAAGGTGCCCGAGGCAGCAATAGACCCTTGGAGGCAGGTCGGCCGGAGGACGATGTATTGAATCGCGACGCGATTTGTGTGTTCCATTGTCATTAAGAGGCTCTGAACCTTACAATTAACTGTCAGTTTTGCGTCGGATTCGATAATCTAGACTCACAGGAGAACGACCATAAGGTGTCCGAGGCAGCACTAGACCCTTGGAAACAGGTCGGCTGGAGGACGACGTATTGAATCGCAACGCAATTTGTGTGTTCCATCGTCATTAACAGGCTCTGAACGTTACAATTAACTGTCAGTTTTGCGTCGGATTCGTAAATCTAGACTCACAGGAGATCGACCATAAGGTGCCCGAGGCAGCAATAGACCCTTGGAGACAGGTCGGCCGGAGGACGATGTATTGAATCGCGAAGCGATTTGTGTGTTCCATCGTCATTAACAGGCTCTGAACGTTACAATTAACTGTCAGTTTTGCGTCGGATTCGAAAATCTAGACTCACAGGAGAACGACCATAAGGTGCCCGAGGCAGCAAAAGACCCTTGGAGACAGGTCGGCCGGAGGACGATGTATTGAATCGCGACGCAATTTGTGTGTTCCATCGTTATTAACAGGCTCTGACCGTTACAATTAACTGCGTCGGATTCGAAAATCTAGACTCACAGGAGATCGACCGTAAGGTGCCCGAGGCAGCAATAGACCCTTGGAGACAGGTCGGCCGGAGGACGATGTATTGAATCGCGACGCGATTTTTGTGTTCCATTGTCATTAAGAGGCTCCGTACCTTACAATTAACTGTCAGTTTTGCGTCGGATTCGATAATCTAGACTCACAGGAGAACGACCATACGGTGTCCGAGGCAGCACTAGACCCTTGGAGACAAGTCGGCTGGAGGACGATGTATTGAATCGCGACGCAATTTGTGTGTTCCATCGTCATTAACAGGCCTAGAACGTTACAATTAACTGTCAGTTTTGCGTCGGATTCGAAAATCTAGACTCACAGGAGGTCGACCATAAGGTGCCCGAGGCAGCAATAGACCCTTGGAGACAGGTCGGCCGGAGGACGACGTATTGAATCGCGACGCGATATGTGTGTTCCATTGTCATTAAAAGGCTCTGAACCTTACAATTAACTGTAAGTTTTGCGTCGGATTCGAAAATCTAGACTCACAGAAGAACGACCATAAGGTGCCCGAGGCAGCACTAGACCCTTGGAGACAAGTCGGCTGGAGGACGATGTATTGAATAGCGACGCAATTTGTGTGTTCCATCGTCATTAACAGGCTCTGAACCTTACAATTCACTGTCAGTTTAGCGTCGGATTCAAAAGTCTAGACTCACAGGAGAACGACCATAAGGTGCCCGAGGCAGCAATAGACCCTTGGAGACAAGTCGGCCGGAGGACGATGTATTGAATCGCGACGCTATTTGTGTGTTCCATCGTCATGAACAGGCTCTGAACCTTACAATTAACTGTCAGTTTTGCGTCAGATTCGAAAATCTAGACTCACAGGAGATCGACCATAAGGTGCCCGAGGCAGCAATAGACCCTTGGAGGCAGGTCGGCCGGAGGACGATGTATTGAATCGCGACGCGATTTGTGTGTTCCATTGTCATTAAGAGGCTCTGAACCTTGCAATTAACTGTCAGTTTTGCGTCGGATTCGAAAATCTAGACTAACAGGAGAACGAACATACGGTGTCCGAGGCAGCACTAGACCCTTGGAGACAGGTCGGCCGGAGGACGATGTATTGAATCGCGACGCGATTTGTGTGTTCCATTGTCATTAAGAGGCTCTGAACCTTACAATTAACTGTAAGTTTTGCGTCGGATTCGAAAATCTAGACTCACAGAAGAACGACCATAAGGTGCCCGAGGCAGCAATAGACCCTTGGAGACAGTTCGGCCGGTGGACGATGTATTGAATCGCGACGCAATTTGTGTGTTCCATCGTCATTAACAGGCTCTAAACCTTACAATTAACTGTCAGTTTTGCGTCGGATTCGAAAATCTAGACTCACAGGAGATCGACCATAAGGTGCCCGAGGCAGCAATAGACCCTTGGAGACAGGACGGCCGGAGGACGATGTATTGAATCGCGACGGGATTTGTGTGTTCCATCGTCATTAACAGGCTCTGAACGTTACAATTAACTGTCAGTTTTGCGTCGGATTCGAAAATCTAGACTCACAGGAGATCGACCATAAGGTGCCCGAGGCAGCAATAGACCCTTGGAGACAGGACGGCCGGAGGACGATGTATTGAATCGCGACGGGATTTGTGTGTTCCATCGTCATTAACAGGCTCTGAACGTTACAATTAACTGTCAGTTTTGCGTCGGATTCGAAAATCTAGACTCACAGGAGATCGACCATAAGGTGCCCGAGGCAGCTATAGACCCTTGGAGACAGGTCGGCCGGAGGACGATGTATTGAATCGCGACGCAATTTGTGTGTTCCATCGTCATTAACAGGCTCTGAACCTTACAATTAACTGTCAGTTTTGCGTCGGATTCGAAAATCTAGACTCACAGGAGAACGACCATAAGGTGCCCGAGGCAGCACTAGACCCTTGGAGACAAGTCGGTTGGAGGACGATGTATTGAATCGCGACGCGATTTGTGTGTTCCATCGTCATTAACAGGCTCTGAACGTTACAATTAACTGTCAGTTTTGCGTCGGATTCGAAAATCTAGACTCACAGGAGAACGACCATAAGGTGCCCGAGGCAGCAAAAGACCCTTGGAGACAGGTCGGCCGTAGGACGATGTATTGAATCGCGACGCAATTTGTGTGTTCCATCGTCATTTACAGGCTCTGAACCTTACAATTAACTGTCAGTTTTGCGTCAGATTCGAAAATCTAGACTCACAGGAGATCGACCATAAGGTGCCCGAGGCAGCAATAGACCCTTGGAGGCAGGTCGGCCGGAGGACGATGTATTGAATCGCGACGCGATTTGTGTGTTCCATTGTCATTAAGAGGCTCTGAACCTTACAATTAACTGTCAGTTTTGCGTCGGATTCGATAATCTAGACTCACAGGAGAACGACCATAAGGTGTCCGAGGCAGCACTAGACCCTTGGAGACAGGTCGGCTGGAGGACGACGTATTGAATCGCAACGCAATTTGTGTGTTCCATCGTCATTAACAGGCTCTGAACGTTACAATTAACTGTCAGTTTTGCGTCGGATTCGTAAATCTAGACTCACAGGAGATCGACCATAAGGTGCCCGAGGCAGCAATAGACCCTTGGAGACAGGTCGGCCGGAGGACGATGTATTGAATCGCGACGCGATTTGTGTGTTCCATCGTCATTAACAGGCTCTGAACGTTACAATTAACTGTCAGTTTTGCGTCGGATTCGAAAATCTAGACTCACAGGAGATCGTCCATAAGGTGCCCGAGGCAGCAATAGACCCTTGGAGACAGGTCGGCCGGAGGACGATGTATTGAATCGCGACGGGATTTGTGTGTTCCATCGTCATTAACAGGCTCTGAACGTTACAATTAACTGTCAGTTTTGCGTCGGATTCGAAAATCTAGACTCACAGGAGATCAACCATAAGGTGCCCGAGGCAGCAATAGACCCTTGGAGGCAGGTCGGCCGGAGGACGATGTATTGAATCGCGACGCAATTTGTGTGTTCCATCGTTATTAACAGGCTCTGAACCCTACAATTAACTGCGTCGGATTCGAAAATCTAGACTCACAGGAGATCGACCGTAAGGTGCCCGAGGCAGCAATAGACCCTTGGAGACAGGTCGGCCGGAGGACGATGTATTGAATCGCGACGCAATTTGTGTGTTCCATTGTCATTAAGAGGCTCTGTAGCTTACAATTAACTGTCAGTTTTGCGTCGGATTCGAAAATCTACACTCACAGAAGAACGACCATAAGGTGCCCGAGGCAGCACTAGACCCTTGGAGACAAGTCGGTTGGAGGACGATGTATTGAATCGCGACGCGATTTGTGTGTTCCATCGTCATTAACAGGCTCTGAACGTTACAATTAACTGTCAGTTTTGCGTCGGATTCGAAAATCTAGACTCACAGGAGAACGACCATAAGGTGCCCGAGGCAGCAAAAGACCCTTGGAGACAGGTCGGCCGGAGGACGATGTATTGAATCGCGACGCAATTTGTGTGTTCCATCGTTATTAACAGGCTCTGAACGTTACAATTAACTGCGTCGGATTCGAAAATCTAGACTCACAGAAGAACGACCATAAGGTGCCCGAGGCAGCACTAGACCCTTGGAGACAAGTCGGTTGGAGGACGATGTATTGAATCGCGACGCGATTTGTGTGTTCCATCGTCATTAACAGGCTCTGAACGTTACAATTAACTGTCAGTTTTGCGTCGGATTCGAAAATCTAGACTCACAGGAGAACGACCATAAGGTGCCCGAGGCAGCAAAAGACCCTTGGAGACAGGTCGGCCGGAGGACGATGTATTGAATCGCGACGCAATTTGTGTGTTCCATCGTTATTAACAGGCTCTGAACGTTACAATTAACTGCGTCGGATTCGAAAATCTAGACTCACAGGAGATCGACCGTAGGGTGCCCGAGGCAGCAATAGACCCTTGGAGACAGGTCGGCCGGAGGACGATGTATTGAATCGCGACGCAATTTGTGTGTTCCATTGTCATTAAGAGGCTCTGTAGCTTACAATTAACTGTCAGTTTTGTGTCGGATTCGAAAATCTACACTCACAGAAGAACGACCATAAGGTGCCCGAGGCAGCACTAGACCCTTGGAGACAAGTCGGTTGGAGGACGATGTATTGAATCGCGACGCGATTTGTGTGTTCCATCGTCATTAACAGGCTCTGAACGTTACAATTAACTGTCAGTTTTGCGTCGGATTCGAAAATCTAGACTCACAGGAGAACGACCATAAGGTGCCCGAGGCAGCAAAAGACCCTTGGAGACAGGTCGGCCGGAGGACGATGTATTGAATCGCGACGCAATTTGTGTGTTCCATCGTTATTAACAGGCTCTGAACGTTACAATTAACTGCGTCGGATTCGAAAATCTAGACTCACAGGAGATCGACCGTAGGGTGCCCGAGGCAGCAATAGACCCTTGGAGACAGGTCGGCCCTAGGACGATGTATTGAATCGCGACGCGATTTTTGTGTTCCATTGTCGTTAACAGGCTCTAAACCTTACAATTCACTGTCAGTTTTGCGTCGTATTCAAAAGTCTAGACTCACAGGAGAACGACCATAAGGTGCCCGAGGCAGCAATAGACCCTTGGAGACAAGTCGGCAGGAGGACGATGTATTGAATCGCGACGCAATTTGTGTGTTCCATCGTCATTAACAGGCTCTGAACCTTACAATTAACTGTCAGTTTTGCGTCGGATTCGAAATTCTAGACCCACAGGAGAACGACCATAAGGTGCCCGAGGCAGCACTAGACCCTTGGAGACAAGTCGGTTGGAGTACGATGTATTGAATCGCGACGCGATTTGTGTGTTCCATTGTCATTAAGAGGCTCTGCACGTTACAATTAACTGTCAGTTTTGCGTCGGATTCGAAAATCTAGACTCACAGGAGAACGACCATAAGGTGCCCGAGGCAGCAAAAGACCCTTCGAGACAGGTCGGCCGGAGGACGATGTATTGAATCGCGACGCAATTTGTGTGTTCCATCGTCATTTACAGGCTCTGAACCTTACAATTAACTGTCAGTTTTGCGTCAGATTCGAAAATCTAGACTCACAGGAGATCGACCATAAGGTGCCCGAGGCAGCAATAGACCCTTGGAGGCAGGTCGGCCGGAGGACGATGTATTGAATCGCGACGCGATTTGTGTGTTCCATTGTCATTAAGAGGCTCTGAACCTTACAATTAACTGTCAGTTTTGCGTCGGATTCGAAAATCTAGACTCACAGGAGAACGACCATACGGTGTCCGAGGCAGCACTAGACCCTTGGAGACAGGTCGGCTGGAGGACGACGTATTGAATCGCAACGCAATTTGTGTGTTCCATCGTCATTAACAGGCTCTGAACGATACAATTAACTGTCAGTTTTGCGTCGGATTCGTAAATCTAGACTCACAGGAGATCGACCATAAGGTGCCCGAGGCAGCTATAGACCCTTGGAGACAGGTCGGCCGGAGGACGATGTATTGAATCGCGAAGCGATTTGTGTGTTCCATCGTCATTAACAGGCTCTGAACGTTAAAATTAACTGTCAGTTTTGCGTCGGATTCGAAAATCTAGACTCACAGGAGAACGACCATAAGGTGCCCGAGGCAGCAAAAGACCCTTGCAGACAGGTCGGCCGGAGGACGATGTATTGAATCGCGACGCAATTTGTGTGTTCCATCGTTATTAACAGGCTCTGACCGTTACAATTAACTGCGTCGGATTCGAAAATCTAGACTCACAGGAGATCGACCGTAAGGTGCCCGAGGCAGCAATAGACCCTTGGAGGCAGGTCGGCCGGAGGACGATGTATTGAATCGCGACGCGATTTGTGTGTTCCATTGTCATTAAGAGGCTCTGAACCTTGCAATTAACTGTCAGTTTTGCGTCGGATTCGAAAATCTAGACTAACAGGAGAACGAACATACGGTGTCCGAGGCAGCACTAGACCCTTGGAGACAGGTCGGCCGGAGGACGATGTATTGAATCGCGACGCGATTTGTGTGTTCCATTGTCATTAAGAGGCTCTGAACCTTACAATTAACTGTAAGTTTTGCGTCGGATTCGAAAATCTAGACTCACAGAAGAACGACCATAAGGTGCCCGAGGCAGCAATAGACCCTTGGAGACAGTTCGGCCGGTGGACGATGTATTGAATCGCGACGCAATTTGTGTGTTCCATCGTCATTAACAGGCTCTAAACCCTACAATTAACTGTCAGTTTAGCGTCGGATTCGAAAATCTAGACTCACAGGAGATCGACCATAAGGTGCCCGGGGCTGCAATAGACCCTTGGAGTCAGGTCGGCCGGAGGACGATGTATGGAATCGCGACGCGATTTGTGTGTTCCATCGTCATTAACAGGCTCTGAACCTTACAATTAACTGTCAGTTTTGCGTAGGATTCGAAAATCTAGACTCACAGGAGAACGACCATAAGGTGCCCGAGGCAGCACTAGACCCTTGGAGACAAGTCGGCTGGAGGACGATTTACTGAATCGCGACGCGATTTGTGTGTTCCATCGTCATTAACAGGCTCTGAACGTTACAATTAACTGTCAGTTTTGCGTCGGATTCGAAAATCTAGACTCACAGGAGATCGACCATAAGGTGCCCGAGGCAGCAATAGACCCTTGGAGACAGGTCGGCCGCAGGACGATGTATTGAATCGCGACGCAATTTGTGTGTTCCATTGTCATTAAGAGGCTCTGTAGCTTACAATTAACTGTCAGTTTTGCGTCGGATTCGAAAATCTACACTCACAGAAGAACGACCATAAGGTGCCCGAGGCAGCACTAGACCCTTGGAGACAAGTCGGTTGGAGGACGATGTATTGAATCGCGACGCAATTTGTGTGTTCCATCGTTATTAACAGGCTCTGAACGTTACAATTAACTGCGTCGGATTCGAAAATCTAGACTAACAGGAGATCGACCGTAAGGTGCCCGAGGCAGCAATAGACCCTTGGAGACAGGTCGGCCGGAGGACGATGTATTGAATCGCGACGCAATTTGTGTGTTCCATCGTTATTAACAGGCTCTGAACGTTACAATTAACTGCGTCGGATTCGAAAAACTAGACTCACAGGAGATCGACCGTAAGGTGCCCGAGGCAGCAATAGACCCTTGGAGACAGGTCGGCCGGAGGACGATGTATTGAATCGCGACGCGATTTTTGTGTTCCATTGTCATTAACAGGCTCTGAACCTTACAATTCACTGTCAGTTTTGCGTCGGATTCAAAAGTCTAGACTCACAGGAGGCGAGGCAGCAATAGACCCTTGGAGACAAGTCGGCCGGAGGACGATGTATTGAATCGCGACGCTATTTGTGTGTTCCATCGTCATGAACAGGCTCTGAACCTTACAATTAACTGTCAGTTTTGCGTCAGATTCGAAAATCTAGACTCACAGGAGATCGACCATTAGGTGCCCGAGGCAGCAATAGACCCTTGGAGACAGGTCGGCCGGAGGACGATGTATTGAATCGCGACGCGATTTGTGTGTTCCATTGTCATTAAGAGGCTCTGAACCTTACAATTAACTGTCAGTTTTGCGTCGGATTCGAAAATCTAGACTCACAGGAGAACGACCATAAGGTGTCCGAGGCAGCACTAGACCCTTGGAGACAGGTCGGCTGGAGGACGACGTATTGAATCGCAACGCAATTTGTGTGTTCCATCGTCATTAACAGGCTCTGAACGTTACAATTAACTGTCAGTTTTGCGTCGGATTCGTAAATCTAGACTCACAGGAGATCGACCATAAGGTGCCCGAGGCAGCAATAGACCCTTGGAGACAGGTCGGCCGGAGGACGATGTATTGAATCGCGACGCGATTTGTGTGTTCCATCGTCATTAACAGGCTCTGAACGTTACAATTAACTGTCAGTTTTGCGTCGGATTCGAAAATCTAGACTCACAGGAGAACGACCATAAGGTGCCCGAGGCAGCAAAAGACCCTTGGAGACAGGTCGGCCGGAGGACGATGTATTGAATCGCGACGCAATTTGTGTGTTCCATCGTTATTAACAGGCTCTGAACGTTACAATTAACTGCGTCGGATTCGAAAATCTAGACTCACAGGAGATCGACCGTAAGGTGCCCGAGGCAGCAATAGACCCTTGGAGACAGGTCGGCCGGAGGACGATGTATTGAATCGCGACGCGATTTGTGTGTTCCATTGTCATTAAGAGGCTCCGAACCTTACAATTAACTGTCAGTTTTGCGTCGGATTCGATAATCTAGACTCACAGGAGAACGACCATACGGTGTCCGAGGCAGCACTAGACCCTTGGAGACAAGTCGGCTGGAGGACGATGTATTGAATCGCGACGCAATTTGTGTGTTCCATCGTCATTAACAGGCTCAGAACGTTACAATTAACTGTCAGTTTTGCGTCGGATTCGAAAATCTAGACTCACAGGAGATCGACCATAAGGTGCCCGAGGCAGCAATAGACCCTTGGAGACAGGTCGGCCGGAGGACGACGTATTGAATCGCGACGCGATTTGTGTGTTCCATTGTCATTAAGAGGCTCTGAACCTTACAATTAACTGTAAGTTTTGCTTCGGATTCGAAAATCTAGACTCATAGAGGAACGACCATAAGGAGCCCGAGGCAGCACTAGCCCCTTGGAGACAAATCGGCTTGAGGACGATGTATTGAATCGCGACGCGATATGTGTGTTCCATCGTCATTAACAGGCTCTGAACGTTACAATTAACTGTCAGTTTTGCGTCGGATTCGAAAATCTAGACTCACAGGAGAACGACCATAAGGTGTCCGAGGCAGCACTAGACCCTTGGAGACAAGTCGGCTGGAGGACGATGTATTGAATCGCGACGCAGTTTGTGTGATCCATCGTCATTAACAGGCTCTGAACGTTACATTTAACTGCGTCGGATTCGAAATTCTAGACTCACAGGAGATCGACCATATGGTGCCCGAGGCAGCACCAGACCCTTGGAGACAAGTCGGCTGGAGGACGATGTATTGAATCGCGACGCAATTTGTGTGTTCCATCGTCATTAACAGGCTCTGGACGTTACAATTAACTGTCAGTTTTGCGTCGGATTCGAAAATCTAGACTCACAGGAGAACGACCATAAGGTGCCCGAGGCAGCAATAGACCCTTGGAGACAGGTCGGCCGGAGGACGATGTATTGAATCGCGACGCAATTTGTGTGTTCCATTGTCATTAAGAGGCTCTGAACCTTACGATTAACTGTCAGTTTTGCGTCGCATTCGAAAATCTAGACCCACAGGAGAACGACAATAAGGTGCCCGAGGCAGCACTAGACCCTTGGAGACAAGTCGGCTGGAGGACGATGTATTGAATCGCGACGCGATTTGTGTGTTCCATTGTCATTTACAGGCTCTGAACCTTACAATTAACTGTCAGTTTTGCGTCGGATTCGAAAATCTAGACTCACAGGAGATCGACCATAAGGTGCCTGAGGCAGCAATAGACCCTTGGAGACAGGTCGGCCGGAGGACGATGTATTGAATCGCGACGCGATTTGTGTGTTCCATTGTCATTTACAGGCTCTGAACCTTACAATTAACTGTCAGTTTTGCGACGGATTCGAAAATCTAGACTCACAGGAGATCGACCATAAGGTGCCCGAGGCAGCAATAGACCCTTGGAGACAGGTCGGCCGGAGGACGATGTATTGAATCGCGACGCGATTTGTGTGTTCCATCGTCATTAACAGGCTCTGAACGTTACAATTAACTGTCAGTTTTGCGTCGGATTCGAAAATCTAGACTCACAGGAGATCGACCATAAGGTGCCCGAGGCAGCATTAGACCCTTGGAGACAGGTCGGCCGGAGGACGATGTATTGAATCGCGACGGGATTTGTGTGTTCCATCGTCATTAACAGGCTCTGAACGTTACAATTAACTGTCAGTTTTGCGTCGGATTCGTAAATCTAGACTCACAGGAGATCGACCATAAGGTGCCCGAGGCAGCAATAGACCCTTGGAAACAGGTCGGCCGGAGGACGATGTATTGAATCGCGACGGGATTTGTGTGTTCCATCGTCATTAACAGGCTCTGAACGTTACAATTAACTGCGTCGGATTCGAAATTCTAGACTCACAGGAGATCCACCATAAGGTGCCCGAGGCAGCAATAGACCCTTGGAGACAGGTCGGCCGGAGGACGATGTATTGAATCGCGACGCGATTTGTGTGTACCATTGTCATTAAGAGGCTCTGAACGTTACAATTAACTGTCAGTTTTGCGTCGGATTCGAAAATCTAGACTCACAGGAGAACGACAATAAGGTGCCCGAGGCAGCACTAGACCCTTGGAGACAAATCGGCTGGAGGACGATGTATTGAATCGCGACGCGATTTGTGTGTTCCATCGTCATTAACAGGCTCTGATCGTTACAATTAACTGTCAGTTTTGCGTCGGATTCGAAAATCTAGACTCACAGGAGAACGACCATAAGGTGCCCGAGGCAGCAATAGACCCTTGGAGACAGGTCGGCCGGAGGACGATGTATTGAATCGCGACGCAATTTGTGTGTTCCATTGTCATTAAGAGGCTCTGAACCTTACGATTAACTGTCAGTTTTGCGTCGCATTCGAAAATCTAGACTCACAGGAGAACGACAATAAGGTGCCCGAGGCAGCACTAGACCCTTGGAGACAAGTCGGCTGGAGGACGATGTATTGAATCGCGACGCGATTGGTGAGTTCCATTGTCATTTACAGGCTCTGAACGTTACAATTAACTGTCAGGTTTGCGTCGGATTCGAAAATCTAGACTCACAGGAGATCGACCATAAGGTGCCCATGGCAGCAATAGACCCTTGGAGACAGGTCGGCCGGAGGACGATGTATTGAATCGCGACGCAATTTGTGTGTTCCATTGTCATTAAGAGGCTCTGAACGTTACAATTAACTGTCAGTTTTGCGTCGGATTCGAAAATCTAGACTCACAGAGGAACGACCATAAGGTGCCCGAGGCAGCACTAGACCCTTGGAGACAAATCGGCTTGAGGACGATGTATTGAATCGCGACGCGATTTGTGTGTTCCATCGTCATTAACAGGCTCTGAACGTTACAATTAACTGTCAGTTTTGCGTCGGATTCGAAAATCTAGACTCACAGGAGAACGACCATAAGGTGTCCGAGGCAGCACTAGACCCTTGGAGACAAGTCGGCTGGAGGACGATGTATTGAATCGCGACGCAGTTTGTGTGATCCATCGTCATTAACAGGCTCTGAACGTTACATTTAACTGCGTCGGATTCGAAAATCTAGACTCACAGGAGATCGACCATATGGTGCCCGAGGCAGCAATAGACCCTTGGAGACAGGTCGGCCGGAGGACGATGTATTGAATCGCACGCGATTTGTGTGTTCCATTGTCATTAAGAGGCTCTGAGCGTTACAATTAACTGTCAGTTTTGCGTCGGATTCGAAAATCTAGACTCACAGGAGAACGACCATACGGTGTCCGAGGCAGCGTTAGACCCTTGGAGACAGGTCGGCCGGAGGACGATGTATTGAATCGCGACGCAATTTGTGTGTTCCATGGACATTTACAGGCTCTGAACCTTACAATTAACTGTCAGTTTTGCGTCAGATTCGAAAATCTAGACTCACAGGAGATCGACCATAAGGTGCCCGAGGCAGCAATAGACCCTTGGAGGCAGGTCGGCCGGAGGACGATGTATTGAATCGCGACGCGATTTGTGTGTTCCATTGTCATTAAGAGGCTCTGAACCTTACAATTAACTGTCAGTTTTGCGTCGGATTCGAAAATCTAGACTCACAGGAGAACTACCATAAGGTGTCCGAGGCAGCACTAGACCCTTGGAGACAGGTCGGCTGGAGGACGACGTATTGAATCGCAACGCAATTTGTGTGTTCCATCGTCATTAACAGGCTCTGAACGTTACAATTAACTGTCAGTTTTGCGTCGGATACGTAAATCTAGACTCACAGGAGATCGACCATAAGGTGCCCGAGGCAGCAATAGACCCTTGGAGACAGGTCGGCCGGAGGACGATGTATTGAATCGCGAAGCGATTTGTGTGTTCCATCGTCATTAACAGGCTCTGAACGTTACAATTAACTGTCAGTTTTGCGTCGGATTCGAAAATCTAGACTCACAGGAGAACGACCATAAGGTGCCCGAGGCAGCAAAAGACCCTTGGAGACAGGTCGGCCGGAGGACGATGTATTGAATCGCGACGCAATTTGTGTGTTCCATCGTTATTAACAGGCTCTGACCGTTACAATTAACTGCGTCGGATTCGAAAATCTAGACTCACAGGAGATCGACCGTAAGGTGCCCGAGGCAGCAATAGACCCTTGGAGACAGGTCGGCCGGAGGACGATGTATTGAATCGCGACGCGATTTTTGTGTTCCATTGTCATTAAGAGGCTCCGTACCTTACAATTAACTGTCAGTTTTGCGTCGGATTCGATAATCTAGACTCACAGGAGAACGACCATACGGTGTCCGAGGCAGCACTAGACCCTTGGAGACAAGTCGGCTGGAGGACGATGTATTGAATCGCGACGCAATTTGTGTGTTCCATCGTCATTAACAGGCCTAGAACGTTACAATTAACTGTCAGTTTTGCGTCGGATTCGAAAATCTAGACTCACAGGAGGTCGACCATAAGGTGCCCGAGGCAGCAATAGACCCTTGGAGACAGGTCGGCCGGAGGACGAGGTATTGAATCGCGACGCGATATGTGTGTTCCATTGTCATTAAGAGGCTCTGAACCTTACAATTAACTGTAAGTTTTGCGTCGGATTCGAAAATCTAGACTCACAGAAGAACGACCATAAGGTGCCCGAGGCAGCACTAGACCCTTGGAGACAAGTCGGCTGGAGGACGATGTATTGAATAGCGACGCAATTTGTGTGTTCCATCGTCATTAACAGGCTCTGAACCTTACAATTAACTGTCAGTTTTGCGTCGGATTCAAAAGTCTAGACTCACAGGAGAACGACCATAAGGTGCCCGAGGCAGCAATAGACCCTTGGAGACAAGTCGGCCGGAGGACGATGTATTGAATCGCGACGCTATTTGTGTGTTCCATCGTCATGAACAGGCTCTGAACCTTACAATTAACTGTCAGTTTTGCGTCAGATTCGAAAATCTAGACTCACAGGAGATCGACCATAAGGTGCCCGAGGCAGCAATAGACCCTTGGAGGCAGGTCGGCCGGAGGACGATGTATTGAATCGCGACGCGATTTGTGTGTTCCATTGTCATTAAGAGGCTTTGAACCTTGCAATTAACTGTCAGTTTTGCGTCGGATTCGAAAATCTAGACTAACAGGAGAACGAACATACGGTGTCCGAGGCAGCACTAGACCCTTGGAGACAGGTCGGCCGGAGGACGATGTATTGAATCGCGACGCGATTTGTGTGTTCCATTGTCATTAAGAGGCTCTGAACCTTACAATTAACTGTAAGTTTTGCGTCGGATTCGAAAATCTAGACTCACAGAAAAACGACCATAAGGTGCCCTAGGCAGCAATAGACCCTTGGAGACAGTTCGGCCGGTGGACGATGTATTGAATCGCGACGCAATTTGTGTGTTCCATCGTCATTAACAGGCTCTAAACCTTACAATTAACTGTCAGTTTTGCGTCGGATTCGAAAATCTAGACTCACAGGAGATCGACCATAAGGTGCCCGAGGCAGCAATAGACCCTTGGAGACAGGACGGCCGGAGGACGATGTATTGAATCGCGACGGGATTTGTGTGTTCCATCGTCATTAACAGGCTCTGAACGTTACAATTAACTGTCAGTTTTGCGTCGGATTCGAAAATCTAGACTCACAGGAGATCGACCATAAGGTGCCCGAGGCAGCAATAGACCCTTGGAGACAGGACGGCCGGAGGACGATGTATTGAATCGCGACGGGATTTGTGTGTTCCATCGTCATTAACAGGCTCTGAACGTTACAATTAACTGTCAGTTTTGCGTCGGATTCGAAAATCTAGACTCACAGGAGATCGACCATAAGGTGCCCGAGGCAGCTATAGACCCTTGGAGACAGGTCGGCCGGAGGACGATGTATTGAATCGCGACGCAATTTGTGTGTTCCATCGTCATTAACAGGCTCTGAACCTTACAATTAACTGTCAGTTTTGCGTCGGATTCGAAAATCTAGACTCACAGGAGAACGACCATAAGGTGCCCGAGGCAGCACTAGACCCTTGGAGACAAGTCGGTTGGAGGACGATGTATTGAATCGCGACGCGATTTGTGTGTTCCATCGTCATTAACAGGCTCTGAACGTTACAATTAACTGTCAGTTTTGCGTCGGATTCGAAAATCTAGACTCACAGGAGAACGACCATAAGGTGCCCGAGGCAGCAAAAGACCCTTGGAGACAGGTCGGCCGGAGGACGATGTATTGAATCGCGACGCAATTTGTGTGTTCCATCGTCATTTACATGCTCTGAACCTTACAATTAACTGTCAGTTTTGCGTCAGATTCGAAAATCTAGACTCACAGGAGATCGACCATAAGGTGCCCGAGGCAGCAATAGACCCTTGGAGGCAGGTCGGCCGGAGGACGATGTATTGAATCGCGACGCGATTTGTGTGTTCCATTGTCATTAAGAGGCTCTGAACCTTACAATTAACTGTCAGTTTTGCGTCGGATTCGATAATCTAGACTCACAGGAGAACGACCATAAGGTGTCCGAGGCAGCACTAGACCCTTGGAGACAGGTCGGCTGGAGGACGACGTATTGAATCGCAACGCAATTTGTGTGTTCCATCGTCATTAACAGGCTCTGAACGTTACAATTAACTGTCAGTTTTGCGTCGGATTCGTAAATCTAGACTCACAGGAGATCGACCATAAGGTGCCCGAGGCAGCAATAGACCCTTGGAGACAGGTCGGCCGGAGGACGATGTATTGAATCGCGAAGCGATTTGTGTGTTCCATCGTCATTAACAGGCTCTGAACGTTACAATTAACTGTCAGTTTTGCGTCGGATTCGAAAATCTAGACTCACAGGAGAACGACCATAAGGTGCCCGAGGCAGCAAAAGACCCTTGGAGACAGGTCGGCCGGAGGACGATGTATTGAATCGCGACGCAATTTGTGTGTTCCATCGTTATTAACAGGCTCTGACCGTTACAATTAACTGCGTCGGATTCGAAAATCTAGACTCACAGGAGATCGACCGTAAGGTGCCCGAGGCAGCAATAGACCCTTGGAGACAGGTCGGCCGGAGGACGATGTATTGAATCGCGACGCGATTTTTGTGTTCCATTGTCATTAAGAGGCTCCGTACCTTACAATTAACTGTCAGTTTTGCGTCGGATTCGATAATCTAGACTCACAGGAGAACGACCATACGGTGTCCGAGGCAGCACTAGACCCTTGGAGACAAGTCGGCTGGAGGACGATGTATTGAATCGCGACGCAATTTGTGTGTTCCATCGTCATTAACAGGCCTAGAACGTTACAATTAACTGTCAGTTTTGCGTCGGATTCGAAAATCTAGACTCACAGGAGGTCGACCATAAGGTGCCCGAGGCAGCAATAGACCCTTGGAGACAGGTCGGCCGGAGGACGACGTATTGAATCGCGACGCGATATGTGTGTTCCATTGTCATTAAAAGGCTCTGAACCTTACAATTAACTGTAAGTTTTGCGTCGGATTCGAAAATCTAGACTCACAGAAGAACGACCATAAGGTGCCCGAGGCAGCACTAGACCCTTGGAGACAAGTCGGCTGGAGGACGATGTATTGAATAGCGACGCAATTTGTGTGTTCCATCGTCATTAACAGGCTCTGAACCTTACAATTCACTGTCAGTTTAGCGTCGGATTCAAAAGTCTAGACTCACAGGAGAACGACCATAAGGTGCCCGAGGCAGCAATAGACCCTTGGAGACAAGTCGGCCGGAGGACGATGTATTGAATCGCGACGCTATTTGTGTGTTCCATCGTCATGAACAGGCTCTGAACCTTACAATTAACTGTCAGTTTTGCGTCAGATTCGAAAATCTAGACTCACAGGAGATCGACCATAAGGTGCCCGAGGCAGCAATAGACCCTTGGAGGCAGGTCGGCCGGAGGACGATATATTGAATCGCGACGCGATTTGTGTGTTCCATTGTCATTAAGAGGCTCTGAACCTTGCAATTAACTGTCAGTTTTGCGTCGGATTCGAAAATCTAGACTAACAGGAGAACGAACATACGGTGTCCGAGGCAGCACTAGACCCTTGGAGACAGGTCGGCCGGAGGACGATGTATTGAATCGCGACGCGATTTGTGTGTTCCATTGTCATTAAGAGGCTCTGAACCTTACAATTAACTGTAAGTTTTGCGTCGGATTCGAAAATCTAGACTCACAGAAGAACGACCATAAGGTGCCCGAGGCAGCAATAGACCCTTGGAGACAGTTCGGCCGGTGGACGATGTATTGAATCGCGACGCAATTTGTGTGTTCCATCGTCATTAACAGGCTCTAAACCTTACAATTAACTGTCAGTTTTGCGTCGGATTCGAAAATCTAGACTCACAGGAGATCGACCATAAGGTGCCCGAGGCAGCAATAGACCCTTGGAGACAGGACGGCCGGAGGACGATGTATTGAATCGCGACGGGATTTGTGTGTTCCATCGTCATTAACAGGCTCTGAACGTTACAATTAACTGTCAGTTTTGCGTCGGATTCGAAAATCTAGACTCACAGGAGATCGACCATAAGGTGCCCGAGGCAGCAATAGACCCTTGGAGACAGGACGGCCGGAGGACGATGTATTGAATCGCGACGGGATTTGTGTGTTCCATCGTCATTAACAGGCTCTGAACGTTACAATTAACTGTCAGTTTTGCGTCGGATTCGAAAATCTAGACTCACAGGAGATCGACCATAAGGTGCCCGAGGCAGCTATAGACCCTTGGAGACAGGTCGGCCGGAGGACGATGTATTGAATCGCGACGCAATTTGTGTGTTCCATCGTCATTAACAGGCTCTGAACCTTACAATTAACTGTCAGTTTTGCGTCGGATTCGAAAATCTAGACTCACAGGAGAACGACCATAAGGTGCCCGAGGCAGCACTAGACCCTTGGAGACAAGTCGGTTGGAGGACGATGTATTGAATCGCGACGCGATTTGTGTGTTCCATCGTCATTAACAGGCTCTGAACGTTACAATTAACTGTCAGTTTTGCGTCGGATTCGAAAATCTAGACTCACAGGAGAACGACCATAAGGTGCCCGAGGCAGCAAAAGACCCTTGGAGACAGGTCGGCCGTAGGACGATGTATTGAATCGCGACGCAATTTGTGTGTTCCATCGTCATTTACAGGCTCTGAACCTTACAATTAACTGTCAGTTTTGCGTCAGATTCGAAAATCTAGACTCACAGGAGATCGACCATAAGGTGCCCGAGGCAGCAATAGACCCTTGGAGGCAGGTCGGCCGGAGGACGATGTATTGAATCGCGACGCGATTTGTGTGTTCCATTGTCATTAAGAGGCTCTGAACCTTACAATTAACTGTCAGTTTTGCGTCGGATTCGATAATCTAGACTCACAGGAGAACGACCATAAGGTGTCCGAGGCAGCACTAGACCCTTGGAGACAGGTCGGCTGGAGGACGACGTATTGAATCGCAACGCAATTTGTGTGTTCCATCGTCATTAACAGGCTCTGAACGTTACAATTAACTGTCAGTTTTGCGTCGGATTCGTAAATCTAGACTCACAGGAGATCGACCATAAGGTGCCCGAGGCAGCAATAGACCCTTGGAGACAGGTCGGCCGGAGGACGATGTATTGAATCGCGACGCGATTTGTGTGTTCCATCGTCATTAACAGGCTCTGAACGTTACAATTAACTGTCAGTTTTGCGTCGGATTCGAAAATCTAGACTCACAGGAGATCGTCCATAAGGTGCCCGAGGCAGCAATAGACCCTTGGAGACAGGTCGGCCGGAGGACGATGTATTGAATCGCGACGGGATTTGTGTGTTCCATCGTCATTAACAGGCTCTGAACGTTACAATTAACTGTCAGTTTTGCGTCGGATTCGAAAATCTAGACTCACAGGAGATCAACCATAAGGTGCCCGAGGCAGCAATAGACCCTTGGAGGCAGGTCGGCCGGAGGACGATGTATTGAATCGCGACGCAATTTGTGTGTTCCATCGTTATTAACAGGCTCTGAACCCTACAATTAACTGCGTCGGATTCGAAAATCTAGACTCACAGGAGATCGACCGTAAGGTGCCCGAGGCAGCAATAGACCCTTGGAGACAGGTCGGCCGGAGGACGATGTATTGAATCGCGACGCAATTTGTGTGTTCCATTGTCATTAAGAGGCTCTGTAGCTTACAATTAACTGTCAGTTTTGCGTCGGATTCGAAAATCTACACTCACAGAAGAACGACCATAAGGTGCCCGAGGCAGCACTAGACCCTTGGAGACAAGTCGGTTGGAGGACGATGTATTGAATCGCGACGCGATTTGTGTGTTCCATCGTCATTAACAGGCTCTGAACGTTACAATTAACTGTCAGTTTTGCGTCGGATTCGAAAATCTAGACTCACAGGAGAACGACCATAAGGTGCCCGAGGCAGCAAAAGACCCTTGGAGACAGGTCGGCCGGAGGACGATGTATTGAATCGCGACGCAATTTGTGTGTTCCATCGTTATTAACAGGCTCTGAACGTTACAATTAACTGCGTCGGATTCGAAAATCTAGACTCACAGGAGATCGACCGTAAGGTGCCCGAGGCAGCAATAGACCCTTGGAGACAGGTCGGCCGGAGGACGATGTATTGAATCGCGACGCGATTTTTGTGTTCCATTGTCATTAAGAGGCTCTGAACCTTACAATTAACTGTCAGTTTTGCGTCGGATTCGATAATCTAGACTCACAGGAGAACGACCATAAGGTGCCCGAGGCAGCACTAGACCCTTGGAGACAAGTCGGCTGGAGGACGATGTACTGAATCGCGACGCGATTTGTGTGTTCCATCGTCATTAACAGGCTCTGAACGTTACAATTAACTGTCAGTTTTGCGTCGGATTCGAAAATCTAGACTCACAGGAGATCGACCATAAGGTGCCCGAGGCAGCAATAGACCCTTGGAGACAGGTCGGCCGGAGGACGATGTATTGAATCGCGACGCAATTTGTGTGTTCCATTGTCATTAAGAGGCTCTGTAGCTTACAATTAACTGTCAGTTTTGTGTCGGATTCGAAAATCTACACTCACAGAAGAACGACCATAAGGTGCCCGAGGCAGCACTAGACCCTTGGAGACAAGTCGGTTGGAGGACGATGTATTGAATCGCGACGCGATTTGTGTGTTCCATCGTCATTAACAGGCTCTGAACGTTACAATTAACTGTCAGTTTTGCGTCGGATTCGAAAATCTAGACTCACAGGAGAACGACCATAAGGTGCCCGAGGCAGCAAAAGACCCTTGGAGAAAGGTCGGCCGGAGGACGATGTATTGAATCGCGACGCAATTTGTGTGTTCCATCGTTATTAACAGGCTCTGAACGTTACAATTAACTGCGTCGGATTCGAAAATCTAGACTCACAGGAGATCGACCGTAGGGTGCCCGAGGCAGCAATAGACCCTTGGAGACAGGTCGGCCCTAGGACGATGTATTGAATCGCGACGCGATTTTTGTGTTCCATTGTCGTTAACAGGCTCTAAACCTTACAATTCACTGTCAGTTTTGCGTCGTATTCAAAAGTCTAGACTCACAGGAGAACGACCATAAGGTGCCCGAGGCAGCAATAGACCCTTGGAGACAAGTCGGCAGGAGGACGATGTATTGAATCGCGACGCAATTTGTGTGTTCCATCGTCATTAACAGGCTCTGAACCTTACAATTAACTGTCAGTTTTGCGTCGGATTCGAAATTCTAGACCCACAGGAGAACGACCATAAGGTGCCCGAGGCAGCACTAGACCCTTGGAGACAAGTCGGTTGGAGTACGATGTATTGAATCGCGACGCGATTTGTGTGTTCCATCGTCATTAACAGGCTCTGCACGTTACAATTAACTGTCAGTTTTGCGTCGGATTCGAAAATCTAGACTCACAGGAGAACGACCATAAGGTGCCCGAGGCAGCAAAAGACCCTTCGAGACAGGTCGGCCGGAGGACGATGTATTGAATCGCGACGCAATTTGTGTGTTCCATCGTCATTTACAGGCTCTGAACCTTACAATTAACTGTCAGTTTTGCGTCAGATTCGAAAATCTAGACTCACAGGAGATCGACCATAAGGTGCCCGAGGCAGCAATAGACCCTTGGAGGCAGGTCGGCCGGAGGACGATGTATTGAATCGCGACGCGATTTGTGTGTTCCATTGTCATTAAGAGGCTCTGAACCTTACAATTAACTGTCAGTTTTGCGTCGGATTCGAAAATCTAGACTCACAGGAGAACGACCATACGGTGTCCGAGGCAGCACTAGACCCTTGGAGACAGGTCGGCTGGAGGACGACGTATTGAATCGCAACGCAATTTGTGTGTTCCATCGTCATTAACAGGCTCTGAACGATACAATTAACTGTCAGTTTTGCGTCGGATTCGTAAATCTAGACTCACAGGAGATCGACCATAAGGTGCCCGAGGCAGCTATAGACCCTTGGAGACAGGTCGGCCGGAGGACGATGTATTGAATCGCGAAGCGATTTGTGTGTTCCATCGTCATTAACAGGCTCTGAACGTTACAATTAACTGTCAGTTTTGCGTCGGATTCGAAAATCTAGACTCACAGGAGAACGACCATAAGGTGCCCGAGGCAGCAAAAGACCCTTGCAGACAGGTCGGCCGGAGGACGATGTATTGAATCGCGACGCAATTTGTGTGTTCCATCGTTATTAACAGGCTCTGACCGTTACAATTAACTGCGTCGGATTCGAAAATCTAGACTCACAGGAGATCGACCGTAAGGTGCCCGAGGCAGCAATAGACCCTTGGAGGCAGGTCGGCCGGAGGACGATGTATTGAATCGCGACGCGATTTGTGTGTTCCATTGTCATTAAGAGGCTCTGAACCTTGCAATTAACTGTCAGTTTTGCGTCGGATTCGAAAATCTAGACTAACAGGAGAACGAACATACGGTGTCCGAGGCAGCACTAGACCCTTGGAGACAGGTCGGCCGGAGGACGATGTATTGAATCGCGACGCGATTTGTGTGTTCCATTGTCATTAAGAGGCTCTGAACCTTACAATTAACTGTAAGTTTTGCGTCGGATTCGAAAATCTAGACTCACAGAAGAACGACCATAAGGTGCCCGAGGCAGCAATAGACCCTTGGAGACAGTTCGGCCGGTGGACGATGTATTGAATCGCGACGCAATTTGTGTGTTCCATCGTCATTAACAGGCTCTAAACCCTACAATTAACTGTCAGTTTAGCGTCGGATTCGAAAATCTAGACTCACAGGAGATCGACCATAAGGTGCCCGGGGCTGCAATAGACCCTTGGAGACAGGTCGGCCGGAGGACGATGTATGGAATCGCGACGCGATTTGTGTGTTCCATCGTCATTAACAGGCTCTGAACCTTACAATTAACTGTCAGTTTTGCGTAGGATTCGAAAATCTAGACTCACAGGAGAACGACCATAAGGTGCCCGAGGCAGCACTAGACCCTTGGAGACAAGTCGGCTGGAGGACGATTTACTGAATCGCGACGCGATTTGTGTGTTCCATCGTAATTAACAGGCTCTGAACGTTACAATTAACTGTCAGTTTTGCGTCGGATTCGAAAATCTAGACTCACAGGAGATCGACCATAAGGTGCCCGAGGCAGCAATAGACCCTTGGAGACAGGTCGGCCGCAGGACGATGTATTGAATCGCGACGCAATTTGTGTGTTCCATTGTCATTAAGAGGCTCTGTAGCTTACAATTAACTGTCAGTTTTGCGTCGGATTCGAAAATCTACACTCACAGAAGAACGACCATAAGGTGCCCGAGGCAGCACTAGACCCTTGGAGACAAGTCGGTTGGAGGACGATGTATTGAATCGCGACGCAATTTGTGTGTTCCATCGTTATTAACAGGCTCTGAACGTTACAATTAACTGCGTCGGATTCGAAAATCTAGACTAACAGGAGATCGACCGTAAGGTGCCCGAGGCAGCAATAGACCCTTGGAGACAGGTCGGCCGGAGGACGATGTATTGAATCGCGACGCAATTTGTGTGTTCCATCGTTATTAACAGGCTCTGAACGTTACAATTAACTGCGTCGGATTCGAAAAACTAGACTCACAGGAGATCGACCGTAAGGTGCCCGAGGCAGCAATAGACCCTTGGAGACAGGTCGGCCGGAGGACGATGTATTGAATCGCGACGCGATTTTTGTGTTCCATTGTCATTAACAGGCTCTGAACCTTACAATTCACTGTCAGTTTTGCGTCGGATTCAAAAGTCTAGACTCACAGGAGGCGAGGCAGCAATAGACCCTTGGAGACAAGTCGGCCGGAGGACGATGTATTGAATCGCGACGCTATTTGTGTGTTCCATCGTCATGAACAGGCTCTGAACCTTACAATTAACTGTCAGTTTTGCGTCAGATTCGAAAATCTAGACTCACAGGAGATCGACCATTAGGTGCCCGAGGCAGCAATAGACCCTTGGAGACAGGTCGGCCGGAGGACGATGTATTGAATCGCGACGCGATTTGTGTGTTCCATTGTCATTAAGAGGCTCTGAACCTTACAATTAACTGTCAGTTTTGCGTCGGATTCGAAAATCTAGACTCACAGGAGAACGACCATAAGGTGTCCGAGGCAGCACTAGACCCTTGGAGACAGGTCGGCTGGAGGACGACGTATTGAATCGCAACGCAATTTGTGTGTTCCATCGTCATTAACAGGCTCTGAACGTTACAATTAACTGTCAGTTTTGCGTCGGATTCGTAAATCTAGACTCACAGGAGATCGACCATAAGGTGCCCGAGGCAGCAATAGACCCTTGGAGACAGGTCGGCCGGAGGACGATGTATTGAATCGCGACGCGATTTGTGTGTTCCATCGTCATTAACAGGCTCTGAACGTTACAATTAACTGTCAGTTTTGCGTCGGATTCGAAAATCTAGACTCACAGGAGAACGACCATAAGGTGCCCGAGGCAGCAAAAGACCCTTGGAGACAGGTCGGCCGGAGGACGATGTATTGAATCGCGACGCAATTTGTGTGTTCCATCGTTATTAACAGGCTCTGAACGTTACAATTAACTGCGTCGGATTCGAAAATCTAGACTCACAGGAGATCGACCGTAAGGTGCCCGAGGCAGCAATAGACCCTTGGAGACAGGTCGGCCGGAGGACTATGTATTGAATCGCGACGCGATTTGTGTGTTCCATTGTCATTAAGAGGCTCCGAACCTTACAATTAACTGTCAGTTTTGCGTCGGATTCGATAATCTAGACTCACAGGAGAACGACCATACGGTGTCCGAGGCAGCACTAGACCCTTGGAGACAAGTCGGCTGGAGGACGATGTATTGAATCGCGACGCAATTTGTGTGTTCCATCGTCATTAACAGGCTCAGAACGTTACAATTAACTGTCAGTTTTGCGTCGGATTCGAAAATCTAGACTCACAGGAGATCGACCATAAGGTGCCCGAGGCAGCAATAGACCCTTGGAGACAGGTCGGCCGGAGGACGACGTATTGAATCGCGACGCGATTTGTGTGTTCCATTGTCATTAAGAGGCTCTGAACCTTACAATTAACTGTAAGTTTTGCTTCGGATTCGAAAATCTAGACTCATAGAGGAACGACCATAAGGAGCCCGAGGCAGCACTAGCCCCTTGGAGACAAATCGGCTTGAGGACGATGTATTGAATCGCGACGCGATATGTGTGTTCCATCGTCATTAACAGGCTCTGAACGTTACAATTAACTGCCAGTTTTGCGTCGGATTCGAAAATCTAGACTCACAGGAGAACGACCATAAGGTGTCCGAGGCAGCACTAGACCCTTGGAGACAAGTCGGCTGGAGGACGATGTATTGAATCGCGACGCAGTTTGTGTGATCCATCGTCATTAACAGGCTCTGAACGTTACATTTAACTGCGTCGGATTCGAAATTCTAGACTCACAGGAGATCGACCATATGGTGCCCGAGGCAGCACCAGACCCTTGGAGACAAGTCGGCTGGAGGACGATGTATTGAATCGCGACGCAATTTGTGTGTTCCATCGTCATTAACAGGCTCTGGACGTTACAATTAACTGTCAGTTTTGCGTCGGATTCGAAAATCTAGACTCACAGGAGAACGACCATAAGGTGCCCGAGGCAGCAATAGACCCTTGGAGACAGGTCGGCCGGAGGACGATGTATTGAATCGCGACGCAATTTGTGTGTTCCATTGTCATTAAGAGGCTCTGAACCTTACGATTAACTGTCAGTTTTGCGTCGCATTCGAAAATCTAGACCCACAGGAGAACGACAATAAGGTGCCCGAGGCAGCACTAGACCCTTGGAGACAAGTCGGCTGGAGGACGATGTATTGAATCGCGACGCGATTTGTGTGTTCCATTGTCATTTACAGGCTCTGAACCTTACAATTAACTGTCAGTTTTGCGTCGGATTCGAAAATCTAGACTCACAGGAGATCGACCATAAGGTGCCTGAGGCAGCAATAGACCCTTGGAGACAGGTCGGCCGGAGGACGATGTATTGAATCGCGACGCGATTTGTGTGTTCCATTGTCATTTACAGGCTCTGAACCTTACAATTAACTGTCAGTTTTGCGACGGATTCGAAAATCTAGACTCACAGGAGATCGACCATAAGGTGCCCGAGGCAGCAATAGACCCTTGGAGACAGGTCGGCCGGAGGACGATGTATTGAATCGCGACGCGATTTGTGTGTTCCATCGTCATTAACAGGCTCTGAACGTTACAATTAACTGTCAGTTTTGCGTCGGATTCGAAAATCTAGACTCACAGGAGATCGACCATAAGGTGCCCGAGGCAGCATTAGACCCTTGGAGACAGGTCGGCCGGAGGACGATGTATTGAATCGCGACGGGATTTGTGTGTTCCATCGTCATTAACAGGCTCTGAACGTTACAATTAACTGTCAGTTTTGCGTCGGATTCGTAAATCTAGACTCACAGGAGATCGACCATAAGGTGCCCGAGGCAGCAATAGACCCTTGGAAACAGGTCGGCCGGAGGACGATGTATTGAATCGCGACGGGATTTGTGTGTTCCATCGTCATTAACAGGCTCTGAACGTTACAATTAACTGCGTCGGATTCGAAATTCTAGACTCACAGGAGATCCACCATAAGGTGCCCGAGGCAGCAATAGACCCTTGGAGACAGGTCGGCCGGAGGACGATGTATTGAATCGCGACGCGATTTGTGTGTACCATTGTCATTAAGAGGCTCTGAACGTTACAATTAACTGTCAGTTTTGCGTCGGATTCGAAAATCTAGACTCACAGGAGAACGACAATAAGGTGCCCGAGGCAGCACTAGACCCTTGGAGACAAATCGGCTGGAGGACGATGTATTGAATCGCGACGCGATTTGTGTGTTCCATCGTCATTAACAGGCTCTGATCGTTACAATTAACTGTCAGTTTTGCGTCGGATTCGAAAATCTAGACTCACAGGAGAACGACCATAAGGTGCCCGAGGCAGCAATAGACCCTTGGAGACAGGTCGGCCGGAGGACGATGTATTGAATCGCGACGCAATTTGTGTGTTCCATTGTCATTAAGAGGCTCTGAACCTTACGATTAACTGTCAGTTTTGCGTCGCATTCGAAAATCTAGACTCACAGGAGAACGACAATAAGGTGCCCGAGGCAGCACTAGACCCTTGGAGACAAGTCGGCTGGAGGACGATGTATTGAATCGCGACGCGATTGGTGAGTTCCATTGTCATTTACAGGCTCTGAACGTTACAATTAACTGTCAGGTTTGCGTCGGATTCGAAAATCTAGACTCACAGGAGATCGACCATAAGGTGCCCATGGCAGCAATAGACCCTTGGAGACAGGTCGGCCGGAGGACGATGTATTGAATCGCGACGCAATTTGTGTGTTCCATTGTCATTAAGAGGCTCTGAACGTTACAATTAACTGTCAGTTTTGCGTCGGATTCGAAAATCTAGACTCACAGAGGAACGACCATAAGGTGCCCGAGGCAGCACTAGACCCTTGGAGACAAATCGGCTTGAGGACGATGTATTGAATCGCGACGCGATTTGTGTGTTCCATCGTCATTAACAGGCTCTGAACGTTACAATTAACTGTCAGTTTTGCGTCGGATTCGAAAATCTAGACTCACAGGAGAACGACCATAAGGTGTCCGAGGCAGCACTAGACCCTTGGAGACAAGTCGGCTGGAGGACGATGTATTGAATCGCGACGCAGTTTGTGTGATCCATCGTCATTAACAGGCTCTGAACGTTACATTTAACTGCGTCGGATTCGAAAATCTAGACTCACAGGAGATCGACCATATGGTGCCCGAGGCAGCAATAGACCCTTGGAGACAGGTCGGCCGGAGGACGATGTATTGAATCGCACGCGATTTGTGTGTTCCATTGTCATTAAGAGGCTCTGAGCGTTACAATTAACTGTCAGTTTTGCGTCGGATTCGAAAATCTAGACTCACAGGAGAACGACCATACGGTGTCCGAGGCAGCGTTAGACCCTTGGAGACAAGTCGGCTGGAGGACGATGTATTGAATCGCGACGCAATTTGTGTGTTCCATCGTCATTAACAGGCTCTGAACGTTACAATTAACTGTCAGTTTTGCGTCGGATTCGAAAATCTAGACTCACAGGAGATCGACCATAAGGTGCCCGAGGCAGCAATAGACCCTTGGAGACAGGTCGGCCGGAGGACGATGTATTGAATCGCGACGCGATTTGTGTGTTCCATTGTCATTAAGAGGCTCTGAACGTTACAATTAACTGTCAGTTTTGCGTCGGATTCGAAAATCTAGACTCACAGGAGAACGACCATAAGGTGCCCGAGGCAGCTCTAGACCCTTGGAGACAAATGGGCTGGAGGACGATGTATTGAATCGCGACGCGATTTGTGTGTTCCATCGTCATTAACAGGCTCTGAACGTTACAATTAACTGTCAGTTTTGCGTCGGATTCGAAAATCTAGACTCACAGGAGATCGACCATAAGGTGCCCGAGGCAGCAATAGACCCTTGAAGACAGGTCGGCCGGAGGACGATGTATTGAATCGCGATGCAGTTTGTGTGTTCCATCGTCATTAACAGGCTCTGAACGTTACAATTAACTGCGTCGGATTCGAAATTCTAGACTCACAGGAGATCCACCATAAGGTGCCCGAGGCAGCAATAGACCCTTAGAGACAGGTCGGCTGGAGGACGATGTATTGAATCGCGACACGATTTGTGTGTACCATTGTCATTAAGAGGCTCTGAACGTTACAATTAACTGTCAGTTTTGCGTCGGATTCGAAAATCTAGACTCACAGGAGAACGACAATAAGGTGCCCGAGGCAGCACTAGACCCTTGGAGACAAATCGGCTGGAGGACGATGTATTGAATCGCGACGCGATTTGTGTGTTCCATCGTCATTAACAGGCTCTGAACGTTACAATTAACTGTCAGTTTTGCGTCGGATTCGAAAATCTAGACTCACAGGAGAACGACCATAAGGTGCCCGAGGCAGCAATAGACCCTTGGAGACAGGTCGGCCGGAGGACGATGTATTGAATCGCGACGCAATTTGTGTGTTCCATTGTCATTAAGAGGCTCTGAACCTTACGATTAACTGTCAGTTTTGCGTCGCATTCGAAAATCTAGACTCACAGGAGAACGACAATAAGGTGCCCGAGGCAGCACTAGACCCTTGGAGACAAGTCGGCTGGAGGACGATGTATTGAATCGCGACGCGATTTGTGAGTTCCATTGTCATTTACAGGCTCTGAACGTTACAATTAACTGTCAGGTTTGCGTCGGATTCGAAAATCTAGACTCACAGGAGATCGACCATAAGGTGCCCATGGCAGCAATAGACCCTTGGAGACAGGTCGGCCGGAGGACGATGTATTGAATCGCGACGGGATTTGTGTGTTCCATCGTCATTAACAGGCTCTGAACGTTACAATTAACTGTAAGTTTTGCGTCGGATTCGAAAATCTAGACTCACAGGAGATCGACCATAAGGTGCCCGAGGCAGCATTAGACCCTTGGAGACGGGTCGGCCGGAGGACGATGTATTGAATCGCGACGGGATTTGTGTGTTCCATCGTCATTAACAGGCTCTGAACGTTACAATTAACTGTCAGTTTTGCGTCGGATTCGAAAATCTAGACTCACAGGAGAACGACCATAAGGTGTCCGAGGCAGCACTAGACCCTTGGAGACAAGTCGGCTGGAGGACGATGTATTGAATCGCGACGCGGTTTGTGTGATCCATCGTCATTAACAGGCTCTGAACGTTACATTTAACTGCGTCGGATTCGAAAATCTAGACTCACAGGAGAACGACCATAAGGTGCCCGAGGCAGCAATAGACCCTTGGAGACAGGTCGGCCGGAGGACGATGTATTGAATCGCGACGCGATTTGTGTGTTCCATCGTCATTAACAGGCTCTGAACGTTACAATTAACTGTCAGTTTTGCGTCGGATTCTAAAATCTAGACTCACAGGAGATCGACCATAAGGTGCCCGAGGCAGCATTAGACCCTTGGAGACGGGTCGGCCGGAGGACGATGTATTGAATCGCGACGGGATTTGTGTGTTCCATCGTCATTAACAGGCTCTGAACGTTACAATTAACTGTCAGTTTTGCGTCGGATTCGAAAATCTAGACTCACAGGAGATCGACCATAAGGTGCCCGAGGCAGCAATAGACCCTTGGAGACAGGTCGGCCGGAGGACGATGTATTGAATCGCGACGGGATTTGTGTGTTCCATTGTCATTAAGAGGCTCTGAACCTTACGATTAACTGTCAGTTTTGCGTCGCATTCGAAAATCTAGACTCACAGGAGAACGACAATAAGGTGCCCGAGGCAGCACTAGACCCTTGGAGACAAGTCGGCTGGAGGACGATGTATTGAATCGCGACGCGATTTGTGAGTTCCATTGTCATTTACAGGCTCTGAACGTTACAATTAACTGTCAGGTTTGCGTCGGATTCGAAAATCTAGACTCACAGGAGATCGACAATAAGGTGCCCATGGCAGCAATAGACCCTTGGAGACAGGTCGGCCGGAGGACGATGTATTGAATCGCGACGCAATTTGTGTGTTCCATCGTCATTAACAGGCTCTGAACGTTACAATTAACTGTCAGTTTTGCGTCGGATTCGAAAATCTAGACTCACAGAGGAACGACCATAAGGTGCCCGAGGCAGCACTAGACCCTTGGAGACAAATCGGCTTGAGGACGATGTATTGAATCGCGACGCGATTTGTGTGTTCCATCGTCATTAACAGGCTCTGAACGTTACAATTAACTGTCAGTTTTGCGTCGGATTCGAAAATCTAGACTCACAGGAGAACGACCATAAGGTGTCCGAGGCAGCACTAGACCCTTGGAGACAAGTCGGCTGGAGGACGATGTATTGAATCGCGACGCAGTTTGTGTGATCCATCGTCATTAACAGGCTCTGAACGTTACATTTAACTGCGTCGGATTCGAAATTCTAGACTCACAGAAGATCGACCATATGGTGCCCGAGGCAGCACTAGACCCTTGGAGACAAGTCGGCTGGAGGACGATGTATTGAATCGCGACGCAATTTGTGTGTTCCATTGTCATTAAGAAGCTCTGAACCTTACAATTAACCGTCAGTTTTGCGTCGGATTCGAAAATCTAGACTCACAGGAGATCGACCATAAGGTGCCTGAGGCAGCAATAGACCCTTGGAGACAGGTCGGCCGGTGGACGATGTATTGAATCGCGACGCGATTTGTGTGTTCCATTGTCATTTACAGGCTCTGAACCTTACAATTAACTGTCAGTTTTGCGACGGATTCGAAAATCTAGATTCACAGGAGATCGACCATAAGGTGCCCGAGGCAGCAATAGACCCTTGGAGACAGGTCGGCCGGAGGACGATGTATTGAATCGCGACGCGATTTGTGTGCTCCATCGTCATTAACAGGCTCTGAACGTTACAATTAACTGTCAGTTTTGCGTCGGATTCGAAAATCTAGACTAACAGGAGATCGACCATAAGGTGCCCGAGGCAGCATTAGACCCTTGGAGACAGGTCGGCCGGAGGACGATGTATTGAATCGCGACGGGATTTGTGTGTTCCATCGTCATTAACAGGCTCTGAACGTTACAATTAACTGTCAGTTTTGCGTCGAATTCGAAAATCTAGACTCACAGGAGATCGACCATAAGGTGCCCGAGGCAGCAATAGACCCTTGGAGACAGGTCGGCCGGAGGACGATGTATTGAATCGCGACGCGATTTGTGTGTTCCATTGTCATTAAGAGGCTCTGAACGTTACAATTAACTGTCAGTTTTGCGTCGGATTCGAAAATCTAGACTCACAGGAGAACGACCATAAGGTGCCCGAGGCAGCTCTAGACCCTTGGAGACAAATGGGCTGGAGGACGATGTATTGAATCGCGACGCGATTTGTGTGTTCCATCGTCATTAACAGGCTCTGAACGTTACAATTAACTGTCAGTTTTGCGTCGGATTCGAAAATCTAGACTCACAGGAGATCGACCATAAGGTGCCCGAGGCAGCAATAGACCCTTGATGACAGGTCGGCCGGAGGACGATGTATTGAATCGCGACGCTATTTGTGTGTTCCATCGTCATTTTCAGGCTCTCAACGTTACAATTTACTGTCAGTTTTGGGTCGGATTCGAAAATCTAGACTCACAGGAGAACGACCATAAGGTGTCCGAGGCAGCACTAGACCCTTGGAGACAAGTCGGCTAGAGGACGATGTATTGAATCGCGATGCAGTTTGTGTGTTCCATCGTCATTAACAGGCTCTGAACGTTACAATTAACTGCGTCGGATTCGAAATTCTAGACTCACAGGAGATCGACCATAAGGTGCCCGAGGCAGCAATAGACCCTTGGAGACAGGTCGGCCGGAGGACGATGTATTGAATCGCGACGCGATTTGTGTGTTCCATCGTCAATAACAGGCTCTGAACGTTACAATTAACTGTCAGTTTTGCGTCGGATTCGAAAATCTAGACTCACAGGAGAACGACCATAAGGTGCCCGAGGCACCACTAGACCCTTGGAGACAAGAAGGCTGGAGGACGATGTACTGAATCGCGACGCGATTTGTGTGTTCCATCGTCATTAACAGGCTCTGAACGTTACAATTAACTGTCAGTTTTGCGTCGGATTCGAAAATCTAGACTCACAGGAGATCGACCATAAGGTGCCCGAGGCAGCAATAGACCCTTGGAGACAGGTCGGCCGGAGGACGATGTATTGAATCGCGACGCGATTTGTGTGTTCCATTGTCATTAAGAGGCTCTGAACCTTACAATTAACTGTCAGTTTTGCGTCGGATTGAAAAGTCTAGACTGACACGCGAACGACCATAAGGTGACGGAGGCAGCAATAGACCCTTGGAGACAGGTCGGCCGGAGGACGATGTATTGAATCGCGACGCAATTTGTGTGTTCCATCGTCATTAACAGGCTCTGAACGTTACAATTAACTGTCAGTTTTGCGTCGGATTCGTAAATCTAGACTCACAGGAGATCGACCATAAGGTGCCCGAGGCAGCAATAGACCCTTGGAGACAGGTCGGCCGGAGGACGATGTATTGAATCGCGACGGGATTTGTGTGTTCCATCGTCATTAACAGGCTCTGAACGTTACAATTAACTGTCAGTTTTGCGTCGGATTCGAAAATCTAGACTCACAGGAGAACGACCATAAGGTGCCCGAGGCAGCAAAAGACCCTTGGAGACAGGTCGGCCGGAGGACGATGTATTGAATCGCGACGCAATTTGTGTGTTCCATCGTTATTAACAGGCTCTGAACGTTACAATTAACTGCGTCGGATTCGAAAATCTAGACTCACAGGAGATCGACCGTAAGGTGCGCGAGGCAGCAATAGACCCTTAGAGACAGGTCGGCCGGAGGACGATGTATTGAATCGCGACGCGATTTGTGTGTTCCATTGTCATTAAGAGGCTCCGAACCTTACAATTAACTGTCAGTTTTGCGTCGGATTCGATAATCTAGACTCACAGGAGAACGACCATACGGTGTCCGAGGCAGCACTAGACCCTTGGAGACAAGTCGGCTGGAGGACGATGTATTGAATCGCGACGCAATTTGTGTGTTCCATCGTCATTAACAGGCTCAGAACGTTACAATTAACTGTCAGTTTTGCGTCGGATTCGAAAATCTAGACTCACAGGAGATCGACCATAAGGTGCCCGAGGCAGCAATAGACCCTTGGAGACAGGTCGGCCGGAGGACGACGTATTGAATCGCGACGCGATTTGTGTGTTCCATTGTCATTAAGAGGCTCTGAACCTTACAATTAACTGTAAGTTTTGCGTCGGATTCGAAAATCTAGACTCACAGAAGAACGACCATAAGGTGCCCGAGGCAGCACTAGACCCTTGGAGACAAGTCGGCTGGAGGACGATGTATTGAATCGCGACGCAATTTGTGTGTTCCATCGTCATTAACAGGCTCCGAACCTTACAATTCACTGTCAGTTTAGCGTCGGATTCAAAAGTCTAGACTCACAGGAGAACGACCATAAGGTGCCCGAGGCAGCAATAGACCCTTGGAGACAAGTCGGCCGGAGGACGATGTATTGAATCGCGACGCTATTTGTGTGTTCCATCGTCATGAACAGGCTCTGAACCTTACAATTAACTGTCAGTTTTGCGTCAGATTCGAAAATCTAGACTCACAGGAGATCGACCATAAGGTGCCCGAGGCAGCAATAGACCCTTGGAGGCAGGTCGGCCGGAGGACGATGTATTGAATCGCGACGCGATTTGTGTGTTCCATTGTCATTAAGAGGCTCTGAACCTTGCAATTAACTGTCAGTTTTGCGTCGGATTCGAAAATCTAGACTGACAGGAGAACGAACATACGGTGTCCGAGGCAGCACTAGACCCTTGGAGACAGTTCGGCCGGTGGACGTTGTATTGAATCGCGACGCAATTTGTGTGTTCCATCGTCATTAACAGGCTCTAAACCTTAAAATTAACTGTCAGTTTTGCGTCGGATTCGAAAATCTAGACTCACAGGAGATCGACCATAAGGTGCCCGGGGCAGCAATAGACCCTTGGAGACAGGTCGGCCGGAGGACGATGTATTGAATCGCGACGCGATTTGTGTGTTCCATCGTCATTAACAGGCTCTGAACCTTACAATTAACTGTCAGTTTTGCGTAGGATTCGAAAATCTAGACTCACAGGAGAACGACCATAAGGTGCCCGAGGCAGCACTAGACCCTTGGAGACAAGTCGGCTGGAGGACGATTTACTGAATCGCGACGCGATTTGTGTGTTCCATCGTCATTAACAGGCTCTGAACGTTACAATTAACTGTCAGTTTTGCGTCGGATTCGAAAATCTAGACTCACAGGAGATCGACCATAAGGTGCCCGAGGCAGCAATAGACCCTTGGAGACAGGTCGGCCGCAGGACGATGTATTGAATCGCGACGCAATTTGTGTGTTCCATTGTCATTAAGAGGCTCTGTAGCTTACAATTAACTGTCAGTTTTGCGTCGGATTCGAAAATCTACACTCACAGAAGAACGACCATAAGGTGCCCGAGGCAGCACTAGACCCTTGGAGACAAGTCGGTTGGAGGACGATGTATTGAATCGCAACGCGATTTGTGTGTTCCATCGTCGTTAACAGGCTCTGAACGTTACAATTAACTGTCAGTTTTGCGTCGGATTGGAAAATCTAGACTCAGAGGAGAACGACCATAAGGTGCCCGAGGCAGCAAAAGACCCTTGGAGACAGGTCGGCCGGAGGACGATGTATTGAATCGCGACGCAATTTGTGTGTTCCATCGTTATTAACAGGCTCTGAACGTTACAATTAACTGCGTCGGATTCGAAAATCTAGACTCACAGGAGATCGACCGTAAGGTGCCCGGGGCAGCAATAGACCCTTGGAGACAGGTCGGCCGGAGGACGATGTATTGAATCGCGACGCGATTTTTGTGTTCCATTGTCATTAAGAGGCTCTGAACCTTACAATTAACTGTCAGTTTTGCGTCGGATTCGATAATCTAGACTCACAGGAGAACGACCATAAGGTGCCCGAGGCAGCACTAGACCCTTGGAGACAAGTCGGCTGGAGGACGATGTACTGAATCGCGACGCGATTTGTGTGTTCCATCGTCATTAACAGGCTCTGAACGTTACAATTAACTGTCAGTTTTGCGTCGGATTCGAAAATCTAGACTCACAGGAGATCGACCATAAGGTGCCCGAGGCAGCAATAGACCCTTGGAGACAGGTCGGCCGGAGGACGAAGTATTGAATCGCGACGCAATTTGTGTGTTCCATTGTCATTAAGAGGCTCTGTAGCTTACAATTAACTGTCAGTTTTGCGTCGGATTCGAAAATCTACACTCACAGAAGAACGACCATAAGGTGCCCGAGGCAGCACTAGACCCTTGGAGACAAGTCGGTTGGAGGACGATGTATTGAATCGCGACGCAATTTGTGTGTTCCATCGTTATTAACAGGCTCTGAACGTTACAATTAACTGCGTCGGATTCGAAAATCTAGACTAACAGGAGATCGACGGTAAGGTGCCCGAGGCAGCAATAGACCCTTGGAGACAGGTCGGCCGGAGGACGATGTATTGAATCGCGACGCGATTTGTGTGTTCCATCGTCATTAACAGGCTCTGAACGTTACAATTAACTGTCAGTTTTGCGTCGGATTCGAAAATCTAGACTCACAGGAGAACGACCATAAGGTGCCCGAGGCAGCAAAAGACCCTTGGAGACAGGTCGGCCGGAGGACGATGTATTGAATCGCGACGCAATTTGTGTGTTCCATCGTTATTAACAGGCTCTGAACGTTACAATTAACTGCGTCGGATTCGAAAATCTAGACTCACAGGAGATCGACCGTAAGGTGCCCGAGGCAGCAATAGACCCTTGGAGACAAGTCGGCCGGAGGACGATGTATTGAATCGCGACGCGATTTGTGTGTTCCATTGTCATTAAGAGGCTCCGAACCTTACAATTAACTGTCAGATTTGCGTCGGATTCGATAATCTAGACTCACAGGAGAACGACCATACGGTGTCCGAGGCAGCACTAGACTCTTGGAGACAAGTCGGCTGGAGGACGATGTATTGAATCGCGACGCAATTTGTGTGTTCCATCGTCATTAACAGGCTCAGAACGTTACAATTAACTGTCAGTTTTGCGTCGGATTCGAAAATCTAGACTCACAGGAGTTCGACCATAAGGTGCCCGAGGCAGCAATAGACCCTTGGAGACAGGTCGGCCGGAGGACGACGTATTGAATCGCGACGCGATTTGTGTGTTCCATTGTCATTAAGAGGCTCTGAACCTTACAATTAGCTGTAAGTTTTGCGTCGGATTCGAAAATCTAGACTCACAGAAGAACGACCATAAGGTGCCCGAGGCAGCACTAGACCCTTGGAGACAAGTCGGCTGGAGGACGATGTGTTGAATCGCAACGCAATTTGTGTGTTCCATCGTCAATAACAGGCTCCGAACCTTACAATTCACTGTCAGTTTTGCGTCGGATTCAAAAGTCTAGACTCACAGGAGAACGACCATAAGGTGCCCGAGGCAGCAATAGACCCTTGGAGACAAGTCGGCCGGAGGACGATGTATTGAATCGCGACGCTATTTGTGTGTTCCATCGTCATGAACAGGCTCTGAACCTTACAATTAACTGTCAGTTTTGCGTCAGATTCGAAAATCTAGACTCACAGGAGATCGACCATAAGGTGCCCGAGGCAGCAATAGACCCTTGGAGGCAGGTCGGCCGGAGGACGATGTATTGAATCGCGACGCGATTTGTGTGTTCCATTGTCATTAAGAGGCTCTGAACCTTGCAATTAACTGTCAGTTTTGCGTCGGATTCGAAAATCTAGACTAACAGGAGAACGAACATACGGTGTCCGAGGCAGCACTAGACCCTTGGAGACAGGTCGGCCGGAGGACGATGTATTGAATCGCGACGCGATTTGTGTGTTCCATTGTCATTAAGAGGCTCTGAACCTTACAATTAACTGTAAGTTTTGCGTCGGATTCGAAAATCTAGACTCACAGAAGAACGACCCTAAGGTGCCCGAGGCAGCAATAGACCCTTGGAGACAGTTCGGCCGGTGGACGATGTATTGAATCGCGACGCAATTTGTGTGTTCCATCGTCATTAACAGGCTCTAAACCTTACAATTAACTGTCAGTTTTGCGTCGGATTCGAAAATCTAGACTCACAGGAGATCGACCATAAGGTGCCCGAGGCGGCAATAGACCCTTGGAGACAGGTCGGCCGGAGGACGATGTATTGAATCGCGACGCGATTTGTGTGTTCCATCGTCATTAACAGGCTCTGAACCTTACAATTAACTGACAGTTTTGCGTCGGATTCGAAAATCTAGACTCACAGGAGAACGACCATAAGGTGCCCGAGGCAGCAAAAGACCCTTGGAGACAGGTCGGCCGGAGGACGATGTATTGAATCGCGACGCAATTTGTGTGTTCCATCGTTATTAACAGTCTCTGAACGTTACAATTAACTGCGTCGGATTCGAAAATCTAGACTCACAGGAGATCGACCGTAAGGTGCCCGAGGCAGCAATAGACCCTTGGAGACAGGTCGGCCGGAAGACGATGTATTGAATCGCGACGCGATTTTTGTGTTCCATTGTCATTAAGAGGCTCTGAACCTTACAATTAACTGTCAGTTTTGCGTCGGATTCGATAATCTAGACTCACAGGAGAACGACCATAAGGAGCCCGAGGCAGCACTAGACCCTTGGAGACAAGTCGGCTGGAGGACGATGTACTGAATCGCGACGCGATTTTGTGTTCCATCGTCATTAACAGGCTCTGAACGTTAGAATTAACTGTCAGTTTTGCGTCGGATTCGAAAATCTAGACTCACAGGAGATCGACCATAAGGTGCCCGAGGCAGCAATAGACCCTTGGAGACAGGTCGGCCGGAGGACGATGTATTGAATCGCGACGCAATTTGTGTGTTCCATTGTCATTAAGAGGCTCTGTAGCTTACAATTAACTGTCAGTTTTGCGTCGGATTCGAAAATCTACACTCACAGAAGAACGACCATAAGGTGCCCGAGGCAGCACTAGACCCTTGGAGACAAGTCGGTTGGAGGACGATGTATTGAATCGCGACGCGATTTGTGTGTTCCATCGTCATTAACAGGCTCTGAACGTTACAATTAACTGTCAGTTTTGCGTCGGATTCGAAAATCTAGACTCACAGGAGAACGACCATAAGGTGCCCGAGGCAGCAAAAGACCCTTGGAGACAGGTCGGCCGGAGGACGATGTATTGAATCGCGACGCAATTTGTGTGTTCCATCCTTATTAACAGGCTCTGAACGTTACAATTAACTGCGTCGGATTCGAAAATCTAGACTCACAGGAGATCGACCGTAAGGTGCCCGAGGCAGCAATAGACCCTTGGAGACAGGTCGGCCGGAGGACGATGTATTGAATCGCGACGCGATTTTTGTGTTCCATTGTCATTACAATTCACTGTCAGTTTTGCGTCGGATTCAAAAGTCTAGACTCACAGGAGAACGACCATAAGGTGCCCGAGGCAGCAATAGACCCTTGGAGACAAGTCGGCCGGAGGACGATGTATTGAATCGCGACGCTATTTGTGTGTTCCATCGTCATGAACAGGCTCTGAACCTTACAATTAACTGTCAGTTTTGCGTCAGATTCGAAAATCTAGACTCACAGGAGATCGACCATTAGGTGCCCGAGGCAGCAATAGACCCTTGGAGGCAGGTCGGCCGGAGGACGATGTATTGAATCGCGACGCGATTTGTGTGTTCCATTGTCAATAAGAGGCTCTGAACCTTACAATTAACTGTCAGTTTTGCGTCGGATTCGAAAATCTAGACTCACAGGAGAACGACCATAAGGTGTCCGAGGCAGCACTAGACCCTTGGAGACAAGTCGGCTGGAGGACGATGTATTGAATCGCGACGCAATTTGTGTGTTCCATCGTCATTAACAGGCTCTGAACGTTACAATTAACTGTCAGTTTTGCGTCGGATTCGAAAATCTAGACTCACAGGAGATCGACCATAAGGTGCCCGAGGCAGCAATAGACCCTTGGAGACAGGTCGGCCGGAGGACGATGTATTGAATCGCGACGCAATTTGTGTGTTCCATCGTCATTAAGAGGCTCTGTAGCTTACAATTAACTGTCAGTTTTGCGTCGGATTCGAAAATCTACACTCACAGAAGAACGACCATAAGGTGCCCGAGGCAGCACTAGACCCTTGGAGACAAGTCGGTTGGAGGACGATGTATTGAATCGCGACGCGATTTGTGTGTTCCATCGTCATTAACAGGCTCTGAACGTTACAATTAACTGTCAGTTTTGCGTCGGGTTCGAAAATCTAGACTCACAGGAGGACGAGCATAAGGTGTCCGAGGCAGCACTAGACCGTTGGAGACAAGTCGGCTGGAGGACGACGTATTGAATCGCGACGCAATTTGTGTGTTCCATCGTCATTAACAGGCTCTGAACGTTACAATTAACTGTCAGTATTGCGTCGGATTCGAAAGTCTTGACTCACAGGAGATCGACCATAAGGTGCCCGAGGCAGCAATAGACCCTTGGAGACAGGTCGGCCGGAGGACGACGTATTGAATCGCGACGCGATTTGTGTGTTCCATTGTCATTAAGAGGCTCTGAACCTTACAATTAACTGTAAGTTTTGCGTCGGATTCGAAAATCTAGACTCACAGAAGAACGACCATAAGGTGCCCGAGGCAGCACTAGACCCTTGGAGACAAGTCGGCTGGAGGACGATGTATTGAATCGCGACGCAATTTGTGTGTTCCATCGTCATTAAAAGGCTCTGAACCTTACAATTCACTGTCAGTTTTGCATCGGATTTTAGTCTAGACTCACAGGAGAACGACCAAAAGGTGCCCGAGGCAGCAATAGACCCTTGGAGACAAGTCGGCCGGATCACGATGTATTGAATCGCGACGCAATTTGTGTGTTACATCATCATTAACAGGCTCTGAACGTTACAATTAACTGTCAGTTTTGCGTCGGATTCGAAAATCTAGACTCACAGGAGATCGACCATAAGGTGCCCGAGGCAGCAATTGACCCTTGGAGACAGGTCGGCCGGAGGACGATGTATTGAATCGCGACGCGATTTGTGTGTTCCATTCTCATTAAGAGGCTCTGAACCTTGCAATTAACTGTCAGTTTTGCGTCGGATTCGAAAATCTAGACTAACAGGAGAACGAACATACCGTGTCCGAGGCAGTACTAGACCCTTGGAGACAGGTCGGCCGGAGGACGATGTATTGAATCGCGACGCGATTTGTGTGTTCCATTGTCATTAAGAGGCTCTGAACCTTACAATTAACTGTAAGTTTTGCGTCGGATTCAAAAATCTAGACTCACAGAAGAACGACCATAAGGTGCCCGAGGCAGCAATAGACCCTTGGAGACAGTTCGGCCGGTGGACGATGTATTGAATCGCGACGCAATTTGTGTGTTCCATCGTCACTAACAGGCTCTAAACCTTACAATTAACTGTCAATTTTGCGTCGGATTCGAAAATCTAGACTCACAGGAGATCGACCATAAGGTGCCCGAGGCAGCAATTGACCCTTGGAGACAGGTCGGCCGGAGGACGATGTATTGAATCGCGACGCGATTTGTGTGTTCCATCGTCATTAACAGGCTCTGAACCTTACAATTAACTGTCAGTTTTGCGTCGGATTCGAAAATCTACACTCACAGAAGAACGACCATAAGGTGCCCGAGGCAGCACTAGACCCTTGGAGACAAGTCGGTTGGAGGACGATGTATTGAATCGCGACGCGATTTGTGTGTTCCATCGTCATTAACAGGCTCTGAACGTTACAATTAACTGTCAGTTTTGCGTCGGGTTCGAAAATCTAGACTCACAGGAGGACGAGCATAAGGTGTCCGAGGGAGCACTAGACCCTTGGAGACAAGTCGGCTGGAGGACGACGTATTGAATCGCGACGCAATTTGTGTGTTCCATCGTCATTAACAGGCTCTGAACGTTACAATTAACTGTCAGTATTGCGTCGGATTCGAAAGTCTTGACTCACAGGAGATCGACCATAAGGTGCCCGAGGCAGCAATAGACCCTTGGAGCCAGGTCGGCCGGAGGACGATGTATTGAATCGCGACGCGATTTGTGTGTTCCATTGTCATTAAGAGGCTCAGAACCTTAGAATTAACTGTCAGTTTTGCGTCGGATTCGATAATCTAGACTCACAGGAGAACGACCATACGGTGTCCGAGGCAGCACTAGACCCTTGGAGACAAGTCGGCTGGAGGACGATGTATTGAATCGCGACGCAATTTGTGTGTTCCATCGTCATTAACAGGCTCAGAACGTTACAATTAACTGTCAGTTTTGCGTCGGATTCGAAAATCTAGACTAACAGGAGAACGAACATACCGTGTCCGAGGCAGTACTAGACCCTTGGAGACAGGTCGGCCGGAGGACGATGTATTGAATCGCGACGCGATTTGTGTGTTCCATTGTCATTAAGAGGCTCTGAACCTTACAATTAACTGTAAGTTTTGCGTCGGATTCAAAAATCTAGACTCACAGAAGAACGACCATAAGGTGCCCGAGGCAGCAATAGACCCTTGGAGACAGTTCGGCCGGTGGACGATGTATTGAATCGCGACGCAATTTGTGTGTTCCATCGTCATTAACAGGCTCTAAACCTTACAATTAACTGTCAATTTTGCGTCGGATTCGAAAATCTAGACTCACAGGAGATCGACCATAAGGTGCCCGAGGCAGCAATTGACCCTTGGAGACAGGTCGGCCGGAGGACGATGTATTGAATCGCGACGCGATTTGTGTGTTCCATCGACATTAACAGGCTCTGAACCTTACAATTAACTGTCAGTTTTGCGTCGGATTCGAAAATCTACACTCACAGAAGAACGACCATAAGGTGCCCGAGGCAGCACTAGACCCTTGGAGACAAGTCGGTTGGAGGACGATGTATTGAATCGCGACGCGATTTGTGTGTTCCATCGTCATTAACAGGCTCTGAACGTTACAATTAACTGTCAGTTTTGCGTCGGGTTCGAAAATCTAGACTCACAGGAGGACGAGCATAAGGTGTCCGAGGCAGCACTAGACCCTTGGAGACAAGTCGGCTGGAGGACGACGTATTGAATCGCGACGCAATTTGTGTGTTCCATCGTCATTAACAGGCTCTGAACGTTACAATTAACTGTCAGTATTGCGTCGGATTCGAAAGTCTTGACTCACAGGAGATCGACCATAAGGTGCCCGAGGCAGCAATAGACCCTTGGAGACAGGTCGGCCGGAGGACGATGTATTGAATCGCGACGCAATTTGTGTGTTCCATCGTCATTAACAGGCTCTAAACCTTACAATTAACTGTCAATTTTGCGTCGGATTCGAAAATCTAGACTCACAGGAGATCGACCATAAGGTGCCCGAGGCAGCAATTGACCCTTGGAGACAGGTCGGCCGGAGGACGATGTATTGAATCGCGACGCGATTTGTGTGTTCCACCGTCATTAACAGGCTCTGAACCTTACAATTAACTGTCAGTTTTGCGTCGGATTCGAAAATCTAGACTCACAGGAGAACGACCATAAGGTGCCCGAGGCAGCACTAGACCCTTGGAGACAAGTCGGCTGGAGGACGATGTACTGAATCGCGACGCGATTTGTGTGTTCCATCGTCATTAACAGGCTCTGAACGTTACTATTAACTGTCAGTTTTGCGTCGGATTCGAAAATCTAGACTCACAGGAGATCGACCATAAGGTGCCCGAGGCAGCAATAGACCCTTGGAGACAGGTCGGCCAGAGGACGATGTATTGAATCGCGACGGGATTTGTGTCTTCCATCGTCATTAACAGGCTCTGAACGTTACAATTAACTATCAGTTTTGCATCGGATTCGAAAATCTAGACTCACAGGAGATTGACCACAAGGTACCCGAGGCAGCAACAGACCCTTGGAGACAGGTCGGCCGGAGGACGATGTATTGAATCGCGACGCAATTTGTGTGTTCCATCGTCATTAACAGGCTCTGAACCTTACAATTAACTGTCAGTTTTGCGTCGCATTCGAAAATCTAGACTCACAGGAGAACGACCATAAGGTGCCCGCGGCAGCACTAGACCCTTGGAGACAAGTCGGCTGGAGGACGATGTACTGAATCGCGACGCGATTTGTGTGTTCCATCGTCATTAACAGGCTCTGAACGTTACAATTAACTGTCAGTTTTGCCTCGGATTCGAAAATCTAGACTCACAGGAGATCGACCATAAGGTGCCCGAGGCAGCAATAGACCCTTGGAGCCAGGTCGGCCGGAGGACGATGTATTGAATCGCGACGCGATTTGTGTGTTCCATTGTCATTAAGAGGCTCAGAACCTTAGAATTAACTGTCAGTTTTGCGTCGGATTCGATAATCTAGACTCACAGGAGAACGACCATACGGTGTCCGAGGCAGCACTAGACCCTTGGAGAAAAGTCGGCTGGAGGACGATGTATTGAATCGCGACGCAATTTGTGTGTTCCATCGTCATTAACAGGCTCAGAACGTTACAATTAACTGTCAGTTTTGCGTCGGATTCGAAAATCTAGACTAACAGGAGAACGAACATACCGTGTCCGAGGCAGTACTAGACCCTTGGAGACAGGTCGGCCGGAGGACGATGTATTGAATCGCGACGCGATTTGTGTGTTCCATTGTCATTAAGAGGCTCTGAACCTTACAATTAACTGTAAGTTTTGCGTCGGATTCAAAAATCTAGACTCACAGAAGAACGACCATAAGGTGCCCGAGGCAGCAATAGACCCTTGGAGACAGTTCGGCCGGTGGACGATGTATTGAATCGCGACGCAATTTGTGTGTTCCATCGTCATTAACAGGCTCTAAACCTTACAATTAACTGTCAATTTTGCGTCGGATTCGAAAATCTAGACTCACAGGAGATCGACCATAAGGTGCCCGAGGCAGCAATTGACCCTTGGAGACAGGTCGGCCGGAGGACGATGTATTGAATCGCGACGCGATTTGTGTGTTCCATCGTCATTAACAGGCTCTGAACCTTACAATTAACTGTCAGTTTTGCGTCGGATTCGAAAATCTACACTCACAGGAGATCGACCATAAGGTGCCCGAGGCAGCACTAGACCCTTGGAGACAAGTCGGTTGGAGGACGATGTATTGAATCGCGACGCGATTTGTGTGTTCCATCGTCATTAACAGGCTCTGAACGTTACAATTAACTGTCAGTTTTGCGTCGGGTTCGAAAATCTAGACTCACAGGAGGACGAGCATAAGGTGTCCGAGGCAGCACTAGACCCTTGGAGACAAGTCGGCTGGAGGACGACGTATTGAATCGCGACGCAATTTGTGTGTTCCATCGTCATTAACAGGCTCTGAACGTTACAATTAACTGTCAGTATTGCGTCGGATTCGAAAGTCTTGACTCACAGGAGATCGACCATAAGGTGCCCGAGGCAGCAATAGACCCTTGGAGACAGTTCGGCCGGAGGACGATGTATTGAATCGCGACGCAATTTGTGTGTTCCATCGTCATTAACAGGCTCTAAACCTTACAATTAACTGTCAATTTTGCGTCGGATTCGAAAATCTAGACTCACAGGAGATCGACCATAAGGTGCCCGAGGCAGCAATTGACCCTTGGAGACAGGTCGGCCGGAGGACGATGTATTGAATCGCGACGCGATTTGTGTGTTCCATCGTCATTAACAGGCTCTGAACCTTACAATTAACTGTCAGTTTTGCGTCGGATTCGAAAATCTAGACTCACAGGAGAACGACCATAAGGTGCCCGAGGCAGCACTAGACCCTTGGAGACAAGTCGGCTGGAGGACGATGTACTGAATCGCGACGCGATTTGTGTGTTCCATCGTCATTAACAGGCTCTGAACGTTACTATTAACTGTCAGTTTTGCGTCGGATTCGAAAATCTAGACTCACAGGAGATCGACCATAAGGTGCCCGAGGCAGCAATAGACCCTTGGAGACAGGTCGGCCAGAGGACGATGTATTGAATCGCGACGGGATTTGTGTCTTCCATCGTCATTAACAGGCTCTGAACGTTACAATTAACTATCAGTTTTGCATCGGATTCGAAAATCTAGACTCACAGGAGATCGACCATAAGGTACCCGAGGCAGCAACAGACCCTTGGAGACAGGTCGGCCGGAGGACGATGTATTGAATCGCGACGCAATTTGTGTGTTCCATCGTCATTAACAGGCTCTGAACCTTACAATTAACTGTCAGTTTTGCGTCGCATTCGAAAATCTAGACTCACAGGAGAACGACCATAAGGTGCCCGCGGCAGCACTAGACCCTTGGAGACAAGTCGGCTGGAGGACGATGTACTGAATCGCGACGCGATTTGTGTGTTCCATCGTCATTAACAGGCTCTGAACGTTACAATTAACTGTCAGTTTTGCCTCGGATTCGAAAATCTAGACTCACAGGAGATCGACCATAAGGTGCCCGAGGCAGCAATAGACCCTTGGAGACAGGTCGGCCGGAGGACGATGTATTGAATCGCGACGCAATTTGTGTGTTCCATTGTCATTAAGAGGCTCTGTAGCTTACAATTAACTGTCAGTTTTGCGTCGGATTCGAAAATCTACACTCACAGAAGAACGACCATAAGGTGCCCGAGGCAGCACTAGACCCTTGGAGACAAGTCGGTTGGAGGACGATGTATTGAATCGCGACGCGATTTGTGTGTTCCATCGTCATTAACAGGCTCTGAAAGTTACAATTAACTGTCAGTTTTGCGTCGGATTCGAAAATCTAGACTCACAGGAGAACGACCATAAGGTGCCCGAGGCAGCAAAAGACCCTTGGAGACAGGTCGGCCGGAGGACGATATATTGAATCGCGACGCAATTTTTGTGTTCCATTGTTATTAACAGGCTCTGAACGTTACAATTAACTGCGTCGGATTCGAAAATCTAGACTCACAGGAGAACGACCATAAGGTGCCCGAGGCAGCACTAGACCCTTGGAGACAAGTCGGCTGGAGGACGATGTACTGAATCGCGACGCGATTTGAGTGTTCCATCGTCATTAACAGGCTCTGAACGTTACAATTAACTGTCAGTTTTGCCTCGGATTCGAAAATCTAGACTCACAGGAGATCGACCATAAGGTGCCCGAGGCAGCAATAGACCCTTGGAGACAGGTCGGCCGGAGGACGATGTATTGAATCGCGACGCAATTTGTGTGTTCCATTGTCATTAAGAGGCTCTGTAGCTTACAATTAACTGTCAGTTTTGCGTCGGATTCGAAAATCTACACTCACAGAAGAACGACCATAAGGTGCCCGAGGCAGCACTAGACCCTTGGAGACAAGTCGGTTGGAGAACGATGTACTGAATCGCGACGCGATTTGTGTGTTCCATCGTCATTAACAGGCTTTGAACGTTACAATTAACTGTCAGTTTTGCGTCGGATTCGAAAATCTAGACTCACAGGAGAACGACCATAAGGTGCCCAAGGCAGCAAAAGACCCTTGGAGACAGGTCGGCCGGAGGACGATGTATTGAATCGCGACGCAATTTGTGTGTTCCATTGTTATTAACAGGCTCTGAACGTTACAATTAACTGCGTCGGATTCGAAAATCTAGACTCACAGGAGATCGACCATAAGGTGCCCGAGGCAGCAATTGACCCTTGGAGACAGGTCGGCCGGAGGACGATGTATTGAATCGCGACGCGATTTGTGTGTTCCATTGTCATTAAGAGGCTCTGAACCTTGCAATTAACTGTCAGTTTTGCGTCGGATTCGAAAATCTAGACTAACAGGAGAACGAACATACGGTGTCCGAGGCAGCACTAGACCCTTGGAGACAGGTCGGCCGGAGGACGATGTATTGAATCGCGACGCGATTTGTGTGTTCCATTGTCATTAAGAGGCTCTGAACCTTACAATTAACTGTAAGTTTTGCGTCGGCTTCGAAAATCTAGACTCACAGAAGAACGACCATAAGGTGCCCGAGGCAGCACTAGATCCTTGGAGACAAGTCGGCTGGAGGACGATGTATTGAATCGCGACGCAAATTGTGTTTTCCATCGTCATTAACAGGCTCTGAACCTTACAATTAACTGTCAGTTTTGCGTCGGATTCAAAAGTCTAGACTCACACGAGAACGACCATAAGGTGCCCGAGGCAGCAATAGACCCTTGGAGACAGGTCGGCCGGAGGACGATGTATTGAATCGCGACGCAATTTGTGTGTTCCATCGTCATTAACAGGCTCTGAACGTTAGAATTAACTGTCAGGTTTGCGTCGGATTCGAAAATCTAGACTCACAGGAGATCGACCATAAGGTGCCCGAGGCAGCAATAGACCCTTGGAGACAGTTCGACCGGTGGACGATGTATTGAATCGCGACGCAATTTGTGTGTTCCATCGTCATTAACAGGCTCTAAACCTTACAATTAACTGTCAGTTTTGCGTCGGTTTCGAAAATCTAGACTCACAGGAGATCGACCATAAGGTGCCCGAGGCAGCATTAGACGCTTGGAGACAGGTCGGCCGGAGGACGATGAATTGAATCGCGACGCGATTTGTGTGTTCCATCGTCATTAACAGGCTCTGAACATTACAATTAACTGTCAGTTTTGCGTCGGATTCGAAAATCTAGACTCACAGGAGATCGACCATAAGGTGCCCGAGGCAGCAATAGACCCTTGGAGACAGGTCGGCCGGAGGACGATGTATTGAATCGCGACGCAATTAGTGTGTTCCATCGTCATTAAGAGGCTCTGTAGCTTACAATTAACTGTCAGTTTTGCGTCGGATTCGAAAATCTACACTCACAGAAGAACGACCATAAGGTGCCCGAGGCAGCACTAGACCCTTGGAGACAAGTCGGTTGGAGGACGATGTATTGAATCGCGACGCGATTTGTGTGTTCCATCGTCATTAACAGGCTCTGAACGTTACAATTAACTGTCAGTTTTGCGTCGGATTCGAAAATCTAGACTCACAGGAGAACGACCATAAGGTGCCCGAGGCAGCAAAAGACCCTTGGAGACAGGTCGGCCGGAGGACGATGTATTGAATCGCGACGCAATTTGTGTGTTCCATCGTTATTAACAGGCTCTGAACGTTACAATTAACTGCGTCGGATTCGAAAATCTAGACTCACAGGAGATCGACCGTAAGGTGCCCGAGGCAGCAATAGACCCTTGGAGACAGGTCGGCCGGAGGACGATGTATTGAATCGCGACGCGATTTTTGTGTTCCATTGTCATTAAGAGGCTCCGAACCTTACAATTAACTGTCAGATTTGCGTCGGATTCGATAATCTAGACTCACAGGAGAACGACCATACGGTGTCCGAGGCAGCACTAGACCCTTGGAGACAAGTCGGCTGGAGGACGATGTATTGAATCGCGACGCGATTTGTGTGTTCCATCGTCATTAACAGGCTCTGAACGTTACAATTAACTGTCAGTTTTGCGTCGGATTCGAAAATCTAGACTCACAGGAGATCGACCATAAGGTGCCCGAGGCAGCAATAGACCCTTGGAGACAGGTCGGCCGGAGGACGATGTATTGAATCGCGACGGGATTTGTGTGTTCCATCGTCATTAACAGACTCTGTACGTTACAATTAACTGTCAGTTTTGCATCGGATTCGAAAATCTAGCCTGACAGGAGATCGACCATAAGGTGCCCGAGGCAGCAATAGACCCTTGGAGGCAGGTCGGCCGGAGGACGATGTATTGAATCGCGACGCGATTTGTGTGTTCCATCGTCATTAACAGGCTCTGAACGTTACAATTAACTGTCAGTTTTGCGTCGGATTCGAAAATCTAGACTCACAGGAGATCGACCATAAGGTGCCCGAGGCAGCAATAGACCCTTGGAGACAGGTCGGCCGGAGGACGATGTATTGAATCGCGACGCAATTTGTGTGTTCCATCGTCATTAAGAGGCTCTGTAGCTTACAATTAACTGTCAGTTTTGCGTCGGATTCGAAAATCTACACTCACAGAAGAACGACCATAAGGTGCCCGAGGCAGCACTAGACCCTTGGAGACAAGTCGGTTGGAGGACGATGTATTGAATCGCGACGCGATTTGTGTGTTCCATCGTCATTAACAGGCTCTGAACGTTACAATTAACTGTCAGTTTTGCGTCGGATTCGAAAATCTAGACTCACAGGAGAACGACCATAAGGTGCCCGAGGCAGCAAAAGACCCTTGGAGACAGGTCGGCCGGAGGACGATGTATTGAATCGCGACGCAATTTGTGTGTTCCATCGTTATTAACAGGCTCTGAACGTTACAATTAACTGCGTCGGATTCGAAAATCTAGACTCACAGGAGATCGACCGAAAGGTGCCCGAGGCAGCAATAGACCCTTGGAGACAGGTCGGCCGGAGGACGATGTATTGAATCGCGACGCGATTTTTGTGTTCCATTGTCATTAAGAGGCTCTGAACCTTACAATTAACTGTCAGTTTTGCGTCGGATTCGATAATCTAGACTCACAGGAGAACGACCATACGGTGTCCGAGGCAGCACTAGACCCTTGGAGACAAGTCGGCTGGAGGACGATGTATTGAATCGCGACGCAATTTGTGTGTTCCATCGTCATTAACAGGCTCAGAACGTTACAATTAACTGTCAGTTTTGCGTCGGTTTCGAAAATCTAGACTCACAGGAGATCGACCCTAAGGTGCCCGAGGCAGCAATAGACCCTTGGAGACAGGTCGGCCGGAGGACGACGTATTGAATCGCGACGCGATTTGTGTGTTCCATTGTCATTAAGAGGCTCTGAACCTTACAATTAACTGTAAGTTTTGCGTCGGATTCGAAAATCTAGACTCACAGAAGAACGACCATAAGGTGCCCGAGGCAGCACTAGACCCTTGGAGACAAGTCGGCTGGAGGACGATGTATTGAATCGCGACGCAATTAGTGTGTTCCATCGTCATTAACAGGCTCTGAACCTTACAATTCACTGTCAGTTTTGCGTCGGATTCAAAAGTCTAGACTCACAGGAGAAAGACCATAAGGTGCCCGAGGCAGCAATAGACCCTAGGAGACAAGTCGGCCGGATCACGATGTGTTGAATCGCGACGCAATTTGTGTGTTCCATCATCATAACAGGCTCTGAACGTTACAATTAACTGTCAGTTTTGCGTCGGATTCGAAAATCTAGACTCACAGGAGATCGACCATAAGGTGCCCGAGGCAGCAATTGACCCTTGGAGACAGGTCGGCCGGAGGACGATGTATTGAATCGCGACGCGATTTGTGTGTTCCATTGTCATTAAGAGGCTCTGAACCTTGCAATTAACTGTCAGTTTTGCGTCGGATTCGAAAATCTACACTCACAGAAGAACGACCATAAGGTGCCCGAGGCAGCACTAGACCCTTGGAGACAAGTCGGTTGGAGGACGATGTATTGAATCGCGACGCGATTTGTGTGTTCCATCGTCATTAACAGGCTCTGAACGTTACAATTAACTGCGTCGGATTCGAAAATCTAGACTCACAGGAGATCGACCATAAGGTGCCCGAGGCAGCAATAGACCCTTGGAGACAGGTCGGCCGGAGGACGATGTATTGAATCGTGACGGGATTTGTGTGTTCCATCGTCATTAACAGACTCTGTACGTTACAATTAACTGTCAGTTTTGCATCGGATTCGAAAATCTAGCCTGACAGGAGATCGACCATAAGGTGCCCGAGGCAGCAATAGACCCTTGGAGGCAGGTCGGCCGGAGGACGATGTATTGAATCGCGACGCGATTTGTGTGTTCTATCGTCATTAACAGGCTCTGAACGTTACAATTAACTGTCAGTTTTGCGTCGGATTCGAAAATCTAGACTCACAGGAGATCGACCATAAGGTGCCCGAGGCAGCAATAGACCCTTGGAGACAGGTCGGCCGGAGGACGATGTATTGAATCGCGACGCAATTTGTGTGTTCCATCGTCATTAAGAGGCTCTGTAGCTTACAATTAACTGTCAGTTTTGCGTCGGATTCGAAAATCTACACTCACAGAAGAACGACCATAAGGTGCCCGAGGCAGCACTAGACCCTTGGAGACAAGTCGGCTGGAGGACGATGTATTGAATCGCGACGGGATTTGTGTGTTCCATCGTCATTAACAGGCTCTGAACGTTACAATTAACTGTCAGTTTTGCGTCGGATTCGAAAATCTAGACTCACAGGAGAACGACCATAAGGTGCCCGAGGCAGCAAAAGACCCTTGGAGACAGGTCGGCCGGAGGACGATGTATTGAATCGCGACGCGATTTTTGTGTTCCATTGTCATTAAGAGGCTCCGAACCTTACAATTAACTGTCAGTTTTGCGTCGGATTCGATAATCTAGACTCACAGGAGAACGACCATACGGTGTCCGAGGCAGCACTAGACCCTTGGAGACAAGTCGGCTGGAGGACGATGTATTGAATCGCGACGCGATTTGTGTGTTCCATCGTCATTAACAGGCTCTGAACGTTACAATTAACTGTCAGTTTTGCGTCGAATTCGAAAATCTAGACTCACAGGAGATCGACCATAAGGTGCCCGAGGCAGCAATAGACCCTTGGAGACAGGTCGGCCGGAGGACGATGTATTGAATCGCGACGGGATTTGTGTGTTCCATCGTCATTAACAGACTCTGTACGTTACAATTAACTGTCAGTTTTGCATCGGATTCGAAAATCTAGCCTGACAGGAGATCGACCATAAGGTGCCCGAGGCAGCAATAGACCCTTGGAGGCAGGTCGGCCGGAGGACGATGTATTGAATCGCGACGCGATTTGTGTGTTCCATCGTCATTAACAGGCTCTGAACGTTACAATTAACTGTCAGTTTTGCGTCGGATTCGAAAATCTAGACTCACAGGAGATCGACCATAAGGTGCCCGAGGCAGCAAAAGACCCTTGGAGACAGGTCGGCCGGAGGACGATGTATTGAATCGCGACGCAATTTGTGTGTTCCATCGTTATTAACAGGCTCTGAACGTTACAATTAACTGCGTCGGATTCGAAAATCTAGACTCACAGGAGATCGACCGAAAGGTGCCCGAGGCAGCAATAGACCCTTGGAGACAGGTCGGCCGGAGGACGATGTATTGAATCGCGACGCGATTTTTGTGTTCCATTGTCATTAAGAGGCTCCGAACCTTACAATTAACTGTCAGTTTTGCGTCGGATTCGATAATCTAGACTCACAGGAGAACGACCATACGGTGTCCGAGGCAGCACTAGACCCTTGGAGACAAGTCGGCTGGAGGACGATGTATTGAATCGCGACGCAATTTGTGTGTTCCATCGTCATTAACAGGCTCAGAACGTTACAATTAACTGTCAGTTTTGCGTCGGTTTCGAAAATCTAGACTCACAGGAGATCGACCATAAGGTGCCCGAGGCAGCAATAGACCCTTGGAGACAGGTCGGCCGGAGGACGACGTATTGAATCGCGACGCGATTTGTGTGTTCCATTGTCATTAAGAGGCTCTGAACCTTACAATTAACTGTAAGTTTTGCGTCGGATTCGAAAATCTAGACTCACAGAAGAACGACCATAAGGTGCCCGAGGCAGCACTAGACCCTTGGAGACAAGTCGGCTGGAGGACGATGTATTGAATCGCGACGCAATTTGTGTGTTCCATCGTCATTAACAGGCTCTGAACCTTACAATTCACTGTCAGTTTTGCGTCGGATTCAAAAGTCTAGACTCACAGGAGAACGACCATAAGGTGCCCGAGGCAGCAATAGACCCTTGGAGACAAGTCGGCCGGATCACGATGTATTGAATCGCGACGCAATTTGTGTGTTCCATCATCATTAACAGGCTCTGAACGTTACAATTAACTGTCAGTTTTGCGTCGGATTCGAAAATCTAGACTCACAGGAGATCGACCATAAGGTGCCCGAGGCAGCAATAGACCCTTGGAGACAGGTCGGCCGGAGGACGATGTATTGAATCGCGACGCAATTAGTGTGTTCCATCGTCATTAAGAGGCTCTGTAGCTTACAATTAACTGTCAGTTTTGCGTCGGATTCGAAAATCTACACTCACAGAAGAACGACCATAAGGTGCCCGAGGCAGCACTAGACCCTTGGAGACAAGTCGGTTGGAGGACGATGTATTGAATCGCGACGCGATTTGTGTGTTCCATCGTCATTAACAGGCTCTGAACGTTACAATTAACTGTCAGTTTTGCGTCGGATTCGAAAATCTAGACTCACAGGAGAACGACCATAAGGTGCCCGAGGCAGCAAAAGACCCTTGGAGACAGGTCGGCCGGAGGACGATGTATTGAATCGCGACGCAATTTGTGTGTTCCATCGTTATTAACAGGCTCTGAACGTTACAATTAACTGCGTCGGATTCGAAAATCTAGACTCACAGGAGATCGACCGTAAGGTGCCCGAGGCAGCAATAGACCCTTGGAGACAGGTCGGCCGGAGGACGATGTATTGAATCGCGACGCGATTTTTGTGTTCCATTGTCATTAAGAGGCTCCGAACCTTACAATTAACTGTCAGTTTTGCGTCGGATTCGATAATCTAGACTCACAGGAGAACGACCATACGGTGTCCGAGGCAGCACTAGACCCTTGGAGACAAGTCGGCTGGAGGACGATGTATTGAATCGCGACGCGATTTGTGTGTTCCATCGTCATTAACAGGCTCTGAACGTTACAATTAACTGTCAGTTTTGCGTCGGATTCGAAAATCTAGACTCACAGGAGATCGACCATAAGGTGCCCGAGGCAGCAATAGACCCTTGGAGACAGGTCGGCCGGAGGACGATGTATTGAATCGCGACGGGATTTGTGTGTTCCATCGTCATTAACAGACTCTGTACGTTACAATTAACTGTCAGTTTTGCATCGGATTCGAAAATCTAGCCTGACAGGAGATCGACCATAAGGTGCCCGAGGCAGCAATAGACCCTTGGAGGCAGGTCGGCCGGAGGACGATGTATTGAATCGCGACGCGATTTGTGTGTTCCATCGTCATTAACAGGCTCTGAACGTTACAATTAACTGTCAGTTTTGCGTCGGATTCGAAAATCTAGACTCACAGGAGATCGACCATAAGGTGCCCGAGGCAGCAATAGACCCTTGGAGACAGGTCGGCCGGAGGACGATGTATTGAATCGCGACGCAATTTGTGTGTTCCATCGTCATTAAGAGGCTCTGTAGCTTACAATTAACTGTCAGTTTTGCGTCGGATTCGAAAATCTACACTCACAGAAGAACGACCATAAGGTGCCCGAGGCAGCACTAGACCCTTGGAGACAAGTCGGTTGGAGGACGATGTATTGAATCGCGACGCGATTTGTGTGTTCCATCGTCATTAACAGGCTCTGAACGTTACAATTAACTGTCAGTTTTGCGTCGGATTCGAAAATCTAGACTCACAGGAGAACGACCATAAGGTGCCCGAGGCAGCAAAAGACCCTTGGAGACAGGTCGGCCGGAGGACGATGTATTGAATCGCGACGCAATTTGTGTGTTCCATCGTTATTAACAGGCTCTGAACGTTACAATTAACTGCGTCGGATTCGAAAATCTAGACTCACAGGAGATCGACCGAAAGGTGCCCGAGGCAGCAATAGACCCTTGGAGACAGGTCGGCCGGAGGACGATGTATTCAATCGCGACGCGATTTTTGTGTTCCATTGTCATTAAGAGGCTCTGAACCTTACAATTAACTGTCAGTTTTGCGTCGGATTCGATAATCTAGACTCACAGGAGAACGACCATACGGTGTCCGAGGCAGCACTAGACCCTTGGAGACAAGTCGGCTGGAGGACGATGTATTGAATCGCGACGCAATTTGTGTGTTCCATCGTCATTAACAGGCTCAGAACGTTACAATTAACTGTCAGTTTTGCGTCGGTTTCGAAAATCTAGACTCACAGGAGATCGACCATAAGGTGCCCGAGGCAGCAATAGACCCTTGGAGACAGGTCGGCCGGAGGACGACGTATTGAATCGCGACGCGATTTGTGTGTTCCATTGTCATTAAGAGGCTCTGAACCTTACAATTAACTGTAAGTTTTGCGTCGGATTCGAAAATCTAGACTCACAGAAGAACGACCATAAGGTGCCCGAGGCAGCACTAGACCCTTGGAGACAAGTCGGCTGGAGGACGATGTATTGAATCGCGACGCAATTTGTGTGTTCCATCGTCATTAACAGGCTCTGAACCTTACAATTCACTGTCAGTTTTGCGTCGGATTCAAAAGTCTAGACTCACAGGAGAAAGACCATAAGGTGCCCGAGGCAGCAATAGACCCTAGGAGACAAGTCGGCCGGATCACGATGTGTTGAATCGCGACGCAATTTGTGTGTTCCATCATCATAACAGGCTCTGAACGTTACAATTAACTGTCAGTTTTGCGTCGGATTCGAAAATCTAGACTCACAGGAGATCGACCATAAGGTGCCCGAGGCAGCAATTGACCCTTGGAGACAGGTCGGCCGGAGGACGATGTATTGAATCGCGACGCGATTTGTGTGTTCCATTGTCATTAAGAGGCTCTGAACCTTGCAATTAACTGTCAGTTTTGCGTCGGATTCGAAAATCTACACTCACAGAAGAACGACCATAAGGTGCCCGAGGCAGCACTAGACCCTTGGAGACAAGTCGGTTGGAGGACGATGTATTGAATCGCGACGCGATTTGTGTGTTCCATCGTCATTAACAGGCTCTGAACGTTACAATTAACTGCGTCGGATTCGAAAATCTAGACTCACAGGAGATCGACCATAAGGTGCCCGAGGCAGCAATAGACCCTTGGAGACAGGTCGGCCGGAGGACGATGTATTGAATCGCGACGGGATTTGTGTGTTCCATCGTCATTAACAGACTCTGTACGTTACAATTAACTGTCAGTTTTGCATCGGATTCGAAAATCTAGCCTGACAGGAGATCGACCATAAGGTGCCCGAGGCAGCAATAGACCCTTGGAGGCAGGTCGGCCGGAGGACGATGTATTGAATCGCGACGCGATTTGTGTGTTCCATCGTCATTAACAGGCTCTGAACGTTACAATTAACTGTCAGTTTTGCGTCGGATTCGAAAATCTAGACTCACAGGAGATCGACCATAAGGTGCCCGAGGCAGCAATAGACCCTTGGAGACAGGTCGGCCGGAGGACGATGTATTGAATCGCGACGCAATTTGTGTGTTCCATCGTCATTAAGAGGCTCTGTAGCTTACAATTAACTGTCAGTTTTGCGTCGGATTCGAAAATCTACACTCACAGAAGAACGACCATAAGGTGCCCGAGGCAGCACTAGACCCTTGGAGACAAGTCGGCAGGAGGACGATGTATTGAATCGCGACGCAATTTGTGTGTTCCATCGTCATTAACAGGCTCTGAACGTTACAATTAACTGTCAGTTTTGCGTCGGATTCGAAAATCTAGACTCACAGGAGAACGACCATAAGGTGCCCGAGGCAGCAAAAGACCCTTGGAGACAGGTCGGCCGGAGGACGATGTATTGAATCGCGACGCGATTTTTGTGTTCCATTGTCATTAAGAGGCTCCGAACCTTACAATTAACTGTCAGTTTTGCGTCGGATTCGATAATCTAGACTCACAGGAGAACGACCATACGGTGTCCGAGGCAGCACTAGACCCTTGGAGACAAGTCGGCTGGAGGACGATGTATTGAATCGCGACGCGATTTGTGTGTTCCATCGTCATTAACAGGCTCTGAACGTTACAATTAACTGTCAGTTTTGCGTCGAATTCGAAAATCTAGACTCACAGGAGATCGACCATAAGGTGCCCGAGGCAGCAATAGACCCTTGGAGACAGGTCGGCCGGAGGACGATGTATTGAATCGCGACGGGATTTGTGTGTTCCATCGTCATTAACAGACTCTGTACGTTACAATTAACTGTCAGTTTTGCATCGGATTCGAAAATCTAGCCTGACAGGAGATCGACCATAAGGTGCCCGAGGCAGCAATAGACCCTTGCAGGCAGGTCGGCCGGAGGACGATGTATTGAATCGCGACGCGATTTGTGTGTTCCATCGTCATTAACAGGCTCTGAACGTTACAATTAACTGTCAGTTTTGCGTCGGATTCGAAAATCTAGACTCACAGGAGATCGACCATAAGGTGCCCGAGGCAGCAAAAGACCCTTGGAGACAGGTCGGCCGGAGGACGATGTATTGAATCGCGACGCAATTTGTGTGTTCCATCGTTATTAACAGGCTCTGAACGTTACAATTAACTGCGTCGGATTCGAAAATCTAGACTCTCAGGAGATCGACCGAAAGGTGCCCGAGGCAGCAATAGACCCTTGGAGACAGGTCGGCCGGAGGACGATGTATTGAATCGCGACGCGATTTTTGTGTTCCATTGTCATTAAGAGGCTCCGAACCTTACAATTAACTGTCAGTTTTGCGTCGGATTCGATAATCTAGACTCACAGGAGAACGACCATACGGTGTCCGAGGCAGCACTAGACCCTTGGAGACAAGTCGGCTGGAGGACGATGTATTGAATCGCGACGCAATTTGTGTGTTCCATCGTCATTAACAGGCTCAGAACGTTACAATTAACTGTCAGTTTTGCGTCGGTTTCGAAAATCTAGACTCACAGGAGATCGACCATAAGGTGCCCGAGGCAGCAATAGACCCTTGGAGACAGGTCGGCCGGAGGACGACGTATTGAATCGCGACGCGATTTGTGTGTTCCATTGTCATTAAGAGGCTCTGAACCTTACAATTAACTGTAAGTTTTGCGTCGGATTCGAAAATCTAGACTCACAGAAGAACGACCATAAGGTGCCCGAGGCAGCACTAGACCCTTGGAGACAAGTCGGCTGGAGGACGATGTATTGAATCGCGACGCAATTTGTGTGTTCCATCGTCATTAACAGGCTCTGAACCTTACAATTCACTGTCAGTTTTGCGTCGGATTCAAAAGTCTAGACTCACAGGAGAACGACCATAAGGTGCCCGAGGCAGCAATAGACCCTTGGAGACAAGTCGGCCGGATCACGATGTATTGAATCGCGACGCAATTTGTGTGTTCCATCATCATTAACAGGCTCTGAACGTTACAATTAACTGTCAGTTTTGCGTCGGATTCGAAAATCTAGACTCACAGGAGATCGACCATAAGGTGCCCGAGGCAGCAATTGACCCTTGGAGACAGGTCGGCCGGAGGACGATGTATTGAATCGCGACGCTATTTGTGTGTTCCATCGTCATGAACAGGCTCTGAACCTTACAATTAACTGTCAGTTTTGCGTCAGATTCGAAAATCTAGACTCACAGGAAATCGACCATTAGGTGCCCGAGGCAGCAATAGACCCTTGGAGGCAGATCGGCCGGAGGACGATGTATTGAATCGCGACGCGATTTGTGTGTTCCATTGTCATTAAGAGGCTCTGAACCTTACAATTAACTGTAAGTTTTGCGTCGGATTCGAAAATCTAGACTCACAGAAGAACGACCATAAGGTGCCCGAGGCAGCAATAGACCCTTGGAGACAGTTCGGCCGGTGGACGATGTATTGAATCGCGACGCAATTTGTGTGTTCCATCGTCATTAACAGGCTCTAAACCTTACAATTAACTGTCAGTTTTGCGTCGGATTCGAAAATCTAGACTCACAGGAGAACGACCATAAGGTGCCCGAGGCAGCACTAGACCCTTGGAGACAAGTCGGCTGGAGGACGATGTACTGAATCGCGACGCGATTTGTGTGTTCCATCGTCATTAACAGGCTCTGAACGTTACAATTAACTGTCAGTTTTGCCTCGGATTCGAAAATCTAGACTCACAGGAGATCGACCATAAGGTGCCCGAGGCAGCAATAGACCCTTGGAGACAGGTCGGCCGGAGGACGATGTATTGAATCGCGACGCAATTTGTGTGTTCCATTGTCATTAAGAGGCTCTGTAGCTTACAATTAACTGTCAGTTTTGCGTCGGATTCGAAAATCTACACTCACAGGAGAACGACCATAAGGTGCCCGAGGCAGCAAAAGACCCTTGGAGACAGGTCGGCCGGAGGACGATGTATTGAAAGGCGACGCAATTTGTGTGTTCCATTGTTATTAACAGGCTCTGAACGTTACAATTAACTGCGTCGGATTCGAAAATCTAGACTCACAGGAGATCGACCGTAAGGTGCCCGAGGCAGCAATAGACCCTTGGAGACAGGTCGGCCGGAGGACGATGTATTGAATCGCGACGCGATTTTTGTGTTCCATTGGCATTAAGAGGCTCCGAACCTTACAATTAACTGTCAGTTTTGCGTCGGATTCGATAATCTAGACTCACAGGAGAACGACCATAAGGTGTCCGAGGCAGCACTAGACCCTTGGAGACAAGTCGGCTGGAGGACGATGTATTGAATCGCGACGCAATTTGTGTGTTCCATCATCATTAACAGGCTCTGAACGTTACAATTAACTGTCAGTTTTGCGTCGGATTCGAAAATCTAGACTCACAGGAGATCGACCATAAGGTGCCCGAGGCAGCAATTGTCCCTTGGAGACAGGTCGGCCGGAGGACGATGTATTGAATCGCGACGCGATTTGTGTGTTCCATTGTCATTAAGAGGCTCTGAACCTTACAATTAACTGTAAGTTTTGCGTCGGATTCGAAAATCTAGACTCACAGAAGAACGACCATTAGGTGCCCGAGGCAGCACTAGACCCTTGGAGACAAGTCGGCTGGAGGACGATGTATTGAATCGCGACGCAATTTGTGTGTTCCATCGTCATTAACAGGCTCTGAACCTTACAATTCACTGTCAGTTTTGCGTCGGATTCAAAAGTCTAGACTCACAGGAGAACGACCACAAGGTGCCCGAGGCAGCATTAGACCCTTGGAGACAAGTCGGCCGGATCACGATGTATTGAATCGCGACGCTATTTGTGTGTTCCATCGTCATTAACAGGCTCAGAACGTTACAATTAACTGTCAGTTTTGCGTCGGATTCGAAAATCTAGACTCACAGGAGATCGACCATAAGGTGCCCGAGGCAGCAATAGACCCTTGGAGGCATGTCGGCCGGAGGACGATGTATTGAATCGCGACGCGATTTGTGTGTTCCATTGTCATTAAGAGGCTCTGAACCTTACAATTAACTGTCAATGTTGCGTCGGATTCGAAAATCTAGACTCACAGGAGAACGACCATAAGGTGTCCGAGGCAGCGCTAGACCCTTGGAGACAAGTCGGCTGGAGGACGATGTATTGAATCGCGACGCAATTTGTGTGTTCCATCATCATTAACAGGCTCTGAACGTTACAATTAACTGTCAGTTTTGCGTCGGATTCGAAAATCTAGACTCACAGGAGATCGACCATAAGGTGCCCGAGGCAGCAATTGTCCCTTGGAGACAGGTCGGCCGGAGGACGATGTATTGAATCGCGACGCGATTTGTGTGTTCCATTGTCATTAAGAGGCTCTGAACCTTGCAATCAACTGTCACTTTTGCGTCGGATTCGAAAATCTAGACTAACAGGAGAACGAACATACGGTGTCCGAGGCAGCACAAGACCCTTTGAGACAGGTCGGCTGGAGGACGATGTATTGAATCGCGACGCGATTTGTGTGTTCCATTGTCATTAAGAGGCTCTGAACCTTACAATTAACTGTAAGTTTTGCGTCGGATTCGAAAATCTAGACTCACAGAAGAACGACCATAAGGTGCCCGAGGCAGCAATAGACCCTTGGAGACAGTTCGGCCGGTGGACGATGTATTCAATCGCGACGCAATTTGTGTGTTCCATCGTCATTAACAGGCTCTAAACCTTACAATTAACTGTCAGTTTTGCGTCGGATTCGAAAATCTAGACTCACAGGAGATCGACCATAAGGTGCCCGAGGCAGCAATAGACCCTTGGAGACAGGTCGGCCGGAGGACGATGTATTGAATCGCGACGCGATTTGTGTGTTCCATCGTCATTAACAGGCTCTGAACCTTACAATTAACTGTCAGTTTTGCGTCGGATTCGAAAATCTAGACTCACAGGAGAACGACCATAAGGTGCCCGAGGCAGCACTAGACCCTTGGAAACAAGTCGGCTGGAGGACGATGTACTGAATCGCGACGCGATTTGTGTGTTCCATCGTCATTAACAGGCTCTGAACGTTACAATTAACTGTCAGTTTTGTGTCGGATTCGAAAATCTAGACTCACAGGAGATCGACCATAAGGTGCCCGAGGCAGCAATAGACCCTTGGAGACAGGTCGGCCAGAGGACGATGTATTGAATCGCGACGGGATTTGTGTGTTCCATCGTCATTAACAGGCTCTGAACGTTACAATTAACTGTCAGTTTTGCATCGGATTCGAAAATCTAGACTCACAGGAGATCGACCATAAGGTACCCGAGGCAGCAACAGACCCTTGAAGACAGGTCGGCCGGAGGACGATGTATTGAATCGCGACGCAATTTGTGTGTTCCATCGTCATTAACAGGCTCTGAACCTTACAATTAACTGTCAGTTTTGCGTCGGATTCGAAAATCTAGACTCACAGGAGAACGACCATAAGGTGCCCGAGGCAGCATTAGACCCTTGGAGACAAGTCGGCTGGAGGACGATGTACTGAATCGCGACGCGATTTGTGTGTTCCATCGTCATTAACAGGCTCTGAACGTTACAATTAACTGTCAGTTTTGCCTCGGATTCGAAAATCTAGACTCACAGGAGATCGACCATAAGGTGCCCGAGGCAGCAATAGACCCTTGGAGACAGGTCGGCCGGAGGACGATGTATTGAATCGCGACGCAATTAGTGTGTTCCATTGTCATTAAGAGGCTCTGTAGCTTACAATTAACTGTCAGTTTTGCGTCGGATTCGAAAATCTACACTCACAGAAGAACGACCATAAGGTGCCCGAGGCAGCACTAGACCCTTGGAGACAAGTCGGTTGGAGGACGATGTATTGAATCGCGACGCGATTTGTGTGTTCCATCGTCATTAACAGGCTCTGAACGTTACAATTAACTGTCAGTTTTGCGTCGGATTCGAAAATCTAGACTCACAGGAGAACTACCATAAGGTGCCCGAGGCAGCAAAAGACCCTTGGAGACAGGTCGGCCGGAGGACGATGTATTGAATCGCGACGCAATTTGTGTGTTCCATTGTTATTAACAGGCTCTGAACGTTACAATTAACTGCGTCGGATTCGAAAATCTAGACTCACAGGAGATCGACCGTAAGGTGCCCGAGGCAGCAATAGACCCTTGGAGACAGGTCGGCCGGAGGACGATGTATTGAATCGCGACGCGATTTTTGTGTTCCATTGTCATTAAGAGGCTCCGAACCTTACAATTAACTGTCAGTTTTGCGTCGGATTCGATAATCTAGACTCACAGGAGAACGACCATACCGTGTCCGAGGCAGCACTACACCCTTGGAGACAAGTCGGCTGGAGGACGATGTATTGAATCGCGACGCAATTTGTGTGTTCCATCGTCATTAACAGGCTCAGAACGTTACAATTAACTGTCAGTTTTGCGTCGGATTCGAAAATCTAGACTCACAGGAGATCGACCATCAGGTGCCCGAGGCAGCAATAGACCCTTGGAGACAGGTCGGCCGGAGGACGACGTATTGAATCGCGACGCGATTTGTGTGTTCCATTGTCATTAACAGGCTCAGAACCTTACAATTAACTTTAAGTTTTGCGTCGGATTCGAAAATCTAGACTCACAGGAGAACGACCATAAGGTGTCCGAGGCAGAGCTAGACCCTTGGAGACAAGTCGGCTGGAGGACGATGTATTGAATCGCGACGCAATTTGTGTGTTCCATCATCATTAACAGGCTCTGAACGTTACAATTAACTGTCAGTTTTGCGTCGGATTCGAAAATCTAGACTCACAGGAGATCGACCATAAGGTGCCCGAGGCAGCAATTGTCCCTTGGAGACAGGTCGGCCGGAGGACGATGTATTGAATCGCGACGCGATTTGTGTGTTCCATTGTCATTATGAGGCTCTGAACCTTGCAATTAAGTGTCACTTTTGCGTCGGATTCGAAAATCTAGACTAACAGGAGAACGAACATACGGTGTCCGAGGCAGCACAAGACCCTTGGAGACAGGTCGGCCGGAGGACGATGTATTGAATCGCGACGCGATTTGTGTGTTCCATTGTCATTAAGAGGCTCTGAACCTTACAATTAACTGTAAGTTTTGCGTCGGATTCGAAAATCTAGACTCACAGAAGAACGACCATAAGGTGCCCGAGGCAGCAATAGACCCTTGGAGACAGTTCGGCCGGTGGACGATGTATTGAATCGCGACGCAATTTGTGTGTTCCATCGTCATTAACAGGCTCTAAACCTTACAATTAACTGTCAGTTTTGCGTCGGATTCGAAAATCTAGACTCACAGGAGATCGACCATAAGGTGCCCGAGGCAGCAATAGACCCTTGGAGACAGGTCGGCCGGAGGACGATGTATTGAATCGCGACGCGATTTGTGTGTTCCATCGTCATTAACAGGCTCTGAACCTTACAATTAACTGTCAGTTTTGCGTCGGATTCGAAAATCTAGACTCACAGGAGAACGACCATAAGGTGCCCGAGGCAGCACTAGACCCTTGGAGACAAGTCGGCTGGAGGACGATGTACTGAATCGCGACGCGATTTGTGTGTTCCATCGTCATTAACAGGCTCTGAACGTTACAATTAACTGTCAGTTTTGCGTCGGATTCGAAAATCTAGACTCACAGGAGATCGACCATAAGGTGCCCGAGGCAGCAACAGACCCTTGGAGACAGGTCGGCCGGAGGACGATGTATTGAATCGCGACGCAATTTGTGTGTTCCATCGTCATTAACAGGCTCTGAACCTTACAATTAACTGTCAGTTTTGCATCGGATTCGAAAATCTAGACTCACAGGAGATCGACCATAAGGTACCCGAGGCAGCAACAGACCCTTGGAGACAGGTCGGCCGGAGGACGATGTATTGAATCGCGACGCAATTTGTGTGTTCCATCGTCATTAACAGGCTCTGAACGTTACAATTAACTGTCAGTTTTGCGTCGGATTCGAAAATCTAGACTCACAGGAGAACGACCATAAGGTGCCCGAGGCAGCACTAGACCCTTGGAGACAAGTCGGCTGGAGGACGATGTATTGAATCGCGACGCAAATTGTGTGTTCCATCGTCATTAACAGGCTCTGAACCTTACAATTAACTGTCAGTTTTGCGTCGGATTCAAAAGTCTAGACTCACACGAGAACGACCATAAGGTGCCCGAGGCAGCGATAGACCCTTGGAGACAGGTCGGCCGGAGGACGATGTATTGAATCGCGACGCAATTTGTGTGTTCCATCGTCATTAACAGGCTCTGAACGTTACAATTAACTGTCAGGTTTGCGTCGGATTCGAAAATCTAGACTCACAGGAGATCGACCATACGGTGCCCGAGGCAGCAATAGACCCTTGGAGACAGTTCGGCCGGTGGACGATGTATTGAATCGCGACGCAATTCGTGTGTTCCATCGTCATTAACAGGCTCTAAACCTTACAATTAACTGTCAGTTTTGCGTCGGATTCGAAAATCTAGACTCACAGGAGATCGACCATAAGGTGCCCGAGGCAGCAATAGACCCTTGGAGACAGGTCGGCCGGAGGACGATGTATTGAATCGCGACGCGATTTGTGTGTTCCATCGTCATTAACAGGCTCTGAACGTTACAATTAACTGTCAGTTTTGCGTCGGATTCGAAAATCTAGACTCACAGGAGATCGACCATAAGGTGCCCGAGGCAGCAATAGACCCTTGGAGACAGGTCGGCCGGAGGACGATGTATTGAATCGCGACGGGATTTGTGTGTTCCATCGTCATTAACAGGCTCCGAACCTTACAATTAACTGTCAGTTTTGCGTCGGATTCGATAATCTAGACTCACAGGAGAACGACCATAAGGTGCCCGAGGCAGCACTAGACCCTTGGAAACAAGTCGGCTGGAGGACGATGTACTGAATCGCGACGCGATTTGTGTGTTCCATCGTCATTAACAGGCTCTGAACGTTACAATTAACTGTCAGTTTTGCGTCGGATTCGAAAATCTAGACTCACAGGAGATCGACCATAAGGTGCCCGAGGCAGCAATAGACCCTTGGAGACAGGTCGGCCGGAGGACGATGTATTGAATCGCGACGCGATTTTTGTGTTCCATTGTAATTAAGAGGCTCTGAACCTTACAATTAACTGTCAGTTTTGCGTCGGATTAGATAATCTAGACTCATAGGAGAACGACCATACGGTGTCCGAGGCAGCACTAGACCCTTGGAGACAAGTCGGCTGGAGGACGATGTATTGAATCGCGACGCAATTTGTGTGTTCCATCGTCATTAACAGACTCAGAACGTTACAATTAACTGTCAGTTTTGCGTCGGATTCGAAAATCTAGACTCACAGGAGATCGACCATAAGGTGCCCGAGGCAGCAATAGACCCTTGGAGACAGGTCGGCCGGAGGACGACGTATTGAATCGCGACGCGATTTGTGTGTTCCATTGTCATTAAGAGGCTCTGAACCTTACAATTAACTGTAAGTTTTGCGTCGGATTCGAAAATCTAGACTCACAGAAGAACGACCATAAGGTGCCCGAGGCAGCAATAGACCCTTGGAGACAAGTCGGCCGGAGGACGATGTATTGAATCGCGACGCAATTTGTGTGTTCCATCGTCATTAACAGGCTCTGAACCTTACAATTCACTGTCAGTTTTGCGTCGGATTCAAAAGTCTAGACTCACAGGAGAACGACCATAAGGTGCCCGAGGCAGCAATAGACCCTTGGAGACAAGTCGGCCGGAGGACGATGTATTGAATCGCGACGCTATTTGTGTGTTCCATCGTCATGAACAGGCTATGAACCTTACAATTAACTGTCAGTTTTGCGTCAGATTCGAAAATCTAGACTCACAGGAGATCGACCATTAGGTGCCCGAGGCAGCAATAGACCCTTGGAGGCAGATCGGCCGGAGGACGATGTATTGAATCGCGACGCGATTTGTGTGTTCCATTGTCATTAAGAGGCTCTGAACCTTACAATTAACTGTCAGTTTTGCGTCGGATTCGAAAATCTAGACTCACAGGAGAACGACCATAAGGTGTCCGAGGCAGCACTAGACCCTTGGAAACAGGTCGGCCGGAGGACGACGTATTGAATCGCGACGCGATTTTAGTGTTCCATTGTCATTAAGAGGCTCTGAACCTTACAATTAACTGTCAGTTTTGCTTCGGATTCGATAATCTAGACTCACAGGAGAACGACCATACGGTGTCCCAGGCAGCACTAGACCCTTGGAGACAAGTCGGCTGGAGGACGATGTATTGAATCGCGACGCAATTTGTGTGTTCCATCGTCATTAACAGACTAAGAACGTTACAATTAACTGTCAGTTTAGCGTCGGATTCGAAAATCTAGACTAACAGGAGAACGAACATACGGTGTCCGAGGCAGCACTAGACCCTTGGAGACAGTTCGGCCGGAGGACGATGTATTGAATCGCGACGCGATTTGTGTGTTCCATTGTCATTAACAGGCTCTGAACCTTACAATTAACTGTCAGTTTTGCGTCGGATTCGAAAATCTAGACTCACAGAAGAACGACCATAAGGTGCCCGAGGCAGCAATAGACCCTTGGAGACAGTTCGGCCGGTGGACGATGTATTCAATCGCGACGCAATTTGTGTGTTCCATCGTCATTAACAGGCTCTAAACCTTACAATTAACTGTCAGTTTTGCGTCGGATTCGAAAATCTAGACTCACAGGAGATCGACCATAAGGTGCCCGAGGCAGCAATAGACCCTTGGAGACAGGTCGGCCGGAGGACGATGTATTGAATCGCGACGCGATTTGTGTGTTCCATCGTCATTAACAGGCTCTGAACCTTACAATTAACTGTCAGTTTTGCGTCGGATTCGAAAATCTAGACTCACAGGAGAACGACCATAAGGTGCCCGAGGCAGCACTAGACCCTTGGAAACAAGTCGGCTGGAGGACGATGTACTGAATCGCGACGCGATTTGTGTGTTCCATCGTCATTAACAGGCTCTGAACGTTACAATTAACTGTCAGTTTTGTGTCGGATTCGAAAATCTAGACTCACAGGAGATCGACCATAAGGTGCCCGAGGCAGCAATAGACCCTTGGAGACAGGTCGGCCAGAGGACGATGTATTGAATCGCGACGGGATTTGTGTGTTCCATCGTCATTAACAGGCTCTGAACGTTACAATTAACTGTCAGTTTTGCATCGGATTCGAAAATCTAGACTCACAGGAGATCGACCATAAGGTACCCGAGGCAGCAACAGACCCTTGAAGACAGGTCGGCCGGAGGACGATGTATTGAATCGCGACGCAATTTGTGTGTTCCATCGTCATTAACAGGCTCTGAACCTTACAATTAACTGTCAGTTTTGCGTCGGATTCGAAAATCTAGACTCACAGGAGAACGACCATAAGGTGCCCGAGGCAGCATTAGACCCTTGGAGACAAGTCGGCTGGAGGACGATGTACTGAATCGCGACGCGATTTGTGTGTTCCATCGTCATTAACAGGCTCTGAACGTTACAATTAACTGTCAGTTTTGCCTCGGATTCGAAAATCTAGACTCACAGGAGATCGACCATAAGGTGCCCGAGGCAGCAATAGACCCTTGGAGACAGGTCGGCCGGAGGACGATGTATTGAATCGCGACGCAATTAGTGTGTTCCATTGTCATTAAGAGGCTCTGTAGCTTACAATTAACTGTCAGTTTTGCGTCGGATTCGAAAATCTACACTCACAGAAGAACGACCATAAGGTGCCCGAGGCAGCACTAGACCCTTGGAGACAAGTCGGTTGGAGGACGATGTATTGAATCGCGACGCGATTTGTGTGTTCCATCGTCATTAACAGGCTCTGAACGTTACAATTAACTCAGTTTTGCGTCGGATTCGAAAATCTAGACTCACAGGAGAACTACCATAAGGTGCCCGAGGCAGCAAAAGACCCTTGGAGACAGGTCGGCCGGAGGACGATGTATTGAATCGCGACGCAATTTGTGTGTTCCATTGTTATTAACAGGCTCTGAACGTTACAATTAACTGCGTCGGATTCGAAAATCTAGACTCACAGGAGATCGACCGTAAGGTGCCCGAGGCAGCAATAGACCCTTGGAGACAGGTCGGCCGGAGGACGATGTATTGAATCGCGACGCGATTTTTGTGTTCCATTGTCATTAAGAGGCTCCGAACCTTACAATTAACTGTCAGTTTTGCGTCGGATTCGATAATCTAGACTCACAGGAGAACGACCATACCGTGTCCGAGGCAGCACTACACCCTTGGAGACAAGTCGGCTGGAGGACGATGTATTGAATCGCGACGCAATTTGTGTGTTCCATCGTCATTAACAGGCTCAGAACGTTACAATTAACTGTCAGTTTTGCGTCGGATTCGAAAATCTAGACTCACAGGAGATCGACCATCAGGTGCCCGAGGCAGCAATAGACCCTTGGAGACAGGTCGGCCGGAGGACGACGTATTGAATCGCGACGCGATTTGTGTGTTCCATTGTCATTAACAGGCTCAGAACCTTACAATTAACTTTAAGTTTTGCGTCGGATTCGAAAATCTAGACTCACAGGAGAACGACCATAAGGTGTCCGAGGCAGAGCTAGACCCTTGGAGACAAGTCGGCTGGAGGACGATGTATTGAATCGCGACGCAATTTGTGTGTTCCATCATCATTAACAGGCTCTGAACGTTACAATTAACTGTCAGTTTTGCGTCGGATTCGAAAATCTAGACTCACAGGAGATCGACCATAAGGTGCCCGAGGCAGCAATTGTCCCTTGGAGACAGGTCGGCCGGAGGACGATGTATTGAATCGCGACGCGATTTGTGTGTTCCATTGTCATTAAGAGGCTCTGAACCTTGCAATTAAGTGTCACTTTTGCGTCGGATTCGAAAATCTAGACTAACAGGAGAACGAACATACGGTGTCCGAGGCAGCACAAGACCCTTGGAGACAGGTCGGCCGGAGGACGATGTATTGAATCGCGACGCGATTTGTGTGTTCCATTGTCATTAAGAGGCTCTGAACCTTACAATTAACTGTAAGTTTTGCGTCGGATTCGAAAATCTAGACTCACAGAAGAACGACCATAAGGTGCCCGAGGCAGCAATAGACCCTTGGAGACAGTTCGGCCGGTGGACGATGTATTGAATCGCGACGCAATTTGTGTGTTCCATCGTCATTAACAGGCTCTAAACCTTACAATTAACTGTCAGTTTTGCGTCGGATTCGAAAATCTAGACTCACAGGAGATCGACCATAAGGTGCCCGAGGCAGCAATAGACCCTTGGAGACAGGTCGGCCGGAGGACGATGTATTGAATCGCGACGCGATTTGTGTGTTCCATCGTCATTAACAGGCTCTGAACCTTACAATTAACTGTCAGTTTTGCGTCGGATTCGAAAATCTAGACTCACAGGAGAACGACCATAAGGTGCCCGAGGCAGCACTAGACCCTTGGAGACAAGTCGGCTGGAGGACGATGTACTGAATCGCGACGCGATTTGTGTGTTCCATCGTCATTAACAGGCTCTGAACGTTACAATTAACTGTCAGTTTTGCGTCGGATTCGAAAATCTAGACTCACAGGAGATCGACCATAAGGTGCCCGAGGCAGCAACAGACCCTTGGAGACAGGTCGGCCGGAGGACGATGTATTGAATCGCGACGCAATTTGTGTGTTCCATCGTCATTAACAGGCTCTGAACCTTACAATTAACTGTCAGTTTTGCATCGGATTCGAAAATCTAGACTCACAGGAGATCGACCATAAGGTACCCGAGGCAGCAACAGACCCTTGGAGACAGGTCGGCCGGAGGACGATGTATTGAATCGCGACGCAATTTGTGTGTTCCATCGTCATTAACAGGCTCTGAACCTTACAATTAACTGTCAGTTTTGCGTCGGATTCGAAAATCTAGACTCACAGGAGAACGACCATAAGGTGCCCGAGGCAGCACTAGACCCTTGGAGACAAGTCGGCTGGAGGACGATGTATTGAATCGCGACGCAAATTGTGTGTTCCATCGTCATTAACAGGCTCTGAACCTTACAATTAACTGTCAGTTTTGCGTCGGATTCAAAAGTCTAGACTCACACGAGAACGACCATAAGGTGCCCGAGGCAGCGATAGACCCTTGGAGACAGGTCGGCCGGAGGACGATGTATTGAATCGCGACGCAATTTGTGTGTTCCATCGTCATTAACAGGCTCTGAACGTTACAATTAACTGTCAGGTTTGCGTCGGATTCGAAAATCTAGACTCACAGGAGATCGACCATACGGTGCCCGAGGCAGCAATAGACCCTTGGAGACAGTTCGGCCGGTGGACGATGTATTGAATCGCGACGCAATTCGTGTGTTCCATCGTCATTAACAGGCTCTAAACCTTACAATTAACTGTCAGTTTTGCGTCGGATTCGAAAATCTAGACTCACAGGAGATCGACCATAAGGTGCCCGAGGCAGCAATAGACCCTTGGAGACAGGTCGGCCGGAGGACGATGTATTGAATCGCGACGCGATTTGTGTGTTCCATCGTCATTAACAGGCTCTGAACGTTACAATTAACTGTCAGTTTTGCGTCGGATTCGAAAATCTAGACTCACAGGAGATCGACCATAAGGTGCCCGAGGCAGCAATAGACCCTTGGAGACAGGTCGGCCGGAGGACGATGTATTGAATCGCGACGGGATTTGTGTGTTCCATCGTCATTAACAGGCTCCGAACCTTACAATTAACTGTCAGTTTTGCGTCGGATTCGATAATCTAGACTCACAGGAGAACGACCATAAGGTGCCCGAGGCAGCACTAGACCCTTGGAAACAAGTCGGCTGGAGGACGATGTACTGAATCGCGACGCGATTTGTGTGTTCCATCGTCATTAACAGGCTCTGAACGTTACAATTAACTGTCAGTTTTGCGTCGGATTCGAAAATCTAGACTCACAGGAGATCGACCATAAGGTGCCCGAGGCAGCAATAGACCCTTGGAGACAGGTCGGCCGGAGGACGATGTATTGAATCGCGACGCGATTTTTGTGTTCCATTGTAATTAAGAGGCTCTGAACCTTACAATTAACTGTCAGTTTTGCGTCGGATTAGATAATCTAGACTCATAGGAGAACGACCATACGGTGTCCGAGGCAGCACTAGACCCTTGGAGACAAGTCGGCTGGAGGACGATGTATTGAATCGCGACGCAATTTGTGTGTTCCATCGTCATTAACAGACTCAGAACGTTACAATTAACTGTCAGTTTTGCGTCGGATTCGAAAATCTAGACTCACAGGAGATCGACCATAAGGTGCCCGAGGCAGCAATAGACCCTTGGAGACAGGTCGGCCGGAGGACGACGTATTGAATCGCGACGCGATTTGTGTGTTCCATTGTCATTAAGAGGCTCTGAACCTTACAATTAACTGTAAGTTTTGCGTCGGATTCGAAAATCTAGACTCACAGAAGAACGACCATAAGGTGCCCGAGGCAGCAATAGACCCTTGGAGACAAGTCGGCCGGAGGACGATGTATTGAATCGCGACGCAATTTGTGTGTTCCATCGTCATTAACAGGCTCTGAACCTTACAATTCACTGTCAGTTTTGCGTCGGATTCAAAAGTCTAGACTCACAGGAGAACGACCATAAGGTGCCCGAGGCAGCAATAGACCCTTGGAGACAAGTCGGCCGGAGGACGATGTATTGAATCGCGACGCTATTTGTGTGTTCCATCGTCATGAACAGGCTATGAACCTTACAATTAACTGTCAGTTTTGCGTCAGATTCGAAAATCTAGACTCACAGGAGATCGACCATTAGGTGCCCGAGGCAGCAATAGACCCTTGGAGGCAGATCGGCCGGAGGACGATGTATTGAATCGCGACGCGATTTGTGTGTTCCATTGTCATTAAGAGGCTCTGAACCTTACAATTAACTGTCAGTTTTGCGTCGGATTCGAAAATCTAGACTCACAGGAGAACGACCATAAGGTGTCCGAGGCAGCACTAGACCCATGGAAACAGGTCGGCCGGAGGACGACGTATTGAATCGCGACGCGATTTTAGTGTTCCATTGTCATTAAGAGGCTCTGAACCTTACAATTAACTGTCAGTTTTGCTTCGGATTCGATAATCTAGACTCACAGGAGAACGACCATACGGTGTCCGAGGCAGCACTAGACCCTTGGAGACAAGTCGGCTGGAGGACGATGTATTGAATCGCGACGCAATTTGTGTGTTCCATCGTCATTAACAGACTCAGAACGTTACAATTAACTGTCAGTTTAGCGTCGGATTCGAAAATCTAGACTAACAGGAGAACGAACATACGGTGTCCGAGGCAGCACTAGACCCTTGGAGACAGTTCGGCCGGAGGACGATGTATTGAATCGCGACGCGATTTGTGTGTTCCATTGTCATTAACAGGCTCTGAACCTTACAATTAACTGTCAGTTTTGCGTCGGATTCGAAAATCTAGACTCACAGAAGAACGACCATAAGGTGCCCGAGGCAGCACTAGACCCTTGGAGGCAAGTCGGCTGGAGGACGATGTATTGAATCGCGACGCAAATTGTGTGTTCCATCGTCATTAACAGGCTCTGAACCTTACAATTAACTGTCAGTTTTGCGTCGGATTCAAAAGTCTAGACTCACAGGAGAACGACCATAAGGTGCCCGAGGCAGCAATAGACCCTTGGAGACAAGTCGGCCGGAGGACGATGTATTGAATCGCGACGCTATTTGTGTGTTCCATCGTCATGAACAGGCTCTGAACCTTACAATTAACTGTCAGTTTTGCGTCAGATTCGAAAATCTAGACTCACAGGAGATCGACCATTAGGTGCCCGAGGCAGCAATAGACCCTTGGAGGCAGATCGGCCGGAGGACGATGTATTGAATCGCGACGCGATTTGTGTGTTCCATTGTCATTAAGAGGCTCTGAACCTTACAATTAACTGTCAGTTTTGCGTCGGATTCGAAAATCTAGACTCACAGGAGAACGACCATAAGGTGTCCGAGGCAGCACTAGACCCTTGGAGACAAGTCGGCTGGAGGACGATGTATTGAATCGCGACGCAATTTGTGTGTTCCATCGTCATTAACAGGCTCTGAACGTTACAATTAACTGTCAGGTTTGCGCCGGATTCGAAAATCTAGACTCACAGGAGATCGACCATAAGGTGCCCGAGGCAGCAATAGACCCTTGGAGACAGTTCGGCCGGTGGACGATGTACTGAATCGCGACGCAATTTGTGTGTTCCATCGTCATTAACAGGCTCTAAACCTTACAATTAACTGTCAGTTTTGCGTCGGATTCGAAAATCTAGACTCACAGGAGATCGACCATAAGGTGCCCGAGGCAGCAATAGACCCTTGGAGACAGGTCGGCCGGAGGACGATGTATTGAATCGCGACGCGATTTGTGTGTTCCATCGTCATTAACAGGCTCTGAACGTTACAATTAACTGTCAGTTTTGCGTCGGATTCGAAAATCTAGACTCACAGGAGATCGACCATAAGGTGCCCGAGGCAGCAATAGACCCTTGGAGACAGGTCGGCCGGAGGACGATGTATTGAATCGCGACGGGATTTGTGTGTTCCATCGTCATTAACAGACTCTGTACGTTACAATTAACTGTCAGTTTTGCATCGGATTCGAAAATCTAGACTGACAGGAGATCGACCATAAGGTGCCCGAGGCAGCAATAGACCTTTGGAGACAGGTCGGCCGGAGGACGATGTATTGAATCGCGACGCAATTTGTGTGTTCCATCGTCATGAACAGGCTCTGAAACTTACAATTAACTGTCAGTTTTGCGTCAGATTCGAAAATCTAGACTCACAGGAGATCGACTATAAGGTGCCCGAGGCAGCAATAGACCCTTGGAGACAGGTCGGCCGGAGGACGATGTATTGAATCGCGACGCGATTTGTGTGTTCCATTGTCATTAAGAGGCTCTGAACCTTACAATTAACTGTCAATTTTGCGTCGGATTCGAAAATCTAGACTCACAGAAGAACGACCATAAGGTGCCCGAGGCAGCACTAGACCCTTGGAGACAAGTCGGCTGGAGGACGATGTATTGAATCGCGACGCAAATTGTGTGTTCCATCGTCATTAACAGGCTCTGAACCTTACAATTAACTGTCAGTTTTGCGTCGGATTCAAAAGTCTAGACTCACACGAGAACGACCATAAGGTGCCCGAGGCAGCAATAGACCCTTGGAGACAGGTCGGCCGGAGGACGATGTATTGAATCGCGACGCAATTTGTGTGTTCCATCGTCATTAACAGGCTCTGAACGTTACAATTAACTGTCAGGTTTGCGTCGGATTCGAAAATCCAGACTCACAGGAGATCGACCATAAGGTGCCCGAGGCAGCAATAGACCCTTGGAGACAGTTCGGCCGGTGGACGATGTATTGAATCGCGACGCAATTTGTGTGTTCCATCGTCATTAACAGGCTCTATACCTTACAATTAACTGTCAGTTTTGCGTCGGATTCGAAAATCTAGACTCACAGGAGATCGACCATAAGGTGCCCGAGGCAGCAATAGACCCTTGGAGACAGGTCGGCCGGAGGACGATGTATTGAATCGCGACGCGATTTGTGTGTTCCATCGTCATTAACAGGCTATGAACGTTACAATTAACTGTCAGTTTTGCGTCGGATTCGAAAATCTAGACTCACAGGAGATCGACCATAAGGTGCCCGAGGCAGCAATAGACCCTTGGAGACAGGTCGGCCGGAGGACGACGTATTGAATCGCGACGCGATTTTTGTGTTCCATTGTCATTAAGAGGCTCTGAACCTTACAATTAACTGTCAGTTTTGCGTCGGATTCGATAATCTAGACTCACAGGAGAACGACCATACGGTGTCCGAGGCAGCACTAGACCGTTGGAGACAAGTCGGCTGGAGGACGATGTATTGAATCGCGACGCAATTTGTGTGTTCCATCGTCATTAACAGACTCAGAACGTTACAATTAACTGTCAGTTTTGCGTCGGATTCGAAAATCTAGACTCACAGGAGATCGACCATAAGGTGCCCGAGGCAGCAATAGACCCTTGGAGACAGGTCGGCCGGAGGACGACGTATTGAATCGCGACGCGATTTGTGTGTTCCATTGTCATTAAGAGGCTCTGAACCTTACAATTAACTGTTAGTTTTGCGTCAGATTCGAAAATCTAGACTCACAGAAGAACGACCATAAGGTGCCCGAGGCAGCACTAGACCCTTGGAGACAAGTCGGCTGGAGGACGATGTATTGAATCGCGACGCAATTTGTGTGTTCCATCGTCATTAACAGGCTCTGAACCTTACAATTCACTGTCAGTTTTGCGTCGGATTCAAAAGTCTAGACTCACAGGAGAACGACCATAAGGTGCCCGAGGCAGCAATAGATCCTTGGAGACAAGTCGGCCGGAGGACGATGTATTGAATCGCGACGCTATTTGTGTGTTCCATCGTCATGAACAGGCTCTGAACCTTACAATTAACTGTCAGTTTTGCGTCAGATTCGAAAATCTAGACTCACAGGAGATCGACCATTAGGTGCCCGAGGCAGCAATAGACCCTTGGAGGCAGATCGGCCGGAGGACGATGTATTGAATCGCGACGCGATTTGTGTGTTCCATTGTCATTAAGAGGCTCTGAACCTTACAATTAACTGTCAGTTTTGCGTCGGATTCGAAAATCTAGACTCACAGGAGAACGACCATAAGGTGTCCGAGGCAGCACTAGACCCTTGGAGACAAGTCGGCTGGAGGACGATGTATTGAATCGCGACGCAATTTGTGTGTTCCATCGTCATTAACAGGCTCTGAACGTTACAATTAACTGTCAGGTTTGCGTCGGATTCGAAAATCTAGACTCACAGGAGATCGACCATAAGGTGCCCGAGGCAGCAATAGACCCTTGGAGACAGTTCGGCCGGTGGACGATGTACTGAATCGCGACGCAATTTGTGTGTTCCATCGTCATTAACAGGCTCTAAACCTTACAATTAACTGTCAGTTCTGCGTCGGATTCGAAAATCTAGACTCACAGGAGATCGACCATAAGGTGCCCGAGGCAGCAATAGACCCTTGGAGACAGGTCGGCCGGAGGACGATGTATTGAATCGCGACGCGATTTGTGTGTTCCATCGTCATTAACAGGCTCTGAACGTTACAATTAACTGTCAGTTTTGCGTCGGATTCGAAAATTTAGACTCACAGGAGATCGACCATAAGGTGCCCGAGGCAGCAATAGACCCTTGGAGACAGGTCGGCCGGAGGACGATGTATTGAATCGCGACGGGATTTGTGTGTTCCATCGTCATTAACAGACTCTGTACGTTACAATTAACTGTCAGTTTTGCATCGGATTCGAAAATCTAGACTGACAGGAGATCGACCATAAGGTGCCCGAGGCAGCAATAGACCTTTGGAGACAGGTCGGCCGGAGGACGATGTATTGAATCGCGACGCAATTTGTGTGTTCCATCGTCATTAACAGGCTCTGAAACTTACAATTCACTGTCAGTTTTGCGTCAGATTCGAAAATCTAGACTCACAGGAGATCGACCATAAGGTGCCCGAGGCAGCAATAGACCCTTGGAGGCAGGTCGGCCGGAGGACGATGTATTGAATCGCGACGCGATTTGTGTGTTCCATTGTCATTAAGAGGCTCTGAACCTTACAATTAACTGTCAGTTTTGCGTCGGATTCGAAAATCTAGACTCACAGGAGAACGACCATAAGCTGTCCGAGGCAGCACTAGACCCTTGGAGACAAGTCGGCTGGAGGACGATGTATTGAATCGCGACGCGATTTGTGTGTTCCATTGTCATTAAGAGGCTCTGAACCTTGCAATTAACTGTCCGTTTTGCGTCGGATTCGAAAATCTAGACTAACAGGAGAACGAACATACGGTGTCCGAGGCAGCACTAGACCCTTGGAGACAGTTCGGCCGGAGGACGATGTATTGAATCGCGACGCGATTTGTGTGTTCCATTGTCATTAAGAGGCTCTGAACCTTACAATTAACTGTCAGTTTTGCGTCGGATTCGAAAATCTAGACTCACAGAAGAACGACCATAAGGTGCCCGAGGCAGCACTAGACCCTTGGAGACAAGTCGGCTGGAGGACGATGTATTGAATCGCGACGCAAATTGTGTGTTCCATCGTCATTAACAGGCTCTGAACCTTACAATTAACTGTCAGTTTTGCGTCGGATTCAAAAGTCTAGACTCACACGAGAACGACCATAAGGTGCCCGAGGCAGCAATAGACCCTTGGAGACAGGTCGGCCGGAGGACGATGTATTGAATGCTGACGCAATTTGTGTGTTCCATTGTCATTAAGAGGCTCTGTACCTTACAATTAACTGTCAGTATTGCGTCGGATTCGAAAATCTACACTCACAGAAGAACGACCATAAGGGGCCCGAGGCAGCACTAGACCCTTGGAGACAAGTCGGTTGGAGGACGATGTATTGAATCGCAACGAAATTTGTGTGTTCCATCGTCATTAACAGGCTCTGAACGTTACAATTAACTGTCAGTTTTGCGTCGGATTCGAAAATCTAGACTCACAGGAGAACGACCATAAGGTGCCCGAGGCAGCAATAGACCCTTGGAGACAGGTCGGCCGGAGGACGATGTATTGAATCGCGACGCAATTTGTGTGTTCCATCGTCATTAACAGGCTCTGAGCGTTACAATTAACTGTCAGTTTTGCGTCAGATTCGAAAATCTAAACTCACAGGAGATTGACCATAAGGTGCCCGAGGCAGCAATAGACCCTTGGAGACAGGTCGGCCGGAGGACGATGTATTGAATCGCGACGCGATTTGTGTGTTCCATTGTCATTAAGAGGCTCTGAACCTTACAATTAACTGTCAGTTTTGCGTCGGATTCGATAATCTAGACTCACAGGAGAACGACCATACGGTGTCCGAGGCAGCACTAGACCCTTGGAGACAAGTCGGCTGGAGGACGATGTAGTGAATCGCGACGCAATTTGTGTGTTCCATCGTCATTAACAGGCTCAGAACGTTACAATTAACTGTCAGTTTTGCGTCGGATTGGAAAATCTAGACTCACAGGAGATCGACCATAAGGTGCCCGAGGCAGCAATAGACCCTTGGAGACAGGTCGGCCGGAGGACGGTGTATTGAATCGCGACGCAATTTGTGTGTTCCATTGTCATTAAGAGGCTCTGAACGTTACAATTAACTGTCAGTTTTGCGTCGAATTCGAAAATCTAGACTCACAGGAGATCGACCATAAGGTGCCCGAGGCAGCAATAGACCCTTGGAGACAGGTCGGCCGGAGGACGATGTATTGAATCGCGACGCAATTTGTGTGTTCCATTGTCATTAAGAGGCTCTGAACCTTACAATTAACTGTCAGTTTTGCGTCGGATTCGAAAATCTAGACACACACAAGAACGACCATAAGGTGCCCGAGGCGGCACTAGACCCTTGGAGACAAGTCGGTTGGAGGACGATGTATTGAATCGCGACGCGATTTGTGTGTTCCATCGTCATTAACAGGCTCTGAACGTTACAATTAACTGTCAGTTTTGCGTCGGATTCGAAAATCTAGACTCACAGGAGAACGACCATAAGGTGCCCGAGGCAGCAAAAGACCCTTGGAGACAGGTCGGCCGGAGGACGATGTATTGAATCGCGACGCGATTTGTGTGTTCCATTGTCATTAAGAGCCTCTGAACCTTACAATTAACTGTACGTTTTGCGTCAGATTCGAAAATCTAGACTCACAGGAGATCGACCATAAGGTGCCCGAGGCAGCAATAGACCCTTGGAGGCAGGTCGGCCGGAGGACGATGTATTGAATCGCGACGCGATTTGTGTGTTCCATTGTCATTAAGAGGCTCTGAACCTTACAATTAACTGTCAGTTTTGCGTCGGATTCGAAAATCTAGACTCACAGGAGGACGAACATAAGGGTCCGAGGCAGCACTAGACCCTTGGAGACAAGTCGGCTGGTGGACGATGTATTGAATCGCGACGCAATTTGTGTGTTCCATCGTCATTAACAGGCTCTGAACGTTACAATTAACTGTCAGTTTTGCGTCGGATTCGAAAATCTAGACTCACAGGAGATCGACCATAAGGTGCCCGAGGCAGCAATTGACCCTTGGAGACAGGTCGGCCGGAGGACGATGTATTGAATCGCGACGGAATTTGTGTGTTCCATCGTCATTAACAGGCTCTGAACCTTACAATTAACTGTCAGTTTTGCGTCGGATTCGAAAATCTACACTCACAGGAGAACGACCATCAGGTGCCCGAGGCAGCACTAGACCCTTGGAAACAAGTCGGCTGGAGGACGATGTACTGAATCGCGACGCGTTTTGTGTGTTCCATCGTCATTAACAGTGTCTGAACGTTACAATTAACTGCGTCGGATTGGAAAATCTAGACTCACAGGAGATCGACCATAAGGTGCCCGAGGCAGCAATAGACCCTTGGAGACAGGTCGGCCGGAGGACGATGTATTGAATCGCGACGCAATTTGTGTGTTCCATCGTCATTAACAGGCTCTGAACGTTACAATTAACAGTCAGTTTTGCGTTGGATTCGAAAATCTAGACTCACAGGAGATCGACCATAAAGTGCCCGAGGCAGCAATAGACCCTTGGAGGCAGGTCGGCCGGAGGACGATGTATTGAATCGCGACGCGATTTGTGTGTTCCATTGTCATTAAGAGGCTCTGAACGTTACAATTAACTGTCAGTTTTGCGTCGGATTCGAAAATCTAGACTCACAGGAAAACGACCATAAGGTGTCCGTGGCAGCACTAGACCCTTGGAGACAAGTCGGCTGGAGGACGATGTATTGAATCGCGACGGGATTTGTGTGTTCCATCGTCTTTAACAGGCTCTGAACGTTACAATTAACTGTCAGTTTTACGTCGGATTCGAAAATCTAGACTCACAGGAGATCGACCATAAGGTGCCCGAGGCAGCAATAGACCCTTGGAGACAGGTCGGCCGGAGGACGATGTATTGAATCGCGACGCTATTTGTGTGTTCCATTGTCATTAAGAGGCTCTGAACGTTACAATTAACTGTCAGTTTTGCGTCGGATTCGAAAATCTAGACTCACAGGAGAACGACCATAAGGTGTCCGAGGCAGCACTAGACCCATGGAGACAAGTCGGCTGGAGGACGATGTATTGATTCGCGACGCGATTTGTGTGTTCCATCGTCATTAACAGGCTCTGAACGTTACAATTAACTACGTCGGATTCGAAAATCTAGACTCACAGGAGATCGGCCATAAGGTGCCCGAGGCAGCAATAGACCCTTGGAGACAGGTCGGCCGGAGGACGATGTATTGAATCGCGACGCGATTTGTGTGTTCCATTGTCATTAAGAGGCTCTGAACCTTGCAATTAACTGTCAGTTTTGCGTCGGATTCGAAAATCTAGACTCACAGGAGAACGACCATACGGTGTCCGAGGCAGCACTAGACCCTTGGAGACAAGTCGGCTGGAGGACGATGTATTGAATCGCGACGCAAATTGTGTGTTCCATCGTCATTAACAGGCTCTGAACCTTACAATTAACTGTCAGTTTTGCGTCGGATTCAAAAGTCTAGACTCACACGAGAACGACCATAAGGTGCCCGAGGCAGCGATAGACCCTTGGAGACAGGTCGGCCGGAGGACGATGTATTGAATCGCGACGCAATTTGTGTGTTCCATCGTCATTAACAGGCTCTGAACGTTACAATTAACTGTCAGGTTTGCGTCGGATTCGAAAATCTAGACTCACAGGAGATCGACCATAAGGTGCCCGAGGCAGCAATAGACCCTTGGAGACAGTTCGGCCGGTGGACGATGTATTGAATCGCGACGCAATTTGTGTGTTCCATCGTCATTAACAGGCTCTAAACCTTACAATTAACTGTCAGTTTTGCGTCGGATTCGAAAATCTAGACTCACAGGAGATCGACCATAAGGTGCCCGAGGCAGCAATAGACCCTTGGAGACAGGTCGGCCGGAGGACGATGTATTGAATCGCGACGCGATTTGTGTGTTCCATCGTCATTAACAGGCTCTGAACGTTACAATTAACTGTCAGTTTTGCGTCGGATTCGAAAATCTAGACTCACAGGAGATCGACCATAAGGTGCCCGAGGCAGCAATAGACCCTTGGAGACAGGTCGGCCGGAGGACGATGTATTGAATCGCGACGGGATTTGTGTGTTCCATCGTCATTAACAGGCTCCGAACCTTACAATTAACTGTCAGTTTTGCATCGGATTCGAAAATCTAGACTGACAGGAGATCGACCATAAGGTGCCCGAGGTAGCAATAGACCTTTGGAGACAGGTCGGCCGGAGGACGATGTACTGAATCGCGACGCAATTTGTGTGTTCCATCGTCATGAACAGGCTCTGAACCTTACAATTAACTGTCAGTTTTGCGTCAGATTCGAAAATCTAGACTCACAGGAGATCGACCATAAGGTGCCCGAGGCAGCAATAGACCCTTGGAGGCAGGTCGGCCGGAGGACGATGTATTGAATCGCGACGCGATTTGTGTGTTCCATTGTCATTAAGAGGCTCTGAACGTTACAATTAACTGTCAGTTTTGCGTCGGATTCGAAAATCTAGACTCACAGGAGAACGACCATAAGGTGTCCGAGGCAGCACTAGACCCTTGGAGACAAGTCGGCTGGAGGACGATGTATTGAATCGCGACGCAATTTGTGTGTTCCATCGTCATTAACAGGCTCTGAACGTTACAATTAACTGTCAGTTTTGCGTCGGATTCGAAAATCTAGACTCACAGGAGATCGACCATAAGGTGCCCGAGGCAGCAATTGACCCTTGGAGACAGGTCGGCCGGAGGACGATGTATTGAATCTCGACGCAATTTGTGTGTTCCATCGTCATTAACAGGCTCTGAACCTTACAATTAACTGTCAGTTTTGCGTCGGATTCGAAAATCTAGACTCACAGGAGAACGACCATCAGGTGCCCGAGGCAGCACTAGACCCTTGGAGACAAGTCGGCTGGAGGACGATGTACTGAATCGCGACGCGATTTGTGTGTTCCATCGTCATTAACAGGCTCTGAACCTTCCAATTAACTGTCAGTTTTGCGTCGGATTCGAAAATCTAGACTCACAGGAGAACGACCATAAGGTGTCCGAGGCAGCACTAGACCCATGGAGACAAGTCGGCTGGAGGACGATGTATTGATTCGCGACGCGATGTGTGTGTTCCATCGTCATTAACAGGCTCTGAACGTTACAATTAACTACGTCGGATTCGAAAATCTAGACTCACAGGAGATCGGCCATAAGGTGCCCGAGGCAGCAATAGACCCTTGGAGACAGGTCGGCCGGAGGACGATGTATTGAATCGCGACGCGATTTGTGTGTTCCATTGTCATTAAGAGGCTCTGAACGTTACAATTAACTGTCAGTTTTGCGTCGGATTCGAAAATCTAGACTCACAGGAGATCGACCATAAGGCGCCCGAGGCAGCAATAGACCCTTGGAGACAGGTCGGCTGGAGGACGATGTATTGAATCGCGACGCAATTTGTGTGTTCCATCGTCATTAACAGGCTCTGAACCTTACAATTAACTGTCAGTTTTGCGTCGGATTCGAAAATCTAGACTCACAGGAGATCGACCATAAGGTGCCCGAGGCAGCAATTGACCCTTGGAGACAGCTCGGCCGGAGGACGATGTATTGAATCGCGACGCGATTTGTGTGTTCCATTGTCATTAAGAGGCTCTGAACCTTGCAATTAACTGTCAGTTTTGCGTCGGATTCGAAAATCTAGACTCACAGGAGAACGACCATACGGTGTCCGAGGCAGCACTAGACCCTTGGAGACAAGTCGGCTGGAGGACGATGTATTGAATCGCGACGCAAATTGTGTGTTCCATCGTCATTAACAGGCTCTGAACCTTACAATTAACTGTCAGTTTTGCGTCGGATTCAAAAGTCTAGACTCACACGAGAACGACCATAAGGTGCCCGAGGCAGCGATAGACCCTTGGAGACAGGTCGGCCGGAGGACGATGTATTGAATCGCGACGCAATTTGTGTGTTCCATCGTCATTAACAGGCTCTGAACGTTACAATTAACTGTCAGGTTTGCGTCGGATTCGAAAATCTAGACTCACAGGAGATCGACCATAAGGTGCCCGAGGCAGCAATAGACCCTTGGAGACAGTTCGGCCGGTGGACGATGTATTGAATCGCGACGCAATTTGTGTGTTCCATCGTCATTAACAGGCTCTAAACCTTACAATTAACTGTCAGTTTTGCGTCGGATTCGAAAATCTAGACTCACAGGAGATCGACCATAAGGTGCCCGAGGCAGCAATAGACCCTTGGAGACAGGTCGGCCGGAGGACGATGTATTGAATCGCGACGCGATTTGTGTGTTCCATCGTCATTAACAGGCTCTGAACGTTACAATTAACTGTCAGTTTTGCGTCGGATTCGAAAATCTAGACTCACAGGAGATCGACCATAAGGTGCCCGAGGCAGCAATAGACCCTTGGAGACAGGTCGGCCGGAGGACGATGTATTGAATCGCGACGGGATTTGTGTGTTCCATCGTCATTAACAGGCTCCGAACCTTACAATTAACTGTCAGTTTTGCATCGGATTCGAAAATCTAGACTGACAGGAGATCGACCATAAGGTGCCCGAGGTAGCAATAGACCTTTGGAGACAGGTCGGCCGGAGGACGATGTACTGAATCGCGACGCAATTTGTGTGTTCCATCGTCATGAACAGGCTCTGAACCTTACAATTAACTGTCAGTTTTGCGTCAGATTCGAAAATCTAGACTCACAGGAGATCGACCATAAGGTGCCCGAGGCAGCAATAGACCCTTGGAGGCAGGTCGGCCGGAGGACGATGTATTGAATCGCGACGCGATTTGTGTGTTCCATTGTCATTAAGAGGCTCTGAACGTTACAATTAACTGTCAGTTTTGCGTCGGATTCGAAAATCTAGACTCACAGGAGAACGACCATAAGGTGTCCGAGGCAGCACTAGACCCTTGGAGACAAGTCGGCTGGAGGACGATGTATTGAATCGCGACGCAATTTGTGTGTTCCATCGTCATTAACAGGCTCTGAACGTTACAATTAACTGTCAGTTTTGCGTCGGATTCGAAAATCTAGACTCACAGGAGATCGACCATAAGGTGCCCGAGGCAGCAATTGACCCTTGGAGACAGGTCGGCCGGAGGACGATGTATTGAATCTCGACGCAATTTGTGTGTTCCATCGTCATTAACAGGCTCTGAACCTTACAATTAACTGTCAGTTTTGCGTCGGATTCGAAAATCTAGACTCACAGGAGAACGACCATCAGGTGCCCGAGGCAGCACTAGACCCTTGGAGACAAGTCGGCTGGAGGACGATGTACTGAATCGCGACGCGTTTTGTGTGTTCCATCGTCATTAACAGTGTCTGAACGTTACAATTAACTGCGTCGGATTCGAAAATCTAGACTCACAGGAGATCGACCATAAGGTGCCCGAGGCAGCAAAAGACCCTTGGAGACAGGTCGGCCGGAGGACGATGTATTGAATCGCGACGCGATTTGTGTGTTCCATTGTCATTAAGAGGCTCTGAACCTTACAATTAACTGTCAGTATTGCGTCGGATTCGAAAATCTACACTCACAGAAGAACGACCATAAGGGGCCCAAGGCAGCACTAGACCCTTGGAGACAAGTCGGTTGGAGGACGATATATTGAATCGCGACGCAATTTGTGTGTTCCATCGTCATTAACAGGCTCTGAACGTTACAATTAACTGTCAGTTTTGCGTCGGATTCGAAAATCTAGACTCAAAGGAGAACGACCATAAGGTGCCCGAGGCAGCAAAAGACCCTTGGAGACAGGTCGGCCGGAGGACGATGTATTGGTTACGCGACGCAATTTGTGTGTTCCATCGTCATTAACAGGCTCTGAGCGTTACAATTAACTGTCAGTTTTGCGTCGGATTCGATAATCTAGACTCACAGGAGAACGACCATACGGTGTCCGAGGCAGCACTAGACCCTTGGAGACAAGTCGGCTGGAGGACGATGTATTGAATCGCGACGCAATTTGTGTGTTCCATCGTCATTAACAGGCTCAGAACGTTACAATTAACTGTCAGTTTTGCGTCGGATTGGAAAATCTAGACTCACAGGAGATCGACCAAAAGGTTGCCGAGGCAGCAATGGACCCTTGGAGACAGATCGGCCGGAGGACGATGTATTGAATCGCGACGCAATTTGTGTGTTCCATTGTCATTAAGAGGCTCTGAACGTTACAATTAACTGTCAGTTTTGCGTCGGATTCGAAAATCTAGACTCACAGGAGATCGACCATAAGGTGCCTGAGGCAGCAATAGACCCTTGGAGACAGGTCGGCCGGAGGACGATGTATTGAATCGCGACGCAATTTGTGTGTTCCATTGTCATTAAGAGGCTCTGAACCTTACAATTAACTGTCAGTTTTGCGTCGGATTCGAAAATGTAGACTCACACAAGAACGACCATAAGGTGCCCGAGGCGGCACTAGACCCTTGGAGACAAGTCTGTTGGAGGACGATGTATTGAATCGCGACGCGATTTGTGTGTTCCATCGTCATTAACAGGCTCTGAACGTTACAATTAACTGTCAGTTTTGCGTCGGATTCGAAAATCTAGACTCACAGGAGAACGACCATAAGGTGCCCGAGGCAGCAAAAGACCCTTGGAGACAGGTCGGCCGGAGGACGATGTATTGAATCGCGACGCGATTTGTGTGTTCCATTGTCATTAAGAGGCTCTGAACCTTGCAATTAACTGTCAGTTTTGCTTCGGATTCGAAAATCTTGACTCACAGGAGAACGAACATACGGTGTCCGAGGCAGAACTAGACCCTTGGAGACAAGTCGGCTGGAGGACGATGTATTGAATCGCGACGCGATTTGTGTGTTCCATTGTCATTAAGAGGCTCTGAACCTTACAATTAACTGTAAGTTTTGCGTCGGATTCGAAAATCTAGACTCACAGAAGAACGACCATAAGGTGCCCGAGGCAGCACTAGACCCTTGGAGACAAGTCGGCTGGAGGACGATGTATTGAATCGCGACGCGATTTGTGTGTTCCATCGTTATTAACAGGCTCTGAACGTTACAATTAACTGTCAGTTTTGTGTCGGATTCGAAAATCTAGACTAACAGGAGATCGACCATAAGGTGCCCGAGGCAGCAATAGACCCTTGGAGACAGGTCGGCCGGAGGACGATGTATTGAATCGCGACGGGATTTGTGTGTTCCATCGTCATTAACAGGCTCTGAACGTTACAATTAACTGTCAGTTTTGCATCGGATTCGAAAATCTAGACTCACAGGAGATCGACCATACGGTACCCGAGGCAGCAATAGACCCTTGGAGACAGGTCGGCCGGAGGACGATGTATTGAATCGCGACGCGATTTGTGTGTTCCATTGTCATTAAGAGGCTCTGAACCTTACAATTAACTGTCAGTATTGCGTCGGATTCGAAAATCTACACTCACAGAAGAACGACCATAAGGGGCCCAAGGCAGCACTAGACCCTTGGAGACAAGTCGGTTGGAGGACGATATATTGAATCGCGACGCAATTTGTGTGTTCCATCGTCATTAACAGGCTCTGAACGTTACAATTAACTGTCAGTTTTGCGTCGGATTCGAAAATCTAGACTCAAAGGAGAACGACCATAAGGTGCCCGAGGCAGCAAAAGACCCTTGGAGACAGGTCGGCCGGAGGACGATGTATTGATTCGCGACGCAATTTGTGTGTTCCATCGTCATTAACAGGCTCTGAGCGTTACAATTAACTGTCAGTTTTGCGTCGGATTCGATAATCTAGACTCACAGGAGAACGACCATACGGTGTCCGAGGCAGCACTAGACCCTTGGAGACAAGTCGGCTGGAGGACGATGTATTGAATCGCGACGCAATTTGTGTGTTCCATCGTCATTAACAGGCTCAGAACGTTACAATTAACTGTCAGTTTTGCGTCGGATTGGAAAATCTAGACTCACAGGAGATCGACCAAAAGGTTGCCGAGGCAGCAATGGACCCTTGGAGACAGATCGGCCGGAGGACGATGTATTGAATCGCGACGCAATTTGTGTGTTCCATTGTCATTAAGAGGCTCTGAACGTTACAATTAACTGTCAGTTTTGCGTCGGATTCGAAAATCTAGACTCACAGGAGATCGACCATAAGGTGCCTGAGGCAGCAATAGACCCTTGGAGACAGGTCGGCCGGAGGACGATGTATTGAATCGCGACGCAATTTGTGTGTTCCATTGTCATTAAGAGGCTCTGAACCTTACAATTAACTGTCAGTTTTGCGTCGGATTCGAAAATGTAGACTCACACAAGAACGACCATAAGGTGCCCGAGGCGGCACTAGACCCTTGGAGACAAGTCTGTTGGAGGACGATGTATTGAATCGCGACGCGATTTGTGTGTTCCATCGTCATTAACAGGCTCTGAACGTTACAATTAACTGTCAGTTTTGCGTCGGATTCGAAAATCTAGACTCACAGGAGAACGACCATAAGGCGCCCGAGGCAGCAAAAGACCCTTGGAGACAGGTCGGCCGGAGGACGATGTATTGAATCGCGACGCGATTTGTGTGTTCCATTGTCATTAAGAGGCTCTGAACCTTGCAATTAACTGTCAGTTTTGCTTCGGATTCGAAAATCTTGACTCACAGGAGAACGAACATACGGTGTCCGAGGCAGAACTAGACCCTTGGAGACAAGTCGGCTGGAGGACGATGTATTGAATCGCGACGCGATTTGTGTGTTCCATTGTCATTAAGAGGCTCTGAACCTTACAATTAACTGTAAGTTTTGCGTCGGATTCGAAAATCTAGACTCACAGAAGAACGACCATAAGGTGCCCGAGGCAGCACTAGACCCTTGGAGACAAGTCGGCTGGAGGACGATGTATTGAATCGCGACGCGATTTGTGTGTTCCATCGTTATTAACAGGCTCTGAACGTTACAATTAACTGTCAGTTTTGTGTCGGATTCGAAAATCTAGACTAACAGGAGATCGACCATAAGGTGCCCGAGGCAGCAATAGACCCTTGGAGACAGGTCGGCCGGAGGACGATGTATTGAATCGCGACGGGATTTGTGTGTTCCATCGTCATTAACAGGCTCTGAACGTTACAATTAACTGTCAGTTTTGCATCGGATTCGAAAATCTAGACTCACAGGAGATCGACCATACGGTACCCGAGGCAGCAATAGACCCTTGGAGACAGGTCGGCCGGAGGACGATGTATTGAATCGCGACGCAATTTGTGTGTTCCATCGTCATTAACAGGCTCTGAACCTTACAATTAACTGTCATTTTTGCGTCGGATTCGAAAATCTACACTCACAGGAGAACGACCATAAGGTGCCCGAGGCAGCAATAGACCCTTGGATACAGGTCGGCCGGAGGACGATGTATTGAATCGCGACGCAATTTGTGTGTTCCATTGTCATTAAGAGGCTCTGAACCTTACGATTAACTGTCAGTTTTGCGTCGCATTCGAAAATCTAGACTCACAGGAGAACGACCATAAGGTGTCCGAGGCAGCAATAGACCCTTGGAGCAAGTCGGCTGGAGGACGATGTATTGAATCGCAACGCGATTTGTGTGTTCCATCGTCATTAACAGGCTCTGAACGTTACAATTTACTGTCAGTTTTGCGTCGGATTCGAAAATCTAGACTCACAGGAGAACGACCATAAGGTGCCCGAGGCAGCAATAGACCCTTGGAGACAGGTCGGCCGGAGGACGGTGTATTGAATCGCGACGCAATTTGTGTGTTCCATCGTCATTAACAGGCTCTGAACCTTACAATTAACTGTCAGTTTTGCGTCGGATTCGAAAATCTAGACTCACAGGAGATCGACCATAAGGTGCCCGAGGCAGCAATAGACCCTTGGAGACAGGTCGGCCGGAGGACGATGTATTGAATCGCGACGCAATTTGTGTGTTCCATTGTCATTAAGAGGCTCTGAACCTTACGATTAACTGTCAGTTTTGCGTCGCATTCGAAAATCTAGACTCACAGGAGAACGACCATGAGGTGTCCGAGGCAGCAATAGACCCTTGGAGCAAGTCGGCTGGAGGACGATGTATTGAATCGCAACGCGATTTGTGTGTTCCATCGTCATTAACAGGCTCTGAACGTTACAATTTACTGTCAGTTTTGCGTCGGATTCGAAAATCTAGACTCACAGGAGAACGACCATAAGGTGCCCGAGGCAGCAATAGACCCTTGGAGACAGGTCGGCCGGAGGACGATGTATTGAATCGCGACGGGATTTGTGTGTTCCATCGTCATTAACAGGCTCTGAACCTTACAATTTACTGTCAGTTTTGCGTCGGATTCGAAAATCTAGACTCACAGGAGAACGACCATAAAGTGCCCGAGGCAGCACTAGACCCTTGGAGACAAGTCGGTTGGAGGACGATGTATTGAATCGCGACGCAATTTGTGTGTTCCATTGTCATTAAGAGGCTCTGAACCTTACGATTAACTGTCAGTTTTGCGTCGGATTCGAAAATCTAGACTCACAGGAGAACGACCATAAGGTGTCCGAGGCAGCACTAGCCGCTTGGGGACAAGTCGGCTGGAGGACGATGTTTTGAATCGCGACGCAATTTGTGTGTTCCATCGTCATTAACAGGCTCTGAACGTTACAATTAACTGTCAGTTTTGCGTCGGATTCGAAAATCTAGACTCACAGGAGAACGACCATAAGGTGCCCGAGGCAGCAATAGACCCTTGGATACAGGTCGGCCGGAGGACGATGTATTGAATCGCGACGCAATTTGTGTGTTCCATTGTCATTAAGAGGCTCTGAACCTTACGATTAACTGTCAGTTTTGCGTCGCATTCGCAAATCTAGACTCACAGGAGAACGACCATAAGGTGTCCGAGGCAGCAATAGACCCTTGGAGCAAGTCGGCTGGAGGACGATGTATTGAATCGCAACGCGATTTGTGTGTTCCATCGTCATTAACAGGCTCTGAACGTTACAATTAACTGTCAGTTTTGCGTCGGATTCGATAATCTAGACTCACAGGAGAACGACCATACGGTGTCCGAGGCAGCACTAGACCCTTGGAGACAAGTCGGCTGGAGGACGATGTATTGAATCGCGACGCAATTTGTGTGTTCCATCGTCATTAACAGGCTCAGAACGTTACAATTAACTGTCAGTTTTGCGTCGGATTGGAAAATCTAGACTCACAGGAGATCGACCAAAAGGTTGCCGAGGCAGCAATGGACCCTTGGAGACAGATCGGCCGGAGGACGATGTATTGAATCGCGACGCAATTTGTGTGTTCCATTGTCATTAAGAGGCTCTGAACGTTACAATTAACTGTCAGTTTTGCGTCGGATTCGAAAATCTAGACTCACAGGAGATCGACCATAAGGTGCCTGAGGCAGCAATAGACCCTTGGAGACAGGTCGGCCGGAGGACGATGTATTGAATCGCGACGCAATTTGTGTGTTCCATTGTCATTAAGAGGCTCTGAACCTTACAATTAACTGTCAGTTTTGCGTCGGATTCGAAAATGTAGACTCACACAAGAACGACCATAAGGTGCCCGAGGCGGCACTAGACCCTTGGAGACAAGTCTGTTGGAGGACGATGTATTGAATCGCGACGCGATTTGTGTGTTCCATCGTCATTAACAGGCTCTGAACGTTACAATTAACTGTCAGTTTTGCGTCGGATTCGAAAATCTAGACTCACAGGAGAACGACCATAAGGTGCCCGAGGCAGCAAAAGACCCTTGGAGACAGGTCGGCCGGAGGACGATGTATTGAATCGCGACGCGATTTGTGTGTTCCATTGTCATTAAGAGGCTCTGAACCTTGCAATTAACTGTCAGTTTTGCTTCGGATTCGAAAATCTTGACTCACAGGAGAACGAACATACGGTGTCCGAGGCAGAACTAGACCCTTGGAGACAAGTCGGCTGGAGGACGATGTATTGAATCGCGACGCGATTTGTGTGTTCCATTGTCATTAAGAGGCTCTGAACCTTACAATTAACTGTAAGTTTTGCGTCGGATTCGAAAATCTAGACTCACAGAAGAACGACCATAAGGTGCCCGAGGCAGCACTAGACCCTTGGAGACAAGTCGGCTGGAGGACGATGTATTGAATCGCGACGCGATTTGTGTGTTCCATCGTTATTAACAGGCTCTGAACGTTACAATTAACTGTCAGTTTTGTGTCGGATTCGAAAATCTAGACTAACAGGAGATCGACCATAAGGTGCCCGAGGCAGCAATAGACCCTTGGAGACAGGTCGGCCGGAGGACGATGTATTGAATCGCGACGGGATTTGTGTGTTCCATCGTCATTAACAGGCTCTGAACGTTACAATTAACTGTCAGTTTTGCATCGGATTCGAAAATCTAGACTCACAGGAGATCGACCATACGGTACCCGAGGCAGCAATAGACCCTTGGAGACAGGTCGGCCGGAGGACGATGTATTGAATCGCGACGCGATTTGTGTGTTCCATTGTCATTAAGAGGCTCTGAACCTTACAATTAACTGTCAGTATTGCGTCGGATTCGAAAATCTACACTCACAGAAGAACGACCATAAGGGGCCCAAGGCAGCACTAGACCCTTGGAGACAAGTCGGTTGGAGGACGATATATTGAATCGCGACGCAATTTGTGTGTTCCATCGTCATTAACAGGCTCTGAACGTTACAATTAACTGTCAGTTTTGCGTCGGATTCGAAAATCTAGACTCAAAGGAGAACGACCATAAGGTGCCCGAGGCAGCAAAAGACCCTTGGAGACAGGTCGGCCGGAGGACGATGTATTGATTCGCGACGCAATTTGTGTGTTCCATCGTCATTAACAGGCTCTGAGCGTTACAATTAACTGTCAGTTTTGCGTCGGATTCGATAATCTAGACTCACAGGAGAACGACCATACGGTGTCCGAGGCAGCACTAGACCCTTGGAGACAAGTCGGCTGGAGGACGATGTATTGAATCGCGACGCAATTTGTGTGTTCCATCGTCATTAACAGGCTCAGAACGTTACAATTAACTGTCAGTTTTGCGTCGGATTGGAAAATCTAGACTCACAGGAGATCGACCAAAAGGTTGCCGAGGCAGCAATGGACCCTTGGAGACAGATCGGCCGGAGGACGATGTATTGAATCGCGACGCAATTTGTGTGTTCCATTGTCATTAAGAGGCTCTGAACGTTACAATTAACTGTCAGTTTTGCGTCGGATTCGAAAATCTAGACTCACAGGAGATCGACCATAAGGTGCCTGAGGCAGCAATAGACCCTTGGAGACAGGTCGGCCGGAGGACGATGTATTGAATCGCGACGCAATTTGTGTGTTCCATTGTCATTAAGAGGCTCTGAACCTTACAATTAACTGTCAGTTTTGCGTCGGATTCGAAAATGTAGACTCACACAAGAACGACCATAAGGTGCCCGAGGCGGCACTAGACCCTTGGAGACAAGTCTGTTGGAGGACGATGTATTGAATCGCGACGCGATTTGTGTGTTCCATCGTCATTAACAGGCTCTGAACGTTACAATTAACTGTCAGTTTTGCGTCGGATTCGAAAATCTAGACTCACAGGAGAACGACTATAAGGTGCCCGAGGCAGCAAAAGACCCTTGGAGACAGGTCGGCCGGAGGACGATGTATTGAATCGCGACGCGATTTGTGTGTTCCATTGTCATTAAGAGGCTCTGAACCTTGCAATTAACTGTCAGTTTTGCTTCGGATTCGAAAATCTTGACTCACAGGAGAACGAACATACGGTGTCCGAGGCAGAACTAGACCCTTGGAGACAAGTCGGCTGGAGGACGATGTATTGAATCGCGACGCGATTTGTGTGTTCCATTGTCATTAAGAGGCTCTGAACCTTACAATTAACTGTAAGTTTTGCGTCGGATTCGAAAATCTAGACTCACAGAAGAACGACCATAAGGTGCCCGAGGCAGCACTAGACCCTTGGAGACAAGTCGGCTGGAGGACGATGTATTGAATCGCGACGCGATTTGTGTGTTCCATCGTTATTAACAGGCTCTGAACGTTACAATTAACTGTCAGTTTTGTGTCGGATTCGAAAATCTAGACTAACAGGAGATCGACCATAAGGTGCCCGAGGCAGCAATAGACCCTTGGAGACAGGTCGGCCGGAGGACGATGTATTGAATCGCGACGGGATTTGTGTGTTCCATCGTCATTAACAGGCTCTGAACGTTACAATTAACTGTCAGTTTTGCATCGGATTCGAAAATCTAGACTCACAGGAGATCGACCATACGGTACCCGAGGCAGCAATAGACCCTTGGAGACAGGTCGGCCGGAGGACGATGTATTGAATCGCGACGCAATTTGTGTGTTCCATCGTCATTAACAGGCTCTGAACCTTACAATTAACTGTCATTTTTGCGTCGGATTCGAAAATCTACACTCACAGGAGAACGACCATAAGGTGCCCGAGGCAGCAATAGACCCTTGGATACAGGTCGGCCGGAGGACGATGTATTGAATCGCGACGCAATTTGTGTGTTCCATTGTCATTAAGAGGCTCTGAACCTTACGATTAACTGTCAGTTTTGCGTCGCATTCGAAAATCTAGACTCACAGGAGAACGACCATAAGGTGTCCGAGGCAGCAATAGACCCTTGGAGCAAGTCGGCTGGAGGACGATGTATTGAATCGCAACGCGATTTGTGTGTTCCATCGTCATTAACAGGCTCTGAACGTTACAATTTACTGTCAGTTTTGCGTCGGATTCGAAAATCTAGACTCACAGGAGAACGACCATAAGGTGCCCGAGGCAGCAATAGACCCTTGGAGACAGGTCGGCCGGAGGACGGTGTATTGAATCGCGACGCAATTTGTGTGTTCCATCGTCATTAACAGGCTCTGAACCTTACAATTAACTGTCAGTTTTGCGTCGGATTCGAAAATCTAGACTCACAGGAGATCGACCATAAGGTGCCCGAGGCAGCAATAGACCCTTGGAGACAGGTCGGCCGGAGGACGATGTATTGAATCGCGACGCAATTTGTGTGTTCCATTGTCATTAAGAGGCTCTGAACCTTACGATTAACTGTCAGTTTTGCGTCGCATTCGAAAATCTAGACTCACAGGAGAACGACCATGAGGTGTCCGAGGCAGCAATAGACCCTTGGAGCAAGTCGGCTGGAGGACGATGTATTGAATCGCAACGCGATTTGTGTGTTCCATCGTCATTAACAGGCTCTGAACGTTACAATTTACTGTCAGTTTTGCGTCGGATTCGAAAATCTAGACTCACAGGAGAACGACCATAAGGTGCCCGAGGCAGCAATAGACCCTTGGAGACAGGTCGGCCGGAGGACGATGTATTGAATCGCGACGGGATTTGTGTGTTCCATCGTCATTAACAGGCTCTGAACCTTACAATTTACTGTCAGTTTTGCGTCGGATTCGAAAATCTAGACTCACAGGAGAACGACCATAAAGTGCCCGAGGCAGCACTAGACCCTTGGAGACAAGTCGGTTGGAGGACGATGTATTGAATCGCGACGCAATTTGTGTGTTCCATTGTCATTAAGAGGCTCTGAACCTTACGATTAACTGTCAGTTTTGCGTCGGATTCGAAAATCTAGACTCACAGGAGAACGACCATAAGGTGTCCGAGGCAGCACTAGCCGCTTGGGGACAAGTCGGCTGGAGGACGATGTTTTGAATCGCGACGCAATTTGTGTGTTCCATCGTCATTAACAGGCTCTGAACGTTACAATTAACTGTCAGTTTTGCGTCGGATTCGAAAATCTAGACTCACAGGAGAACGACCATAAGGTGCCCGAGGCAGCAATAGACCCTTGGATACAGGTCGGCCGGAGGACGATGTATTGAATCGCGACGCAATTTGTGTGTTCCATTGTCATTAAGAGGCTCTGAACCTTACGATTAACTGTCAGTTTTGCGTCGCATTCGCAAATCTAGACTCACAGGAGAACGACCATAAGGTGTCCGAGGCAGCAATAGACCCTTGGAGCAAGTCGGCTGGAGGACGATGTATTGAATCGCAACGCGATTTGTGTGTTCCATCGTCATTAACAGGCTCTGAACGTTACAATTTACTGTCAGTTTTGCGTCGGATTCGAAAATCTAGACTCACAGGAGAACGACCATAAGGTGCCCGAGGCAGCAATAGACCCTTGGAGACAGGTCGGCCGGAGGACGATGTATTGAATCGCGACGCAATTTGTGTGTTCCATCGTCATTAACAGGCTCTGAACCTTACAATTAACTGTCAGTTTTGCGTCGGATTCGAAAATCTAGACTCACAGGAGATCGACCATAAGGTGCCCGAGGCAGCAATAGACCCTTGGAGACAGGTCGGCCGGAGGACGATGTATTGAATCGCGACGCGATTTGTGTGTTCCATTGTCATTAAGAGGCTCTGAACGTTACAATTAACTGTCAGTTTTGCGTCGGATTCGAAAATCTAGACTCACAGGAGATCGACCATAAGGTGCCCGAGGCAGCAATAGACCCTTGGAGACAGGTCGGCCGGAGGACGATGTATTGATTCGCGACGCGATTTGTGTGTTCCATCGTCATTAACAGGCTCTGAACCTTACAATTAACTGTCAGTTTTGCGTCGCATTCGAAAATCTAGACTCACAGGAGGACGAACATAAGGTGTCCGAGGCAGCACTAGACCCTTGGAGACAAGTCGGCTGGAGGACGACGTATTGAATCGCGACGCAATTTGTGTGTTCCATCGTCATTAACAGGCTCTGAACGTTACAATTAACTGTCAGTTTTGCGTCGGATTCGAAAGTCTTGACTCACAGGAGATCGACCATAAGGTGCCCGAGGCAGCAATAGACCCTTGGAGACAGGTCGGCCGGAGGACGATGTATTGAATCGCGACGCGATTTGTGTGTTCCATTGTCATTAAGAGGCTCTGAACCTTACAATTAACTGTAAGTTTTGCGTCGGATTCGAAAATCTAGACTCACAGAAGAACGACCAAAAGGTGCCCGAGGCAGCACTAGACCCTTGGAGACAAGTCGGCTGGAGGACGATGTATTGAATCGCGACGCAAATTGTGTGTTCCATCGTCATTAACAGGCTCTGAACCTTACAATTCACTGTCAGTTTTGCGTCGGATTCAAAAGTCTAGACTCACACGAGAACGACCATAAGGTGCCCGAGGCAGCAATAGACCCTTGGAGACAGGTCGGCCGGAGGACGATGTATTGAATCGCGACGCAATTTGTGTGTTCCATCGTCATTAACAGGCTCTGAACGTTACAATTAACTGTCAGTTTTGCGTCGGATTCGAAAATCTAGACTCACAGGAGAACGACCATAAGGTGCCCGAGGCAGCAATAGACCCTTGGATACAGGTCGGCCGGAGGACGATGTATTGAATCGCGACGCAATTTGTGTGTTCCATTGTCATTAAGAGGCTCTGAACCTTACGATTAACTGTCAGTTTTGCGTCGCATTCGAAAATCTAGACTCACAGGAGAACGACCATAAGGTGTCCGAGGCAGCACTAGACCCTTGGAGACAAGTCGGCTGGAGGACGATGTATTGAATCGCGACGCGATTTGTGTGTTCCATCGTCATTAACAGGCTCTGAACGTTACAATTTACTGTCAGTTTTGCGTCGGATTCGAAAATCTAGACTCACAGGAGAACGACCATAAGGTGCCCGAGGCAGCAATAGACCCTTGGAGACAGGTCGGCCGGAGGACGATGTATTGAATCGCGACGCAATTTGTGTGTTCCATCGTCATTAACAGACTCTGAACGTTACAATTAACAGTCAGTTTTGCGTCGGATTCGAAAATCTAGACTCACAGGAGATCGACCATAAGGTGCCCGAGGCAGCAATAGACCCTTGGAGGCAGGTCGGCCGGAGGACGATGTATTGAATCGCGACGCGATTTGTGTGTTCCATTGTCATTAAGAGGCTCTGAACGTTACAATTAACTGTCAGTTTTGCGTCGGATTCGAAAATCTAGACTCACAGGAGAACGACCATAAGGTGTCCGTGGCAGCACTAGACCCTTGGAGACAAGTCGGCTGGAGGACGATGTATTGAATCGCGACGGGATTTGTGTGTTCCATCGTCTTTAACAGGCTCTGAACGTTACAATTAACTGTCAGTTTTACGTCGGATTCGAAAATCTAGACTCACAGGAGATCGACCATAAGGTGCCCGAGGCAGCAATAGACCCTTGGAGACAGGTCGGCCGGAGGACGATGTATTGAATCGCGACGCGATTTGTGTGTTCCATTGTCATTAAGAGGCTCTGAACCTTGCAATTAACTGTCAGTTTTGCGTCGGATTCGAAAATCTAGACTCACAGGAGAACGACCATACGGTGCCCGAGGCAGCACTAGACCCTTGGAGACAAGTCGGCTGGAGGACGATGTATTGAATCGCGACGCAAATTGTGTGTTCCATCGTCATTAACAGGCTCTGAACCTTACAATTAACTGTCAGTTTTGCGTCGGATTCAAAAGTCTAGACTCAAAAAATGGTTCAAATGGCTCTGAGCACTATGGGACTTAACTGCTGTGGTCATCAGTCCCCTAGAACTTAGAACTACTTAAACCTAACTAACCTAAGGACATCACACACATCCATGCCCGAGGCAGGATTCGAACCTGCGACCGTAGCGGTCACGCGGTACCGGACTGTAGCGCCTTTAACCGCACGGCCACTCCGGCCGGCAAGTCTAGACTCACACGAGCACGACAATAAGGTGCCCGAGGCAGCGATAGACCCTTGGAGACAGGTCGGCCGGAGGACGATGTATTGAATCGCGACGCAATTTGTGTGTTCCATCGTCATTAACAGGCTCTGAACGTTACAATTAACTGTCAGGTTTGCGTCGGATTCGAAAATCTAGACTCACAGGAGATCGACCATAAGGTGCCCGAGGCAGCAATAGACCCTTGGAGACAGTTCGGCCGGTGGACGATGTATTGAATCGCGACGCAATTTGTGTGTTCCATCGTCATTAACAGGCTCTAAACCTTACAATTAACTGTCAGTTTTGCGTCGGATTCGAAAATCTAGACTCACAGGAGATCGACCATAAGGTGCCCGAGGCAGCAATAGACCCTTGGAGACAGGTCGGCCGGAGGACGATGTATTGAATCGCGACGCGATTTGTGTGTTCCATTGTCATTAAGAGGCTCTGAACCTTACAATTAACTGTCAGTATTGCGTCGGATTCGAAAATCTACACTCACAGAAGAACGACCATAAGGGGCCCAAGGCAGCACTAGACCCTTGGAGACAAGTCGGTTGGAGGACGATATATTGAATCGCGACGCAATTTGTGTGTTCCATCGTCATTAACAGGCTCTGAACGTTACAATTAACTGTCAGTTTTGCGTCGGATTCGAAAATCTAGACTCAAAGGAGAACGACCATAAGGTGCCCGAGGCAGCAAAAGACCCTTGGAGACAGGTCGGCCGGAGGACGATGTATTGATTCGCGACGCAATTTGTGTGTTCCATCGTCATTAACAGGCTCTGAGCGTTACAATTAACTGTCAGTTTTGCGTCGGATTCGATAATCTAGACTCACAGGAGAACGACCATACGGTGTCCGAGGCAGCACTAGACCCTTGGAGACAAGTCGGCTGGAGGACGATGTATTGAATCGCGACGCAATTTGTGTGTTCCATCGTCATTAACTGGCTCAGAACGTTACAATTAACTGTCAGTTTTGCGTCGGATTGGAAAATCTAGACTCACAGGAGATCGACCAAAAGGTTCCCGAGGCAGCAATAGACCCTTGGAGACAGATCGGCCGGAGGACGATGTATTGAATCGCGACGCAATTTGTGTGTTCCATTGTCATTAAGAGGCTCTGAACGTTACAATTAACTGTCAGTTTTGCGTCGGATTCGAAAATCTAGACTCACAGGAGATCGACCATAAGGTGCCTGAGGCAGCAATAGACCCTTGGAGACAGGTCGGCCGGAGGACGATGTATTGAATCGCGACGCAATTTGTGTGTTCCATTGTCATTAAGAGGCTCTGAACCTTACAATTAACTTTCAGTTTTGCGTCGGATTCGAAAATGTAGACTCACACAAGAACGACCATAAGGTGCCCGAGGCGGCACTAGACCCTTGGAGACAAGTCTGTTGGAGGACGATGTATTGAATCGCGACGCGATTTGTGTGTTCCATCGTCATTAACAGGCTCTGAACCTTACAATTAACTGTCAGTTTTGCGTCGCATTCGAAAATCTAGACTCACAGGAGGACGAACATAAGGTGTCCGAGGCAGCACTAGACCCTTGGAGACAAGTCGGCTGGAGGACGACGTATTGAATCGCGACGCAATTTGTGTGTTCCATCGTCATTAACAGGCTCTGAACGTTACAATTAACTGTCAGTTTTGCGTCGGATTCGAAAATGTAGACTCACAGGAGATCGACCATAAGGTGCCCGAGGCAGCAATAGACCCTTGGAGACAGGTCGGCCGGAGGACGATGTATTGAATCGCGACGCGATTTGTGTGTTCCATTGTCATTAAGAGGCTCTGAACGTTACAATTAACTGTCAGTTTTGCGTCGGATTCGAAAATCTAGACTCACAGGAGATCGACCATAAGGTGCCCGAGGCAGCAATAGACCCTTGGAGACAGGTCGGCCGGAGGACGATGTATTGATTCGCGACGCGATTTGTGTGTTCCATCGTCATTAACAGGCTCTGAACCTTACAATTAACTGTCAGTTTTGCGTCGCATTCGAAAATCTAGACTCACAGGAGGACGAACATAAGGTGTCCGAGGCAGCACTAGACCCTTGGAGACAAGTCGGCTGGAGGACGACGTATTGAATCGCGACGCAATTTGTGTGTTCCATCGTCATTAACAGGCTCTGAACGTTACAATTAACTGTCAGTTTTGCGTCGGATTCGAAAGTCTTGACTCACAGGAGATCGACCATAAGGTGCCCGAGGCAGCAATAGACCCTTGGAGACAGGTCGGCCGGAGGACGATGTATTGAATCGCGACGCGATTTGTGTGTTCCATTGTCATTAAGAGGCTCTGAACCTTACAATTAACTGTCATTTTTGCGTCGGATTCGAAAATCTACACTCACAGGAGAACGACCATAAGGTGCCCGAGGCAGCAATAGACCCTTGGATACAGGTCGGCCGGAGGACGATGTATTGAATCGCGACGCAATTTGTGTGTTCCATTGTCATTAAGAGGCTCTGAACCTTACGATTAACTGTCAGTTTTGCGTCGCATTCGAAAATCTAGACTCACAGGAGAACGACCATAAGGTGTCCGAGGCAGCAATAGACCCTTGGAGCAAGTCGGCTGGAGGACGATGTATTGAATCGCAACGCGATTTGTGTGTTCCATCGTCATTAACAGGCTCTGAACGTTACAATTTACTGTCAGTTTTGCGTCGGATTCGAAAATCTAGACTCACAGGAGAACGACCATAAGGTGCCCGAGGCAGCAATAGACCCTTGGAGACAGGTCGGCCGGAGGACGATGTATTGAATCGCGACGCAATTTGTGTGTTCCATCGTCATTAACAGGCTCTGAACCTTACAATTAACTGTCAGTTTTGCGTCGGATTCGAAAATCTAGACTCACAGGAGATCGACCATAAGGTGCCCGAGGCAGCAATAGACCCTTGGAGACAGGTCGGCCGGAGGACGATGTATTGAATCGCGACGCAATTTGTGTGTTCCATTGTCATTAAGAGGCTCTGAACCTTACGTTTAACTGTCAGTTTTGCGTCGCATTCGAAAATCTAGACTCACAGGAGAACGACCATGAGGTGTCCGAGGCAGCAATAGACCCTTGGAGCAAGTCGGCTGGAGGACGATGTATTGAATCGCAACGCGATTTGTGTGTTCCATCGTCATTAACAGGCTCTGAACGTTACAATTTACTGTCAGTTTTGCGTCGGATTCGAAAATCTAGACTCACAGGAGAACGACCATAAGGTGCCCGAGGCAGCAATAGACCCTTGGAGACAGGTCGGCCGGAGGACGATGTATTGAATCGCGACGGGATTTGTGTGTTCCATCGTCATTAACAGGCTCTGAACCTTACAATTTACTGTCAGTTTTGCGTCGGATTCGAAAATCTAGACTCACAGGAGAACGACCATAAAGTGCCCGAGGCAGCACTAGACCCTGGGAGACAAGTCGGTTGGAGGACGATGTATTGAATCGCGACGCAATTTGTGTGTTCCATTGTCATTAAGAGGCTCTGAACCTTACGATTAACTGTCAGTTTTGCGTCGGATTCGAAAATCTAGACTCACAGGAGAACGACCATAAGGTGTCCGAGGCAGCACTAGCCGCTTGGGGACAAGTCGGCTGGAGGACGATGTTTTGAATCGCGACGCAATTTGTGTGTTCCATCGTCATTAACAGGCTCTGAACGTTACAATTAACTGTCAGTTTTGCGTCGGATTCGAAAATCTAGACTCACAGGAGAACGACCATAAGGTGCCCGAGGCAGCAATAGACCCTTGGATACAGGTCGGCCGGAGGACGATGTATTGAATCGCGACGCAATTTGTGTGTTCCATTGTCATTAAGAGGCTCTGAACCTTACGATTAACTGTCAGTTTTGCGTCGCATTCGCAAATCTAGACTCACAGGAGAACGACCATAAGGTGTCCGAGGCAGCAATAGACCCTTGGAGCAAGTCGGCTGGAGGACGATGTATTGAATCGCAACGCGATTTGTGTGTTCCATCGTCATTAACAGGCTCTGAACGTTACAATTTACTGTCAGTTTTGCGTCGGATTCGAAAATCTAGACTCACAGGAGAACGACCATAAGGTGCCCGAGGCAGCAATAGACCCTTGGAGACAGGTCGGCCGGAGGACGATGTATTGAATCGCGACGCAATTTGTGTGTTCTATCGTCATTAACAGGCTCTGAACCTTACAATTAACTGTCAATTTTGCGTCGGATTCGAAAATCTAGACTCACAGGAGATCGACCATAAGGTGCCCGAGGCAGCAATAGACCCTTGGAGACAGGTCGGCCGGAGGACGATGTATTGAATCGCGACGCGATTTGTGTGTTCCATTGTCATTAAGAGTTTCTGAACGTTACAATTAACTGTCAGTTTTGCGTCGGATTCGAAAATCTAGACTCACAGGAGATCGACCATAAGGTGCCCGAGGCAGCAATAGACCCTTGGAGACAGGTCGGCCGGAGGACGATGTATTGATTCGCGACGCGATTTGTGTGTTCCATCGTCATTAACAGGCTCTGAACCTTACAATTAACTGTCAGTTTTGCGTCGCATTCGAAAATCTAGACTCACAGGAGGACGAACATAAGGTGTCCGAGGCAGCACTAGACCCTTGGAGACAAGTCGGCTGGAGGACGACGTATTGAATCGCGACGCAATTTGTGTGTTCCATCGTCATTAACAGGCTCTGAACGTTACAATTAACTGTCAGTTTTGCGTCGGATTCGAAAGTCTTGACTCACAGGAGATCGACCATAAGGTGCCCGAGGCAGCAATAGACCCTTGGAGACAGGTCGGCCGGAGGACGATGTATTGAATCGCGACGCGATTTGTGTGTTCCATTGTCATTAAGAGGCTCTGAACCTTACAATTAACTGTAAGTTTTGCGTCGGATTCGAAAATCTAGACTCACAGAAGAACGACCAAAAGGTGCCCGAGGCAGCACTAGACCCTTGGAGACAAGTCGGCTGGAGGACGATGTATTGAATCGCGACGCAAATTGTGTGTTCCATCGTCATTAACAGGCTCTGAACCTTACAATTCACTGTCAGTTTTGCGTCGGATTCAAAAGTCTAGACTCACACGAGAACGACCATAAGGTGCCCGAGGCAGCAATAGACCCTTGGAGACAGGTCGGCCGGAGGACGATGTATTGAATCGCGACGCAATTTGTGTGTTCCATCGTCATTAACAGGCTCTGAACGTTACAATTAACTGTCAGTTTTGTGTCGGATTCGAAAATCTAGACTAACAGGAGATCGACCATAAGGTGCCCGAGGCAGCAATAGACCCTTGGAGACAGGTCGGCCGGAGGACGATGTATTGAATCGCGACGGGATTTGTGTGTTCCATCGTCATTAACAGGCTCTGAACGTTACAATTAACTGTCAGTTTTGCATCGGATTCGAAAATCTAGACTCACAGGAGATCGACCATAAGGTACCCGAGGCAGCGATAGACCCTTGGAGACAGGTCGGCCGGAGGACGATGTATTGAATCGCGACGCAATTTGTGTGTTCCATCGTCATTAACAGGCTCTGAACGTTACAATTAACTGTCAGTTTTGCGTCGGATTCGAAAATCTAGACTCACAGGAGAACGACCATAAGGTGCCCGAGGCAGCAATAGACCCTTGGATACAGGTCGGCCGGAGGACGATGTATTGAATCGCGACGCAATTTGTGTGTTCCATTGTCATTAAGAGGCTCTGAACCTTACGATTAACTGTCAGTTTTGCGTCGCATTCGAAAATCTAGACTCACAGGAGAACGACCATAATGTGTCCGAGGCAGCACTAGACCCTTGGAGACAAGTCGGCTGGAGGACGATGTATTGAATCGCGACGCGATTTGTGTGTTCCATCGTCATTAACAGGCTCTGAACGTTACAATTTACTGTCAGTTTTGCGTCGGATTCGAAAATCTAGACTCACAGGAGAACGACCATAAGGTGCCCGAGGCAGCAATAGACCCTTGGAGACAGGTCGGCCGGAGTACGATGTATTGAATCGCGACACAATTTGTGTGTTCCATCGTCATTAACAGGCTCTGAACGTTACAATTAACTGTCAGTTTTGCGTCGGATTCGAAAATCTAGACTCACACGAGATCGACCATAAGGTGCCCGAGGTAGCAATAGACCCTTGGAGACAGGTCGGCCGGAGGACGATGTATTGAATCGCGACGCAATTTGTGTGTTCCATCGTCATTAACAGACTCTGAACGTTACAATTAACAGTCAGTTTTGCGTCGGATTCGAAAATCTAGACTCACAGGAGATCGACCATAAGGTGCCCGAGGCAGCAATAGACCCTTGGAGGCAGGTCGGCCGGAGGACGATGTATTGAATCGCGACGCGATTTGTGTGTTCCATTGTCATTAAGAGGCTCTGAACGTTACAATTAACTGTCAGTTTTGCGTCGGATTCGAAAATCTAGACTCACAGGAGAACGACCATAAGGTGTCCGTGGCAGCACTAGACCCTTGGAGACAAGTCGGCTGGAGGACGATGTATTGAATCGCGACGGGATTTGTGTGTTCCATCGTCTTTAACAGGCTCTGAACGTTACAATTAACTGTCAGTTTTACGTCGGATTCGAAAATCTAGACTCACAGGAGATCGACCATAAGGTGCCCGAGGCAGCAATAGACCCTTGGAGGCAGGTCGGCCGGAGGACGATGTATTGAATCGCGACGCGATTTGTGTGTTCCATTGTCATTAAGAGGCTCTGAACGTTACAATTAACTGTCAGTTTTGCGTCGGATTCGAAAATCTAGACTCACAGGAGAACGACCATAAGGTGTCCGTGGCAGCAATAGACCCTTGGAGACAGGTCGGCCGGAGGACGATGTATTGAATCGCGACGTAATTTGTGTGTTCCATTGTCATTAAGAGGCTCTGAACCTTACGATTAACTGTCAGTTTTGCGTCGCATTCGAAAATCTAGACTCACAGGAGAACGACCATGAGGTGTCCGAGGCAGCAATAGACCCTTGGAGCAAGTCGGCTGGAGGACGATGTATTGAATCGCAACGCGATTTGTGTGTTCCATCGTCATTAACAGGCTCTGAACGTTACAATTTACTGTCAGTTTTGCGTCGGATTCGAAAATCTAGACTCACAGGAGAACGACAATAAGGTGCCCGAGGCAGCAATAGACCCTTGGAGACAGGTCGGCCGGAGGACGATGTATTGAATCGCGACGGGATTTGTGTGTTCCATCGTCATTAACAGGCTCTGAACCTTACAATTTACTGTCAGTTTTGCGTCGGATTCGAAAATCTAGACTCACAGGAGAACGACCATAAAGTGCCCGAGGCAGCACTAGCCGCTTGGGGACAAGTCGGCTGGAGGACGATGTTTTGAATCGCGACGCAATTTGTGTGTTCCATCGTCATTAACAGGCTCTGAACGTTACAATTAACTGTCAGTTTTGCGTCGGATTCGAAAATCTAGACTCACAGGAGAACGACCATAAGGTGCCCGAGGCAGCAATAGACCCTTGGATACAGGTCGGCCGGAGGACGATGTATTGAATCGCGACGCAATTTGTGTGTTCCATTGTCATTAAGAGGCTCTGAACCTTACGATTAACTGTCAGTTTTGCGTCGCATTCGCAAATCTAGACTCACAGGAGAACGACCATAAGGTGTCCGAGGCAGCAATAGACCCTTGGAGCAAGTCGGCTGGAGGACGATGTATTGAATCGCAACGCGATTTGTGTGTTCCATCGTCATTAACAGGCCCTGAACGTTACAATTTACTGTCAGTTTTGCGTCGGATTCGAAAATCTAGACTCACAGGAGAACGACCATAAGGTGCCCGAGGCAGCAATAGACCCTTGGAGACAGGTCGGCCGGAGGACGATGTATTGAATCGCGACGCAATTTGTGTGTTCTATCGTCATTAACAGGCTCTGAACCTTACAATTAACTGTCAGTTTTGCGTCGGATTCGAAAATCTAGACTCACAGGAGATCGACCATAAGGTGCCCGAGGCAGCAATAGACCCTTGGAGACAGGTCGGCCGGAGGACGATGTATTGAATCGCGACGCGATTTGTGTGTTCCATTGTCATTAAGAGGCTCTGAACGTTACAATTAACTGTCAGTTTTGCGTCGGATTCGAAAATCTAGACTCACAGGAGATCGACCATAAGGTGCCCGAGGCAGCAATAGACCCTTGGAGACAGGTCGGCCGGAGGACGATGTATTGATTCGCGACGCGATTTGTGTGTTCCATCGTCATTAACAGGCTCTGAACCTTACAATTAACTGTCAGTTTTGCGTCGCATTCGAAAATCTAGACTCACAGGAGGACGAACATAAGGTGTCCGAGGCAGCACTAGACCCTTGGAGACAAGTCGGCTGGAGGACGACGTATTGAATCGCGACGCAATTTGTGTGTTCCATCGTCATTAACAGGCTCTGAACGTTACAATTAACTGTCAGTTTTGCGTCGGATTCGAAAGTCTTGACTCACAGGAGATCGACCATAAGGTGTCCGAGGCAGCAATAGACCCTTGGAGACAGGTCGGCCGGAGGACGATGTATTGAATCGCGACGCGATTTGTGTGTTCCATTGTCATTAAGAGGCTCTGAACCTTACAATTAACTGTAAGTTTTGCGTCGGATTCGAAAATCTAGACTCACAGAAGAACGACCAAAAGGTGCCCGAGGCAGCACTAGACCCTTGGAGACAAGTCGGCTGGAGGACGATGTATTGAATCGCGACGCAAATTGTGTGTTCCATCGTCATTAACAGGCTCTGAACCTTACAATTCACTGTCAGTTTTGCGTCGGATTCAAAAGTCTAGACTCACACGAGAACGACCATAAGGTGCCCGAGGCAGCAATAGACCCTTGGAGACAGGTCGGCCGGAGGACGATGTATTGAATCGCGACGCAATTTGTGTGTTCCATCGTCATTAACAGGCTCTGAACGTTACAATTAACTGTCAGTTTTGCGTCGGATTCGAAAATCTAGACTCACAGAAGAACGACCAAAAGGTGCCCGAGGCAGCAATAGACCCTTGGAGACAGGTCGGCCGGAGGACGATGTATTGAATCGCGACGGGATTTGTGTGTTCCATCGTCATTAACAGGCTCTGAACGTTACAATTAACTGTCAGTTTTGCATCGGATTCGAAAATCTAGACTCACAGGAGATCGACCATAAGGTACCCGAGGCAGCAATAGACCCTTGGAGACAGGTCGGCCGGAGGACGATGTATTGAATCGCGACGCAATTTGTGTGTTCCATCGTCATTAACAGGCTCTGAACGTTACAATTAACTGTCAGTTTTGCGTCGGATTCGAAAATCTAGACTCACAGGAGAACGACCATAAGGTGCCCGAGGCAGCAATAGACCCTTGGATACAGGTCGGCCGGAGGACGATGTATTGAATCGCGACGCAATTTGTGTGTTCCATTGTCATTAAGAGGCTCTGAACCTTACGATTAACTGTCAGTTTTGCGTCGCATTCGAAAATCTAGACTCACAGGAGAACGACCATAAGGTGTCCGAGGCAGCACTAGACCCTTGGAGACAAGTCGGCTGGAGGACGATGTATTGAATCGCGACGCGATTTGTGTGTTCCATCGTCATTAACAGGCTCTGAACGTTACAATTTACTGTCAGTTTTGCGTCGGATTCGAAAATCTAGACTCACAGGAGAACGACCATAAGGTGCCCGAGGCAGCAATAGACCCTTGGAGACAGGTCGGCCGGAGTACGATGTATTGAATCGCGACACAATTTGTGTGTTCCATCGTCATTAACAGACTCTGAACGTTACAATTAACAGTCAGTTTTGCGTCGGATTCGAAAATCTAGACTCACAGGAGATCGACCATAAGGTGCCCGAGGCAGCAATAGACCCTTGGAGGCAGGTCGGCCGGAGGACGATGTATTGAATCGCGACGCGATTTGTGTGTTCCATTGTCATTAAGAGGCTCTGAACGTTACAATTAACTGTCAGTTTTGCGTCGGATTCGAAAATCTAGACTCACAGGAGAACGACCATAAGGTGTCCGTGGCAGCACTAGACCCTTGGAGACAAGTCGGCTGGAGGACGATGTATTGAATCGCGACGGGATTTGTGTGTTCCATCGTCTTTAACAGGCTCTGAACGTTACAATTAACTGTCAGTTTTACGTCGGATTCGAAAATCTAGACTCACAGGAGATCGACCATAAGGTGCCCGAGGCAGCAATAGACCCTTGGAGACAGGTCGGCCGGAGGACGATGTATTGAATCGCGACGCGATTTGTGTGTTCCATTGTCATTAAGAGGCTCTGAACCTTGCAATTAACTGTCAGTTTTGCGTCGGATTCGAAAATCTAGACTCACAGGAGAACGACCATACGGTGTCCGAGGCAGCACTAGACCCTTGGAGACAAGTCGGCTGGAGGACGATGTATTGAATCGCGACGCAAATTGTGTGTTCCATCGTCATTAACAGGCTCTGAACCTTACAATTAACTGTCAGTTTTGCGTCGGATTCAAAAGTCTAGACTCAAAAAATGGTTCAAATGGCTCTGAGCACTATGGGACTTAACTGCTGTGGTCATCAGTCCCCTAGAACTTAGAACTACTTAAACCTAACTAACCTAAGGACATCACACACATCCATGCCCGAGGCAGGATTCGAACCTGCGACCGTAGCGGTCACGCGGTACCGGACTGTAGCGCCTTTAACCGCACGGCCACTCCGGCCGGCAAGTCTAGACTCACACGAGCACGACAATAAGGTGCCCGAGGCAGCGATAGACCCTTGGAGACAGGTCGGCCGGAGGACGATGTATTGAATCGCGACGCAATTTGTGTGTTCCATCGTCATTAACAGGCTCTGAACGTTACAATTAACTGTCAGGTTTGCGTCGGATTCGAAAATCTAGACTCACAGGAGATCGACCATAAGGTGCCCGAGGCAGCAATAGACCCTTGGAGACAGTTCGGCCGGTGGACGATGTATTGAATCGCGACGCAATTTGTGTGTTCCATCGTCATTAACAGGCTCTAAACCTTACAATTAACTGTCAGTTTTGCGTCGGATTCGAAAATCTAGACTCACAGGAGATCGACCATAAGGTGCCCGAGGCAGCAATAGACCCTTGGAGACAGGTCGGCCGGAGGACGATGTATTGAATCGCGACGCGATTTGTGTGTTCCATCGTCATTAACAGGCTCTGAACGTTACAATTAACTGTCAGTTTTGCGTCGGATTCGAAAATCTAGACTCACAGGAGATCGACCATAAGGTGCCCGAGGCAGCAATAGACCCTTGGAGACAGGTCGGCCGGAGGACGATGTATTGAATCGCGACGGGATTTGTGTGTTCCATCGTCATTAACAGGCTCTGAACCTTACAATTAACTGTCAGTTTTGCATCGGATTCGAAAATCTAGACTGACAGGAGATCGACCATAAGGTGCCCGAGGCAGCAATAGACCTTTGGAGACAAGTCGGCCGGAGGACGCTGTATTGAATCGCGACGCAATTTGTGTGTTCCATCGTCATGAACAGGCTCTGAACCTTACAATTAACTGTCAGTTTTGCGTCAGATTCGAAAATCTAGACTCACAGGAGATCGACCATAAGGTGCCCGAGGCAGCAATAGACCCTTGGAGGCAGGTCGGCCGGAGGACGATGTATTGAATCGCGACGCGATTTGTGTGTTCCATTGTCATTAAGAGGCTCTGAACCTTACAATTAACTGTCAGTTTTGCGTCGGATTCGAAAATCTAGACTCACAGGAGAACGACCATAAGGTGTCCGAGGCAGCACTAGACCCTTGGAGACAAGTCGGCTGGAGGACGATGTATTGAATCTCGACGCAATTTGTGTGTTCCATCGTCATTAACAGGCTCTGATCGTTACAATTAACTGTCAGTTTTGCGTCGGATTCGAAAATCTAGACTCACAGGAGATCGACCATAAGGTGCCCGAGGCAGCAATTCACCCTTGGAGACAGGTCGGCCGGAGGACGATGTATTGAATCGCGACGCAATTTGTGTGTTCCATCGTCATTAACAGGCTCTGAACCTTACAATTAACTGTCAGTTTTGCGTCGGATTCGAAAATCTAGACTCACAGGAGAACGACCATCAGGTGCCCGAGGCAGCACTAGACCCTTGGAGACAAGTCGGCTGGAGGACGATGTACTGAATCGCGACGCGTTTTGTGTGTTCCATCGTCATTAACAGTGTCTGAACGTTACAATTAACTGCGTCGGATTCGAAAATCTAGACTCACAGGAGATCGACCATAAGGTGCCCGAGGCAGCAATAGACCCTTGGAGACAGGTCGGCCGGAGGACGATGTATTGAATCGCGACGCAATTTGTGTGTTCCATTGTCATTAAGAGGCTCTGTACCTTACAATTAACTGTCAGTATTGCGTCGGATTCGAAAATCTACACTCACAGAAGAACGACCATAAGGGGCCCGAGGCAGCACTAGACCCTTGGAGACAAGTCGGTTGGAGGACGATGTATTGAATCGCGACGCAATTTGTGTGTTCCATCGTCATTAACAGGCTTTGAACGTTACAATTAACTGTCAGTTTTGCGTCGGATTCGAAAATCTAGACTCACAGGAGAACGACCATAAGGTGCCCGAGGCAGCAAAAGACCCTTGGAGACAGGTCGGCCGGAGGACGATGTATTGAATCGCGACGCAATTTGTGTGTTCCATCGTCATTAACAGGCTCTGAGCGTTACAATTAACTGTCAGTTTTGCGTCGGATTCGATAATCTAGACTCACAGGAGAACGACCATACGGTGTCCGAGGCAGCACTAGACCCTTGGAGACAAGTCGGCTGGAGGACGATGTATTGAATCGCGACGCAATTTGTGTGTTCCATCGTCATTAACAGGCTCAGAACGTTACAATTAACTGTCAGTTTTGCGTCGGATTGGAAAATCTAGACTCACAGGAGATCGACCAAAAGGTTCCCGAGGCAGCAATAGACCCTTGGAGACAGGTCGGCCGGAGGACGATGTATTGAATCGCGACGCAATTTGTATGTTCCATTGTCATTAAGAGGCTCTGAACGTTACAATTAACTGTCAGTTTTGCGTCGGATTCGAAAATCTAGACTCACAGGAGATCGACCATAAGGTGCCTGAGGCAGCAATAGACCCTTGGAGACAGGTCGGCCGGAGGACGATGTATTGAATCGCGACGCAATTTGTGTGTTCCATTGTCATTAAGAGGCTCTGAACCTTACAATTAACTGTCAGTTTTGCGTCGGATTCGAAAATCTAGACCCACACAAGAACGACCATAAGGTGCCCGAGGCGGCACTAGACCCTTGGAGACAAGTTGGTTGGAGGACGATGTATTGAATCGCGACGCGATTTGTGTGTTCCATCGTCATTAACAGGCTCTGAACGTTACAATTAACTGTCAGTTTTGCGTCGGATTCGAAAATCTAGACTCACAGGAGAACGACCATAAGGTGCCCGAGGCAGCAAAAGACCCTTGGAGACAGGTCGGCCGGAGGACGATGTATTGAATCGCGACGCGATTTGTGTGTTCCATTGTCATTAAGAGGCTCTGAACCTTGCAATTAACTGTCAGTTTTGCGTCGGATTCGAAAATCTTGACTCACAGGAGAACGAACATACGGTGTCCGAGGCAGCACTAGACCCTTGGAGACAAGTCGGCTGGAGGACGATGTATTGAATCGCGACGCGATTTGTGTGTTCCATTGTCATTAACAGGCTCTGAACCTTACTATTAACTGTAAGTTTTGCGTCGGATTCGAAAATCTAGACTCACAGAAGAACGACCATAAGGTGCCCGAGGCAGCACTAGACCCTTGGAGACAAGTCGGCTGGAGGACGATGTATTGAATCGCGACGCGATTTGTGTGTTCCATCGTCATTAACAGGCTCTGAACGTTACAATTAACTGTCAGTTTTGTGTCGGATTCGAAAATCTAGACTAACAGGAGATCGACCATAAGGTGCCCGAGGCAGCAATAGACCCTTGGAGACAGGTCGGCCGGAGGACGATATATTGAATCGCGACGGGATTTGTGTGTTCCATCGTCATTAACAGGCTCTGAACGTTACAATTAACTGTCAGTTTTGCATCGGATTCGAAAATCTAGACTCACAGGAGATCGACCATAAGGTGCCCGAGGCAGCAATAGACCCTTGGAGACAGGTCGGCCGGAGGACGATGTATTGAATCGCGATGCAATTTGTGTGTTCCATCGTCATTAACAGGCTCTGAACCTTACAATTAACTGTCATTTTTGCGTCGGATTCGAAAATCTACACTCACAGAAGAACGACCATAAAGTGCCCGAGGCAGCACTAGACCCTTGGAGACAAGTCGGTTGGAGGACGATGTATTGAATCGCGACGCAATTTGTGTGTTCCATTGTCATTAAGAGGCTCTGAACCTTACGATTAACTGTCAGTTTTGCGTCGGATTCGAAAATCTAGACTCACAGGAGAACGACCATAAGGTGTCCGAGGCAGCACTAGCCGCTTGGAGACAAGTCGGCTGGAGGACGATGTATTGAATCGCGACGCAATTTGTGTGTTCCATCGTCATTAACAGGCTCTGAACGTTACAATTAACTGTCAGTTTTGCGTCGGATTCGAAAATCTAGACTCGCAGAAGAACGACCATAAGGTGCCCGAGGCAGCAATAGACCCTTGGATACAGGTCGGCCGGAGGACGATGTATTGAATCGCGACGCAATTTGTGTGTTCCATTGTCATTAAGAGGCTCTGAACCTTACGATTAACTGTCAGTTTTGCGTCGCATTCGAAAATCTAGACTCACAGGAGAACGACCATAAGGTGTCCGAGGCAGCACTAGACCCTTGGAGACAAGTCGGCTGGAGGACGATGTATTGAATCGCAACGCGATTTGTGTGTTCCATCGTCATTAACAGGCTCTGAACGTTACAATTTACTGTCAGTTTTGCGTCGGATTCGAAAATCTAGACTCACAGGAGAACGACCATAAGGTGCCCGAGGCAGCAATAGACCCTTGGAGACAGGTCGGCCGGAGGACGATGTATTGAATCGCGACGCAATTTGTGTGTTCCATCGTCATTAACAGGCTCTGAACCTTACAATTAACTGTCAGTTTTGCGTCGGATTCGAAAATCTAGACTCACAGGAGATCGACCATAAGGTGCCCGAGGCAGCAATAGACCCTTGGAGACAGGTCGGCCGGAGGACGATGTATTGATTCGCGACGCGATTTGTGTGTTCCATCGTCATTAACAGGCTCAGAACCTTATAATTAACTGTCAGTTTTGCGTCGCATTCGAAAATCTAGACTCACAGGAGGACGAGCATAAGGTGTCCGAGGCAGCACTAGACCCTTGGAGACAAGTCGGCTGGAGGACGACGTATTGAATCGCGACGCAATTTGTGTGTTCCATCGTCATTAACAGGCTCTGAACGTTACAATTAACTGTCAGTATTGCGTCGGATTCGAAAGTCTTGACTCACAGGAGATCGACCATAAGGTGCCCGAGGCAGCAATAGACCCTTGGAGACAGGTCGGCCGGAGGACGATGTATTGAATCGCGACGCGATTTGTGTGTTCCATTGTCATTAACAGGCTCTGAACCTTACAATTAACTGTCATTTTTGCGTCGGATTCGAAAATCTACACTCACAGAAGAACGACCATAAAGTGCCCGAGGCAGCACTAGACCCTTGGAGACAAGTCGGTTGGAGGACGATGTATTGAATCGCGACGCAATTTGTGTGTTCCATTGTCATTAAGAGGCTCTGAACCTTACGATTAACTGTCAGTTTTGCGTCGGATTCGAAAATCTAGACTCACAGGAGAACGACCATAAGGTGTCCGAGGCAGCACTAGCCGCTTGGAGACAAGTCGGCTGGAGGACGATGTATTGAATCGCGACGCAATTTGTGTGTTTCATCGTCATTAACAGGCTCTGAACGTTACAATTAACTGTCAGTTTTGCGTCGGATTCGAAAATGTAGACTCACAGGAGAACGACCATAAGGTGCCCGAGGCAGCAATAGACCCTTGGATACAGGTCGGCCGGAGGACGATGTATTGAATCGCGACGCAATTTGTGTGTTCCATTGTCATTAAGAGGCTCTGAACCTTACGATTAACTGTCAGTTTTGCGTCGCATTCGAAAATCTAGACTCACAGGAGAACGACCATAAGGTGTCCGAGGCAGCACTAGACCCTTGGAGACAAGTCGGCTGGAGGACGATGTATTGAATCGCGACGCGATTTGTGAGTTCCATCGTCATTAACAGGCTCTGAACGTTACAATTTACTGTCAGTTTTGCGTCGGATTCGAAAATCTAGACTCACAGGAGAACGACCATAAGGTGCCCGAGGCAGCAATAGACCCTTGGAGACAGGTCGACGGAGGACGATGTATTGAATCGCGACGGGATTTGTGTGTTCCATCGTCATTAACAGGCTCTGAACGTTACAATTAACTGTCAGTTTTGCATCGGATTCGAAAATCTAGACTCACAGGAGATCGACCATAAGGTGCCCGAGGCAGCAATAGACCCTTGGAGACAGGTCGGCCGGAGGACGATGTATTGAATCGCGACGCGATTTGTGTGTTCCATCGTCATTAACAGGCTCTGAACGTTACAATTAACTGTCAGTTTTGCGTCGGATTCGAAAATCTAGACTCACAGGAGATCGACCATAAGGTGCCCGAGGTAGCAATAGACCCTTGGAGACAGGTCGGCCGGAGGACGATGTATTGAATCGCGACGCAATTTGTGTGTTCCATCGTCATTAACAGACTCTGAACGTTACAATTAACAGTCAGTTTTGCGTCGGATTCGAAAATCTAGACTCACAGGAGATCGACCATAAGGTGCCCGAGGCAGCAATAGACCCTTGGAGGCAGGCCGGCCGGAGGACGATGTATTGAATCGCGACGCGATTTGTGTGTTCCATTGTCATTAAGAGGCTCTGAACGTTACAGTTAACTGTCAGTTTTGCGTCGGATTCGAAAATCTAGACTCACAGGAGAACGACCATAAGGTGTCCGTGGCAGCACTAGACCCTTGGAGACAAGTCGGCTGGAGGACGATGTATTGAATCGCGACGGGATTTGTGTGTTCCATCGTCTTTAACAGGCTCTGAACGTTACAATTAACTGTCAGTTTTACGTCGGATTCGAAAATCTAGACTCACAGGAGATCGACCATAAGGTGCCCGAGGCAGCAATAGACCCTTGGAGACAGGTCGGCCGGAGGACGATGTATTGAATCGCGACGCGATTTGTGTGTTCCATTGTCATTAAGAGGCTTTGAACGTTACAATTAACTGTCAGTTTTGCGTCGGATGCGAAAATCTAGACTCACAGGAGAACGACCATAAGGTGTCCGAGGCAGCACTAGACCCATGGAGACAAGTCGGCTGGAGGACGATGTATTGAATCGCGACGCGATTTCTGTGTTCCATCGTCATTAACAGGCTCTGAACGTTACAATTAACTGTCAGGTTTGCGTCGGATTCGAAAATCTAGACTCACAGGAGATCGACCATAAGGTGCCCGAGGCAGCAATAGACCGTTGGAGGCAGGTCGGCCGGAGGACGATGTATTGAATCGCGACGCAATTTGTGTGTTCCATTGTCATTAAGAGGCTCTGAACCTTACAATTAACTGTCAGTTTTGCGTCGGATTGGAAAATCTAGACTCACAGGAGATCGACCATAAGGTGCCCGAGGCAGCACTAGACACTTGGGGACAAGTCGGCTGGAGGACGATGTATTGAATCGCGACGCGATTTGTGTGTTCCATCGTCATTAACAGGCACTGAACGTTACAATTAACTGCGTCGGATTCGAAAATCTAGACTCACAGGAGATCGGCCATAAGGTGCCCGAGGCAGCAATAGACCCTTGGAGACAGGTCGGCCGGAGGACGATGTATTGAATCGCGACGCGATTTGTGTGTTCCATTGTCATTAAGAGGCTCTGAACGTTACAATTAACTGTCAGTTTTGCGTCGGATTCGAAAATCTAGACTCACAGGAGATCGACCATAAGGTGCCCGAGGCAGCAATAGACCCTTGGAGACAGGTCGGCCGGAGGACGATGTATTGATTCGCGACGCGATTTGTGTGTTCCATCGTCATTAACAGGCTCTGAACCTTACAATTAACTGTCAGTTTTGCGTCGGATTCGAAAATCTAGACTCACAGAAGAACGACCATAAGGTGCCCGAGGCAGCACCAGACCCTTGGAGACAAGTCGGCTGGAGGACGATGTATTGAATCGCGACGCAAATTGTGTGTTCCATCGTCATTAACAGGCTCTGAACCTTACAATTAACTGTCAGTTTTGCGTCGGATTCAAAAGTCTAGACTCACACGAGAACGACCATAAGGTGCCCGAGGCAGCAATAGACCCTTGGAGACAGGTCGGCCGGAGGACGATGTATTGAATCGCGACGCAATTTGTGTGTTCCATCGTCATTAACAGGCTCTGAACCTTACAATTAACTGTCAGTTTTGCGTCGGATTCGAAAATCTAGACTCACAGGAGATCGACGATAAGGTGCCAGAGGCAGCAATAGACTCTTGGAGACAGTTCGGCCGGGGGACGATGTATTGAATCGCGACGCAATTTGTGTGTTCCATCGTCATTAACAGGCTCTGAACCTTACAATTAACTGTCAGTTTTGCGTCGGATTCGAAAATCTAGACTCACAGGAGATCGACCATAAGGTGCCCGAGGCAGCAATAGACCCTTGGAGACAGGTCGGCCGGAGGACGATGTATTGAATCGCGACGCGATTTGTGTCTTCCATCGTCATTAACAGGCTCTGAACGTTACAATTAACTGTCAGTTTTGCGTCGGAATTTAAAATCTAGACTCACAGGAGATCGACCATATGGTGCCCGAGGCAGCAATAGACCCGTGGAGACAGGTCGGCCGGAGGACGATGTATTGAATCGCGACGGGATTTGTGTGTTCCATCGTCATTAACAGGCTCTGAACGTTACAATTAACTGTCAGTTTTGCGTCGGATTCGAAAATCTAGACTCACAGGAGATCGACCATAAGGTGCCCGAGGCAGCAATAGACCCTTGGAGACAGGTCGGCCGGAGGACGATGTATTGAATCGCGACGCAATTTGTGTGTTCCATCGTCATTAACAGGCTCTGAACCTTACAATTAACTGTCAGTTCTGCGTCGGATTCGAAAATCTAGACTCACAGGAGAACGACCATAAGGTGCCCGAGGCAGCAATAGACCCTTGGAGACAGGTCGGCCGGAGGACGATGTATTGAATCGCGACGGGATTTGTGTGTTCCATCGTCATTAACAGGCTCTGAACCTTACAATTAACTGTCAGTTCTGCGTCGGATTCGAAAATCTAGACTCACAGGAGAACGACCATAAGGTGCCCGAGGCAGCACTAGACCCTTGGAGACAAGTCGGTTGGAGGACGATGTATTGAATCGCGACGCGATTTGTGTGTTCCATCGTCATTAACAGGCTCTGAACGTTACAATTAACTGTCAGTTTTGCGTCGGATTCAAAAGTCTAGACTCACACGAGAACGACCATAAGGTGCCCGAGGCAGCAATAGACCCTTGGAGACAGGTCGGCCGGAGGACGATGTATTGAATCGCGACGGGATTTGTGTGTTCCATCGTCATTAACAGGCTCTGAACGTTACAATTAACTGTCAGTTTTGCGTCGGATTCGAAAATCTAGACTCACAGGAGATCGACCATAAGGTGCCCGAGGCAGCAATAGACCCTTGGAGACAGGTCGGCCGGAGGACGATGTATTGAATCGCGACGCAATTTGTGTGTTCCATCGTCATTAACAGGCTCTGAACCTTACAATTAACTGTCAGTTCTGCGTCGGATTCGAAAATCTAGACTCACAGGAGAACGACCATAAGGTGCCCGAGGCAGCACTAGACCCTTGGAGACAAGTCGGTTGGAGGACGATGTATTGAATCGCGACGCGATTTGTGTGTTCCATCGTCATTAACAGGCACTGAACGTTACAATTAACTGCGTCGGATTCGAAAATCTAGACTCACAGGAGATCGGCCATAAGGTGCCCGAGGCAGCAATAGACCCTTGGAGACAGGTCGGCCGGAGGACGATGTATTGAATCGCGACACGATTTGTGTGTTCCATTGTCATTAAGAGGCTCTGAACGTTACAATTAACTGTCAGTTTTGCGTCGGATTCGAAAATCTAGACTCACAGGAGATCGACCATAAGGCGCCCGAGGCAGCAATAGACCCTTGGAGACAGGTCGGCCGGAGGACGATGTATTGATTCGCGACGCGATTTGTGTGTTCCATTGTCATTAAGAGGCTCTGAACCTTACAATTAACTGTCAGTTTTGCGTCGGATTCAAAAGTCTAGACCAACACGAGAACTACCATAAGGTGCCCGAGGCAGCAATTGACCCTTGGAGACAGCTCGGCCGGAGGACGATGTATTGAATCGCGACGCGATTTGTGTGTTCCATTGTCATTAAGAGGCTCTGAACCTTGCAGTTAACTGTCAGTTTTGCGTCGGATTCGAAAATCTAGACTCACAGGAGAACGACCAAACGGTGTCCGAGGCAGCACTAGACCCTTGGAGTCAAGTCGGCTGGAGGACGATGTATTGAATCGCGACGCAATTTGTGTGTTCCATCGTCATTAACAGGCACTGAACGTTACAATTAACTGCGTCGGATTCGAAAATCTAGACTCACAGGAGATCGGCCATAAGGTGCCCGAGGCAGCAATAGACCCTTGGAGACAGGTCGGCCGGAGGACGATGTATTGAATCGCGACACGATTTGTGTGTTCCTTTGTCATTAAGAGGCTCTGAACGTTACAATTAACTGTCAGTTTTGCGTCGGATTCGAAAATCTAGACTCACAGGAGATCGACCATAAGGCGCCCGAGGCAGCAATAGACCCTTGAAGACAGGTCGGCCGGAGGACGATGTATTGAATCGCGACGGGATTTGTGTGTTCCATCGTCATTAACAGGCTCTGAACGTTACAATTAACTGTCAGTTTTGCATCGGATTCGAAAATCTAGACTCACAGGAGATGGACCATAAGGTACCCGAGGCAGCAATAGGCCCTTGGAGACAGGTCGGCCGGAGGACGATGTATTGAATCGCGACGCAATTTGTGTGTTCCATCGTCATTAACAGGCTCTGAACCTTACAATTAACTGTCATTTTTGCGTCGGATTCGAAAATCTACACTCACAGAAGAACGACCATAAAGTGCCCGAGGCAGCACTAGACCCTTGGAGACAAGTCGGTTGGAGGACGATGTATTGAATCGCGACGCAATTTGTGTGTTCCATTGTCATTAAGAGGCTCTGAACCTTACGATTAACTGTCAGTTTTGCGTCGGATTCGAAAATCTAGACTCACAGGAGAACGACCATAAGGTGTCCGAGGCAGCACTAGCCGCTTGGAGACAAGTCGGCTGGAGGACGATGTATTGAATCGCGACGCAATTTGTGTGTTCCATCGTCATTAACAGGCTCTGAACGTTACAATTAACTGTCAGTTTTGCGTCGGATTCGAAAATCTAGACTCACAGGAGAACGACCATAAGGTGCCCGAGGCAGCAATAGACCCTTGGATACAGGTCGGCCGGAGGACGATGTATTGAATCGCGACGCAATTTGTGTGTTCCATTGTCATTAAGAGGCTCTGAACCTTACGATTAACTGTCAGTTTAGCGTCGCATTCGAAAATCTAGACTCACAGGAGAACGACCATAAGGTGTCCGAGGCAGCACTAGACCCTTGGAGACAAGTCGGCTGGAGGACGATGTATTGAATCGCGACGCGATTTGTGTGTTCCATCGTCATTAACAGGCTCTGAACGTTACAATTAACTGTCAGTTTTGCGTCGGATTCGAAAATCTAGACTCACAGGAGATCGACCATAAGGTGCCCGAGGCAGCAATAGACCCTTGGAGACAGGTCGGCCGGAGGACGATGTATTGAATCGCGACGCAATTTGTGTGTTCCATCGTCATTAACAGGCTCTGAACCTTACAATTAACTGTCAGTTTTGCGTCGGATTCGAAAATCTAGACTCACAGGGGATCGACCATAAGGTGCCCGAGGTAGCAATAGGCCCTTGGAGACAGGTCGGCCGGAGGACGATGTATTGAATCGCGACGCAATTTGTGTGTTCCATCGTCATTAACAGACTCTGAACGTTACAATTAACAGTCAGTTTTGCGTCGGATTCGAAAATCTAGACTCACAGGAGAACGACCATAAGGTGTCCGTGGCAGCACTAGACCCTTGGAGACAAGTCGGCTGGAGGACGATGTATTGAATCGCGACGGGATTTGTGTGTTCCATCGTCTTTAACAGGCTCTGAACGTTACAATTAACTGTCAATTTTACGTCGGATTCGAAAATCTAGACTCACAGGAGATCGACCATAAGGTGCCCGAGGCAGCAATAGACCCTTGGAGACAGGTCGGCCGGAGGACGATGTATTGAATCGCGACGCGATTTGTGTGTTCCATTGTCATTAAGAGGCTGTGAACGTTACAATTAACTGTCAGTTTTGCGTCGGATTCGAAAATCTAGACTCACAGGAGAACGACCATAAGGTGTCCGAGGCAGCACTAGACCCATGGAGACAAGTCGGCTGGAGGACGATGTATTGAATCGCGACGCGATTTCTGTGTTCCATCGTCATTAACAGGCTCTGAACGTTACAATTAACTGTCAGGTTTGCGTCGGATTCGAAAATCTAGACTCACAGGAGATCGACCATAAGGTGCCCGAGGCAGCAATAGACCGTTGGAGGCAGGTCGGCCGGAGGACGATGTATTGAATCGCGACGCAATTTGTGTGTTCCATTGTCATTAAGAGGCTCTGAACCTTACGATTAACTGTCAGTTTTGCGTCGCATTCGAAAATCTAGACTCACAGGAGAACGACCATAAGGTGTCCGAGGCAGCACTAGACCCTTGGAACAAGTCGGCTGGAGGACGATGTATTGAATCGCGACGCGATTTATGTGTTCCATCGTCATTAACAGGCTCTGAACGTTACAATTAACTGTCAGTTTTGCGTCGGATTCGAAAATCTAGACTCACAGGAGATCGACCATAAGGTGCCCGAGGCAGCAATAGACCCTTGGAGACAGGTCGGCCGGAGGACGATGTATTGAATCGCGACGCAATTTGTGTGTTCCATCGTCATTAACAGGCTCTGAACCTTACAATTAACTGTCAGTTTTGCGTCGGATTCGAAAATCTAGACTCACAGGGGATCGACCATAAGGTGCCCGAGGCAGCAATAGACCCTTGGAGACAGGTCGGCCGGAGGACGATGTATTGAATCGCGACGCGATTTGTGTGTTCCATCGTCATTAACGGGCTCTGAACGTTACAATTAATTGTCAGTTTTGCGTCGGAATCGAAAATCTAGACTCACAGGAGATCGACCATAAGGTGCCCGAGGTAGCAATAGGCCCTTGGAGACAGGTCGGCCGGAGGACGATGTATTGAATCGCGACGCAATTTGTGTGTTCCATCGTCATTAACAGACTCTGAACGTTACAATTAACAGTCAGTTTTGCGTCGGATTCGAAAATCTAGACTCACAGGAGATGGACCATAAGGTGCCCGAGGCAGCAATAGACCCTTGGAGACAGGTCGGCCGGAGGACGATGTATTGAATCGCGACGCGATTTGTGTGTTCCATTGTCATTAAGAGGCTGTGAACGTTACAATTAACTGTCAGTTTTGCGTCGGATTCGAAAATCTAGACTCACAGGAGAACGACCATAAGGTGTCCGTGGCAGCACTAGACCCTTGGAGACAAGTCGGCTGGAGGACGATGTATTGAATCGCGACGGGATTTGTGTGTTCCATCGTCTTTAACAGGCTCTGAACGTTACAATTAACTGTCAGTTTTACGTCGGATTCGAAAATCTAGACTCACAGGAGATCGACCATAAGGTGCCCGAGGCAGCAATAGACCCTTGGAGACAGGTCGGCCGGAGGACGATGTATTGAATCGCGACGCAATTTGTGTGTTCCATTGTCATTAAGAGGCTGTGAACGTTACAATTAACTGTCAGTTTTGCGTCGGATTCGAAAATCTAGACTCACAGGAGAACGACCATAAGGTGTCCGAGGCAGCACTAGACCCATGGAGACAAGTCGGCTGGAGGACGATGTATTGAATCGCGACGCGATTTCTGTGTTCCATCGTCATTAACAGGCTCTGAACGTTACAATTAACTGTCAGGTTTGCGTCGGATTCGAAAATCTAGACTCACAGGAGATCGACCATAAGGTGCCCGAGGCAGCAATAGACCGTTGGAGGCAGGTCGGCCGGAGGACGATGTATTGAATCGCGACGCAATTTGTGTGTTCCATTGTCATTAAGAGGCTCTGAACCTTACGATTAACTGTCAGTTTTGCGTCGCATTCGAAAATCTAGACTCACAGGAGAACGACCATAAGGTGTCCGAGGCAGCACTAGACCCTTGGAGACAAGTCGGCTGGAGGACGATGTATTGAATCGCGACGCGATTTGTGTGTTCCATCGTCATTAACAGGCTCTGAACGTTACAATTAACTGTCAGTTTTGCGTCGGATTCGAAAATCTAGACTCACAGGACATCGACCATAAGGTGCCCGAGGCAGCAATAGACCCTTGGAGACAGGTCGGCCGGAGGACGATGTATTGAATCGCGACTCAATTTGTGTGTTCCATCGTCATTAACAGGCTCTGAACCTTACAATTAACTGTCAGTTTTGCGTCGGATTCGAAAATCTAGACTCACAGGGGATCGACCATAAGGTGCCCGAGGCAGCAATAGACCCTTGGAGACAGGTCGGCCGGAGGACGATGTATTGAATCGCGACGCGATTTGTGTGTTCCATCGTCATTAAGAGGCTCTGAACGTTACAATTAACTGTTAGTTTTGCGTCGGATTCGAAAATCTAGACTCACAGGAGATCGACCATAATGTGCCCGAGGCAGCAATAGACCCTTGGAGACAGGTCGGCCGGAGGACGATGTATTGAATCGCGACGCGATTTGTGTGTTCCATTGTCATTAAGAGGCTCTGAACGTTACAATTAACTGTCAGTTTTGCGTCGGATTCGAAAATCTAGACTCACAGGAGAACGACCATAAGGTGTCCGTGGCAGCACTAGACCCTTGGAGACAAGTCGGCTGGAGGACGATGTATTGAATCGCGACGGGATTTGTGTGTTCCATCGTCTTTAACAGGCTCTGAACGTTACAATTAACTGTCAATTTTACGTCGGATTCGAAAATCTAGACTCACAGGAGATCGACCATAAGGTGCCCGAGGCAGCAATAGACCCTTGGAGACAGGTCGGCCGGAGGACGATGTATTGAATCGCGACGCGATTTGTGTGTTCCATTGTCATTAAGAGGCTGTGAACGTTACAATTAACTGTCAGTTTTGCGTCGGATTCGAAAATCTAGACTCACAGGAGAACGACCATAAGGTGTCCGAGGCAGCACTAGACCCATGGAGACAAGTCGGCTGGAGGACGATGTATTGAATCGCGACGCGATTTCTGTGTTCCATCGTCATTAACAGGCTCTGAACGTTACAATTAACTGTCAGGTTTGCGTCGGATTCGAAAATCTAGACTCACAGGAGATCGACCATAAGGTGCCCGAGGCAGCAATAGACCGTTGGAGGCAGGTCGGCCGGAGGACGATGTATTGAATCGCGACGCAATTTGTGTGTTCCATTGTCATTAAGAGGCTCTGAACCTTACGATTAACTGTCAGTTTTGCGTCGCATTCGAAAATCTAGACTCACAGGAGAACGACCATAAAGTGTCCGAGGCAGCACTAGACCCTTGCAGACAAGTCGGCTGGAGGACGATGTATTGAATCGCGACGTGATTTGTGTGTTCCATCGTCATTAACAGGCTCTGAACGTTACAATTAACTGTCCGGTTTGCGTCGGATTCGAAAATCTAGACACACAGGAGATCCACCATAAGGTGCCCGAGGCAGCAATAGACCCTTGGAGACAGGTCGGCCGGAGGACGATGTATTGAATCGCGACGCGATTTGTGTGTTCCATCGTCATTAACAGGCTCTGAACGTTACAATTAACTGTCAGTTTTGCGTCGGATTCGAAAATCTAGACTCACAGGAGATCGACCATAAGGTGCCCGAGGCAGCAATAGACCCTTGGAGACAGGTCGGCCGGAGCACGATGTATTGAATCGCGACGCGATTTGTGTGTTCCATCGTCATTAACGGGCTCTGAACGTTACAATTAACTGTCAGTTTTGCGTCGGAATCGAAAATCTAGACTCACAGGAGATCGACCATAAGGTGCCCGAGGTAGCAATAGGCCCTTGGAGACAGGTCGGCCGGAGGACGATGTATTGAATCGCGACGCAATTTGTGTGTTCCATCGTCATTAACAGACTCTGAACGTTACAATTAACAGTCAGTTTTGCGTCGGATTCGAAAATCTAGACTCACAGGAGATCGACCATAAGGTGCCCGAGGCAGCAATAGACCCTTGGAGACAGGTCGGCCGGAGGACGATGTATTGAATCGCGACGCGATTTGTGTGTTCCATTGTCATTAAGAGGCTCTGAACGTTACAATTAACTGTCAGTTTTGCGTCGGATTCGAAAATCTAGACTCACAGGAGAACGACCATAAGGTGTCCGTGGCAGCACTAGACCCTTGGAGACAAGTCGGCTGGAGGACGATGTATTGAATCGCGACGGGATTTGTGTGTTCCATCGTCTTTAACAGGCTCTGAACGTTACAATTAACTGTCAGTTTTACGTCGGATTCGAAAATCTAGACTCACAGGAGATCGACCATAAGGTGCCCGAGGCAGCAATAGACCCTTGGAGACAGGTCGGCCGGAGGACGATGTATTGAATCGCGACGCAATTTGTGTGTTCCATTGTCATTAAGAGGCTGTGAACGTTACAATTAACTGTCAGTTTTGCGTCGGATTCGAAAATCTAGACTCACAGGAGAACGACCATAAGGTGTCCGAGGCAGCACTAGACCCATGGAGACAAGTCGGCTGGAGGACGATGTATTGAATCGCGACGCGATTTCTGTGTTCCATCGTCATTAACAGGCTCTGAACGTTACAATTAACTGTCAGGTTTGCGTCGGATTCGAAAATCTAGACTCACAGGAGATCGACCATAAGGTGCCCGAGGCAGCAATAGACCGTTGGAGGCAGGTCGGCCGGAGGACGATGTATTGAATCGCGACGCAATTTGTGTGTTCCATTGTCATTAAGAGGCTCTGAACCTTACGATTAACTGTCAGTTTTGCGTCGCATTCGAAAATCTAGACTCACAGGAGAACGACCATAAGGTGTCCGAGGCAGCACTAGACCCTTGGAGACAAGTCGGCTGGAGGACGATGTATTGAATCGCGACGCGATTTGTGTGTTCCATCGTCATTAACAGGCTCTGAACGTTACAATTAACTGTCAGTTTTGCGTCGGATTCGAAAATCTAGACTCACAGGAGATCGACCATAAGGTGCCCGAGGCAGCAATAGACCCTTGGAGACAGGTCGGCCGGAGGACGATGTATTGAATCGCGACTCAATTTGTGTGTTCCATCGTCATTAACAGGCTCTGAACCTTACAATTAACTGTCAGTTTTGCGTCGGATTCGAAAATCTAGACTCACAGGGGATCGACCATAAGGTGCCCGAGGCAGCAATAGACCCTTGGAGACAGGTCGGCCGGAGGACGATGTATTGAATCGCGACGCGATTTGTGTGTTCCATCGTCATTAACAGGCTCTGAACGTTACAATTAACTGTCAGTTTTGCGTCGGATTCGAAAATCTAGACTCACAGGAGATCGACCATAAGGTGCCCGAGGTAGCAATAGGCCCTTGGAGACAGGTCGGCCGGAGGACGATGTATTGAATCGCGACGCAATTTGTGTGTTCCATCGTCATTAACAGACTCTGAACGTTACAATTAACAGTCAGTTTTGCGTCGGGTCGAAAATCTAGACTCACAGGAGATCGACCATAAGGTGCCCGAGGCAGCAATAGACCCTTGGAGGCAGGTCGGCCGGAGGACGATGTATTGAATCGCGACGCGATTTGTGTGTTCCATTGTCATTAAGAGGCTCTGAACGTTACAATTAACTGTCAGTTTTGCGTCGGATTCGAAAATCTAGACTCACAGGAGAACGACCATAAGGTGTCCGTGGCAGCACTAGACCCTTGGAGACAAGTCGGCTGGAGGACGATGTATTGAATCGCGACGGGATTTGTGTGTTCCATCGTCTTTAACAGGCTCTGAACGTTACAATTAACTGTCAGTTTTACGTCGGATTCGAAAATCTAGACTCACAGGAGATCGACCATAAGGTGCCCGAGGCAGCAATAGACCCTTGGAGGCAGGTCGGCCGGAGGACGATGTATTGAATCGCGACGCAATTTGTGTGTTCCATTGTCATTAAGAGGCTCTGAACCTTACGATTAACTGTCAGTTTTGCGTCGCATTCGAAAATCTAGACTCACAGGAGAACGACCATAAGGTGTCCGAGGCAGCACTAGACCCTTGGAGACAAGTCGGCTGGAGGACGATGTATTGAATCGCGACGCGATTTGTGTGTTCCATCGTCATTAACAGGCTCTGAACGTTACAATTAACTGTCAGTTTTGCGTCGGATTCGAAAATCTAGACTCACAGGAGATCGACCATAAGGTGCCCGAGGCAGCAATAGACCCTTGGAGACAGGTCGGCCGGAGGACGATGTATTGAATCGCGACGCAATTTGTGTGTTCCATCGTCATTAACAGGCTCTGAACCTTACAATTAACTGTCAGTTTTGCGTCGGATTCGAAAATCTAGACTCACAGGGGATCGACCATAAGGTGCCCGAGGCAGCAATAGACCCTTGGAGACAGGTCGGCCGGAGGACGATGTATTGAATCGCGACGCGATTTGTGTGTTCCATCGTCATTAACAGGCTCTGAACGTTACAATTAACTGTCAGTTTTGCGTCGGAATCGAAAATCTAGACTCACAGGAGATCGACCATAAGGTGCCCGAGGTAGCAATAGGCCCTTGGAGACAGGTCGGCCGGAGGACGATGTATTGAATCGCGACGCAATTTGTGTGTTCCATCGTCATTAACAGACTCTGAACGTTACAATTAACAGTCAGTTTTGCGTCGGATTCGAAAATCTAGACTCACAGGAGATGGACCATAAGGTGCCCGAGGCAGCAATAGACCCTTGGAGACAGGTCGGCCGGAGGACGATGTATTGAATCGCGACGCGATTTGTGTGTTCCATTGTCATTAAGAGGCTGTGAACGTTACAATTAACTGTCAGTTTTGCGTCGGATTCGAAAATCTAGACTCACAGGAGAACGACCATAAGGTGTCCGTGGCAGCACTAGACCCTTGGAGACAAGTCGGCTGGAGGACGATGTATTGAATCGCGACGGGATTTGTGTGTTCCATCGTCTTTAACAGGCTCTGAACGTTACAATTAACTGTCAGTTTTACGTCGGATTCGAAAATCTAGACTCACAGGAGATCGACCATAAGGTGCCCGAGGCAGCAATAGACCCTTGGAGACAGGTCGGCCGGAGGACGATGTATTGAATCGCGACGCGATTTGTGTGTTCCATTGTCATTAAGAGGCTGTGAACGTTACAATTAACTGTCAGTTTTGCGTCGGATTCGAAAATCTAGACTCACAGGAGAACGACCATAAGGTGTCCGAGGCAGCACTAGACCCATGGAGACAAGTCGGCTGGAGGACGATGTATTGAATCGCGACGCGATTTCTGTGTTCCATCGTCATTAACAGGCTCTGAACGTTACAATTAACTGTCAGGTTTGCGTCGGATTCGAAAATCTAGACTCACAGGAGATCGACCATAAGGTGCCCGAGGCAGCAATAGACCGTTGGAGGCAGGTCGGCCGGAGGACGATGTATTGAATCGCGACGCAATTTGTGTGTTCCATTGTCATTAAGAGGCTCTGAACCTTACGATTAACTGTCAGTTTTGCGTCGCATTCGAAAATCTAGACTCACAGGAGAACGACCATAAGGTGTCCGAGGCAGCACTAGACCCTTGGAGACAAGTCGGCTGGAGGACGATGTATTGAATCGCGACGCGATTTGTGTGTTCCATCGTCATTAACAGGCTCTGAACGTTACAATTAACTGTCAGTTTTGCGTCGGATTCGAAAATCTAGACTCACAGGAGATCGACCATAAGGTGCCCGAGGCAGCAATAGACCCTTGGAGACAGGTCGGCCGGAGGACGATGTATTGAATCGCGACTCAATTTGTGTGTTCCATCGTCATTAACAGGCTCTGAACCTTACAATTAACTGTCAGTTTTGCGTCGGATTCGAAAATCTAGACTCACAGGGGATCGACCATAAGGTGCCCGAGGCAGCAATAGACTCTTGGAGACAGGTCGGCCGGAGGACGATGTATTGAATCGCGACGCGATTTGTGTGTTCCATCGTCATTAACAGGCTCTGAACGTTACAATTAACTGTCAGTTTTGCGTCGGATTCGAAAATCTAGACTCACAGGAGATCGGCCATAAGGTGCCCGAGGTAGCAATAGGCCCTTGGAGACAGGTCGGCCGGAGGACGATGTATTGAATCGAGACGCAATTTGTGTGTTCCATCGTCATTAACAGACTCTGAACGTTACAATTAACAGTCAGTTTTGCGTCGGGTCGAAAATCTAGACTCACAGGAGATCGACCATAAGGTGCCCGAGGCAGCAATAGACCCTTGGAGGCAGGTCGGCCGGAGGACGATGTATTGAATCGCGACGCGATTTGTGTGTTCCATTGTCATTAAGAGGCTCTGAACGTTACAATTAACTGTCAGTTTTGCGTCGGATTCGAAAATCTAGACTCACAGGAGAACGACCATAAGGTGTCCGTGGCAGCACTAGACCCTTGGAGACAAGTCGGCTGGAGGACGATGTATTGAATCGCGACGGGATTTGTGTGTTCCATCGTCTTTAACAGGCTCTGAACGTTACAATTAACTGTCAGTTTTACGTCGGATTCGAAAATCTAGACTCACAGGAGATCGACCATAAGGTGCCCGAGGCAGCAATAGACCCTTGGAGGCAGGTCGGCCGGAGGACGATGTATTGAATCGCGACGCAATTTGTGTGTTCCATTGTCATTAAGAGGCTCTGAACCTTACAATTAACTGTCAGTTTTGCGTCGGATTCGAAAATCTAGACTCACAGGAGATCGACCATAAGGTGCCCGAGGCAGCACTAGACACTTGGAGACAAGTCGGCTGGAGGACGATGTATTGAATCGCGACGCGATTTGTGTGTTCCATCGTCATTAACAGGCACTGAACGTTACAATTAACTGCGTCGGATTCGAAAATCTAGACTCACAGGAGATCGGCCATAAGGTGCCCGAGGCAGCAATAGACCCTTGGAGACAGGTCGGCCGCAGGACGATGTATTGAATCGCGACGCGATTTGTGTGTTCCATTGTCATTAAGAGGCTCTGAACGTTACAATTAACTGTCAGTTTTGCGTCGGATTCGAAAATCTAGACTCACAGGAGATCGACCATAAGGTGCCCGAGGCAGCAATAGACCCTTGGAGACAGGTCGGCCGGAGGACGATGTATTGATTCGCGACGCGATTTGTGTGTTCCATCGTCATTAACAGGCTCTGAACCTTACAAGTAACTGTCAGTTTTGCGTCGCATTCGAAAATCTAGACTCACAGGAGGACGAACATAAGGTGTCCGAGGCAGCACTAGACCCTTGGAGACAAGTCGGCAGGAGGACGACGTATTGAATCGCGACGCAATTTGTGTGTTCCATCGTCATTAACAGGCTCTGAACGTTACAATTAACTGTCAGTTTTGCGTCGGATTCGAAAGTCTAGACTCACAGGAGATCGACCATAAGGTGCCCGAGGCAGCAATAGACCCTTGGAGACAGGTCGGCCGGAGGACGATGTATTGAATCGCGACGCGATTTGTGTGTTCCATTGTCATTAAGAGGCTCTGAACCTTACAATTAACTGTAAGTTTTGCGTCGGATTCGAAAATCTAGACTCACAGAAGAACGACCATAAGGTGCCCGAGGCAGCACTAGACCCTTGGAGACAAGTCGGCTGGAGGACGATGTATTGAATCGCGACGCAAATTGTGTGTTCCATCGTCATTAACAGGCTCTGAACCTTACAATTAACTGTCAGTTTTGCGTCGGATTCAAAAGTCTAGACTCACACGAGAACGACCATAAGGTGCCCGAGGCAGCAATAGACCCTTGGAGACAGGTCGGCCGGAGGACGATGTATTGAATCGCGACGCGATTTGTGTCTTCCATCGTCATTAACAGGCTCTGAACGTTACAATTAACTGTCAGTTTTGCGTCGGAATTTAAAATCTAGACTCACAGGAGATCGACCATAAGGTGCCCGAGGCAGCAATAGACCCGTGGAGACAGGTCGGCCGGAGGACGATGTATTGAATCGCGACGGGATTTGTGTGTTCCATCGTCATTAACAGGCTCTGAACGTTAAAATTAACTGTCAGTTTTGCGTCGGATTCGAAAATCTAGACTCACAGGAGATCGACCATAAGGTGCCCGAGGCAGCAATAGACCCTTGGAGACAGGTCGGCCGGAGGACGATGTATTGAATCGCGACGCAATTTGTGTGTTCCATCGTCATTAACAGGCTCTGAACCTTACAATTAACTGTCAGTTCTGCGTCGGATTCGAAAATCTAGACTCACAGGAGAACGACCATAAGGTGCCCGAGGCAGCACTAGACCCTTGGAGACAAGTCGGTTGGAGGACGATGTATTGAATCGCGACGCGATTTCTGTGTTCCATCGTCATTAACAGGCTCTGAACGTTACAATTAACTGTCAGTTTTGCGTCGGATTCAAAAGTCTAGACTCACACGAGAACGACCATAAGGTGCCCGAGGCAGCAATAGACCCTTGGAGACAGGTCGGCCGGAGGACGATGTATTGAATCGCGACGGGATTTGTGTGTTCCATCGTCATTAACAGGCTCTGAACGTTACAATTAACTGTCAGTTTTGCGTCGGATTCGAAAATCTAGACTCACAGGAGATCGACCATAAGGTGCCCGAGGCAGCAATAGACCCTTGGAGACAGGTCGGCCGGAGGACGATGTATTGAATCGCGACGCAATTTGTGTGTTCCATCGTCATTAACAGGCTCTGAACCTTACAATTAACTGTCAGTTTTGCGTCGGATTCGAAAATCTAGACTCACAGGAGATCGACCATAAGGCGCCCGAGGCAGCAATAGACCCTTGAAGACAGGTCGGCCGGAGGACGATGTATTGAATCGCGACGGGATTTGTGTGTTCCATCGTCATTAACAGGCTCTGAACGTTACAATTAACTGTCAGTTTTGCATCGGATTCGAAAATCTAGACTCACAGGAGATCGACCATAAGGTACCCGAGGCAGCAATAGGCCCTTGGAGACAGGTCGGCCGGAGGACGATGTATTGAATCGCGACGCAATTTGTGTGTTCCATCGTCATTAACAGGCTCTGAACCTTACAATTAACTGTCATTTTTGCGTCGGATTCGAAAATCTACACTCACAGAAGAACGACCATAAAGTGCCCGAGGCAGCACTAGACCCTTGGAGACAAGTCGGTTGGAGGACGATGTATTGAATCGCGACGCAATTTGTGTGTTCCATTGTCATTAAGAGGCTCTGAACCTTACGATTAACTGTCAGTTTTGCGTCGGATTCGAAAATCTAGACTCACAGGAGAACGACCATAAGGTGTCCGAGGCAGCACTAGCCGCTTGGAGACAAGTCTGCTGGAGGACGATGTATTGAATCGCGACGCAATTTGTGTGTTCCATCGTCATTAAAAGGCTCTGAACGTTACAATTAACTGTCAGTTTTGCGTCGGATTGGAAAATCTAGACTCACAGGAGAACGACCATAAGGTGCCCGAGGCAGCAATAGACCCTTGGATACAGGTCGGCCGGAGGACGATGTATTGAATCGCGACGCAATTTGTGTGTTCCATTGTCATTAAGAGGCTCTGAACCTTGCGATTAACTGTCAGTTTTGCGTCGCATTCGAAAATCTAGACTCACAGGAGAACGACCATAAGGTGTCCGAGGCAGCACTAGACCCTTGGAGACAAGTCGGCTGGAGGACGATGTATTGAATTGCGACGCGATTTGTGTGTTCCATCGTCATTAACAGGCTCTGAACGTTACAATTAACTGTCAGTTTTGCGTCGGATTCGAAAATCTAGACTCACAGGAGATCGACCATAAGGTGCCCGAGGCAGCAATAGACCCTTGGAGACAGGTCGGCCGGAGGACGATGTATTGAATCGCGACGCAATTTGTGTGTTCCATCGTCATTAAGAGGCTCTGAACGTTACAATTAACTGTCAGTTTTGCGTCGGATTCGAAAATCTAGACTCACAGGGGATCGACCATAAGGTGCCCGAGGCAGCAATAGACCCTTGGAGACAGGTCGGCCGGAGGACGATGTATTGAATCGCGACGCGATTTGTGTGTTCCATCGTCATTAACAGGCTCTGAACGTTACAATTAACTGTCAGTTTTGCGTCGGATTCGAAAATCTAGACTCACAGGAGATCGACCATAAGGTGCCCGAGGTAGCAATAGGCCCTTGGAGACAGGTCGGCCGGAGGACGATGTATTGAATCGCGACGCAATTTGTGTGTTCCATCGTCATTAACAGACTCTGAACGTTACAATTAACAGTCAGTTTTGCGTCGGATTCGAAAATCTAGACTCACAGGAGATCGACCATAAGGTGCCCGAGGCAGCAATAGACCCTTGGAGACAGGTCGGCCGGAGGACGATGTATTGAATCGCGACGCGATTTGTGTGTTCCATTGTCATTAAGAGGCTCTGAACGTTACAATTAACTGTCAGTTTTGCGTCGGATTCGAAAATCTAGACTCACAGGAGAACGACCATAAGGTGTCCGTGGCAGCACTAGACCCTTGGAGACAAGTCGGCTGGAGGACGATGTATTGAATCGCGACGGGATTTGTGTGTTCCATCGTCTTTAACAGGCTCTGAACGTTACAATTAACTGTCAGTTTTACGTCGGATTCGAAAATCTAGACTCACAGGAGATCGACCATAAGGTGCCCGAGGCAGCAATAGACCCTTGGAGACAGGTCGGCCGGAGGACGATGTATTGAATCGCGACGCGATTTGTGTGTTCCATTGTCATTAAGAGGCTGTGAACGTTACAATTAACTGTCAGTTTTGCGTCGGATTCGAAAATCTAGACTCACAGGAGAACGACCATAAGGTGTCCGAGGCAGCACTAGACCCATGGAGACAAGTCGGCTGGAGGACGATGTATTGAATCGCGACGCGATTTCTGTGTTCCATCGTCATTAACAGGCTCTGAACGTTACAATTAACTGTCAGGTTTGCGTCGGATTCGAAAATCTAGACTCACAGGAGATCGACCATAAGGTGCCCGAGGCAGCAATAGACCGTTGGAGGCAGGTCGGCCGGAGGACGATGTATTGAATCGCGACGCAATTTGTGTGTTCCATTGTCATTAAGAGGCTCTGAACCTTACGATTAACTGTCAGTTTTGCGTCGCATTCGAAAATCTAGACTCACAGGAGAACGACCATAAGGTGTCCGAGGCAGCACTAGACCCTTGGAGACAAGTCGGCTGGAGGACGATGTATTGAATCGCGACGCGATTTGTGTGTTCCATCGTCATTAACAGGCTCTGAACGTTACAATTAACTGTCAGTTTTGCGTCGGATTCGAAAATCTAGACTCACAGGAGATCGACCATAAGGTGCCCGAGGCAGCAATAGACCCTTGGAGACAGGTCGGCCGGAGGACGATGTATTGAATCGCGACGCAATTTGTGTGTTCCATCGTCATTAACAGGCTCTGAACCTTACAATTAACTGTCAGTTTTGCGTCGGATTCGAAAATCTAGACTCACAGGGGATCGACCATAAGGTGCCCGAGGCAGCAATAGACCCTTGGAGACAGGTCGGCCGGAGGACGATGTATTGAATCGCGACGCGATTTGTGTGTTCCATCGTCATTAACAGGCTCTGAACGTTACAATTAACTGTCAGTTTTGCGTCGGATTCGAAAATCTAGACTCACAGGAGATCGACCATAAGGTGCCCGAGGTAGCAATAGGCCCTTGGAGACAGGTCGGCCGGAGGACGATGTATTGAATCGCGACGCAATTTGTGTGTTCCATCGTCATTAACAGACTCTGAACGTTACAATTAACAGTCAGTTTTGCGTCGGATTCGAAAATCTAGACTCACAGGAGATCGACCATAAGGTGCCCGAGGCAGCAATAGACCCTTGGAGACAGGTCGGCCGGAGGACGATGTATTGAATCGCGACGCGATTTGTGTGTTTCATTGTCATTAAGAGGCTCTGAACGTTACAATTAACTGTCAGTTTTGCGTCCGATTCGAAAATCTAGACTCACAGGAGAACGACCATAAGGTGTCCGAGGCAGCACTAGACCCATGGAGACAAGTCGGCTGGAGGACGATGTATTGAATCGCGACGCGATTTCTGTGTTCCATCGTCATTAACAGGCTCTGAACGTTACAATTAACTGTCAGGTTTGCGTCGGATTCGAAAATCTAGACTCACAGGAGATCGACCATAAGGTGCCCGAGGCAGCAATAGACCGTTGGAGGCAGGTCGGCCTGAGGACGATGTATTAAATCGCGACGCAATTTGTGTGTTCCATTGTCATTAAGAGGCTCTGAACCTTACGATTAACTGTCAGTTTTGCGTCGCATTCGAAAATCTAGACTCACAGGAGATCGACCATAAGGTGTCCGAGGCAGCACTAGACCCTTGGAGACAAGTCGGCTGGAGGACGATGTATTGAATCGCGACGCGATTTGTGTGTTCCATCGTCATTAACAGGCTCTGAACGTTACAATTAACTGTCAGTTTTGCGTCGGATTCGAAAATCTAGACTCACAGGAGATCGACCATAAGGTGCCCGAGGCAGCAATAGACCCTTGGAGACAGGTCGGCCGGAGGACGATGTATTGAATCGCGACTCAATTTGTGTGTTCCATCGTCATTAACAGGCTCTGAACCTTACAATTAACTGTCAGTTTTGCGTCGGATTCGAAAATCTAGACTCTCAGGGGATCGACCATAAGGTGCCCGAGGCAGCAATAGACCCTTGGAGACAGGTCGGCCGGAGGACGATGTATTGAATCGCGACGCAATTTGTGTGTTCCATCGTCATTAACAGGCTCTGAACGTTACAATTAACTGTCAGTTTTGCGTCGGATTCGAAAATCTAGACTCACAGGAGATCGACCATAAGGTGCCCGAGGTAGCAATAGGCCCTTGGAGACAGGTCGGCCGGAGGACGATGTATTGAATCGCGACGCAATTTGTGTGTTCCATCGTCATTAACAGACTCTGAACGTTACAATTAACAGTCAGTTTTGCGTCGGGTCGAAAATCTAGACTCACAGGAGATCGACCATAAGGTGCCCGAGGCAGCAATAGACCCTTGGAGGCAGGTCGGCCGGAGGACGATGTATTGAATCGCGACGCGATTTGTGTGTTCCATTGTCATTAAGAGGCTCTGAACGTTACAATTAACTGTCAGTTTTGCGTCGGATTCGAAAATCTAGACTCACAGGAGAACGACCATAAGGTGTCCGTGGCAGCACTAGACCCTTGGAGACAAGTCGGCTGGAGGACGATGTATTGAATCGCGACGGGATTTGTGTGTTCCATCGTCTTTAACAGGCTCTGAACGTTACAATTAACTGTCAGTTTTACGTCGGATTCGAAAATCTAGACTCACAGGAGATCGACCATAAGGTGCCCGAGGCAGCAATAGACCCTTGGAGGCAGGTCGGCCGGAGGACGATGTATTGAATCGCGACGCAATTTGTGTGTTCCATTGTCATTAAGAGGCTCTGAACCTTACAATTAACTGTCAGTTTTGCGTCGGATTCGAAAATCTAGACTCACAGGAGATCGACCATAAGGTGCCCGAGGCAGCACTAGACACTTGGAGACAAGTCGGCTGGAGGACGATGTATTGAATCGCGACGCGATTTGTGTGTTCCATCGTCATTAACAGGCACTGAACGTTACAATTAACTGCGTCGGATTCGAAAATCTAGACTCACAGGAGATCGGCCATAAGGTGCCCGAGGCAGCAATAGACCCTTGGAGACAGGTCGGCCGGAGGACGATGTATTGATTCGCGACGCGATTTGTGTGTTCCATCGTCATTAACAGGCTCTGAACCTTACAAGTAACTGTCAGTTTTGCGTCGCATTCGAAAATCTAGACTCACAGGAGGACGAACATAAGGTGTCCGAGGCAGCACTAGACCCTTGGAGACAAGTCGGCAGGAGGACGACGTATTGAATCGCGACGCAATTTGTGTGTTCCATCGTCATTAACAGGCTCTGAACGTTACAATTAACTGTCAGTTTTGCGTCGGATTCGAAAGTCTAGACTCACAGGAGATCGACCATAAGGTGCCCGAGGCAGCAATAGACCCTTGGAGACAGGTCGGCCGGAGGACGATGTATTGAATCGCGACGCGATTTGTGTGTTCCATTGTCATTAAGAGGCTCTGAACCTTACAATTAACTGTAAGTTTTGCGTCGGATTCGAAAATCTAGACTCACAGAAGAACGACCATAAGGTGCCCGAGGCAGCACTAGACCCTTGGAGACAAGTCGGCTGGAGGACGATGTATTGAATCGCGACGCAAATTGTGTGTTCCATCGTCATTAACAGGCTCTGAACCTTACAATTAACTGTCAGTTTTGCGTCGGATTCAAAAGTCTAGACTCACACGAGAATGACCATAAGGTGCCCGAGGCAGCAATAGACCCTTGGAGACAGGTCGGCCGGAGGACGATGTATTGAATCGCGACGCAATTTGTGTGTTCCATCGTCATTAACAGGCTCTGAACGTTACAATTAACTGTCAGTTTTGCGTCGGATTCGAAAATCTAGACTCACAGGAGAACGACCATAAGGTGCCAGAGGCAGCAATAGACTCTTGGAGACAGTTCGGCCGGAGGACGATGTATTGAATCGCGACGCAATTTGTGTGTTCCATCGTCATTAACAGGCTCTGAACCTTACAACTAACTGTGAGTTTTGCGTCGGATTCGAAAATCTAGACTCACAGGAGATCGACCATAAGGTGCCCGAGGCAGCAATAGACCCTTGGAGACAGGTCGGCCGGAGGACGATGTATTGAATCGCGACGCAATTTGTGTGTTCCATCGTCATTAACAGGCTCTGAACCTTACAATTAACTGTCAGTTCTGCGTCGGATTCGAAAATCTGGACTCACAGGAGAACGACCATAAGGTGCCCGAAGCAGCACTAGACCCTTGGAGACAAGTCGGTTGGAGGACGATGTATTGAATCGCGACGCGATTTGTGTGTTCCATCGTCATTAACAGGCTCTGAACGTTACAATTAACTGTCAGTTTTGCGTCGGATTCGAAAATCTAGACTCACAGGAGAACGACCATAAGGTGCCCGAGGCAGCAAAAGACCCTTGGAGACAGGTCGGCCGGAGGACGATGTATTGAATCGCGACGCAATTTGTGTGTTCCATTGTCATTAAGAGGCTCTGAACCTTACAATTAACTGTCAGTTTTGCGTCGGATTCGAAAATCTAGACTCACAGGAGATCGACCATAAGGTGCCCGAGGCAGCACTAGACCCTTGGAGACAAGTCGGTTGGAGGACGATGTATTGAATCGCGACGCGATTTGTGTGTTCCATCGTCATTAACAGGCACTGAACGTTACAATTAACTGCGTCGGATTCGAAAATCTAGACTCACAGGAGATCGGCCATAAGGTGCCCGAGGCAGCAATAGACCCTTGGAGACAGGTCGGCCGGAGGACGATGTATTGAATCGCGACACGATTTGTGTGTTCCATTGTCATTAAGAGGCTCTGAACGTTACAATTAACTGTCAGTTTTGCGTCGGATTCGAAAATCTAGACTCACAGGAGATCGACCATAAGGCGCCCGAGGCAGCAATAGACCCTTGGAGACTGGTCGGCCGGAGGACGATGTATTGATTCGCGACGCGATTTGTGTGTTCCATTGTCATTAAGAGGCTCTGAACGTTACAATTAACTGTCAGTTGTGCGTCGGATTCAAAAGTCTAGACCAACACGAGAACTACCATAAGGTGCCCGAGGCAGCAATTGACCCTTGGAAACAGCTCGGCCGGAGGACGATGTATTGAATCGCGACGCGATTTGTGTGTTCCATTGTCATTAAGAGGCTCTGAACCTTGCAATTAACTGTCAGTTTTGCGTCGGATTCGAAAATCTAGACTCACAGGAGATCGACCATAAGGTGCCCGAGGCAGCAATAGACCCTTGGAGACAGGTCGGCCGGAGGACGATGTATTGAATCGCGACGCAATTTGTGTGTTCCATCGTCATTAACAGGCTCTGAACCTTACAATTAACTGTCAGTTTTGCGTCGGATTCGAAAATCTAGACTCACAGGAGATCGACCATAAGGTGCCCGAGGCAGCAATAGACCCTTGGAGACAGGTCGGCCGGAGGACGATGTATTGAATCGCGACGCAATTTGTGTGTTCCATCGTCATTAACAGGCTCTGAACGTTACAATTAACTGTCAGTTTTGCGTCGGATTCGAAAATCTAGACTCACAGGGGATCGACCATAAGGTGCCCGAGGCAGCAATAGACCCTTGGAGACAGGTCGGCCGGAGGACGATGTATTGAATCGCGACGCGATTTGTGTGTTCCATCGTCATTAACAGGCTCTGAACGTTACAATTAACTGTCAGTTTTGCGTCGGATTCGAAAATCTAGACTCACAGGAGATCGACCATAAGGTGCCCGAGGTAGCAATAGGCCCTTGGAGACAGGTCGGCCGGAGGACGATGTATTGAATCGCGACGCAATTTGTGTGTTCCATCGTCATTAACAGACTCTGAACGTTACAATTAACAGTCAGTTTTGCGTCGGATTCGAAAATCTAGACTCACAGGAGATCGACCATAAGGTGCCCGAGGCAGCAATAGACCCTTGGAGACAGGTCGGCCGGAGGACGATGTATTGAATCGCGACGCGATTTGTGTGTTTCATTGTCATTAAGAGGCTCTGAACGTTACAATTAACTGTCAGTTTTGCGTCCGATTCGAAAATCTAGACTCACAGGAGAACGACCATAAGGTGTCCGAGGCAGCACTAGACCCATGGAGACAAGTCGGCTGGAGGACGATGTATTGAATCGCGACGCGATTTCTGTGTTCCATCGTCATTAACAGGCTCTGAACGTTACAATTAACTGTCAGGTTTGCGTCGGATTCGAAAATCTAGACTCACAGGAGATCGACCATAAGGTGCCCGAGGCAGCAATAGACCGTTGGAGGCAGGTCGGCCTGAGGACGATGTATTAAATCGCGACGCAATTTGTGTGTTCCATTGTCATTAAGAGGCTCTGAACCTTACGATTAACTGTCAGTTTTGCGTCGCATTCGAAAATCTAGACTCACAGGAGATCGACCATAAGGTGTCCGAGGCAGCACTAGACCCTTGGAGACAAGTCGGCTGGAGGACGATGTATTGAATCGCGACGCGATTTGTGTGTTCCATCGTCATTAACAGGCTCTGAACGTTACAATTAACTGTCAGTTTTGCGTCGGATTCGAAAATCTAGACTCACAGGAGATCGACCATAAGGTGCCCGAGGCAGCAATAGACCCTTGGAGACAGGTCGGCCGGAGGACGATGTATTGAATCGCGACTCAATTTGTGTGTTCCATCGTCATTAACAGGCTCTGAACCTTACAATTAACTGTCAGTTTTGCGTCGGATTCGAAAATCTAGACTCTCAGGGGATCGACCATAAGGTGCCCGAGGCAGCAATAGACTCTTGGAGACAGGTCGGCCGGAGGACGATGTATTGAATCGCGACGCAATTTGTGTGTTCCATCGTCATTAACAGGCTCTGAACGTTACAATTAACTGTCAGTTTTGCGTCGGATTCGAAAATCTAGACTCACAGGAGATCGACCATAAGGTGCCCGAGGTAGCAATAGGCCCTTGGAGACAGGTCGGCCGGAGGACGATGTATTGAATCGCGACGCAATTTGTGTGTTCCATCGTCATTAACAGACTCTGAACGTTACAATTAACAGTCAGTTTTGCGTCGGGTCGAAAATCTAGACTCACAGGAGATCGACCATAAGGTGCCCGAGGCAGCACTAGACACTTGGAGACAAGTCGGCTGGAGGACGATGTATTGAATCGCGACGCGATTTGTGTGTTCCATCGTCATTAACAGGCACTGAACGTTACAATTAACTGCGTCGGATTCGAAAATCTAGACTCACAGGAGATCGGCCATAAGGTGCCCGAGGCAGCAATAGACCCTTGGAGACAGGTCGGCCGGAGGACGATGTATTGATTCGCGACGCGATTTGTGTGTTCCATCGTCATTAACAGGCTCTGAACCTTACAAGTAACTGTCAGTTTTGCGTCGCATTCGAAAATCTAGACTCACAGGAGGACGAACATAAGGTGTCCGAGGCAGCACTAGACCCTTGGAGACAAGTCGGCAGGAGGACGACGTATTGAATCGCGACGCAATTTGTGTGTTCCATCGTCATTAACAGGCTCTGAACGTTACAATTAACTGTCAGTTTTGCGTCGGATTCGAAAGTCTAGACTCACAGGAGATCGACCATAAGGTGCCCGAGGCAGCAATAGACCCTTGGAGACAGGTCGGCCGGAGGACGATGTATTGAATCGCGACGCGATTTGTGTGTTCCATTGTCATTAAGAGGCTCTGAACCTTACAATTAACTGTAAGTTTTGCGTCGGATTCGAAAATCTAGACTCACAGAAGAACGACCATAAGGTGCCCGAGGCAGCACTAGACCCTTGGAGACAAGTCGGCTGGAGGACGATGTATTGAATCGCGACGCAAATTGTGTGTTCCATCGTCATTAACAGGCTCTGAACCTTACAATTAACTGTCAGTTTTGCGTCGGATTCAAAAGTCTAGACTCACACGAGAATGACCATAAGGTGCCCGAGGCAGCAATAGACCCTTGGAGACAGGTCGGCCGGAGGACGATGTATTGAATCGCGACGCAATTTGTGTGTTCCATCGTCATTAACAGGCTCTGAACGTTACAATTAACTGTCAGTTTTGCGTCGGATTCGAAAATCTAGACTCACAGGAGAACGACCATAAGGTGCCAGAGGCAGCAATAGACTCTTGGAGACAGTTCGGCCGGAGGACGATGTATTGAATCGCGACGCAATTTGTGTGTTCCATCGTCATTAACAGGCTCTGAACCTTACAACTAACTGTGAGTTTTGCGTCGGATTCGAAAATCTAGACTCACAGGAGATCGACCATAAGGTGCCCGAGGCAGCAATAGACCCTTGGAGACAGGTCGGCCGGAGGACGATGTATTGAATCGCGACGCAATTTGTGTGTTCCATCGTCATTAACAGGCTCTGAACCTTACAATTAACTGTCAGTTCTGCGTCGGATTCGAAAATCTGGACTCACAGGAGAACGACCATAAGGTGCCCGAAGCAGCACTAGACCCTTGGAGACAAGTCGGTTGGAGGACGATGTATTGAATCGCGACGCGATTTGTGTGTTCCATCGTCATTAACAGGCTCTGAACGTTACAATTAACTGTCAGTTTTGCGTCGGATTCGAAAATCTAGACTCACAGGAGAACGACCATAAGGTGCCCGAGGCAGCAAAAGACCCTTGGAGACAGGTCGGCCGGAGGACGATGTATTGAATCGCGACGCAATTTGTGTGTTCCATTGTCATTAAGAGGCTCTGAACCTTACAATTAACTGTCAGTTTTGCGTCGGATTCGAAAATCTAGACTCACAGGAGATCGACCATAAGGTGCCCGAGGCAGCACTAGACCCTTGGAGACAAGTCGGTTGGAGGACGATGTATTGAATCGCGACGCGATTTGTGTGTTCCATCGTCATTAACAGGCACTGAACGTTACAATTAACTGCGTCGGATTCGAAAATCTAGACTCACAGGAGATCGGCCATAAGGTGCCCGAGGCAGCAATAGACCCTTGGAGACAGGTCGGCCGGAGGACGATGTATTGAATCGCGACACGATTTGTGTGTTCCATTGTCATTAAGAGGCTCTGAACGTTACAATTAACTGTCAGTTTTGCGTCGGATTCGAAAATCTAGACTCACAGGAGATCGACCATAAGGCGCCCGAGGCAGCAATAGACCCTTGGAGACTGGTCGGCCGGAGGACGATGTATTGATTCGCGACGCGATTTGTGTGTTCCATTGTCATTAAGAGGCTCTGAACGTTACAATTAACTGTCAGTTGTGCGTCGGATTCAAAAGTCTAGACCAACACGAGAACTACCATAAGGTGCCCGAGGCAGCAATTGACCCTTGGAAACAGCTCGGCCGGAGGACGATGTATTGAATCGCGACGCGATTTGTGTGTTCCATTGTCATTAAGAGGCTCTGAACCTTGCAATTAACTGTCAGTTTTGCGTCGGATTCGAAAATCTAGACTCACAGGAGATCGACCATAAGGTGCCCGAGGCAGCAATAGACCCTTGGAGACAGGTCGGCCGGAGGACGATGTATTGAATCGCGACGCAATTTGTGTGTTCCATCGTCATTAACAGGCTCTGAACCTTACAATTAACTGTCAGTTTTGCGTCGGATTCGAAAATCTAGACTCACAGGAGATCGACCATAAGGTGCCCGAGGCAGCAATAGACCCTTGGAGACAGGTCGGCCGGAGGACGATGTATTGAATCGCGACGCAATTTGTGTGTTCCATCGTCATTAACAGGCTCTGAACGTTACAATTAACTGTCAGTTTTGCGTCGGATTCGAAAATCTAGACTCACAGGGGATCGACCATAAGGTGCCCGAGGCAGCAATAGACCCTTGGAGACAGGTCGGCCGGAGGACGATGTATTGAATCGCGACGCGATTTGTGTGTTCCATCGTCATTAACAGGCTCTGAACGTTACAATTAACTGTCAGGTTTGCGTCGGATTCGAAAATCTAGACTCACAGGAGATCGACCATAAGGTGCCCGAGGCAGCAATAGACCGTTGGAGGCAGGTCGGCCTGAGGACGATGTATTAAATCGCGACGCAATTTGTGTGTTCCATTGTCATTAAGAGGCTCTGAACCTTACGATTAACTGTCAGTTTTGCGTCGCATTCGAAAATCTAGACTCACAGGAGATCGACCATAAGGTGTCCGAGGCAGCACTAGACCCTTGGAGACAAGTCGGCTGGAGGACGATGTATTGAATCGCGACGCGATTTGTGTGTTCCATCGTCATTAACAGGCTCTGAACGTTACAATTAACTGTCAGTTTTGCGTCGGATTCGAAAATCTAGACTCACAGGAGATCGACCATAAGGTGCCCGAGGCAGCAATAGACCCTTGGAGACAGGTCGGCCGGAGGACGATGTATTGAATCGCGACTCAATTTGTGTGTTCCATCGTCATTAACAGGCTCTGAACCTTACAATTAACTGTCAGTTTTGCGTCGGATTCGAAAATCTAGACTCTCAGGGGATCGACCATAAGGTGCCCGAGGCAGCAATAGACTCTTGGAGACAGGTCGGCCGGAGGACGATGTATTGAATCGCGACGCAATTTGTGTGTTCCATCGTCATTAACAGGCTCTGAACGTTACAATTAACTGTCAGTTTTGCGTCGGATTCGAAAATCTAGACTCACAGGAGATCGACCATAAGGTGCCCGAGGTAGCAATAGGCCCTTGGAGACAGGTCGGCCGGAGGACGATGTATTGAATCGCGACGCAATTTGTGTGTTCCATCGTCATTAACAGACTCTGAACGTTACAATTAACAGTCAGTTTTGCGTCGGGTCGAAAATCTAGACTCACAGGAGATCGACCATAAGGTGCCCGAGGCAGCAATAGACCCTTGGAGGCAGGTCGGCCGGAGGACGATGTATTGAATCGCGACGCGATTTGTGTGTTCCATTGTCATTAAGAGGCTCTGAACGTTACAATTAACTGTCAGTTTTGCGTCGGATTCGAAAATCTAGACTCACAGGAGAACGACCATAAGGTGTCCGTGGCAGCACTAGACCCTTGGAGACAAGTCGGCTGGAGGACGATGTATTGAATCGCGACGGGATTTGTGTGTTCCATCGTCTTTAACAGGCTCTGAACGTTACAATTAACTGTCAGTTTTACGTCGGATTCGAAAATCTAGACTCACAGGAGATCGACAATAAGGTGCCCGAGGCAGCAATAGACCCTTGGAGGCAGGTCGGCCGGAGGACGATGTATTGAATCGCGACGCAATTTGTGTGTTCCATTGTCATTAAGAGGCTCTGAACCTTACAATTAACTGTCAGTTTTGCGTCGGATTCGAAAATCTAGACTCACAGGAGATCGACCATAAGGTGCCCGAGGCAGCACTAGACACTTGGAGACAAGTCGGCTGGAGGACGATGTATTGAATCGCGACGCGATTTGTGTGTTCCATCGTCATTAACAGGCACTGAACGTTACAATTAACTGCGTCGGATTCGAAAATCTAGACTCACAGGAGATCGGCCATAAGGTGCCCGAGGCAGCAATAGACCCTTGGAGACAGGTCGGCCGGAGGACGATGTATTGAATCGCGACGCGATTTGTGTGTTCCATCGTCATTAACAGGCTCTGAACCTTACAAGTAACTGTCAGTTTTGCGTCGCATTCGAAAATCTAGACTCACAGGAGGACGAACATAAGGTGTCCGAGGCAGCACTAGACCCTTGGAGACAAGTCGGCAGGAGGACGACGTATTGAATCGCGACGCAATTTGTGTGTTCCATCGTCATTAACAGGCTCTGAACGTTACAATTAACTGTCAGTTTTGCGTCGGATTCGAAAGTCTAGACTCACAGGAGATCGACCATAAGGTGCCCGAGGCAGCAATAGACCCTTGGAGACAGGTCGGCCGGAGGACGATGTATTGAATCGCGACGCGATTTGTGTGTTCCATTGTCATTAAGAGGCTCTGAACCTTACAATTAACTGTAAGTTTTGCGTCGGATTCGAAAATCTAGACTCACAGAAGAACGACCATAAGGTGCCCGAGGCAGCACTAGACCCTTGGAGACAAGTCGGCTGGAGGACGATGTATTGAATCGCGACGCAAATTGTGTGTTCCATCGTCATTAACAGGCTCTGAACCTTACAATTAACTGTCAGTTTTGCGTCGGATTCAAAAGTCTAGACTCACACGAGAATGACCATAAGGTGCCCGAGGCAGCAATAGACCCTTGGAGACAGGTCGGCCGGAGGACGATGTATTGAATCGCGACGCAATTTGTGTGTTCCATCGTCATTAACAGGCTCTGAACGTTACAATTAACTGTCAGTTTTGCGTCGGATTCGAAAATCTAGACTCACAGGAGAACGACCATAAGGTGCCAGAGGCAGCAATAGACTCTTGGAGACAGTTCGGCCGGAGGACGATGTATTGAATCGCGACGCAATTTGTGTGTTCCATCGTCATTAACAGGCTCTGAACCTTACAACTAACTGTGAGTTTTGCGTCGGATTCGAAAATCTAGACTCACAGGAGATCGACCATAAGGTGCCCGAGGCAGCAATAGACCCTTGGAGACAGGTCGGCCGGAGGACGATGTATTGAATCGCGACGCAATTTGTGTGTTCCATCGTCATTAACAGGCTCTGAACCTTACAATTAACTGTCAGTTCTGCGTCGGATTCGAAAATCTGGACTCACAGGAGAACGACCATAAGGTGCCCGAAGCAGCACTAGACCCTTGGAGACAAGTCGGTTGGAGGACGATGTATTGAATCGCGACGCGATTTGTGTGTTCCATCGTCATTAACAGGCTCTGAACGTTACAATTAACTGTCAGTTTTGCGTCGGATTCGAAAATCTAGACTCACAGGAGAACGACCATAAGGTGCCCGAGGCAGCAAAAGACCCTTGGAGACAGGTCGGCCGGAGGACGATGTATTGAGTCGCGACGCAATTTGTGTGTTCCATTGTCATTAAGAGGCTCTGAACCTTACAATTAACTGTCAGTTTTGCGTCGGATTCGAAAATCTAGACTCACAGGAGATCGACCATAAGGTGCCCGAGGCAGCACTAGACCCTTGGAGACAAGTCGGTTGGAGGACGATGTATTGAATCGCGACGCGATTTGTGTGTTCCATCGTCATTAACAGGCACTGAACGTTACAATTAACTGCGTCGGATTCGAAAATCTAGACTCACAGGAGATCGGCCATAAGGTGCCCGAGGCAGCAATAGACCCTTGGAGACAGGTCGGCCGGAGGACGATGTATTGAATCGCGACACGATTTGTGTGTTCCATTGTCATTAAGAGGCTCTGAACGTTACAATTAACTGTCAGTTTTGCGTCGGATTCGAAAATCTAGACTCACAGGAGATCGACCATAAGGCGCCCGAGGCAGCAATAGACCCTTGGAGACTGGTCGGCCGGAGGACGATGTATTGATTCGCGACGCGATTTGTGTGTTCCATTGTCATTAAGAGGCTCTGAACGTTACAATTAACTGTCAGTTGTGCGTCGGATTCAAAAGTCTAGACCAACACGAGAACTACCATAAGGTGCCCGAGGCAGCAATTGACCCTTGGAAACAGCTCGGCCGGAGGACGATGTATTGAATCGCGACGCGATTTGTGTGTTCCATTGTCATTAAGAGGCTCTGAACCTTGCAATTAACTGTCAGTTTTGCGTCGGATTCGAAAATCTAGACTCACAGGAGAACGACCATACGGTGTCCGAGGCAGCACTTGACCCTTGGAGACAAGTCGGCTGGAGGACGATGTATTGAATAGCGACGCAATTTGTGTGTTCCATCGTCATTAACAGGCACTGAACGTTACAATTAACTGCGTCGGATTCGAAAATCTAGACTCACAGGAGATCGGCCATAAGGTGCCCGAGGCAGCAATAGACCCTTGGAGACAGGTCGGCCGGAGGACGATGTATTGAATCGCGACACGTTTTGTGTGTTCCATTGTCATTAAGAGGCTCTGAACGTTACAATTAACTGTCAGTTTTGCGTCGGATTCGAAAATCTAGACTCACAGGAGATCGACCATAAGGCGCCCGAGGCAGCAGTAGACCCTTGGAGACAGGTCGGCCGGAGGACGATGTATTGATTCGCGACGCGATTTGTGTGTTCCATCGTCATTAACAGGCTCTGAACCTTACAATTAACTGTCAGTTTTGCGTCGCATTCGAAAATCTAGACTCACAGGAGGACGACCATAAGGTGTCCGAGGCAGCAGTAGACCCTTGGAGACAAATTGAATCGCGACGCAATTTGTGTGTTCCATCGTCATTAACAGGCTCTGAACGTTACAATTAACTGTCAGTTTTGCGTCGGATTCGAAAATCTAGACTCACAGGAGATCGACCATAAGGTGCCCGAGGCAGCAATTGACCCTTGGAGACAGCTCGGCCGGAGGACGATGTATTGAATCGCGACGCGATTTGTGTGTTCCATTGTCATTAAGAGGCTCTGAACGTTGCAATTAACTGTCAGTTTTGCGTCGGATTCGAAAATCTAGACTCACAGGAGAACGACCATACGGTGTCCGAGGCAGCACTAGACCCTTGGAGACAAGTCGGCTGGAGGACGATGTATTGAATCGCGACGCAATTTGTGTGTTCCACCGTCATTAACAGGCTCTGAACGTTACAATTAACTGTCAGTTTTGCGTCGGATTTGAAAGTCTAGACTCACAGGAGATCGACCATAAGGTGCCCGAGGCAGCAATAGATCCTTGGAGACAGGTCGGCCGGAGGACGATGTATTGAATCGCGACGCGATTTGTGTGTTCCATTGTCATTAAGAGGCTCTGAACCTTACAATTAACTGTAAGTTTTGCGTCGGATTCGAAAATCTAGACTCACAGGAGAACGACCATAAGGTGTCCGTGGCAGCACTAGACCCTTGGAGACTGGTCGGCCGGAGGACGATGTATTGATTCGAGACGCGATTTGTGTGTTCCATTGTCATTAAGAGGCTCTGAACCTTACAATTAACTGTCAGTTTTGCGTCGGATTCGAAAATCTAGACTCACAGGAGATCGACCATAAGGCGCCCGAGGCAGCAATAGACCCTTGAAGACTGGTTGGCCGGAGGACGATGTATTGAATCGCGACGGGATTTGTGTGTTCCATCGTCATTAACAGGCTCTGAACGTTACAATTAACTGTCAGTTTTGCATCGGATTCGAAAATCTAGACTCACAGGAGATCGACCATAAGCTACCCGAGGCAGCAATAGGCCCTTGGAGACAGGTCGGCCGGAGGACGATGTATTGAATCGCGACGCAATTTGTGTGTTCCATCGTCATTAACAGGCTCTGAACCTTACAATTAACTGTCATTTTTGCGTCGGATTCGAAAATCTACACTCACAGAAGAACGACCATAAAGTGCCCGAGGCAGCACTAGACCCTTGGAGACAAGTCGGTTGGAGGACGATGTATTGAATCGCGACGCAATTTGTGTGTTCCATTGTCATTAAGAGGCTCTGAACATTACGATTAACTGTCAGTTTTGCGTCGGATTCGAAAATCTAGACTCACAGGAGAACGACCATAAGGTGTCCGAGGCAGCACTAGCCGCTTGGAGACAAGTCGGCTGGAGGACGATGTATTGAATCGCGACGCAATTTGTGTGTTCCATCGTCATTAACAGGCTCTGAACGTTACAATTAACTGTCAGTTTTGCGTCGGATTCGAAAATCTAGACTCACAGGAGAACGACCATAAGGTGCCCGAGGCAGCAATAGACCCTTGGATACAGGTCGGCCGGAGGACGATGTATTGAATCGCGACGCAATTTGTGTGTTCCATTGTCATTAAGAGGCTCTGAACCTTACGATTAACTGTCAGTTTTGCGTCGCATTCGAAAATCTAGACTCACAGGAGAACGACCATAAGGTGTCCGAGGCAGCACTAGACCCTTGGAGACAAGTCGGCTGGAGGACGATGTATTGAATCGCGACGCGATTTGTGTGTTCCATCGTCATTAACAGACTCTGAACGTTACAATTAACAGTCAGTTTTGCGTCGGATTCGAAAATCTAGACTCACAGGAGATCGACCATAAGGTGCCCGAGGCAGCAATAGACCCTTGGAGGCAGGTCGGCCGGAGGACGATGTATTGAATCGCGACGCGATTTGTGTGTTCCATTGTCATTAAGAGGCTCTGAACGTTACACTTAACTGTCAGTTTTGCGTCGGATTCGAAAATCTAGACTCACAGGAGAACGACCATAAGGTGTCCGTGGCAGCACTAGACCCTTGGAGACAAGTCGGCTGGAGGACGATGTATTGAATCGCGACGGGATTTGTGTGTTCCATCGTCTTTAACAGGCTCTGAACGTTACAATTAACTGTCAGTTTTACGTCGGATTCGAAAATCTAGACTCACAGGAGATCGACCATAAGGTGCCCGAGGCAGCAATAGACCCTTGGAGACAGGTCGGCCGGAGGACGATGTATTGAATCGCGACGCGATTTGATATGTTCCATTGTCATTAAGAGGCTGTGAACGTTACAAATAACTGTCAGTTTTGCGTCGGATTCGAAAATCTAGACTCACAGGAGAACGACCATAAGGTGCCCGAAGCAGCACTAGACCCTTGGAGACAAGTCGGTTGGAGAACGATGTATTGAATCGCGACGCGATTTGTGTGTTCCATCGTCATTAACAGGCTCTGAACGTTACAATTAACTGTCAGTTTTGCGTCGGATTCGAAAATCTAGACTCACAGGAGAACGACCATAAGGTGCCCGAGGCAGCAAAAGACCCTTGGAGACAGGTCGGCCGGAGGACGATATATTGAATCGCGACGCAATTTGTGTGTTCCATTGTCATTAAGAGGCTCTGAACCTTACAATTAACTGTCAGTTTTGCGTCGGATTCGAAAATCTAGACTCACAGGAGATCGACCATAAGGTGCCCGAGGCAGCACTAGACCCTTGGAGACAAGTCGGTTGGAGGACGATGTATTGAATCGCGACGCGATTTGTGTGTTCCATCGTCATTAACAGGCACTGAACGTTACAATTAACTGCGTCGGATTCGAAAATCTAGACTCACAGGAGATCGGCCATAAGGTGCCCGAGGCAGCAATAGACCCTTGGAGACAGGTCGGCCGGAGGACGATGTATTGAATCGCGACACGATTTGTGTGTTCCATTGTCATTAAGAGGCTCTGAACGTTACAATTAACTGTCAGTTTTGCGTCGGATTCGAAAATCTAGACTCACAGGAGATCGACCATAAGGCGCCCGAGGCAGCAATAGACCCTTGGAGACTGGTCGGCCGGAGGACGATGTATTGATTCGCGACGCGATTTGTGTGTTCCATTGTCATTAAGAGGCTCTGAACCTTTCAATTAACTGTCAGTTTTGCGTCGGATTCAAAAGTCTAGACCAACACGAGAACTACCATAAGGTGCCCGAGGCAGCAATTGACCCTTGGAGACAGCTCGGCCGGAGGACGATGTATTGAATCGCGACGCGATTTGTGTGTTCCATTGTCATTAAGAGGCTCTGAACCTTGCAATTAACTGTCAGTTTTGCGTCGGATTCGAAAATCTAGACTCACAGGAGAACGACCATACGGTGTCCGAGGCAGCACTAGACCCTTGGAGACAAGTCGGCTGGAGGACGATGTATTGAATCGCGACGCAATTTGTGTGTTCCATCGTCATTAACAGGCACTGAACGTTACAATTAACTGCGTCGGATTCGAAAATCTAGACTCACAGGAGATCGGCCATAAGGTGCCCGAGGCAGCAATAGACCCTTGGAGACAGGTCGGCCGGAGGATGATGTATCGAATCGCGACACGTTTTGTGTGTTCCATTGTCATTAAGAGGCTCTGAACGTTACAATTAACTGTCAGTTTTGCGTCGGATTCGAAAATCTAGACTCACAGGAGATCGACCATAAGGCGCCCGAGGCAGCAGTAGACCCTTGGAGACAGGTCGGCCGGAGGACGATGTATTGATTCGCGACGCGATTTGTGTGTTCCATCGTCATTAACAGGCTCTGAACCTTACAATTACCTGTCAGTTTTGCGTCGCATTCGAAAATCTAGACTCACAGGAGGACGACCATAAGGTGTCCGAGGCAGCACTAGACCCTTGGAGACAAGTCGGCTGGAGGACGACGTATTGAATCGCGACGCAATTTGTGTGTTCCATCGTCATTAACAGGCTCTGAACTTTACAATTAACTGTCAGTTTTGCGTCGGATTCGAAAATCTAGACTCACAGGAGATCGACCATATGGTGCTTAGGCAGCAATTGACCCTTGGAGACAGCTCGGCCGGAGGACGATGTATTGAATCGCGACGCGATTTGTGTGTTCCATTGTCATTAAGGGGCTCTGAACCTTGCAATTAACTGTCAGTTTTGCGTCGGATTCGAAAATCTAGACTCACAGGAGAACGACCATACGGTGTCCGAGCCAGCACTAGACCCTTGGAGACAAGTCGGCTGGAGGACGATGTATTGAATCGCGACGCAATTTGTGTGTTCCACCGTCATTAACAGGCTCTGAACGTTACAATTAACTGTCAGTTTTGCGTCGGACTCGAAAGTCTAGACTCACAGGAGATCGACCATAAGGTGCCCGAGGCAGCAATAGACCCTTGGAGACAGGTCGGCCGGAGGACGATGTATTGAATCGCGACGCGATTTGTGTGTTCCATTGTCATTAAGAGGCTCTGAACCTTACAATTAACTGTAAGTTTTGCGTCGGATTCGAAAATCTAGACTCACAGGAGAACGACCATAAGGTGTCCGTGGCAGCACTAGACCCTTGGAGACTGGTCGGCCGGAGGACGATGTATTGATTCGCGACGCGATTTGTGTGTTCCATTGTCATTAAGAGGCTCTGAACCTTACAATTAACTGTCAGTTTTGCGTCGGATTCGAAAATCTAGACTCACAGGAGATCGACCATAAGGCGCCCGAGGCAGCAATAGACCCTTGAAGACAGGTCGGCCGGAGGACGATGTATTGAATCGCGACGGGATTTGTGTGTTCCATCGTCATTAACAGGCTCTGAACGTTACAATTAACTGTCAGTTTTGCATCGGATTCGAAAATCTAGACTCACAGGAGATCGACCATAAGGTGCCCGAGGCAGCAATAGGCCCTTGGAGACAGGTCGGCCGGAGGACGATGTATTGAATCGCGACGCAATTTGTGTGTTCCATCGTCATTAACAGGCTCTGAACCTTACAATTAACTGTCATTTTTGCGTCGGATTCGAAAATCTACACTCACAGAAGAACGACCATAAAGTGCCCGAGGCAGCACTAGACCCTTGGAGACAAGTCGGTTGGAGGACGATGTATTGAATCGCGTCGCAATTTGTGTGTTCCATTGTCATTAAGAGGCTCTGAACCTTACGATTAACTGTCAGTTTTGCGTCGGATTCGAAAATCTAGACTCACAGGAGAACGACCATAAGGTGTCCGAGGCAGCACTAGCCGCTTGGAGACAAGTCGGCTGGAGGACGATGTATTGAATCGCGACGCAATTTGTGTGTTCCATCGTCATTAACAGGCTCTGAACGTTACAATTAACTGTCAGTTTTGCGTCGGATTCGAAAATCTAGACTCACAGGAGAACGACCATAAGGTGCCCGAGGCAGCAATAGACCCTTGGATACAGGTCGGCCGGAGGACGATGTATTGAATCGCGACGCAATTTGTGTGTTCCATTGTCATTAAGAGGCTCTGAACCTTACGATTAACTGTCAGTTTTGCGTCGCATTCGAAAATCTAGACTCACAGGAGAACGACCATAAGGTGTCCGAGGCAGCACTAGACCCTTGGAGACAAGTCGGCTGGAGGACGATGTATTGAATCGCGACGCGATTTGTGTGTTCCATCGTCATTAACAGGCTCTGAACGTTACAATTAACTGTCAGTTTTGCGTCGGATTCGAAAATCTAGACTCACAGGAGATCGACCATAAGGTGCCCGAGGCAGCAATAGACCCTTGGAGACAGGTCGGCCGGAGGACGATGTATTGAATCGCGACGCAATTTGTGTGTTCCATCGTCATTAACAGGCTCTGAACCTTACAATTAACTGTCAGTTTTGCGTCGGATTCGAAAATCTAGACTCACAGGGGATCGACCATAAGGTGCCCGAGGCAGCAATAGACCCTTGGAGACAGGTCGGCCGGAGGACGATGTATTGAATCGCGACGCGATTTGTGTGTTCCATCGTCATTAACAGGCTCTGAACGTTACAATTAACTGTCAGTTTTGCGTCGGATTCGAAAATCTAGACTCACAGGAGATCGACCATAAGGTGCCCGAGGTAGCAATAGGCCTTTGGAGACAGGTCGGCCGGAGGACGATGTATTGAATCGCGACGCAATTTGTGTGTACCATCGTCATTAACAGACTCTGAACGTTACAATTAACAGTCAGTTTTGCGTCGGATTCGAAAATCTAGACTCACAGGAGATCGACCATAAGGTGCCCGAGGCAGCAATAGACCCTTGGAGACAGGTCGGCCGGAGGACGATGTATTGAATCGCGACGCGATTTGTGTGTTCCATTGTCATTAAGAGGCTCTGAACGTTACAATTAACTGTCAGTTTTGCGTCGGATTCGAAAATCTAGACTCACAGGAGAACGACCATAAGGTGTCCGTGGCAGCACTAGACCCTTGGAGACAAGTCGGCTGGAGGACGATGTATTGAATCGCGACGGGATTTGTGTGTTCCATCGTCTTTAACAGGCTCTGAACGTTACAATTAACTGTCAGTTTTACGTCGGATTCGAAAATCTAGACTCAGAGGAGATCGACCATAAGGTGCCCGAGGCAGCAATAGACCCTTGGAGACAGGTCGGCCGGAGGACGATGTATTGAATCGCGACGCGATTTGTGTGTTCCATTGTCATTAAGAGGCTCTGAACCTTACAATTAACTGTAAGTTTTGCGTCGGATTCGAAAATCTAGACTCACAGGAGATCGACCATAAGGTGCCCGAGGCAGCACTAGACACTTGGAGACAAGTCGGCTGGAGGACGATGTATTGAATCGCGTCGCGATTTGTGTGTTCCATCGTCATTAACAGGCACTGAACGTTACAATTAACTGCGTCGGATTCGAAAATCTAGACTCACAGGAGATCGGCCATAAGGTGCCCGAGGCAGCAATAGACCCTTGGAGACAGGTCGGCCGCAGGACGATGTATTGAATCGCGACGCGATTTGTGTGTTCCATTGTCATTAAGAGGCTCTGAACGTTACAATTAACTGTCAGTTTTGCGTCGGATTCGAAAATCTAGACTCACAGGAGATCGACCATAAGGTGCCCGAGGCAGCAATAGACCCTTGGAGACAGGTCGGCCGGAGGACGATGTATTGATTCGCGACGCGATTTGTGTGTTCCATCGTCATTAACAGGCTCTGAGCGTTACAATTAACTGTCAGTTTTGCGTCGCATTCGAAAATCTAGACTCACAGGAGGACGAACATAAGGTGTCCGAGGCAGCACTAGACCCTTGGAGACAAGTCGGCTGGAGGACGACGTATTGAATCGCGACGCAATTTGTGTGTTCCATCGTCATTAACAGGCTCTGAACGTTACAATTAACTGTCAGTTTTGCGTCGGATTCGAAAGTCTAGACTCTCAGGAGATCGACCATAAGGTGCCCGAGGCAGCAATAGACCCTTGGAGACAGGTCGGCCGGAGGACGATGTATTGAATCGCGACGCGATTTGTGTGTTCCATTGTCATTAAGAGGCTCTGAACCTTACAATTAACTGTAAGTTTTGCGTCGGATTCGAAAATCTAGACTCACAGAAGAACGACCATTAGGTGCCCGAGGCAGCACTAGACCCTTGGAGACAAGTCGGCTGGAGGACGATGTATTGAATCGCGACGCAAATTGTGTCTTCCATCGTCATTAACAGGCTCTGAACGTTACAATTAACTGTCAGTTTTGCGTCGGAATGTAAAATCTAGACTCACAGGAGATCGACCATAAGGTGCCCGAGGCAGCAATAGACCCGTGGAGACAGGTCGGCCGGAGGACGATGTATTGAATCGCGACGGGATTTGTGTGTTCCATCGTCATTAACAGGCTCTGAACCTTACAATTAACTGTCAGTTTTGCGTCGGATTCGAAAATCTAGACTCACAGGAGATCGACCATAAGGTGCCCGAGGCAGCAATAGACCCTTGGAGACAGGTCGGCCGGAGGACGATGTATTGAATCGCGACGCAATTTGTGTGTTCCATCGTCATTAACAGGCTGTGAACCTTACAATTAACTGTCAGTTCTGCGTCGGATTCGAAAATCTAGACTCACAGGAGAACGACCATAAGGTGCCCGAAGCAGCACTAGACCCTTGGAGATAAGTCGGTTGGAGGACGATGTATTGAATCGCGACGCGATTTGTGTGTTCCATCGTCATTAACAGGCTCTGAACGTTACAATTAACTGTCAGTTTTGCGTCGGATTCGAAAATCTAGACTCAGAGGAGAACGACCATAAGGTGCCCGAGGCAGCAAAAGACCCTTGGAGACAGGTCGGCCGGAGGACGATGTATTGAATCGCGACGCAATTTGTGTGTTCCATTGTCATTAAGAGGCTCTGAACCTTACAATTAACTGTCAGTTTTGCGTCGGATTCGAAAATCTAGACTCACAGGAGATCGACCATAAGGTGCCCGAGGCAGCACTAGACCCTTGGAGACAAGTCGGTTGGAGGACGATGTATTGAATCGCGACGCGATTTGTGTGTTCCATCGTCATTGACAGGCACTGAACGTTACAATTAACTGCGTCGGATTCGAAAATCTAGACTCACAGGAGATCGGCCATAAGGTGCCCGAGGCAGCAATAGACCCTTGGAGACAGGTCGGCCGGAGGACGATGTATTGAATCGCGACACGATTTGTGTGTTCCATTGTCATTAAGAGGCTCTGAACGTTACAATTAACTGTCAGTTTTGCGTCGGATTCGAAAATCTAGACTCACAGGAGATCGGCCATAAGGTGCCCGAGGCAGCAATAGACCCTTGGAGACAGGTCGGCCGCAGGACGATGTATTGAATCGCGACGCGATTTGTGTGTTCCATTGTCATTAAGAGGCTCTGAACGTTACAATTAACTGTCAGTTTTGCGTCGGATTCGAAAATCTAGACTCACAGGAGATCGACCATAAGGTGCCCGAGGCAGCAATAGACCCTTGGAGACAGGTCGGCCGGAGGACGATGTATTGATTCGCGACGCGATTTGTGTGTTCCATCGTCATTAACAGGCTCTGAGCGTTACAATTAACTGTCAGTTTTGCGTCGCATTCGAAAATCTAGACTCACAGGAGGACGAACATAAGGTGTCCGAGGCAGCACTATACCCTTGGAGACAAGTCGGCTGGAGGACGACGTATTGAATCGCGACGCAATTTGTGTGTTCCATCGTCATTAACAGGCTCTGAACGTTACAATTAACTGTCAGTTTTGCGTCGGATTCGAAAGTCTAGACTCACAGGAGATCGACCATAAGGTGCCCGAGGCAGCAATAGACCCTTGGAGACAGGTCGGCCGGAGGACGATGTACTGAATCGCGACGCGATTTGTGTGTTCCATTGTCATTAAGAGGCTCTGAACCTTACAATTAACTGTAAGTTTTGCGTCGGATTCGAAAATCTAGACTCACAGAAGAACGACCATTAGGTGCCCGAGGCAGCACTAGACCCTTGGAGACAAGTCGGCTGGAGGACGATGTATTGAATCGCGACGCAAATTGTGTCTTCCATCGTCATTAACAGGCTCTGAACGTTACAATTAACTGTCAGTTTTGCGTCGGAATGTAAAATCTAGACTCACAGGAGATCGACCATAAGGTGCCCGAGGCAGCAATAGACCCGTGGAGACAGGTCGGCCGGAGGACGATGTATTGAATCGCGACGGGATTTGTGTGTTCCATCGTCATTAACAGGCTCTGAACCTTACAATTAACTGTCAGTTTTGCGTCGGATTCGAAAATCTAGACTCACAGGAGATCGACCATAAGGTGCCCGAGGCAGCAATAGACCCTTGGAGACAGGTCGGCCGGAGGACGATGTATTGAATCGCGACGCAATTTGTGTGTTCCATCGTCATTAACAGGCTGTGAACCTTACAATTAACTGTCAGTTCTGCGTCGGATTCGAAAATCTAGACTCACAGGAGAACGACCATAAGGTGCCCGAAGCAGCACTAGACCCTTGGAGATAAGTCGGTTGGAGGACGATGTATTGAATCGCGACGCGATTTGTGTGTTCCATCGTCATTAACAGGCTCTGAACGTTACAATTAACTGTCAGTTTTGCGTCGGATTCGAAAATCTAGACTCACAGGAGAACGACCATAAGGTGCCCGAGGCAGCAAAAGACCCTTGGAGACAGGTCGGCCGGAGGACGATGTATTGAATCGCGACGCAATTTGTGTGTTCCATTGTCATTAAGAGGCTCTGAACCTTACAATTAACTGTCAGTTTTGCGTCGGATTCGAAAATCTAGACTCACAGGAGATCGACCATAAGGTGCCCGAGGCAGCACTAGACCCTTGGAGACAAGTCGGTTGGAGGACGATGTATTGAATCGCGACGCGATTTGTGTGTTCCATCGTCATTGACAGGCACTGAACGTTACAATTAACTGCGTCGGATTCGAAAATCTAGACTCACAGGAGATCGGCCATAAGGTGCCCGAGGCAGCAATAGACCCTTGGAGACAGGTCGGCCGGAGGACGATGTATTGAATCGCGACACGATTTGTGTGTTCCATTGTCATTAAGAGGCTCTGAACGTTACAATTAACTGTCAGTTTTGCGTCGGATTCGAAAATCTAGACTCACAGGAGATCGACCATAAGGCGCCCGAGGCAGCAATAGACCCTTGGAGACTGGTCGGCCGGAGGACGATGTATTGATTCGCGACGCGATTTGTGTGTTCCATTGTCATTAAGAGGCTCTGAACCTTACAATTAACTGTCAGTTTTGCGTCGGATTCAAAAGTCTAGACCAACACGAGAACTACCATAAGGTGCCCGAGGCAGCAATTGACCCTTGGAAACAGCTCGGCCGGAGGACGATGTATTGAATCGCGACGCGATTTGTGTGTTCCATTGTCATTAAGAGGCTCTGAACCTTGCAATTAACTGTCAGTTTTGCGTCGGATTCGAAAATCTAGACTCACAGGAGAACGACCATACGGTGTCCGAGGCAGCACTTGACCCTTGGAGACAAGTCGGCTGGAGGACGATGTATTGAATCGCGACGCAATTTGTGTGTTCCATCGTCATTAACAGGCACTGAACGTTACAATTAACTGCGTCGGATTCGAAAATCTAGACTCACAGGAGATCGGCCATAAGGTGCCCGAGGCAGCAATAGACCCTTGGAGACAGGTCGGCCGGAGGACGATGTATTGAATCGCGACACGTTTTGTGTGTTCCATTGTCATTAAGAGGCTCTGAACGTTACAATTAACTGTCAGTTTTGCGTCGGATTCGAAAATCTAGACTCACAGGAGATCGACCATAAGGCGCCCGAGGCAGCAGTAGACCCTTGGAGACAGGTCGGCCGGAGGACGATGTATTGATTCGCGACGCGATTTGTGTGTTCCATCGTCATTAACAGGCTCTGAACCTTACAATTAACTGTCAGTTTTGCGTCGCATTCGAAAATCTAGACTCACAGGAGGACGACCATAAGGTGTCCGAGGCAGCACTAGACCCTTGGAGACAAGTCGGCTGGAGGACGACGTATTGAATCGCGACGCAATTTGTGTGTTCCATCGTCATTAACAGGCTCTGAACGTTACAATTAACTGTCAGTTTTGCGTCGGATTCGAAAATCTAGACTCACAGGAGTTCGACCATAAGGTGCCCGAGGCAGCAATTGACCCTTGGAGACAGCTCGGCCGGAGGACGATGTATTGAATCGCGACGCGATTTGTGTGTTCCATTGTCATTAAGAGGCTCTGAACGTTGCAATTAACTGTCAGTTTTGCGTCGGATTCGAAAATCTAGACTCACAGGAGAACGACCATACGGTGTCCGAGGCAGCACTAGACCCTTGGAGACAAGTCGGCTGGAGGACGATGTATTGAATCGCGACGCAATTTGTGTGTTCCACCGTCATTAACAGGCTCTGAACGTTACAATTAACTGTCAGTTTTGCGTCGGATTTGAAAGTCTAGACTCACAGGAGATCGACCATAAGGTGCCCGAGGCAGCAATAGATCCTTGGAGACAGGTCGGCCGGAGGACGATGTATTGAATCGCGACGCGATTTGTGTGTTCCATTGTCATTAAGAGGCTCTGAACCTTACAATTAACTGTAAGTTTTGCGTCGGATTCGAAAATCTAGACTCACAGGAGAACGACCATAAGGTGTCCGTGGCAGCACTAGACCCTTGGAGACTGGTCGGCCGGAGGACGATGTATTGATTCGCGACGCGATTTGTGTGTTCCATTGTCATTAAGAGGCTCTGAACCTTACAATTAACTGTCAGTTTTGCGTCGGATTCGAAAATCTAGTCTCACAGGAGATCGACCATAAGGCGCCCGAGGCAGCAATAGACCCTTGAAGACTGGTTGGCCGGAGGACGATGTATTGAATCGCGACGGGATTTGTGTGTTCCATCGTCATTAACAGGCTCTGAACGTTACAATTAACTGTCAGTTTTGCATCGGATTCGAAAATCTAGACTCACAGGAGATCGACCATAAGGTACCCGAGGCAGCAATAGGCCCTTGGAGACAGGTCGGCCGGAGGACGATGTATTGAATCGCGACGCAATTTGTGTGTTCCATCGTCATTAACAGGCTCTGAACCTTACAATTAACTGTCATTTTTGCGTCGGATTCGAAAATCTACACTCACAGAAGAACGACCATAAAGTGCCCGAGGCAGCACTAGACCCTTGGAGACAAGTCGGTTGGAGGACGATGTATTGAATCGCGACGCAATTTGTGTGTTCCATTGTCATTAAGAGGCTCTGAACATTACGATTAACTGTCAGTTTTGCGTCGGATTCGAAAATCTAGACTCACAGGAGAACGACCATAAGGTGTCCGAGGCAGCACTAGCCGCTTGGAGACAAGTAGGCTGGAGGACGATGTATTGAATCGCGACGCAATTTGTGTGTTCCATCGTCATTAACAGGCTCTGAACGTTACAATTAACTGTCAGTTTTGCGTCGGATTCGAAAATCTAGACTCACAGGAGAACGACCATAAGGTGCCCGAGGCAGCAATAGACCCTTGGATACAGGTCGGCCGGAGGACGATGTATTGAATCGCGACGCAATTTGTGTGTTCCATTGTCATTAAGAGGCTCTGAACCTTACGATTAACTGTCAGTTTTGCGTCGCATTCGAAAATCTAGACTCACAGGAGAACGACCATAAGGTGTCCGAGGCAGCACTAGACCCTTGGAGACAAGTCGGCTGGAGGACGATGTATTGAATCGCGACGCGATTTGTGTGCTCCATCGTCATTAACAGGCTCTGAACGTTACAATTAACTGTCAGTTTTGCGTCGGATTCGAAAATCTAGACTCACACAAGAACGACCATAAGGTGCCCGAGGCAGCAATAGACCCTTGGAGACAGGTCGGCCGGAGGACGATGTATTGAATCGCGACGCAATTTGTGTGTTCCATCGTCATTAACAGGCTCTGAACCTTACAATTAACTGTCAGTTTTGCGTCGGATTCGAAAATCTAGACTCACAGGGGATCGACCATAAGGTGCCCGAGGCAGCAATAGACCCTTGGAGACAGGTCGGCCGGAGGACGATGTATTGAATCGCGACACGATTTGTGTGTTCCATTGTCATTAAGAGGCTCTGAACGTTACAATTAACTGTCAGTTTTGCGTCGGATTCGAAAATCTAGACTCACAGGAGATCGACCATAAGGCGCCCGAGGCAGCAATAGACCCTTGGAGACTGGTCGGCCGGAGGACGATGTATTGATTCGCGACCCGATTTGTGTGTTCCATTGTCATTAAGAGGCTCTGAACCTTACAATTAACTGTCAGTTTTGCGTCGGATTCAAAAGTCTAGACCAACACGAGAACTACCATAAGGTGCCCGAGGCAGCAATTGACCCTTGGAAACAGCTCGGCCGGAGGACGATGTATTGAATCGCGACGCGATTTGTGTGTTCCATTGTCATTAAGAGGCTCTGAACCTTACAATTAACTGTAAGTTTTGCGTCGGATTCGAAAATCTAGACTCACAGGAGATCGACCATAAGGTGCCCGAGGCAGCACTAGACACTTGGAGACAAGTCGGCTGGAGGACGATGTATTGAATCGCGTCGCGATTTGTGTGTTCCATCGTCATTAACAGGCACTGAACGTTACAATTAACTGCGTCGGATTCGAAAATCTAGACTCACAGGAGATCGGCCATAAGGTGCCCGAGGCAGCAATAGACCCTTGGAGACAGGTCGGCCGCAGGACGATGTATTGAATCGCGACGCGATTTGTGTGTTCCATTGTCATTAAGAGGCTCTGAACGTTACAATTAACTGTCAGTTTTGCGTCGGATTCGAAAATCTAGACTCACAGGAGATCGACCATAAGGTGCCCGAGGCAGCAATAGACCCTTGGAGACAGGTCGGCCGGAGGACGATGTATTGATTCGCGACGCGATTTGTGTGTTCCATCGTCATTAACAGGCTCTGAACGTTACAATTAACTGTCAGTTTTGCGTCGCATTCGAAAATCTAGACTCACAGGAGGACGAACATAAGGTGTCCGAGGCAGCACTAGACCCTTGGAGACAAGTCGGCTGGAGGACGACGTATTGAATCGCGACGCAATTTGTGTGTTCCATCGTCATTAACAGGCTCTGAACGTTACAATTAACTGTCAGTTTTGCGTCGGATTCGAAAGTCTAGACTCACAGGAGATCGACCATAAGGTGCCCGAGGCAGCAATAGACCCTTGGAGACAGGTCGGCCGGAGGACGATGTATTGAATCGCGACGCGATTTGTGTGTTCCATTGTCATTAACAGGCTCTGAACCTTACAATTAACTGTAAGTTTTGCGTCGGATTCGAAAATCTAGACTCACAGAAGAACGACCATTAGGTGCCCGAGGCAGCACTAGACCCTTGGAGACAAGTCGGCTGGAGGACGATGTATTGAATCGCGACGCAAATTGTGTCTTCCATCGTCATTAACAGGCTCTGAACGTTACAATTAACTGTCAGTTTTGCGTCGGAATGTAAAATCTAGACTCACAGGAGATCGACCATAAGGTGCCCGAGGCAGCAATAGACCCGTGGAGACAGGTCGGCCGGAGGACGATGTATTGAATCGCGACGGGATTTGTGTGTTCCATCGTCATTAACAGGCTCTGAACCTTACAATTAACTGTCAGTTTTGCGTCGGATTCGAAAATCTAGACTCACAGGAGATCGACCATAAGGTGCCCGAGGCAGCAATAGACCCTTGGAGACAGGTCGGCCGGAGGACGATGTATTGAATCGCGACGCAATTTGTGTGTTCCATCGTCATTAACAGGCTGTGAACCTTACAATTAACTGTCAGTTCTGCGTCGGATTCGAAAATCTAGACTCACAGGAGAACGACCATAAGGTGCCCGAAGCAGCACTAGACCCTTGGAGATAAGTCGGTTGGAGGACGATGTATTGAATCGCGACGCGATTTGTGTGTTCCATCGTCATTAACAGGCTCTGAACGTTACAATTAACTGTCAGTTTTGCGTCGGATTCGAAAATCTAGACTCACAGGAGAACAACCATAAGGTGCCCGAGGCAGCAAAAGACCCTTGGAGACAGGTCGGCCGGAGGACGATGTATTGAATCGCGACGCAATTTGTGTGTTCCATTGTCATTAAGAGGCTCTGAACCTTACAATTAACTGTCAGTTTTGCGTCGGATTCGAAAATCTAGACTCACAGGAGATCGACCATAAGGTGCCCGAGGCAGCACTAGACCCTTGGAGACAAGTCGGTTGGAGGACGATGTATTGAATCGCGACGCGATTTGTGTGTTCCATCGTCATTAACAGGCACTGAACGTTACAATTAACTGCGTCGGATTCGAAAATCTAGACTCACAGGAGATCGGCCATAAGGTGCCCGAGGCAGCAATAGACCCTTGGAGACAGGTCGGCCGGAGGACGATGTATTGAATCGCGACACGATTTGTGTGTTCCATTGTCATTAAGAGGCTCTGAACGTTACAATTAACTGTCAGTTTTGCGTCGGATTCGAAAATCTAGACTCACAGGAGATCGACCATAAGGCGCCCGAGGCAGCAATAGACCCTTGGAGACTGGTCGGCCGGAGGACGATGTATTGATTCGCGACGCGATTTGTGTGTTCCATTGTCATTAAGAGGCTCTGAACCTTACAATTAACTGTCAGTTTTGCGTCGGATTCAAAAGTCTAGACCAACACGAGAACTACCATAAGGTGCCCGAGGCAGCAATTGACCCTTGGAAACAGCTCGGCCGGAGGACGATGTATTGAATCGCGACGCGATTTGTGTGTTCCATTGTCATTAAGAGGCTCTGAACCTTGCAATTAACTGTCAGTTTTGCGTCGGATTCGAAAATCTAGACTCACAGGAGAACGACCATACGGTGTCCGAGGCAGCACTTGACCCTTGGAGACAAGTCGGCTGGAGGACGATGTATTGAATCGCGACGCAATTTGTGTGTTCCATCGTCATTAACAGGCACTGAACGTTACAATTAACTGCGTCGGATTCGAAAATCTAGACTCACAGGAGATCGGCCATAAGGTGCCCGAGGCAGCAATAGACCCTTGGAGACAGGTCGGCCGGAGGACGATGTATTGAATCGCGACACGTTTTGTGTGTTCCATTGTCATTAAGAGGCTCTGAACGTTACAATTAACTGTCAGTTTTGCGTCGGATTCGAAAATCTAGACTCACAGGAGATCGACCATAAGGCGCCCGAGGCAGCAGTAGACCCTTGGAGACAGGTCGGCCGGAGGACGATGTATTGATTCGCGACGCGATTTGTGTGTTCCATCGTCATTAACAGGCTCTGAACCTTACAATTAACTGTCAGTTTTGCGTCGCATTCGAAAATCTAGACTCACAGGAGGACGACCATAAGGTGTCCGAGGCAGCACTAGACCCTTGGAGACAAGTCGGCTGGAGGACGACGTATTGAATCGCGACGCAATTTGTGTGTTCCATCGTCATTAACAGGCTCTGAACGTTACAATTAACTGTCAGTTTTGCGTCGGATTCGAAAATCTAGACTCACAGGAGTTCGACCATAAGGTGCCCGAGGCAGCAATTGACCCTTGGAGACAGCTCGGCCGGAGGACGATGTATTGAATCGCGACGCGATTTGTGTGTTCCATTGTCATTAAGAGGCTCTGAACGTTGCAATTAACTGTCAGTTTTGCGTCGGATTCGAAAATCTAGACTCACAGGAGAACGACCATACGGTGTCCGAGGCAGCACTAGACCCTTGGAGACAAGTCGGCTGGAGGACGATGTATTGAATCGCGACGCAATTTGTGTGTTCCACCGTCATTAACAGGCTCTGAACGTTACAATTAACTGTCAGTTTTGCGTCGGATTTGAAAGTCTAGACTCACAGGAGATCGACCATAAGGTGCCCGAGGCAGCAATAGATCCTTGGAGACAGGTCGGCCGGAGGACGATGTATTGAATCGCGACGCGATTTGTGTGTTCCATTGTCATTAAGAGGCTCTGAACCTTACAATTAACTGTAAGTTTTGCGTCGGATTCGAAAATCTAGACTCACAGGAGAACGACCATAAGGTGTCCGTGGCAGCACTAGACCCTTGGAGACTGGTCGGCCGGAGGACGATGTATTGATTCGCGACGCGATTTGTGTGTTCCATTGTCATTAAGAGGCTCTGAACCTTACAATTAACTGTCAGTTTTGCGTCGGATTCGAAAATCTAGACTCACAGGAGATCGACCATAAGGCGCCCGAGGCAGCAATAGACCCTTGAAGACTGGTTGGCCGGAGGACGATGTATTGAATCGCGACGGGATTTGTGTGTTCCATCGTCATTAACAGGCTCTGAACGTTACAATTAACTGTCAGTTTTGCATCGGATTCGAAAATCTAGACTCACAGGAGATCGACCATAAGCTACCCGAGGCAGCAATAGGCCCTTGGAGACAGGTCGGCCGGAGGACGATGTATTGAATCGCGACGCAATTTGTGTGTTCCATCGTCATTAACAGGCTCTGAACCTTACAATTAACTGTCATTTTTGCGTCGGATTCGAAAATCTACACTCACAGAAGAACGACCATAAAGTGCCCGAGGCAGCACTAGACCCTTGGAGACAAGTCGGTTGGAGGACGATGTATTGAATCGCGACGCAATTTGTGTGTTGCATTGTCATTAAGAGGCTCTGAACATTACGATTAACTGTCAGTTTTGCGTCGGATTCGAAAATCTAGACTCACAGGAGATCGACCATAAGGTGTCCGAGGCAGCACTAGCCGCTTGGAGACAAGTCGGCTGGAGGACGATGTATTGAATCGCGACGCAATTTGTGTGTTCCATCGTCATTAACAGGCTCTGAACGTTACAATTAACTGTCAGTTTTGCGTCGGATTCAAAAGTCTAGACCAACACGAGAACTACCATAAGGTGCCCGAGGCAGCAATTGACCCTTGGAAACAGCTCGGCCGGAGGACGATGTATTGAATCGCGACGCGATTTGTGTGTTCCATTGTCATTAAGAGGCTCTGAACCTTGCAATTAACTGTCAGTTTTGCGTCGGATTCGAAAATCTAGACTCACAGGAGAACGACCATACGGTGTCCGAGGCAGCACTTGACCCTTGGAGACAAGTCGGCTGGAGGACGATGTATTGAATCGCGACGCAATTTGTGTGTTCCATCGTCATTAACAGGCACTGAACGTTACAATTAACTGCGTCGGATTCGAAAATCTAGACTCACAGGAGATCGGCCATAAGGTGCCCGAGGCAGCAATAGACCCTTGGAGACAGGTCGGCCGGAGGACGATGTATTGAATCGCGACACGTTTTGTGTGTTCCATTGTCATTAAGAGGCTCTGAACGTTACAATTAACTGTCAGTTTTGCGTCGGATTCGAAAATCTAGACTCACAGGAGATCGACCATAAGGCGCCCGAGGCAGCAGTAGACCCTTGGAGACAGGTCGGCCGGAGGACGATGTATTGATTCGCGACGCGATTTGTGTGTTCCATCGTCATTAACAGGCTCTGAACCTTACAATTAACTGTCAGTTTTGCGTCGCATTCGAAAATCTAGACTCACAGGAGGACGACCATAAGGTGTCCGAGGCAGCACTAGACCCTTGGAGACAAGTCGGCTGGAGGACGACGTATTGAATCGCGACGCAATTTGTGTGTTCCATCGTCATTAACAGGCTCTGAACGTTACAATTAACTGTCAGTTTTGCGTCGGATTCGAAAATCTAGACTCACAGGAGTTCGACCATAAGGTGCCCGAGGCAGCAATTGACCCTTGGAGACAGCTCGGCCGGAGGACGATGTATTGAATCGCGACGCGATTTGTGTGTTCCATTGTCATTAAGAGGCTCTGAACGTTGCAATTAACTGTCAGTTTTGCGTCGGATTCGAAAATCTAGACTCACAGGAGAACGACCATACGGTGTCCGAGGCAGCACTAGACCCTTGGAGACAAGTCGGCTGGAGGACGATGTATTGAATCGCGACGCAATTTGTGTGTTCCACCGTCATTAACAGGCTCTGAACGTTACAATTAACTGTCAGTTTTGCGTCGGATTTGAAAGTCTAGACTCACAGGAGATCGACCATAAGGTGCCCGAGGCAGCAATAGATCCTTGGAGACAGGTCGGCCGGAGGACGATGTATTGAATCGCGACGCGATTTGTGTGTTCCATTGTCATTAAGAGGCTCTGAACCTTACAATTAACTGTAAGTTTTGCGTCGGATTCGAAAATCTAGACTCACAGGAGAACGACCATAAGGTGTCCGTGGCAGCACTAGACCCTTGGAGACTGGTCGGCCGGAGGACGATGTATTGATTCGCGACGCGATTTGTGTGTTCCATTGTCATTAAGAGGCTCTGAACCTTACAATTAACTGTCAGTTTTGCGTCGGATTCGAAAATCTAGACTCACAGGAGATCGACCATAAGGCGCCCGAGGCAGCAATAGACCCTTGAAGACTGGTTGGCCGGAGGACGATGTATTGAATCGCGACGGGATTTGTGTGTTCCATCGTCATTAACAGGCTCTGAACGTTACAATTAACTGTCAGTTTTGCATCGGATTCGAAAATCTAGACTCACAGGAGATCGACCATAAGCTACCCGAGGCAGCAATAGGCCCTTGGAGACAGGTCGGCCGGAGGACGATGTATTGAATCGCGACGCAATTTGTGTGTTCCATCGTCATTAACAGGCTCTGAACCTTACAATTAACTGTCATTTTTGCGTCGGATTCGAAAATCTACACTCACAGAAGAACGACCATAAAGTGCCCGAGGCAGCACTAGACCCTTGGAGACAAGTCGGTTGGAGGACGATGTATTGAATCGCGACGCAATTTGTGTGTTCCATTGTCATTAAGAGGCTCTGAACATTACGATTAACTGTCAGTTTTGCGTCGGATTCGAAAATCTAGACTCACAGGAGAACGACCATAAGGTGTCCGAGGCAGCACTAGCCGCTTGGAGACAAGTCGGCTGGAGGACGATGTATTGAATCGCGACGCAATTTGTGTGTTCCATCGTCATTAACAGGCTCTGAACGTTACAATTAACTGTCAGTTTTGCGTCGGATTCGAAAATCTAGACTCACAGGAGAACGACCATAAGGTGCCCGAGGCAGCAATAGACCCTTGGATACAGGTCGGCCGGAGGACGATGTATTGAATCGCGACGCGATTTGTGTGTTCCATCGTCATTAACAGGCACTGAACGTTACAATTAACTGCGTCGGATTCGAAAATCTAGACTTAAAGGAGATCGGCCATAAGGTGCCCGAGGCAGCAATAGACCCTTGGAGACAGGTCGGCCGGAGGACGATGTATTGAATCGCGACACGATTTGTGTGTTCCATTGTCATTAAGAGGCTCTGAACGTTACAATTAACTGTCAGTTTTGCGTCGGATTCGAAAATCTAGACTCACAGGAGATCGACCATAAGGCGCCCGAGGCAGCAATAGACCCTTGGAGACTGGTCGGCCGGAGGACGATGTATTGATTCGCGACGCGATTTGTGTGTTCCATTGTCATTAAGAGGCTCTGAACCTTACAATTAACTGTCAGTTTTGCGTCGGATTCAAAAGTCTAGACCAACACGAGAACTACCATAAGGTGCCCGAGGCAGCAATTGACCCTTGGAAACAGCTCGGCCGGAGGACGATGTATTGAATCGCGACGCGATTTGTGTGTTCCATTGTCATTAAGAGGCTCTGAACCTTGCAATTAACTGTCAGTTTTGCGTCGGATTCGAAAATCTAGACTCACAGGAGAACGACCATACGGTGTCCGAGGCAGCACTTGACCCTTGGAGACAAGTCGGCTGGAGGACGATGTATTGAATCGCGACGCAATTTGTGTGTTCCATCGTCATTAACAGGCACTGAACGTTACAATTAACTGCGTCGGATTCGAAAATCTAGACTCACAGGAGATCGGCCATAAGGTGCCCGAGGCAGCAATAGACCCTTGGAGACAGGTCGGCCGGAGGACGATGTATTGAATCGCGACACGTTTTGTGTGTTCCATTGTCATTAAGAGGCTCTGAACGTTACAATTAACTGTCAGTTTTGCGTCGGATTCGAAAATCTAGACTCACAGGAGATCGACCATAAGGCGCCCGAGGCAGCAGTAGACCCTTGGAGACAGGTCGGCCGGAGGACGATGTATTGATTCGCGACGCGATTTGTGTGTTCCATCGTCATTAACAGGCTCTGAACCTTACAATTAACTGTCAGTTTTGCGTCGCATTCGAAAATCTAGACTCACAGGAGGACGACCATAAGGTGTCCGAGGCAGCACTAGACCCTTGGAGACAAGTCGGCTGGAGGACGACGTATTGAATCGCGACGCAATTTGTGTGTTCCATCGTCATTAACAGGCTCTGAACGTTACAATTAACTGTCAGTTTTGCGTCGGATTCGAAAATCTAGACTCACAGGAGTTCGACCATAAGGTGCCCGAGGCAGCAATTGAGCCTTGGAGACAGCTCGGCCGGAGGACGATGTATTGAATCGCGACGCGATTTGTGTGTTCCATTGTCATTAAGAGGCTCTGAACGTTGCAATTAACTGTCAGTTTTGCGTCGGATTCGAAAATCTAGACTCACAGGAGAACGACCATACGGTGTCCGAGGCAGCACTAGACCCTTGGAGACAAGTCGGCTGGAGGACGATGTATTGAATCGCGACGCAATTTGTGTGTTCCACCGTCATTAACAGGCTCTGAACGTTACAATTAACTGTCAGTTTTGCGTCGGATTTGAAAGTCTAGACTCACAGGAGATCGACCATAAGGTGCCCGAGGCAGCAATAGATCCTTGGAGACAGGTCGGCCGGAGGACGATGTATTGAATCGCGACGCGATTTGTGTGTTCCATTGTCATTAAGAGGCTCTGAACCTTACAATTAACTGTAAGTTTTGCGTCGGATTCGAAAATCTAGACTCACAGGAGAACGACCATAAGGTGTCCGTGGCAGCACTAGACCCTTGGAGACTGGTCGGCCGGAGGACGATGTATTGATTCGCGACGCGATTTGTGTGTTCCATTGTCATTAAGAGGCTCTGAACCTTACAATTAACTGTCAGTTTTGCGTCGGATTCGAAAATCTAGACTCACAGGAGATCGACCATAAGGCGCCCGAGGCAGCAATAGACCCTTGAAGACTGGTTGGCCGGAGGACGATGTATTGAATCGCGACGGGATTTGTGTGTTCCATCGTCATTAACAGGCTCTGAACGTTACAATTAACTGTCAGTTTTGCATCGGATTCGAAAATCTAGACTCACAGGAGATCGACCATAAGGTACCCGAGGCAGCAATAGGCCCTTGGAGACAGGTCGGCCGGAGGACGATGTATTGAATCGCGACGCAATTTGTGTGTTCCATCGTCATTAGCAGGCTCTGAACCTTACAATTAACTGTCATTTTTGCGTCGGATTCGAAAATCTACACTCACAGAAGAACGACCATAAAGTGCCCGAGGCAGCACTAGACCCTTGGAGACAAGTCGGTTGGAGGACGATGTATTGAATCGCGACGCAATTTGTGTGTTCCATTGTCATTAAGAGGCTCTGAACATTACGATTAACTGTCAGTTTTGCGTCGGATTCGAAAATCTAGACTCACAGGAGAACGACCATAAGGTGTCTGAGGCAGCACTAGCCGCTGGGAGACAAGTCGGCTGGAGGACGATGTATTGAATCGCGACGCAATTTGTGTGTTCCATCGTCATTAACAGGCTCTGAACGTTACAATTAACTGTCAGTTTTGCGTCGGATTCGAAAATCTAGACTCACAGGAGAACGACCATAAGGTGCCCGAGGCAGCAATAGACCCTTGGATACAGGTCGGCCGGAGGACGATGTATTGAATCGCGACGCAATTTGTGTGTTCCATTGTCATTAAGAGGCTCTGAACCTTACGATTAACTGTCAGTTTTGCGTCGCATTCGAAAATCTAGACTCACAGGAGAACGACCATAAGGTGTCCGAGGCAGCACTAGACCCTTGGAGACAAGTCGGCTGGAGGACGATGTATTGAATCGCGACGCGATTTGTGTGTTCCATCGTCATTAACAGGCTCTGAACGTTACAATTAACTGTCAGTTTTGCGTCGGATTCGAAAATCTAGACTCACACAAGAACGACCATAAGGTGCCCGAGGCAGCAATAGACCCTTGGAGACAGGTCGGCCGGAGGACGATGTATTGAATCGCGACGCAATTTGTGTGTTCCATCGTCATTAACAGGCTCTGAACCTTACAATTAACTGTCAGTTTTGCGTCGGATTCGAAAATCTAGACTCACAGGGGATCGACCATAAGGTGCCCGAGGCAGCAATAGACCCTTGGAGACAGGTCGGCCGGAGGACGATGTATTGAATCGCGACACGATTTGTGTGTTCCATTGTCATTAAGAGGCTCTGAACGTTACAATTAACTGTCAGTTTTGCGTCGGATTCGAAAATCTAGACTCACAGGAGATCGACCATAAGGCGCCCGAGGCAGCAATAGACCCTTGGAGACTGGTCGGCCGGAGGACGATGTATTGATTCGCGACGCGATTTGTGTGTTCCATTGTCATTAAGAGGCTCTGAACCTTACAATTAACTGTCAGTTTTGCGTCGGATTCAAAAGTCTAGACCAACACGAGAACTACCATAAGGTGCCCGAGGCAGCAATTGACCCTTGGAAACAGCTCGGCCGGAGGACGATGTATTGAATCGCGACGCGATTTGTGTGTTCCATTGTCATTAAGAGGCTCTGAACCTTGCAATTAACTGTCAGTTTTGCGTCGGATTCGAAAATCTAGACTCACAGGAGAACGACCATACGGTGTCCGAGGCAGCACTTGACCCTTGGAGACAAGTCGGCTGGAGGACGATGTATTGAATCGCGACGCAATTTGTGTGTTCCATCGTCATTAACAGGCACTGAACGTTACAATTAACTGCGTCGGATTCGAAAATCTAGACTCACAGGAGATCGGCCATAAGGTGCCCGAGGCAGCAATAGACCCTTGGAGACAGGTCGGCCGGAGGACGATGTATTGAATCGCGACACGTTTTGTGTGTTCCATTGTCATTAAGAGGCTCTGAACGTTACAATTAACTGTCAGTTTTGCGTCGGATTCGAAAATCTAGACTCACAGGAGATCGACCATAAGGCGCCCGAGGCAGCAGTAGACCCTTGGAGACAGGTCGGCCGGAGGACGATGTATTGATTCGCGACGCGATTTGTGTGTTCCATCGTCATTAACAGGCTCTGAACCTTACAATTAACTGTCAGTTTTGCGTCGCATTCGAAAATCTAGACTCACAGGAGGACGACCATAAGGTGTCCGAGGCAGCACTAGACCCTTGGAGACAAGTCGGCTGGAGGACGACGTATTGAATCGCGACGCAATTTGTGTGTTCCATCGTCATTAACAGGCTCTGAACGTTACAATTAACTGTCAGTTTTGCGTCGGATTCGAAAATCTAGACTCACAGGAGTTCGACCATAAGGTGCCCGAGGCAGCAATTGACCCTTGGAGACAGCTCGGCCGGAGGACGATGTATTGAATCGCGACGCGATTTGTGTGTTCCATTGTCATTAAGAGGCTCTGAACGTTGCAATTAACTGTCAGTTTTGCGTCGGATTCGAAAATCTAGACTCACAGGAGAACGACCATACGGTGTCCGAGGCAGCACTAGACCCTTGGAGACAAGTCGGCTGGAGGACGATGTATTGAATCGCGACGCAATTTGTGTGTTCCACCGTCATTAACAGGCCCTGAACGTTACAATTAACTGTCAGTTTTGCGTCGGATTTGAAAGTCTAGACTCACAGGAGATCGACCATAAGGTGCCCGAGGCAGCAATAGATCCTTGGAGACAGGTCGGCCGGAGGACGATGTATTGAATCGCGACGCGATTTGTGTGTTCCATTGTCATTAAGAGGCTCTGAACCTTACAATTAACTGTTAGTTTTGCGTCGGATTCGAAAATCTAGACTCACAGGAGAACGACCATAAGGTGTCCGTGGCAGCACTAGACCCTTGGAGACTGGTCGGCCGGAGGACGATGTATTGATTCGCGACGCGATTTGTGTGTTCCATTGTCATTAAGAGGCTCTGAACCTTACAATTAACTGTCAGTTTTGCGTCGGATTCGAAAATCTAGACTCACAGGAGATCGACCATAAGGCGCCCGAGGCAGCAATAGACCCTTGAAGACTGGTTGGCCGGAGGACGATGTATTGAATCGCGACGGGATTTGTGTGTTCCATCGTCATTAACAGGCTCTGAACGTTACAATTAACTGTCAGTTTTGCATCGGATTCGAAAATCTAGACTCACAGGAGATCGACCATAAGGTACCCGAGGCAGCAATAGGCCCTTGGAGACAGGTCGGCCGGAGGACGATGTATTGAATCGCGACGCAATTTGTGTGTTCCATCGTCATTAACAGGCTCTGAACCTTACAATTAACTGTCATTTTTGCGTCGGATTCGAAAATCTACACTCACAGAAGAACGACCATAAAGTGCCCGAGGCAACACTAGACCCTTGGAGACAAGTCGGTTGGAGGACGATGTATTGAATCGCGACGCAATTTGTGTGTTCCATTGTCATTAAGAGGCTCTGAACATTACGATTAACTGTCAGTTTTGCGTCGGATTCGAAAATCTAGACTCACAGGAGAACGACCATAAGGTGTCCGAGGCAGCACTAGCCGCTTGGAGACAAGTCGGCTGGAGGACGATGTATTGAATCGCGACGCAATTTGTGTGTTCCATCGTCATTAACAGGCTCTGAACGTTACAATTAACTGTCAGTTTTGCGTCGGATTCGAAAATCTAGACTCACAGGAGAACGACCATAAGGTGCCCGAGGCAGCAATAGACCCTTGGATACAGGTCGGCCGGAGGACGATGTATTGAATCGCGAAGCAATTTGTGTGTTCCATTGTCATTAAGAGGCTCTGAACCTTACGATTAACTGTCAGTTTTGCGTCGCATTCGAAAATCTAGACTCACAGGAGAACGACCATAAGGTGTCCGAGGCAGCACTAGACCCTTGGAGACAAGTCGGCTGGAGGACGATGTATTGAATCGCGACGCGATTTGTGTGTTCCATCGTCATTAACAGGCTCTGAACGTTACAATTAACTGTCAGTTTTGCGTCGGATTCGAAAATCTAGACTCACACAAGAACGACCATAAGGTGCCCGAGGCAGCAATAGACCCTTGGAGACAGGTCGGCCGGAGGACGATGTATTGAATCGCGACGCAATTTGTGTGTTCCATCGTCATTAACAGGCTCTGAACCTTACAATTAACTGTCAGTTTTGCGTCGGATTCGAAAATCTAGACTCACAGGGGATCGACCATAAGGTGCCCGAGGCAGCAATAGACCCTTGGAGACAGGTCGGCCGGAGGACGATGTATTGAATCGCGACACGATTTGTGTGTTCCATTGTCATTAAGAGGCTCTGAACGTTACAATTAACTGTCAGTTTTGCGTCGGATTCGAAAATCTAGACTCACAGGAGATCGACCATAAGGCGCCCGAGGCAGCAATAGACCCTTGGAGACTGGTCGGCCGGAGGACGATGTATTGATTCGCGACGCGATTTGTGTGTTCCATTGTCATTAAGAGGCTCTGAACCTTACAATTAACTGTCAGTTTTGCGTCGGATTCAAAAGTCTAGACCAACACGAGAACTACCATAAGGTGCCCGAGGCAGCAATTGACCCTTGGAAACAGCTCGGCCGGAGGACGATGTATTGAATCGCGACGCGATTTGTGTGTTCCATTGTCATTAAGAGGCTCTGAACCTTGCAATTAACTGTCAGTTTTGCGTCGGATTCGAAAATCTAGACTCACAGGAGAACGACCATACGGTGTCCGAGGCAGCACTTGACCCTTGGAGACAAGTCGGCTGGAGGACGATGTATTGAATCGCGACGCAATTTGTGTGTTCCATCGTCATTAACAGGCACTGAACGTTACAATTAACTGCGTCGGATTCGAAAATCTAGACTCACAGGAGATCGGCCATAAGGTGCCCGAGGCAGCAATAGACCCTTGGAGACAGGTCGGCCGGAGGACGATGTATTGAATCGCGACACGTTTTGTGTGTTCCATTGTCATTAAGAGGCTCTGAACGTTACAATTAACTGTCAGTTTTGCGTCGGATTCGAAAATCTAGACTCACAGGAGATCGACCATAAGGCGCCCGAGGCAGCAGTAGACCCTTGGAGACAGGTCGGCCGGAGGACGATGTATTGATTCGCGACGCGATTTGTGTGTTCCATCGTCATTAACAGGCTCTGAACCTTACAATTAACTGTCAGTTTTGCGTCGCATTCGAAAATCTAGACTCACAGGAGGACGACCATAAGGTGTCCGAGGCAGCACTAGACCCTTGGAGACAAGTCGGCTGGAGGACGACGTATTGAATCGCGACGCAATTTGTGTGTTCCATCGTCATTAACAGGCTCTGAACGTTACAATTAACTGTCAGTTTTGCGTCGGATTCGAAAATCTAGACTCACAGGAGTTCGACCATAAGGTGCCCGAGGCAGCAATTGACCCTTGGAGACAGCTCGGCCGGAGGACGATGTATTGAATCGCGACGCGATTTGTGTGTTCCATTGTCATTAAGAGGCTCTGAACGTTGCAATTAACTGTCAGTTTTGCGTCGGATTCGAAAATCTAGACTCACAGGAGAACGACCATACGGTGTCCGAGGCAGCACTAGACCCTTGGAGACAAGTCGGCTGGAGGACGATGTATTGAATCGCGACGCAATTTGTGTGTTCCACCGTCATTAACAGGCCCTGAACGTTACAATTAACTGTCAGTTTTGCGTCGGATTTGAAAGTCTAGACTCACAGGAGATCGACCATAAGGTGCCCGAGGCAGCAATAGATCCTTGGAGACAGGTCGGCCGGAGGACGATGTATTGAATCGCGACGCGATTTGTGTGTTCCATTGTCATTAAGAGGCTCTGAACCTTACAATTAACTGTTAGTTTTGCGTCGGATTCGAAAATCTAGACTCACAGGAGAACGACCATAAGGTGTCCGTGGCAGCACTAGACCCTTGGAGACTGGTCGGCCGGAGGACGATGTATTGATTCGCGACGCGATTTGTGTGTTCCATTGTCATTAAGAGGCTCTGAACCTTACAATTAACTGTCAGTTTTGCGTCGGATTCGAAAATCTAGACTCACAGGAGATCGACCATAAGGCGCCCGAGGCAGCAATAGACCCTTGAAGACTGGTTGGCCGGAGGACGATGTATTGAATCGCGACGGGATTTGTGTGTTCCATCGTCATTAACAGGCTCTGAACGTTACAATTAACTGTCAGTTTTGCATCGGATTCGAAAATCTAGACTCACAGGAGATCGACCATAAGGTACCCGAGGCAGCAATTGACCCTTGGAGACAGGTCGGCCGGAGGACGATGTATTGAATCGCGACGCAATTTGTGTGTTCCATCGTCATTAACAGGCTCTGAACCTTACAATTAACTGTCATTTTTGCGTCGGATTCGAAAATCTACACTCACAGAAGAACGACCATAAAGTGCCCGAGGCAACACTAGACCCTTGGAGACAAGTCGGTTGGAGGACGATGTATTGAATCGCGACGCAATTTGTGTGTTCCATTGTCATTAACAGGCTCTGAACATTACGATTAACTGTCAGCTTTGCGTCGGATTCGAAAATCTAGACTCACAGGAGAACGACCATAAGGTGTCCGAGGCAGCACTAGCCGCTTGGAGACAAGTCGGCTGGAGGACGATGTATTGAATCGCGACGCAATTTGTGTGTTCCATCGTCATTAACAGGCTCTGAACGTTACAATTAACTGTCAGTTTTGCGTCGGATTCGAAAATCTAGACTCACAGGAGAACGACCATAAGGTGCCCGAGGCAGCAATAGACCCTTGGATACAGGTCGGCCGGAGGACGATGTATTGAATCGCGAAGCAATTTGTGTGTTCCATTGTCATTAAGAGGCTCTGAACCTTACGATTAACTGTCAGTTTTGCGTCGCATTCGAAAATCTAGACTCACAGGAGAACGACCATAAGGTGTCCGAGGCAGCACTAGACCCTTGGAGACAAGTCGGCTGGAGGACGATGTATTGAATCGCGACGCGATTTGTGTGTTCCATCGTCATTAACAGGCTCTGAACGTTACAATTAACTGTCAGTTTTGCGTCGGATTCGAAAATCTAGACTCACACAAGAACGACCATAAGGTGCCCGAGGCAGCAATAGACCCTTGGAGACAGGTCGGCCGGAGGACGATGTATTGAATCGCGACGCAATTTGTGTGTTCCATCGTCATTAACAGGCTCTGAACCTTACAATTAACTGTCAGTTTTGCGTCGGATTCGAAAATCTAGACTCAAGGGGATCGACCATAAGGTGCCCGAGGCAGCAATAGACCCTTGGAGACAGGTCGGCCGGAGGACGATGTATTGAATCGCGACGCGATTTGTGTGTTCCATCGTCATTAACAGGCTCTGAACGTTACAATTAACTGTCAGTTTTGCGTCGGATTCGAAAATCTAGACTCACAGGAGATCGACCATAAGGTGCCCGAGGTAGCAATAGGCCCTTGGAGACAGGGCGGCCGGAGGACGATGTATTGAATCGCGACGCAATTTGTGTGTACCATCGTCATTAACAGACTCTGAACGTTACAATTAACAGTCAGTTTTGCGTCGGATTCGAAAATCTAGACTCACAGGAGATCGACCATAAGGTGCCCGAGGCAGCAATAGACCCTTGGAGGCAGGTCGGCCGGAGGACGATGTATTGAATCGCGACGCGATTTGTGTGTTCCATTGTCATTAAGAGGCTCTGAACGTTACAATTAACTGTCAGTTTTGCGTCGGATTCGAAAATCTAGACTCACAGGAGAACGACCATAAGGTGTCCGTGGCAGCACTAGACCCTTGGAGACAAGTCGGCTGGAGGACGATGTATTGAATCGCGACGGGATTTGTGTGTTCCATCGTCTTAACAGGCTCTGAACGTTACAATTAACTGTCAGTTTTACGTCGGATTCGAAAATCTAGACTCACAGGAGATCGACCATAAGGTGCCCGAGGCAGCAATAGACCCTTGGAGACAGGTCGGCCGGAGGACGATGTATTGAATCGCGACGCGATTTGATATGTTCCATTGTCATTAAGAGGCTGTGAACGTTACAAATAACTGTCAGTTTTGCGTCGGATTCGAAAATCTAGACTCACAGGAGAACGACCATAAGGTGCCCGAAGCAGCACTAGACCCTTGGAGACAAGTCGGTTGGAGAACGATGTATTGAATCGCGACGCGATTTGTGTGTTCCATCGTCATTAACAGGCTCTGAACGTTACAATTAACTGTCAGTTTTGCGTCGGATTCGAAAATCTAGACTCACAGGAGAACGACCATAAGGTGCCCGAGGCAGCAAAAGACCCTTGGAGACAGGTCGGCCGGAGGACGATGTATTGAATCGCGACGCAATTTGTGTGTTCCATTGTCATTAAGAGGCTCTGAACCTTACAATTAACTGTCAGTTTTGCGTCGGATTCGAAAATCTAGACTCACAGGAGATCGACCATAAGGTGCCCGAGGCAGCACTAGACCCTTGGAGACAAGTCGGTTGGAGGACGATGTATTGAATCGCGACGCGATTTGTGTGTTCCATCGTCATTAACAGGCACTGAACGTTACAATTAACTGCGTCGGATTCGAAAATCTAGACTCACAGGAGATCGGCCATAAGGTGCCCGAGGCAGCAATAGACCCTTGGAGACAGGTGGCCGGAGGACGATGTATTGAATCGCGACACGATTTGTGTGTTCCATTGTCATTAAGAGGCTCTGAACGTTACAATTAACTGTCAGTTTTGCGTCGGATTCGAAAATCTAGACTCACAGGAGATCGACCATAAGGCGCCCGAGGCAGCAATAGACCCTTGGAGACTGGTCGGCCGGAGGACGATGTATTGATTCGCGACGCGATTTGTGTGTTCCATTGTCATTAAGAGGCTCTGAACCTTTCAATTAACTGTCAGTTTTGCGTCGGATTCAAAAGTCTAGACCAACACGAGAACTACCATAAGGTGCCCGAGGCAGCAATTGACCCTTGGAGACAGCTCGGCCGGAGGACGATGTATTGAATCGCGACGCGATTTGTGTGTTCCATTGTCATTAAGAGGCTCTGAACCTTGCAATTAACTGTCAGTTTTGCGTCGGATTCGAAAATCTAGACTCACAGGAGAACGACCATACGGTGTCCGAGGCAGCACTAGACCCTTGGAGACAAGTCGGCTGGAGGACGATGTATTGAATCGCGACGCAATTTGTGTGTTCCATCGTCATTAACAGGCACTGAACGTTACAATTAACTGCGTCGGATTCGAAAATCTAGACTCACAGGAGATCGGCCATAAGGTGCCCGAGGCAGCAATAGACCCTTGGAGACAGGTCGGCCGGAGGACGATGTATTGAATCGCGACACGTTTTGTGTGTTCCATTGTCATTAAGAGGCTCTGAACGTTACAATTAACTGTCAGTTTTGCGTCGGATTCGAAAATCTAGACTCACAGGAGATCGACCATAAGGCGCCCGAGGCAGCAGTAGACCCTTGGAGACAGGTCGGCCGGAGGACGATGTATTGATTCGCGACGCGATTTGTGTGTTCCATCGTCATTAACAGGCTCTGAACCTTACAATTACCTGTCAGTTTTGCGTCGCATTCGAAAATCTAGACTCACAGGAGGACGACCATAAGGTGCCCGAGGTAGCAATAGGCCCTTGGAGACAGGGCGGCCGGAGGACGATGTATTGAATCGCGACGCAATTTGTGTGTACCATCGTCATTAACAGACTCTGAACGTTACAATTAACAGTCAGTTTTGCGTCGGATTCGAAAATCTAGACTCACAGGAGATCGACCATAAGGTGCCCGAGGCAGCAATAGACCCTTGGAGGCAGGTCGGCCGGAGGACGATGTATTGAATCGCGACGCGATTTGTGTGTTCCATTGTCATTAAGAGGCTCTGAACGTTACAATTAACTGTCAGTTTTGCGTCGGATTCGAAAATCTAGACTCACAGGAGAACGACCATAAGGTGTCCGTGGCAGCACTAGACCCTTGGAGACAAGTCGGCTGGAGGACGATGTATTGAATCGCGACGGGATTTGTGTGTTCCATCGTCTTAACAGGCTCTGAACGTTACAATTAACTGTCAGTTTTACGTCGGATTCGAAAATCTAGACTCACAGGAGATCGACCATAAGGTGCCCGAGGCAGCAATAGACCCTTGGAGACAGGTCGGCCGGAGGACGATGTATTGAATCGCGACGCGATTTGATATGTTCCATTGTCATTAAGAGGCTGTGAACGTTACAAATAACTGTCAGTTTTGCGTCGGATTCGAAAATCTAGACTCACAGGAGAACGACCATAAGGTGCCCGAAGCAGCACTAGACCCTTGGAGACAAGTCGGTTGGAGAACGATGTATTGAATCGCGACGCGATTTGTGTGTTCCATCGTCATTAACAGGCTCTGAACGTTACAATTAACTGTCAGTTTTGCGTCGGATTCGAAAATCTAGACTCACAGGAGAACGACCATAAGGTGCCCGAGGCAGCAAAAGACCCTTGGAGACAGGTCGGCCGGAGGACGATGTATTGAATCGCGACGCAATTTGTGTGTTCCATTGTCATTAAGAGGCTCTGAACCTTACAATTAACTGTCAGTTTTGCGTCGGATTCGAAAATCTAGACTCACAGGAGATCGACCATAAGGTGCCCGAGGCAGCACTAGACCCTTGGAGACAAGTCGGTTGGAGGACGATGTATTGAATCGCGACGCGATTTGTGTGTTCCATCGTCATTAACAGGCACTGAACGTTACAATTAACTGCGTCGGATTCGAAAATCTAGACTCACAGGAGATCGGCCATAAGGTGCCCGAGGCAGCAATAGACCCTTGGAGACAGGTGGCCGGAGGACGATGTATTGAATCGCGACACGATTTGTGTGTTCCATTGTCATTAAGAGGCTCTGAACGTTACAATTAACTGTCAGTTTTGCGTCGGATTCGAAAATCTAGACTCACAGGAGATCGACCATAAGGCGCCCGAGGCAGCAATAGACCCTTGGAGACTGGTCGGCCGGAGGACGATGTATTGATTCGCGACGCGATTTGTGTGTTCCATTGTCATTAAGAGGCTCTGAACCTTTCAATTAACTGTCAGTTTTGCGTCGGATTCAAAAGTCTAGACCAACACGAGAACTACCATAAGGTGCCCGAGGCAGCAATTGACCCTTGGAGACAGCTCGGCCGGAGGACGATGTATTGAATCGCGACGCGATTTGTGTGTTCCATTGTCATTAAGAGGCTCTGAACCTTGCAATTAACTGTCAGTTTTGCGTCGGATTCGAAAATCTAGACTCACAGGAGAACGACCATACGGTGTCCGAGGCAGCACTAGACCCCTGGAGACAAGTCGGCTGGAGGACGATGTATTGAATCGCGACGCAATTTGTGTGTTCCATCGTCATTAACAGGCACTGAACGTTACAATTAACTGCGTCGGATTCGAAAATCTAGACTCACAGGAGATCGGCCATAAGGTGCCCGAGGCAGCAATAGACCCTTGGAGACAGGTCGGCCGGAGGATGATGTATTGAATCGCGACACGTTTTGTGTGTTCCATTGTCATTAAGAGGCTCTGAACGTTACAATTAACTGTCAGTTTTGCGTCGGATTCGAAAATCTAGACTCACAGGAGATCGACCATAAGGCGCCCGAGGCAGCAGTAGACCCTTGGAGACAGGTCGGCCGGAGGACGATGTATTGAATCGCGACGGGATTTGTGTGTTCCATCGTCATTAACAGGCTCTGAACCTTACAATTACCTGTCAGTTTTGCGTCGCATTCGAAAATCTAGACTCACAGGAGGACGACCATAAGGTGTCCGAGGCAGCACTAGACCCTTGGAGACAAGTCGGCTGGAGGACGACGTATTGAATCGCGACGCAATTTGTGTGTTCCATCGTCATTAACAGACTCTGAACGTTACAATTAACTGTCAGTTTTGCGTCGGATTCGAAAATCTAGACTCACAGGAGATCGACCATAAGGTGCCCGAGGCAGCAATTGACCCTTGGAGACAGGTCGGCCGGAGGACGATGTATTGAATCGCGACGCGATTTGTGTGTTCCATTGTCATTAAGAGGCTCTGAACCTTGCAATTAACTGTCAGTTTTGCGTCGGATTCGAAAATCTAGACTCACAGGAGAACGACCATACGGTGTCCGAGGCAGCACTAGACCCTTGGAGACAAGTCGGCTGGAGGACGATGTATTGAATCGCGACGCAATTTGTGTGTTCCACCGTCATTAACAGGCTCTGAACGTTACAATTAACTGTCAGTTTTGCGTCGGACTCGAAAGTCTAGACTCACAGGAGATCGACCATAAGGTGCCCGAGGCAGCAATAGACCCTTGGAGACAGGTCGGCCGGAGGACGATGTATTGAATCGCGACGCGATTTGTGTGTTCCATTGTCATTAAGAGGCTCTGAACCTTACAATTAACTGTAAGTTTTGCGTCGGATTCGAAAATCTAGACTCACAGGAGAACGACCATAAGGTGTCCGTGGCAGCACTAGACCCTTGGAGACTGGTCGGCCGGAGGACGATGTATTGATTCGCGACGCGATTTGTGTGTTCCATTGTCATTAAGAGGCTCTGAACCTTACAATTAACTGTCAGTTTTGCGTCGGATTCGAAAATCTAGACTCACAGGAGATCGACCATAAGGCGCCCGAGGCAGCAATAGACCCTTGAAGACAGGTCGGCCGGAGGACGATGTATTGAATCGCGACGGGATTTGTGTGTTCCATCGTCATTAACAGGCTCTGAACGTTACAATTAACTGTCAGTTTTGCATCGGATTCGAAAATCTAGACTCACAGGAGATCGACCATAAGGTGCCCGAGGCAGCAATAGGCCCTTGGAGACAGGTCGGCCGGAGGACGATGTATTGAATCGCGACGCAATTTGTGTGTTCCATCGTCATTAACAGGCTCTGAACCTTACAATTAACTGTCATTTTTGCGTCGGATTCGAAAATCTACACTCACAGAAGAACGACCATAAAGTGCCCGAGGCAGCACTAGACCCTTGGAGACAAGTCGGTTGGAGGACGATGTATTGAATCGCGTCGCAATTTGTGTGTTCCATTGTCATTAAGAGGCTCTGAACCTTACGATTAACTGTCAGTTTTGCGTCGGATTCGAAAATCTAGACTCACAGGAGAACGACCATAAGGTGTCCGAGGCAGCACTAGCCGCTTGGAGACAAGTCGGCTGGAGGACGATGTATTGAATCGCGACGCAATTTGTGTGTTCCATCGTCATTAACAGGCTCTGAACGTTACAATTAACTGTCAGTTTTGCGTCGGATTCGAAAATCTAGACTCACAGGAGAACGACCATAAGGTGCCCGAGGCAGCAATAGACCCTTGGATACAGGTCGGCCGGAGGACGATGTATTGAATCGCGACGCAATTTGTGTGTTCCATTGTCATTAAGAGGCTCTGAACCTTACGATTAACTGTCAGTTTTGCGTCGCATTCGAAAATCTAGACTCACAGGAGAACGACCATAAGGTGTCCGAGGCAGCACTAGACCCTTGGAGACAAGTCGGCTGGAGGACGATGTATTGAATCGCGACGCGATTTGTGTGTTCCATCGTCATTAACAGGCTCTGAACGTTACAATTAACTGTCAGTTTTGCGTCGGATTCGAAAATCTAGACTCACAGGAGATCGACCATAAGGTGCCCGAGGCAGCAATAGACCCTTGGAGACAGGTCGGCCGGAGGACGATGTATTGAATCGCGACGCGATTTGTGTGTTCCATCGTCATTAACAGACTCTGAACGTTACAATTAACTGTCAGTTTTGCGTCGGATTCGAAAATCTAGACTCACAGGAGATCGACCATAAGGTGCCCGAGGCAGCAATTGACCCTTGGAGACAGGTCGGCCGGAGGACGATGTATTGAATCGCGACGCAATTTGTGTGTACCATCGTCATTAACAGACTCTGAACGTTACAATTAACAGTCAGTTTTGCGTCGGATTCGAAAATCTAGACTCACAGGAGATCGACCATAAGGTGCCCGAGGCAGCAATAGACCCTTGGAGACAGGTCGGCCGGAGGACGATGTATTGAATCGCGACGCGATTTGTGTGTTCCATTGTCATTAAGAGGCTCTGAACGTTACAATTAACTGTCAGTTTTGCGTCGGATTCGAAAATCTAGACTCACAGGAGAACGACCATAAGGTGTCCGTGGCAGCACTAGACTCTTGGAGACAAGTCGGCTGGAGGACGATGTATTGAATCGCGACGGGATTTGTGTGTTCCATCGTCTTTAACAGGCTCTGAACGTTACAATTAACTGTCAGTTTTACGTCGGATTCGAAAATCTAGACTCACAGGAGATCGACCATAAGGTGCCCGAGGCAGCAATAGACCCTTGGAGACAGGTCGGCCGGAGGACGATGTATTGAATCGCGACGCGATTTGTGTGTTCCATTGTCATTAAGAGGCTCTGAACCTTACAATTAACTGTAAGTTTTGCGTCGGATTCGAAAATCTAGACTCACAGGAGATCGACCATAAGGTGCCCGAGGCAGCACTAGACACTTGGAGACAAGTCGGCTGGAGGACGATGTATTGAATCGCGTCGCGATTTGTGTGTTCCATCGTCATTAACAGGCACTGAACGTTACAATTAACTGCGTCGGATTCGAAAATCTAGACTCACAGGAGATCGGCCATAAGGTGCCCGAGGCAGCAATAGACCCTTGGAGACAGGTCGGCCGCAGGACGATGTATTGAATCGCGACGCGATTTGTGTGTTCCATTGTCATTAAGAGGCTCTGAACGTTACAATTAACTGTCAGTTTTGCGTCGGATTCGAAAATCTAGACTCACAGGAGATCGACCATAAGGTGCCCGAGGCAGCAATAGACCCTTGGAGACAGGTCGGCCGGAGGACGATGTATTGATTCGCGACGCGATTTGTGTGTTCCATCGTCATTAACAGGCTCTGAACGTTACAATTAACTGTCAGTTTTGCGTCGCATTCGAAAATCTAGACTCACAGGAGGACGAACATAAGGTGTCCGAGGCAGCACTAGACCCTTGGAGACAAGTCGGCTGGAGGACGATGTATTGAATCGCGTCGCGATTTGTGTGTTCCATCGTCATTAACAGGCACTGAACGTTACAATTAACTGCGTCGGATTCGAAAATCTAGACTCACAGGAGATCGACCATAAGGCGCCCGAGGCAGCAATAGACCCTTGGAGACTGGTCGGCCGGAGGACGATGTATTGATTCGCGACGCGATTTGTGTGTTCCATTGTCATTAAGAGGCTCTGAACCTTTCAATTAACTGTCAGTTTTGCGTCGGATTCAAAAGTCTAGACCAACACGAGAACTACCATAAGGTGCCCGAGGCAGCAATTGACCCTTGGAGACAGCTCGGCCGGAGGACGATGTATTGAATCGCGACGCGATTTGTGTGTTCCATTGTCATTAAGAGGCTCTGAACCTTGCAATTAACTGTCAGTTTTGCGTCGGATTCGAAAATCTAGACTCACAGGAGAACGACCATACGGTGTCCGAGGCAGCACTAGACCCTTGGAGACAAGTCGGCTGGAGGACGATGTATTGAATCGCGACGCAATTTGTGTGTTCCATCGTCATTATCAGGCACTGAATGTTACAATTAACTGCGTCGGATTCGAAAATCTAGACTCACAGGAGATCGGCCATAAGGTGCCCGAGGCAGCAATAGACCCTTGGAGACAGGTCGGCCGGAGGATGATGTATTGAATCGCGACACGTTTTGTGTGTTCCATTGTCATTAAGAGGCTCTGAACGTTACAATTAACTGTCAGTTTTGCGTCGGATTCGAAAATCTAGACTCACAGGAGATCGACCATAAGGCGCCCGAGGCAGCAGTAGACCCTTGGAGACAGGTCGGCCGGAGGACGATGTATTGATTCGCGACGCGATTTGTGTGTTCCATCGTCATTAACAGGCTCTGAACCTTACAATTACCTGTCAGTTTTGCGTCGCATTCGAAAATCTAGACTCACAGGAGGACGACCATAAGGTGTCCGAGGCAGCACTAGACCCTTGGAGACAAGTCGGCTGGAGGACGACGTATTGAATCGCGACGCAATTTGTGTGTTCCATCGTCATTAACAGACTCTGAACGTTACAATTAACTGTCAGTTTTGCGTCGGATTCGAAAATCTAGACTCACAGGAGATCGACCATAAGGTGCCCGAGGCAGCAATTGACCCTTGGAGACAGGTCGGCCGGAGGACGATGTATTGAATCGCGACGCGATTTGTGTGTTCCATTGTCATTAAGAGGCTCTGAACCTTGCAATTAACTGTCAGTTTTGCGTCGGATTCGAAAATCTAGACTCACAGGAGAACGACCATACGGTGTCCGAGGCAGCACTAGACCCTTGGAGACAAGTCGGCTGGAGGACGATGTATTGAATCGCGACGCAATTTGTGTGTTCCACCGTCATTAACAGGCTCTGAACGTTACAATTAACTGTCAGTTTTGCGTCGGACTCGAAAGTCTAGACTCACAGGAGATCGACCATAAGGTGCCCGAGGCAGCAATAGACCCTTGGAGACAGGTCGGCCGGAGGACGATGTATTGAATCGCGACGCGATTTGTGTGTTCCATTGTCATTAAGAGGCTCTGAACCTTACAATTAACTGTAAGTTTTGCGTCGGATTCGAAAATCTAGACTCACAGGAGAACGACCATAAGGTGTCCGTGGCAGCACTAGACCCTTGGAGACTGGTCGGCCGGAGGACGATGTATTGATTCGCGACGCGATTTGTGTGTTCCATTGTCATTAAGAGGCTCTGAACCTTACAATTAACTGTCAGTTTTGCGTCGGATTCGAAAATCTAGACTCACAGGAGATCGACCATAAGGCGCCCGAGGCAGCAATAGACCCTTGAAGACAGGTCGGCCGGAGGACGATGTATTGAATCGCGACGGGATTTGTGTGTTCCATCGTCATTAACAGGCTCTGAACGTTACAATTAACTGTCAGTTTTGCATCGGATTCGAAAATCTAGACTCACAGGAGATCGACCATAAGGTGCCCGAGGCAGCAATAGGCCCTTGGAGACAGGTCGGCCGGAGGACGATGTATTGAATCGCGACGCAATTTGTGTGTTCCATCGTCATTAACAGGCTCTGAACCTTACAATTAACTGTCATTTTTGCGTCGGATTCGAAAATCTACACTCACAGAAGAACGACCATAAAGTGCCCGAGGCAGCACTAGACCCTTGGAGACAAGTCGGTTGGAGGACGATGTATTGAATCGCGTCGCAATTTGTGTGTTCCATTGTCATTAAGAGGCTCTGAACCTTACGATTAACTGTCAGTTTTGCGTCGGATTCGAAAATCTAGACTCACAGGAGAACGACCATAAGGTGTCCGAGGCAGCACTAGCCGCTTGGAGACAAGTCGGCTGGAGGACGATGTATTGAATCGCGACGCAATTTGTGTGTTCCATCGTCATTAACAGGCTCTGAACGTTACAATTAACTGTCAGTTTTGCGTCGGATTCGAAAATCTAGACTCACAGGAGAACGACCATAAGGTGCCCGAGGCAGCAATAGACCCTTGGATACAGGTCGGCCGGAGGACGATGTATTGAATCGCGACGCAATTTGTGTGTTCCATTGTCATTAAGAGGCTCTGAACCTTACGATTAACTGTCAGTTTTGCGTCGCATTCGAAAATCTAGACTCACAGGAGAACGACCATAAGGTGTCCGAGGCAGCACTAGACCCTTGGAGACAAGTCGGCTGGAGGACGATGTATTGAATCGCGACGCGATTTGTGTGTTCCATCGTCATTAACAGGCTCTGAACGTTACAATTAACTGTCAGTTTTGCGTCGGATTCGAAAATCTAGACTCACAGGAGATCGACCATAAGGTGCCCGAGGCAGCAATAGACCCTTGGAGACAGGTCGGCCGGAGGACGATGTATTGAATCGCGACGCAATTTGTGTGTTCCATCGTCATTAACAGGCTCTGAACCTTACAATTAACTGTCAGTTTTGCGTCGGATTCGAAAATCTAGACTCACAGGGGATCGACCATAAGGTGCCCGAGGCAGCAATAGACCCTTGGAGACAGGTCGGCCGGAGGACGATGTATTGAATCGCGACGCGATTTGTGTGTTCCATCGTCATTAACAGGCTCTGAACGTTACAATTAACTGTCAGTTTTGCGTCGGATTCGAAAATCTAGACTCACAGGAGATCGACCATAAGGTGCCCGAGGTAGCAATAGGCCTTTGGAGACAGGTCGGCCGGAGGACGATGTATTGAATCGCGACGCAATTTGTGTGTACCATCGTCATTAACAGACTCTGAACGTTACAATTAACAGTCAGTTTTGCGTCGGATTCGAAAATCTAGACTCACAGGAGATCGACCATAAGGTGCCCGAGGCAGCAATAGACCCTTGGAGACAGGTCGGCCGGAGGACGATGTATTGAATCGCGACGCGATTTGTGTGTTCCATTGTCATTAAGAGGCTCTGAACGTTACAATTAACTGTCAGTTTTGCGTCGGATTCGAAAATCTAGACTCACAGGAGAACGACCATAAGGTGCCCGAGGTAGCAATAGGCCTTTGGAGACAGGTCGGCCGGAGGACGATGTATTGAATCGCGACGCAATTTGTGTGTACCATCGTCATTAACAGACTCTGAACGTTACAATTAACAGTCAGTTTTGCGTCGGATTCGAAAATCTAGACTCACAGGAGATCGACCATAAGGTGCCCGAGGCAGCACTAGACACTTGGAGACAAGTCGGCTGGAGGACGATGTATTGAATCGCGTCGCGATTTGTGTGTTCCATCGTCATTAACAGGCACTGAACGTTACAATTAACTGCGTCGGATTCGAAAATCTAGACTCACAGGAGATCGGCCATAAGGTGCCCGAGGCAGCAATAGACCCTTGGAGACAGGTCGGCCGCAGGACGATGTATTGAATCGCGACGCGATTTGTGTGTTCCATTGTCATTAAGAGGCTCTGAACGTTACAATTAACTGTCAGTTTTGCGTCGGATTCGAAAATCTAGACTCACAGGAGATCGACCATAAGGTGCCCGAGGCAGCAATAGACCCTTGGAGACAGGTCGGCCGGAGGACGATGTATTGATTCGCGACGCGATTTGTGTGTTCCATCGTCATTAACAGGCTCTGAACGTTACAATTAACTGTCAGTTTTGCGTCGCATTCGAAAATCTAGACTCACAGGAGGACGAACATAAGGTGTCCGAGGCAGCACTAGACCCTTGGAGACAAGTCGGCTGGAGGACGACGTATTGAATCGCGACGCAATTTGTGTGTTCCATCGTCATTAACAGGCTCTGAACGTTACAATTAACTGTCAGTTTTGCGTCGGATTCGAAAGTCTAGACTCACAGGAGATCGACCATAAGGTGCCCGAGGCAGCAATAGACCCTTGGAGACAGGTCGGCCGGAGGACGATGTATTGAATCGCGACGCGATTTGTGTGTTCCATTGTCATTAAGAGGCTCTGAACCTTACAATTAACTGTAAGTTTTGCGTCGGATTCGAAAATCTAGACTCACAGAAGAACGACCATTAGGTGCCCGAGGCAGCACTAGACCCTTGGAGACAAGTCGGCTGGAGGACGATGTATTGAATCGCGACGCAAATTGTGTCTTCCATCGTCCTTAACAGGCTCTGAACGTTACAATTAACTGTCAGTTTTGCGTCGGAATGTAAAATCTAGACTCACAGGAGATCGACCATAAGGTGCCCGAGGCAGCAATAGACCCGTGGAGACAGGTCGGCCGGAGGACGATGTATTGAATCGCGACGGGATTTGTGTGTTCCATCGTCATTAACAGGCTCTGAACCTTACAATTAACTGTCAGTTTTGCGTCGGATTCGAAAATCTAGACTCACAGGAGATCGACCATAAGGTGCCCGAGGCAGCAATAGACCCTTGGAGACAGGTCGGCCGGAGGACGATGTATTGAATCGCGACGCAATTTGTGTGTTCCATCGTCATTAACAGGCTGTGAACCTTACAATTAACTGTCAGTTCTGCGTCGGATTCGAAAATCTAGACTCACAGGAGAACGACCATAAGGTGCCCGAAGCAGCACTAGACCCTTGGAGACAAGTCGGTTGGAGGACGATGTATTGAATCGCGACGCGATTTGTGTGTTCCATCGTCATTAAGAGGCTCTGAACGTTACAATTAACTGTCAGTTTTGCGTCGGATTCGAAAATCTAGACTCACAGGAGAACGACCATAAGGTGCCCGAGGCAGCAAAAGACCCTTGGAGACAGGTCGGCCGGAGGACGATGTATTGAATCGCGACGCAATTTGTGTGTTCCATTGTCATTAAGAGGCTCTGAACCTTACAATTAACTGTCAGTTTTGCGTCGGATTCGAAAATCTAGACTCACAGGAGATCGACCATAAGGTGCCCGAGGCAGCACTAGACCCTTGGAGACAAGTCGGTTGGAGGACGATGTATTGAATCGCGACGCGATTTGTGTGTTCCATCGTCATTAACAGGCACTGAACGTTACAATTAACTGCGTCGGATTCGAAAATCTAGACTCACAGGAGATCGGCCATAAGGTGCCCGAGGCAGCAATAGACCCTTGGAGACAGGTCGGCCGGAGGACGATGTATTGAATCGCGACACGATTTGTGTGTTCCATTGTCATTAAGAGGCTCTGAACGTTACAATTAACTGTCAGTTTTGCGTCGGATTCGAAAATCTAGACTCACAGGAGATCGACCATAAGGCGCCCGAGGCAGCAATAGACCCTTGGAGACTGGTCGGCCGGAGGACGATGTATTGATTCGCGACGCGATTTGTGTGTTCCATTGTCATTAAGAGGCTCTGAACCTTACAATTAACTGTCAGTTTTGCGTCGGATTCAAAAGTCTAGACCAACACGAGAACTACCATAAGGTGCCCGAGGCAGCAATTGACCCTTGGAGACAGCTCGGCCGGAGGACGATGTATTGAATCGCGACGCGATTTGTGTGTTCCATTGTCATTAAGAGGCTCTGAACCTTGCAATTAACTGTCAGTTTTGCGTCGGATTCGAAAATCTAGACTCACAGGAGAACGACCATACGGTGTCCGAGGCAGCACTAGACCCTTGGAGACAAGTCGGCTGGAGGACGATGTATTGAATCGCGACGCAATTTGTGTGTTCCATCGTCATTAACAAGCACTGAACGTTACAATTAACTGCGTCGGATTCGAAAATCTAGACTCACAGGAGATCGGCCATAAGGTGCCCGAGGCAGCAGCAGACCCTTGCAGACAGGTCGGCCGGAGGACGATGTATTGATTCGCGACGCGATTTGTGTGTTCCATCGTCATTAACAGGCTCTGAACCTTACAATTAACTGTCAGTTTTGCGTCGCATTCGAAAATCTAGACTCACAGGAGGACGACCATAAGGTGTCCGAGGCAGCACTAGACCCTTGGAGACAAGTCGGCTGGAGGACGACGTATTGAATCGCGACGCAATTTGTGTGTTCCATCGTCATTAACAGGCTCTGAACGTTACAATTAACTGTCAGTTTTGCGTCGGATTCGAAAATCTAGACTCACAGGAGATCGACCATAAGGTGCCCGAGGCAGCAATTGACCCTTGGAGACAGCTCGGCCGGAGGACGATGTATTGAATCGCGACGCGATTTGTGTGTTCCATTGTCATTAAGAGGCTCTGAACCTTGCAATTAACTGTCAGTTTTGCGTCGGATTCGAAAATCTAGACTCACAGGAGAACGACCATACGGTGTCCGAGGCAGCACTAGACCCTTGGAGACAAGTCGGCTGGAGGACGATGTATTGAATCGCGACGCAATTTGTGTGTTCCATCGTCATTAACAAGCACTGAACGTTACAATTAACTGCGTCGGATTCGAAAATCTACACTCACAGGAGATCGGCCATAAGGTGCCCGAGGCAGCAATAGACCCTTGGAGACAGGTCGGCCGGAGGACGATGTATTGAATCGCGACACGTTTTGTGTGTTCCATTGTCATTAAGAGGCTCTGAACGTTACAATTAACTGTCAGTTTTGCGTCGGATTCGAAAATCTAGACTCACAGGAGAACGACCATAAGGTGCCCGAGGCAGCAAAAGACCCTTGGAGACAGGTCGGCCGGGGGACGATGTATTGAATCGCGACGCAATTTGTGTGTTCCATCGTCATTTACAGGCTCTGAACCTTACAATTAACTGTCAGTTTTGCGTCAGATTCGAAAATCTAGACTCACAGGAGATCGACCATAAGGTGCCCGAGGCAGCAATAGACCCTTGGAGGCAGGTCGGCCGGAGGACGATGTATTGAATCGCGACGCGATTTGTGTGTTCCATTGTCATTAAGAGGCTCTGAACCTTACAATTAACTGTAAGTTTTGCGTCGGATTCGAAAATCTAGACTCACAGAAGAACGACCATAAGGTGCCCGAGGCAGCACTAGACCCTTGGAGACAAGTCGGCTGGAGGACGATGTATTGAATCGCGACGCATATTGTGTGTTCCATCGTCATTAACAGGCTCTGAACCTTACAATTAACTGTCAGTTTTGCGTCGGATTCAAAAGTCTAGACCCACACGAGAACTACCATAAGGTGCCCGAGGCAGCAATAGACCCTTGGAGACAGGTCGGCCGGAGGACGATGTATTGAATCGCGACGCGATTTGTGTGTTCCATCGTCATTAACAGGCTCTGAACGTTACAATTAACTGTCAGTTTTGCTTCGGATTCGAAAATCTAGACTCACAGGAGATCGACCATAAGGTGCCCGAGGCAGCAATAGACTCTTGGAGACAGTTCGGCCGGAGACGATGTATTGAATCGCGACGCAATTTGTGTGTTCCATCGTCATTAACAGGCTCTGAACCTTACAATTAACTGTCAGTTTTGCGTCGGATTCGAAAATCTAGGCTAACAGGAGATCGACCATAAGGTGCCCGAGGCAGCAATAGACCCTTGGAGACAGGTCGGCCGGAGGACGATGTATTGAATCGCGACGCGATTTGTGTGTTCCATCGTCATTAACAGGCTCTGAACGTTACAATTAACTGTCAGTTTTGCGTCGGATTCGAAAATCTAGACTCACAGGAGATCGACCATAAGGTGCCCGAGGCAGCAATAGACCCTTGGAGACAGGTCGGCCGGAGGACGATGTATTGAATCGCGACGCAATTTGTGTGTTCCATCGTCATTAACAGGCTCTGAACGTTACAATTAACTGTCAGTTTTGCGTCGGATTCGAAAATCTAGACTCACAGGAGATCGACCATAAGGTGCCCGAGGCAGCAATAGACCCTTGGAGACAGGTCGGCCGGAGGACGATGTATTGAATCGCGACGCAATTTGTGTGTTCCATCGTCATTAACAGGCTCTGAACCTTACAATTAACTGGCAGTATTGCGTCGGATTCGAAAATCTAGACTCACAGGAGAACGACCATAAGGTGCCCGAGGCAGCACTAGACCCTTGGAGACAAGTCGGTTGGAGGACGATGTATTGAATCGCGACGCGATATGTGTGTTCCATCGTCATTAACAGGCTCTGAACGTTACAATTAACTGTCAGTTTTGCGTCGGATTCGAAAATCTAGACTCACAGGAGAACGACCATAAGGTGCCCGAGGCAGCAAAAGACCCTTGGAGACAGGTCGGCCGGGGGACGATGTATTGAATCGCGACGCAATTTGTGTGTTCCATCGTCATTTACAGGCTCTGAACCTTACAATTAACTGTCAGTTTTGCGTCAGATTCGAAAATCTAGACTCACAGGAGATCGACCATAAGGTGCCCGAGGCAGCAATAGACCCTTGGAGGCAGGTCGGCCGGAGGACGATGTATTGAATCGCGGCGCGATTTGTGTGTTCCATTGTCATTAAGAGGCTCTGAACCTTACAATTAACTGTCAGTTTTGCGTCGGATTCGAAAATCTAGACTCACAGGAGAACGACCATAAGGTGTCCGAGGCAGCACTAGGCCCTTGGAGACAGGTCGGCTGGAGGACGACGTATTGAATCGCAACGCAATTTGTGTGTTCCATCGTCATTAACAGGCTCTGAACGTTACAATTAACTGTCAGTTTTGCGTCGGATTCGAAAATCTAGACTCACAGGAGATCGACCATAAGGTGCCCGAGGCAGCAATTGACCCTTGGAGACAGGTCGGCCGGAGGACGATGTATTGAATCGCGACGCAATTTGTGTGTTCCATTGTCATTAATAGGCTCTGAACGTTACAATTAACTGTCAGTTTTGCGTCGGATTCGAAAATCTAGACTCACAGGAGATCGACCATAAGGTGCCCGAGGCAGCAATAGACCCTTGGAGACAGGTCGGCCGGAGGACGATGTATTGAATCGCGACGCAATTTGTGTGTTCCATTGTCATTAAGAGGCTCTGAACCTTACAATTAACTGTCAGTTTTGCGTCGGATTCGAAAAGCTAGACTCACAGGAGATCGACCATAAGGTACCCGAGGCAGCAATAGACCCTTGGAGACAGGTCGGCCGGAGGACGATGTATTGAATCGCGACGCAATTTGTGTGTTCCATCGTCATTAACAGGCTCTGAACCTTACAATTAACTGTCAGTTTTGCGTCGGATTCGAAAATCTAGACTCACAGGAGAACGACCATAAGGTGCCCGAGGCAGCACTAGACCCTTGGAGACAAGTCGGCTGGAGGACGATGTACTGAATCGCAGCGCGATTTGTGTGTTCCATCGTCATTAACAGGCTCTGAACGTTACAATTAACTGTCAGTTTTGCGTCGGATTCGAAAATCTAGACTCACAGGAGATCGACCATAAGGTGCCCGAGGCAGCAATAGACCCTTGGAGACAGGTCGGCCGGAGGACGATGTATTGAATCGCGACGCAATTTGTTTGTTCCATTGTCATTAAGAGGCTCTGTAGCTTACAATTAACTGTCAGTTTTGCGTCGGATTCGAAAATCTACACTCACAGAAGAATGACCATAAGGTGCCCGAGGCAGCACTAGACCCTTGGAGACAAGTCGGTTGGAGGACGATGTATTGAATCGCGACGCGATTTGTGTGTTCCATCGTCATTAACAGGCTCTGAACGTTACAATTAACTGTCAGTTTTGCGTCGGATTCGAAAATCTAGACTCACAGGAGAACGACCATAAGGTGCCCGAGGCAGCAAAAGACCCTTGGAGACAGGTCGGCCGGAGGACGATGTATTGAATCGCGACGCAATTTGTGTGTTCCATCGTTATTAACAGGCTCTGAACGTTACAATTAACTGCGTCGGATTCGAAAATCTAGACTCACAGGAGATCGACCGTAAGGTGCCCGAGGCAGCAATAGACCCTTGGAGACAGGTCGGCCGGAGGACGATGTATTGGATCGCGACCGATTTGTGTGTTCCATCGTCATTAACAGGCTCTGAACGTTACAATTAACTGTCAGTTTTGCGTCGGATTCGAAAATCTAGACTCACAGGAGTTCGACCATAAGGTGCCCGAGGCAGCAATTGACCCTTGGAGACAGGTCGGCCGGAGGACGATGTATTGAATCGCGACGCAATTTGTGTGTTCCATTGTCATTAAGAGGCTCTGAACGTTACAATTAACTGTCAGTTTTGCGTCGGATTCGAAAATCTAGACTCACAGGAGATCGACCATAAGGTGCCCGAGGCAGCAATAGACCCTTGGAGACAGGTCGGCCGGAGGACGATGTATTGAATCGCGACGCAATTTGTGTGTTCCATTGTCATTAAGAGGCTCTGAACCTTACAATGAACTGTCAGTTTTGCGTCGGATTCGAAAATCTAGACTCACAGGAGAACGACCATAAGGTGCCCGAGGCAGCACTAGACCCTTGGAGACAAGTCGGTTGGAGGACGATGTACTGAATCGCGACGCGATTTGTGTGTTCCATCGTCATTAACAGGCTCTGAACGTTACAATTAACTGTCAGTTTTGTGTCGGATTCGAAAATCTAGACTCACAGGAGATCGACCATAAGGTGCCCGAGGCAGCAATAGACCCTTGGAGACAGGTCGGCCGGAGGACGATGTATTGAATCGCGACGGGATTTGTGTGTTCCATCGTCATTAACAGGCTCTGAACGTTACAATTAACTGTCAGTTTTGCATCGGATTCGAAATCTAGACTCACAGGAGATCGACCATAAGGTACCCGAGGCAGCAATAGACCCTTGGAGACAGGTCGGCCGGAGGACGATGTATTGAATCGCGACGCAATTTGTGTGTTCCATCGTCATTAACAGGCTCTGAACCTTGCAATTAACTGTCAGTTTTGCGTCGGATTCGAAAATCTAGACTCACAGGAGAACGACCATAAGGTGCCCGAGGCAGCAATAGACCCTTGGAGACAAGTCGGCTGGAGGACGATGTACTGAATCGCGACGCGATTTGTGTGTTCCATCGTCATTAACAGGCTCTGAACGTTACAATTAACTGTCAGTTTTGCGTCGGATTCGAAAATCTAGACCACAGGAGATCGACCATAAGGTGCCCGAGGCAGCAATAGACCCTTGGAGACAGGTCGGCCGGAGGACGATGTATTGAATCGCGACGCAATTTGTGTGTTCCATTGTCATTAAGAGGCTCTGTAGCTTACAATTAACTGTCAGTTTTGCGTCGGATTCGAAAATCTAGACTCACAGGAGATCGACCATAAGGTGCCCGAGGTAGCAATAGACCCTTGGAGACAGGTCGGCCGGAGGACGATGTATTGAATCGCGACGCGATTTGTGTGTTCCATTGTCATGAAGAGGCTCTGAACCTTACAATTAACTGTCAGTTTTGCGTCGGATTCGAAAATCTAGACTCACAGGAGAACGACCATAAGGTGTCCGAGGCAGCACTAGACCCTTGGAGACAAGTCGGTTGGAGGACGATGTATTGAATCGCGACGCGATTTGTGTGTTCCATCGTCATTAACAGGCTCTGAACGTTACAATTAACTGTCAGTTTTGCGTCGGATTCGAAAATCTAGACTCACAGGAGAACGACCATAAGGTGCCCGAGGCAGCAAAAGACCCTTGGAGACAGGTCGGCCGGAGGACGATGTATTGAATCGCGACGCAATTTGTGTGTTCCATCGTTATTAACAGGCTCAGAACGTTACAATTAACTGCGTCGGATTCGAAAATCTAGACTCACAGGAGATCGACCGTAAGGTGCCCGAGGCAGCAATAGACCCTTGGAGACAGGTCGGCCGGAGGACGATGTATTGAATCGCGACGGATTTGTGTGTTCCATCGTCATTAACAGGCTCTGAACGTTACAATTAACTGTCAGTTTTGCGTCGGATTCGAAAATCTAGACTCACAGGAGTTCGACCATAAGGTGCCCGAGGCAGCAATTGACCCTTGGAGACAGGTCGGCCGGAGGACGATGTATTGAATCGCGACGCAATTTGTGTGTTCCATTGTCATTAAGAGGCTCTGAACGTTACAATTAACTGTCAGTTTTGCGTCGGATTCGAAAATCTAGACTCACAGGAGATCGACCATAAGGTGCCCGAGGCAGCAATAGACCCTTGGAGACAGGTCGGCCGGAGGACGATGTATTGAATCGCGACGCAATTTGTGTGTTCCATTGTCATTAAGAGGCTCTGAACCTTACAATGAACTGTCAGTTTTGCGTCGGATTCGAAAATCTAGACTCACACAAGAACGACCATAAGGTGCCCGAGGCAGCACTAGACCCTTGGAGACAAGTCGGTTGGAGGACGATGTATTGAATCGCGACGCGATTTGTGTGTTCCATCGTCATTAACAGGCTCTGAACGTTACAATTAACTGTCAGTTTTGCGTCGGATTCGAAAATCTAGACTCACAGGAGAACGACCATAAGGTGCCCGAGGCAGCAAAAGACCCTTGGAGACAGGTCGGCCGGAGGACGATGTATTGAATCGCGACGCAATTTGTGTGTTCCATCGTTATTAACAGGCTCAGAACGTTACAATTAACTGCGTCGGATTCGAAAATCTAGACTCACAGGAGAACGACCATAAGGTGCCCGAGGCAGCACTAGACCCTTGGAGACAAGTCGGTTGGAGGACGATGTACTGAATCGCGACGCGATTTGTGTGTTCCATCGTCATTAACAGGCTCTGAACGTTACAATTAACTGTCAGTTTTGTGTCGGATTCGAAAATCTAGACTCACAGGAGATCGACCATAAGGTGCCCGAGGCAGCAATAGACCCTTGGAGACAGGTCGGCCGGAGGACGATGTATTGAATCGCGACGGGATTTGTGTGTTCCATCGTCATTAACAGGCTCTGAACGTTACAATTAACTGTCAGTTTTGCATCGGATTCGAAATCTAGACTCACAGGAGATCGACCATAAGGTACCCGAGGCAGCAATAGACCCTTGGAGACAGGTCGGCCGGAGGACGATGTATTGAATCGCGACGCAATTTGTGTGTTCCATCGTCATTAACAGGCTCTGAACCTTGCAATTAACTGTCAGTTTTGCGTCGGATTCGAAAATCTAGACTCACAGGAGAACGACCATAAGGTGCCCGAGGCAGCAATAGACCCTTGGAGACAAGTCGGCTGGAGGACGATGTACTGAATCGCGACGCGATTTGTGTGTTCCATCGTCATTAACAGGCTCTGAACGTTACAATTAACTGTCAGTTTTGCGTCGGATTCGAAAATCTAGACCACAGGAGATCGACCATAAGGTGCCCGAGGCAGCAATAGACCCTTGGAGACAGGTCGGCCGGAGGACGATGTATTGAATCGCGACGCAATTTGTGTGTTCCATTGTCATTAAGAGGCTCTGTAGCTTACAATTAACTGTCAGTTTTGCGTCGGATTCGAAAATCTAGACTCACAGGAGATCGACCATAAGGTGCCCGAGGTAGCAATAGACCCTTGGAGACAGGTCGGCCGGAGGACGATGTATTGAATCGCGACGCGATTTGTGTGTTCCATTGTCATGAAGAGGCTCTGAACCTTACAATTAACTGTCAGTTTTGCGTCGGATTCGAAAATCTAGACTCACAGGAGAACGACCATAAGGTGTCCGAGGCAGCACTAGACCCTTGGAGACAAGTCGGTTGGAGGACGATGTATTGAATCGCGACGCGATTTGTGTGTTCCATCGTCATTAACAGGCTCTGAACGTTACAATTAACTGTCAGTTTTGCGTCGGATTCGAAAATCTAGACTCACAGGAGAACGACCATAAGGTGCCCGAGGCAGCAAAAGACCCTTGGAGACAGGTCGGCCGGAGGACGATGTATTGAATCGCGACACGTTTTGTGTGTTCCATTGTCATTAAGAGGCTCTGAACGTTACAATAAACTGTCAGTTTTGTGTCGGATTCGAAAATCTAGACTCACAGGAGATCGACCATAAGGTGCCCGAGGCGGCAATAGACCCTTGGAGACAGGTCGGCCGGAGGACGATGTATTGAATCGCGACGGGATTTGTGTGTTCCATCGTCATTAACAGGCTCTGAACGTTACAATTAACTGTCAGTTTTGCATCGGATTCGAAAATCTAGACTCACAGGAGATCGACCATAAGGTACCCGAGGCAGCAATTGACCCTTGGAGACAGGTCGGCCGGAGGACGATGTATTGAATCGCGACGCAATTTGTGTGTTCCATTGTCATTAAGAGGCTCTGAACGTTACAATAAACTGTCAGTTTTGCGTCGGATTCGAAAATCTAGACTCACAGGAGATCGACCATAAGGTGCCCGAGGCAGCAATAGACCCTTCGAGACAGGTCGGCCGGAGGACGATGTATTGAATCGCGACGGGATTTGTGTGTTCCATCGTCATTAACAGGCTCTGAACGTTACAATTAACTGTCAGTTTTGCGTCGGATTCGAAAATCTAGACTCACAGGAGTTCGACCATAAGGTGCCCGAGGCAGCAATTGACCCTTGGAGACAGGTCGGCCGGAGGACGATGTATTGAATCGCGACGCAATTTGTGTGTTCCATTGTCATTAAGAGGCTCTGAACGTTACAATTAACTGTCAGTTTTGCGTCGGATTCGAAAATCTAGACTCACAGGAGATCGACCATAAGGTGCCCGAGGCAGCAATAGACCCTTGGAGACAGGTCGGCCGGAGGACGATGTATTGAATCGCGACGCAATTTGTGTGTTCCATTGTCATTAAGAGGCTCTGAACCTTACAATGAACTGTCAGTTTTGCGTCGGATTCGAAAATCTAGACTCACACAAGAACGACCATAAGGTGCCCGAGGCAGCACTAGACCCTTGGAGACAAGTCGGTTGGAGGACGATGTATTGAATCGCGACGCGATTTGTGTGTTCCATCGTCATTAACAGGCTCTGAACGTTACAATTAACTGTCAGTTTTGTGTCGGATTCGAAAATCTAGACTCACAGGAGATCGACCATAAGGTGCCCGAGGCAGCAATAGACCCTTGGAGACAGGTCGGCCGGAGGACGATGTATTAAATCGCGACGGGATTTGTGTGTTCCATCGTCATTAACAGGCTCTGAACGTTACAATTAACTGTCAGTTTTGCATCGGATTCGAAAATCTAGACTCACAGGAGATCGACCATAAGGTACCCGAGGCAGCAATAGACCCTTGGAGACAGGTCGGCCGGAGGACGATGTATTGAATCGCGACGCAATTTGTGTGTTCCATCGTCATTAACAGGCTCTGAACCTTACAATTAACTGTCAGTTTTGCGTCGGATTCGAAAATCTAGACTCACAGGAGAACGACCATAAGGTGCCCGAGGCAGCACTAGACCCTTGGAGACAAGTCGGCTGGAGGACGATGTACTGAATCGCGACGCGATTTGTGTGTTCCATCGTCATTAACAGGCTCTGAACGTTACAATTAACTGTCAGTTTTGCGTCGGATTCGAAAATCTAGACTCACAGGAGATCGACCATAAGGTGCCCGAGGCAGCAATAGACCCTTGGAGACAGGTCGGCCGGAGGACGATGTATTGAATCGCGACGCAATTTGTGTGTTCCATTGTCATTAAGAGGCTCTGTAGCTTACAATTAACTGTCAGTTTTGCGTCGGATTCGAAAATCTAGACTCACAGGAGATCGACCATAAGGTGCCCGAGGCAGCAATAGACCCTTGGAGACAGGTCGGCCGGAGGACGATGTATTGAATCGCGACGCGATTTGTGTGTTCCATTGTCATGAAGAGGCTCTGAACCTTACAATTAACTGTCAGTTTTGCGTCGGATTCGAAAATCTAGACTCACAGGAGATCGACCATAAGGTGCCCGAGGCAGCAATAGACCCTTGGAGACAGGTCGGCCGGAGGACGATGTATTGAATCGCGACGCAATTTGTGTGTTCCATTATCATTAAGTGGCTCTGAACGTTACAATTAACTGTCAGTTTTGCGTCGGATTCGAAAATCTAGACTCACACAAGAACGACCATAAGGTGCCCGAGGCAGCAGCACTAGACCCTTGGAGACAAGTCGGTTGGAGGACGATGTATTGAATCGCGACTCGATTTGTGTGTTCCATCGTCATTAAGAGGCTCTGAACGTTACAACTAACTGTCAGTTTTGCGTCGGATTCGAAAATCTAGACTCACAGGAGAACGACCATAAGGTGCCCGAGGCAGCAAAATACCCTTGGAGACAGGTCGGCCCGAGGACGATGTATTGAATCGCGACGCAATTTGTGTGTTCCATCGTCATTTACAGGCTCTGAACCTTACAATTAACTGTCAGTTTTGCGTCAGATTCGAAAATCTAGACTCACAGGAGATCGACCATAAGGTGCCCGAGGCAGCAATAGACCCTTGGAGGCAGGTCGGCCGGAGGACGATGTATTGAATCGCGACGCGATTTGTGTGTTCCATTGTCATTAACAGGCTCTGAACCTTACAATGAACTGTCAGTTTTGCGTCGGATTCGAAAATCTAGACTCACAGGAGAACGACCATAAGGTGTCCGAGGCAGCACTAGACCCTTGGAGACAGGTCGGCTGGAGGACGACGTATTGAATCGCAACGCAATTTGTGTGTTCCATCGCCATTAACAGGCTCTGAACGTTACAATTAACTGTCAGTTTTGCGTCGGATTCGAAAATCTAGACTCACAGGAGATCGACCATAAGGTGCCCGAGGCAGCACTAGACCGTTGGAGACAAGTCGGTTGGAGGACGATGTATTGAATCGCGACGCGATTTGTGTGTTCCATCGTCATTAACAGGCACTGAACGTTACAATTAACTGCGTCGGATTCGAAAATCTAGACTCACAGGAGATCGGCCATAAGGTGCCCGAGGCAGCAATAGACCCTTGGAGACAGGTCGGCCGGAGGACGATGTATTGAATCGCGACACGATTTGTGTGTTCCATTGTCATTAAGAGGCTCTGAACGTTACAATTAACTGTCAGTTTTGCATCGGATTCGAAAATCTAGACTCACAGGAGATCGACCATAAGGTACCCGAGGCAGCAATTGACCCTTGGAGACAGGTCGGCCGGAGGACGATGTATTGAATCGCGACGCAATTTGTGTGTTCCATTGTCATTAAGAGGCTCTGAACGTTACAATAAACTGTCAGTTTTGCGTCGGATTCGAAAATCTAGACTCACAGGAGATCGACCATAAGGTGCCCGAGGCAGCAATAGACCCTTCGAGACAGGTCGGCCGGAGGACGATGTATTGAATCGCGACGGGATTTGTGTGTTCCATCGTCATTAACAGGCTCTGAACGTTACAATTAACTGTCAGTTTTGCGTCGGATTCGAAAATCTAGACTCACAGGAGTTCGACCATAAGGTGCCCGAGGCAGCAATTGACCCTTGGAGACAGGTCGGCCGGAGGACGATGTATTGAATCGCGACGCAATTTGTGTGTTCCATTGTCATTAAGAGGCTCTGAACGTTACAATTAACTGTCAGTTTTGCGTCGGATTCGAAAATCTAGACTCACAGGAGATCGACCATAAGGTGCCCGAGGCAGCAATAGACCCTTGGAGACAGGTCGGCCGGAGGACGATGTATTGAATCACGACGCAATTTGTGTGTTCCATTGTCATTAAGAGGCTCTGAACCTTACAATGAACTGTCAGTTTTGCGTCGGATTCGAAAATCTAGACTCACACAAGAACGACCATAAGGTGCCCGAGGCAGCACTAGACCCTTGGAGACAAGTCGGTTGGAGGACGATGTATTGAATCGCGACGCGATTTGTGTGTTCCATCGTCATTAACAGGCTCTGAACGTTACAATTAACTGTCAGTTTTGTGTCGGATTCGAAAATCTAGACTCACAGGAGATCGACCATAAGGTGCCCGAGGCAGCAATAGACCCTTGGAGACAGGTCGGCCGGAGGACGATGTATTAAATCGCGACGGGATTTGTGTGTTCCATCGTCATTAACAGGCTCTGAACGTTACAATTAACTGTCAGTTTTGCATCGGATTCGAAAATCTAGACTCACAGGAGATCGACCATAAGGTACCCGAGGCAGCAATAGACCCTTGGAGACAGGTCGGCCGGAGGACGATGTATTGAATCGCGACGCAATTTGTGTGTTCCATCGTCATTAACAGGCTCTGAACCTTACAATTAACTGTCAGTTTTGCGTCGGATTCGAAAATCTAGACTCACAGGAGAACGACCATAAGGTGCCCGAGGCAGCACTAGACCCTTGGAGACAAGTCGGCTGGAGGACGATGTACTGAATCGCGACGCGATTTGTGTGTTCCATCGTCATTAACAGGCTCTGAACGTTACAATTAACTGTCAGTTTTGCGTCGGATTCGAAAATCTAGACTCACAGGAGATCGACCATAAGGTGCCCGAGGCAGCAATAGACCCTTGGAGACAGGTCGGCCGGAGGACGATGTATTGAATCGCGACGCAATTTGTGTGTTCCATTGTCATTAAGAGGCTCTGTAGCTTACAGTTAACTGTCAGTTTTGCGTCGGATTCGAAAATCTAGACTCACAGGAGATCGACCATAAGGTGCCCGAGGCAGCAATAGACCCTTGGAGACAGGTCGGCCGGAGGACGATGTATTGAATCGCGACGCGATTTGTGTGTTCCATTGTCATGAAGAAGCTCTGAACCTTACAATTAACTGTCAGTTTTGCGTCGGATTCGAAAATCTAGACTCACAGGAGATCGACCATAAGGTGCCCGAGGCAGCAATAGACCCTTGGAGACAGGTCGGCCGGAGGACGATGTATTGAATCGCGACGCAATTTGTGTGTTCCATTATCATTAAGTGGCTCTGAACGTTACAATTAACTGTCAGTTTTGCGTCGGATTCGAAAATCTAGACTCACACAAGAACGACCATAAGGTGCCCGAGGCAGCACTAGACCCTTGGAGACAAGTCGTTTGGAGGACGATGTATTGAATCGCGACTCGATTTGTGTGTTCCATCGTCATTAAGAGGCTCTGAACGTTACAACTAACTGTCAGTTTTGCGTCGGATTCGAAAATCTAGACTCACAGGAGAACGACCATAAGGTGCCCGAGGCAGCAAAATACCCTTGGAGACAGGTCGGCCCGAGGACGATGTATTGAATCGCGACGCAATTTGTGTGTTCCATCGTCATTTACAGGCTCTGAACCTTACAATTAACTGTCAGTTTTGCGTCAGATTCGAAAATCTAGACTCACAGGAGATCGACCATAAGGTGCCCGAGGCAGCAATAGACCCTTGGAGGCAGGTCGGCCGGAGGACGATGTATTGAATCGCGACGCGATTTGTGTGTTCCATTGTCATTAAGAGGCTCTGAACCTTACAATTAACTGTCAGTTTTGCGTCGGATTCGAAAATCTAGACTCACAGGAGAACGACCATAAGGTGTCCGAGGCAGCACTAGACCCTTGGAGACAGGTCGGCTGGAGGACGACGTATTGAATCGCAACGCAATTTGTGTGTTCCATCGCCATTAACAGGCTCTGAACGTTACAATTAACTGTCAGTTTTGCGTCGGATTCGAAAATCTAGACTCACAGGAGATCGACCATAAGGTGCCCGAGGCAGCACTAGACCGTTGGAGACAAGTCGGTTGGAGGACGATGTATTGAATCGCGACGCGATTTGTGTGTTCCATCGTCATTAACAGGCACTGAACGTTACAATTAACTGCGTCGGATTCGAAAATCTAGACTCACAGGAGAACGACCATACGGTGTCCGAGGCAGCACTAGACCCTTGGAGACAAGTCCGCTGGAGGACGATGTATTGAATCGCGACGCAATTTGTGTGTTCCATCGTCATTAACAAGCACTGAACGTTACAATTAACTGCGTCGGATTCGAAAATCTAGACTCACAGGAGATCGGCCATAAGGTGCCCGAGGCAGCAATAGACCCTTGGAGACAGGTCGGCCGGAGGACGATGTATTGAATCGCGACACGTTTTGTGTGTTCCATTGTCATTAAGAGGCTCTGAACGTTACAATTAACTGTCAGTTTTGCGTCGGATTCGAAAATCTAGACTCACGGGAGATCGACCATAAGGCGCCCGAGGCAGCAGCAGACCCTTGCAGACAGGTCGGCCGGAGGACGATGTATTGATTCGCGACGCGATTTGTGTGTTCCATCGTCATTAACAGGCTCTGAACCTTACAATTAACTGTCAGTTTTGCGTCGCATTCGAAAATCTAGACTCACAGGAGGACGACCATAAGGTGTCCGAGGCAGCACTAGACCCTTGGAGACAAGTCGGCTGGAGGACGACGTATTGAATCGCGACGCAATTTGTGTGTTCCATCGTCATTAACAGGCTCTGAACGTTACAATTAACTGTCAGTTTTGCGTCGGATTCGAAAATCTAGACTCACAGGAGATCGACCATAAGGTGCCCGAGGCAGCAATTGACCCTTGGAGACAGCTCGGCCGGAGGACGATGTATTGAATCGCGACGCGATTTGTGTGTTCCATTGTCATTAAGAGGCTCTGAACCTTGCAATTAACTGTCAGTTTTGCGTCGGATTCGAAAATCTAGACTCACAGGAGAACGACCATACGGTGTCCGAGGCAGCACTAGACCCTTGGAGACAAGTCGGCTGGAGGACGATGTATTGAATCGCGACGCAATTTGTGTGTTCCACCGTCATTAACAGGCTCTGAACGTTACAATTAACTGTCAGTTTTGCGTCGGATTCGAAAGTCTAGACTCACAGGAGATCGACCATAAGGTGCCCGAAGCAGCAATAGACCCTTGGAGACAGGTAGGCCGGAGGACGATGTATTGAATCGCGACGCGATTTGTGTGTTCCATTGTCATTAAGAGGCTCTGAACCTTACAATTAACTGTAAGTTTTGCGTCGGATTCGAAAATCTAGACTCACAGAAGAACGACCATAAGGTGCCCGAGGCAGCACTAGACCCTTGGAGACAAGTCGGCTGGAGGACGATGTATTGAATCGCGACGCATATTGTGTGTTCCATCGTCATTAACAGGCTCTGAACCTTACAATTAACTGTCAGTTTTGCGTCGGATTCAAAAGTCTAGACCCACACGAGAACTACCATAAGGTGCCCGAGGCAGCAATAGACCCTTGGAGACAGGTCGGCCGGAGGACGATGTATTGAATCGCGACGCGATTTGTGTGTTCCATCGTCATTAACAGGCTCTGAACGTTACAATTAACTGTCAGTTTTGCTTCGGATTCGAAAATCTAGACTCACAGGAGATCGACCATAAGGTGCCCGAGGCAGCAATAGACTCTTGGAGACAGTTCGGCCGGAGACGATGTATTGAATCGCGACGCAATTTGTGTGTTCCATCGTCATTAACAGGCTCTGAACGTTACAATTAACTGTCAGTTTTGCGTCGGATTCGAAAATCTAGGCTAACAGGAGATCGACCATAAGGTGCCCGAGGCAGCAATAGACCCTTGGAGACAGGTCGGCCGGAGGACGATGTATTGAATCGCGACGCGATTTGTGTGTTCCATCGTCATTAACAGGCTCTGAACGTTACAATTAACTGTCAGTTTTGCGTCGGATTCGAAAATCTAGACTCACAGGAGATCGACCATAAGGTGCCCGAGGCAGCAATAGACCCTTGGAGACAGGTCGGCCGGAGGACGATGTATTGAATCGCGACGCAATTTGTGTGTTCCATCGTCATTAACAGGCTCTGAACGTTACAATTAACTGTCAGTTTTGCGTCGGATTCGAAAATCTAGACTCACAGGAGATCGACCATAAGGTGCCCGAGGCAGCAATAGACCCTTGGAGACAGGTCGGCCGGAGGACGATGTATTGAATCGCGACGCAATTTGTGTGTTCCATCGTCATTAACAGGCTCTGAACCTTACAATTAACTGGCAGTATTGCGTCGGATTCGAAAATCTAGACTCACAGGAGAACGACCATAAGGTGCCCGAGGCAGCACTAGACCCTTGGAGACAAGTCGGTTGGAGGACGATGTATTGAATCGCGACGCGATTTGTGTGTTCCATCGTCATTAACAGGCTCTGAACGTTACAATTAACTGTCAGTTTTGCGTCGGATTCGAAAATCTAGACTCACAGGAGAACGACCATAAGGTGCCCGAGGCAGCAAAAGACCCTTGGAGACAGGTCGGCCGGGGGACGATGTATTGAATCGCGACGCAATTTGTGTGTTCCATCGTCATTTACAGGCTCTGAACTTTACAATTAACTGTCAGTTTTGCGTCAGATTCGAAAATCTAGACTCACAGGAGATCGACCATAAGGTGCCCGAGGCAGCAATAGACCCTTGGAGGCAGGTCGGCCGGAGGACGATGTATTGAATCGCGGCGCGATTTGTGTGTTCCATTGTCATTAAGAGGCTCTGAACCTTACAATTAACTGTCAGTTTTGCGTCGGATTCGAAAATCTAGACTCACAGGAGAACGACCATAAGGTGTCCGAGGCAGCACTAGACCCTTGGAGACAGGTCGGCTGGAGGACGACGTATTGAATCGCAACGCAATTTGTGTGTTCCATCGTCATTAACAGGCTCTGAACGTTACAATTAACTGTCAGTTTTGCGTCGGATTCGAAAATCTAGACTCACAGGAGATCGACCATAAGGTGCCCGAGGCAGCAATTGACCCTTGGAGACAGGTCGGCCGGAGGACGATGTATTGAATCGCGACGCAATTTGTGTGTTCCATTGTCATTAATAGGCTCTGAACGTTACAATTAACTGTCAGTTTTGCGTCGGATTCGAAAATCTAGACTCACAGGAGATCGACCATAAGGTGCCCGAGGCAGCAATAGACCCTTGGAGACAGGTCGGCCGGAGGACGATGTATTGAATCGCGACGCAATTTGTGTGTTCCATTGTCATTAAGAGGCTCTGAACCTTACAATGAACTGTCAGTTTTGCGTCGGATTCGAAAAGCTAGACTCACAGGAGATCGACCATAAGGTACCCGAGGCAGCAATAGACCCTTGGAGACAGGTCGGCCGGAGGACGATGTATTGAATCGCGACGCAATTTGTGTGTTCCATCGTCATTAACAGGCTCTGAACCTTACAATTAACTGTCAGTTTTGCGTCGGATTCGAAAATCTAGACTCACAGGAGAACGACCATAAGGTGCCCGAGGCAGCACTAGACCCTTGGAGACAAGTCGGCTGGAGGACGATGTACTGAATCGCAGCGCGATTTGTGTGTTCCATCGTCATTAACAGGCTCTGAACGTTACAATTAACTGTCAGTTTTGCGTCGGATTTGAAAATCTAGACTCACAGGAGATCGACCATAAGGTGCCCGAGGCAGCAGTAGACCCTTGGAGACAGGTCGGCTGGAGGACGATGTACTGAATCGCAGCGCGATTTGTGTGCTCCATCGTCATTAACAGGCTCTGAACGTTACAATTAACTGTCAGTTTTGCGTCGGATTCGAAAATCTAGACTCACAGGAGATCGACCATAAGGTGCCCGAGGCAGCAATAGACCCTTGGAGACAGGTCGGCCGGAGGACGATGTATTGAATCGCGACGCAATTTGTTTGTTCCATTGTCATTAAGAGGCTCTGTAGCTTACAATTAACTGTCAGTTTTGCGTCGGATTCGAAAATCTACACTCACAGAAGAATGACCATAAGGTGCCCGAGGCAGCACTAGACCCTTGGAGACAAGTCGGTTGGAGGACGATGTATTGAATCGCGACGCGATTTGTGTGTTCCATCGTCATTAACAGGCTCTGAACGTTACAATTAACTGTCAGTTTTGCGTCGGATTCGAAAATCTAGACTCACAGGAGAACGACCATAAGGTGCCCGAGGCAGCAAAAGACCCTTGGAGACAGGTCGGCCGGAGGACGATGTATTGAATCGCGACGCAATTTGTGTGTTCCATCGTTATTAACAGGCTCTGAACGTTACAATTAACTGCGTCGGATTCGAAAATCTAGACTCACAGGAGATCGACCGTAAGGTGCCCGAGGCAGCAATAGACCCTTGGAGACAGGTCGGCCGGAGGACGATGTATTGGATCGCGACCGATTTGTGTGTTCCATCGTCATTAACAGGCTCTGAACGTTACAATTAACTGTCAGTTTTGCGTCGGATTCGAAAATCTAGACTCACAGGAGTTCGACCATAAGGTGCCCGAGGCAGCAATTGACCCTTGGAGACAGGTCGGCCGGAGGACGATGTATTGAATCGCGACGCAATTTGTGTGTTCCATTGTCATTAAGAGGCTCTGAACGTTACAATTAACTGTCAGTTTTGCGTCGGATTCGAAAATCTAGACTCACAGGAGATCGACCATAAGGTGCCCGAGGCAGCAATAGACCCTTGGAGACAGGTCGGCCGGAGGACGATGTATTGAATCGCGACGCAATTTGTGTGTTCCATTGTCATTAAGAGGCTCTGAACCTTACAATGAACTGTCAGTTTTGCGTCGGATTCGAAAATCTAGACTCACAGGAGAACGACCATAAGGTGCCCGAGGCAGCACTAGACCCTTGGAGACAAGTCGGTTGGAGGACGATGTACTGAATCGCGACGCGATTTGTGTGTTCCATCGTCATTAACAGGCTCTGAACGTTACAATTAACTGTCAGTTTTGTGTCGGATTCGAAAATCTAGACTCACAGGAGATCGACCATAAGGTGCCCGAGGCAGCAATAGACCCTTGGAGACAGGTCGGCCGGAGGACGATGTATTGAATCGCGACGGGATTTGTGTGTTCCATCGTCATTAACAGGCTCTGAACGTTACAATTAACTGTCAGTTTTGCATCGGATTCGAAATCTAGACTCACAGGAGATCGACCATAAGGTACCCGAGGCAGCAATAGACCCTTGGAGACAGGTCGGCCGGAGGACGATGTATTGAATCGCGACGCAATTTGTGTGTTCCATCGTCATTAACAGGCTCTGAACCTTGCAATTAACTGTCAGTTTTGCGTCGGATTCGAAAATCTAGACTCACAGGAGAACGACCATAAGGTGCCCGAGGCAGCAATAGACCCTTGGAGACAAGTCGGCTGGAGGACGATGTACTGCATCGCGACGCGATTTGTGTGTTCCATCGTCATTAACAGGCTCTGAACGTTACAATTAACTGTCAGTTTTGCGTCGGATTCGAAAATCTAGACCACAGGAGATCGACCATAAGGTGCCCGAGGCAGCAATAGACCCTTGGAGACAGGTCGGCCGGAGGACGATGTATTGAATCGCGACGCAATTTGTGTGTTCCATTGTCATTAAGAGGCTCTGTAGCTTACAATTAACTGTCAGTTTTGCGTCGGATTCGAAAATCTAGACTCACAGGAGTTCGACCATAAGGTGCCCGAGGTAGCAATAGACCCTTGGAGACAGGTCGGCCGGAGGACGATGTATTGAATCGCGACGCGATTTGTGTGTTCCATTGTCATGAAGAGGCTCTGAACCTTACAATTAACTGTCAGTTTTGCGTCGGATTCAAAAATCTAGACTCACAGGAGAACGACCATAAGGTGTCCGAGGCAGCACTAGACCCTTGGAGACAAGTCGGTTGGAGGACGATGTATTGAATCGCGACGCGATTTGTGTGTTCCATCGTCATTAACAGGCTCTGAACGTTACAATTAACTGTCAGTTTTGCGTCGGATTCGAAAATCTAGACTCACAGGAGAACGACCATAAGGTGCCCGAGGCAGCAAAAGACCCTTGGAGACAGGTCGGCCGGAGGACGATGTATTGAATCGCGACGCAATTTGTGTGTTCCATCGTTATTAACAGGCTCAGAACGTTACAATTAACTGCGTCGGATTCGAAAATCTAGACTCACAGGAGATCGACCGTAAGGTGCCCGAGGCAGCAATAGACCCTTGGAGACAGGTCGGCCGGAGGACGATGTATTGAATCGCGACGGATTTGTGTGTTCCATCGTCATTAACAGGCTCTGAACGTTACAATTAACTGTCAGTTTTGCGTCGGATTCGAAAATCTAGACTCACAGGAGTTCGACCATAAGGTGCCCGAGGCAGCAATTGACCCTTGGAGACAGGTCGGCCGGAGGACGATGTATTGAATCGCGACGCAATTTGTGTGTTCCATTGTCATTAAGAGGCTCTGAACGTTACAATTAACTGTCAGTTTTGCGTCGGATTCGAAAATCTAGAATCACAGGAGATCGACCATAAGGTGCCCGAGGCAGCAATAGACCCTTGGAGACAGGTCGGCCGGAGGACGATGTATTGAATCGCGACGCAATTTGTGTGTTCCATTGTCATTAAGAGGCTCTGAACCTTACAATGAACTGTCAGTTTTGCGTCGGATTCGAAAATCTAGACTCACACAAGAACGACCATAAGGTGCCCGAGGCAGCACTAGACCCTTGGAGACAAGTCGGTTGGAGGACGATGTATTGAATCGCGACGCGATTTGTGTGTTCCATCGTCATTAACAGGCTCTGAACGTTACAATTAACTGTCAGTTTTGTGTCGGATTCGAAAATCTAGACTCACAGGAGATCGACCATAAGGTGCCCGAGGCAGCAATAGACCCTTGGAGACAGGTCGGCCGGAGGACGATGTATTGAATCGCGACGGGATTTGTGTGTTCCATCGTCATTAACAGGCTCTGAACGTTACAATTAACTGTCAGTTTTGCATCGGATTCGAAAATCTAGACTCACAGGAGATCGACCATAAGGTACCCGAGGCAGCAATTGACCCTTGGAGACAGGTCGGCCGGAGGACGATGTATTGAATCGCGACGCAATTTGTGTGTTCCATTGTCATTAAGAGGCTCTGAACGTTACAATTAACTGTCAGTTTTGCGTCGGATTCGAAAATCTAGACTCACAGGAGATCGACCATAAGGTGCCCGAGGCAGCAATAGACCCTTGGAGACAGGTCGGCCGGAGGACGATGTATTGAATCGCGACGGGATTTGTGTGTTCCATCGTCATTAACAGGCTCTGAACGTTACAATTAACTGTCAGTTTTGCGTCGGATTCGAAAATCTAGACTCACAGGAGTTCGACCATAAGGTGCCCGAGGCAGCAATTGACCCTTGGAGACAGGTCGGCCGGAGGACGATGTATTGAATCGCGACGCAATTTGTGTGTTCCATTGTCATTAAGAGGCTCTGAACGTTACAATTAACTGTCAGTTTTGCGTCGGATTCGAAAATCTAGACTCACAGGAGATCGACCATAAGGTTCCCGAGGCAGCAATAGACCCTTGGAGACAGGTCGGCCGGAGGACGATGTATTGAATCGCGACGCAATTTGTGTGTTCCATTGTCATTAAGAGGCTCTGAACCTTACAATGAACTGTCAGTTTTGCGTCGGATTCGAAAATCTAGACTCACACAAGAACGACCATAAGGTGCCCGAGGCAGCACTAGACCCTTGGAGACAAGTCGGTTGGAGGACGATGTATTGAATCGCGACGCGATTTGTGTGTTCCATCGTCATTAACATGCTCTGAACGTTACAATTAACTGTCAGTTTTGTGTCGGATTCGAAAATCTAGACTCACAGGAGATCGACCATACGGTGCCCGAGGCAGCAATAGACCCTTGGAGACAGGTCGGCCGGAGGACGATGTATTAAATCGCGACGGGATTTGTGTGTTCCATCGTCATTAACAGGCTCTGAACGTTACAATTAACTGTCAGTTTTGCATCGGATTCGAAAATCTAGACTCACAGGAGTTCGACCATAAGGTACCCGAGGCAGCAATAGACCCTTGGAGACAGGTCGGCCGGAGGACGATGTATTGAATCGCGACGCAATTTGTGTGTTCCATCGTCATTAACAGGCTCTGAACCTTACAATTAACTGTCAGTTTTGCGTCGGATTCGAAAATCTAGACTCACAGGAGAACGACCATAAGGTGCCCGAGGCAGCACTAGACCCTTGGAGACAAGTCGGCTGGAGGACGATGTACTGAATCGCGACGCGATTTGTGTGTTCCATCGTCATTAACAGGCTCTGAACGTTACAATTAACTGTCAGTTTTGCGTCGGATTCGAAAATCTAGACTCACAGGAGATCGACCATAAGGTGCCCGAGGCAGCAATAGACCCTTGGAGACAGGTCGGCCGGAGGACGATGTATTGAATCGCGACGCAATTTGTGTGTTCCATTGTCATTAAGAGGCACTGTAGCTTACAATTAACTGTCAGTTTTGCGTCGGATTCGAAAATCTAGACTCACAGGAGATCGACCATAAGGTGCCCGAGGCAGCAATAGACCCTTGGAGACAGGTCGGCCGGAGGACGATGTATTGAATCGCGACGCGATTTGTGTGTTCCATTGTCATGAAGAGGCTCTGAACCTTACAATTAACTGTCAGTTTTGCGTCGGATTCGAAAATCTAGACTCACAGGAGAACGACCATAAGGTGTCCGAGGCAGCACTAGACCCTTGGAGACAGGTCGGCTGGAGGACGACGTATTGAATCGCAGCGCAATTTGTGTGTTCCATCGTCATTAACAGGCTCTGAACGTTACAATTAACTGTCAGTTTTGCGTCGGATTCGAAAATCTAGACTCACAGGAGATCGACCATAAGGTGCCCGGGGCAGCAATTGACCCTTGGAGACAGGTCGGCCGGAGGACGATGTATTGAATCGCGACGCAATTTGTGTGTTCCATTGTCATTAAGAGGCTCTGAACCTTACAATTAACTGTCAGTTTTGCGTCGGATTCGAAAATCTAGACTCACAGGAGATCGACCATAAGGTGCCCGAGGCAGCAATAGACCCTTGGAGACAGGTCGGCCGGAGGACGATGTATTGAATCGCGACGCAATTTGTGTGTTCCATTATCATTAAGTGGCTCTGAACGTTACAATTAACTGTCAGTTTTGCGTCGGATTCGAAAATCTAGACTCACACAAGAACGACCATAAGGTGCCCGAGGCAGCACTAGACCCTTGGAGACAAGTCGGTTGGAGGACGATGTATTGAATCGCGACTCGATTTGTGTGTTCCATCGTCATTAAGAGGCTCTGAACGTTACAACTAACTGTCAGTTTTGCGTCGGATTCGAAAATCTAGACTCACAGGAGAACGACCATAAGGTGCCCGAGGCAGCAAAAGACCCTTGGAGACAGGTCGGCCCGAGGACGATGTATTGAATCGCGACGCAATTTGTGTGTTCCATCGTCATTTACAGGCTCTGAACCTTACAATTAACTGTCAGTTTTGCGTCAGATTCGAAAATCTAGACTCACAGGAGATCGACCATAAGGTGCCCGAGGCAGCAATAGACCCTTGGAGGCAGGTCGGCCGGAGGACGATGTATTGAATCGCGACGCGATTTGTGTGTTCCATTGTCATTAAGAGGCTCTGAACCTTACAATTAACTGTCAGTTTTGCGTCGGATTCGAAAATCTAGACTCACAGGAGAACGACCATAAGGTGTCCGAGGCAGCACTAGACCCTTGGAGACAGGTCGGCTGGAGGACGACGTATTGAATCGCAACGCAATTTGTGTGTTCCATCGCCATTAACAGGCTCTGAACGTTACAATTAACTGTCAGTTTTGCGTCGGATTCGAAAATCTAGACTCACAGGAGATCGACCATAAGGTGCCCGAGGCAGCAATTGACCCTTGGAGACAGGTCGGCCGGAGGACGATGTATTGAATCGCGACGCAATTTCTGTGTTCCATTGTCATTAAGAGGCTCTGAACGTTACAATCAACTGTCAGTTTTGCGTCGGATTCGAAAATCTAGACTCACAGGAGATCGACCATAAGGTGCCCGAGGCAGCAATAGACCCTTGGAGACAGGTTGGCCGGAGGACGATGTATTGAATCGCGACGCAATTTGTGTGTTCCATTGTCATTAACAGGCGCTGAACGTTACTATTAACTGTCAGTTTTGCATCGGATTCGAAAATCTAGACTCACAGGAGATCGACCATAAGGTGCCCGAGGCAGCACTAGACCCTTGGAGACAAGTCGGCTGGAGGACGATGTACTGAATCGCGACGCGATTTGTGTGTTCCATCGTCATTAACAGGCTCTGAACGTTACAATTAACTGTCAGTTTTGCGTCGGATTCGAAAATCTAGACTCACAGGAGATCGACCATAAGGTGCCCGAGGCAGCAATAGACCCTTGGAGACAGGTCGGCCGGAGGACGATGTATTGAATCGCGACGCAATTTGTGTGTTCCATTGTCATTAAGAGGCACTGTAGCTTACAATTAACTGTCAGTTTTGCGTCGGATTCGAAAATCTAGACTCACAGGAGATCGACCATAAGGTGCCCGAGGCAGCAATAGACCCTTGGAGACAGGTCGGCCGGAGGACGATGTATTGAATCGCGACGCGATTTGTGTGTTCCATTGTCATGAAGAGGCTCTGAACCTTACAATTAACTGTCAGTTTTGCGTCGGATTCGAAAATCTAGACTCACAGGAGAACGACCATAAGGTGTCCGAGGCAGCACTAGACCCTTGGAGACAGGTCGGCTGGAGGACGACGTATTGAATCGCAGCGCAATTTGTGTGTTCCATCGTCATTAACAGGCTCTGAACGTTACAATTAACTGTCAGTTTTGCGTCGGATTCGAAAATCTAGACTCACAGGAGATCGACCATAAGGTGCCCGGGGCAGCAATTGACCCTTGGAGACAGGTCGGCCGGAGGACGATGTATTGAATCGCGACGCAATTTGTGTGTTCCATTGTCATTAAGAGGCTCTGAACCTTACAATTAACTGTCAGTTTTGCGTCGGATTCGAAAATCTAGACTCACAGGAGATCGACCATAAGGTGCCCGAGGCAGCAATAGACCCTTGGAGACAGGTCGGCCGGAGGACGATGTATTGAATCGCGACGCAATTTGTGTGTTCCATTATCATTAAGTGGCTCTGAACGTTACAATTAACTGTCAGTTTTGCGTCGGATTCGAAAATCTAGACTCACACAAGAACGACCATAAGGTGCCCGAGGCAGCACTAGACCCTTGGAGACAAGTCGGTTGGAGGACGATGTATTGAATCGCGACTCGATTTGTGTGTTCCATCGTCATTAAGAGGCTCTGAACGTTACAACTAACTGTCAGTTTTGCGTCGGATTCGAAAATCTAGACTCACAGGAGAACGACCATAAGGTGCCCGAGGCAGCAAAAGACCCTTGGAGACAGGTCGGCCCGAGGACGATGTATTGAATCGCGACGCAATTTGTGTGTTCCATCGTCATTTACAGGCTCTGAACCTTACAATTAACTGTCAGTTTTGCGTCAGATTCGAAAATCTAGACTCACAGGAGATCGACCATAAGGTGCCCGAGGCAGCAATAGACCCTTGGAGGCAGGTCGGCCGGAGGACGATGTATTGAATCGCGACGCGATTTGTGTGTTCCATTGTCATTAAGAGGCTCTGAACCTTACAATTAACTGTCAGTTTTGCGTCGGATTCGAAAATCTAGACTCACAGGAGAACGACCATAAGGTGTCCGAGGCAGCACTAGACCCTTGGAGACAGGTCGGCTGGAGGACGACGTATTGAATCGCAACGCAATTTGTGTGTTCCATCGCCATTAACAGGCTCTGAACGTTACAATTAACTGTCAGTTTTGCGTCGGATTCGAAAATCTAGACTCACAGGAGATCGACCATAAGGTGCCCGAGGCAGCAATTGACCCTTGGAGACAGGTCGGCCGGAGGACGATGTATTGAATCGCGACGCAATTTCTGTGTTCCATTGTCATTAAGAGGCTCTGAACGTTACAATCAACTGTCAGTTTTGCGTCGGATTCGAAAATCTAGACTCACAGGAGATCGACCATAAGGTGCCCGAGGCAGCAATAGACCCTTGGAGACAGGTTGGCCGGAGGACGATGTATTGAATCGCGACGCAATTTGTGTGTTCCATTGTCATTAACAGGCGCTGAACGTTACTATTAACTGTCAGTTTTGCATCGGATTCGAAAATCTAGACTCACAGGAGATCGACCATAAGGTACCCGAGGCAGCAATAGACCCTTGGAGAAAGGTCGGCCGGAGGACGATGTATTGAATCGCGACGCCATTTGTGTGTTCCATCGTCATTAACAGGCTCTGAACCTTACAATTAACTGTCAGTTTTGCGTCGGATTCGAAAATCTAGACTCACAGGAGAACGACCATAAGGTGCCCGAGGCTGCACTAGACCCTTGGAGACAAGTCGGCTGGAGGACGATGTACTGAATCGCGACGCGACTTGTGTGTTCCATCGTCATTAACAGGCTCTGAACGTTACAATTAACTGTCAGTTTTGCGTCGGATTCGAAAATCTAGACTCACAGGAGATCGACCATAAGGTGCCCGAGGCAGCAATAGACCCTTGGAGACAGGTCGGCCGGAGGACGATGTATTGAATCGCGACGCAATTTGTGTGTTCCATTGTCATTAAGAGGCTCTGAACCTTACAATGAACTGTCAGTTTTGCGTCGGATTCGAAAATCTAGACTCACACAAGAACGACCATAAGGTGCCCGAGGCAGCACTAGACCCTTGGAGACAAGTCGGTTGGAGGACGATGTATTGAATCGCGACGCGATTTGTGTGTTCCATCGTCATTAACAGGCTCTGAACGTTACAATTAACTGTCAGTTTTGTGTCGGATTCGAAAATCTAGACTCACAGGAGATCGACCATAAGGTGCCCGAGGCAGCAATAGACCCTTGGAGACAGGTCGGCCGGAGGACGATGTATTGAATCGCGACGGGATTTGTGTGTTCCATCGTCATTAACAGGCTCTGAACGTTACAATTAACTGTCAGTTTTGCATCGGATTCGAAAATCTAGACTCACAGGAGATCGACCATAAGGTACCCGCGGCAGCAATTGACCCTTGGAGACAGGTCGGCCGGAGGACGATGTATTGAATCGCGACGCAATTTGTGTGTTCCATTGTCATTAAGAGGCTCTGAACGTTACAATTAACTGTCAGTTTTGCGTCGGATTCGAAAATCTAGACTCACAGGAGATCGACCATAAGGTGCCCGAGGCAGCAATAGACCCTTGGAGACAGGTCGGCCGGAGGACGATGTATTGAATCGCGACGGGATTTGTGTGTTCCATCGTCATTAACAGGCTCTGAACGTTACAATTAACTGTCAGTTTTGCGTCGGATTCGAAAATCTAGACTCACAGGAGTTCGACCATAAGGTGCCCGAGGCAGCAATTGACCCTTGGAGACAGGTCGGCCGGAGGACGATGTATTGAATCGCGACGCAATTTGTGTGTTCCATTGTCATTAAGAGGCTCTGAACGTTACAATTAACTGTCAGTTTTGCGTCGGATTCGAAAATCTAGACTCACAGGAGATCGACCATAAGGTGCCCGAGGCAGCAATAGACCCTTGGAGACAGGTCGGCCGGAGGACGATGTATTGAATCGCGACGCAATTTGTGTGTTCCATTGTCATTAAGAGGCTCTGAACCTTACAATGAACTGTCAGTTTTGCGTCGGATTCGAAAATCTAGACTCACACAAGAACGACCATAAGGTGCCCGAGGCAGCACTAGACCCTTGGAGACAAGTCGGTTGGAGGACGATGTATTGAATCGCGACGCGATTTGTGTGTTCCATCGTCATTAACAGGCTCTGAACCTTACAATTAACTGTCAGTTTTGCGTCGGATTCGAAAATCTAGACTCACAGGAGAACGACCATAAGGTGCCCGAGGCAGCACTAGACCCTTGGAGACAAGTCGGCTGGAGGACGATGTACTGAATCGCGACGCGATTTGTGTGTTCCATCGTCATTAACAGGCTCTGAACGTTACAATTAACTGTCAGTTTTGCGTCGGATTCGAAAATCTAGACTCACAGGAGATCGACCATAAGGTGCCCGAGGCAGCAATAGACCCTTGGAGACAGGTCGGCCGGAGGACGATGTATTGAATCGCGACGCAATTTGTGTGTTCCATTGTCATTAAGAGGCACTGTAGCTTACAATTAACTGTCAGTTTTGCGTCGGATTCGAAAATCTAGACTCACAGGAGATCGACCATAAGGTGCCCGAGGCAGCAATAGACCCTTGGAGACAGGTCGGCCGGAGGACGATGTATTGAATCGCGACGCGATTTGTGTGTTCCATTGTCATGAAGAGGCTCTGAACCTTACAATTAACTGTCAGTTTTGCGTCGGATTCGAAAATCTAGACTCACAGGAGAACGACCATAAGGTGTCCGAGGCAGCACTAGACCCTTGGAGACAGGTCGGCTGGAGGACGACGTATTGAATCGCAGCGCAATTTGTGTGTTCCATCGTCATTAACAGGCTCTGAACGTTACAATTAACTGTCAGTTTTGCGTCGGATTCGAAAATCTAGACTCACAGGAGATCGACCATAAGGTGCCCGGGGCAGCAATTGACCCTTGGAGACAGGTCGGCCGGAGGACGATGTATTGAATCGCGACGCAATTTGTGTGTTCCATTGTCATTAAGAGGCTCTGAACCTTACAATTAACTGTCAGTTTTGCGTCGGATTCGAAAATCTAGACTCACAGGAGATCGACCATAAGGTGCCCGAGGCAGCAATAGACCCTTGGAGACAGGTCGGCCGGAGGACGATGTATTGAATCGCGACGCAATTTGTGTGTTCCATTATCATTAAGTGGCTCTGAACGTTACAATTAACTGTCAGTTTTGCGTCGGATTCGAAAATCTAGACTCACACAAGAACGACCATAAGGTGCCCGAGGCAGCACTAGACCCTTGGAGACAAGTCGGTTGGAGGACGATGTATTGAATCGCGACTCGATTTGTGTGTTCCATCGTCATTAAGAGGCTCTGAACGTTACAACTAACTGTCAGTTTTGCGTCGGATTCGAAAATCTAGACTCACAGGAGAACGACCATAAGGTGCCCGAGGCAGCAAAAGACCCTTGGAGACAGGTCGGCCCGAGGACGATGTATTGAATCGCGACGCAATTTGTGTGTTCCATCGTCATTTACAGGCTCTGAACCTTACAATTAACTGTCAGTTTTGCGTCAGATTCGAAAATCTAGACTCACAGGAGATCGACCATAAGGTGCCCGAGGCAGCAATAGACCCTTGGAGGCAGGTCGGCCGGAGGACGATGTATTGAATCGCGACGCGATTTGTGTGTTCCATTGTCATTAAGAGGCTCTGAACCTTACAATTAACTGTCAGTTTTGCGTCGGATTCGAAAATCTAGACTCACAGGAGAACGACCATAAGGTGTCCGAGGCAGCACTAGACCCTTGGAGACAGGTCGGCTGGAGGACGACGTATTGAATCGCAACGCAATTTGTGTGTTCCATCGTCATTAACAGGCTCTGAACCTTACAATTAACTGTCAGTTTTGCGTCGGATTCGAAAATCTAGACTCACAGGAGATCGACCATAAGGTGCCCGAGGCAGCACTAGACCCTTGGAGACAAGTCGGCTGGAGGACGATGTACTGAATCGCGACGCGATTTGTGTGTTCCATCGTCATTAACAGGCTCTGAACGTTACAATTAACTGTCAGTTTTGCGTCGGATTCGAAAATCTAGACTCACAGGAGATCGACCATAAGGTGCCCGAGGCAGCAATAGACCCTTGGAGACAGGTCGGCCGGAGGACGATGTATTGAATCGCGACGCAATTTGTGTGTTCCATTGTCATTAAGAGGCACTGTAGCTTACAATTAACTGTCAGTTTTGCGTCGGATTCGAAAATCTAGACTCACAGGAGATCGACCATAAGGTGCCCGAGGCAGCAATAGACCCTTGGAGACAGGTCGGCCGGAGGACGATGTATTGAATCGCGACGCGATTTGTGTGTTCCATTGTCATGAAGAGGCTCTGAACCTTACAATTAACTGTCAGTTTTGCGTCGGATTCGAAAATCTAGACTCACAGGAGAACGACCATAAGGTGTCCGAGGCAGCACTAGACCCTTGGAGACAGGTCGGCTGGAGGACGACGTATTGAATCGCAGCGCAATTTGTGTGTTCCATCGTCATTAACAGGCTCTGAACGTTACAATTAACTGTCAGTTTTGCGTCGGATTCGAAAATCTAGACTCACAGGAGATCGACCATAAGGTGCCCGGGGCAGCAATTGACCCTTGGAGACAGGTCGGCCGGAGGACGATGTATTGAATCGCGACGCAATTTGTGTGTTCCATTGTCATTAAGAGGCTCTGAACCTTACAATTAACTGTCAGTTTTGCGTCGGATTCGAAAATCTAGACTCACAGGAGATCGACCATAAGGTGCCCGAGGCAGCAATAGACCCTTGGAGACAGGTCGGCCGGAGGACGATGTATTGAATCGCGACGCAATTTGTGTGTTCCATTATCATTAAGTGGCTCTGAACGTTACAATTAACTGTCAGTTTTGCGTCGGATTCGAAAATCTAGACTCACACAAGAACGACCATAAGGTGCCCGAGGCAGCACTAGACCCTTGGAGACAAGTCGGTTGGAGGACGATGTATTGAATCGCGACTCGATTTGTGTGTTCAATCGTCATTAAGAGGCTCTGAACGTTACAACTAACTGTCAGTTTTGCGTCGGATTCGAAAATCTAGACTCACAGGAGAACGACCATAAGGTGCCCGAGGCAGCAAAAGACCCTTGGAGACAGGTCGGCCCGAGGACGATGTATTGAATCGCGACGCAATTTGTGTGTTCCATCGTCATTTACAGGCTCTGAACCTTACAATTAACTGTCAGTTTTGCGTCAGATTCGAAAATCTAGACTCACAGGAGATCGACCATAAGGTGCCCGAGGCAGCAATAGACCCTTGGAGGCAGGTCGGCCGGAGGACGATGTATTGAATCGCGACGCGATTTGTGTGTTCCATTGTCATTAAGAGGCTCTGAACCTTACAATTAACTGTCAGTTTTGCGTCGGATTCGAAAATCTAGACTCACAGGAGAACGACCATAAGGTGTCCGAGGCAGCACTAGACCCTTGGAGACAGGTCGGCTGGAGGACGACGTATTGAATCGCAACGCAATTTGTGTGTTCCATCGCCATTAACAGGCTCTGAACGTTACAATTAACTGTCAGTTTTGCGTCGGATTCGAAAATCTAGACTCACAGGAGATCGACCATAAGGTGCCCGAGGCAGCAATTGACCCTTGGAGACAGGTCGGCCGGAGGACGATGTATTGAATCGCGACGCAATTTCTGTGTTCCATTGTCATTAAGAGGCTCTGAACGTTACAATCAACTGTCAGTTTTGCGTCGGATTCGAAAATCTAGACTCACAGGAGATCGACCATAAGGTGCCCGAGGCAGCAATAGACCCTTGGAGACAGGTTGGCCGGAGGACGATGTATTGAATCGCGACGCAATTTGTGTGTTCCATTGTCATTAACAGGCGCTGAACGTTACTATTAACTGTCAGTTTTGCATCGGATTCGAAAATCTAGACTCACAGGAGATCGACCATAAGGTACCCGAGGCAGCAATAGACCCTTGGAGAAAGGTCGGCCGGAGGACGATGTATTGAATCGCGACGCCATTTGTGTGTTCCATCGTCATTAACAGGCTCTGAACCTTACAATTAACTGTCAGTTTTGCGTCGGATTCGAAAATCTAGACTCACAGGAGAACGACCATAAGGTGCCCGAGGCTGCACTAGACCCTTGGAGACAAGTCGGCTGGAGGACGATGTACTGAATCGCGACGCGACTTGTGTGTTCCATCGTCATTAACAGGCTCTGAACGTTACAATTAACTGTCAGTTTTGCGTCGGATTCGAAAATCTAGACTCACAGGAGATCGACCATAAGGTGCCCGAGGCAGCAATAGACCCTTGGAGACAGGTCGGCCGGAGGACGATGTATTGAATCGCGACGCAATTTGTGTGTTCCATTGTCATTAAGAGGCTCTGAACCTTACAATGAACTGTCAGTTTTGCGTCGGATTCGAAAATCTAGACTCACACAAGAACGACCATAAGGTGCCCGAGGCAGCACTAGACCCTTGGAGACAAGTCGGTTGGAGGACGATGTATTGAATCGCGACGCGATTTGTGTGTTCCATCGTCATTAACAGGCTCTGAACGTTACAATTAACTGTCAGTTTTGTGTCGGATTCGAAAATCTAGACTCACAGGAGATCGACCATAAGGTGCCCGAGGCAGCAATAGACCCTTGGAGACAGGTCGGCCGGAGGACGATGTATTGAATCGCGACGGGATTTGTGTGTTCCATCGTCATTAACAGGCTCTGAACGTTACAATTAACTGTCAGTTTTGCATCGGATTCGAAAATCTAGACTCACAGGAGATCGACCATAAGGTACCCGAGGCAGCAATTGACCCTTGGAGACAGGTCGGCCGGAGGACGATGTATTGAATCGCGACGCAATTTGTGTGTTCCATTGTCATTAAGAGGCTCTGAACGTTACAATTAACTGTCAGTTTTGCGTCGGATTCGAAAATCTAGACTCACAGGAGATCGACCATAAGGTGCCCGAGGCAGCAATAGACCCTTGGAGACAGGTCGGCCGGAGGACGATGTATTGAATCGCGACGGGATTTGTGTGTTCCATCGTCATTAACAGGCTCTGAACGTTACAATTAACTGTCAGTTTTGCGTCGGATTCGAAAATCTAGACTCACAGGAGTTCGACCATAAGGTGCCCGAGGCAGCAATTGACCCTTGGAGACAGGTCGGCCGGAGGACGATGTATTGAATCGCGACGCAATTTGTGTGTTCCATTGTCATTAAGAGGCTCTGAACGTTACAATTAACTGTCAGTTTTGCGTCGGATTCGAAAATCTAGACTCACAGGAGATCGACCATAAGGTGCCCGAGGCAGCAATAGACCCTTGGAGACAGGTCGGCCGGAGGACGATGTATTGAATCGCGACGCAATTTGTGTGTTCCATTGTCATTAAGAGGCTCTGAACCTTACAATGAACTGTCAGTTTTGCGTCGGATTCGAAAATCTAGACTCACACAAGAACGACCATAAGGTGCCCGAGGCAGCACTAGACCCTTGGAGACAAGTCGGTTGGAGGACGATGTATTGAATCGCGACGCGATTTGTGTGTTCCATCGTCATTAACAGGCTCTGAACGTTACAATTAACTGTCAGTTTTGTGTCGGATTCGAAAATCTAGACTCACAGGAGATCGACCATACGGTGCCCGAGGCAGCAATAGACCCTTGGAGACAGGTCGGCCGGAGGACGATGTATTAAATCGCGACGGGATTTGTGTGTTCCATCGTCATTAACAGGCTCTGAACGTTACAATTAACTGTCAGTTTTGCATCGGATTCGAAAATCTAGACTCACAGGAGTTCGACCATAAGGTACCCGAGGCAGCAATAGACCCTTGGAGACAGGTCGGCCGGAGGACGATGTATTGAATCGCGACGCAATTTGTGTGTTCCATCGTCATTAACAGGCTCTGAACCTTACAATTAACTGTCAGTTTTGCGTCGGATTCGAAAATCTAGACTCACAGGAGAACGACCATAAGGTGCCCGAGGCAGCACTAGACCCTTGGAGACAAGTCGGCTGGAGGACGATGTACTGAATCGCGACGCGATTTGTGTGTTCCATCGTCATTAACAGGCTCTGAACGTTACAATTAACTGTCAGTTTTGCGTCGGATTCGAAAATCTAGACTCACAGGAGATCGACCATAAGGTGCCCGAGGCAGCAATAGACCCTTGGAGACAGGTCGGCCGGAGGACGATGTATTGAATCGCGACGCAATTTGTGTGTTCCATTGTCATTAAGAGGCTCTGTAGCTTACAATTAACTGTCAGTTTTGCGTCGGATTCGAAAATCTAGACTCACAGGAGATCGACCATAAGGTGCCCGAGGCAGCAATAGACCCTTGGAGACAGGTCGGCCGGAGGACGATGTATTGAATCGCGACGCGATTTGTGTGTTCCATTGTCATGAAGAGGCTCTGAACCTTACAATTAACTGTCAGTTTTGCGTCGGATTCGAAAATCTAGACTCACAGGAGAACGACCATAAGGTGTCCGAGGCAGCACTAGACCCTTGGAGACAGGTCGGCTGGAGGACGACGTATTGAATCGCAGCGCAATTTGTGTGTTCCATCGTCATTAACAGGCTCTGAACGTTACAATTAACTGTCAGTTTTGCGTCGGATTCGAAAATCTAGACTCACAGGAGATCGACCATAAGGTGCCCGGGGCAGCAATTGACCCTTGGAGACAGGTCGGCCGGAGGACGATGTATTGAATCGCGACGCAATTTGTGTGTTCCATTGTCATTAAGAGGCTCTGAACCTTACAATTAACTGTCAGTTTTGCGTCGGATTCGAAAATCTAGACTCACAGGAGATCGACCATAAGGTGCCCGAGGCAGCAATAGACCCTTGGAGACAGGTCGGCCGGAGGACGATGTATTGAATCGCGACGCAATTTGTGTGTTCCATTATCATTAAGTGGCTCTGAACGTTACAATTAACTGTCAGTTTTGCGTCGGATTCGAAAATCTAGACTCACACAAGAACGACCATAAGGTGCCCGAGGCAGCACTAGACCCTTGGAGACAAGTCGGTTGGAGGACGATGTATTGAATCGCGACTCGATTTGTGTGTTCCATCGTCATTAAGAGGCTCTGAACGTTACAACTAACTGTCAGTTTTGCGTCGGATTCGAAAATCTAGACTCACAGGAGAACGACCATAAGGTGCCCGAGGCAGCAAAAGACCCTTGGAGACAGGTCGGCCCGAGGACGATGTATTGAATCGCGACGCAATTTGTGTGTTCCATCGTCATTTACAGGCTCTGAACCTTACAATTAACTGTCAGTTTTGCGTCAGATTCGAAAATCTAGACTCACAGGAGATCGACCATAAGGTGCCCGAGGCAGCAATAGACCCTTGGAGGCAGGTCGGCCGGAGGACGATGTATTGAATCGCGACGCGATTTGTGTGTTCCATTGTCATTAAGAGGCTCTGAACCTTACAATTAACTGTCAGTTTTGCGTCGGATTCGAAAATCTAGACTCACAGGAGAACGACCATAAGGTGTCCGAGGCAGCACTAGACCCTTGGAGACAGGTCGGCTGGAGGACGACGTATTGAATCGCAACGCAATTTGTGTGTTCCATCGCCATTAACAGGCTCTGAACGTTACAATTAACTGTCAGTTTTGCGTCGGATTCGAAAATCTAGACTCACAGGAGATCGACCATAAGGTGCCCGAGGCAGCAATTGACCCTTGGAGACAGGTCGGCCGGAGGACGATGTATTGAATCGCGACGCAATTTCTGTGTTCCATTGTCATTAAGAGGCTCTGAACGTTACAATCAACTGTCAGTTTTGCGTCGGATTCGAAAATCTAGACTCACAGGAGATCGACCATAAGGTGCCCGAGGCAGCAATAGACCCTTGGAGACAGGTTGGCCGGAGGACGATGTATTGAATCGCGACGCAATTTGTGTGTTCCATTGTCATTAACAGGCGCTGAACGTTACTATTAACTGTCAGTTTTGCATCGGATTCGAAAATCTAGACTCACAGGAGATCGACCATAAGGTACCCGAGGCAGCAATAGACCCTTGGAGAAAGGTCGGCCGGAGGACGATGTATTGAATCGCGACGCCATTTGTGTGTTCCATCGTCATTAACAGGCTCTGAACCTTACAATTAACTGTCAGTTTTGCGTCGGATTCGAAAATCTAGACTCACAGGAGAACGACCATAAGGTGCCCGAGGCTGCACTAGACCCTTGGAGACAAGTCGGCTGGAGGACGATGTACTGAATCGCGACGCGACTTGTGTGTTCCATCGTCATTAACAGGCTCTGAACGTTACAATTAACTGTCAGTTTTGCGTGGGATTCGAAAATCTAGACTCACAGGAGATCGACCATAAGGTGCCCGAGGCAGCAATAGACCCTTGGAGACAGGTCGGCCGGAGGACGATGTATTGAATCGCGACGCAATTTGTGTGTTCCATTGTCATTAAGAGGCTCTGTAGCTTACAATTAACTGTCAGTTTTGCGTCGGATTCGAAAATCTACACTCACAGAAGAACGACCATAAGGTGCCCGAGGCAGCACTAGACCCTTGGAGACAAGTCGGTTGAAGGACGATGTATTGAATCGCGACTCGATTTGTGTGTTCCATCGTCATTAACATTCTCTGAACGTTACAATTAACTGTCAGTTTTGCGTCGGATTCGAAAACCTAGACTCACAGGAGAACGACCATAAGGTGCCCGAGGCAGCAATAGACCCTTGGAGACAGGTCGGCCGGAGGACGATGTATTGAATCGCGACGCAATTTGTGTGTTCCATCGTTATTAACAGGCTCTGAACGTTACAATTAACTGCGTCGGATTCGAAAATCTAGACTCACAGGAGATCGACCGTAAGGTGCCCGAGGCAGCAATAGACCCTTGGAGACAGGTCGGCCGGAGGACGATGTATTGAATCGCGACGCGATTTTTGTGTTCCATTGTCATTAAGAGGCTCTGAACCTTACAATTAACTGTCAGTTTTGCGTCGGATTCGATAATCTAGACACACAGGAGAACGACCATACGGTGTCCGAGGCAGCACTTGACCCTTGGAGACAAGTCGGCTGGAGGACGATGTATTGAATCGCGACGCAATTTGTGTGTTCCATCGTCATTAACAGGCTCAGAACGTTACAATTAACTGTCAGTTTTGCGTCGGATTCGAAAATCTAGTCTCACAGGAAATCGACCATAAGGTGCCCGAGGCAGCACTAGACCCTTGGAGACAAGTCGGCTGGAGGACGATGTATTGAATCGCGACGCAATTTGTGTGTTCCATCGTCATTAACAGGCTCTGAACCTTACAATTCACTGTCATTTTTGCGTCGGATTCAAAAGTCTAGACTCACAGGAGAACGACCATAAGGTGCTGGAGGCAGCAATAGACCCTTGGAGACAAGTCGGCCGGAGGACGATGTATTGAATCGCGACGCTATTTGTGTGTTCCATCGTCATGAACAGGCCCTGAACCTTACAATTAACTGTCAGTTTTGCGTCAGATTCGAAAATCTAGACTCACAGGAGATCGACCATAAGGTGCCCGAGGCAGCAATAGACCCTTGGAGGCAGGTCGGCCGGAGGACGATGTATTGAATCGCGACGCGATTTGTGTGTTCCATTGTCATTAAGAGGCTCTGAACCTTACAATTAACTGTCAGTTTTGCGTCGGATTCGAAAATCTAGACTCACAGGAGAACGACCATAAGGTGTCCGAGGCAGCACTAGACCCTTGGAGACAAGTCGGCTGGAGGACGATGTATTGAATCGCGACGCAATTTGTGTGTTCCATCGTCATTAACAGGCTCTGAACCTTACAATTAACTGTCAGTTTTGCGTCGGATTCGAAAATCTAGACTCACAGGAGATCGACCATAAGGTGCCCGAGGCAGCAATTGACCCTTGGAGACAGGTCGGCCGGAGGACGATGAATTGAATCGCGACGCGATTTGTGTGTTCCATTGTCATTAACAGGCTCTGGACCTTGCAATTAACTGTCAGTTTTGCGTCGGATTCGAAAATCTAGACTAACAGGAGAACGAACATACGGTGTCCGAGGCAGCACTAGACCCTTGGAGACAGGTCGGCCGGAGGACGATGTATTGAATCGCGACGCGATTTGTGTGTTCCATTGTCATTAAGAGGCTCTGAACCTTACAATTAACTGTAAGTTTTGCGTCGGATTCGAAAATCTATACTCACAGAAGAACGACCATAAGGTGCCCGAGGCAGCACTAGACCCTTGGAGACAAGTCGGCTGGAGGACGATGTATTGAATCGCGACGCAAATTGTGTGTTCCATCGTCATTAACAGGCTCTGAACCTTACAATTAACTGTCAGTTTTGCGTCGGATTCAAAAGTCTAGACTCACACGAGAACGACCATAAGGTGCCCGAGGCAGCAATAGACCCTTGGAGACAGGTCGGCCGGAGGACGATGTATTGAATCGCGACGCAATTTGTGTGTTCCATCGTCATTAACAGGCTCTGAACCTTACAATTAACTGTAAGTTTTGCGTCGGATTCGAAAATCTAGACTCACAGGAGATCGACCATAAGGTGCCCGAGGCAGCAATAGACCCTTGGAGACAGTTCGGCCGGTGGACGATGTATTGAATCGCGACGCAATTTGTGTGTTCCATCGTCATTAACAGGCTCTAAACCTTACAATTAACTGTCAGTTTAGCGTCGGATTCGAAAATATAGACTCACAGGAGATCGACCATAAGGTGCCCGAAGCAGCAATAGACCCTTGGAGACAGGTCGGCCGGAGGACGATGTATTGAATCGCGACGCGATTTGTGTGTTCCATTGTCATTAAGAGGCTCTGAACCTTACAATTAACTGTAAGTTTTGCGTCGGATTCGAAAATCTAGACTCACAGAAGAACGACCATAAGGTGCCCGAGGCAGCAATAGACTCTTGGAGACAGTTCGGCCGGAGACGATGTATTGAATCGCGACGCAATTTGTGTGTTCCATCGTCATTAACAGGCTCTGAGCCTTACAATTAACTGTCAGTTTTGCGTCGGATTCGAAAATCTAGACTCACAGGAGATCGACCATAAGGTGCCCGAGGCAGCAATAGACCCTTGGAGACAGGTCGGCCGGAGGACGATGTATTGAATCGCGACGCGATTTGTGTGTTCCATCGTCATTAACAGGCTCTGAACGTTACAATTAACTGTCAGTTTTGCGTCGGATTCGAAAATCTAGACTCACAGGAGATCGACCATAAGGTGCCCGAGGCAGCAATAGACCCTTGGAGACAGGTCGGCCGGAGGACGATGTATTGAATCGCGACGCAATTTGTGTGTTCCATCGTCATTAACAGGCTCTGAACGTTACAATTAACTGTCAGTTTTGCGTCGGATTCGAAAATCTAGACTCACAGGAGATCGACCATAAGGTGCCCGAGGCAGCAATAGACCCTTGAAGACAGGTCGGCCGGAGGACGATGTATTGAATCGCGACGCAATTTGTGTGTTCCATCGTCATTAACAGGCTCTGAACCTTACAATTAACTGTCAGTATTGCGTCGGATTCGAAAATCTAGACTCACAGGAGAACGACCATAAGGTGCCCGAGGCAGCACTAGACCCTTGGAGACAAGTCGGTTGGAGGACGATGTATTGAATCGCGACGCGATTTGTGTGTTCCATCGTCATTAACAGGCTCTGAACGTTACAATTAACTGTCAGTTTTGCGTCGGATTCGAAAATCTAGACTCACAGGAGAACGACCATAAGGTGCCCGAGGCAGCAAAAGACCCTTGGAGACAGGTCGGCCGGGGGACGATGTATTGAATCGCGACGCAATTTGTGTGTTCCATCGTCATTTACAGGCTCTGAACCTTACAATTAACTGTCAGTTTTGCGTCAGATTCGAAAATCTAGACTCACAGGAGATCGACCATAAGGTGCCCGAGGCAGCAATAGACCCTTGGAGGCAGGTCGGCCGGAGGACGATGTATTGAATCGCGGCGCGATTTGTGTGTTCCATTGTCATTAAGAGGCTCTGAACCTTACAATTAACTGTCAGTTTTGCGTCGGATTCGAAAATCTAGACTCACAGGAGAACGGCAGCACTAGACCCTTGGAGACAGGTCGGCTGGAGGACGACGTATTGAATCGCAACGCAATTTGTGTGTTCCATCGTCATTAACAGGCTCTGAACGTTACAATTAACTGTCAGTTTTGCGTCGGATTCGAAAATCTAGACTCACAGGAGAACGACCATAAGGTGCCCGAGGCAGCACTAGACCCTTGGAGACAAGTCGGCTGGAGGACGATGTACTGAATCGCAGCGCGATTTGTGTGTTCCATCGTCATTAACAGGCTCTGAACGTTACAATTAACTGTCAGTTTTGCGTCGGATTCGAAAATCTAGACTCACAGGAGATCGACCATAAGGTGCCCGAGGCAGCAATAGACCCTTGGAGACAGGTCGGCCGGAGGACGATGTATTGAATCGCGAAGCAATTTGTTTCTTCCATTGTCATTAAGAGGCTCTGTAGCTTACAATTAACTGTCAGTTTTGCGTCGGATTCGAAAATCTACACTCACAGAAGAATGACCATAAGGTGCCCGAGGCAGCACTAGACCCTTGGAGACAAGTCGGTTGGAGGACGATGTATTGAATCGCGACGCGATTTGTGTGTTCCATCGTCATTAACAGGCTCTGAACGTTACAATTAACTGTCAGTTTTGCGTCGGATTCGAAAATCTAGACTCACAGGAGAACGACCATAAGGTGCCCGAGGCAGCAAAAGACCCTTGGAGACAGGTCGGCCGGAGGACGATGTATTGAATCGCGACGCAATTTGTGTGTTCCATCGTTATTAACAGGCTCTGAACGTTACAATTAACTGCGTCGGATTCGAAAATCTAGACTCACAGGAGATCGACCGTAAGGTGCCCGAGGCAGCAATAGACCCTTGGAGACAGGTCGGCCGGAGGACGATGTATTGAATCGCGACGGATTTGTGTGTTCCATCGTCATTAACAGGCTCTGAACGTTACAATTAACTGTCAGTTTTGCGTCGGATTCGAAAATCTAGACTCACAGGAGTTCGACCATAAGGTGCCCGAGGCAGCAATTGACCCTTGGAGACAGGTCGGCCGGAGGACGATGTATTGAATCGCGACGCAATTTGTGTGTTCCATTGTCATTAAGAGGCTCTGAACGTTACAATTAACTGTCAGTTTTGCGTCGGATTCGAAAATCTAGACTCACAGGAGATCGACCATAAGGTGCCCGAGGCAGCAATAGACCCTTGGGAGACAGGTCGGCCGGAGGACGATGTATTGAATCGCGACGCAATTTGTGTGTTCCATTGTCATTAAGAGGCTCTGAACCTTACAATGAACTGTCAGTTTTGCATCGGATTCGAAAATCTAGACTCACACAAGAACGACCATAAGGTGCCCGAGGCAGCACTAGACCCTTGGAGACAAGTCGGTTGGAGGACGATGTACTGAATCGCGACGCGATTTGTGTGTTCCATCGTCATTAACAGGCTCTGAACGTTACAATTAACTGTCAGTTTTGTGTCGGATTCGAAAATCTAGACTCACAGGAGATCGACCATAAGGTGCCCGAGGCACCAATAGACCCTTGGAGACAGGTCGGCCGGAGGACGATGTATTGAATCGCGACGGGATTTGTGTGTTCCATCGTCATTAACAGGCTCTGAACGTTACAATTAACTGTCAGTTTTGCATCGGATTCGAAAATCTAGACTCACAGGAGATCGACCATAAGGTACCCGAGGCAGCAATAGACCGTTGGAGACAGGTCGGCCGGAGGACGATGTATTGAATCGCGACGCAATTTGTGTGTTCCATCGTCATTAACAGGCTCTGAACCTTGCAATTAACTGTCAGTTTTGCGTCGGATTCGAAAATCTAGACTCACAGGAGAACGACCATAAGGTGCCCGAGGCAGCACTAGACCCTTGGAGACAAGTCGGCTGGAGGACGATGTACTGAATCGCGACGCGATTTGTGTGTTCCATCGTCATTAACAGGCTCTGAACGTTACAATTAACTGTCAGTTTTGCGTCGGATTCGAAAACCTAGACTCACAGGAGATCGACCATAAGGTGCCCGAGGCAGCAATAGACCCTTGGAGACAGGTCGGCCGGAGGACGATGTATTGAATCGCGACGCAATTTGTGTGTTCCATTGTCATTAAGAGGCTCTGTAGCTTACAATTAACTGTCAGTTTTGCGTCGGATTCGAAAATCTAGACTCACAGGAGATCGACCATAAGGTGCCCGAGGCAGCAATAGACCCTTGGAGACAGGTCGGCCGGAGGACGATGTATTGAATCGCGACGCGATTTGTGTGTTCCATTGTCATGAAGAGGCTCTGTAGCTTACAATTAACTGTCAGTTTTGCGTCGGATTCGAAAATCTAGACTCACAGGAGAACGACCATAAGGTGTCCGAGGCAGCACTAGACCCTTGGAGACAAGTCGGTTGGAGGACGATGTATTGAATCGCGACGCGATTTGTGTGTTCCATCGTCATTAACAGGCTCTGAACGTTACAATTAACTGTCAGTTTTGCGTCGGATTCGAAAATCTAGACTCACAGGAGAACGACCATAAGGTGCCCGAGGCAGCAAAAGACCCTTGGAGACAGGTCGGCCGGAGGACGATGTATTGAATCGCGACGCAATTTGTGTGTTCCATCGTTATTAACAGGCTCTGAACGTTACAATTAACTGCGTCGGATTCGAAAATCTAGACTCACAGGAGATCGACCGTAAGGTGCCCGAGGCAGCAATAGACCCTTGGAGACAGGTCGGCCGGAGGACGATGTATTGAATCGCGACGGATTTGTGTGTTCCATCGTCATTAACAGGCTCTGAACGTTACAATTAACTGTCAGTTTTGCGTCGGATTCGAAAATCTAGACTCACAGGAGTTCGACCATAAGGTGCCCGAGGCAGCAATTGACCCTTGGAGACAGGTCGGCCGGAGGACGATGTATTGAATCGCGACGCAATTTGTGTGTTCCATTGTCATTAAGAGGCTCTGAACGTTACAATTAACTGTCAGTTTTGCGTCGGATTCGAAAATCTAGACTCACAGGAGATCGACCATAAGGTGCCCGAGGCAGCAATAGACCCTTGGAGACAGGTCGGCCGGAGGACGATGTATTGAATCGCGACGCAATTTGTGTGTTCCATTGTCATTAAGAGGCTCTGAACCTTACAATGAACTGTCAGTTTTGCGTCGGATTCGAAAATCTAGACTCACACAAGAACGACCATAAGGTGCCCGAGGCAGCACTAGACCCTTGGAGACAAGTCGGTTGGAGGACGATGTATTGAATCGCGACGCGATTTGTGTGTTCCATCGTCATTAACAGGCTCTGAACGTTACAATTAACTGTCAGTTTTGTGTCGGATTCGAAAATCTAGACTCACAGGAGATCGACCATAAGGTGCCCGAGGCAGCAATAGACCCTTGGAGACAGGTCGGCCGGAGGACGATGTATTGAATCGCGACGGGATTTGTGTGTTCCATCGTCATTAACAGGCTCTGAACGTTACAATTAACTGTCAGTTTTGCATCGGATTCGAAAATCTAGACTCACAGGAGATCGACCATAAGGTACCCGAGGCAGCAATTGACCCTTGGAGACAGGTCGGCCGGAGGACGATGTATTGAATCGCGACGCAATTTGTGTGTTCCATTGTCATTAAGAGGCTATGAACGTTACAATTAACTGTCAGTTTTGCGTCGGATTCGAAAATCTAGACTCACAGGAGATCGACCATAAGGTGCCCGAGGCAGCAATAGACCCTTGGAGACAGGTCGGCCGGAGGACGATGTATTGAATCGCGACGGGATTTGTGTGTTCCATCGTCATTAACAGGCTCTGAACGTTACAATTAACTGTCAGTTTTGCGTCGGATTCGAAAATCTAGACTCACAGGAGTTCGACCATAAGGTGCCCAAGGCAGCAATTGACCCTTGGAGACAGGTCGGCCGGAGGACGATGTATTGAATCGCGACGCAATTTGTGTGTTCCATTGTCGTTAAGAGGCTCTGAACGTTACAATTAACTGTCAGTTTTGCGTCGGATTCGAAAATCTAGACCCACAGGAGATCGACCATAAGGTGCCCGAGGCAGCAATAGACCCTTGGAGACAGGTCGGCCGGAGGACGATGTATTGAATCGCGACGCAATTTGTGTGTTCCATTGTCATTAAGAGGCTCTGAACCTTACAATGAACTGTCAGTTTTGCGTCGGATTCGAAAATCTAGACTCACACAAGAACGACCATAAGGTGCCCGAGGCAGCACTAGACCCTTGGAGACAAGTCGGTTGGAGGACGATGTATTGAATCGCGACGCGATTTGTGTGTTCCATCGTCATTAACAGGCTCTGAACGTTACAATTAACTGTCAGTTTTGTGTCGGATTCGAAAATCTAGACTCACAGGAGATCGACCATAAGGTGCCCGAGGCAGCAATAGACCCTTGGAGACAGGTCGGCCGGAGGACGATGTATTGAATCGCGACGGGATTTGTGTGTTCCATCGTCATTAACAGGCTCTGAACGTTACAATTAACTGTCAGTTTTGCATCGGATTCGAAAATCTAGACTCACAGGAGATCGACCATAAGGTACCCGAGGCAGCAATAGACCCTTGGAGAGAGGTCGGCCGGAGGACGATGTATTGAATCGCGACGCTATTTGTGTGTTCCATCGTCATTAACAGGCTCTGAACCTTACAATTAACTGTCAGTTTTGCGTCGGATTCGAAAATCTAGACTCACAGGAGAACGACCATAAGGTGCCCGAGGCAGCACTAGACCCTTGGAGACAAGTCGGCTGGAGGACGATGTACTGAATCGCGACGCGATTTGTGTGTTCCATCGTCATTAACAGGCTCTGAACGTTACAATTAACTGTCAGTTTTGCGTAAGATTCGAAAATCTAGACTCACAGGAGATCGACCATAAGGTGCCCGAGGCAGCAATAGACCCTTGGAGACAGGTCGGCCGGAGGACGATGTATTGAATCGCGACGCAATTTGTGTGTTCCATTGTCATTAAGAGGCTCTGTAGCTTACAATTAACTGTCAGTTTTGCGTCGGATTCGAAAATCTAGACTCACAGGAGATCGACCATAAGGTGCCCGAGGCAGCAATAGACCCTTGGAGACAGGTCGGCCGGAGGACAATGTATTGAATCGCGACGCGATTTGTGTGTTCCATTGTCATGAAGAGGCTCTGAACCTTACAATTAACTGTCAGTTTTGCGTCGGATTCGAAAATCTAGACTCACAGGAGAACGACCATAAGGTGTCCGAGGCAGCACTAGACCCTTGGAGACAAGTCGGCTGGAGGACGACGTATTGAATCGCAGCGCAATTTGTGTGTTCCATCGTCATTAACAGGCTCTGAACGTTACAATTAACTGTCAGTTTTGCGTCGGATTCGAAAATCTAGACTCACAGGAGATCGACCATAAGGTGCCCGGGGCAGCAATTGACCCTTGGAGACAGGTCGGCCGGAGGACGATGTATTGAATCGCGACGCAATTTGTGTGTTCCATCGTCATTTACAGGCTCTGAACCTTACAATTAACTGTCAGTCTTGCGTCAGATTCGATAATCTAGACTCACAGGAGATCGACCATAAGGTGCCCGAGGCAGCAATAGACCCTTGGAGACAAGTCGGTTGGAGGACGATGTATTGAATCGCGACGCAATTTGTGTGTTCCATCGTCATGTACAGGCTCTGAACCTTACAATTAACTGTCAGTTTTGCGTCAGATTCGAAAATCTAGACTCACAGGAGATCGACCATAAGGTGCCCGAGGCAGCAATAGACCCCTGGAGGCAGGTCGGCCGGAGGACGATGTATTGAATCGCGACGCGATTTGTGTGTTCCATTGTCATTAAGAGGCTCTGAACCTTACAATTAACTGTCAGTTTTGCGTCGGATTCGAAAATCTAGACTCACAGGAGAACGACCATAAGGTGTCCGAGGCAGCACTAGACCCTTGGAGACAGGTCGGCTGGAGGACGACGTATTGAATCGCAACGTAATTTGTGTGTTCCATCGTCATTAACAGGCTCTGAACGTTACAATTAACTGTCAGTTTTGCGTCGGATTCGAAAATCTAGACTCACAGGAGATCGACCATAAGGTGCCCGAGACAGCAATTGACCCTTGGAGACAGGTCGGCCGGAGGACGATGTATTGAATCGCGACGCAATTTGTGTGTTCCATTGTCATTAAGAGGCTCTGAACGTTACAATCAACTGTCAGTTTTGCGTCGGATTCGAAAATCTAGACTCACAGGAGATCGACCATAAGGTGCCCGAGGCAGCAATAGACCCTTGGAGACAGGTCGGCCGGAGGACGATGTATTGAATCGCGACGCAATTTGTGTGTTCCATTGTCATTAAGAGGCTCTGAACGTTACAATTAACTGTCAGTTTTGCGACGGATTCGAAAATCGACACTCACAAGAGAACGACCATAAGGTGCCCGAGGCTGCACTAGACCCTTGGAGACAAGTCGGCTGGAGGACGATGTACTGAATCGCGACGCGATTTGTGTGTTCCATCGTCATTAACAGGTTCTGAACGTTACAATTAACTGTCAGTTTTGCGTGGGATTCGAAAATCTAGACTCACAGGATTTCGACCATAAGGTGCCCGAGGCAGCAATAGACCCTTGGAGACAGGTCGGCCGGAGGACGATGTATTGAATCGCGACGCAATTTGTGTGTTCCATTGTCATTAAGAGGCTCTGTAGCTTACAATTAACTGTCAGTTTTGCGTCGGATTCGAAAATCTACACTCACAGAAGAACGACCATAAGGTGCCCGAGGCAGCACTAGACCCTTGGAGACAAGTCGGTTGGAGGACGATGTATTGAATCGCGACGCGATTTGTGTGTTCCATCGTCATTAACAGGCTCTGAACGTTACAATTAACTGTCAGTTTTGCGTCGGATTCGAAAATCTAGACTCACAGGAGAACGACCATAAGGTGCCCGAGGCAGCAATTGACCCTTGGAGACAGGTCGGCCGGAGGACGATGTATTGAATCGCGACGCAATTTGTGTGTTCCATCGTTATTAACAGGCTCTGAACGTTACAATTAACTGCGTCGGATTCGAAAATCTAGACTCACAGGAGATCGACCATAAGGTGCCCGAGGCAGCAATAGACCCTTGGAGACAGGTCGGCCGGAGGACGATGTATTGAATCGCGACGCAATTTGTGTGTTCCATTGTCATTAAGAGGCTCTGTAGCTTACAATTAACTGTCAGTTTTGCGTCGGATTCGAAAATCTACACTCACAGAAGAACGACCATAAGGTGTCCGAGGCAGCACTAGACCCTTGGAGACAAGTCGGTTGGAGGACGATGTATTGAATCGCGACGCGATTTGTGTGTTCCATCGTCATTAACAGGCTCTGAACGTTACAATTAACTGTCAGTTTTGCGTCGGATTCGAAAATCTAGACTCACAGGAGAACGACCATAAGGTGCCCGAGGCAGCAAAAGACCCTTGGAGACAGGTCGGCCGGAGGACGATGTATTGAATCGCGACGCAATTTGTGTGTTCCATCGTTATTAACAGGCTCTGAACGTTACAATTAACTGCGTCGGATTCGAAAATCTAGACTCACAGGAGATCGACCGTAAGGTGCCCGAGGCAGTAATAGACCCTTGGAGACAGGTCGGCCGGAGGACGATGTATTGAATCGCGACGCGATTTTTGTGTTCCATTGTCATTAAGAGGCTCTGAACCTTACAATTAACTGTCAGTTTTGCGTCGGATTCGATAATCTAGACTCACAGGAGAACGACCATACGGTGTCCGAGGCAGCACTAGACCCTTGGAGACAAGTCGGCTGGAGGACGATGTATTGAATCGCGACGCAATTTGTGTGTTCCATCGTCATTAACAGGCTCTGAACCTTAGAATTCACTGTCATTTTTGCGTCGGATTCAAAAGTCTAGACTCACAGGAGAACGACCATAAGGTGCTGGAGGCAGCAATAGACCCTTGGAGACAAGTCGGCCGGAGGACGATGTATTGAATCGCGACGCTATTTGTGTGTTCCATCGTCATTAACAGGCTCTGAACCTTACAATTAACTGTCAGTTTTGCGTCAGATTCGAAAATCTAGACTCACAGGAGATCGACCATAAGGTGCCCGAGGCAGCAATAGACCCTTGGAGGCAGGTCGGCCGGAGGACGATGTATTGAATCGCGACGCGATTTGTGTGTTCCATTGTCATTAAGAGGCTCTGAACCTTACAATTAACTGTCAGTTTTGCGTCGGATTCGAAAATCTAGACTCACAGGAGAACGACCATAAGGTGTCCGAGGCAGCACTAGACCCTTGGAGACAAGTCGGCTGGAGGACGATGTATTGAATCGCGACGCAATTTGTGTGTTCCATCGTCATTAACAGGCTCTGAACCTTACAATTAACTGTCAGTTTTGCGTCGGATTCGAAAATCTAGACTCACAGGAGATCGACCATAAGGTGCCCGAGGCAGCAATTGACCCTTGGAGACAGGTCGGCCGGAGGACGATGAATTGAATCGCGACGCGATTTGTGTGTTCCATTGTCATTAAGAGGCTCTGGACCTTGCAATTAACTGTCAGTTTTGCGTCGGATTCGAAAATCTAGACTAACAGGAGAACGAACATACGGTGTCCGAGGGAGCACTAGACCCTTGGAGACAGGTCGGCCGGAGGACGATGTATTGAATCGCGACGCGATTTGTGTGTTCCATTATCATTAAGAGGCTCTGAACCTTACAATTAACTGTAAGTTTTGCGTCGGATTCGAAAATCTATACTCACAGAAGAACGACCATAAGGTGCCCGAGGCAGCACTAGACCCTTGGAGACAAGTCGGCTGGAGGACGATGTATTGAATCGCGACGCAAATTGTGTGTTCCATCGTCATTAACAGGCTCTGAACCTTACAATTAACTGTCAGTTTTGCGTCGGATTCAAAAGTCTAGACTCACACGAGAACGACCATAAGGTGCCCGAGGCAGCAATAGACCCTTGGAGACAGGTCGGCCGGAGGACGATGTATTGAATCGCGACGCAATTTGTGTGTTCCATCGTCATTAACAGGCTCTGAACCTTACAATTAACTGTAAGTTTTGCGTCGGATTCGAAAATCTAGACTCACAGGAGATCGACCATAAGGTGCCCGAGGCAGCAATAGACCCTTGGAGACAGTTCGGCCGGTGGACGATGTATTGAATCGCGACGCAATTTGTGTGTTCCATCGTCATTAACAGGCTCTAAACCTTACAATTAACTGTCAGTTTAGCGTCGGATTCGAAAATATAGACTCACAGGAGAACGACCATAAGGTGCCCGAGGCAGCAATAGACCCTTGGAGACAGGTCGGCCGGAGGACGATGTATTGAATCGCGACGCAATTTGTGTGTTCCATTGTCATTAAGAGGCTCTGTACCTTACAATTAACTGTCAGTATTGCGTCGGATTCGAAAATCTACACTCACAGAAGAACGACCATAAGGGGCCCGAGGCAGCACTAGACCCTTGGAGACAAGTCGGTTGGAGGACGATGTATTGAATCGCGACGCAATTTGTGTGTTCCATCGTCATTAACAGGCTCTGAACGTTACAATTAACTGTCAGTTTTGCGTCGGATTCGAAAATCTAGACTCACAGGAGATCGACCATAAGGTGCCCGAGGCAGCACTAGACCCTTGGAGACAAGTCGGCTGGAGGACGATGTATTGAATCGCGACGCAATTTGTGTGTTCCATCGTCATTAACCGGCTCTGAACCTTACAATTCACTGTCATTTTTGCGTCGGATTCAAAAGTCTAGACTCACAGGAGAACGACCATAAGGTGCTGGAGGCAGCAATAGACCCTTGGAGACAAGTCGGCCGGAGGACGATGTATTGAATCGCGACGCTATTTGTGTGTTCCATCGTCATGAACAGGCTCTGAACCTTACAATTAACTGTCAGTTTTGCGTCAGATTCGAAAATCTAGACTCACAGGAGATCGACCATAAGGTGCCCGAGGCAGCAATAGACCCTTGGAGGCAGGTCGGCCGGAGGACGATGTATTGAATCGCGACGCGATTTGTGTGTTCCATTGTCATTAAGAGGCTCTGAACCTTACAATTAACTGTCAGTTTTGCGTCGGATTCGAAAATCTAGACTCACAGGAGAACGACCATAAGGTGTCCGAGGCAGCACTAGACCCTTGGAGACAAGTCGGCTGGAGGACGATGTATTGAATCGCGACGCAATTTGTGTGTTCCATCGTCATTAACAGGCTCTGAACCTTACAATTAACTGTCAGTTTTGCGTCGGATTCGAAAATCTAGACTCACAGGAGATCGACCATAAGGTGCCCGAGGCAGCAATTGACCCTTGGAGACAGGTCGGCCGGAGGACGATGAATTGAATCGCGACGCGATTTGTGTGTTCCATTGTCATTAAGAGCCTCTGGACCTTGCAATTAACTGTCAGTTTTGCGTCGGATTCGAAAATCTAGACTAACAGGAGAACGAACATACGGTGTCCGAGGCAGCACTAGACCCTTGGAGACAGGTCGGCCGGAGGACGATGTATTGAATCGCGACGCGATTTGTGTGTTCCATTGTCATTAAGAGGCTCTGAACGTTACAATTAACTGTAAGTTTTGCGTCGGATTCGAAAATCTATACTCACAGAAGAACGACCATAAGGGGCCCGAGGCAGCACTAGACCCTTGGAGACAAGTCGGTTGGAGGACGATGTATTGAATCGAGACGCAATTTGTGTGTTCCATTGTCATTAAGAGGCTCTGAACCTTACAATGAACTGTCAGTTTTGCGTCGGATTCGAAAATCTAGACTCACACAAGAACGACCATAAGGTGCCCGAGGAAGCACTAGACCCTTGGAGACAAGTCGGTTGGAGGACGATGTATTGAATCGCGACGCGATTTGTGTGTTCCATCGTCATTAACAGGCTCTGAACGTTACAATTAACTGTCAGTTTTGTGTCGGATTCGAAAATCTAGACTCACAGGAGATCGACCATAAGGTGCCCGAGGCAGCAATAGACCCTTGGAGACAGGTCGGCCGGAGGACGATGTATTGAATCGCGACGGGCTTTGTGTGTTCCATCGTCATTAACAGGCTCTGAACGTTACAATTAACTGTCAGTTTTGCATCGGATTCGAAAATCTAGACTCACAGGAGATCGATCATAAGGTACCCGAGGCAGCAATAGACCCTTGGAGACAGGTCGGCCGCAGGACGATGTATTGAATCGCGACGCAATTTGTGTGTTCCATCGTCATTAACAGGCTCTGAACCTTACAATTAACTGTCAGTTTTGCATCGGATTCGAAAATCTAGACTCACAGGAGAACGACCATAAGGTGCCCGAGGCAGCACTAGACCCTTGGAGACAAGTCGGCTGGAGGACGATGTACTGAATCGCGACGCGATTTGTGTGTTCCATCGTCATTAACAGGCTCTGAACGTTACAATTAACTGTCAGTTTTGCGTCGGATTCGAAAATCTAGACTCACAGGAGATCGACCATAAGGTGCCCGAGGCAGCAATAGACCCTTGGAGACAGGTCGGCCGGAGGACGATGTATTGAATCGCAACGCAATTTGTGTGTTCCATCGTCATTAACAGGCTCTGAACCTTACAATTCACTGTCAGTTTTGCGTCGGATTCGAAAATCTAGACTCACAGGAGATCGACCATAAGGTGCCCGAGGCAGCAATAGACCCTTGGAGACAGTTCGGCCGGTGGACGATGTATTGAATCGCGACGCAATTTGTGTGTTCCATCGTCATTAACAGGCTCTAAACCTTACAATTAACTGTCAGTTTTGCGTCGGATTCGAAAATCTAGACTCACAGGAGATCGACCATAAGGTGCCCGAGGCAGCAATAGACCCTTGGAGACAGGTCGGCCGGAGGACGATGTATTGAATCGCGACGCGATTTGTGTGTTCCATCGTCATTAACAGGCTCTGAACCTTAGAATTAACTGTCAGTTTTGCGTCGGATTCGAAAATCTAGACTCACAGGAGATCGACCATAAGGTGCCCGAGGCAGCAATAGACCCTTGGAGACAGGTCGGCCAGAGGACGATGTATTGAATCGCGACGGGATTTGTGTGTTCCATCGTCATTAACAGGCTCTGAACGGTACAATTAACTGTCAGTTTTGAATCGGATTCGAAAATCTAGACTCACAGGAGATCGACCATAAGGTACCCGAGGCAGCAACAGACCCTTGGAGACAGGTCGGCCGGAGGACGATGTATTGAATCGCTACACAATTTGTGTGTTCCATCGTCATTAACAGGCTCTGAACCTTACAATTAACTGTCAGTTTTGCGTCGGATTCGAAAATCTAGACTCACAGGAGAACGAACATAAGGTGCCCGAGGCAGCACTAGACCCTTGGAGACAAGTCGGCTGGAGGACGATGTACTGAATCGCGACGCGATTTGTGTGTTCCATCGTCATTAACAGGCTCTGAACGTTACAATTAACTGTCAGTTTTGCGTCGGATTCGAAAATCTAGACTCACAGGAGATCGACCATAAGGTGCCCGAGGCAGCAATAGACCCTTGGAGACAGGTCGGCCGGAGGAGGATGTATTGAATCGCGACGCAATTTGTGTGTTCCATTGTCATTAAGAGGCTCTGTAGCTTACAATTAACTGTCAGTTTTGCGTCGGATTCGAAAATCTACACTCACAGAAGAACGACCATAAGGTGCCCGAGGCAGCACTAGACCCTTGGAGACAAGTCGGTTGGAGGACGATGTATTGAATCGCGACGCGATTTGTGTGTTCCATCGTCATTAACAGGCTCTGAACGTTACAATTAACTGTCAGTTTTGCGTCGGATTCGAAAATCTAGACTCACAGGAGAACGACCATAAGGTGCCCGAGGCAGCAATAGACCCTTGGAGACAGGTCGGCCGGAGGACGATGTATTGAATCGCGACGCAATTTGTGTGTTCCATCGTCATTAACAGGCTCTGAACGTTACAATTAACAGTCAGTTTTGCGTCGGATTCGAAAATCTAGACTCACAGGAGATCGACCATAAGGTGCCCGAGGCAGCACTAGACCCTTGGAGACAAGTCGGCTGGAGGACGATGTATTGAATCGCGACGCAATTTGTGTGTTCCATCGTCATTAACAGGCTCTGAACCTTACAATTCACTGTCATTTTTGCGTCGGATTCAAAAGTCTAGACTCACAGGAGATCGACCATAAGGTGCCCAGGCAGCAATAGACCCTTGGAGGCAGGTCGGCCGGAGGACGATGTATTGAATCGCGACGCGATTTGTGTGTTCCATTGTCATTAAGAGGCTCTGGACCTTGCAATTAACTGTCAGTTTTGCGTCGGATTCGAAAATCTAGACTAACAGGAGAACGAACATACGGTGTCCGAGGCAGCACTAGACCCTTGGAGACAGGTCGGCCGGAGGACGATGTATTGAATCGCGACGCGATTTGTGTGTTCCATTGTCATTAAGAGGCTCTGAACCTTACAATTAACTGTAAGTTTTGCGTCGGATTCGAAAATCTATACTCACAGAAGAACGACCATAAGGGGCCCGAGGCAGCACTAGACCCTTGGAGACGAGTCGGTTGGAGGACGATGTATTGAATCGGGACGCAATTTGTGTGTTCCATTGTCATTAAGAGGCTCTGAACCTTACAATGAACTGTCAGTTTTGCTTCGGATTCGAAAATCTAGACTCACACAAGAACGACCATAAGGTGCCCGAGGAAGCACTAGACCCTTGGAGACAAGTCGGTTGGAGAACGATGTATTGAATCGCGACGCGATTTGTGTGTTCCATCGTCATTAACAGGCTCTGAACGTTACAATTAACTGTCAGTTTTGTGTCGGATTCGAAAATCTAGACTCACAGGAGATCGACCATAAGGTGCCCGAGGCAGCAATAGACCCTTGGAGACAGGTCGGCCGGAGGACGATGTATTGAATCGCGACGGGCTTTGTGTGTTCCATCGTCATTAACAGGCTCTGAACGTTACAATTAACTGTCAGTTTTGCATCGGATTCGAAAATCTAGACTCACAGGAGATCGATCATAAGGTACCCGAGGCAGCAATAGACCCTTGGAGACAGGTCGGCCGCAGGACGATGTATTGAATCGCGACGCAATTTGTGTGTTCCATCGTCATTAACAGGCTCTGAACGTTACAATTAACTGTCAGTTTTGCGTCGGATTCGAAAATCTAGACTCACAGGAGAACGACCATAAGGTGCCCGAGGCAGCACTAGACCCTTGGAGACAAGTCGGCTGGAGGACGATGTACTGAATCGCGACGCGATTTGTGTGTTCCATCGTCATTAACAGGCTCTGAACGTTACAATTAACTGTCAGTTTTGCGTCGGATTCGAAAATCTAGACTCACAGGAGATCGACCATAAGGTGCCCGAGGCAGCAATAGACCCTTGGAGACAGGTCGGCCGGAGGACGATGTATTGAATCGCAACGCAATTTGTGTGTTCTATCGTCATTAACAGGCTCTGAACCTTACAATTCACTGTCAGTTTTGCGTCGGATTCGAAAATCTAGACTCACAGGAGATCGACCATAAGGTGCCCGAGGCAGCAATAGACCCTTGGAGACAGTTCGGCCGGTGGACGATGTATTGAATCGCGACGCAATTTGTGTGTTCCATCGTCATTAACAGGCTCTAAACCTTACAATTAACTGTCAGTTTTGCGTCGGATTCGAAAATCTAGACTCACAGGAGATCGACCATAAGGTGCCCGAGGCAGCAATAGACCCTTGGAGACAGGTCGGCCGGAGGACGATGTATTGAATCGCGACGCGATTTGTGTGTTCCATCGTCATTAACAGGCTCTGAACCTTAGAATTAACTGTCAGTTTTGCGTCGGATTCGAAAATCTAGACTCACAGGAGAACGACCATAAGGTGCCCAAGGCAGCACTAGACCCTTGAAGACAAGTCGGCTGGAGGTCGATGTACTGAATCGCGACGCGATTTGTGTGTTCCATCGTCATTAACAGGCTCTGAACGTTACAATTAAATGTCAGTTTTGCGTCGGATTCGAAAATCTAGACTCACAGGAGATCGACCATAAGGTGCCCGAGGCAGCAGTAGACCCTTGGAGACAGGACGGCCAGAGGACGATGTATTGAATCGCGACGGGATTTGTGTGTTCCATCGTCATTAACAGGCTCTGAACGTTACAATTAACTGTCAGTTTTGCATCGGATTCGAAAATCTAGACTCACAGGAGATCGACCATAATGTACCCGAGGCAGCAATAGACCCTTGGAGACAGGTCGGCCGGAGGACGATGTATTGAATCGCGACGCAATTTGTGTGTTCCATCGTCATTAACAGGCTCTGAACGTTACAATTAACTGTCAGTTTTGCGTCGGATTCGAAAATCTAGACTCACAGGAGATCGACCATAAGGTGCCCGAGGCAGCAATAGACCCTTGGAGACAGTTCGGCCGGTGGACGATGTATTGAATCGCGACGCAATTTGTGTGTTCCATCGTCATTAACAGGCTCTAAACCTTACAATTAACTGTCAGTTTTGCGTCGGATTCGAAAATCTAGACTCACAGGAGATCGACCATAAGGTGCCCGAGGCAGCAATAGACCCTTGGAGACAGGTCGGCCGGAGGACGATGTATTGAATCGCGACGCGATTTGTGTGTTCCATCGTCATTAACAGGCTCTGAACCTTACAATTAAATGTCAGTTTTGCGTCGGATTCGAAAATCTAGACTCACAGGAGATCGACCATAAGGTGCCCGAGGCAGCAATAGACCCTTGGAGACAGGTCGGCCAGAGGACGATGTATTGAATCGCGACGGGATTTGTGTGTTCCATCGTCATTAAGAGGCTCTGAACGGTACAATTAACTGTCAGTTTTGAATCGGATTCGAAAATCTAGACTCACAGGAGATCGACCATAAGGTACCCGAGGCAGCAACAGACCCTTGGAGACGGGTCGGCCGGAGGACGATGTATTGAATCGCTACACAATTTGTGTGTTCCATCGTCATTAACAGGCTCTGAACGTTACAATTAACTGTCAGTTTTGCGTCGGATTCGAAAATCTAGACTCACAGGAGAACGACCATAAGGTGCCCGAGGCAGCACTAGACCCTTGGAGACAAGTCGGCTGGAGGACGATGTACTGAATCGCGACGCGATTTGTGTGTTCCATCGTCATTAACAGGCTCTGAACGTTACAATTAACTGTCAGTTTTGCGTCGGATTCGAAAATCTAGACTCACAGGAGATCGACCATAAGGTGCCCGAGGCAGCAATAGACCCTTGGAGACAGGTCGGCCGGAGGAGGATGTATTGAATCGCGACGCAATTTGAGTGTTCCATTGTCATTAAGGGGCTCTGTAGCTTACAATTAACTGTCAGTTTTGCGTCGGATTCAAAAGTCTAGACTCACAGGAGAACGACCATAAGGTGCTGGAGGCAGCAATAGACCCTTGGAGACAAGTCGGCCGGAGGACGATGTATTGAATCGCGACGCTATTTGTGTGTTCCATCGTCATGAACAGGCTCTGAACCTTACAATTAACTGTCAGTTTTGCGTCAGATTCGAAAATCTAGACTCACAGGAGATCGACCATAAGGTGCCCGAGGCAGCAATAGACCCTTGGAGGCAGGTCGGCCGGAGGACGATGTATTGAATCGCGACGCGATTTGTGTGTTCCATTGTCATTAACAGGCTCTGAACCTTACAATTAACTGTCAGTTTTGCGTCGGATTCGAAAATCTAGACTCACAGGAGAACGACCATAAGGTGTCCGAGGCAGCACTAGACCCTTGGAGACAAGTCGGCTGGAGGACGATGTATTGAATCGCGACGCAGTTTGTGTGTTCCATCGTCATTAACAGGCTCTGAACCTTACAATTAACTGTCAGTTTTGCGTCGGATTCGAAAATCTAGACTCACAGGAGATCGACCATAAGGTGCCCGAGGCAGCAATTGACCCTTGGAGACAGGTCGGCCGGAGGACGATGAATTGAATCGCGACGCGATTTGTGTGTTCCATTGTCATTAAGAGGCTCTGAACCTTACAATTAACTGTAAGTTTTGCGTCGGATTCGAAAATCTATACTCACAGAAGAACGACCATAAGGGGCCCGAGGCAGCACTAGACCCTTGGAGACAAGTCGGTTGGAGGACGATGTATTGAATCGGGACGCAATTTGTGTGTTCCATTGTCATTAAGAGGCTCTGAACCTTACAATTAACTGTCAGTTTTGCGTCGGATTCGAAAATCTAGACTCACACAAGAACGACCATAAGGTGACCGAGGAAGCACTAGACCCTTGGAGACAAGTCGGTTGGAGGACGATGTATTGAATCGCGACGCGATTTGTGTGTTCCATCGTCATTAACAGGCTCTGAACGTTACAATTAACTGTCAGTTTTGTGTCGGATTCGAAAATCTAGACTCACAGGTGATCGACCATAAGGTGCCCGAGGCAGCAATAGACCCTTGGAGACAGGTCGGCCGGAGGACGATGTATTGAACCGCGACGGGCTTTGTGTGTTCCATCGTCATTAACAGGCTCTGAACGTTACAATTAACTGTCAGTTTTGCATCGGATTCGAAAATCTAGACTCACAGGAGATCGATCATAAGGTACCCGAGGCAGCAATAGACCCTTGGAGACAGGTCGGCCGCAGGACGATGTATTGAATCGCGACGCAATTTGTGTGTTCCATTGTCATTAACAGGCTCTGAACCTTACAATTAACTGTCAGTTTTGCGTCGGATTCGAAAATCTAGACTCACAGGAGAACGACCATAAGGTGCCCGAGGCAGCACTAGACCCTTGGAGACAAGTCGGCTGGAGGACGATGTACTGAATCGCGACGCGATTTGTGTGTTCCATCGTCATTAACAGGCTCTGAACGTTACAATTAACTGTCAGTTTTGCGTCGGATTCGAAAATCTAGACTCACAGGAGATCGACCATAAGGTGCCCGAGGCAGCAATAGACCCTTGGAGACAGGTCGGCCGGAGGACGATGTATTGAATCGCGACGCAATTTGTGTGTTCCATCGTCATTAACAGGCTCTGAACCTTACAATTCACTGTCAGTTTTGCGTCGGATTCGAAAATCTAGACTCACAGGAGATCGACCATAAGGTGCCCGAGGCAGCAATAGACCCTTGGAGACAGTTCGGCCGGTGGACGATGTATTGAATCGCGACGCAATTTGTGTGTTCCATCGTCATTAACAGGCTCTAAACCTTACAATTAACTGTCAGTTTTGCGTCGGATTCGAAAATCTAGACTCACAGGAGATCGACCATAAGGTGCCCGAGGCAGCAATAGACCCTTGGAGACAGGTCGGCCGGAGGACGATGTATTGAATCGCGACGCGATTTGTGTGTTCCATCGTCATTAACAGGCTCTGAACCTTAGAATTAACTGTCAGTTTTGCGTCGGATTCGAAAATCTAGACTCACAGTAGAACGACCATAAGGTGCCCAAGGCAGCACTAGACCCTTGAAGACAAGTCGGCTGGAGGACGATGTACTGAATCGCGACGCGATTTGTGTGTTCCATCGTCATTAACAGGCTCTGAACGTTACAATTAACTGTCAGTTTTGCGTCGGATTCGAAAATCTAGACTCACAGGAGATCGACCATAAGGTGCCCGAGGCAGCAGTAGACCCTTGGAGACAGGACGGCCAGAGGACGATGTATTGAATCGCGACGGGATTTGTGTGTTCCATCGTCATTAACAGGCTCTGAACGTTACAATTAACTGTCAGTTTTGCATCGGATTCGAAAATCTAGACTCACAGGAGATCGACCATAATGTACCCGAGGCAGCAATAGACCCTTGGAGACAGGTCGGCCGGAGGACGATGTATTGAATCGCGACGGGATTTGTGTGTTCCATCGTCATTAAGAGGCTCTGAACGGTACAATTAACTGTCAGTTTTGAATCGGATTCGAAAATCTAGACTCACAGGAGATCGACCATAAGGTACCCGAGGCAGCAACAGACCCTTGGAGACAGTTCGGCCGGTGGACGATGTATTGAATCGCGACGCAATTTGTGTGTTCCATCGTCATTAACAGGCTCTAAACCTTACAATTAACTGTCAGTTTTGCGTCGGATTCGAAAATCTAGACTCACAGGAGATCGACCATAAGGTGCCCGAGGCAGCAATAGACCCTTGGAGACAGGTCGGCCGGAGGACGATGTATTGAATCGCGACACGATTTGTGTGTTCCATCGTCATTAACAGGCTCTGAACCTTACAATTAACTGTCAGTTTTGCGTCGGATTCGAAAATCTAGGCTCACAGGAGAACGACCATAAGGTGCCCGAGGCAGCACTAGACCCTTGGAGACAAGTCGGCTGGAGGACGATGTACTGAATCGCGACGCGATTTGTGTGTTCCATCGTCATTAACAGGCTCTGAACGTTACAATTAACTGTCAGTTTTGCGTCGGATTCGAAAATCTAGACTCACAGGAGATCGACCATAAGGTGCCCGAGGCAGCAATAGACCCTTGGAGACAGGTCGGCCGGAGGAGGATGTATTGAATCGCGACGCAATTTGTGTGTTCCATTGTCATTAAGAGGCTCTGTAGCTTACAATTAACTGTCAGTTTTGCGTCGGATTCGAAAATCTACACTCACAGAAGAACGACCATAAGGTGCCCGAGGCAGCACTAGACCCTTGGAGACAAGTCGGTTGGAGGACGATGTATTGAATCGCGACGCGATTTGTGTGTTCCATCGTCATTAACAGGCTCTGAACGTTACAATTAACTGTCAGTTTTGCGTCGGATTCGAAAATCTAGACTCACAGGAGAACGACCATAAGGTGCCCGAGGCAGCAATAGACCCTTGGAGACAGGTCGGCCGGAGGACGATGTATTGAATCGCGACGCAATTTGTGTGTTCCATCGTCATTAACAGGCTCTGAACGTTACAATTAACAGTCAGTTTTGCGTCGGATTCGAAAATCTAGACTCACAGGAGATCGACCATAAGGTGCCCGAGGCAGCAATAGACCCTTGGAGACAGGTCGGCCGGAGGACGATGTATTGAATCGCGACGCGATTTTTGTGTTCCATTGTCATTAAGAGGCTCTGAACCTTACAATTAACTGTCAGTTTTGCGTCGGATTCGATAATCTAGACTCACAGGAGAACGACCATACGGTGTCCGAGGCAGCACTAGACCCTTGGAGACAAGTCGGCTGGAGGACGATGTATTGAATCGCGACGCAATTTGTGTGTTCCATCGTCATTAACAGGCTCAGAACGTTACAATTAACTGTCAGTTTTGCGTCGGATTCGAAAATCTAGACTCACAGGAGATCGACCATAAGGTGCCCGAGGCAGCACTAGACCCTTGGAGACAAGTCGGCTGGAGGACGATGTATTGAATCGCGACGCAATTTGTGTGTTCCATAGTCATTAACAGGCTCTGAACCTTACAATTCACTGTCAGTTTTGCGTCGGATTCAAAAGTCTAGACTCACAGGAGAACGACCATAAGGTGCCCGAGGCAGCAATAGACCCTTGGAGACAAGTCGGCCGGAGGACGATGTATTGAATCGCGACGCAATTTGTGTGTTCCATCGTCATTAACAGGCTCTGAACGTTACAATTAACTGTCAGTTTTGCGTCGGATTCGAAAATCTAGACTCACAGGAGATCGACCCGAGGCAGCAATTGACCCTTGGAGACAGGTCGGCCGGAGGACGATGTATTGAATCGCGACGCGATTTGTGTGTTCCATTGTCATTAAGAGGCTCTGAACCTTGCAAGTAACTGTCAGTTTTGCGTCGGATTCGAAAATCTAGACTAACAGGAGAACGAACATACGGTGTCCGAGGCAGCACTAGACCCTTGGAGACAGGTCGGCCGGAGGACGATATATTGAATCGCGACGCAATTTGTGTGTTCCATTGTCATTAAGAGGCTCTGTACCTTACAATTAACTGTCAGTATTGCGTCGGATTCGAAAATCTACACTCACAGAAGAACGACCATAAGGGGCCCGAGGCAGCACTAGACCCTTGGAGACAAGTCGGTTGGAGGACGATGTATTGAATCGCGACGCAATTTGTGTGTTCCATCGTCATTAACAGGCTCTGAACGTTACAATTAACTGTCAGTTTTGCGTCGGATTCGAAAATCTAGACTCACAGGAGAACGACCATAAGGTGCCCGAGGCAGCAAAAGACCCTTGGAGACAGGTCGGCCGGAGGACGATGTATTGAATCGCGACGCAATTTGTGTGTTCCATCGTCATTAACAGGCTCTGAACGTTACAATTAACTGTCAGTTTTGCGTCAGATTCGAAAATCTAAACTCACAGGAGATTGACCATAAGGTGCCCGAGGCAGCAATAGACCCTTGGAGACAGGTCGGCCGGAGGACGATGTATTGAATCGCGACGCAATTTGTGTGTTCCATTGTCATTAAGAGGCTCTGAACCTTACAATTAACTGTCAGTTTTGCGTCGGATTCGAAAATCTAGACTCACAGGAGATCGACCATAAGGTGCCCGAGGCAGCAATAGACCCTTGGAGACAGGTCGGCCAGAGGACGATGTATTGAATCGCGACGGGATTTGTGTGTTCCATCGTCATTAAGAGGCTCTGAATGGTACAATTAACTGTCAGTTTTGAATCGGATTCGAAAATCTAGACTCACAGGAGATCGACCATAAGGTACCCGAGGCAGCAACAGACCCTTGGAGACAGGTCGGCCGGAGGACGATGTATTGAATCGCTACACAATTTGTGTGTTCCATCGTCATTAACAGGCTCTGAACCTTACAATTAACTGTCAGTTTTGCGTCGGATTCGAAAATCTAGACTCACAGGAGAACGACCATAAGGTGCCCGAGGCAGCACTAGACCCTTGGAGACAAGTCGGCTGGAGGACGATGTACTGAATCGCGACGCGATTTGTGTGTTCCATCGTCATTAACAGGCTCTGAACGTTACAATTAACTGTCAGTTTAGCGTCGGATTCGAAAATCTAGACTCACAGGAGATCGACCATAAGGTGCCCGAGGCAGCAATAGACCCTTGGAGACAGGTCGGCCGGAGGAGGATGTATTGAATCGCGACGCAATTTGTGTGTTCCATTGTCATTAAGAGGCTCTGTAGCTTACAATTAACTGTCAGTTTTGCGTCGGATTCGAAAATCTACACTCACAGAAGAACGACCATAAGGTGCCCGAGGCAGCACTAGACCCTTGGAGACAAGTCGGTTGGAGGACGATGTATTGAATCGCGACGCGATTTGTGTGTTCCATCGTCATTAACAGGCTCTGAACGTTACAATTAACTGTCAGTTTTGCGTCGGATTCGAAAATCTAGACTCACAGGAGAACGACCATAAGGTGCCCGAGGCAGCAATAGACCCTTGGAGACAGGTCGGCCGGAGGACGATGTATTGAATCGCGACGCAATTTGTGTGTTCCATCGTCATTAACAGGCTCTGAACGTTACAATTAACAGTCAGTTTTGCGTCGGATTCGAAAATCTAGACTCACAGGAGATCGACCATAAGGTGCCCGAGGCAGCAATAGACCCTTGGAGACAGGTCGGCCGGAGGACGATGTATTGAATCGCGACGCGATTTTTGTGTTCCATTGTCATTAAGAGGCTCTGAACCTTACAATTAACTGTCAGTTTTGCGTCGGATTCGATAATCTAGACTCACAGGAGAACGACCATACGGTGTCCGAGGCAGCACTAGACCCTTGGAGACAAGTCAACTGGAGGACGATGTATTGAATCGCGACGCAATTTGTGTGTTCCATCGTCATTAACAGGCTCAGAACGTTACAATTAACTGTCAGTTTTGCGTCGGATTCGAAAATCTAGACTCACAGGAGATCGACCATAAGGTGCCCGAGGCAGCACTAGACCCTTGGAGACAAGTCGGCTGGAGGACGATGTATTGAATCGCGACGCAATTTGTGTGTTCCATAGTCATTAACAGGCTCTGAACGTTACAATTAACTGTCAGTTTTGCGTCGGATTCAAAAGTCTAGACTCACAGGAGAACGACCATAAGGTGCCCGAGGCAGCAATAGACCCTTGGAGACAAGTCGGCCGGAGGACGATGTATTGAATCGCGACGCAATTTGTGTGTTCCATCATCATTAACAGGCTCTGAACGTTACAATTAACTGTCAGTTTTGCGTCGGATTCGAAAATCTAGACTCACAGGAGAACGACCATAAGGTGCCCGAGGCAGCAATTGACCCTTGGAGACAGGTCGGCCGGAGGACGATGTATTGAATCGCGACGCGATTTGTGTGTTCCATTGTCATTAAGAGGCTCTGAACCTTGCAAGTAACTGTCAGTTTTGCGTCGGATTCGAAAATCTAGACTAACAGGAGAACGAACATACGGTGTCCGAGGCAGCACTAGACCCTTGGAGACAGGTCGGCTGGAGGACGATATATTGAATCGCGACGCAATTTGTGTGTTCCATTGTCATTAAGAGGCTCTGTACCTTACAATTAACTGTCAGTATTGCGTCGGATTCGAAAATCTACACTCACAGAAGAACGACCATAAGGGGCCCGAGGCAGCACTAGACCCTTGGAGACAAGTCGGTTGGAGGACGATGTATTGAATCGCGACGCAATTTGTGTGTTCCATCGTCATTAACAGGCTCTGAACGTTACAATTAACTGTCAGTTTTGCGTCGGATTCAAAAATCTAGACTCACAGGAGAACGACCATAAGGTGCCCGAGGCAGCAAAAGACCCTTGGAGACAGGTCGGCCGGAGGACGATGTATTGAATCGCGACGCAATTTGTGTGTTCCATCGTCATTAACAGGCTCTGAACGTTACAATTAACTGTCAGTTTTGCGTCAGATTCGAAAATCTAAACTCACAGGAGATTGACCATAAGGTGCCCGAGGCAGCAATAGACCCTTGGAGACAGGTCGGCCGGAGGACGATGTATTGAATCGCGACGCGATTTGTGTGTTCCATTGTCATTAAGAGGCTCTAAACCTTACAATTAACTGTCAGTTTTGCGTCGGATTCGAAAATCTAGACTCACAGGAGATCGACCATAAGGTGCCCGAGGCAGCAATAGACCCTTGGAGACAGGTCGGCCGGAGGACGATGTATTGAATCGCGACGCAATTTGTGTGTTCCATCGTCATTAACAGGCTCTGAACCTTACAATTAACTGTCAGTTTTGCGTCGGATTCGAAAATCTAGGCTCACAGGAGAACGACCATAAGGTGCCCGAGGCAGCACTAGACCCTTGGAGACAAGTCGGCTGGAGGACGATGTACTGAATCGCGACGCGATTTGTGTGTTCCATCGTCATTAACAGGCTCTGAACGTTACAATTAACTGTCAGTTTTGCGTCGGATTCGAAAATCTAGACTCACAGGAGATCGACCATAAGGTGCCCGAGGCAGCAATAGACCCTTGGAGAGAGGTCGGCCGGAGGAGGATGTATTGAATCGCGACGCAATTTGTGTGTTCCATTGTCATTAAGAGGCTCTGTAGCTTACAATTAACTGTCAGTTTTGCGTCGGATTCGAAAATCTACACTCACAGAAGAACGACCATAAGGTGCCCGAGGCAGCACTAGACCCTTGGAGACAAGTCGGTTGGAGGACGATGTATTGAATCGCGACGCGATTTGTGTGTTCCATCGTCATTAACAGGCTCTGAACGTTACAATTAACTGTCAGTTTTGCGTCGGATTCGAAAATCTAGACTCACAGGAGAACTACCATAAGGTGCCCGAGGCAGCAATAGACCCTTGGAGACAGGTCGGCCGGAGGACGATGTATTGAATCGCGACGCAATTTGTGTGTTCCATCGTCATTAACAGGCTCTGAACGTTACAATTAACTGTCAGTTTTGCGTCAGATTCGAAAATCTAAACTCACAGGAGATTGACCATAAGGTGCCCGAGGCAGCAATAGACCCTTGGAGACAGGTCGGCCGGAGGACGATGTATTGAATCGCGACGCGATTTGTGTGTTCCATTGTCATTAAGAGGCTCTAAACCTTACAATTAACTGTCAGTTTTGCGTCGGATTCGAAAATCTAGACTCACAGGAGATCGACCATAAGGTGCCCGAGGCAGCAATAGACCCTTGGAGACAGGTCGGCCGGAGGACGATGTATTGAATCGCGACGCAATTTGTGTGTTCCATCGTCATTAACAGGCTCTGAACCTTACAATTAACTGTCAGTTTTGCGTCGGATTCGAAAATCTAGGCTCACAGGAGAACGACCATAAGGTGCCCGAGGCAGCACTAGACCCTTGGAGACAAGTCGGCTGGAGGACGATGTACTGAATCGCGACGCGATTTGTGTGTTCCATCGTCATTAACAGGCTCTGAACGTTACAATTAACTGTCAGTTTTGCGTCGGATTCGAAAATCTAGACTCACAGGAGATCGACCATAAGGTGCCCGAGGCAGCAATAGACCCTTGGAGACAGGTCGGCCGGAGGAGGATGTATTGAATCGCGACGCAATTTGTGTGTTCCATTGTCATTAAGAGGCTCTGTAGCTTACAATTAACTGTCAGTTTTGCGTCGGATTCGAAAATCTACACTCACAGAAGAACGACCATAAGGTGCCCGAGGCAGCACTAGACCCTTGGAGACAAGTCGGTTGGAGGACGATGTATTGAATCGCGACGCGATTTGTGTGTTCCATCGTCATTAACAGGCTCTGAACGTTACAATTAACTGTCAGTTTTGCGTCGGATTCGAAAATCTAGACTCACAGGAGAACGACCATAAGGTGCCCGAGGCAGCAATAGACCCTTGGAGACAGGTCGGCCGGAGGACGATGTATTGAATCGCGACGCAATTTGTGTGTTCCATCGTCATTAACAGGCTCTGAACGTTACAATTAACAGTCAGTTTTGCGTCGGATTCGAAAATCTAGACTCACAGGAGATCGACCATAAGGTGCCCGAGGCAGCAATAGACCCTTGGAGACAGGTCGGCCGGAGGACGATGTATTGAATCGCGACGCGATTTTTGTGTTCCATTGTCATTAAGAGGCTCTGAACCTTACAATTAACTGTCAGTTTTGCGTCGGATTCGATAATCTAGACTCACAGGAGAACGACCATACGGTGTCCGAGGCAGCACTAGACCCTTGGAGACAAGTCGGCTGGAGGACGATGTATTGAATCGCGACGCAATTTGTGTGTTCCATCGTCATTAACAGGCTCAGAACGTTACAATTAACTGTCAGTTTTGCGTCGGATTCGAAAATCTAGACTCACAGGAGATCGACCATAAGGTGCCCGAGGCAGCACTAGACCCTTGGAGACAAGTCGGCTGGAGGACGATGTATTGAATCGCGACGCAATTTGTGTGTTCCATAGTCATTAACAGGCTCTGAACCTTACAATTCACTGTCAGTTTTGCGTCGGATTCAAAAGTCTAGACTCACAGGAGAACGACCATAAGGTGCCCGAGGCAGCAATAGACCCTTGGAGACAAGTCGGCCGGAGGACGATGTATTGAATCGCGACGCAATTTGTGTGTTCCATCGTCATTAACAGGCTCTGAACGTTACAATTAACTGTCAGTTTTGCGTCGGATTCGAAAATCTAGACTCACAGGAGATCGACCATAAGGTGCCCGAGGCAGCAATTGACCCTTGGAGACAGGTCGGCCGGAGGACGATGTATTGAATCGCGACGCGATTTGTGTGTTCCATTGTCATTAAGAGGCTCTGAACCTTGCAAGTAACTGTCAGTTTTGCGTCGGATTCGAAAATCTAGACTAACAGGAGAACGAACATACGGTGTCCGAGGCAGCACTAGACCCTTGGAGACAGGTCGGCCGGAGGACGATATATTGAATCGCGACGCAATTTGTGTGTTCCATTGTCATTAAGAGGCTCAGTACCTTACAATTAACTGTCAGTATTGCGTCGGATTCGAAAATCTACACTCACAGAAGAACGACCATAAGGGGCCCGAGGCAGCACTAGACCCTTGGAGACAAGTCGGTTGGAGGACGATGTATTGAATCGCGACGCAATTTGTGTGTTCCATCGTCATTAACAGGCTCTGAACGTTACAATTAACTGTCAGTTTTGCGTCGGATTCGAAAATCTAGACTCACAGGAGAACGACCATAAGGTGCCCGAGGCAGCAAAAGACCCTTGGAGACAGGTCGGCCGGAGGACGATGTATTGAATCGCGACGCAATTTGTGTGTTCCATCGTCATTAACAGGCTCTGAACGTTACAATTAACTGTCAGTTTTGCGTCAGATTCGAAAATCTAAACTCACAGGAGATTGACCATAAGGTGCCCGAGGCAGCAATAGACCCTTGGAGACAGGTCGGCCGGAGGACGATGTATTGAATCGCGACGCAATTTGTGTGTTCCATTGTCATTAAGAGGCTCTGAACCTTACAATTAACTGTCAGTTTTGCGTCGGATTCGAAAATCTAGACTCACAGGAGATCGACCATAAGGTGCCCGAGGCAGCAATAGACCCTTGGAGACAGGTCGGCCAGAGGACGATGTATTGAATCGCGACGGGATTTGTGTGTTCCATCGTCATTAAGAGGCTCTGAACGGTACAATTAACTGTCAGTTTTGAATCGGATTCGAAAATCTAGACTCACAGGAGATCGACCATAAGGTACCCGAGGCAGCAACAGACCCTTGGAGACAGTTCGGCCGGTGGACGATGTATTGAATCGCGACGCAATTTGTGTGTTCCATCGTCATTAACAGGCTCTAAACCTTACAATTAACTGTCAGTTTTGCGTCGGATTCGAAAATCTAGACTCACAGGAGATCGACCATAAGGTGCCCGAGGCAGCAATAGACCCTTGGAGACAGGTCGGCCGGAGGACGATGTATTGAATCGCGACACGATTTGTGTGTTCCATCGTCATTAACAGGCTCTGAACCTTACAATTAACTGTCAGTTTTGCGTCGGATTCGAAAATCTAGGCTCACAGGAGAACGACCATAAGGTGCCCGAGGCAGCACTAGACCCTTGGAGACAAGTCGGCTGGAGGACGATGTACTGAATCGCGACGCGATTTGTGTGTTCCATCGTCATTAACAGGCTCTGAACGTTACAATTAACTGTCAGTTTTGCGTCGGATTCGAAAATCTAGACTCACAGGAGATCGACCATAAGGTGCCCGAGGCAGCAATAGACCCTTGGAGACAGGTCGGCCGGAGGACGATGTATTGAATCGCGACGCGATTTTTGTGTTCCATTGTCATTAAGAGGCTCTGAACCTTACAATTAACTGTCAGTTTTGCGTCGGATTCGATAATCTAGACTCACAGGAGGACGACCATACGGTGTCCGAGGCAGCACTAGACCCTTGGAGACAAGTCGGCTGGAGGACGATGTATTGAATCGCGACGCAATTTGTGTGTTCCATCGTCATTAACAGGCTCAGAACGTTACAATTAACTGTCAGTTTTGCGTCGGATTCGAAAATCTAGACTCACAGGAGATCGACCATAAGGTGCCCGAGGCAGCACTAGACCCTTGGAGACAAGTCGGCTGGAGGACGATGTATTGAATCGCGACGCAATTTGTGTGTTCCATAGTCATTAACAGGCTCTGAACCTTACAATTCACTGTCAGTTTTGCGTCGGATTCAAAAGTCTAGATTCACAGGAGAACGACCATAAGGTGCCCGAGGCAGCAATAGACACTTGGAGACAAGTCGGCCGGAGGACGATGTATTGAATCGCGACGCAATTTGTGTGTTCCATCGTCATTAACAGGCTCTGAACGTTACAATTAACTGTCAGTTTTGCGTCGGATTCGAAAATCTAGACTCACAGGAGATCGACCATAAGGTGCCCGAGGCAGCAATTGACCCTTGGAGACAGGTCGGCCGGAGGACGATGTATTGAATCGCGACGCGATTTGTGTGTTCCATTGTCATTAAGAGGCTCTGAACCTTGCAAGTAACTGTCAGTTTTGCGTCGGATTCGAAAATCTAGACTAACAGGAGAACGAACATACGGTGTCCGAGGCAGCACTAGACCCTTGGAGACAGGTCGGCCGGAGGACGATATATTGAATCGCGACGCAATTTGTGTGTTCCATTGTCATTAAGAGGCTCTGTACCTTACAATTAACTGTCAGTATTGCGTCGGATTCGAAAATCTACACTCACAGAAGAACGACCATAAGGGGCCCGAGGCAGCACTAGACCCTTGGAGACAAGTCGGTTGGAGGACGATGTATTGAATCGCGACGCAATTTGTGTGTTGCATCGTCATTAACAGGCTCTGAACGTTACAATTAACTGTCAGTTTTGCGTCGGATTCGAAAATCTAGACTCACAGGAGAACGACCATAAGGTGCCCGAGGCAGCAAAAGACCCTTGGAGACAGGTCGGCCGGAGGACGATGTATTGAATCGCGACGCAATTTGTGTGTTCCATCGTCATTAACAGGCTCTGAACGTTACAATTAACTGTCAGTTTTGCGTCAGATTCGAAAATCTAAACTCACAGGAGATTGACCATAAGGTGCCCGAGGCAGCAATAGACCCTTGGAGACAGGTCGGCCGGAGGACGATGTATTGAATCGCGACGCAATTTGTGTGTTCCATTGTCATTGCGAGGCTCTGAACCTTACAATTAACTGTCAGTTTTGCGTCGGATTCGAAAATCTAGACTCACAGGAGATCGACCATAAGGTGCCCGAGGCAGCAATAGACCCTTGGAGACAGGTCGGCCAGAGGACGATGTATTGAATCGCGACGGGATTTGTGTGTTCCATCGTCATTAAGAGGCTCTGAATGGTACAATTAACTGTCAGTTTTGAATCGGATTCGAAAATCTAGACTCACAGGAGATCGACCATAAGGTACCCGAGGCAGCAACAGACCCTTGGAGACAGGTCGGCCGGAGGACGATGTATTGAATCGCTACACAATTTGTGTGTTCCATCGTCATTAACAGGCTCTGAACCTTACAATTAACTGTCAGTTTTGCGTCGGATTCGAAAATCTAGACTCACAGGAGAACGACCATAAGGTGTCCGAGGCAGCACTAGACCCTTGGAGACAAGTCGGCTGGAGGACGATGTACTGAATCGCGACGCGATTTGTGTGTTCCATCGTCATTAACAGGCTCTGAACGTTACAATTAACTGTCAGTTTTGCGTCGGATTCGAAAATCTAGACTCACAGGAGATCGACCATAAGGTGCCCGAGGCAGCAATAGACCCTTGGAGACAGGTCGGCCGGAGGAGGATGTATTGAATCACGACGCAATTTGTGTGTTCCATTGTCATTAAGAGGCTCTGTAGCTTACAATTAACTGTCAGTTTTGCGTCGGATTCGAAAATCTACACTCACAGAAGAACGACCATAAGGTGCCCGAGGCAGCACTAGACCCTTGGAGACAAGTCGGTTGGAGGACGATGTATTGAATCGCGACGCGATTTGTGTGTTCCATCGTCATTAACAGGCTCTGAACGTTACAATTAACTGTCAGTTTTGCGTCGGATTCGAAAATCTAGACTCACAGGAGAACGACCATAAGGTGCCCGAGGCAGCAATAGACCCTTGGAGACAGGTCGGCCGGAGGACGATGTATTGAATCGCGACGCAATTTGTGTGTTCCATCGTCATTAACAGGCTCTGAACGTTACAATTAACAGTCAGTTTTGCGTCGGATTCGAAAATCTAGACTCACAGGAGATCGACCATAAGGTGCCCGAGGCAGCAATAGACCCTTGGAGACAGGTCGGCCGGAGGACGATGTATTGAATCGCGACGCGATTTTTGTGTTCCATTGTCATTAAGAGGCTCTGAACCTTACAATTAACTGTCAGTTTTGCGTCGGATTCGATAATCTAGACTCACAGGAGAACGACCATACGGTGTCCGAGGCAGCACTAGACCCTTGGAGACAAGTCAACTGGAGGACGATGTATAGAATCGCGACGCAATTTGTGTGTTCCATCGTCATTAACAGGCTCAGAACGTTACAATTAACTGTCAGTTTTGCGTCGGATTCGAAAATCTAGACTCACAGGAGATCGACCATAAGGTGCCCGAGGCAGCACTAGACCCTTGGAGACAAGTCGGCTGGAGGACGATGTATTGAATCGCGACGCAATTTGTGTGTTCCATAGTCATTAACAGGCTCTGAACCTTACAATTCACTGTCAGTTTTGCGTCGGATTCAAAAGTCTAGACTCACAGGAGAACGACCATAAGGTGCCCGAGGCAGCAATAGACCCTTGGAGACAAGTCGGCCGGAGGACGATGTATTGAATCGCGACGCAATTTGTGTGTTCCATCGTCATTAACAGGCTCTGAACGTTACAATTAACTGTCAGTTTTGCGTCGGATTCGAAAATCTAGACTCACAGGAGAACGACCATAAGGTGCCCGAGGCAGCAATTGACCCTTGGAGACAGGTCGGCCGGAGGACGATGTATTGAATCGCGACGCGATTTGTGTGTTCCATTGTCATTAAGAGGCTCTGAACCTTGCAAGTAACTGTCAGTTTTGCGTCGGATTCGAAAATCTAGACTAACAGGAGAACGAACATACGGTGTCCGAGGCAGCACTAGACCCTTGGAGACAGGTCGGCTGGAGGACGATATATTGAATCGCGACGCAATTTGTGTGTTCCATTGTCATTAAGAGGCTCTGTACCTTACAATTAACTGTCAGTATTGCGTCGGATTCGAAAATCTACACTCACAGAAGAACGACCATAAGGGGCCCGAGGCAGCACTAGACCCTTGGAGACAAGTCGGTTGGAGGACGATGTATTGAATCGCGACGCAATTTGTGTGTTCCATCGTCATTAACAGGCTCTGAACGTTACAATTAACTGTCAGTTTTGCGTCGGATTCAAAAATCTAGACTCACAGGAGAACGACCATAAGGTGCCCGAGGCAGCAAAAGACCCTTGGAGACAGGTCGGCCGGAGGACGATATATTGAATCGCGACGCAATTTGTGTGTTCCATCGTCATTAACAGGCTCTGAACGTTACAATTAACTGTCAGTTTTGCGTCAGATTCGAAAATCTAAACTCACAGGAGATTGACCATAAGGTGCACGAGGCAGCAATAGACCCTTGGAGACAGGTCGGCCGGAGGACGATGTATTGAATCGCGACGCGATTTGTGTGTTCCATTGTCATTAAGAGGCTCTGAACCTTACAATTAACTGTCAGTTTTGCGTCGGATTCGATAATCTAGACTCACAGGAGAACGACCATACGGTGTCCGAGGCAGCACTAGACCCTTGGAGACAAGTCGGCTGGAGGACGATGTATTGAATCGCGACGCAATTTGTGTGTTCCATCGTCATTAACAGGCTCAGAACGTTACAATTAACTGTCAGTTTTGCGTCGGATTGGAAAATCTAGACTCACAGGAGATCGACCATAAGGTGCCCGAGGCAGCAATAGACCCTTGGAGACAGGTCGGCCGGAGGACGATGTATTGAATCGCGACGCAATTTGTGTGTTCCATTGTCATTAACAGGCTCTGAACGTTACAATTAACTGTCAGTTTTGCGTCGGATTCGAAAATCTAGACTCACAGGAGATCGACCAGAAGGTGCCCGAGGCAGCAATAGACCCTTGGAGACAGGTCGGCCGGAGGACGATGTATTGAATCGCGACGCAATTTGTGTGTTCCATTGTCATTAAGAGGCTCTGAACCTTGCAATTAACTGTCAGTTTTGCGTCGGATTCGAAAATCTAGACTCACAGGAGAACGAACATACGGTGTCCGAGGCAGCACTAGACCCTTGGAGACAAGTCGGCTGGAGGACGATGTATTGAATCGCGACGCGATTTGTGTGTTCCATTGTCATTAAGAGGCTCTGAACGTTACAATTAACTGTCAGTTTTGCGTCGGATTCGAAAATCTAGACTCACAGAAGAACGACCATAAGGTGCCCGAGGCAGCACTAGACCCTTGGAGACAAGTCGGCTGGAGGACGATGTATTGAATCGCGACGCAAATTGTGTGTTCCATCGTCATAAACATGCTCTGAACCTTACAATTAACTGTCAGTATTGCGTCGGATTCAAAGTCTAGACTCACACGAGAACGACCATAAGGTGCCCGAGGCAGCAATAGACCCTTCGAGACAGGTCGGCCGGAGGACGATGTATTGAATCGCGACGCAATTTGTGTGTTCCATCGTCATTAACAGGCTCTGAACGTTACAATTAACTGTCAGTTTTGCGTCGGATTCGAAAATCTAGACTCACAGGAGATCGACCATAAGGTGCCCGAGGCAGCAATAGACCCTTGGAGACATTTCGGCCGGTGGACGATGTATTGAATCGCGACGCAATTTGTGTGTTCCATCGTCATTAACAGGCTCTAAACCTTACAATTAACTGTCAGTTTTGCGTCGGATTCGAAAATCTAGACTCACAGGAGATCGACCATAAGGTGCCCGAGGCAGCAATAGACCCTTGGAGACAGGTCGGCCGGAGGACGATGTATTGAATCGCGACGCGATGAGTGTGTTCCATCGTCATTAACAGGCTCTGAACGTTACAATTAACTGTCAGTTTTGCGTCGGATTCGAAAATCTAGACTGACAGGAGATCGACCATAAGGTGCCCGAGGCAGCAATAGACCTTTGGAGACAGGTCGGCCGGAGGAAGATGTATTGAATCGCGACGCAATTTGTGTGTTCCATCGTCATTAACAGGCTCAGAACGTTACAAGTAACTGTCAGTTTTGCGTCGGATTCGATAATCTAGACTCACAGGAGAACGACCATACGGTGTCCGAGGCAGCACTAGACCCTTGGAGACAAGTCGGCTGGAGGACGATGTATTGAATCGCGACGCAATTTGTGTGTTCCATCGTCATTAACAGGCTCAGAACGTTACAATTAACTGTCAGTTTTGCGTCGGATTCGAAAATCTAGACTCACAGGAGATCGACCATAAGCTGCCCGAGGCAGCACTAGACCCTTGGAGACAAGTCGGCTGGAGGACGATGTATTGAATCGCGACGCAATTTGTGTGTTCCATAGTCATTAACAGGCTCTGAACCTTACAATTCACTGTCAGTTTTGCGTCGGATTCAAAAGTCTAGACTCACAGGAGAACGACCATAAGGTGCCCGAGGCAGCAATAGACCCTTGGAGACAAGTCGGCCGGAGGACGATGTATTGAATCGCGACGCAATTTGTGTGTTCCATCGTCATTAACAGGCTCTGAACGTTACAATTAACTGTCAGTTTTGCGTCGGATTCGAAAATCTAGACTCACAGGAGATCGACCATAAGGTGCCCGAGGCAGCAATTGACCCTTGGAGACAGGTCGGCCGGAGGACGATGTATTGAATCGCGACGCGATTTGTGTGTTCCATTGTCATTAAGAGGCTCTGAACCTTGCAAGTAACTGTCAGTTTTGCGTCGGATTCGAAAATCTAGACTAACAGGAGAACGAACATACGGTGTCCGAGGCAGCACTAGACCCTTGGAGACAGGTCGGCCGGAGGACGATATATTGAATCGCGACGCAATTTGTGTGTTCCATTGTCATTAAGAGGCTCTGTACCTTACAATTAACTGTCAGTATTGCGTCGGATTCGAAAATCTACACTCACAGAAGAACGACCATAAGGGGCCCGAGGCAGCACTAGACCCTTGGAGACAAGTCGGTTGGAGGACGATGTATTGAATCGCGACGCAATTTGTGTGTTCCATCGTCATTAACAGGCTCTGAACGTTACAATTAACTGTCAGTTTTGCGTCGGATTCGAAAATCTAGACTCACAGGAGAACGACCATAAGGTGCCCGAGGCAGCAAAAGACCCTTGGAGACAGGTCGGCCGGAGGACGATGTATTGAATCGCGACGCAATTTGTGTGTTCCATCGTCATTAACAGGCTCTGAACGTTACAATTAACTGTCAGTTTTGCGTCAGATTCGAAAATCTAAACTCACAGGAGATTGACCATAAGGTGCCCGAGGCAGCAATAGACCCTTGGAGACAGGTCGGCCGGAGGACGATGTATTGAATCGCGACGCAATTTGTGTGTTCCATTGTCATTAAGAGGCTCTGAACCTTACAATTAACTGTCAGTTTTGCGTCGGATTCGAAAATCTAGACTCACAGGAGATCGACCATAAGGTGCCCGAGGCAGCAATAGACCCTTGGAGACAGGTCGGCCAGAGGACGATGTATTGAATCGCGACGCAATTTGTGTGTTCCATCGTCATTAACAGGCTCTGAACGTTACAATTAACTGTCAGTTTTGCGTCGGATTCGAAAATCTAGACTCACAGGAGAACGACAAAAGGTGCCCGAGGCAGCAATAGACCCTTGGAGACAGGTCGGCCGGAGGACGATGTATTGAATCGCGACGCAATTTGTGTGTTCCATCGTCATTAACAGGCTCTGAACGTTACAATTAACAGTCAGTTTTGCGTCGGATTCGAAAATCTAGACTCACAGGAGATCGACCATAAGGTGCCCGAGGCAGCAATAGCCCCTTGGAGACAGGTCGGCCGGAGGACGATGTATTGAATCGCGACGCGATTTTTGTGTTCCATTGTCATTAAGAGGCTCTGAACCTTACAATTAACTGTCAGTTTTGCGTCGGATTCGATAATCTAGACTCACAGGAGAACGACCATACGGTGTCCGAGGCAGCACTAGACCCTTGGAGACAAGTCAACTGGAGGACGATGTATTGAATCGCGACGCAATTTGTGTGTTCCATCGTCATTAACAGGCTCAGAACGTTACAATTAACTGTCAGTTTTGCGTCGGATTCGAAAATCTAGACTCACAGGAGATCGACCATAAGGTGCCCGAGGCAGCACTAGACCCTTGGAGACAAGTCGGCTGGAGGACGATGTATTGAATCGCGACGCAATTTGTGTGTTCCATAGTCATTAACAGGCTCTGAACCTTACAATTCACTGTCAGTTTTGCGTCGGATTCAAAAGTCTAGACTCACAGGAGAACGACCATAAGGTGCCCGAGGCAGCAATAGACCCTTGGAGACAAGTCGGCCGGAGGACGATGTATTGAATCGCGACGCAATTTGTGTGTTCCATCGTCATTAACAGGCTCTGAACGTTACAATTAACTGTCAGTTTTGCGTCGGATTCGAAAATCTAGACTCACAGGAGAACGACCATAAGGTGCCCGAGGCAGCAATTGACCCTTGGAGACAGGTCGGCCGGAGGACGATGTATTGAATCGCGACGCGATTTGTGTGTTCCAATGTCATTAAGAGGCTCTGAACCTTGCAAGTAACTGTCAGTTTTGCGTCGGATTCGAAAATCTAGACTAACAGGAGAACGAACATACGGTGTCCGAGGCAGCACTAGACCCTTGGAGACAGGTCGGCTGGAGGACGATATATTGAATCGCGACGCAATTTGTGTGTTCCATTGTCATTAAGAGGCTCTGTACCTTACAATTAACTGTCAGTATTGCGTCGGATTCGAAAATCTACACTCACAGAAGAACGACCATAAGGGGCCCGAGGCAGCACTAGACCCTTGGAGACAAGTCGGTTGGAGGACGATGTATTGAATCGCGACGCAATTTGTGTGTTCCATCGTCATTAACAGGCTCTGAACGTTACAATTAACTGTCAGTTTTGCGTCGGATTCAAAAATCTAGACTCACAGGAGAACGACCATAAGGTGCCCGAGGCAGCAAAAGACCCTTGGAGACAGGTCGGCCGGAGGACGATGTATTGAATCGCGACGCAATTTGTGTGTTCCATCGTCATTAACAGGCTCTGAACGTTACAATTAACTGTCAGTTTTGCGTCAGATTCGAAAATCTAAACTCACAGGAGATTGACCATAAGGTGCCCGAGGCAGCAATAGACCCTTGGAGACAGGTCGGCCGGAGGACGATGTATTGAATCGCGACGCGATTTGTGTGTTCCATTGTCATTAAGAGGCTCTGAACCTTACAATTAACTGTCAGTTTTGCGTCGGATTCGATAATCTAGACTCACAGGAGAACGACCATACGGTGTCCGAGGCAGCACTAGACCCTTGGAGACAAGTCGGCTGGAGGACGATGTATTGAATCGCGACGCAATTTGTGTGTTCCATCGTCATTAACAGGCTCAGAACGTTACAATTAACTGTCAGTTTTGCGTCGGATTCGAAAATCTAGACTCACAGGAGATCGACCATAAGGTGCCCGAGGCAGCAATAGACCCTTGGAGACAGGTCGGCCAGAGGACGATGTATTGAATCGCGACGGGATTTGTGTGTTCCATCGTCATTAAGAGGCTCTGAACGGTACAATTAACTGTCAGTTTTGAATCGGATTCGAAAATCTAGACTCACAGAAGAACGACCATAAGGTGCCCGAGGCAGCACTAGACCCTTGGAGACAAGTCGGCTGGAGGACGATGTATTGAATCGCGACGCAAATTGTGTGTTCCATCGTCATAAACATGCTCTGAACCTTACAATTAACTGTCAGTTTTGCGTCGGATTCAAAGTCTAGACTCACACGAGAACGACCATAAGGTGCCCGAGGCAGCAATAGACCCTTCGAGACAGGTCGGCCGGAGGACGATGTATTGAATCGCGACGCAATTTGTGTGTTCCATCGTCATTAACAGGCTCTGAACGTTACAATTAACTGTCAGTTTTGCGTCGGATTCGAAAATCTAGACTCACAGGAGATCGACCATAAGGTGCCCGAGGCAGCAATAGACCCTTGGAGACAGTTCGGCCGGTGGACGATGTATTGAATCGCGACGCAATTTGTGTGTTCCATCGTCATTAACAGGCTCTAAACCTTACAATTAACTGTCCGTTTTGCGTCGGATTCGAAAATCTAGACTCACAGGAGATTGACCATAAGGTGCCCGAGGCAGCAATAGACCCTTGGAGACAGGTCGGCCGGAGGACGATGTATTGAATCGCGACGCGATGAGTGTGTTCCATCGTCATTAACAGGCTCTGAACGTTACAATTAACTGTCAGTTTTGCGTCGGATTCGAAAATCTAGACTGACAGGAGATCGACCATAAGGTGCCCGAGGCAGCAATAGACCTTTGGAGACAGGTCGGCCGGAGGAAGATGTATTGAATCGCGACGCAATTTGTGTGTTCCATCGTCATTAACAGGCTCTGAACCTTACAATTAACTGTCAGTTTTGCGTCGGATTCGAAAATCTAGACTCACAGGAGAACGACCATCAGGTGCCCGAGGCAGCACTAGACCCGTGGAGACAAGTCGGCTGGAGGACGATGTACTGAATCGCGACGCGTTTTGTGTGTTCCATCGTCATTAACAGTGTCTGAACGTTACAATTAACTGCGTCGGATTCGAAAATCTAGACTCACAGGAGATCGACCATAAGGTGCCCGAGGCAGCAATAGACCCTTGGAGACAGGTCGGCCGGAGGACGATGTATTGAATCGCGACGCAATTTGTGTGTTCCATTGTCATTAAGAGGCTCTGTACTTTACAATTAACTGTCAGTATTGCGTCGGATTCGAAAATCTACACTCACAGAAGAACGACCATAAGGGGCCCGAGGCAGCACTAGACCCTTGGAGACAAGTCGGTTGGAGGACGATGTATTGAATCGCGACGCAATTTGTGTGTTCCATCGTCGTTAACAGGCTCTGAACGTTACAATTAACTGTCAGTTTTGCGTCGGATTCGAAAATCTAGACTCACAGGAGATCGACCATAAGGTGCCCGAGGCAGCACTAGACCCTTGGAGACAAGTCGGCTGGAGGACGATGTATTGAATCGCGACGCAATTTGTGTGTTCCATAGTCATTAACAGGCTCTGAACCTTACAATTCACTGTCAGTTTTGCGTCGGATTCAAAAGTCTAGACTCACAGGAGAACGACCATAAGGTGCCCGAGGCAGCAATAGACCCTTGGAGACAAGTCGGCCGGAGGACGATGTATTGAATCGCGACGCAATTTGTGTGTTCCATCGTCATTAACAGGCTCTAAACCTTACAATTAACTGTCAGTTTTGCGTCGGATTCGAAAATCTAGACTCACAGGAGATCGACCATAAGGTGCCCGAGGCAGCAATAGACCCTTGGAGACAGGTCGGCCGGAGGACGATGTATTGAATCGCGACGCGATGAGTGTGTTCCATCGTCATTAACAGGCTCTGAACGTTACAATTAACTGTCAGTTTTGCGTCGGATTCGAAAATCTAGACTGACAGGAGATCGACCATAAGGTGCCCGAGGCAGCAATAGACCTTTGGAGACAGGTCGGCCGGAGGAAGATGTATTGAATCGCGACGCAATTTGTGTGTTCCATCGTCATTAACAGGCTCTGAACCTTACAATTAACTGTCAGTTTTGCGTCGGATTCGAAAATCTAGACTCACAGGAGAACGACCATCAGGTGCCCGAGGCAGCACTAGACCCGTGGAGACAAGTCGGCTGGAGGACGATGTACTGAATCGCGACGCGTTTTGTGTGTTCCATCGTCATTAACAGTGTCTGAACGTTACAATTAACTGCGTCGGATTCGAAAATCTAGACTCACAGGAGATCGACCATAAGGTGCCCGAGGCAGCAATAGACCCTTGGAGACAGGTCGGCCGGAGGACGATGTATTGAATCGCGACGCAATTTGTGTGTTCCATTGTCATTAAGAGGCTCTGTACTTTACAATTAACTGTCAGTATTGCGTCGGATTCGAAAATCTACACTCACAGAAGAACGACCATAAGGGGCCCGAGGCAGCACTAGACCCTTGGAGACAAGTCGGTTGGAGGACGATGTATTGAATCGCGACGCAATTTGTGTGTTCCATCGTCATTAACAGGCTCTGAACGTTACAATTAACTGTCAGTTTTGCGTCGGATTCGAAAATCTAGACTCACAGGAGATCGACCATAAGGTGCCCGAGGCAGCACTAGACCCTTGGAGACAAGTCGGCTGGAGGACGATGTATTGAATCGCGACGCAATTTGTGTGTTCCATAGTCATTAACAGGCTCTGAACCTTACAATTCACTGTCAGTTTTGCGTCGGATTCAAAAGTCTAGACTCACAGGAGAACGACCATAAGGTGCCCGAGGCAGCAATAGACCCTTGGAGACAAGTCGGCCGGAGGACGATGTATTGAATCGCGACGCTATTTGTGTGTTCCATCGTCATGAACAGGCTCTGAACCTTACAATTAACTGTCAGTTTTGCGTCAGATTCGAAAATCTAGACTCACAGGAGATCGACCATAAGGTGTCCGAGGCAGCACTAGACCCTTGGAGACAAGTCGGCTGGAGGACGATGTATTGAATCGCGACGCAATTTGTGTGTTCCATAGTCATTAACAGGCTCTGAACCTTACAATTCACTGTCAGTTTTGCGTCGGATTCAAAAGTCTAGACTCACAGGAGAACGACCATAAGGTGCCCGAGGCAGCAATAGACCCATGGAGACAAGTCGGCCGGAGGACGATGTATTGAATCGCGACGCTATTTGTGTGTTCCATCGTCATGAACAGGCTCTGAACCTTACAATTAACTGTCAGTTTTGCGTCAGATTCGAAAATCTAGACTCACAGGAGATCGACCATAAGGTGTCCGAGGCAGCACTAGACCCTTGGAGACAAGTCGGCTGGACGACGATGTATTGAATCGCGACGCAATTTGTGTGTTCCATCGTCATTAACAGGCTCTGAACGTTACAATTAACTGTCAGTTATGCGTCGGATTCGAAAATCTAGACTCACAGGAGATCGACCATAAGGTGCCCGAGGCAGCAATTGACCCTTGGAGACAGGTCGGCCGGAGGACGATGTATTGAATCGCGACGCGATTTGTGTGTTCCATTGTCATTAAGAGGCTCTGAACCTTGCAAGTAACTGTCAGTTTTGCGTCGGATTCGAAAATCTAGACTAACAGGAGAACGAACATACGGTGTCCGAGGCAGCACTAGACCCTTGGAGACAGGTCGGCCGGAGGACGATGTATTGAATCGCGACGCGATTTGTGTGTTCCATTGTCATTAAGAGGCTCTGAACCTTACAATTAACTGTAAGTTTTGCGTCGGATTCGAAAATCTAGACTCACAGAAGAACGACCATAAGGTGCCCGAGGCAGCACTAGACCCTTGGAGACAAGTCGGCTGGAGGACGATGTATTGAATCGCGACGCAAATTGTGTGTTCCATCGTCATTAACAGGCTCTGAACCTTACAATTAACTGTCAGTTTTGCGTCGGATTCAAAAGTCTAGACTCACACGAGAACGACCATAAGGTGCCCGAGGCAGCAATAGACCCTTGGAGACAGGTCGGCCGGAGGACGATGTATTGAATCGCGACGCGATTTGTGTGTTCCATTGTCATTAAGAGGCTCTGAACCTTACAATTAACTGTCAGTTTTGCGTCGGATTCGAAAATCCAGACTCACAGGAGAACGACCATAAGGTGCCCGAGGCAGCAAAAGACCCTTGGAGACAGGTCGGCCGGAGGACGATGTATTGAATCGCGACGCAATTTGTGTGTTCCATGGTCATTAACAGGCTCTGAACGTTACAATTAACTGTCAGTTTTGCGTCAGATTCGAAAATCTAAACTCACAGGAGATTGACCATAAGGTGCCCGAGGCAGCAATAGACCCTTGGAGACAGGTCGGCCGGAGGACGATGTATTGAATCGCGACGCGATTTGTGTGTTCCATTGTCATTAAGAGGCTCTGAACCTTACAATTAACTGTCAGTTTTGCGTCGGATTCGATAATCTAGACTCACAGGAGAACGACCATACGGTGTCCCAGGCAGCACTAGACCCTTGGAGACAAGTCGGCTGGAGGACGATGTATTGAATCGCGACGGGATTTGTGTGTTCCATCGTCATTAACAGACTCTGAACGTTACAATTAACTGTCAGTTTTGCATCGGATTCGAAAATCTAGACTGACAGGAGATCGACCATAAGGTGCCCGAGGCAGCAATAGACCTTTGGAGACAGGTCGGCCGGAGGAAGATGTATTGAATCGCGACGCAATTTGTGTGTTCCATCGTCATTTACAGGCTCTGAACCTTACAATTAACTGTCAGTTTTGCGTCGGATTCGAAAATCTAGACTCACAGGAGAACGACCATCAGGTGTCCGAGGCAGCACTAGACCCTTGGAGACAAGTCGGCTGGAGGACGATGTATTGAATCGCGACGCAATTTGTGTGTTCCATCGTCATTAACAGGCTCTGAACGTTACAATTAACTGTCAGTTTTGCGTCAGATTCGAAAATCTAAACTCACAGGAGATTGACCATAAGGTGCCCGAGGCAGCATTAGACCCTTGGAGACAGGTCGGCCGGAGGACGATGTATTGAATCGCGACGCGATTTGTGTGTTCCATTGTCATTAAGAGGCTCTGAACCTTACAATTAACTGTCAGTTTTGCGTCGGATTCGAAAATCCAGACTCACAGGAGAACGACCATAAGGTGCCCGAGGCAGCAAAAGACCCTTGGAGACAGGTCGGCCGGAGGACGATGTATTGAATCGCAACGCAATTTGTGTGTTCCATCGTCATTAACAGGCTCTGAACGTTACAATTAACTGTCAGTTTTGCGTCAGATTCGAAAATCTAAACTCACAGGAGATTGACCATAAGGTGCCCGAGGCAGCAATAGACCCTTGGAGACAGGTCGGCCGGAGGACGATGTATTGAATCGCGACGCGATTTGTGTGTTCCATTGTCATTAAGAGGCTCTGAACCTTACAATTAACTGTCAGTTTTGCGTCGGATTCGATAATCTAGACTCACAGGAGAACGACCATACGGTGTCCCAGGCAGCACTAGACCCTTGGAGACAAGTCGGCTGGAGGACGATGTATTGAATCGCGAAGCAATTTGTGTGTTCCATCGTCATTAACAGGCTCAGAACGTTACAATTAACTGTCAGTTTTGCGTCGGATTCGAAAATCTAGACTCACAGGAGATCGACCATAAGGTGTCCGAGGCAGCACTAGACCCTTGGAGACAAGTCGGCTGGAGGACGATGTATTGAATCGCGACGCAATTTGTGTGTTCCATAGTCATTAACAGGCTCTGAACCTTACAATTCACTGTCAGTTTTGCGTCGGATTCAAAAGTCTAGACTCACAGGAGAACGACCATAAGGTGCCCAAGGCAGCAATAGACCCTTGGAGACAAGACAGCCGGAGGACGATGTATTGAATCGCGACGCTATTTGTGTGTTCCATCGTCATGAACAGGCTCTGAACCTTACAATTAACTGTCAGTTTTGCGTCAGATTCGAAAATCTAGACTCACAGGAGATCGACCATAAGGTGTCCGAGGCAGCACTAGACCCTTGGAGACAAGTCGGCTGGACGACGATGTATTGAATCGCGACGCAATTTGTGTGTTCCATCGTCATTAACAGGCTCTGAACGTTACAATTAACTGTCAGTTTTGCGTCGGATTCGAAAATCTAGACTCACAGGAGATCGACCATAAGGTGCCCGAGGCAGCAATTGACCCTTGGAGACAGGTCGGCCGGAGGACGATGTATTGAATCGCGACGCGATTTGTGTGTTCCATTGTCATTAAGAGGCTCTGAACCTTGCAAGTAACTGTCAGTTTTGCGTCGGATTCGAAAATCTAGACTAACAGGAGAACGAACATACGGTGTCCGAGGCAGCACTAGACCCTTGGAGACAGGTCGGCCGGAGGACGATGTATTGAATCGCGACGCGATTTGTGTGTTCCATTGTCATTAAGAGGCTCTGAACCTTACAATTAACTGTAAGTTTTGCGTCGGATTCGAAAATCTAGACTCACAGAAGAACGACCATAAGGTGCCCGAGGCAGCACTAGACCCTTGGAGACAAGTCGGCTGGAGGACGATGTATTGAATCGCGACGCAAATTGTGTGTTCCATCGTCATTAACAGGCTCTGAACCTTACAATTAACTGTCAGTTTTGCGTCGGATTCAAAAGTCTAGACTCACACGAGAACGACCATAAGGTGCCCGAGGCAGCAATAGACCCTTGGAGACAGGTCGGCCGGAGGACGATGTATTGAATCGCGACGCAATTTGTGTGTTCCATCGTCATTAACAGGCTCTGAACGTTACAATTAACTGTCAGTTTTGCGTCGGATTCGAAAATCTAGACTCACAGGAGATCGACCATAAGGTGCCCGAGGCAGCAATAGACCCTTGGAGACAGTTCGGCCGGTGGACGATGTATTGAATCGCGACGCAATTTGTGTGTTCCATCGTCATTAACAGGCTCTTAACCTTACAATTAACTGTCAGTTTTGCGTCGGATTCGAAAATCTAGACTCACAGGAGATCGACCATAAGGTGCCCGATGCAGCAATAGACCCTTGGAGACAGGTCGGCCGGAGGACGATGTATTGAATCGCAACGCGATTTGTGTGTTCCATCGTCATTAACAGGCTCTGAACGTTACAATTAACTGTCACTTTTGCGTCGGATTCGAAAATCTAGACTGACAGGAGATCGACCATAAGGTGCCCGAGGCAGCATTAGACCCTTGGAGACAGGTCGGCCGGAGAACGATGTATTGAATCGCGACGGGATTTGTGTGTTCCATCGTCATTAACAGACTCTGAACGTTACAATTAACTGTCAGTTTTGCGTCGGATTCGAAAATCTAGACTGACAGGAGATCGACCATAAGGTGCCCGAGGCAGCAATAGACCTTTGGAGACAGGTCGGCCGGAGGACGATGTATTGAATCGCGACGCAATTTGTGTGTTCCATCGTCATTAACAGACTCTGAACGTTACAATTAACTGTCAGTTTTGCGTCGGATTCGAAAATCTAGACTCACAGAAGAACGACCATAAGGTGCCCGAGGCAGCACTAGACCATAGGAGACAAGTCGGCTGGAGGACGATGTATTGAATCGCGACGCGATTTGTGTGTTCCATCGTCGTTAACAGGCGCTGAACGTTACAAATAACTGTCAGTTTTGCGTCGGATTCGAAAATCTAGACTCACAGGAGAACGACCATAAGGTGTCCGAGGCAGCACTCGACCCTTGGAGACAGGTCGGTCGGAGGACGATGTATTGAATCGCGACGCAATTTGTGTGTTCCATTGTCATTAAGAGGCTCTGAACCTTACGATTAACTGTCAGTTTTGCGTCGGATTCGAAAATCTAGACTCACAGGAGAACGACCATACGGTGCCCGAGGCAGCACTAGACCTTTGGAGACAAGTCGGCTGGAGGACGATGTATTGAATCGCGACGCGATTTGTGTGTTCCATCGTCATTAACAGGTTCTGAACGTTACAATTAACTGTCAGTTTTGCGTCGGATTCGAAAATCTAGACTCACAGGAGATCGACCATAAGGTGCCCGAGGCAGCAATAGACCCTTGGAGACAGGTCGGCCGGAGAACGATGTATTGAATCGCGACTCAATTTGTGTGTTCCATTGTCATTAAGAGGCTCTGAACCTTACAATTAACTGTCAGTTTTGCTTCGGATTCCAAAATCTAGACTCACAGAAGAACGACCATAACGTGCCCGAGGCAGCACTAGACCATTGGAGACAAGTCGGCTGGAGGACGATGTATTGAATCGCGACGCAATTTGTGTGTTCCATCGTCATTAACAGGCTCTGAACGTTACAATTAACGGTCAGTTTTGCGTCGGATTCGAAAATCTAGACTCACAGGAGATCGACCATAAGGTGCCCGAGGCAGCAACAGACCTTTGGAGACAGGTCGGCCGGAGGACGATGTATTGAATCGCGACGCGTTTTGTGTGTTCCATCGTCATTAACAGTGTCTGAACGTTACAATTAACTGCGTCGGATTCGAAAATCTAGACTCACAGGAGATCGACCATGAGGTGCCCGAGGCAGCAATAGACCCTTGGAGACAGGTCGGCCGGAGGACGATGTGTTGAATCGCGACGCAATTTGTGTGTTCCATTGTCATTAAGAGGCTCTGTACCTTACAATTAACTGTCAGTATTGCGTCGGATTCGAAAATCTACACTCACAGAAGAACGACCATAAGGGGCCCGAGGCAGCACTAGACCCTTGGAGACAAGTCGGTTGGAGGACGATGTATTGAATCGCGACGCGATTTGTGTGTTCCATCGTCATTAACAGGCTCTGAACGTTACAATTAACTGTCAGGTTTGCGTCGGATTCGAAAATCTAGACTCACAGGAGAACGACCATAAGGTGCCCGAGGCAGCAAAAGACCCTTGGAGACAGGTCGGCCGGAGGACGATGTATTGAATCACGACGCAATTTGTCTGTTCCATCGTCATTAACAGGCTCTGAACGTTACAATTAACTGTCAGTTTTGCGTCAGATTCGAAAATCTAGACTCACAGGAGATCGACCATAAGGTGCCCGAGGCAGCAATAGACCCTTGGAGACAGGTCGGCCGGAGGACGATGTATTGAATCGCGACGCGATTTGTGTGTTCCATTGTCATTAAGAGGCTCTGAACCTTACTATTAACTGTCAGTTTTGCGTCGGATTCGATAATCTAGACTCACAGGAGAACGACCATACGGTGTCCGAGGCAGCACTAGACCCTTGGAGACAAGTCGGCTGGAGGACGATGTATTGAATCGCGACGCAATTTGTGTGTTCCATCGTCATTAACAGGCTCAGAACGTTACAATTAACTGTCAGTTTTGCGTCGGATTGGAAAATCTAGACTCACAGGAGATCGACCATAAGGTGCCCGAGGCATCAATAGACCCTTGTAGACAGGTCGGCCGGAGGACGGCGTATTGAATCGCGACGCGATTTGTGTGTTCCATTGTCATTAAGAGGCTCTGAACCTTACAATTAATTGTAAGTTTTGCGTCGGATTCGAAAATCTAGAGTCACAGAAGAACGACCATAAGGTGCCCGAGGCTGCACTAGACCCTTGGAGACAAGTCGGCCGGAGGACGATGTATTGAATCGCGACGCAATTTGTGTGTTCCATCGTCATTAACAGGCTCTGAACCTTACAATTCCCTGTTAGTTTTGCGTCGGATTCAAAAGTCTAGACTCACAGGAGAACGACCATAAGGTGCCCGAGGCAGCAATAGACCCTTGGAGACAGGTCGGCCGGAGGACGATGTATTGAATCGCGACGCTATTTGTGTGTTCCATCGTCATGAACAGGCTCTGAACCTTACAATTAACTGTCAGTTTTGCGTCAGATTCGAAAATCTAGACTCACAGGAGATCGACCATAAGGTGTCCGAGGCAGCACTAGACCCTTGGAGACAAGTCGGCTGGACGACGATGTATTGAATCGCGACGCAATTTGTGTGTTCCATCGTCATTAACAGGCTCTGAACGTTACAATTAACTGTCAGTTTTGCGTCGGATTCGAAAATCTAGACTCACAGGAGATCGACCATAAGGTGCCCGAGGCAGCAATTGACCCTTGGAGACAGGTCGGCCGGAGGACGATGTATTGAATCGCGACGCGATTTGTGTGTTCCATTGTCATTAAGAGGCTCTGAACCTTGCAAGTAACTGTCAGTTTTGCGTCGGATTCGAAAATCTAGACTAACAGGAGAACGAACATACGGTGTCCGAGGCAGCACTAGACCCTTGGAGACAGGTCGGCCGGAGGACGATGTATTGAATCGCGACGCAATTTGTGTGTTCCATCGTCATTAACAGGCTCTGAACGTTACAATTAACTGTCAGTTTTGCGTCGGATTCGAAAATCTAGACTCACAGGAGATCGACCATAAGGTGCCCGAGGCAGCAATAGACCCTTGGAGACAGTTCGGCCGGTGGACGATGTATTGAATCGCGACGCAATTTGTGTGTTCCATCGTCATTAACAGGCTCTTAACCTTACAATTAACTGTCAGTTTTGCGTCGGATTCGAAAATCTAGACTCACAGGAGATCGACCATAAGGTGCCCGATGCAGCAATAGACCCTTGGAGACAGGTCGGCCGGAGGACGATGTATTGAATCGCAACGCGATTTGTGTGTTCCATCGTCATTAACAGGCTCTGAACGTTACAATTAACTGTCACTTTTGCGTCGGATTCGAAAATCTAGACTGACAGGAGATCGACCATAAGGTGCCCGAGGCAGCATTAGACCCTTGGAGACAGGTCGGCCGGAGAACGATGTATTGAATCGCGACGGGATTTGTGTGTTCCATCGTCATTAACAGACTCTGAACGTTACAATTAACTGTCAGTTTTGCGTCGGATTCGAAAATCTAGACTGACAGGAGATCGACCATAAGGTGCCCGAGGCAGCAATAGACCTTTGGAGACAGGTCGGCCGGAGGACGATGTATTGAATCGCGACGCAATTTGTGTGTTCCATCGTCATTAACAGACTCTGAACGTTACAATTAACTGTCAGTTTTGCGTCGGATTCGAAAATCTAGACTCACAGAAGAACGACCATAAGGTGCCCGAGGCAGCACTAGACCATAGGAGACAAGTCGGCTGGAGGACGATGTATTGAATCGCGACGCGATTTGTGTGTTCCATCGTCGTTAACAGGCGCTGAACGTTACAAATAACTGTCAGTTTTGCGTCGGATTCGAAAATCTAGACTCACAGGAGAACGACCATAAGGTGTCCGAGGCAGCACTCGACCCTTGGAGACAGGTCGGTCGGAGGACGATGTATTGAATCGCGACGCAATTTGTGTGTTCCATTGTCATTAAGAGGCTCTGAACCTTACGATTAACTGTCAGTTTTGCGTCGGATTCGAAAATCTAGACTCACAGGAGAACGACCATACGGTGCCCGAGGCAGCACTAGACCTTTGGAGACAAGTCGGCTGGAGGACGATGTATTGAATCGCGACGCGATTTGTGTGTTCCATCGTCATTAACAGGTTCTGAACGTTACAATTAACTGTCAGTTTTGCGTCGGATTCGAAAATCTAGACTCACAGGAGATCGACCATAAGGTGCCCGAGGCAGCAATAGACCCTTGGAGACAGGTCGGCCGGAGAACGATGTATTGAATCGCGACTCAATTTGTGTGTTCCATTGTCATTAAGAGGCTCTGAACCTTACAATTAACTGTCAGTTTTGCTTCGGATTCCAAAATCTAGACTCACAGAAGAACGACCATAACGTGCCCGAGGCAGCACTAGACCATTGGAGACAAGTCGGCTGGAGGACGATGTATTGAATCGCGACGCAATTTGTGTGTTCCATCGTCATTAACAGGCTCTGAACGTTACAATTAACGGTCAGTTTTGCGTCGGATTCGAAAATCTAGACTCACAGGAGATCGACCATAAGGTGCCCGAGGCAGCAACAGACCTTTGGAGACAGGTCGGCCGGAGGACGATGTATTGAATCGCGACGCGTTTTGTGTGTTCCATCGTCATTAACAGTGTCTGAACGTTACAATTAACTGCGTCGGATTCGAAAATCTAGACTCACAGGAGATCGACCATGAGGTGCCCGAGGCAGCAATAGACCCTTGGAGACAGGTCGGCCGGAGGACGATGTGTTGAATCGCGACGCAATTTGTGTGTTCCATTGTCATTAAGAGGCTCTGTACCTTACAATTAACTGTCAGTATTGCGTCGGATTCGAAAATCTACACTCACAGAAGAACGACCATAAGGGGCCCGAGGCAGCACTAGACCCTTGGAGACAAGTCGGTTGGAGGACGATGTATTGAATCGCGACGCGATTTGTGTGTTCCATCGTCATTAACAGGCTCTGAACGTTACAATTAACTGTCAGGTTTGCGTCGGATTCGAAAATCTAGACTCACAGGAGAACGACCATAAGGTGCCCGAGGCAGCAAAAGACCCTTGGAGACAGGTCGGCCGGAGGACGATGTATTGAATCACGACGCAATTTGTCTGTTCCATCGTCATTAACAGGCTCTGAACGTTACAATTAACTGTCAGTTTTGCGTCAGATTCGAAAATCTAGACTCACAGGAGATCGACCATAAGGTGCCCGAGGCAGCAATAGACCCTTGGAGACAGGTCGGCCGGAGGACGATGTATTGAATCGCGACGCGATTTGTGTGTTCCATTGTCATTAAGAGGCTCTGAACCTTACTATTAACTGTCAGTTTTGCGTCGGATTCGATAATCTAGACTCACAGGAGAACGACCATACGGTGTCCGAGGCAGCACTAGACCCTTGGAGACAAGTCGGCTGGAGGACGATGTATTGAATCGCGACGCAATTTGTGTGTTCCATCGTCATTAACAGGCTCAGAACGTTACAATTAACTGTCAGTTTTGCGTCGGATTGGAAAATCTAGACTCACAGGAGATCGACCATAAGGTGCCCGAGGCATCAATAGACCCTTGTAGACAGGTCGGCCGGAGGACGGCGTATTGAATCGCGACGCGATTTGTGTGTTCCATTGTCATTAAGAGGCTCTGAACCTTACAATTAATTGTAAGTTTTGCGTCGGATTCGAAAATCTAGAGTCACAGAAGAACGACCATAAGGTGCCCGAGGCTGCACTAGACCCTTGGAGACAAGTCGGCCGGAGGACGATGTATTGAATCGCGACGCAATTTGTGTGTTCCATCGTCATTAACAGGCTCTGAACCTTACAATTCCCTGTTAGTTTTGCGTCGGATTCAAAAGTCTAGACTCACAGGAGAACGACCATAAGGTGCCCGAGGCAGCAATAGACCCTTGGAGACAGGTCGGCCGGAGGACGATGTATTGAATCGCGACGCTATTTGTGTGTTCCATCGTCATTAACAGGCTCTGAACGTTACAATTAACTGTCAGTTTTGCGTCGGATTCGAAAATCTAGACTCACAGGAGATCGACCATAAGGTGCCCGAGGCAGCAATAGACCCTTGGAGACAGGTCGGCCGGAGGACGATGTATTGAATCGCGACGCGATTTGTGTGTTCCATCGTCATTAACAGGCTCTGAACGTTACAATTAACTGTCAGTTTTGCGTCGGATTCGAAAATCTAGACTCACAGGAGAACGACCATAAGGTGACCGAGGCAGCAATAGACCCTTGGAGACAGGTCGGCCGGAGGACGATGTATTGAATCGCGACGCGATTTGTGTGTTCCATCGTCATTAACAGGCTCTGAACGTTACAATTAACTGTCAGTTTTGCTTCGGATTCGAAAATCTAGACTCACAGGAGATCGACCATGAGGTGCCCGAGGCAGCAATAGACCCTTGGAGACAGGTCGGCCGGAGGACGATGTATTGAATCGCGACGGGATTTGTGTGTTCCATCGTCATTAACAGACTCTGAACGTTACAATTAACTGTCAGTTTTGCGTCGGATTCGAAAATCTAGACTGACAGGAGATCGACCATAAGGTGCCCGAGGCAGCAATAGACCTTTGGAGACAGGTCGGCCGGAGGACGATGTATTGAATCGCGACGCAATTTGTGTGTTCCATCGTCATTAACAGGCTCTGAACCTTACAATTAACTGTCAGTTTTGCGTCGGATTCGAAAATCTAGACTCACAGAAGAACGACCATAAGGTGCCCGAGGCAGCACTAGACCATAGGAGACAAGTCGGCTGGAGGACGATGTATTGAATCGCGACGCGATTTGTGTGTTCCATCGTCGTTAACAGGCGCTGAACGTTACAATTAACTGTCAGTTTTGCGTCGGATTCGAAAATCTAGACTCACAGGAGAACGACCATAAGGTGTCCGAGGCAGCACTCGACCCTTGGAGTCAGGTCGGTCGGAGGACGATGTATTGAATCGCGACGCAATTTGTGTGTTCCATTGTCATTAAGAGGCTCTGAACCTTACGATTAACTGTCAGTTTAGCGTCGGATTCGAAAATCTAGACTCACAGGAGAACGACCATTAGGTGCCCGAGGCAGCACTAGACCTTTGGAGACAAGTCGGCTGGAGGACGATGTATTGAATCGCGACGCGATTTGTGTGTTCCATCGTCATTAACAGGCTCTGAACGTTACAATTAACTGTCAGTTTTGCGTCGGATTCGAAAATCTAGACTCACAGCAGATCGACCATAAGGTGCCCGAGGCAGCAATAGACCCTTGGAGACAGGTCGGCCGGAGAACGATGTATTGAATCGCGACTCAATTTGTGTGTTCCATTGTCATTAAGAGGCTCTGAACCTTACAATTAACTGTCAGTTTTGCTTCGGATTCCAAAATCTAGACTCACAGAAGAACGACCATAACGTGCCCGAGGCAGCACTAGACCATAGGAGACAAGTCGGCTGGAGGACGATGTATTGAATCGCGACGGGATTTGTGTGTTCCATCGTCATTAACAGACTCTGAACGTTACAATTAACTGTCAGTTTTGCGTCGGATTCGAAAATCTAGACTGACAGGAGATCGACCATAAGGTGCCCGAGGCAGCAATAGACCTTTGGAGACAGGTCGGCCGGAGGACGATGTATTGAATCGCGACGCAATTTGTGTGTTCCATCGTCATTAACAGGCTCTGAACCTTACAATTAACTGTCAGTTTTGCGTCGGATTCGAAAATCTAGACTCACAGAAGAACGACCATAAGGTGCCCGAGGCAGCACTAGACCATAGGAGACAAGTCGGCTGGAGGACGATGTATTGAATCGCGACGCGATTTGTGTGTTCCATCGTCGTTAACAGGCGCTGAACGTTACAATTAACTGTCAGTTTTGCGTCGGATTCGAAAATCTAGACTCACAGGAGATGGACCATAAGGTGCCCGAGGCAGCAATAGACCCTTGGAGACAGGTCGGCCGGAGGACGATGTATTGAATCGCGACGCAATTTGTGTGTTCCATCGTCATTAACAGGCTCTGAACCTTACAATTAACTGTCAGTTATGCGTCGGATTCCAAAATCTAGACTCACAGAAGAACGACCATAAGGTGTCCGAGGCAGCACTAGACCCATGGAGACAAGTCGGCTGGAGGACGATGTATTGAATCGCGACGCAGTTTGTGTGTTCCATCGTCATTAACAGGCTCTGAACGTTACAATTAACTGCGTCGGATTCGAAATTCTAGACTCACAGGAGATCGACCATAAGGTGCCCGAGGCAGCAATAGACCCTTGGAGACAGGTCGGCCGGAGGACGATGTATTGAATCGCGACGCGATTTGTGTGTTCCATCGTCATTAAGAGGATCTGAACCTTACAATTAACTGTAAGTTTTGCGTCGGTTTCGAAAATCTAGACTCACAGGAGAACGACCATAAGGTGTCCGAGGCAGCACTAGACCCTTGGAGAGAAGTCGGCTGGAGGACGATGTATTGAATCGCGACGCGATTTGTGTGTTCCATCGTCGTTAACAGGCGCTGAACGTTACAATTAACTGTCAGTTTTGCGTCGGATTCGAAAATCTAGACTCACAGGAGATGGACCATAAGGTGCCCGAGGCAGCAATAGACCCTTGGAGACAGGTCGGCCGGAGGACGATGTATTGAATCGCGACGCAATTTGTGTGTTCCATCGTCATTAACAGGCTCTGAACCTTACAATTAACTGTCAGTTATGCGTCGGATTCCAAAATCTAGACTCACAGAAGAACGACCATAAGGTGTCCGAGGCAGCACTAGACCCATGGAGACAAGTCGGCTGGAGGACGATGTATTGAATCGCGACGCAGTTTGTGTGTTCCATCGTCATTAACAGGCTCTGAACGTTACAATTAACTGCGTCGGATTCGAAATTCTAGACTCACAGGAGATCGACCATAAGGTGCCCGAGGCAGCAATAGACCCTTGGAGACAGGTCGGCCGGAGGACGATGTATTGAATCGCGACGCGATTTGTGTGTTCCATCGTCATTAACTGGCTCTGAACGTTACAATTAACTGTCAGTTTTGCGTCGGATTCGAAAATCTAGACTCACAGGAGATCGACCATAAGGTGCCCGAGGCAGCAATAGACCCTTGGAGACAGGTCGGCCGGAGGACGATGTATTGAATCGCGACGCGATTTGTGTGTTCCATCGTCATTAACAGGCTCTGAACGTTACAATTAACTGTCAGTTTTGCGTCGGATTCGAAAATCTAGACTCACAGGAGAACGACCATAAGGTGACCGAGGCAGCAATAGACCCTTGGAGACAGGTCGGAGGAGGACGATGTATTGAATCGCGACGCGATTTGTGTGTTCCATCGTCATTAAGAGGCTCTGAACCTTACAATTAACTGTCAGTTTTGCTTCGGATTCCAAAATCTAGACTCACAGAAGAACGACCATAACGTGCCCGAGGCAGCACTAGACCATTGGAGACAAGTCGGCTGGAGGACGATGTATTGAATCGCGACGCAATTTGTGTGTTCCATCGTCATTAACAGGCTCTGAACGTTACAATTAACGGTCAGTTTTGCGTCGGATTCGAAAATCTAGACTCACAGGAGATCGACCATAAGGTGCCCGAGGCAGCAATTGACCCTTGGAGACAGGTCGGCCGGAGGACGATGTATTGAATCGCGACGCGATTTGTGTGTTCTATCGTCATTAAGAGGATCTGAACCTTACAATTAACTGTAAGTTTTGCGTCGGTTTCGAAAATCTAGACTCACAGGAGATCGACCATAAGGTGCCCGAGGCAGCAATAGACCCTTGGAGACAGGTCGGCCGGAGAACGATGTATTGAATCGCGACTCAATTTGTGTGTTCCATTGTCATTAAGAGGCTATGAACCTTACAATTAACTGTCAGTTTTGCTTCGGATTCCAAAATCTAGACTCACAGAAGAACGACCATAAGGTGCCCGAGGCAGCACTAGACCATTGGAGACAAGTCGGCTGGAGGACGATGTATTGAATCGCGACGCAATTTGTGTGTTCCATCGTCATTAACAGGCTCTGAACGTTACAATTAACGGTCAGTTTTGCGTCGGATTCGAAAATCTAGACTCACAGGAGACCGACCATAAGGTGCCCGAGGCAGCAATTGACCCTTGGAGACAGGTCTGCCGGAGGACGATGTATTGAATCGCGACGCGATTTGTGTGTTCCATCGTCATTAAGAGGATCTGAACCTTACAATTAACTGTAAGTTTTGCGTCGGTTTCGAAAATCTAGACTCACAGGAGAACGACCATAAGGTGTCCGAGGCAGCACTAGACCCTTGGAGACAAGTCGGCTGGAGGACGATGTATTGAATCGCGACGCAATTTGTGTGTTCCATCGTCATTAACAGGCACTGAACGTTACAATTAACTGTCAGTTTAGCGTCGGATTCGAAAATCTAGACTCACAGGAGATCGACCATAAGGTGCACGAGGCAGCAATAGACCCTTGGAGACAGGTCGGCCGGAGGACGATGTATTGAATCGCGACGCGATTTGTGTGTTCCATCGTCATTAAGAGGATCTGAACCTTACAATTAACTGTAAGTTTTGCGTCGGTTTCGAAAATCTAGACTCACAGGAGAACGACCATAAGGTGTCCGAGGCAGCACTAGACCCTTGGAGACAAGTCGGCTGGAGGACGATGTATTGAATCGCGACGCAATTTGTGTGTTCCATCGTCATTAACAGGCTCTGAACCTTACAATTAACTGTCAGCTATGCGTCGGATTCCAAAATCTAGACTCACAGAAGAACGACCATAAGGTGTCCGAGGCAGCACTAGACCCATGGAGACAAGTCGGCTGGAGGACGATGTATTGAATCGCGACGCAGTTTGTGTGTTCCATCGTCATTAACAGGCTCTGAACGTTACAATTAACTGCGTCGGATTCGAAATTCTAGACTCACAGGAGATCGACCATAAGGTGCCCGAGGCAGCAATAGACCCTTGGAGACAGGTCGGCCGGAGGACGATGTATTGAATCGCGACGCGATTTGTGTGTTCCATCGTCATTAACAGGCTCTGAACGTTACAATTAACTGTCAGTTTTGCGTCGGATTCGAAAATCTTGACTCACAGGTACCATAAGGTGCCCGAGGCAGCAATAGACCCTTGGAGACAGGGCGGCCGGAGGACGATGTATTGAGTCGCGACGCAAATTGTGTGTTACATCGTCATTAACGGGCTCTGAACCTTACAATTAACTGTCAGTTTTGCGTCGGATTCGAAAATCTAGACTCACAGGAGATCGACCATAAGGTGCCCGAGGCAGCAACAGACCCTTGGAGACAGGTCGGCCGGAGGACGATGTATTGAATCGCGACGGGATTTGTGTGTTCCATCGTCATATACAGGCTCTGAACGTTACAATTAACTGTCATTTTTGCGTCGGATTCGAAAATCTAGACTCACAGGAGATCGACCATAAGGTGCCCGAGGCAGCAATAGACCCTTGGAGACAGGTCGGCCGGAGGACGATGTATTGAATCGCGACGCAATTTGTGTGTTCCATTGTCATTAAGAGGCTCTGAACCTTACAATTAACTGTCAGTTTTGCGTCGGATTCGAAAATCTAGACTCACAGGAGATCGACCATAAGGTGCCCGAGGCAGCAATAGACCCTTGGAGACAGGTCGGCCGGAGGACGATGTATTGAATCGCGACGCAATTTGTGTGTTCCATCGTCATTAACAGGCTCTGAACCTTACAATTAACTGTCAGTTATGCGTCGGATTCCAAAATCTAGACTCACAGAAGAACGACCATAAGGTGTCCGAGGCAGCACTAGACCCATGGAGACAAGTCGGCTGGAGGACGATGTATTGAATCGCGACGCAGTTTGTGTGTTCCATCGTCATTAACAGGCTCTGAACGTTACAATTAACTGCGTCGGATTCGAAATTCTAGACTCACAGGAGATCGACCATAAGGTGCCCGAGGCAGCAATAGACCCTTGGAGACAGGTCGGCCGGAGGACGATGTATTGAATCGCGACGCGATTTGTGTGTTCCATCGTCATTAAGAGGATCTGAACCTTACAATTAACTGTAAGTTTTGCGTCGGTTTCGAAAATCTAGACTCACAGGAGAACGACCATAAGGTGTCCGAGGCAGCACTAGACCCTTGGAGAGAAGTCGGCTGGAGGACGATGTATTGAATCGCGACGCGATTTGTGTGTTCCATCGTCGTTAACAGGCGCTGAACGTTACAATTAACTGTCAGTTTTGCGTCGGATTCGAAAATCTTGACTCACAGGTACCATAAGGTGCCCGAGGCAGCAATAGACCCTTGGAGACAGGGCGGCCGGAGGACGATGTATTGAGTCGCGACGCAAATTGTGTGTTACATCGTCATTAACGGGCTCTGAACCTTACAATTAACTGTCAGTTTTGCGTCGGATTCGAAAATCTAGACTCACAGGAGATCGACCATAAGGTGCCCGAGGCAGCAACAGACCCTTGGAGACAGGTCGGCCGGAGGACGATGTATTGAATCGCGACGGGATTTGTGTGTTCCATCGTCATATACAGGCTCTGAACGTTACAATTAACTGTCATTTTTGCGTCGGATTCGAAAATCTAGACTCACAGGAGATCGACCATAAGGTGCCCGAGGCAGCAATAGACCCTTGGAGACAGGTCGGCCGGAGGACGATGTATTGAATCGCGACGCAATTTGTGTGTTCCATTGTCATTAAGAGGCTCTGAACCTTACAATTAACTGTCAGTTTTGCGTCGGATTCGAAAATCTAGACTCACAGAAGAACGACCATAAGGTGCCCGAGGCAGGACTAGACCCTTGGAGACAAGTCGGCTGGAGGACGATGTATTGAATCGCGACGCGATTTGTGTGTTCCATCGTCATTAGCAGGCGCTGAACGTTACAATTAACTGTCAGTTTTGCGTCGGATTCGAAAATCTAGTCTCACAGGAGAACGACCATAAGGTGTCCGAGGCAGCACTAGACCCTTGGAGACAGGTCGGCCGGAGGACGATGTATTGAATCGCGACGCGATTTGTGTGTTCCATCGTCATTAACAGGCCCTGAACGTTACAATTAACTGTCAGTTTTGCGTCGGATTCGAAAATCTAGACTTACAGGAGATCGACCATAAGGTGCCCGAGGCAGCAATAGACCCTTGGAGACAGGTCGGCCGGAGGACGATGTGTTGAATCGCGACGCGATTTGTGTGTTCCATTGTCATTAAGATGCTCTGAACCTTACAATTAACTGTCAGTTTTGCGTCGGATTCGAAAATCTAGACTCACACGAGAACGACCATAAGGTGTCCGAAGCAGCACTAGACCCTTGGAGACAAGTCGGCTGGAGGACGATGTATTGAATCGCGACGCAATTTGTGTGTTCCATCGTCATTAACAGGCTCTGAACGTTACAATTAACTGTCAGTTTTGCGTCGGATTCGAAAATCTAGACACACAGGAGATCGACCATGAGGTGCCCGAGGCAGCAATAGACCCTTGGAGACAGGTCGGCCGGAGGACGATGTATTGAATCGCGACGGGATTTGTGTGTTCCATCGTCATTAACAGACTCTGAACGTTACAATTAACTGTCAGTTTTGCGTCGGATTCGAAAATCTAGACTGACAGGAGATCGACCATAAGGTGCCCGAGGCAGCAATAGACCTTTGGAGACTGGTCGGCCGGAGGACGATGTATTGAATCGCGACGCAATTTGTGTGTTCCATCGTCATTAACAGGCTATGAACCTTACAATTAACTGTCAGTTTTGCGTCGGATTCGAAAATCTAGACTCACAGAAGAACGACCATAAGGTGCCCGAGGCAGCACTAGACCATAGGAGACAAGTCGGCTGGAGGACGATGTATTGAATCGCGACGCGATTTGTGTGTTCCATCGTCGTTAACAGGCGCTGAACGTTACAATTAACTGTCAGTTTTGCGTCGGATTCGAAAATCTAGACTCACAGGAGAACGACCATAAGGTGTCCGAGGCAGCACTCGACCCTTGGAGTCAGGTCGGTCGGAGGACGATGTATTGAATCGCGACGCAATTTGTGTGTTCCATTGTCATTAAGAGGCTCTGAACCTTACGATTAACTGTCAGTTTAGCGTCGGATTCGAAAATCTAGACTCACAGGAGAACGACCATTAGGTGCCCGAGGCAGCACTAGACCTTTTGAGACAAGTCGGCTGGAGGACGATGTATTGAATCGCGACGCGATTTGTGTGTTCCATCGTCATTAACAGGCTCTGAACGTTACAATTAACTGTCAGTTTTGCGTCGGATTCGAAAATCTAGACTCACAGGAGATCGACCATAAGGTGCCCGAGGCAGCAATAGACCCTTGGAGACAGGTCGGCCGGAGAACGATGTATTGAATCGCGACTCAATTTGTGTGTTCCATTGTCATTAAGAGGCTCTGAACCTTACAATTAACTGTCAGTTTTGCTTCGGATTCCAAAATCTAGACTCACAGAAGAACGACCATAACGTGCCCGAGGCAGCACTAGACCATTGGAGACAAGTCGGCTGGAGGACGATGTATTGAATCGCGACGCAATTTGTGTGTTCCATCGACATTAACAGGCTCTGAACGTTACAATTAACGGTCAGTTTTGCGTCGGATTCGAAAATCTAGACTCACAGGAGATCGACCATAAGGTGCCCGAGGCAGCAATTGACCCTTGGAGACAGGTCGGCCGGAGGACGATGTATTGAATCGCGATGCGATTTGTGTGTTCCATCGTCATTAACAGGCTCTGAACGTTACAATTAACTGTCAGTTTTGCGTCGGATTCGAAAATCTAGACTCACAGGAGATCGACCATAAGGTGCCCGAGGCAGCAATAGACCCTTGGAGACAGGTCGGCCGGAGGACGATGTATTGAATCGCGACTCAATTTGTGTGTTCCATTGTCATTAAGAGGCTCTGAACCTTACAATTAACTGTCAGTTTTGCTTCGGATTCCAAAATCTAGACTCACAGAAGAACGACATTAAGGTGCCCGAGGCAGCACTAGATCCTTGGAGACAGGTCGGCCGGAGGACGATGTATTGAATCGCGACGCGATTTGTGTGTTCCATCGTCATTAAGAGGATCTGAACCTTACAATTAACTGTAAGTTTTGCGTCGGTTTCGAAAATCTAGACTCACAGGAGAACGACCATAAGGTGTCCGAGGCAGCACTAGACCCTTGGAGACAAGTCGGCTGGAGGACGATGTATTGAATCGCGACGCAATTTGTGTGTTCCATCGTCATTAACAGGCACTGAACGTTACAATTAACTGTCAGTTTAGCGTCGGATTCGAAAATCTAGACTCACAGGAGATCGACCATAAGGTGCACGAGGCAGCAATAGACCCTTGGAGACAGGTCGGCCGGAGGACGATGTATTGAATCGCGACGCGATTTGTGTGTTCCATCGTCATTAAGAGGATCTGAACCTTACAATTAACTGTAAGTTTTGCGTCGGTTTCGAAAATCTAGACTCACAGGAGAACGACCATAAGGTGTCCGAGGCAGCACTAGACCCTTGGAGACAAGTCGGCTGGAGGACGATGTATTGAATCGCGACGCAATTTGTGTGTTCCATCGTCATTAACAGGCTCTGAACCTTACAATTAACTGTCAGCTATGCGTCGGATTCCAAAATCTAGACTCACAGAAGAACGACCATAAGGTGTCCGAGGCAGCACTAGACCCATGGAGACAAGTCGGCTGGAGGACGATGTATTGAATCGCGACGCAGTTTGTGTGTTCCATCGTCATTAACAGGCTCTGAACGTTACAATTAACTGCGTCGGATTCGAAATTCTAGACTCACAGGAGATCGACCATAAGGTGCCCGAGGCAGCAATAGACCCTTGGAGACAGGTCGGCCGGAGGACGATGTATTGAATCGCGACGCGATTTGTGTGTTCCATCGTCATTAACAGGCTCTGAACGTTACAATTAACTGTCATTTTTGCGTCGGATTCGAAAATCTTGACTCACAGGTACCATAAGGTGCCCGAGGCAGCAATAGACCCTTGGAGACAGGGCGGCCGGAGGACGATGTATTGAGTCGCGACGCAAATTGTGTGTTACATCGTCATTAACGGGCTCTGAACCTTACAATTAACTGTCAGTTTTGCGTCGGATTCGAAAATCTAGACTCACAGGAGATCGACCATAAGGTGCCCGAGGCAGCAACAGACCCTTGGAGACAGGTCGGCCGGAGGACGATGTATTGAATCGCGACGGGATTTGTGTGTTCCATCGTCATATACAGGCTCTGAACGTTACAATTAACTGTCATTTTTGCGTCGGATTCGAAAATCTAGACTCACAGGAGATCGACCATAAGGTGCCCGAGGCAGCAATAGACCCTTGGAGACAGGTCGGCCGGAGGACGATGTATTGAATCGCGACGCAATTTGTGTGTTCCATTGTCATTAAGAGGCTCTGAACCTTACAATTAACTGTCAGTTTTGCGTCGGATTCGAAAATCTAGACTCACAGAAGAACGACCATAAGGTGCCCGAGGCAGGACTAGACCCTTGGAGACAAGTCGGCTGGTGGACGATGTATTGAATCGCGACGCGATTTGTGTGTTCCATCGTCATTAGCAGGCGCTGAACGTTACAATTAACTGTCAGTTTTGCGTCGGATTCGAAAATCTAGTCTCACAGGAGAACGACCATAAGGTGTCCGAGGCAGCACTAGACCCTTGGAGACAGGTCGGCCGGAGGACGATGTATTGAATCGCGACGCAATTTGTGTGTTCCATCGTCATTAACAGGCTCTGAACGTTACAATTAACTGTCAGTTTTGCGTCGGATTCGAAAATCTAGACTCACAGGAGATCGACCATAAGGTGCCCGAGGCAGCAATAGACCCTTGGAGACAGTTCGGCCGGTGGACGATGTATTGAATCGCGACGCAATTTGTGTGTTCCATCGTCATTAACAGGCTCTTAACCTTACAATTAACTGTCAGTTTTGCGTCGGATTCGAAAATCTAGACTCACAGGAGATCGACCATAAGGTGCCCGATGCAGCAATAGACCCTTGGAGACAGGTCGGCCGGAGGACGATGTATTGAATCGCAACGCGATTTGTGTGTTCCATCGTCATTAACAGGCTCTGAACGTTACAATTAACTGTCACTTTTGCGTCGGATTCGAAAATCTAGACTGACAGGAGATCGACCATAAGGTGCCCGAGGCAGCATTAGACCCTTGGAGACAGGTCGGCCGGAGAACGATGTATTGAATCGCGACGGGATTTGTGTGTTCCATCGTCATTAACAGACTCTGAACGTTACAATTAACTGTCAGTTTTGCGTCGGATTCGAAAATCTAGACTGACAGGAGATCGACCATAAGGTGCCCGAGGCAGCAATAGACCTTTGGAGACAGGTCGGCCGGAGGACGATGTATTGAATCGCGACGCAATTTGTGTGTTCCATCGTCATTAACAGACTCTGAACGTTACAATTAACTGTCAGTTTTGCGTCGGATTCGAAAATCTAGACTCACAGAAGAACGACCATAAGGTGCCCGAGGCAGCACTAGACCATAGGAGACAAGTCGGCTGGAGGACGATGTATTGAATCGCGACGCGATTTGTGTGTTCCATCGCCGTTAACAGGCGCTGAACGTTACAAATAACTGTCAGTTTTGCGTCGGATTCGAAAATCTAGACTCACAGGAGAACGACCATAAGGTGTCCGAGGCAGCACTCGACCCTTGGAGACAGGTCGGTCGGAGGACGATGTATTGAATCGCGACGCAATTTGTGTGTTCCATTGTCATTAAGAGGCTCTGAACCTTACGATTAACTGTCAGTTTTGCGTCGGATTCGAAAATCTAGACTCACAGGAGAACGACCATACGGTGCCCGAGGCAGCACTAGACCTTTGGAGACAAGTCGGCTGGAGGACGATGTATTGAATCGCGACGCGATTTGTGTGTTCCATCGTCATTAACAGGTTCTGAACGTTACAATTAACTGTCAGTTTTGCGTCGGATTCGAAAATCTAGACTCACAGGAGATCGACCATAAGGTGCCCGAGGCAGCAATAGACCCTTGGAGACAGGTCGGCCGGAGAACGATGTATTGAATCGCGACTCAATTTGTGTGTTCCATTGTCATTAAGAGGCTCTGAACCTTACAATTAACTGTCAGTTTTGCTTCGGATTCCAAAATCTAGACTCACAGAAGAACGACCATAACGTGCCCGAGGCAGCACTAGACCATTGGAGACAAGTCGGCTGGAGGACGATGTATTGAATCGCGACGCAATTTGTGTGTTCCATCGTCATTAACAGGCTCTGAACGTTACAATTAACGGTCAGTTTTGCGTCGGATTCGAAAATCTAGACTCACAGGAGATCGACCATAAGGTGCCCGAGGCAGCAACAGACCTTTGGAGACAGGTCGGCCGGAGGACGATGTATTGAATCGCGACGCGTTTTGTGTGTTCCATCGTCATTAACAGTGTCTGAACGTTACAATTAACTGCGTCGGATTCGAAAATCTAGACTCACAGGAGATCGACCATGAGGTGCCCGAGGCAGCAATAGACCCTTGGAGACAGGTCGGCCGGAGGACGATGTGTTGAATCGCGACGCAATTTGTGTGTTCCATTGTCATTAAGAGGCTCTGTACCTTACAATTAACTGTCAGTATTGCGTCGGATTCGAAAATCTACACTCACAGAAGAACGACCATAAGGGGCCCGAGGCAGCACTAGACCCTTGGAGACAAGTCGGTTGGAGGACGATGTATTGAATCGCGACGCGATTTGTGTGTTCCATCGTCATTAACAGGCTCTGAACGTTACAATTAACTGTCAGGTTTGCGTCGGATTCGAAAATCTAGACTCACAGGAGAACGACCATAAGGTGCCCGAGGCAGCAAAAGACCCTTGGAGACAGGTCGGCCGGAGGACGATGTATTGAATCACGACGCAATTTGTCTGTTCCATCGTCATTAACAGGCTCTGAACGTTACAATTAACTGTCAGTTTTGCGTCAGATTCGAAAATCTAGACTCACAGGAGATCGACCATAAGGTGCCCGAGGCAGCAATAGACCCTTGGAGACAGGTCGGCCGGAGGACGATGTATTGAATCGCGACGCGATTTGTGTGTTCCATTGTCATTAAGAGGCTCTGAACCTTACTATTAACTGTCAGTTTTGCGTCGGATTCGATAATCTAGACTCACAGGAGAACGACCATACGGTGTCCGAGGCAGCACTAGACCCTTGGAGACAAGTCGGCTGGAGGACGATGTATTGAATCGCGACGCAATTTGTGTGTTCCATCGTCATTAACAGGCTCAGAACGTTACAATTAACTGTCAGTTTTGCGTCGGATTGGAAAATCTAGACTCACAGGAGATCGACCATAAGGTGCCCGAGGCATCAATAGACCCTTGTAGACAGGTCGGCCGGAGGACGGCGTATTGAATCGCGACGCGATTTGTGTGTTCCATTGTCATTAAGAGGCTCTGAACCTTACAATTAATTGTAAGTTTTGCGTCGGATTCGAAAATCTAGAGTCACAGAAGAACGACCATAAGGTGCCCGAGGCTGCACTAGACCCTTGGAGACAAGTCGGCCGGAGGACGATGTATTGAATCGCGACGCAATTTGTGTGTTCCATCGTCATTAACAGGCTCTGAACCTTACAATTCCCTGTTAGTTTTGCGTCGGATTCAAAAGTCTAGACTCACAGGAGAACGACCATAAGGTGCCCGAGGCAGCAATAGACCCTTGGAGACAGGTCGGCCGGAGGACGATGTATTGAATCGCGACGCTATTTGTGTGTTCCATCGTCATTAACAGGCTCTGAACGTTACAATTAACTGTCAGTTTTGCGTCGGATTCGAAAATCTAGACTCACAGGAGATCGACCATAAGGTGCCCGAGGCAGCAATAGACCCTTGGAGACAGGTCGGCCGGAGGACGATGTATTGAATCGCGACGCGATTTGTGTGTTCCATCGTCATTAACAGGCTCTGAACGTTACAATTAACTGTCAGTTTTGCGTCGGATTCGAAAATCTAGACTCACAGGAGAACGACCATAAGGTGACCGAGGCAGCAATAGACCCTTGGAGACAGGTCGGCCGGAGGACGATGTATTGAATCGCGACGCGATTTGTGTGTTCCATCGTCATTAACAGGCTCTGAACGTTACAATTAACTGTCAGTTTTGCTTCGGATTCGAAAATCTAGACTCACAGGAGATCGACCATGAGGTGCCCGAGGCAGCAATAGACCCTTGGAGACAGGTCGGCCGGAGGACGATGTATTGAATCGCGACGGGATTTGTGTGTTCCATCGTCATTAACAGACTCTGAACGTTACAATTAACTGTCAGTTTTGCGTCGGATTCGAAAATCTAGACTGACAGGAGATCGACCATAAGGTGCCCGAGGCAGCAATAGACCTTTGGAGACAGGTCGGCCGGAGGACGATGTATTGAATCGCGACGCAATTTGTGTGTTCCATCGTCATTAACAGGCTCTGAACCTTACAATTAACTGTCAGTTTTGCGTCGGATTCGAAAATCTAGACTCACAGAAGAACGACCATAAGGTGCCCGAGGCAGCACTAGACCATAGGAGACAAGTCGGCTGGAGGACGATGTATTGAATCGCGACGCGATTTGTGTGTTCCATCGTCGTTAACAGGCGCTGAACGTTACAATTAACTGTCAGTTTTGCGTCGGATTCGAAAATCTAGACTCACAGGAGAACGACCATAAGGTGTCCGAGGCAGCACTCGACCCTTGGAGTCAGGTCGGTCGGAGGACGATGTATTGAATCGCGACGCAATTTGTGTGTTCCATTGTCATTAAGAGGCTCTGAACCTTACGATTAACTGTCAGTTTAGCGTCGGATTCGAAAATCTAGACTCACAGGAGAACGACCATTAGGTGCCCGAGGCAGCACTAGACCTTTGGAGACAAGTCGGCTGGAGGACGATGTATTGAATCGCGACGCGATTTGTGTGTTCCATCGTCATTAACAGGCTCTGAACGTTACAATTAACTGTCAGTTTTGCGTCGGATTCGAAAATCTAGACTCACAGCAGATCGACCATAAGGTGCCCGAGGCAGCAATAGACCCTTGGAGACAGGTCGGCCGGAGAACGATGTATTGAATCGCGACTCAATTTGTGTGTTCCATTGTCATTAAGAGGCTCTGAACCTTACAATTAACTGTCAGTTTTGCTTCGGATTCCAAAATCTAGACTCACAGAAGAACGACCATAACGTGCCCGAGGCAGCACTAGACCATAGGAGACAAGTCGGCTGGAGGACGATGTATTGAATCGCGACGGGATTTGTGTGTTCCATCGTCATTAACAGACTCTGAACGTTACAATTAACTGTCAGTTTTGCGTCGGATTCGAAAATCTAGACTGACAGGAGATCGACCATAAGGTGCCCGAGGCAGCAATAGACCTTTGGAGACAGGTCGGCCGGAGGACGATGTATTGAATCGCGACGCAATTTGTGTGTTCCATCGTCATTAACAGGCTCTGAACCTTACAATTAACTGTCAGTTTTGCGTCGGATTCGAAAATCTAGACTCACAGAAGAACGACCATAAGGTGCCCGAGGCAGCACTAGACCATAGGAGACAAGTCGGCTGGAGGACGATGTATTGAATCGCGACGCGATTTGTGTGTTCCATCGTCGTTAACAGGCGCTGAACGTTACAATTAACTGTCAGTTTTGCGTCGGATTCGAAAATCTAGACTCACAGGAGATGGACCATAAGGTGCCCGAGGCAGCAATAGACCCTTGGAGACAGGTCGGCCGGAGGACGATGTATTGAATCGCGACGCAATTTGTGTGTTCCATCGTCATTAACAGGCTCTGAACCTTACAATTAACTGTCAGTTATGCGTCGGATTCCAAAATCTAGACTCACAGAAGAACGACCATAAGGTGTCCGAGGCAGCACTAGACCCATGGAGACAAGTCGGCTGGAGGACGATGTATTGAATCGCGACGCAGTTTGTGTGTTCCATCGTCATTAACAGGCTCTGAACGTTACAATTAACTGCGTCGGATTCGAAATTCTAGACTCACAGGAGATCGACCATAAGGTGCCCGAGGCAGCAATAGACCCTTGGAGACAGGTCGGCCGGAGGACGATGTATTGAATCGCGACGCGATTTGTGTGTTCCATCGTCATTAAGAGGATCTGAACCTTACAATTAACTGTAAGTTTTGCGTCGGTTTCGAAAATCTAGACTCACAGGAGAACGACCATAAGGTGTCCGAGGCAGCACTAGACCCTTGGAGAGAAGTCGGCTGGAGGACGATGTATTGAATCGCGACGCGATTTGTGTGTTCCATCGTCGTTAACAGGCGCTGAACGTTACAATTAACTGTCAGTTTTGCGTCGGATTCGAAAATCTAGACTCACAGGAGATGGACCATAAGGTGCCCGAGGCAGCAATAGACCCTTGGAGACAGGTCGGCCGGAGGACGATGTATTGAATCGCGACGCAATTTGTGTGTTCCATCGTCATTAACAGGCTCTGAACCTTACAATTAACTGTCAGTTATGCGTCGGATTCCAAAATCTAGACTCACAGAAGAACGACCATAAGGTGTCCGAGGCAGCACTAGACCCATGGAGACAAGTCGGCTGGAGGACGATGTATTGAATCGCGACGCAGTTTGTGTGTTCCATCGTCATTAACAGGCTCTGAACGTTACAATTAACTGCGTCGGATTCGAAATTCTAGACTCACAGGAGATCGACCATAAGGTGCCCGAGGCAGCAATAGACCCTTGGAGACAGGTCGGCCGGAGGACGATGTATTGAATCGCGACGCGATTTGTGTGTTCCATCGTCATTAACTGGCTCTGAACGTTACAATTAACTGTCAGTTTTGCGTCGGATTCGAAAATCTAGACTCACAGGAGATCGACCATAAGGTGCCCGAGGCAGCAATAGACCCTTGGAGACAGGTCGGCCGGAGGACGATGTATTGAATCGCGACGCGATTTGTGTGTTCCATCGTCATTAACAGGCTCTGAACGTTACAATTAACTGTCAGTTTTGCGTCGGATTCGAAAATCTAGACTCACAGGAGAACGACCATAAGGTGACCGAGGCAGCAATAGACCCTTGGAGACAGGTCGGAGGAGGACGATGTATTGAATCGCGACGCGATTTGTGTGTTCCATCGTCATTAAGAGGCTCTGAACCTTACAATTAACTGTCAGTTTTGCTTCGGATTCCAAAATCTAGACTCACAGAAGAACGACCATAACGTGCCCGAGGCAGCACTAGACCATTGGAGACAAGTCGGCTGGAGGACGATGTATTGAATCGCGACGCAATTTGTGTGTTCCATCGTCATTAACAGGCTCTGAACGTTACAATTAACGGTCAGTTTTGCGTCGGATTCGAAAATCTAGACTCACAGGAGATCGACCATAAGGTGCCCGAGGCAGCAATTGACCCTTGGAGACAGGTCGGCCGGAGGACGATGTATTGAATCGCGACGCGATTTGTGTGTTCTATCGTCATTAAGAGGATCTGAACCTTACAATTAACTGTAAGTTTTGCGTCGGTTTCGAAAATCTAGACTCACAGGAGATCGACCATAAGGTGCCCGAGGCAGCAATAGACCCTTGGAGACAGGTCGGCCGGAGAACGATGTATTGAATCGCGACTCAATTTGTGTGTTCCATTGTCATTAAGAGGCTATGAACCTTACAATTAACTGTCAGTTTTGCTTCGGATTCCAAAATCTAGACTCACAGAAGAACGACCATAAGGTGCCCGAGGCAGCACTAGACCATTGGAGACAAGTCGGCTGGAGGACGATGTATTGAATCGCGACGCAATTTGTGTGTTCCATCGTCATTAACAGGCTCTGAACGTTACAATTAACGGTCAGTTTTGCGTCGGATTCGAAAATCTAGACTCACAGGAGATCGACCATAAGGTGCCCGAGGCAGCAATTGACCCTTGGAGACAGGTCTGCCGGAGGACGATGTATTGAATCGCGACGCGATTTGTGTGTTCCATCGTCATTAAGAGGATCTGAACCTTACAATTAACTGTAAGTTTTGCGTCGGTTTCGAAAATCTAGACTCACAGGAGAACGACCATAAGGTGTCCGAGGCAGCACTAGACCCTTGGAGACAAGTCGGCTGGAGGACGATGTATTGAATCGCGACGCAATTTGTGTGTTCCATCGTCATTAACAGGCACTGAACGTTACAATTAACTGTCAGTTTAGCGTCGGATTCGAAAATCTAGACTCACAGGAGATCGACCATAAGGTGCACGAGGCAGCAATAGACCCTTGGAGACAGGTCGGCCGGAGGACGATGTATTGAATCGCGACGCGATTTGTGTGTTCCATCGTCATTAAGAGGATCTGAACCTTACAATTAACTGTAAGTTTTGCGTCGGTTTCGAAAATCTAGACTCACAGGAGAACGACCATAAGGTGTCCGAGGCAGCACTAGACCCTTGGAGACAAGTCGGCTGGAGGACGATGTATTGAATCGCGACGCAATTTGTGTGTTCCATCGTCATTAACAGGCTCTGAACCTTACAATTAACTGTCAGCTATGCGTCGGATTCCAAAATCTAGACTCACAGAAGAACGACCATAAGGTGTCCGAGGCAGCACTAGACCCATGGAGACAAGTCGGCTGGAGGACGATGTATTGAATCGCGACGCAGTTTGTGTGTTCCATCGTCATTAACAGGCTCTGAACGTTACAATTAACTGCGTCGGATTCGAAATTCTAGACTCACAGGAGATCGACCATAAGGTGCCCGAGGCAGCAATAGACCCTTGGAGACAGGTCGGCCGGAGGACGATGTATTGAATCGCGACGCGATTTGTGTGTTCCATCGTCATTAACAGGCTCTGAACGTTACAATTAACTGTCAGTTTTGCGTCGGATTCGAAAATCTTGACTCACAGGTACCATAAGGTGCCCGAGGCAGCAATAGACCCTTGGAGACAGGGCGGCCGGAGGACGATGTATTGAGTCGCGACGCAAATTGTGTGTTACATCGTCATTAACGGGCTCTGAACCTTACAATTAACTGTCAGTTTTGCGTCGGATTCGAAAATCTAGACTCACAGGAGATCGACCATAAGGTGCCCGAGGCAGCAACAGACCCTTGGAGACAGGTCGGCCGGAGGACGATGTATTGAATCGCGACGGGATTTGTGTGTTCCATCGTCATATACAGGCTCTGAACGTTACAATTAACTGTCATTTTTGCGTCGGATTCGAAAATCTAGACTCACAGGAGATCGACCATAAGGTGCCCGAGGCAGCAATAGACCCTTGGAGACAGGTCGGCCGGAGGACGATGTATTGAATCGCGACGCAATTTGTGTGTTCCATTGTCATTAAGAGGCTCTGAACCTTACAATTAACTGTCAGTTTTGCGTCGGATTCGAAAATCTAGACTCACAGGAGATCGACCATAAGGTGCCCGAGGCAGCAATAGACCCTTGGAGACAGGTCGGCCGGAGGACGATGTATTGAATCGCGACGCAATTTGTGTGTTCCATCGTCATTAACAGGCTCTGAACCTTACAATTAACTGTCAGTTATGCGTCGGATTCCAAAATCTAGACTCACAGAAGAACGACCATAAGGTGTCCGAGGCAGCACTAGACCCATGGAGACAAGTCGGCTGGAGGACGATGTATTGAATCGCGACGCAGTTTGTGTGTTCCATCGTCATTAACAGGCTCTGAACGTTACAATTAACTGCGTCGGATTCGAAATTCTAGACTCACAGGAGATCGACCATAAGGTGCCCGAGGCAGCAATAGACCCTTGGAGACAGGTCGGCCGGAGGACGATGTATTGAATCGCGACGCGATTTGTGTGTTCCATCGTCATTAAGAGGATCTGAACCTTACAATTAACTGTAAGTTTTGCGTCGGTTTCGAAAATCTAGACTCACAGGAGAACGACCATAAGGTGTCCGAGGCAGCACTAGACCCTTGGAGAGAAGTCGGCTGGAGGACGATGTATTGAATCGCGACGCGATTTGTGTGTTCCATCGTCGTTAACAGGCGCTGAACGTTACAATTAACTGTCAGTTTTGCGTCGGATTCGAAAATCTTGACTCACAGGTACCATAAGGTGCCCGAGGCAGCAATAGACCCTTGGAGACAGGGCGGCCGGAGGACGATGTATTGAGTCGCGACGCAAATTGTGTGTTACATCGTCATTAACGGGCTCTGAACCTTACAATTAACTGTCAGTTTTGCGTCGGATTCGAAAATCTAGACTCACAGGAGATCGACCATAAGGTGCCCGAGGCAGCAACAGACCCTTGGAGACAGGTCGGCCGGAGGACGATGTATTGAATCGCGACGGGATTTGTGTGTTCCATCGTCATATACAGGCTCTGAACGTTACAATTAACTGTCATTTTTGCGTCGGATTCGAAAATCTAGACTCACAGGAGATCGACCATAAGGTGCCCGAGGCAGCAATAGACCCTTGGAGACAGGTCGGCCGGAGGACGATGTATTGAATCGCGACGCAATTTGTGTGTTCCATTGTCATTAAGAGGCTCTGAACCTTACAATTAACTGTCAGTTTTGCGTCGGATTCGAAAATCTAGACTCACAGAAGAACGACCATAAGGTGCCCGAGGCAGGACTAGACCCTTGGAGACAAGTCGGCTGGAGGACGATGTATTGAATCGCGACGCGATTTGTGTGTTCCATCGTCATTAGCAGGCGCTGAACGTTACAATTAACTGTCAGTTTTGCGTCGGATTCGAAAATCTAGTCTCACAGGAGAACGACCATAAGGTGTCCGAGGCAGCACTAGACCCTTGGAGACAGGTCGGCCGGAGGACGATGTATTGAATCGCGACGCGATTTGTGTGTTCCATCGTCATTAACAGGCCCTGAACGTTACAATTAACTGTCAGTTTTGCGTCGGATTCGAAAATCTAGACTTACAGGAGATCGACCATAAGGTGCCCGAGGCAGCAATAGACCCTTGGAGACAGGTCGGCCGGAGGACGATGTGTTGAATCGCGACGCGATTTGTGTGTTCCATTGTCATTAAGATGCTCTGAACCTTACAATTAACTGTCAGTTTTGCGTCGGATTCGAAAATCTAGACTCACACGAGAACGACCATAAGGTGTCCGAAGCAGCACTAGACCCTTGGAGACAAGTCGGCTGGAGGACGATGTATTGAATCGCGACGCAATTTGTGTGTTCCATCGTCATTAACAGGCTCTGAACGTTACAATTAACTGTCAGTTTTGCGTCGGATTCGAAAATCTAGACACACAGGAGATCGACCATGAGGTGCCCGAGGCAGCAATAGACCCTTGGAGACAGGTCGGCCGGAGGACGATGTATTGAATCGCGACGGGATTTGTGTGTTCCATCGTCATTAACAGACTCTGAACGTTACAATTAACTGTCAGTTTTGCGTCGGATTCGAAAATCTAGACTGACAGGAGATCGACCATAAGGTGCCCGAGGCAGCAATAGACCTTTGGAGACTGGTCGGCCGGAGGACGATGTATTGAATCGCGACGCAATTTGTGTGTTCCATCGTCATTAACAGGCTATGAACCTTACAATTAACTGTCAGTTTTGCGTCGGATTCGAAAATCTAGACTCACAGAAGAACGACCATAAGGTGCCCGAGGCAGCACTAGACCATAGGAGACAAGTCGGCTGGAGGACGATGTATTGAATCGCGACGCGATTTGTGTGTTCCATCGTCGTTAACAGGCGCTGAACGTTACAATTAACTGTCAGTTTTGCGTCGGATTCGAAAATCTAGACTCGCAGGAGAACGACCATAAGGTGTCCGAGGCAGCACTCGACCCTTGGAGTCAGGTCGGTCGGAGGACGATGTATTGAATCGCGACGCAATTTGTGTGTTCCATTGTCATTAAGAGGCTCTGAACCTTACGATTAACTGTCAGTTTAGCGTCGGATTCGAAAATCTAGACTCACAGGAGAACGACCATTAGGTGCCCGAGGCAGCACTAGACCTTTTGAGACAAGTCGGCTGGAGGACGATGTATTGAATCGCGACGCGATTTGTGTGTTCCATCGTCATTAACAGGCTCTGAACGTTACAATTAACTGTCAGTTTTGCGTCGGATTCGAAAATCTAGACTCACAGGAGATCGACCATAAGGTGCCCGAGGCAGCAATAGACCCTTGGAGACAGGTCGGCCGGAGAACGATGTATTGAATCGCGACTCAATTTGTGTGTTCCATTGTCATTAAGAGGCTCTGAACCTTACAATTAACTGTCAGTTTTGCTTCGGATTCCAAAATCTAGACTCACAGAAGAACGACCATAACGTGCCCGAGGCAGCACTAGACCATTGGAGACAAGTCGGCTGGAGGACGATGTATTGAATCGCGACGCAATTTGTGTGTTCCATCGACATTAACAGGCTCTGAACGTTACAATTAACGGTCAGTTTTGCGTCGGATTCGAAAATCTAGACTCACAGGAGATCGACCATAAGGTGCCCGAGGCAGCAATTGACCCTTGGAGACAGGTCGGCCGGAGGACGATGTATTGAATCGCGATGCGATTTGTGTGTTCCATCGTCATTAACAGGCTCTGAACGTTACAATTAACTGTCAGTTTTGCGTCGGATTCGAAAATCTAGACTCACAGGAGATCGACCATAAGGTGCCCGAGGCAGCAATAGACCCTTGGAGACAGGTCGGCCGGAGGACGATGTATTGAATCGCGACTCAATTTGTGTGTTCCATTGTCATTAAGAGGCTCTGAACCTTACAATTAACTGTCAGTTTTGCTTCGGATTCCAAAATCTAGACTCACAGAAGAACGACATTAAGGTGCCCGAGGCAGCACTAGATCCTTGGAGACAGGTCGGCCGGAGGACGATGTATTGAATCGCGACGCGATTTGTGTGTTCCATCGTCATTAAGAGGATCTGAACCTTACAATTAACTGTAAGTTTTGCGTCGGTTTCGAAAATCTAGACTCACAGGAGAACGACCATAAGGTGTCCGAGGCAGCACTAGACCCTTGGAGACAAGTCGGCTGGAGGACGATGTATTGAATCGCGACGCAATTTGTGTGTTCCATCGTCATTAACAGGCACTGAACGTTACAATTAACTGTCAGTTTAGCGTCGGATTCGAAAATCTAGACTCACAGGAGATCGACCATAAGGTGCACGAGGCAGCAATAGACCCTTGGAGACAGGTCGGCCGGAGGACGATGTATTGAATCGCGACGCGATTTGTGTGTTCCATCGTCATTAAGAGGATCTGAACCTTACAATTAACTGTAAGTTTTGCGTCGGTTTCGAAAATCTAGACTCACAGGAGAACGACCATAAGGTGTCCGAGGCAGCACTAGACCCTTGGAGACAAGTCGGCTGGAGGACGATGTATTGAATCGCGACGCAATTTGTGTGTTCCATCGTCATTAACAGGCTCTGAACCTTACAATTAACTGTCAGCTATGCGTCGGATTCCAAAATCTAGACTCACAGAAGAACGACCATAAGGTGTCCGAGGCAGCACTAGACCCATGGAGACAAGTCGGCTGGAGGACGATGTATTGAATCGCGACGCAGTTTGTGTGTTCCATCGTCATTAACAGGCTCTGAACGTTACAATTAACTGCGTCGGATTCGAAATTCTAGACTCACAGGAGATCGACCATAAGGTGCCCGAGGCAGCAATAGACCCTTGGAGACAGGTCGGCCGGAGGACGATGTATTGAATCGCGACGCGATTTGTGTGTTCCATCGTCATTAACAGGCTCTGAACGTTACAATTAACTGTCATTTTTGCGTCGGATTCGAAAATCTTGACTCACAGGTACCATAAGGTGCCCGAGGCAGCAATAGACCCTTGGAGACAGGGCGGCCGGAGGACGATGTATTGAGTCGCGACGCAAATTGTGTGTTACATCGTCATTAACGGGCTCTGAACCTTACAATTAACTGTCAGTTTTGCGTCGGATTCGAAAATCTAGACTCACAGGAGATCGACCATAAGGTGCCCGAGGCAGCAACAGACCCTTGGAGACAGGTCGGCCGGAGGACGATGTATTGAATCGCGACGGGATTTGTGTGTTCCATCGTCATATACAGGCTCTGAACGTTACAATTAACTGTCATTTTTGCGTCGGATTCGAAAATCTAGACTCACAGGAGATCGACCATAAGGTGCCCGAGGCAGCAATAGACCCTTGGAGACAGGTCGGCCGGAGGACGATGTATTGAATCGCGACGCAATTTGTGTGTTCCATTGTCATTAAGAGGCTCTGAACCTTACAATTAACTGTCAGTTTTGCGTCGGATTCGAAAATCTAGACTCACAGAAGAACGACCATAAGGTGCCCGAGGCAGGACTAGACCCTTGGAGACAAGTCGGCTGGTGGACGATGTATTGAATCGCGACGCGATTTGTGTGTTCCATCGTCATTAGCAGGCGCTGAACGTTACAATTAACTGTCAGTTTTGCGTCGGATTCGAAAATCTAGTCTCACAGGAGAACGACCATAAGGTGTCCGAGGCAGCACTAGACCCTTGGAGACAGGTCGGCCGGAGGACGATGTATTGAATCGCGACGCGATTTGTGTGTTCCATCGTCATTAACAGGCCCTGAACGTTACAATTAACTGTCAGTTTTGCGTCGGATTCGAAAATCTAGACTCAGAGGAGATCGACCATAAGGTGCCCGAGGCAGCAATAGACCCTTGGAGACAGGTCGGCCGGAGGACGATGTGTTGAATCGCGACGCGATTTGTGTGTTCCATTGTCATTAAGATGCTCTGAACCTTACAATTAACTGTCAGTTTTGCGTCGGATTCGAAAATCTAGACTCACACGAGAACGACCATAAGGTGTCCGAAGCAGCACTAGACCCTTGGAGACAAGTCGGCTGGAGGACGATGTATTGAATCGCGACGCAATTTGTGTGTTCCATCGTCATTAACAGGCTCTGAACGTTACAATTAACTGTCAGTTTTGCGTCGGATTCGAAAATCTAGACACACAGGAGATCGACCATGAGGTGCCCGAGGCAGCAATAGACCCTTGGAGACAGGTCGGCCGGAGGACGATGTATTGAATCGCGACGGGATTTGTGTGTTCCATCGTCATTATCAGACTCTGAACGTTACAATTAACTGTCAGTTTTGCGTCGGATTCGAAAATCTAGACTCACAGGAGATCGACCATAAGGTGCCCGAGGCAGCAATAGACCTTTGGAGACTGGTCGGCCGGAGGACGATGTATTGAATCGCGACGCAATTTCTGTGTTCCATCGTCATTAACAGGCTATGAACCTTACAATTAACTGTCAGTTTTGCGTCGGATTCGAAAATCTAGACTCACAGAAGAACGACCATAAGGTGTCCGAGGCAGCACTCGACCCTTGGAGTCAGGTCGGTCGGAGGACGATGTATTGAATCGCGACGCAATTTGTGTGTTCCATTGTCATTAAGAGGCTCTGAACCTTACGATTAACTGTCAGTTTAGCGTCGGATTCGAAAATCTAGACTCACAGGAGAACGACCATTAGGTGCCCGAGGCAGCACTAGACCATAGGAGACAAGTCGGCTGGAGGACGATGTATTGAATCGCGACGCGATTTGTGTGTTCCATCGTCATTAACAGGCTCTGAACGTTACAATTAACTGTCAGTTTTGCGTCGGATTCGAAAATCTAGACTCACAGGAGATCGACCATAAGGTGCCCGAGGCAGCACTAGACCATAGGAGACAAGTCGGCTGGAGGACGATGTATTGAATCGCGACGCGATTTGTGTGTTCCATCGTCGTTAACAGGCGCTGAACGTTACAATTAACTGTCAGTTTTGCGTCGGATTCGAAAATCTAGACTCACAGGAGAACGACCATAAGGTGTCCGAGGCAGCACTCGACCCTTGGAGTCAGGTCGGTCGGAGGACGATGTATTGAATCGCGACGCAATTTGTGTGTTCCATTGTCATTAAGAGGCTCTGAACCTTACGATTAACTGTCAGTTTAGCGTCGGATTCGAAAATCTAGACTCACAGGAGAACGACCATTAGGTGCCCGAGGCAGCACTAGACCATAGGAGACAAGTCGGCTGGAGGACGATGTATTGAATCGCGACGCGATTTGTGTGTTCCATCGTCATTAACAGGCTCTGAACGTTACAATTAACTGTCAGTTTTGCGTCGGATTCGAAAATCTAGACTCACAGGAGATCGACCATAAGGTGCCCGAGGCAGCAATAGACCCTTGGAGACAGGTCGGCCGGAGAACGATGTATTGAATCGCGACTCAATTTGTGTGTTCCATTGTCATTAAGAGGCTCTGAACCTTACAATTAACTGTCAGTTTTGCTTCGGATTCCAAAATCTAGACTCACAGAAGAACGACCATAACGTGCCCGAGGCAGCACTAGACCATTGGAGACAAGTCGGCTGGAGGACGATGTATTGAATCGCGACGCAATTTGTGTGTTCCATCGACATTAACAGGCTCTGAACGTTACAATTAACGGTCAGTTTTGCGTCGGATTCGAAAATCTAGACTCACAGGAGATCGACCATAAGGTGCCCGAGGCAGCAATTGACCCTTGGAGACAGGTCGGCCGGAGGACGATGTATTGAATCGCGATGCGATTTGTGAGTTCCATCGTCATTAACAGGCTCTGAACGTTACAATTAACTGTCAGTTTTGCGTCGGATTCGAAAATCTAGACTCACAGGAGATCGACCATAAGGTGCCCGAGGCAGCAATAGACCCTTGGAGACAGGTCGGCCGGAGGACGATGTATTGAATCGCGACTCAATTTGTGTGTTCCATTGTCATTAAGAGGCTCTGAACCTTACAATTAACTGTCAGTTTTGCTTCGGATTCCAAAATCTAGACTCACAGAAGAACGACATTAAGGTGCCCGAGGCAGCACTAGATCCTTGGAGACAGGTCGGCCGGAGGACGATGTATTGAATCGCGACGCGATTTGTGTGTTCCATCGTCATTAAGAGGATCTGAACCTTACAATTAACTGTAAGTTTTGCGTCGGTTTCGAAAATCTAGACTCACAGGAGAACGACCATAAGGTGTCCGAGGCAGCACTAGACCCTTGGAGACAAGTCGGCTGGAGGACGATGTATTGAATCGCGACGCAATTTGTGTGTTCCATCGTCATTAACAGGCACTGAACGTTACAATTAACTGTCAGTTTAGCGTCGGATTCGAAAATCTAGACTCACAGGAGATCGACCATAAGGTGCACGAGGCAGCAATAGACCCTTGGAGACAGGTCGGCCGGAGGACGATGTATTGAATCGCGACGCGATTTGTGTGTTCCATCGTCATTAAGAGGATCTGAACCTTACAATTAACTGTAAGTTTTGCGTCGGTTTCGAAAATCTAGACTCACAGGAGAACGACCATAAGGTGTCCGAGGCAGCACTAGACCCTTGGAGACAAGTCGGCTGGAGGACGATGTATTGAATCGCGACGCAATTTGTGTGTTCCATCGTCATTAACAGGCTCTGAACCTTACAATTAACTGTCAGCTATGCGTCGGATTCCAAAATCTAGACTCACAGAAGAACGACCATAAGGTGTCCGAGGCAGCACTAGACCCATGGAGACAAGTCGGCTGGAGGACGATGTATTGAATCGCGACGCAGTTTGTGTGTTCCATCGTCATTAACAGGCTCTGAACGTTACAATTAACTGCGTCGGATTCGAAATTCTAGACTCACAGGAGATCGACCATAAGGTGCCCGAGGCAGCAATAGACCCTTGGAGACAGGTCGGCCGGAGGACGATGTATTGAATCGCGACGCGATTTGTGTGTTCCATCGTCATTAACAGGCTCTGCACGTTACAATTAACTGTCAGTTTTGCGTCGGATTCGAAAATCTTGACTCACAGGTACCATAAGGTGCCCGAGGCAGCAATAGACCCTTGGAGACAGGGCGGCCGGAGGACGATGTATTGAGTCGCGACGCAAATTGTGTGTTACATCGTCATTAACGGGCTCTGAACCTCTCAATTAACTGTCAGTTTTGCGTCGGATTCGAAAATCTAGACTCACAGGAGATCGACCATAAGGTGCCCGAGGCAGCAACAGACCCTTGGAGACAGGTCGGCCGGAGGACGATGTATTGAATCGCGACGGGATTTGTGTGTTCCATCGTCATATACAGGCTCTGAACGTTACAATTAACTGTCAGTTTTGCGTCGGATTCGAAAATCTAGACTCACAGAAGAACGACCATAAGGTGCCCGAGGCAGGACTAGACCCTTGGAGACAAGTCGGCTGGAGGACGATGTATTGAATCGCGACGCGATTTGTGTGTTCCATCGTCATTAGCAGGCGCTGAACGTTACAATTAACTGTCAGTTTTGCGTCGGATTCGAAAATCTAGTCTCACAGGAGAACGACCATAAGGTGTCCGAGGCAGCACTAGACCCTTGGAGACAGGTCGGCCGGAGGACGATGTATTGAATCGCGACGCGATTTGTGTGTTCCATCGTCATTAACAGGCCCTGAACGTTACAATTAACTGTCAGTTTTGCGTCGGATTCGAAAATCTAGACTCACAGGAGATCGACCATAAGGTGCCCGAGGCAGCAATAGACCCTTGGAGACAGGTCGGCCGGAGGACGATGTGTTGAATCGCGACGGGATTTGTGTGTTCCATTGTCATTAAGATGCTCTGAACCTTACAATTAACTGTCAGTTTTGCGTCGGATTCGAAAATCTAGACTCACACGAGAACGACCATAAGGTGTCCGAAGCAGCACTAGACCCTTGGAGACAAGTCGGCTGGAGGACGATGTATTGAATCGCGACGCAATTTGTGTGTTCCATCGTCATTAACAGGCTCTGAACGTTACAATTAACTGTCAGTTTTGCGTCGGATTCGAAAATCTAGACACACAGGAGATCGACCATGAGGTGCCCGAGGCAGCAATAGACCCTTGGAGACAGGTCGGCCGGACGACGATGTATTGAATCGCGACGGGATTTGTGTGTTCCATCGTCATTAACAGACTCTGAACGTTACAATTAACTGTCAGTTTTGCGTCGGATTCGAAAATCTAGACTCACAGGAGAACGACCATAAGGTGTCCGAGGCAGCACTCGACCCTTGGAGTCAGGTCGGTCGGAGGACGATGTATTGAATCGCGACGCAATTTGTGTGTTCCATTGTCATTAAGAGGCTCTGAACCTTACGATTAACTGTCAGTTTAGCGTCGGATTCGAAAATCTAGACTCACAGGAGAACGACCATTAGGTGCCCGAGGCAGCACTAGACCTTTTGAGACAAGTCGGCTGGAGGACGATGTATTGAATCGCGACGCGATTTGTGTGTTCCATCGTCATTAACAGGCTCTGAACGTTACAATTAACTGTCAGTTTTGCGTCGGATTCGAAAATCTAGACTCACAGGAGATCGACCATAAGGTGCCCGAGGCAGCAATAGACCCTTGGAGACAGGTCGGCCGGAGAACGATGTATTGAATCGCGACTCAATTTGTGTGTTCCATTGTCATTAAGAGGCTCTGAACCTTACAATTAACTGTCAGTTTTGCTTCGGATTCCAAAATCTAGACTCACAGAAGAACGACCATAACGTGCCCGAGGCAGCACTAGACCATTGGAGACAAGTCGGCTGGAGGACGATGTATTGAATCGCGACGCAATTTGTGTGTTCCATCGACATTAACAGGCTCTGAACGTTACAATTAACGGTCAGTTTTGCGTCGGATTCGAAAATCTAGACTCACAGGAGATCGACCATAAGGTGCCCGAGGCAGCAATTGACCCTTGGAGACAGGTCGGCCGGAGGACGATGTATTGAATCGCGACGCGATTTGTGTGTTCCATCGTCATTAACAGGCTCTGAACGTTACAATTAACTGTCAGTTTTGCGTCGGATTCGAAAATCTAGACTCACAGGAGATCGACCATAAGGTGCCCGAGGCAGCAATAGACCCTTGGAGACAGGTCGGCCGGAGGACGATGTATTGAATCGCGACTCAATTTGTGTGTTCCATTGTCATTAAGAGGCTCTGAACCTTACAATTAACTGTCAGTTTTGCTTCGGATTCCAAAATCTAGACTCACAGAAGAACGACATTAAGGTGCCCGAGGCAGCACTAGATCCTTGGAGACAGGTCGGCCGGAGGACGATGTATTGAATCGCGACGCTATTTGTGTGTTCCATCGTCATTAACAGGCTCTGAACGTTACAATTAACTGTCAGTTTTGCGTCGGATTCGAAAATCTAGACTCACAGGAGATCGACCATAAGGTGCCCGAGGCAGCAATAGACCCTTGGAGACAGGTCGGCCGGAGGACGATGTATTGAATCGCGACGCGATTTGTGTGTTCCATCGTCATTAACAGGCTCTGAACGTTACAATTAACTGTCAGTTTTGCGTCGGATTCGAAAATCTAGACTCACAGGAGAACGACCATAAGGTGACCGAGGCAGCAATAGACCCTTGGAGACAGGTCGGCCGGAGGACGATGTATTGAATCGCGACGCGATTTGTGTGTTCCATCGTCATTAACAGGCTCTGAACGTTACAATTAACTGTCAGTTTTGCTTCGGATTCGAAAATCTAGACTCACAGGAGATCGACCATAAGGTGCCCGAGGCAGCTATAGACCCTTGGAGACAGGTCGGCCGGAGGACGATGCATTGAATCGCGACGCAATTTGTGTGTTCCATCGTCATTAACAGGCTCTGAACCTTACAATTAACTGTCAGTTTTGCGTCGGATTCGAAAATCTAGACTCACAGGAGATCGACCATAAGGTGCCCGAGGCAGCAATAGACCCTTGGAGACAGGTCGGCCGGAGGACGATGTATTGAATCGCGACGGGATTTGTGTGTTCCATCGTCATTAACAGACTCTGAACGTTACAATTAACTGTCAGTTTTGCGTCGGATTCGAAAATCTAGACTGACAGGAGATCGACCATAAGGTGCCCGAGGCAGCAATAGACCTTTGGAGACAGGTCGGCCGGAGGACGATGTATTGAATCGCGACGCAATTTGTGTGTTCCATCGTCATTAACAGGCTCTGAACCTTACAATTAACTGTCAGTTTTGCGTCCGATTCGAAAATCTAGACTCACAGAAGAACGACCATAAGGTGCCCGAGGCAGCTCTAGACCATAGGAGACAAGTCGGCTGGAGGACGATGTATTGAATCGCGACGCGATTTGTGTGTTCCATCGTCGTTAACAGGCGCTGAGCGTTACAATTAACTGTCAGTTTTGCGTCGGATTCGAAAATCTAGACTCACAGGAGAACGACCATAAGGTGTCCGAGGCAGCACTCGACCCTTGGAGACAGGTCGGTCGGAGGACGATGTATTGAATCGCGACGCAATTTGTGTGTTCCATTGTTATTAAGAGGCTCTGAACCTTACGATTAACTGTCAGTTTTGCGTCGGATTCGAAAATCTAGACTCACAGGAGAACGACCATTAGGTGCCCGAGGCAGCACTAGAACTTTGGAGACAAGTCGGCTGGAGGACGATGTATTGAATCGCGACGCGAGTTGTGTGTTCCATCGTCATTAACAGGCTCTGAACGTTACAATTAACTGTCAGTTTTGCGTCGGATTCGAAAATCTAGACTCACAGGAGATCGACCATAAGGTGCCCGAGGCAGCAATAGACCCTTGGAGACAGGTCGGCCGGAGAACGATGTATTGAATCGCGACTCAATTTGTGTGTTCCATTGTCATTAAGAGGCTCTGAACCTTACAATTAACTGTCTGTTTTGCTTCGGATTCCAAAATCTAGACTCACAGAAGAACGACCATAAGGTGCCCGAGGCAGCACTAGACCATTGGAGACAAGTCGGCTGGAGGACGATGTATTGAATCGCGACGCAATTTGTGTGTTCCATCGTCATTAACAGGCTCTGAACGTTACAATTAACGTTCAGTTTTGCGTCGGATTCGAAAATCTAGACTCACAGGAGATCGACCATAAGGTGCCCGAGGCAGCAATTGACCCTTGGAGACAGGTCTGCCGGAGGACGATGTATTGAATCGCGACGCGATTTGTGTGTTCCATCGTCATTAAGAGGATCTGAACCTTACAATTAACTGTAAGTTTTGCGTCGGTTTCGAAAATCTAGACTCACAGGAGAACGACCATAAGGTGTCCGAGGCAGCACTAGACCCTTGGAGACAAGTCGGCTGGAGGACGATGTATTAAATCGCGACGCAATTTGTGTGTTCCATCGTCATTAACAGGCACTGAACGTTACAATTAACTGTCAGTTTTGCGTCGGATTCGAAAATCTAGTCTCACAGGAGATCGACCATAAGGTGCACGAGGCAGCAATAGACCCTTGGAGACAGGTCGGCCGGAGGACGATGTATTGAATCGCGACGCAATTTGTGTGTTCCATCGTCATTAACAGGCTCTGAACCTTACAATTAACTGTCAGCTATGCGTCGGATTCCAAAATCTAGACTCACAGAAGAACGACCATAAGGTGTCCGAGGCAGCACTAGACCCATGGAGACAAGTCGGCTGGAGGACGATGTATTGAATCGCGACGCAGTTTGTGTGTTCCATCGTCATTAACATGCTCTGAACGTTACAATTAACTGCGTCGGATTCGAAACTCTAGACTCACAGGAGATCGACCATAAGGTGCCCGAGGCAGCAATAGACCCTTGGAGACAGGTCGGCCGGAGGACGATGTATTGAATCGCGACGCGATTTGTGCCTTCCATCGTCATTAACAGGCTCTGAACGTTACAATTAACTGTCTGTTTTGCGTCGGATTCGAAAATCTTGACTCACAGGAGATCGACCATAAGGTGCCCGAGGCAGCAATAGACCCTTGGAGACAGGGCGGCCGGAGGACGATGTATTGAGTCGCGACGCAATTTGTGTGTTACATCGTCATTAACGGGCTCTGAACCTTACAATTAACTGTCAGTTTTGCGTCGGATTCGAAAATCTAGACTCACAGGAGATCGACCATAAGGTGCCCGAGGCAGCAACAGGCCCTTGGAGACAGGTCGGCCGGAGGACGATGTATTGAATCGCGACGCAATTTGTGTGTTCCATTGTCATTAAGAGGCTCTGAACCTTGCAATTAACTGTCAGTTTTGCGTCGGATTCGAAAATCTAGACTCACAGAAGAACGACCATAAGGTGCCCGAGGCAGCACTAGACACTTGGAGACAAGTCGGCTGGAGGACGATGTATTGAATCGCGACGCGATTTGTGTGTTCCATCGTCATTAGCAGGCGCTGAACGTTACAATTAACTGTCAGTTTTGCGTCGGATTCGAAAATCTAGTCTCACAGGAGAACGACCATAAGGTGTCCGAGGCAGCACTAGACCCTTGGAGACAGGTCGGCCGGAGGACGATGTATTGAATCGCGACGCGATTTGTGTGTTCCATCGTCATTAACAGGCCCTGAACGTTACAATTAACTGTCAGTTTTGCGTCGGATTCGAAAATCTAGACTCACAGGAGATCGACCATAAGGTGCCCGAGGCAGCAATAGACCCTTGGAGACAGGTCGGCCGGAGGACGATGTGTTGAATCGCGACGCGATTTGTGTGTTCCATTGTCATTAAGATGCTCTGAACCTTACAATTAACTGTCAGTTTTGCGTCGGATTCGAAAATCTAGACTCACAGGAGAACGACCATAAGGTGTCCGAAGCAGCACTAGACCCTTGGAGACAAGTCGGCTGGAGGACGATGTAATGAATCGCGACGCAATTTGTGTGTTCCATCGTCATTAACAGGCTCTGAACGTTACAATTAACTGCGTCAGATTCGAAATTCTAGACTCACAGGAGATCGACCATAAGGTGCCCGAGGCAGCAATAGACCCTTGGAGACAAGTCGGCCGGAGGACGATGTATTGAATCGCGACGCGATTTGTGTGTTCCATCGTCATTAACAGGCTCTGAACGTTACAATTAACTGTCAGTTTTGCGTCGGATTCGAAAATCTAGACTCACAGGAGATCGACCATAAGGTGCCCGAGGCAGCAATAGACCCTTGGAGACAGGTCGGCCGGAGGACGATGTATTGAATCGGGACTCAATTTGTGTGTTCCATTGTCATTAAGAGGCTCTGAACCTTACAATTAACTGTCAGTTTTGCTTCGGATTCCAAAATCTAGACTCACAGAAGAACGACATTAAGGTGCCCGAGGCAGCACTAGACCCTTGGAGACAAGTCGGCTGGAGGACGATGTATTGAATCGCGACGCAATTTGTGTGTTCCATCGTCATTAACAGGCTCTGAACGTTACAATTAACTGTCAGTTTTGCGTCGGATTCGAAAGACTAGACTCACAGGAGAACGACCATAAGGTGCCCGAGGCAGCAATAGACCCTTGGAGACAGGTCGGCCGGAGGACGATGTATAGAATCGCGACGCAATTTGTGTTTTCCATCGTCATGAACAGGCTCTGAACGTTACATTTAACTGTCAGTTTTGCGTCGGATTCGAAAATCTAGACTCTCAGGAGATCGACCATAAGGTGCCCGAGGCAGCAATAGACCCTTGGAGACAGGTCGGCCGGAGGACGATGTATTGAATCGCGACGCGATGTTTGTGTTCCATCGTCATTAACAGGCTCTGAACCTTATAATTAACTGTCAGTTTTGCGTCGGATTCGAAAATCTAGACTCACAGGAGAACGACCATAAGGTGACCGAGGCAGCAATAGACCCTTGGAGACAGGTCGGCCGGAGGGCGATGTATTGAATCGCGACGGGATTTGTGTGTTCCATCGTCATTAACAGGCTCTGAACGTTACAATTAACTGTCAGTTTTGCGTCGGATTCGAAAATCTAGACTCACAGGAGATTGACCATAAGGTGCCCGAGGCAGCAATAGACCCTTGGAGACAGGTCGGCCGGAGGACGATGTATTGAATCGCGACGCAATTTGTGTCTTCCATCGTCATTAACAGGCTCTGAACCTTACAATTAACTGTCAGTTTTGCGTCGGATTCGAAAATCTAGACTCACAGGAGAACGACCATAAGGTGCCCCAGGCAGGACTAGACCCTTGGAGACAAGTCGGCTGGAGGACGATGTATTGAATCGCGACGCGATTTGTGTGTTCCATCGTCATTAACAGGCGCTGAACGTTACAATTAACTGTCAGTTTTGCGTCGGATTCGAAAATATAGACTCACAGGACATCGACCATGAGGTGCCCGAGGCAGCAATAGACCCTTGGAGACAGGGCGGCCGGAGGACGATGTATTGAGTCGCGATGCAATTTGTGTGTTACATCGTCATTAACAGGCTCTGAACCTTACAATTAACTGTCAGTTTTGCGTCGGATTCGAAAATCTAGACTCACAGGAGATCGACCATAAGGTGCCCGAGGCAGCAACAGACCCTTGGAGACAGGTCGGCCGGAGGACGATGTATTGAATCGCGACGGGATTTGTGTGTTCCATCGTCATATACAGGCTCTGAACGTTACAATTAACTGTCATTTTTGCGTCGGATTCGAAAATCTAGACTCACAGGAGATCGACGACCATAAGGTGCCCGAGGCAGCAATAGACCCTTGGAGACAGGTCGGCCGGAGGACGATGTATTGAATCGCGACGCAATTTGTGTGTTCCATTGTCATTAAGAGGCTCTGAACCTTACAATTAACTGTCAGTTTTGCGTCGGATTCGAAAATCTAGACTCACAGAAGAACGACCATAAGGTGCCCGAGGCAGGACTAGACCCTTGGAGACAAGTCGGCTGGAGGACGATGTATTGAATCGCGACGCGATTTGTGTGTTCCATCGTCATTAACAGGCGCTGAACGTTACATTTAACTGTCAGTTTTGCGTCGGATTCGAAAATCTAGTCTCACAGGAGAACGACCATAAGGTGTCCGAGGCAGCACTAGACCCTTGGAGACAGGTCGGCCGGAGGGCGATGTATTGAATCACGACGGGATTTGTGTGTTCCATCGTCATTAACAGGCTCTGAACCTTACAATTAACTGTCAGTTTTGCGTCGGATTCGAAAACCTAGACTCACAGGACATCGACCTTAAGGTGCCCGAGGCAGCAATAGACCCTTGGAGACAGGTCGGCCGGAGGACGATGTATTGAATCGCGACGCAATTTGTGTGTTCCATCGTCATTAACAGGCTCTGAACGTTACAATTAACTGTCAGTTTTGCGTCGGATTCGAAAATCTAGACTCACAGGAGATTGACCATAAGGTGCCCGAGGCAGCTATAGACCCTTGGAGACAGGTCGGCCGGAGGACGATGTATTGAATCGCGACGCAATTTCTGTCTTCCATCGTCATTAACAGGCTCTGAACCTTACAATTAACTGTCAGTTTTGCGTCGGATTCGAAAATCTAGACTCACAGGAGAACGACCATAAGGTGCCCGAGGCAGCACTAGACCCTTGGAGACAAGTCGGCTGGAGGATGATGTATTGAATCGCGACGTGATTTGTGTGTTCCATCGTCATTAACAGGCTCTGAACGTTACAATTAACTGTCAGTTTTGCGTCGGATTCGAAAATCTAGACTCACAGGAGAACGACCATAAGGTGCCCCAGGCAGGACTAGACCCTTGGAGACAAGTCGGCTGGAGGACGATGTATTGAATCGCGACGCGATTTGTGTGTTCCATCGTCATTAACAGGCGCTGAACGTTACAATTAACTGTCAGTTTTGCGTCGGATTCGAAAATATAGACTCACAGGACATCGACCATGAGGTGCCCGAGGCAGCAATAGACCCTTGGAGACAGGGCGGCCGGAGGACGATGTATTGAGTCGCGATGCAATTTGTGTGTTACATCGTCATTAACAGGCTCTGAACCTTACAATTAACTGTCAGTTTTGCGTCGGATTCGAAAATCTAGACTCACAGAAGAACGACCATAAGGTGCCCGAGGCAGGACTAGACCCTTGGAGACAAGTCGGCTGGAGGACGATGTATTGAATCGCGACGCGATTTGTGTGTTCCATCGTCATATACAGGCTCTGAACGTTACAATTAACTGTCATTTTTGCGTCGGATTCGAAAATCTAGACTCACAGGAGATCGACGACCATAAGGTGCCCGAGGCAGCAATAGACCCTTGGAGACAGGTCGGCCGGAGGACGATGTATTGAATCGCGACGCAATTTGTGTGTTCCATTGTCATTAAGAGGCTCTGAACCTTACAATTAACTGTCAGTTTTGCGTCGGATTCGAAAATCTAGACTCACAGAAGAACGACCATAAGGTGCCCGAGGCAGGACTAGACCCTTGGAGACAAGTCGGCTGGAGGACGATGTATTGAATCGCGACGCGATTTGTGTGTTCCATCGTCATTAACAGGCGCTGAACGTTACATTTAACTGTCAGTTTTGCGTCGGATTCGAAAATCTAGTCTCACAGGAGAACGACCATAAGGTGTCCGAGGCAGCACTAGACCCTTGGAGACAGGTCGGCCGGAGGGCGATGTATTGAATCACGACGGGATTTGTGTGTTCCATCGTCATTAACAGGCTCTGAACCTTACAATTAACTGTCAGTTTTGCGTCGGATTCGAAAACCTAGACTCACAGGACATCGACCTTAAGGTGCCCGAGGCAGCAATAGACCCTTGGAGACAGGTCGGCCGGAGGACGATGTATTGAATCGCGACGCGATTTGTGTGTTCCATCGTCATTAACAGGCGCTGAACGTTACAATTAACTGTCAGTTTTGCGTCGGATTCGAAAATCTAGTCTCACAGGAGAACGACCATAAGGTGTCCGAGGCAGCACTAGACCCTTGGAGACAGGTCGGCCGGAGGGCGATGTATTGAATCACGACGGGATTTGTGTGTTCCATCGTCATTAACAGGCTCTGAACGTTACAATTGTCAGTTTTGCGTCGGATTCGAAAACCTTGACTCACAGGACATCGACCTTAAGGTGCCCGAGGCAGCAATAGACCCTTAGAGACAGGTCGGCCGGAGGACGATGTATTGAATCGCGACGCAATTTGTGTGTTCCATCGTCATTAACAGGCTCTGAACGTTACAATTAACTGTCAGTTTTGCGTCGGATTCGAAAATCTAGACTCACAGGAGATTGACCATAAGGTGCCCGAGGCAGCTATAGACCCTTGGAGACAGGTCGGCCGGAGGACGATGTATTGAATCGCGACGCAATTTGTGTCTTCCATCGTCATTAACAGGCTCTGAACCTTACAATTAACTGTCAGTTTTGCGTCGGATTCGAAAATCTAGACTCACAGGAGAACGACCATAAGGTGCCCGAGGCAGCACTAGACCCTTGGAGACAAGTCGGCTGGAGGATGATGTATTGAATCGCGACGTGATTTGTGTGTTCCATCGTCATTAACAGGCTCTGAACGTTACAATTAACTGTCAGTTTTGCGTCGGATTCGAAAATATAGACTCACAGGAGATCGACCATAAGGTGCCCGAGGCAGCAATAGACCCTTGGAGACAGGGCGGCCGGAGGACGATGTATTGAGTGGCGACGCAATTTGTGTGTTACATCGTCATTAACAGGCTCTGAACCTTACAATTAACTGTCAGTTTTGCGTCGGATTCGAAAATCTAGACTCACAGGAGATCGACCATAAGGTGCCCGAGGCAGCAACAGACTCTTGGAGACAGGTCGGCCAGAGGACGATGTATTGAATCGCGACGGGATTTGTGTGTTCCATCGTCATATACAGGCTCTGAACGTTACAATTAACTGTCATTTTTGCGTCGGATTCGAAAATCTAGACTCACAGGAGATCGACCATAAGGTGCCCGAGGCAGCAATAGACCCTTGGAGACAGGTCGGCCGGAGGACGATGCATTGAATCGCGACGCAATTTGTGTGTTCCATCGTCATTAACAGGCTCTGAACCTTACAATTAACTGTCAGTTTTGCGTCGGATTCGAAAATCTAGACTCACAGAAGAACGACCATAAGGTGCCCGAGGCAGGACTAGACCCTTGGAGACAAGTCGGCTGGAGGACGATGTATTGAATCGCGACGCGATTTGTGTGTTCCATCGTCATTAACAGGCGCTGAACGTTACAATTAACTGTCAGTTTTGCGTCGGATTCGAAAATCTAGTCTCACAGGAGAACGACCATAAGGTGTCCGAGGCAGCACTAGACCCTTGGAGACAGGTCGGCCGGAGGACGATGTCTTGAATCGCGACGCGATTTGTGTGTTCCATCGTCATTAACAGGCCCTGAACGTTCAATTAACTGTCAGTTTTGCGTCGGATTCGAAAATCTAGACTCACAGGAGATCGACCATAAGGTGCCCGAGGCAGCAATAGACCCTTGGAGACAGGTCGGCCGGAGGACGATGTGTTGAATCGCGACGCGATTTGTGTGTGCCATTGTCATTAAGATGCTCTGAACCTTACAATTAACTGTCAGTTTTGCGTCGGATTCGAAAATCTAGACTCACAGGAGAACGACCATAAGGTGTCCGAAGCAGCACTAGGCCCTTGGAGACAAGTCGGCTGGAGGACGATGTATTGAATCGCGACGCAATTTGTGTGTTCCATCGTCATTAACAGGCTCTGAACGTTACAATTAACTGTCAGTTTTGCGTCGGATTCGAAAATCTAGACTCACAGGAGATCGACCATAAGGTGCCCGAGGCAGGACTAGACCCTTGGAGACAAGTCGGCTGGAGGACGATGTATTGAATCGCGACGCGATTTGTGTGTTCCATCGTCATTAACAGGCGCTGAACGTTACAATTAACTGTCAGTTTTGCGTCGGATTCGAAAATCTAGACTCACAGGAGATCGACCATAAGGTGCCCGAGGCAGCAATAGACCCTTGGAGACAAGTCGGCCGGAGAACGATGTATTGAATCGCGACTCAATTTGTGTGTTCCATTGTCATTAAGATGCTCTGAACCTTACAATTAACTGTCAGTTTTGCTTCGGATACCAAAATCTAGACTCACAGAAGAACGACCATAAGGTGCCCGAGGCAGCACTAGACCATTGGAGACAAGTCGGCTGGAGGACGATGTATTGAATCGCGACGCAATTTGTGTGTTCCATCGTCATTAACAGGCTCTGAACGATCAGTTTTGCGTCGGATTCGAAAATCTAGACTCACAGGAGATCGACCATAAGGTGCCCGAGGCAGCAATTGACCCTTGGAGACAGGTCGGCCGGAGGACGATGTATTGAATCGCGACGCGATTTGTGTGTTCCATCGTCATTAACAGGCTCTGAACCTTACAATTAACTGTCAGTTTTGCGTCGGATTCGAAAATCTAGACTCACAGGAGAACGACCATAAGGTGCCCGGGGCAGCAGTAGACCCTTGGAGACAGGTCGGCCGGTGGACGATGTATTGAATCGCGACGCGATTTGTGTGTTCCATCGTCATTAAGAGGATCTGAACCTTACAATTAACTGTAAGTTTTGCGTCGGATTCGAAAATCTAGACTCACAGGAGATCGACCATAAGGTGTCCGAGGCAGCACTAGACCCTTGGAGACAAGTTGGCTGGAGGACGATGTATTGAATCGCGACGCAATTTGTGTGTTCCATCGTCATTAACAGGCACTGAACGTTACAATTAACTGTCAGTTTTGCGTCGGATTCGAAAATCTAGACTCACAGGAGATCGACCATAAGGTGCCCGAGGCAGCAATAGACCCTTGGAGACAGGTCGGCCGGACGACGATGTATTGAATCGCGACGCAATTTGTGTGTTCCATCGTCATTAACAGGCTCTGAACCTTACAATTAACTGTCAGTTATGCGTCGGATTCCAAAATCTAGACTCACAGAAGAACGACCATAAGGTGTCCGAGGCAGCACTAGACCCATGGAGACAAGTCGGCTGGAGGACGATGTATTGAATCGCGACGCAGTTTGTGTGTTCCATCGTCATTAACAGGCTCTGAACGTTGCAATTAACAGCGTCGGATTCGAAATTCTAGACTCACAGGAGATCGACCATAAGGTGCCCGAGGCAGCAATAGCCCCTTGGAGACAGGTCGGCCGGAGGACGATGTATTGAATCGCGACGCGATTTGTGTGTTCCATCGTCATTAACAGGCTCTGAACGTTACAATTAACTGTCAGTTTTGCGTCGGATTCGAAAATTTAGACTCACAGGAGATCGACCATAAGGTGCCCGAGGCAGCAATAGACCCTTGGAGACAGGTCGGCCGGAGGACGATGTATTGAATCGGGACTCAATTTGTGTGTTCCATTGTCATTAAGAGGCTCTGAACCTTACAATTAACTGTCAGTTTTGCTTCGGATTCCAAAATCTAGACTCCCAGAAGAACGACATTAAGGTGCCCGAGGCAGCACTAGACCCTTGGAGACAAGTCGGCTGGAGGACGATGTATTGAATCGCGACGCAATTTGTGTGTTCCAACGTCATTAACAGGCTCTGAACGGTACAATTAACTGTCAGTTTTGCGTCGGATTCGAAAGACTAGACTCACAGGAGAACGACCATAAGGTGCCCGAGGCAGCAATAGACCCTTGGAGACAGGTCGGCCGGAGGACGATGTATTGAATCGCGACGCAATTTGTGTGTTCCATCGTCATGAACAGGCTCTGAACGTTACATTTAACTGTCAGTTTTGCGTCGGATTCGAAAATCTAGACTCACAGGAGATCGACCATAAGGTGCCCGAGGCAGCAATAGACCTTTGGAGACAGGTCGGCCGGAGGACGATGTATTGAATCGCGACGCGATTTTTGTGTTCCATCGTCATTAACAGGCTCTGAACCTTACAATTAACTGTCAGTTTTGCGTCGGATTCGAAAATCTAGACTCACAGGAGAACGACCATAAGGTGACCGAGGCAGCAATAGGCCCTTGGAGACAAGTCGGCCGGAGGGCGATGTATTGAATCGCGACGGGATTTGTGTGTTCCATCGTCATTATCAGGCTCTGAACGTTACAATTAACTGTCAGTTTTGCGTCGGATTCGAAAACCTAGACTCACAGGAGATCGACCTTACGGTGCCCGAGGCAGCAATTGACCCTTGGAGACAGGTCGGCCGGAGGACGATGTATTGAATCGCGACGCAATTTGTGTGTTCCATCGTCATTAACAGGCTCTGAACGATACAATTAACTGTCAGTTTTGCGTGGGATTCGAAAATCTAGACTCACAGGAGATTGACCATAAGGTGCCCGAGGCAGCAATAGACCCTTGGAGACAGGTCGGCCGGAGGACGATGTATTGAATCGCGACGCAATTTGTGTGTTCCATCGTCATTAACAGGCTCTGAACCTTACAATTAACTGTCAGTTTTGCGTCGGATTCGAAAATCTAGACTCACAGGAGAACGACCATAAGGTGCCCGAGGCAGCACTAGACCCTTGGAGACAAGTCGGCTGGAGGATGATGTATTGAATCGCGACGTGATTTGTGTGTTCCATCGTCATTAACAGGCTCTGAACGTTGCAATTAACTGTCAGTTTTGCGTCGGATTCGAAAATATAGACTCACAGGAGATCGACCATGAGGTGCCCGAGGCAGCAATAGACCCTTGGAGACAGGGCGGCCGGAGGACGATGTATTGAGTCGCGATGCAATTTGTGTGTTACATCGTCATTAACAGGCTCTGAACCTTACAATTAACTGTCAGTTTTGCGTCGGATTCGAAAATCTAGACTCACAGGAGATCGACCATAAGGTGCCCGAGGCAGCAACAGACCCTTGGAGACAGGTCGGCCGGAGGACGATGTATTGAACCGCGACGGGATTTGTGTGTTCCATCGTCATATACAGGCTCTGAACGTTACAATTAACTGTCATTTTTGCGTCGGATTCGAAAATCTAGACTCACAGGAGATCGACCATAAGGTGCCCGAGGCAGCAATAGACCCTTGGAGACAGGTCGGCCGGAGGACGATGTATTGAATCGCGACGCAATTTGTGTGTTTCATTGTCATTAACAGGCTCTGCACGTTACAATTAACTGTCAGTTTTGCGTCGGATTCGAAAATCTAGACTCACAGAAGAACGACCATAAGGTGCCCGAGGCAGGACTAGACCCTTGGAGACAAGTCGGCTGGAGGACGATGTATTGATTCGCGACGCGATTTGTGTGTTCCATCGTCATTAACAGGCTCTGAACGGTACAATTAACTGTCAGTAATGCGTCGGATTCGAAAATCTAGACTCACAGGAGATCGACCATAAGGTGCCCGAGGCGGGACTAGACCCTTGGAGACAAGTCGGCTGGAGGACGATGTATTGAATCGCGACGCGATTTGTGTGTTCCATCGTCATTAACAGGCGCTGAACGTTACTATTAACTGTCAGTTTTGCGTCGGATTCGAAAATCTAGACTCACAGGAGAACGACCATAAGGTGTCCGAGGCAGCACTAGACCCTTGGAGACAGGTCTTCCGGTGGACGATGTATTGAATCGCGACGCGATTTGTGTGTTCCATCGTCATTAACAGGCCCTGAACGTTACAATTAACTGTCAGTTTTGCGTCGGATTCGAAAATCTAGACTCACAGGAGATCGACCATAAGGTGCCCGGGGCAGCAATAGACCCTTGGAGACAGGCTGGCCGGTGGACGATGTATTGAATCGCGACGCGATTTGTGTGTTCCATCGTCATTAAGAGGATCTGAACCTTACAATTAACTGTAAGTTTTGCGTCGGATTCGAAAATCTAGACTCACAGGAGATCGACCATAAGGTGTCCGAGGCAGAACTAGACCCTTGGAGACAAGTCGGCTGGAGGACGATGTATTGAATCGCGACGCAATTTGTGTGTTCCATCGTCATTAACAGGCACTGAACGTTACAATTAACTGTCAGTTTTGCGTCGGATTCGAAAATCTAGACTCACAGGAGATCGACCATAAGGTGCCCGAGGCAGCAATAGACCCTTGGAGACAGGTCGGCCGGAGGACGATGTATTGAATCGCGACGCAATTTATGTGTTCCATCGTCATTAACAGGCTCTGAACCTTACAATTAACTGTCAGTTATGCGTCGGATTCCAAAATCTAGACTCACAGAAGAACGACCATAAGGTGTCCGAGGCAGCACTAGACCCATGGAGACAAGTCGGCTGGAGGACGATGTATTGAATCGCGACGCAGTTTGTGTGTTCCATCGTCATTAACAGGCTCTGAACGTTACAATTAACTGCGTCGGATTCGAAATTCTAGACTCACAGGAGATCGACCATAAGGTGCCCGAGGCAGCAATAGACCCTTGGAGACAGGTCGGCCGGAGGACGATGTATTGAATCGCGACGCGATTTTTGTGTTCCATCGTCATTAACAGGTTCTGAACCTTACAATTAACTGTCAGTTTTGCGTCGGATTCGAAAATCTAGACTCACAGGAGAACGACCATAAGGTGACCGAGGCAGCAATAGGCCCTTGGAGACAAGTCGGCCGGAGGGCGATGTATTGAATCGCGACGGGATTTGTGTGTTCCATCGTCATTAACAGGCTCTGAACGTTACAATTAACTGTCAGTTTTGCGTCGGATTCGAAAATCTAGACTCACAGGAGATCGACCATAAGGTGCCCGAGGCAGCACTAGACCCTTGGAGACAAGTCGGCTGGAGGACGATGTATTGAATCGCGACGCGATTTGTGTGTTCCATCGTCATTAACAGGCGCTGAACGTTACAATTAACTGTCAGTTTTGCGTCGGATTCGAAAATCTAGACTCACAGGAGAACGACCATAAGGTGTCCGAGGCAGCACTAGACCCTTGGAGACAGGTCGGCCGGAGGACGATGTATTGAATCGCGACGCGATTTGTGTGTTCCATCGTCATTAACAGGCCCTGAACGTTACAATTAACTGTCAGTTTTGCGTCGGATTCGAAAATCTAGACTCACAGGAGATCGACCATAAGGTGCCCGAGGCAGCAATAGACCCTTGGAGACAGGTCGGCCGGAGGACGATGTATTGAATCGCGACGCGATTTGTGTGTTCCATCGTCATTAACAGGCCCTGAACGTTACAATTAACTGTCAGTTTTGCGTCGGATTCGAAAATCTAGACTCACAGGAGATCGACCATAAGGTGCCCGAGGCAGCAATTGACCCTTGGAGACAGGTCGGCCGGAGGACGATGTATTGAATCGCGACGCAATTTGTGTGTTCCATCGTCATTAACAGGCTCTGAACCTTACAATTAACTGTCAGTTTTGCGTCGGATTCGAAAATCCAGACTCACAGAAGGACGACCCTAAGGTGCCCGAGGCAGCACTAGACCCTTGGTGACAAGTCGGCTGGAGGACGATGTATTGAATCGCGACGCGATTTGTGTGTTCCATCGTCATTAACAGGCTCTGAACCTTACAATTAACTGTCAGTTTTGCGTCGGATTCGAAAATCTAGACTTACAGGAGATCGACCATAAGGTGCCCGAGGCAGCAATAGACCCTTGGAGACAGGTCGGACGGAGGACGATGTATTGAATCCCGACGCGATATGTGTGTTCCATCGTCATTAACAGGCGCTGAACGTTACTATTAACTGTCAGTTTTGCGTAGGATTCGAAAATCTAGACTCACAGGAGATCGACCATAAGGTGCCCGAGGCAGCAACAGACCCTTGGAGACAGGTCGGCCGGAGGACGATGTATTGAATCGCGACGCAATTTGTGTGTTCCATCGTCATTAACAGGCTCTGAACCTTACAATTAACTGTCAGTTATGCGTCGGATTCCAAAATCTAGACTCACAGAAGAACGACCATAAGGTGTCCGAGGCAGCACTAGACCCATGGAGACAAGTCGGCTGGAGGACGATGTATTGAATCGCGACGCAGTTTGTGTGTTCCATCGTCATTAACAGGCTCTGAACGTTACAATTAACTGCGTCGGATTCGATATTCTAGACTCACAGGAGATCGACCATAAGGTGCCCGAGGCAGCAATAGACCCTTGGAGACAGGTCGGCAGGAGGACGATGTATTGAATCGCGACGCGATTTGTGTGTTCCATCGTCATTAACAGGCCCTGAACGTTACAATTAACTGTCAGTTTTGCGTCGGATTCGAAAATCTAGACTCACAGGAGATCGACCATAAGGTGCCCGAGGCAGCAATAGACCCTTGGAGACAGATCGGCCGGAGGACGATGTACTGAATCGCGACTCAATTTGTGTGTTCCATTGTCATTAAGAGGCTCTGAACCTTACAATTAACTGTCAGTTTTGCTTCGGATTCCAAAATCTAGACTCACAGAAGAACGACATTAAGGTGCCCGAGGCAGCACTACACCCTTGGAGACAAGTCGGCTGGAGGACGATGTATTGAATCGCGACGCAATTTGTGTGTTCCATCGTCATTAACAGGCTCTGAACGTTACAATTAACTGTCAGTTTTGCGTCGGATTCGAAAGACTAGACTCACAGGAGAACGACCATAAGGTGCCCGAGGCAGCAATAGACCCTTGGAGACAGGTCGGCCGGAGGACGATGTGTTGAATCGCGACGCGATTTGTGTGTTCCATTGTCATTAAGATGCTCTGAACCTTACAATTAACTGTCAGTTTTGCGTCGGATTCGAAAATCTAGACTCACTGGAGAACGACCATAAGGTGTCCGAAGCAGCACTAGACCCTTGGAGACAAGTCGGCTGGAGGACGATGTATTGAATCGCGACGCAATTTGTGTGATCCATCGTCATTAACAGGCACTGAACGTTACAATTAACTGTCAGTTTTGCGTCGGATTCGAAAATCAGGACTCACAGGAGATCGACCATAAGGTGCCCGAGGCAGCAATAGACCCTTGGAGACAGGTCGGCCGGAGGACGATGTATTGAATCGCGACGCAATTTGTGTGTTCCATCGTCATTAACAGGCTCTGAACGTTACAATTAACTGTCAGTTTTGCGTCGGATTCGAAAATCTAGACTCACAAAAGAACGACCATAGGGTGCCCGAGGCAGCAATAGACCCTTGGAGACAGGTCGGCCGGAGGACGATGTATTGAATCGCGACGCGATTTGTGTGTTCCATCGTCATTAACAGGCTCTGAACGTCACAATTAACTGTCAGTTTTGCGTCGGATTCGAAAATCTAGACTCACAGGAGATCGACCATAAGGTGCCCGAGGCAGGACTAGACCCTTGGAGACAAGTCGGCTGGAGGACGATGTATTGAATCGCGACGCGATTTGTGTGTTCCATCGTCATTAACAGGCGCTGAACGTTACAATTAACTGTCAGTTTTGCGTCGGATTCGAAAATCTAGACTCACAGGAGAACGACCATAAGGTGTCCGAGGCAGCACTAGACCCTTGGAGACATGTCGGCCGGTGGACGATGTATTGAATCGCGACGCGATTTGTGTGTTCCATCGTCATTAACAGGCCCTGAACGTTACAATTAACTGTCAGTTTTGCGTCGGATTCGAAAATCTAGACTCACAGGAGATCGACCATAAGGTGCCCGAGGCAGCAATAGACCCTTGGAGACAGGTCGGCCGGAGGACGATGTATTGAATCGCGACGCGATTTGTGTGTTCCATTGTCATTAAGATGCTCTGAACCTTACAATTAACTGTCAGTTTTGCGTCGGATTCGAAAATCTAGACTCACAGGAGAACGACCATAAGGTGTCCGAGGCAGCACTAGACCCTTGGAGACAAGTCGGCTGGAGGACGATGTATTGAATCGCGACGCAATTTGTGTGTTCCATCGTCATTAACAGGCACTGAACGTTACAATTAACTGTCAGTTTTGCGTCGGATTCGAAAATCTAGACTCACAGGAGATCGACCATAAGGTGCCCGAGGCAGCAATAGACCCTTGGAGACAGGTCGGCCGGAGGACGATGTATTGAATCGCGACGCAATTTGTGTGTTCCATCGTCATTAACAGGCTCTGAACCTTACAATTAACTGTCAGTTTTGCGTCGGATTCGAAAATCCAGACTCACAGAAGGACGACCCTAAGGTGCCCGAGGCAGCACTAGACCCTTGGTGACAAGTCGGCTGGAGGACGATGTATTGAATCGCGACGCGATTTGTGTGTTCCATCGTCATTAACAGGCTCTGAACCTTACAATTAACTGTCAGTTTTGCGTCGGATTCGAAAATCTAGACTTACAGGAGATCGACCATAAGGTGCCCGAGGCAGCAATAGACCCTTGGAGACAGGTCGGACGGAGGACGATGTATTGAATCGCGACGCGATATGTGTGTTCCATCGTCATTAACAGGCGCTGAACGTTACTATTAACTGTCAGTTTTGCGTAGGATTCGAAAATCTAGACTCACAGGAGATCGACCATAAGGTGCCCGAGGCAGCAACAGACCCTTGGAGACAGGTCGGCCGGAGGACGATGTATTGAATCGCGACGCAATTTGTGTGTTCCATCGTCATTAACAGGCTCTGAACCTTACAATTAACTGTCAGTTATGCGTCGGATTCCAAAATCTAGACTCACAGAAGAACGACCATAAGGTGTCCGAGGCAGCACTAGACCCATGGAGACAAGTCGGCTGGAGGACGATGTATTGAATCGCGACGCAGTTTGTGTGTTCCATCGTCATTAACAGGCTCTGAACGTTACAATTAACTGCGTCGGATTCGATATTCTAGACTCACAGGAGATCGACCATAAGGTGCCCGAGGCAGCAATAGACCCTTGGAGACAGGTCGGCAGGAGGACGATGTATTGAATCGCGACGCGATTTGTGTGTTCCATCGTCATTAACAGGCTCTGAACGTTACAATTAACTGCCAGTTTTGCGTCGGATTCGAAAATCTAGACTCACAGGAGATCGACCATAAGGTGCCCGAGGCAGCAATAGACCCTTGGAGACAGATCGGCCGGAGGACGATGTACTGAATCGCGACTCAATTTGTGTGTTCCATTGTCATTAAGAGGCTCTGAACCTTACAATTAACTGTCAGTTTTGCTTCGGATTCCAAAATCTAGACTCACAGAAGAACGACATTAAGGTGCCCGAGGCAGCACTAGACCCTTGGAGACAAGTCGGCTGGAGGACGATGTATTGAATCGCGACGCAATTTGTGTGTTCCATCGTCATTAACAGGCTCTGAACCTTACAATTAACTGTCAGTTTTGCGTCGGATTCGAAAGACTAGACTCACAGGAGAACGACCATAAGGTGACCGAGGCAGCAATAGACCCTTGGAGACAGGTCGGCCGGAGGACGATGTATTGAATCGCGACGCGATTTGTGTGTTCCATCGTCATTAACAGGCTCTGAACGTTACAATTAACTGTCAGTTTTGCGTTGGATTCGAAAATCTAGACTCACAGGAGATCGACCATAAGGTGCCCGAGGCAGGACTAGACCCTTGGAGACAAGTCGGCTGGAGGACGATGTATTGAATCGCGACGCGATTTGTGTGTTCCATCGTCATTAACAGGCGCTGAACGTTACAATTAACTGTCAGTTTTGCGTCGGATTCGAAAATCTAGACTCACAGGAGAACGACCATAAGGTGTCCGAGGCAGCACTAGACCCTTGGAGACAGGTCGGCCGGAGGACGATGTATTGAATCGCGACGCGATTTGTGTGTTCCATCGTCATTAACAGGCCCTGAACGTTACAATTAACTGTCAGTTTTGCGTCGGATTCGAAAATCTAGACTCACAGGAGATCGACCATAAGGTGCCCGAGGCAGCAATAGACCCTTGGAGACAGGTCGGCCGGAGGACGATGTATTGAATCGCGACGCGATTTGTGTTTTCCATTGTCATTAAGATGCTCTGAACCTTACAATTAACTGTCAGTTTTGCGTCGGATTCGAAAATCTAGACTCACAGGAGAACGACCATAAGGTGTCCGAGGCAGCACTAGACCCTTGGAGACAAGTCGGCTGGAGGACGATGTATTGAATCGCGACGCAATTTGTGTGTTCCATCGTCATTAACAGGCACTGAACGTTACAATTAACTGTCAGTTTTGCGTCGGATTCGAAAATCTAGACTCACAGGAGATCGACCATAAGGTGCCCGAGGCAGCAATAGACCCTTGGAGACAGGTCGGCCGGAGGACGATGTATTGAATCGCGACGCAATTTGTGTGTTCCATCGTCATTAACAGTCTCTGAACCTTACAATTAACTGTCAGTTTTGCGTCGGATTCGAAAATCCAGACTCATAGAAGGACGACCCTAAGGTGCCCGAGGCAGCACTAGACCCTTGGTGACTAGTCGGCTGGAGGACGATGTATTGAATCGCGACGCGATTTGTGTGTTCCATCGTCATTAACAGGCTCTGAACCTTACAATTAACTGTCAGTTTTGCGTCGGATTCGAAAATCTAGACTTACAGGAGATCGATCATAAGGTGCCCCTGGCAGAAATAGACCCTTGGAGACATGTCGGACGGAGGACGATGTATTGAATCGCGACGCGATATGTGTGTTCCATCGTCATTAACAGGCGCTGAACGTTACTATTAAATGTCAGTTTTGCGTAGGATTCGAAAATCTAGACTCACAGGAGATCGACCATAAGGTGCCCGAGGCAGCAACAGACCCTTGGAGACAGGTCGGCCGGAGGACGATGTATTGAATCGCGACGCAATTTGTGTGTTCCATCGTCATTAACAGGCTCTGAACCTTACAATTAACTGTCAGTTATGCGTCGGATTCCAAAATCTAGACTCACAGATGAACGACCATAAGGTGTCCGAGGCAGCACTAGACCCATGGAGACAAGTCGGCTGGAGGACGATGTATTGAATCGCGACGCAGTTTGTGTGTTCCATCGTCATTAACAGGCTCTGAACGTTACAATTAACTGCGTCGGATTCGATATTCTAGACTCACAGGAGATCGACCATAAGGTGCCCGAGGCAGCAATAGACCCTTGGAGACAGGTCGGCAGGAGGACGATGTATTGAATCGCGACGCGATTTGTGTGTTCCATCGTCATTAACAGGCTCTGAACGTTACAATTAACTGTCAGTTTTGCGTCGGATTCGAAAATTTAGACTCACAGGAGATCGACCATAAGGTGCCCGAGGCAGCAATAGACCCTTGGAGACAGATCGGCCGGAGGACGATGTACTGAATCGCGACTCAATTTGTGTGTTCCATTGTCATTAAGATGCTCTGAACCTTACAATTAACTGTCAGTTTTGCGTCGGATTCGAAAATCTAGACTCACAGGAGAACGACCATAAGGTGTCCGAGGCAGCACTAGACCCTTGGAGACAAGTCGGCTGGAGGACGATGTATTGAATCGCGACGCAATTTGTGTGTTCCATCGTCATTAACAGGCACTGAACGTTACAATTAACTGTCAGTTTTGCGTCGGATTCGAAAATCTAGACTCACAGGAGATCGACCATAAGGTGCCCGAGGCAGCAATAGACCCTTGGAGACAGGTCGGCCGGAGGACGATGTATTGAATCGCGACGCAATTTGTGTGTTCCATCGTCATTAACAGTCTCTGAACCTTACAATTAACTGTCAGTTTTGCGTCGGATTCGAAAATCCAGACTCATAGAAGGACGACCCTAAGGTGCCCGAGGCAGCACTAGACCCTTGGTGACTAGTCGGCTGGAGGACGATGTATTGAATCGCGACGCGATTTGTGTGTTCCATCGTCATTAACAGGCTCTGAACCTTACAATTAACTGTCAGTTTTGCGTCGGATTCGAAAATCTAGACTTACAGGAGATCGATCATAAGGTGCCCGAGGCAGCAATAGACCCTTGGAGACATGTCGGACGGAGGACGATGTATTGAATCGCGACGCGATATGTGTGTTCCATCGTCATTAACAGGCGCTGAACGTTACTATTAAATGTCAGTTTTGCGTAGGATTCGAAAATCTAGACTCACAGGAGATCGACCATAAGGTGCCCGAGGCAGGACTAGACCCTTGGAGACAAGTCGGCTGGAGGACGATGTATTGAATCGCGACGCGATTTGTGTGTTCCATCGTCATTAACAGGCTCTGAACCTTACAATTAACTGTCAGTTTTGCGTCGGATTCGAAAATCTAGACTTACAGGAGATCGACCATAAGGTGCCCGAGGCAGCAATAGACCCTTGGAGACAGGTCGGACGGAGGACGATGTATTGAATCGCGACGCGATATGTGTGTTCCATCGTCATTAACAGGCGCTGAACGATACTATTAACTGTCAGTTTTGCGTAGGATTCGAAAATCTAGACTCACAGGAGATCGACCATAAGGTGCCCGAGGCAGCAACAGACCCTTGGAGATAGGTCGGCCGGAGGACGATGTATTGAATCGCGACGCAATTTGTGTGTTCCATCGTCATTAACAGGCTCTGAACCTTACAATTAACTGTCAGTTATGCGTCGGATTCCAAAATCTAGACTCACAGAAGAACGACCATAAGGTGTCCGAGGCAGCACTAGACCCATGGAGACAAGTCGGCTGGAGGACGATGTATTGAATCGCGACGCAGTTTGTGTGTTCCATCGTCATTAACAGGCTCTGAACGTTACAATTAACTGCGTCGGATTCGATATTCTAGACTCACAGGAGATCGACCATAAGGTGCCCGAGGCAGCAATAGACCCTTGGAGACAGGTCGGCAGGAGGACGATGTATTGAATCGCGACGCGATTTGTGTGTTCCATCGTCATTAACAGGCTCTGAACGTTACAATTAACTGCCAGTTTTGCGTCGGATTCGAAAATCTAGACTCACAGGAGATCGACCATAAGGTGCCCGAGGCAGCAATAGACCCTTGGAGACAGATCGGCCGGAGGACGATGTACTGAATCGCGACTCAATTTGTGTGTTCCATTGTCATTAAGAGGCTCTGAACCTTACAATTAACTGTCAGTTTTGCTTCGGATTCCAAAATCTAGACTCACAGAAGAACGACATTAAGGTGCCCGAGGCAGCACTAGACCCTTGGAGACAAGTCGGCTGGAGGACGATGTATTGAATCGCGACGCAATTTGTGTGTTCCATCGTCATTAACAGGCTCTGAACCTTACAATTAACTGTCAGTTTTGCGTCGGATTCGAAAGACTAGACTCACAGGAGAACGCCCATAAGGTGACCGAGGCAGCAATAGACCCTTGGAGACAGGTCGGCCGGAGGACGATGTATTGAATCGCGACGCGATTTGTGTGTTCCATCGTCATTAACAGGCTCTGAACGTTACAATTAACTGTCAGTTTTGCGTTGGATTCGAAAATCTAGACTCACAGGAGATCGACCATAAGGTGCCCGAGGCAGGACTAAACCCTTGGAGACAAGTCGGCTGGAGGACGATGTATTGAATCGCGACGCGATTTGTGTGTTCCATCGTCATTAACAGGCGCTGAACGTTACAATTAACTGTCAGTTTTGCGTCGGATTCGAAAATCTAGACTCACAGGAGAACGACCATAAGGTGTCCGAGGCAGCACTAGACCCTTGGAGACAGGTCGGCCGGAGGACGATGTATTGAATCGCGACGCGATTTGTGTGTTCCATCGTCATTAACAGGCCCTGAACGTTACAATTAACTGTCAGTTTTGCGTCGGAATCGAAAATCTAGACTCACAGGAGATCGACCATAAGGTGCCCGAGGCAGCAATAGACCCTTGGAGACAGGTCGGCCGGAGGACGATGTATTGAATCGCGACGCGATTTGTGTTTTCCATTGTCATTAAGATGCTCTGAACCTTACAATTAACTGTCAGTTTTGCGTCGGATTCGAAAATCTAGACTCACAGGAGAACGACCATAAGGTGTCCGAGGCAGCACTAGACCCTTGGAGACAAGTCGGCTGGAGGACGATGTATTGAATCGCGACGCAATTTGTGTGTTCCATCGTCATTAACAGGCACTGAACGTTACAATTAACTGTCAGTTTTGCGTCGGATTCGAAAATCTAGACTCACAGGAGATCGACAATAAGGTGCCCGAGGCAGCAATAGACCCTTGGAGACAGGTCGGCCGGAGGACGATGTATTGAATCGCGACGCAATTTGTGTGTTCCATCGTCATTAACAGTCTCTGAACCTTACAATTAACTGTCAGTTTTGCGTCGGATTCGAAAATCCAGACTCACAGAAGGACGACCCTAAGGTGCCCGAGGCAGCACTAGACCCTTGGTGACAAGTCGGCTGGAGGACGATGTATTGAATCGCGACGCGATTTGTGTGTTCCATCGTCATTAACAGGCTCTGAACCTTACAATTAACTGTCAGTTTTGCGTCGGATTCGAAAATCTAGACTTACAGGAGATCGATCATAAGGTGCCCGAGGCAGCAATAGACCCTTGGAGACAGGTCGGACGGAGGACGATGTATTGAATCGCGACGCGATATGTGTGTTCCATCGTCATTAACAGGCGCTGAACGTTACTATTAAATGTCAGTTTTGCGTAGGATTCGAAAAACTAGACTCACAGGAGATCGACCATAAGGTGCCCGAGGCAGCAACAGACCCTTGGAGACAGGTCGGCCGGAGGACGATGTATTGAATCGCGACGCAATTTGTGTGTTCCATCGTCATTAACAGGCTCTGAACCTTACAATTAACTGTCAGTTATGCGTCGGATTCCAAAATCTAGACTCACAGAAGAACGACCATAAGGTGTCCGAGGCAGCACTAGACCCATGGAGACAAGTCGGCTGGAGGACGATGTATTGAATCGCGACGCAGTTTGTGTGTTCCATCGTCATTAACAGGCTCTGAACGTTACAATTAACTGCGTCGGATTCGATATTCTAGACTCACAGGAGATCGACCATAAGGTGCCCGAGGCAGCAATAGACCCTTGGAGACAGGTCGGCAGGAGGACGATGTATTGAATCGCGACGCGATTTGTGTGTTCCATCGTCATTAACAGGCTCTGAACGTTACAATTAACTGTCAGTTTTGCGTCGGATTCGAAAATCTAGACTCACAGGAGATCGACCATAAGGTGCCCGAGGCAGCAATAGACCCTTGGAGACAGATCGGCCGGAGGACGATGTACTGAATCGCGACTCAATTTGTGTGTTCCATTGTCATTAAGAGGCTCTGAACCTTACAATTAACTGTCAGTTTTGCTTCGGATTCCAAAATCTAGACTCACAGAAGAACGACATTAAGGTGCCCGAGGCAGCACTAGACCCTTGGAGACAAGTCGGCTGGAGGACGATGTATTGAATCGCGACGCAATTTGTGTGTTCCATCGTCATTAACAGGCTCTGAACGTTACAATTAACTGTCAGTTTTGCGTCGGATTCGAAAGACTAGACTCACAGGAGAACGACCATAAGGTGCCCGAGGCAGCAATAGACCCTTGGAGACAGGCCGGCCGGAGGACGATGTGTTGAATCGCGACGCGATTTGTGTGTTCCATTGTCATTAAGATGCTCTGAACCTTACAATTAACTGTCAGTTTTGCGTCGGATTCGAAAATCTAGACTCACTGGAGAACGACCATAAGGTGTCCGAAGCAGCACTAGACCCTTGGAGACAAGTCGGCTGGAGGACGATGTATTGAATCGCGACGCAATTTGTGTGTTCCATCGTCATTAACAGGCACTGAACGTTACAATTAACTGTCAGTTTTGCGTCGGATTCGAAAATCAGGACTCACAGGAGATCGACCATAAGGTGCCCGAGGCAGCAATAGACCCTTGGAGACAGGTCGGCCGGAGGACGATGTATTGAATCGCGACGCAATTTGTGTGTTCCATCGTCATTAACAGGCTCTGAACGTTACAATTAACTGTAAGTTTTGCGTCGGATTCGAAAATCTAGACTCACAAAAGAACGACCATAGGGTGCCCGAGGCAGCAATAGACCCTTGGAGACAGGTCGGCCGGAGGACGATGTATTGAATCGCGACGCGATTTGTGTGTTCCATCGTCATTAACAGGCTCTGAACGTTACAATTAACTTTCAGTTTTGCGTCGGATTCGAAAATCTAGACTCACAGGAGATCGACCATAAGGTGCCCGAGGCAGGACTAGACCCTTGGAGACAAGTCGGCTGGAGGACGATGTATTGAATCGCGACGCGATTTGTGTGTTCCATCGTCATTAACAGGCGCTGAACGTTACAATTAACTGTCAGTTTTGCGTCGGATTCGAAAATCTAGACTCACAGGAGAACGACCATAAGGTGTCCGAGGCAGCACTAGACCCTTGGAGACAGGTCGGCCGGTGGACGATGTATTGAATCGCGACGCGATTTGTGTGTTCCATCGTCATTAACAGGCCCTGAACGTTACAATTAACTGTCAGTTTTGCGTCGGATTCGAAAATCTAGACTCACAGGAGATCGACCATAAGGTGCCCGAGGCAGCAATAGACCCTTGGAGACAGGTCGGCCGGAGGACGATGTATTGAATCGCGACGCAATTTGTGTGTTCCATCGTCATTAACAGGCTCTGAACCTTACAATTAACTGTCAGTTTTGCGTCGGATTCGAAAATCCAGACTCACAGAAGGACGACCCTAAGGTGCCCGAGGCAGCAATAGACCCTTGGAGACAGGTCGGACGGAGGACGATGTATTGAATCGCGACGCGATTTGTGTGTTCCATCGTCATTAACAGGCGCTGAACGTTACTATTAACTGTCAGTTTTGCGTCGGATTCGAAAATCTAGACTCACAGGAGAACGACCATAAGGTGCCCGAGGCAGCAACAGACCCTTGGAGACAGGTCGGCCGGAGGACGATGTATTGAATCGCGACGCAATTTGTGTGTTCCATCGTCATTAACAGGCTCTGAACCTTACAATTAACTGTCAGTTATGCGTCGGATTCCAAAATCTAGACTCACAGAAGAACGACCATAAGGTGTCCGAGGCAGCACTAGACCCATGGAGACAAGTCGGCTGGAGGACGATGTATTGAATCGCGACGCAGTTTGTGTGTTCCATCGTCATTAACAGGCTCTGAACGTTACAATTAACTGCGTCGGATTCGATATTCTAGACTCACAGGAGATCGACCATAAGGTGCCCGAGGCAGCAATAGACCCTTGGAGACAGGTCGGCAGGAGGACGATGTATTGAATCGCGACGCGATTTGTGTGTTCCATCGTCATTAACAGGCTCTGAACGTTACAATTAACTGTCAGTTTTGCGTCGGATTCGAAAATCTAGACTCACAGGAGATCGACCATAAGGTGCCCGAGGCAGCAATAGACCCTTGGAGACAGATCGGCCGGAGGACGATGTACTGAATCGCGACTCAATTTGTGTGTTCCATTGTCATTAAGAGGCTCTGAACCTTACAATTAACTGTCAGTTTTGCTTCGGATTCCAAAATCTAGACTCACAGAAGAACGACATTAAGGTGCCCGAGGCAGCACTAGACCCTTGGAGACAAGTCGGCTGGAGGACGATGTATTGAATCGCGACGCAATTTGTGTGTTCCATCGTCATTAACAGGCTCTGAACGTTACAATTAACTGTCAGTTTTGCGTCGGATTCGAAAGACTAGACTCACAGGAGAACGACCATAAGGTGCCCGAGGCAGCAATAGACCCTTGGAGACAGGCCGGCCGGAGGACGATGTGTTGAATCGCGACGCGATTTGTGTGTTCCATTGTCATTAAGATGCTCTGAACCTTACAATTAACTGTCAGTTTTGCGTCGGATTCGAAAATCTAGACTCACTGGAGAACGACCATAAGGTGTCCGAAGCAGCACTAGACCCTTGGAGACAAGTCGGCTGGAGGACGATGTATTGAATCGCGACGCAATTTGTGTGTTCCATCGTCATTAACAGGCACTGAACGTTACAATTAACTGTCAGTTTTGCGTCGGATTCGAAAATCAGGACTCACAGGAGATCGACCATAAGGTGCCCGAGGCAGCAATAGACCCTTGGAGACAGGTCGGCCGGAGGACGATGTATTGAATCGCGACGCAATTTGTGTGTTCCATCGTCATTAACAGGCTCTGAACGTTACAATTAACTGTAAGTTTTGCGTCGGATTCGAAAATCTAGACTCACAAAAGAACGACCATAGGGTGCCCGAGGCAGCAATAGACCCTTGGAGACAGGTCGGCCGGAGGACGATGTATTGAATCGCGACGCGATTTGTGTGTTCCATCGTCATTAACAGGCTCTGAACGTTACAATTAACTTTCAGTTTTGCGTCGGATTCGAAAATCTAGACTCACAGGAGATCGACCATAAGGTGCCCGAGGCAGGACTAGACCCTTGGAGACAAGTCGGCTGGAGGACGATGTATTGAATCGCGACGCGATTTGTGTGTTCCATCGTCATTAACAGGCGCTGAACGTTACAATTAACTGTCAGTTTTGCGTCGGATTCGAAAATCTAGACTCACAGGAGAACGACCATAAGGTGTCCGAGGCAGCACTAGACCCTTGGAGACAGGTCGGCCGGTGGACGATGTATTGAATCGCGACGCGATTTGTGTGTTCCATCGTCATTAACAGGCCCTGAACGTTACAATTAACTGTCAGTTTTGCGTCGGATTCGAAAATCTAGACTCACAGGAGATCGACCATAAGGTGCCCGAGGCAGCAATAGACCCTTGGAGACAGGTCGGCCGGAGGACGATGTATTGAATCGCGACTCAATTTGTGTGTTCCATCGTCATTAACAGGCTCTGAACCTTACAATTAACTGTCAGTTTTGCGTCGGATTCGAAAATCCAGACTCACAGAAGGACGACCCTAAGGTGGCCGAGGCAGCACTAGACCCTTGGTGACAAGTCGGCTGGAGGACGATGTATTGAATTGCGACGCGATTTGTGTGTTCCATCGTCATTAACAGGCTCTGAACCTTACAATTAACTGTCAGTTTTGCGTCGGATTCGAAAATCTAGACTCACAGGAGATCGACCATAAGGTGCCCGAGGCAGCAATAGACCCTTGGAGACAGGTCGGACGGAGGACGATGTATTGAATCGCGACGCGATTTGTGTGTTCCATCGTCATTAACAGGCGCTGAACGTTACTATTAACTGTCAGTTTTGCGTCGGATTCGAAAATCTAGACTCACAGGAGAACGACCATAAGGTGTCCGAGGCAATACTAGACCCTTGGAGACAAGTCGGCTGGAGGACGATGTATTGAATCGCGACGCAATTTGTGTGTTCCATCGTCATTAACAGGCACTGAACGTTACAATTAACTGTCAGTTATGCGTCGGATTCCAAAATCTAGACTCACAGAAGAACGACCATAAGGTGTCCGAGGCAGCACTAGACCCATGGAGTCAAGTCGGCTGGAGGACGATGTATTGAATCGCGACGCAGTTTGTGTGTTCCATCGTCATTAACAGGCCCTGAACGTTACAATTAACTGCGTCGGATTCGAAATTCTAGACTCACAGGAGATCGACCATAAGGTGCCCGAGGCAGCAATAGACCCTTGGAGACAGGTCTGCCGGAGGACGATGTATTGAATCGCGACGCGATTTGTGTGTTCCATCGTCATTAACAGGCTCTGAACGTTACAATTAACTGTCAGTTTTGCGTCGGATTCGAAAATCTAGACTCACAGGAGATCGACCATAAGGTGCCCGAGGCAGCAATAGACCCTTGGAGACAGGTCGGCCGGAGGACGATGTACTGAATCGCGACTCAATTTGTGTGTTCCATTGTCATTAAGAGGCTCTGAACCTTACAATTAACTGTCAGTTTTGCTTCGGATTCCAAAATCTAGACTCACAGAAGAACGACATTAAGGTGCCCGAGGTAGCACTAGACCCTTGGAGACAAATCGGCTGGAGGACGATGTATTGAATCGCGACGCAATTTGTGTGTTCCATCGTCATTAACAGGCTCTGAACGTTACAATTAACTGTCAGTTTTGCGTCGGATTCGAAAGACTAGACTCACAGGAGAACGACCATAAGGTGCCCGAGGCAGCAATAGACCCTTGGAGACAGGTCGGCCGGAGGACGATGTGTTGAATCGCGACGCGATTTGTGTGTTCCATTGTCATTAAGATGCTCTGAACCTTACAATTAACTGTCAGTTTTGCGTCGGATTCGAAAATCTAGGCTCACTGGAGAACGACCATAAGGTGTCCGAAGCAGCACTAGACCCATGGAGACAAGTCGGCTGGAGGACGATGTATTGCATCGCGACGCAATTTGTGTGTTCCATCGTCATTAACAGGCACTGAACGTTACAATTAACTGTCAGTTTTGCGTCGGATTCGAAAGACTAGACTCACAGGAGAACGACCATAAGGTGCCCGAGGCAGCAATAGACCCTTGGAGACAGGTCGGCCGGAGGACGATGTATTGAATCGCGACGCAATTTGTGTGTTCCATCGTCATTAACAGGCTCTGAACGTTACAATTAACTGTAAGTTTTGCGTCGGATTCGAAAATCTAGACTCACAAAAGAACGACCATAGGGTGCCCGAGGCAGCAATAGACCCTTGGAGACAGGTCGGCCGGAGGACGATGTATTGAATCGCGACGCGATTTGTGTGTTCCATCGTTATTAACAGGCGCTGAACGTTACAATTAACTGTCAGTTTTGCGTCGGATTCGAAAATCTAGACTCACAGGAGAACGACCATAAGGTGTCCGAGGCAGCACTAGACCCTTGGAGACAGGTCGGCCGGTGGACGATGTATTGAATCGCGACGCGATTTGTGTGTTCCATCGTTATTAACAGGCCCTGAACGTTACAATTAACTGTCAGTTTTGCGTCGGATTCGAAAATCTAGACTCACAGGAGATCGACCATAAGGTGCCCGAGGCAGCAATCGACCCTTGGAGACAGGTCGGCCGGAGGACGATGTATTGAATCGCGACGCGATTTGTGTGTTCCATTGTCATTAAGATGCTCTGAACCTTACAATTAACTGTCAGTTTTGCGTCGGATTCGAAAATCTAGACTCACAGGAGAACGACCATAAGGTGTCCGAGGCAGCACTAGATCCTTGGAGACAAGTCGGCTGGAGGACGATGTATTGAATCGCGACGCGATTTGTGTGTTCCATCGTCATTAACAGGCTCTGAACGTAACAATTAACTGTCAGTTTTGCGTCGGATTCGAAAATCTAGACTCACAGGAGAGCGACCATACGGTGCCCGAGGCAGCAATAGACCCTTGGAGACAGGTCGGCCGGAGGACGATGTGTTGAATCGCGACGCGATTTGTGTGTTCCATTGTCATTAAGATGCTCTGAACCTTACAATTAACTGTCAGTTTTGCGTCGGATTCGAAAATCTAGACTCACTGGAGAACGACCATAAGGTGTCCGAAGCAGCACTAGACCCTTGGAGACAAGTCGGCTGGAGGACGATGTATTGAATCGCGACGCAATTTGTGTGTTCCATCGTCATTAACAGGCACTGAACGTTACAATTAACTGTCAGTTTTGCGTCGGATTCGAAAATCAGGACTCACAGGAGATCGACCATAAGGTGCCCGAGGCAGCAATAGACCCTTGGAGACAGGTCGGCCGGAGGACGATGTATTGAATCGCGACGAAATTTGTGTGTTCCATCGTCATTAACAGGCTCTGAACGTTACAATTAACTGTAAGTTTTGCGTCGGATTCGAAAATCTAGACTCACAAAAGAACGACCATAGGGTGCCCGAGGCAGCAATAGACCCTTGGAGACAGGTCGGCCGGAGGACGATGTATTGAATCGCGACGCGATTTGTGTGTTCCATCGTCATTAACAGGCTCTGAACGTTACAATTAACGGTCAGTTTTGCGTCGGATTCGAAAATCTAGACTCACAGGAGATCGACCATAAGGTGCCCGAGGCAGGACTAGACCCTTGGAGACAAGTCGGCTGGAGGACGATGTATTGAATCGCGACGCGATTTGTGTGTTCCATCGTCATTAACAGGCGCTGAACGTTACAATTAACTGTCAGTTTTGCGTCGGATTCGAAAATCTAGACTCACAGGAGAACGACCATAAGGTGTCCGAGGCAGCACTAGACCCTTGGAGACAGGTCGGCCGGTGGACGATGTATTGAATCGCAACGCGATTTGTGTGTTCCATCGTCATTAACAGGCCCTGAACGTTACAATTAACTGTCAGTTTTGCGTCGGATTCGAAAATCTAGACTCACAGGAGATCGACCATAAGGTGCCCGAGGCAGCAATAGACCCTTGGAGACAGGTCGGCCGGAGGACGATGTATTGAATCGCGACGCGATTTGTGTGTTCCATTGTCATTAAGATGCTCTGAACCTTACAATTAACTGTCAGTTTTGCGTCGGATTCGAAAATCTAGATTCACAGGAGAACGACCATAAGGTGTCCGAGGCAGCACTAGACCCTTGGAGACAAGTCGGCTGGAGGACGATGTATTGAATCGCGACGCAGTTTGTGTGTTCCATCGTCATTAACAGGCTCTGAACGTTACAATTAACTGCGTCGGATTCGAAATTCTAGACTCACAGGAGATCGACCATAAGGTGCCCGAGGCAGCAATAGACCCTTGGAGACAGGTCGGCCGGAGGACGATGTATTGAATCGCGACGCGATTTGTGTGTTCCATCGTCATTAACAGGCTCTGAACGTTACAATTAACTGTCAGTTTTGCGTCGGATTCGAAAATCTAGACTCACAGGAGATCGACCATAAGGTGCCCGAGGCAGCAATAGACCCTTGGAGACATGTCGGCCGAGGGACGATGTACTGAATCGCGACTCAATTTGTGTGTTCCATTGTCATTAAGAGGCTCTGAACCTTACAATTAACTGTCAGTTTTGCTTCGGATTCCAAAATCTAGACTCACAGAAGAACGACATTAAGGTGCCCGAGGCAGCACTAGACCCTTGGAGACAAGTCGGCTGGAGGACGATGTATTGAATCGCGACGCAATTTGTGTGTTCCATCGTCATTAACAGGCTCTGAACGTTACAATTAACTGTCAGTTTTGCGTCGGATTCGAAAGACTAGACTCACAGGAGAACGACCATAAGGTGCCCGAGGCAGCAATAGACCCTTGGAGACAGGTCGGCCGGAGGACGATGTATTGAATCGCGACGCGATTTGTGTGTTCCATTGTCATTAAGATGCTCTGAACATTACAATTAACTGTCAGTTTTGCGTCGGATTCGAAAATCTAGACTCACAGGAGAACGACCATAAGGTGTCCGAGGCAGCACTAGACCCTTGGAGACAAGTCGGCTGGAGGACGATGTATTGAATCGCGACGCAATTTGTGTGTTCCATCGTCATTAACAGGCACTGAACGTTACAATTAACTGTCAGTTTTGCGTCGGATTCGAAAATCTAGACTCACAGGAGATCGACCATAAGGTGCCCGAGGCAGCAATAGACCCTTGGAGACAGGTCGGCCGGAGGACGATGTATTGAATCGCGACGCAATTTGTGTGTTCCATCGTCATTAACAGGCTCTGAACCTTACAATTAACTGTCAGTTTTGCGTCGGATTCGAAAATCCAGACTCACAGAAGGACGACCCTAAGGTGCCCGAGGCAGCACTAGACCCTTGGTGACAAGTCGGCTGGAGGACGATGTATTGAATCGCGACGCGATTTGTGTGTTCCATCGTCATTAACAGGCTCTGAACCTTACAATTAACTGTCAGTTTTGCGTCGGATTCGAAAATCTAGACTTACAGGAGATCGACCATAAGGTGCCCGAGGCAGCAATAGACCCTTGGAGACAGGTCGGACGGAGGACGATGTATTGAATCGCGACGCGATATGTGTGTTCCATCGTCATTAACAGGCGCTGAACGTTACTATTAACTGTCAGTTTTGCGTAGGATTCGAAAATCTAGACTCACAGGAGATCGACCATAAGGTGCCCGAGGCAGCAACAGACCCTTAGAGACAGGTCGGCCGGAGGACGATGTATTGAATCGCGACGCAATTTGTGTGTTCCATCGTCATTAACAGGCTCTGAACCTTACAATTAACTGTCAGTTATGCGTCGGATTCCAAAATCTAGACTCACAGAAGAACGACCATAAGGTGTCCGAGGCAGCACTAGACCCATGGAGACAAGTCGGCTGGAGGACGATGTATTGAATCGCGACGCAGTTTGTGTGTTCCATCGTCATTAACAGGCTCTGATCGTTACAATTAACTGCGTCGGATTCGATATTCTAGACTCACAGGAGATCGACCATAAGGTGCCCGAGGCAGCAATAGACCCTTGGAGACAGGTCGGCAGGAGGACGATGTATTGAATCGCGACGCGATTTGTGTGTTCCATCGTCATTAACAGGCTCTGAACGTTACAATTAACTGTCAGTTTTGCGTCGGATTCGAAAATCTAGACTCACAGGAGATCGACCATAAGGTGCCCGAGGCAGCAATAGACCCTTGGAGACAGGTCGGCCGGAGGTCGATGTATTGAATCGCGACTCAATTTGTGTGTTCCATTGTCATTAAGAGGCTCTGAACCTTGCAATTAACTGTCAGTTTTGCTTCGGATTCCAAAATCTAGACTCACAGAAGAACGACATTAAGGTGCCCGAGGCAGCACTAGACCCTTGGAGACAAGTCGGCTGGAGGACGATGTATTGAATCGCGACGCAATTTGTGTGTTCCATCGTCATTAACAGGCTCTGAACGTTACAATTAACTGTCAGTTTTGCGTCGGATTCGAAAGACTAGACTCACAGGAGAACGACCATAAGGTGCCCGAGGCAGCAATAGACCCTTGGGGACAGGTCGGCCGGAGGACGATGTATTGAATCGCGACGCAATTTGTGTGTTCCATCGTCATTAACAGGCTCTGAACCTTACAATTAACTGTCAGTTTTGCGTCGGATTCGAAAATCTAGACTCACAGGAGAACGACCATAAGGTGTCCGAGGCAATACTAGACCCTTGGAGACAAGTCGGCTGGAGGACGATGTATTGAATCGCGACGCAATTTGTGTGTTCCATCGTCATTAACAGGCACTGAACGTTACAATTAACTGTCAGTTATGCGTCGGATTCCAAAATCTAGACTCACAGAAGAACGACCATAAGGTGTCCGAGGCAGCACTAGACCCATGGAGACAAGTCGGCTGGAGGACGATGTATTGAATCGCGACGCAGTTTGTGTGTTCCATCGTCATTAACAGGCTCTGAACGTTACAATTAACTGCGTCGGATTCGAAATTCTAGACTCACAGGAAATCGACCATAAGGTGCCCGAGGCAGCAATAGACCCTTGGAGACAGGTCGGCCGGAGGACGATGTGTTGAATCGCGACGCGATTTGTGTGTTCCATTGTCATTAAGATGCTCTGAACCTTACAATTAACTGTCAGTTTTGCGTCGGATTCGAAAATCTAGACTCACTGGAGAACGACCATAAGGTGTCCGAAGCAGCACTAGACCCTTGGAGACAAGTCGGCTGGAGGACGATGTATTGAATCGCGACGCAATTTGTGTGTTCCATCGTCATTAACAGGCTCTGAACGTTACAATTAACTGTCAGTTTTGCGTCGGATTCGAAAGACTAGACTCACAGGAGAACGACCATAAGGTGCCCGAGGCAGCAATAGACCCTTGGAGACAGGTCGGCCGGAGGACGATGTATTGAATCGCGACGCGATTTGTGTGTTCCATTGTCATTAAGATGCTCTGAACATTACAATTAACTGTCAGTTTTGCGTCGGATTCGAAAATCTAGACTCACAGGAGAACGACCATAAGGTGTCCGAGGCAGCACTAGACCCTTGGAGACAAGTCGGCTGGAGGACGATGTATTGAATCGCGACGCAATTTGTGTGTTCCATCGTCATTAACAGGCACTGAACGTTACAATTAACTGTCAGTTTTGCGTCCGATTCGAAAATCTAGACTCACAGGAGATCGACCATAAGGTGCCCGAGGCAGCAATAGACCCTTGGAGACAGGTCGGCCGGAGGACGATGTATTGAATCGCGACGCAATTTGTGTGTTCCATCGTCATTAACAGGCTCTGAACCTTACAATTAACTGTCAGTTTTGCGTCGGATTCGAAAATCCCGACTCACAGAAGGACGACCCTAAGGTGCCCGAGGCAGCACTAGACCCTTGGTGACAAGTCGGCTGGAGGACGATGTATTGAATCGCGACGCGATTTGTGTGTTCCATCGTCATTAACAGGCTCTGAACCTTACAATTAACTGTCAGTTTTGCGTCGGATTCGAAAATCTAGACTTACAGGAGATCGACCATAAGGTGCCCGAGGCAGCAATAGACCCTTGGAGACAGGTCGGACGGAGGACGATGTATTGAATCGCGACGCGATATGTGTGTTCCATCGTCATTAACAGGCGCTGAACGTTACTATTAACTGTCAGTTTTGCGTAGGATTCGAAAATCTAGACTCACAGGAGATCGACCATAAGGTGCCCGAGGCAGCAACAGACCCTTAGAGACAGGTCGGCCGGAGGACGATGTATTGAATCGCGACGCAATTTGTGTGTTCCATCGTCATTAACAGGCTCTGAACCTTACAATTAACTGTCAGTTATGCGTCGGATTCCAAAATCTAGACTCACAGAAGAACGACCATAAGGTGTCCGAGGCAGCACTAGACCCATGGAGACAAGTCGGCTGGAGGACGATGTATTGAATCGCGACGCAGTTTGTGTGTTCCATCGTCATTAACAGGCTCTGAACGTTACAATTAACTGCGTCGGATTCGATATTCTAGACTCACAGGAGATCGACCATAAGGTGCCCGAGGCAGCAATAGACCCTTGGAGACAGGTCGGCAGGAGGACGATGTATTGAATCGCGACGCGATTTGTGTGTTCCATCGTCATTAACAGGCTCTGAACGTTACAATTAACTGTCAGTTTTGCGTCGGATTCGAAAATCTAGACTCACAGGAGATCGACCATAAGGTGCCCGAGGCAGCAATAGACCCTTGGAGACAGGTCGGCCGGAGGACGATGTACTGAATCGCGACTCAATTTGTGTGTTCCATTGTCATTAAGAGGCTCTGAACCTTACAATTAACTGTCAGTTTTGCTTCGGATTCCAAAATCTAGACTCACAGAAGAACGACATTAAGGTGCCCGAGGCAGCACTAGACCCTTGGAGACAAGTCGGCTGGAGGACGATGTATTGAATCGCGACGCAATTTGTGTGTTCCATCGTCATTAACAGGCACTGAACGTTACAATTAACTGTCAGTTATGCGTCGGATTCCAAAATCTAGACTCACAGAAGAACGACCATAAGGTGTCCGAGGCAGCACTAGACCCATGGAGACAAGTCGGCTGGAGGACGATGTATTGAATCGCGACGCAGTTTGTGTGTTCCATCGTCATTAACAGGCTCTGAACGTTACAATTAACTGCGTCGGATTCGAAATTCTAGACTCACAGGAGATCGACCATAAGGTGCCCGAGGCAGCAATAGACCCTTGGAGACAGGTCGGCCGGAGGACGATGTGTTGAATCGCGACGCGATTTGTGTGTTCCATTGTCATTAAGATGCTCTGAACCTTACAATTAACTGTCAGTTTTGCGTCGGATTCGAAAATCTAGACTCACTGGAGAACGACCATAAGGTGTCCGAAGCAGCACTAGACCCTTGGAGACAAGTCGGCTGGAGGACGATGTATTGAATCGCGACGCAATTTGTGTGTTCCATCGTCATTAACAGGCACTGAACGTTACAATTAACTGTCAGTTTTGCGTCGGATTCGAAAATCAGGACTCACAGGAGATCGACCATAAGGTGCCCGAGGCAGCAATAGACCCTTGGAGACAGGTCGGCCGGAGGACGATGTATTGAATCGCGACGCAATTTGTGTGTTCCATCGTCATTAACAGGCTCTGAACGTTACAATTAACTGTAAGTTTTGCGTCGGATTCGAAAATCTAGACTCACAAAAGAACGACCATATGGTGCCCGAGGCAGCAATAGACCCTTGGAAACAGGTCGGCCGGAGGACGATGTATTGAATCGCGACGCGATTTGTGTGTTCCATCGTCATTAACAGGCGCTGAACGTTACAATTAACTGTCAGTTTTGCGTCGGATTCGAAAATCTAGACTCACAGGAGAACGACCATAAGGTGTCCGAGGCAGCACTAGACCCTTGGAGACAGGTCGGCCGGTGGACGATGTATTGAATCGCGACGCGATTTGTGTGTTCCATCGTTATTAACAGGCCCTGAACGTTACAATTAACTGTCAGTTTTGCGTCGGATTCGAAAATCTAGACTCACAGGAGATCGACCATAAGGTGCCCGAGGCAGCAATAGACCCTTGGAGACAGGTCGGCCGGAGGACGATGTATTGAATCGCGACGCGATTTGTGTGTTCCATTGTCATTAAGATGCTCTGAACCTTACAATTAACTGTCAGTTTTGCGTCGGATTCGAAAATCTAGACTCACAGGAGAACGACCATAAGGTGTCCGAGGCAGCACTAGACCCTTGGAGACAAGTCGGCTGGAGGACGATGTATTGAATCGCGACGCAATTTGTGTGTTCCATCGTCATTAACAGGCTCTGAACGTTACAATTAACTGTCAGTTTTGCGTCGGATTCGAAAGACTAGACTCACAGGAGAACGACCATAAGGTGCCCGAGGCAGCAATAGACCCTTGGAGACAGGTCGGCCGGAGGACGATGTGTTGAATCGCGACGCGATTTGTGTGTTCCATTGTCATTAAGATGCTCTGAACCTTACAATTAACTGTCAGTTTTGCGTCGGATTCGAAAATCTAGACTCACTGGAGAACGACCATAAGGTGTCCGAAGCAGCACTAGACCCTTGGAGACAAGTCGGCTGGAGGACGATGTATTGAATCGCGACGCAATTTGTGTGTTCCATCGTCATTAACAGGCACTGAACGTTACAATTAACTGTCAGTTTTGCGTCGGATTCGAAAATCAGGACTCACAGGAGATCGACCATAAGGTGCCCGAGGCAGCAATAGACCCTTGGAGACAGGTCGGCCGGAGGACGATGTATTGAATCGCGACGCGATTTGTGTGTTCCATCGTCATTAACAGGCGCTGAACGTTACAATTAACTGTCAGTTTTGCGTCGGATTCGAAAATCTAGACTCACAGGAGAACGACCATAAGGTGCCCGAGGCAGCAATAGACCCTTGGAGACAGGTCGGCCGGAGGACGATGTATTGAATCGCGACGCGATTTGTGTGTTCCATTGTCATTAAGATGCTCTGAACCTTACAATTAACTGTCAGTTTTGCGTCGGATTCGAAAATCTAGACTCACAGGAGAACGACCATAAGGTGTCCGAGGCAGCACTAGACCCTTGGAGACAAGTCGGCTGGAGGACGATGTATTGAATCGCGACGCGATTTGTGTGTTCCATCGTCATTAACAGGCTCTGAACGTAACAATTAACTGTCAGTTTTATGTCGGATTCGAAAATCTAGACTCACAGGAGAGCGACCATACGGTGCCCGAGGCAGCAATAGACCCTTGGAGACAGGTCGGCCGGAGGACGATGTGTTGAATCGCGACGCGATTTGTGTGTTCCATTGTCATTAAGATGCTCTGAACCTTACAATTAACTGTCAGTTTTGCGTCGGATTCGAAAATCTAGACTCACTGGAGAACGACCATAAGGTGTCCGAAGCAGCACTAGACCCTTGGAGACAAGTCGGCTGGAGGACGATGTATTGAATCGCGACGCAATTTGTGTGTTCCATCGTCATTAACAGGCACTGAACGTTACAATTAACTGTCAGTTTTGCGTCGGATTCGAAAATCAGGACTCACAGGAGATCGACCATAAGGTGCCCGAGGCAGCAATAGACCCTTGGAGACAGGTCGGCCGGTGGACGATGTATTGAATCGCGACGAAATTTGTGTGTTCCATCGTCATTAACAGGCTCTGAACGTTACAATTAACTGTAAGTTTTGCGTCGGATTCGAAAATCTAGACTCACAAAAGAACGACCATAGGGTGCCCGAGGCAGCAATAGACCCTTGGAGACAGGTCGGCCGGAGGACGATGTATTGAATCGCGACGCGATTTGTGTGTTCCATCGTCATTAACAGGCTCTGAACGTTACAATTAACGGTCAGTTTTACGTCGGATTCGAAAATCTAGACTCACAGGAGATCGACCATAAGGTGCCCGAGGCAGGACTAGACCCTTGGAGACAAGTCGGCTGGAGGACGATGTATTGAATCGCGACGCGATTTGTGTGTTCCATCGTCATTAACAGGCGCTGAACGTTACAATTAACTGTCAGTTTTGCGTCGGATTCGAAAATCTAGACTCACAGGAGAGCGACCATAAGGTGTCCGAGGCAGCACTAGACCCTTGGAGACAGGTCGGCCGGTGGACGATGTATTGAATCGCGACGCGATTTGTGTGTTCCATCGTCATTAACAGGCACTGAACGTTACAATTAACTGTCAGTTATGCGTCGGATTCCAAAATCTAGACTCACAGAAGAACGACCATAAGGTGTCCGAGGCAGCACTAGACCCATGGAGACAAGTCGGCTGGAGGACGATGAATTGAATCGCGACGCAGTTTGTGTGTTCCATCGTCATTAACAGGCTCTGAACGTTACAATTAACTGCGTCGGATTCGAAATTCTAGACTCACAGGAGATCGACCATAAGGTGCCCGAGGCAGCAATAGACCCTTGGAGACAGGTCGGCCGGAGGACGATGTGTTGAATCGCGACGCGATTTGTGTGTTCCATTGTCATTAAGATGCTCTGAACCTTACAATTAACTGTCAGTTTTGCGTCGGATTCGAAAATCTAGACTCACTGGAGAACGACCATAAGGTGTCCGAAGCAGCACTAGACCCTTGGAGACAAGTCGGCTGGAGGACGATGTATTGAATCGCGACGCAATTTGTGTGTTCCATCGTCATTAACAGGCACTGAACGTTACAATTAACTGTCAGTTTTGCGTCGGATTCGAAAATCAGGACTCACAGGAGATCGACCATAAGGTGCCCGAGGCAGCAATAGACCCTTGGAGACAGGTCGGCCGGAGGACGATGTATTGAATCGCGACGCAATTTGTGTGTTCCATCGTCATTAACATGCTCTGAACGTTACAATTAACTGTAAGTTTTGCGTCGGATTCGAAAATCTAGACTCACAAAAGAACGACCATAGGGTGCCCGAGGCAGCAATAGACCCTTGGAGACAGGTCGGCCGGAGGACGATGTATTGAATCGCGACGCGATTTGTGTGTTCCATCGTCATTAACAGGCGCTGAACGTTACAATTAACTGTCAGTTTTGCGTCGGATTCGAAAATCTAGACTCACAGGAGAACGACCATAAGGTGTCCGAGGCAGCACTAGACCCTTGGAGACAGGTCGGCCGGTGGACGATGTATTGAATCGCGACGCGATTTGTGTGTTCCATCGTTATTAACAGGCCCTGAACGTTACAATTAACTGTCAGTTTTGCGTCGGATTCGAAATCTAGACTCACAGGAGATCGACCATAAGGTGCCCGAGGCAGCAATAGACCCTTGGAGACAGGTCGGCCGGAGGACGATGTATTGAATCGCGACGCGATTTGTGTGTTCCATTGTCATTAAGATGCTCTGAACCTTACAATTAACTGTCAGTTTTGCGTCGGATTCGAAAATCTAGACTCACAGGAGAACGACCATAAGGTGTCCGAGGCAGCACTAGACCCTTGGAGACAAGTCGGCTGGAGGACGATGTATTGAATCGCGACGCAATTTGTGTGTTCCATCGTCATTAACAGGCTCTGAACGTTACAATTAACTGTCAGTTTTGCGTCGGATTCGAAAGACTAGACTCACAGGAGAACGACCATAAGGTGCCCGAGGCAGCAATAGACCCTTGGAGACAGGTCGGCCGGAGGACGATGTGTTGAATCGCGACGCGATTTGTGTGTTCCATTGTCATTAAGATGCTCTGAACCTTACAATTAACTGTCAGTTTTGCGTCGGATTCGAAAATCTAGACTCACTGGAGAACGACCATAAGGTGTCCGAAGCAGCACTAGACCCTTGGAGACAAGTCGGCTGGAGGACGATGTATTGAATCGCGACGCAATTTGTGTGTTCCATCGTCATTAACAGGCACTGAACGTTACAATTAACTGTCAGTTTTGCGTCGGATTCGAAAATCAGGACTCACAGGAGATCGACCATAAGGTGCCCGAGGCAGCAATAGACCCTTGGAGACAGGTCGGCCGGAGGACGATGTATTGAATCGCGACGCAATTTGTGTTTTCCATCGTCATTAACAGGCTCTGAACGTTACAATTAACTGTAAGTTTTGCGTCGGATTCGAAAATCTAGACTCACAAAAGAACGACCATAGGGTGCCCGAGGCAGCAATAGACCCTTGGAGACAGGTCGGCCGGAGGACGATGTATTGAATCGCGACGCGATTTGTGTGTTCCATCGTCATTAACAGGCGCTGAACGTTACAATTAACTGTCAGTTTTGCGTCGGATTCGAAAATCTAGACTCACAGGAGAACGACCATAAGGTGCCCGAGGCAGCAATAGACCCTTGGAGACAGGTCGGCCGGAGGACGATGTATTGAATCGCGACGCGATTTGTGTGTTCCATTGTCATTAAGATGCTCTGAACCTTACAATTAACTGTCAGTTTTGCGTCGGATTCGAAAATCTAGACTCACAGGAGAACGACCATAAGGTGTCCGAGGCAGCACTAGACCCTTGGAGACAAGTCGGCTGGAGGACGATGTATTGAATCGCGACGCGATTTGTGTGTTCCATCGTCATTAACAGGCTCTGAACGTAACAATTAACTGTCAGTTTTATGTCGGATTCGAAAATCTAGACTCACAGGAGAGCGACCATACGGTGCCCGAGGCAGCAATAGACCCTTGGAGACAGGTCGGCCGGAGGACGATGTGTTGAATCGCGACGCGATTTGTGTGTTCCATTGTCATTAAGATGCTCTGAACCTTACAATTAACTGTCAGTTTTGCGTCGGATTCGAAAATCTAGACTCACTGGAGAACGACCATAAGGTGTCCGAAGCAGCACTAGACCCTTGGAGACAAGTCGGCTGGAGGACGATGTATTGAATCGCGACGCAATTTGTGTGTTCCATCGTCATTAACAGGCACTGAACGTTACAATTAACTGTCAGTTTTGCGTCGGATTCGAAAATCAGGACTCACAGGAGATCGACCATAAGGTGCCCGAGGCAGCAATAGACCCTTGGAGACAGGTCGGCCGGTGGACGATGTATTGAATCGCGACGAAATTTGTGTGTTCCATCGTCATTAACAGGCTCTGAACGTTACAATTAACTGTAAGTTTTGCGTCGGATTCGAAAATCTAGACTCACAAAAGAACGACCATAGGGTGCCCGAGGCAGCAATAGACCCTTGGAGACAGGTCGGCCGGAGGACGATGTATTGAATCGCGACGCGATTTGTGTGTTCCATCGTCATTAACAGGCTCTGAACGTTACAATTAACGGTCAGTTTTACGTCGGATTCGAAAATCTAGACTCACAGGAGATCGACCATAAGGTGCCCGAGGCAGGACTAGACCCTTGGAGACAAGTCGGCTGGAGGACGATGTATTGAATCGCGACGCGATTTGTGTGTTCCATCGTCATTAACAGGCGCTGAACGTTACAATTAACTGTCAGTTTTGCGTCGGATTCGAAAATCTAGACTCACAGGAGAGCGACCATAAGGTGTCCGAGGCAGCACTAGACCCTTGGAGACAGGTCGGCCGGTGGACGATGTATTGAATCGCGACGCGATTTGTGTGTTCCATCGTCATTAACAGGCACTGAACGTTACAATTAACTGTCAGTTATGCGTCGGATTCCAAAATCTAGACTCACAGAAGAACGACCATAAGGTGTCCGAGGCAGCACTAGACCCATGGAGACAAGTCGGCTGGAGGACGATGTATTGAATCGCGACGCAGTTTGTGTGTTCCATCGTCATTAACAGGCTCTGAACGTTACAATTAACTGCGTCGGATTCGAAATTCTAGACTCACAGGAGATCGACCATAAGGTGCCCGAGGCAGCAATAGACCCTTGGAGACAGGTCGGCCGGAGGACGATGTGTTGAATCGCGACGCGATTTGTGTGTTCCATTGTCATTAAGATGCTCTGAACCTTACAATTAACTGTCAGTTTTGCGTCGGATTCGAAAATCTAGACTCACTGGAGAACGACCATAAGGTGTCCGAAGCAGCACTAGACCCTTGGAGACAAGTCGGCTGGAGGACGATGTATTGAATCGCGACGCAATTTGTGTGTTCCATCGTCATTAACAGGCACTGAACGTTACAATTAACTGTCAGTTTTGCGTCGGATTCGAAAATCAGGACTCACAGGAGATCGACCATAAGGTGCCCGAGGCAGCAATAGACCCTTGGAGACAGGTCGGCCGGAGGACGATGTATTGAATCGCGACGCAATTTGTGTGTTCCATCGTCATTAACAGGCTCTGAACGTTACAATTAACTGTAAGTTTTGCGTCGGATTCGAAAATCTAGACTCACAAAAGAACGACCATAGGGTGCCCGAGGCAGCAATAGACCCTTGGAGACAGGTCGGCCGGAGGACGATGTATTGAATCGCGACGCGATTTGTGTGTTCCATCGTCATTAACAGGCGCTGAACGTTACAATTAACTGTCAGTTTTGCGTCGGATTCGAAAATCTAGACTCACAGGAGAACGACCATAAGGTGTCCGAGGCAGCACTAGACCCTTGGAGACAGGTCGGCCGGTGGACGATGTATTGAATCGCGACGCGATTTGTGTGTTCCATCGTTATTAACAGGCCCTGAACGTTACAATTAACTGTCAGTTTTGCGTCGGATTCGAAAATCTAGACTCACAGGAGATCGACCATAAGGTGCCCGAGGCAGCAATAGACCCTTGGAGACAGGTCGGCCGGAGGACGATGTATTGAATCGCGACGCGATTTGTGTGTTCCATTGTCATTAAGATGCTCTGAACCTTACAATTAACTGTCAGTTTTGCGTCGGATTCGAAAATCTAGACTCACAGGAGAACGACCATAAGGTGTCCGAGGCAGCACTAGACCCTTGGAGACAAGTCGGCTGGAGGACGATGTATTGAATCGCGACGCAATTTGTGTGTTCCATCGTCATTAACAGGCTCTGAACGTTACAATTAACTGTCAGTTTTGCGTCGGATTCGAAAGACTAGACTCACAGGAGAACGACCATAAGGTGCCCGAGGCAGCAATAGACCCTTGGAGACAGGTCGGCCGGAGGACGATGTGTTGAATCGCGACGCGATTTGTGTGTTCCATTGTCATTAAGATGCTCTGAACCTTACAATTAACTGTCAGTTTTGCGTCGGATTCGAAAATCTAGACTCACTGGAGAACGACCATAAGGTGTCCGAAGCAGCACTAGACCCTTGGAGACAAGTCGGCTGGAGGACGATGTATTGAATCGCGACGCAATTTGTGTGTTCCATCGTCATTAACAGGCACTGAACGTTACAATTAACTGTCAGTTTTGCGTCGGATTCGAAAATCAGGACTCACAGGAGATCGACCATAAGGTGCCCGAGGCAGCAATAGACCCTTGGAGACAGGTCGGCCGGAGGACGATGTATTGAATCGCGACGCAATTTGTGTGTTCCATCGTCATTAACAGGCTCTGAACGTTACAATTAACTGTAAGTTTTGCGTCGGATTCGAAAATCTAGACTCACAAAAGAACGACCATAGGGTGCCCGAGGCAACAATAGACCCTTGGAGACAGGTCGGCCGGAGGACGATGTATTGAATCGCGACGCGATTTGTGTGTTCCATCGTCATTAACAGGCGCTGAACGTTACAATTAACTGTCAGTTTTGCGTCGGATTCGAAAATCTAGACTCACAGGAGAACGACCATAAGGTGTCCGAGGCAGCACTAGACCCTTGGAGACAGGTCGGCCGGTGGACGATGTATTGAATCGCGACGCGATTTGTGTGTTCCATCGTTATTAACAGGCCCTGAACGTTACAATTAACTGTCAGTTTTGCGTCGGATTCGAAAATCTAGACTCACAGGAGATCTACCATAAGGTGCCCGAGGCAGCAATAGACCCTTGGAGACAGGTCGGCCGGAGGACGATGTATTGAATCGCGACGCGATTTGTGTGTTCCATTGTCATTAAGATGCTCTGAACCTTACAATTAACTGTCAGTTTTGCGTCGGATTCGAAAATCTAGACTCACAGGAGAACGACCATAAGGTGTCCGAGGCAGCACTAGACCCTTGGAGACAAGTCGGCTGGAGGACGATGTATTGAATCGCGACGCAATTTGTGTGTTCCATCGTCATTAACAGGCTCTGAACGTTACAATTAACTGTCAGTTTTGCGTCGGATTCGAAAGACTAGACTCACAGGAGAACGACCATAAGGTGCCCGAGGCAGCAATAGACCCTTGGAGACAGGTCGGCCGGAGGACGATGTGTTGAATCGCGACGCGATTTGTGTGTTCCATTGTCATTAAGATGCTCTGAACCTTACAATTAACTGTCAGTTTTGCGTCGGATTCGAAAATCTAGACTCACTGGAGAACGACCATAAGGTGTCCGAAGCAGCACTAGACCCTTGGAGACAAGTCGGCTGGAGGACGATGTATTGAATCGCGACGCAATTTGTGTGTTCCATCGTCATTAACAGGCACTGAACGTTACAATTAACTGTCAGTTTTGCGTCGGATTCGAAAATCAGGACTCACAGGAGATCGACCATAAGGTGCCCGAGGCAGCAATAGACCCTTGGAGACAGGTCGGCCGGAGGACGATGTATTGAATCGCGACGCAATTTGTGTGTTCCATCGTCATTAACAGGCTCTGAACGTTACAATTAACTGTAAGTTTTGCGTCGGATTCGAAAATCTAGACTCACAAAAGAACGACCATAGGGTGCCCGAGGCAGCAATAGACCCTTGGAGACAGGTCGGCCGGAGGACGATGTATTGAATCGCGACGCGATTTGTGTGTTCCATCGTCATTAACAGGCGCTGAACGTTACAATTAACTGTCAGTTTTGCGTCGGATTCGAAAATCTAGACTCACAGGAGAACGACCATAAGGTGCCCGAGGCAGCAATAGACCCTTGGAGACAGGTCGGCCGGAGGACGATGTATTGAATCGCGACGCGATTTGTGTGTTCCATTGTCATTAAGATGCTCTGAACCTTACAATTAACTGTCAGTTTTGCGTCGGATTCGAAAATCTAGACTCACAGGAGAACGACCATAAGGTGTCCGAGGCAGCACTAGACCCTTGGAGACAAGTCGGCTGGAGGACGATGTATTGAATCGCGACGCGATTTGTGTGTTCCATCGTCATTAACAGGCTCTGAACGTAACAATTAACTGTCAGTTTTATGTCGGATTCGAAAATCTAGACTCACAGGAGAGCGACCATACGGTGCCCGAGGCAGCAATAGACCCTTGGAGACAGGTCGGCCGGAGGACGATGTGTTGAATCGCGACGCGATTTGTGTGTTCCATTGTCATTAAGATGCTCTGAACCTTACAATTAACTGTCAGTTTTGCGTCGGATTCGAAAATCTAGACTCACTGGAGAACGACCATAAGGTGTCCGAAGCAGCACTAGACCCTTGGAGACAAGTCGGCTGGAGGACGATGTATTGAATCGCGACGCAATTTGTGTGTTCCATCGTCATTAACAGGCACTGAACGTTACAATTAACTGTCAGTTTTGCGTCGGATTCGAAAATCAGGACTCACAGGAGATCGACCATAAGGTGCCCGAGGCAGCAATAGACCCTTGGAGACAGGTCGGCCGGAGGACGATGTATTGAATCGCGACGAAATTTGTGTGTTCCATCGTCATTAACAGGCTCTGAACGTTACAATTAACTGTAAGTTTTGCGTCGGATTCGAAAATCTAGACTCACAAAAGTACGACCATAGGGTGCCCGAGGCAGCAATAGACCCTTGGAGACAGGTCGGCCGGAGGACGATGTATTGAATCGCGACGCGATTTGTGTGTTCCATCGTCATTAACAGGCTCTGAACGTTACAATTAACGGTCAGTTTTACGTCGGATTCGAAAATCTAGACTCACACGAGATCGACCATAAGGTGCCCGAGGCAGGACTAGACCCTTGGAGACAAGTCGGCTGGAGGACGATGTATTGAATCGCGACGCGATTTGTGTGTTCCATCGTCATTAACAGGCGCTGAACGTTACAATTAACTGTCAGTTTTGCGTCGGATTCGAAAATCTAGACTCACAGGAGAGCGACCATAAGGTGTCCGAGGCAGCACTAGACCCTTGGAGACAGGTCGGCCGGTGGACGATGTATTGAATCGCGACGCGATTTGTGTGTTCCATCGTCATTAACAGGCCCTGCACGTTACAATTAACTGTCAGTTTTGCGTCGGATTCGAAAATCTAGACTCACAGGAGATCGACCATAAGGTGCCCGAGGCAGCAATAGACCCTTGGAGACAGGTCGGCCGGAGGACGATGTATTGAATCGCGACGCGATTTGTGTGTTCCATTGTCATTAAGATGCTCTGAACCTTACAATTATCTGTCAGTTTTGCGTCGGATTCGAAAATCTAGACTCACAGGAGAACGACCATAAGGTGTCCGAGGCAGCACTAGACCCTTGGAGACAAGTCGGCTGGAGGACGATGTATTGAATCGCGACGCAATTTGTGTGTTCCATCGTCATTAACAGGCACTGAACGTTACAATTAACTGTCAGTTTTGCGTCGGATTCGAAAATCTAGACTCACAGGAGATCGACCATAAGGTGCCCGAGGCAGCAATAGACCCTTGGAGACAGGTCGGCTGGAGGACGATGTATTGAATCGCGACGCAATTTGTGTGTTCCATCGTCATTAACAGGCTCTGAACCTTACAATTAACTGTCAGTTTTGCGTCGGATTCGAAAATCCAGACTCACAGAAGGACGACCCTAAGGTGCCCGAGGCAGCACTAGACCCTTGGTGACAAGTCGGCTGGAGGACGATGTATTGAACCGCGACGCGATTTGTGTGTTCCATCGTCATTAACAGGCTCTGAACCATACAATTAACTGTCAGTTTTGCGTCGGATTCGAAAATCTAGACTTACAGGAGATCGACCATAAGGTGCCCGAGGCAGCAATAGACCCTTGGAGACAGGTCGGACGGAGGACGATGTATTGAATCGCGACGCGATTTGTGTGTTCCATCGTCATTAACAGGCGCTGAACGTTACTATTAACTGTCAGTTTTGCGTCGGATTCGAAAATCTAGACTCACAGGAGAACGACCATAAGGTGTCCGAGGCAGCACTAGACCTTTGGAGACAAGTCGGCTGGAGGTCGATGTATTGAATCGCGACGCAATTTGTGTGTTCCATCGTCATTAACAGGCACTGAACGTTACAATTAACTGTCAGTTATGCGTCGGATTCCAAAATCTAGACTCACAGAAGAACGACCATAAGGTGTCCGAGGCAGCACTAGACCCATGGAGACAAGTCGGCTGGAGGACGATGTATTGAATCGCGACGCAGTTTGTGTGTTCCATCGTCATTAACAGGCTCTGAACGTTACAATTAACTGCGTCGGATTCGAAATTCTAGACTCACAGGAGATCGACCATAAGGTGCCCGAGGCAGCAATAGACCCTTGGAGACAGGTCGGCCGGAGGACGATGTATTGAATCGCGACGCGATTTGTGTGTTCCATCGTCATTAACAGGCTCTGAACGTTACAATGAACTGTCAGTTTTGCGTCGGATTCGAAAATCTAGACTCACAGGAGATCGACCATAAGGTGCCCGAGGCAGCAATAGACCCTTGGAGACAGGTCGGCCGGAGGACGATGTGTTGAATCGCGACGCGATTTGTGTGTCCCATTGTCATTAAGATGCTCTGAACCTTACAATTAACTGTCAGTTTTGCGTCGGATTCGAAAATCTAGACTCACTGGAGAACGACCATAAGGTGTCCGAAGCAGCACTAGACCCTTGGAGACAAGTCGGCTGAAGGACGATGTATTGAATCGCGACGCAATTTGTGTGTTCCATCGTCATTAACAGGCACTGAACGTTACAATTAATTGTCAGTTTTGCGTCGGATTCGAAAATCAGGACTCACAGGAGATCGACCATAAGGTGCCCGAGGCAGCAATAGACCCTTGGAGACAGGTCGGCCGGAGGACGATGTATTGAATCGCGACGCAATTTGTGTGTTCCATCGTCATTAACAGGCTCTGAACCTTACAATTAACTGTCAGTTTTGCGTCGGATTCGAAAATCTAGACTCACAAAAGAACGACCATAGGGTGCCCGAGGCAGCAATAGACCCTTGGAGACAGGTCGGCCGGAGGACGATGTATTGAATCGCGACGCGATTTGTGTGTTCCAACGTCATTAACAGGCGCTGAACGTTACAATTAACTGTCAGTTTTGCGTCGGATTCGAAAATCTAGACTCACAGAAGAACGACCATAAGGTGCCCGAGGCAGCAATAGACCCTTGGAGACAGGTCGGGCGGAGGACGATGTATTGAATCGGGACTCAATTTGTGTGTTCCATTGTCATTAAGAGGCTCTGAACCTTACAATTAACTGTCAGTTTTGCTTCGGATTCCAAAATCTAGACTCACAGAAGAACGACATTAAGGTGCCCGAGGCAGCACTAGACCCTTGGAGACAAGTCGGCTGGAGGACGATGTATTGAATCGCGACGCAATTTGTGTGTTCCATCGTCATTAACAGGCTCTGAACGTTACAATTAACAGTCAGTTTTGCGTCGGATTCGAAAATCTAGACTCACAGGAGATCGACCATAAGGTGCCCGAGGCAGCAATAGACCCTTGGAGACAGGTCGGCCGGAGGACGATGTATTGAATCGCGACGCGATTTTTGTGTTCCATTGTCATTAACAGGCTCTGAACCTTACAATTAACTGTCAGTTTTGCGTCGGATTCTAAAATCTAGACTCACAGGAGAACGACCATAAGGTGACCGAGGCAGCAATAGGACCTTGGAGACAGGTCGGCCGGTGGACGATGTATTGAATCGCGACGCGATTTGTGTGTTCCATCGTCATGAACAGGCCCTGAACGTTACAATTAACTGTCAGTTTTGCGTCGGATTCGAAAATCTAGGCTCACAGGAGATCGACCATAAGGTGCCCGAGGCAGCAATAGACCCTTGGAGACAGGTCGGCCGGAGGACGATGTATTGAATCGCGACGCGATTTGTGTGTTCCATTGTCATTAAGATGCTCTGAACCTTACAATTAACTGTCAGTTTTGCGTCGGATTCGAAAATCTAGACTCACAGGAGAACGACCATAAGGTGTCCGAGGCAGCACTAGACCCTTGGAGACAAGTCGGCTGGAGGACGATGTATTGAATCGCGACGCAATTTGTGTGTTCCATCGTCATTAACAGGCTCTGAACGTTACAATTAACTGTCAGTTTTGCGTCGGATTCGAAAATCTAGACTCACAGGAGAGCGACCATACGGTGCCCGAGGCAGCAATAGACCCTTGGAGACAGGTCGGCCGGAGGACGATGTATTGAATCGCGACGCGATTTGTGTGTTCCATTGTCATTAAGATGCTCTGAACCTTACAATTAACTGTCAGTTTTGCGTCGGATTCGAAAATCTAGACTCACAGGAGAACGACCATAAGGTGTCCGAGGCAGCACTAGACCCTTGGAGACAAGTCGGCTGGAGGACGATGTATTGAATCGCGACGCAATTTGTGTGTTCCATCGTCATTAACAGGCACTGAACGTTACAAGTAACTGTCAGTTTTGCGTCGGATTCGAAAATCTAGACTCACAGGAGATCGACCATAAGGTGCCCGAGGCAGCAATAGACCCTTGGAGACAGGTCGGCCGGAGGACGATGTATTGAATCGCGACGCAATTTGTGTGTTCCATCGTCATTAACAGGCTCTGAACCTTACAATTAACTGTCAGTTATGCGTCGGATTCGAAAATCTAGACTCACAGAAGAACGACCATAAGGTGCCCGAGGCAGCACTAGACCCTTGGAGACAAGTCGGCTGGAGGACGATGTATTGAATCGCGACGCGATTTGTGTGTTCCATCGTCATTAACAGGCTCTGAACCTTACAATTAACTGTCAGTTTTGCGTCGGATTCGAAAATCTAGACTCACAGGAGATCGACCATAAGGTGCCCGAGGCAGCAATAGACCCTTGGAGACAGGTCGGCCGGAGGACGATGTATTGAATCGCGACTCAATTTGTGTGTTCCATTGTCATTAAGAGGCTCTGAACCTTACAATTAACTGTCAGTCTTGCTTCGGATTCCAAAATCTAGACTCACAGAAGAACGACATTAAGGTGCCCGAGGCAGCACTAGACTCTTAGAGACAAGTCGGCTGGAGGACGATGTATTGAATCGCGACGCAATTTGTGTGTTCCATCGTCATTAACAGGCTCTGAACGTTACAATTAACTGTCAGTTTTGCGTCGGATTCGAAAATCTAGACTCACAGGAGAGCGACCATACGGTGCCCGAGGCAGCAATAGACCCTTGGAGACAGGTCGGCCGGAGGACGATGTATTGAATCGCGACGCGATTTGTGTGTTCCATTGTCATTAAGACGCTCTGAACATTACAATTAACTGTCAGTTTTGCGTCGGATTCGAAAATCTAGACTCACAGGAGAACGACCATAAGGTGTCCGAAGCAGCACTAGACCCTTGGAGACAAGTCGGCTGGAGGACGATGTATTGAATCGCGACGCAATTTGTGTGTTCCCTCGTCATTAACAGGCACTGAACGTTACAATTAACTGTCAGTTTTGCGTCGGATTCGAAAATCAGGACTCACAGGAGAACGACCATAAGGTGCCCGAGGCAGCAATAGACCCTTGGAGACAGGTCGGCCGGAGGACGATGTATTGAATCGCGACGCAATTTGTGTGTTCCATCGTCATTAACAGGCTCTGAACGTTACAATTAACTGTAAGTTTTGCTTCGGATTCGAAAATCTAGACTCACAGAAGAACGACCATAAGGTGCCCGAGGCAGCAATAGACCCTTGGAGACAGGTCGGCCGGAGGACGATGTATTGAATCGGGACTCAATTTGTGTGTTCCATTGTCATTAAGAGGCTCTGAACCTTACAATTAACTGTCAGTTTTGCGTCGGATTCGAAAATCTAGACTCACTGGAGAACGACCATAAGGTGTCCGAAGCAGCACTAGACCCTTGGAGACAAGTCGGCTGAAGGACGATGTATTGAATCGCGACGCAATTTGTGTGTTCCATCGTCATTAACATAGCACTGAACGTTACAATTAACTGTCAGTTATGCGTCGGATTCCAAAATCTAGACTCACAGAAGAACGACCATAAGGTGTCCGAGGCAGCACTAGACCCATGGAGACAAGTCGGCTGGAGGACGATGTATTGAATCGCGACGCAGTTTGTGTGTTCCATCGTCATTAACAGGCTCTGAACGTTACAATTAACTGCGTCGGATTCGAAATTCTAGACTCACAGGAGATCGACCATAAGGTGCCCGAGGCAGCAATAGACCCTTGGAGACAGGTCGGCCGGAGGACGATGTATTGAATCGCGACGCGATTTGTGTGTTCCATCGTCATTAACAGGCTCTGAACGTTACAATTAACTGTCAGTTTTGCGTCGGATTCGAAAATCTAGACTCACAGGAGATCGACCATAAGGTGCCCGAGGCAGCAATAGACCCTTGGAGACAGGTCGGCCGGAGGACGATGTGTTGAATCGCGACGCGATTTGTGTGTCCCATTGTCATTAAGATGCTCTGAAACTTACAATTAACTGTCAGTTTTGCGTCGGATTCGAAAATCTAGACTCACTGGAGAACGACCATAAGGTGTCCGAAGCAGCACTAGACCCTTGGAGACAAGTCGGCTGAAGGACGATGTATTGAATCGCGACGCAATTTGTGTGTTCCATCGTCATTAACAGGCACTGAACGTTACAATTAACTGTCAGTTTTGCGTCGGATTCGAAAATCAGGACTCACAGGAGATCGACCATAAGGTGCCCGAGGCAGCAATAGACCCTTGGAGACAGGTCGGCCGGAGGACGATGTATTGAATCGCGACGCAATTTGTGTGTTCCATCGTCATTAACAGGCTCTGAACGTTACAATTAACTGTAAGTTTTGCGTCGGATTCGAAAATCTAGACTCACAAAAGAACGACCATAGGGTGCCCGAGGCAGCAATAGACCCTTGGAGACAGGTCGGCCGGAGGACGATGTATTGAATCGCGACGCGATTTGTGTGTTCCAACGTCATTAACAGGCGCTGAACGTTACAATTAACTGTCAGTTTTGCGTCGGATTCGAAAATCTAGACTCACAGGAGAACGACCATAAGGTGTCCGAGGCAGCACTAGACCCTTGGAGACAGGTCGGCCGGTGGACGATGCATTGAATCGCGACGCGATTTGTGTGTTCCATCGTCATTAACAGGCCCTGAACGTTACAATTAACTGTCAGTTTTGCGTCGGATTCGAAAATCTAGACTCACAGGAGAACGACCATAAGGTGCCCGAGGCAGCACTAGACCCTTGGAGACAAGTCGGCTGGAGGACGATGTATTGAATCGCGACGCGATTTGTGTGTTCCATCGTCATTAATAGGATCTGAACGTAACAATTAACTGTCAGTTTTGCGTCGGATTCGAAAATCTAGACTCACAGGAGATCGACCATAAGGTGCCCGAGGCAGCAATAGACCCTTGGAGACAGGTCGGCCGGAGGACGATGTATTGAATCGCGACTCAATTTGTGTGTTCCATTGTCATTAAGAGGCTCTGAACCTTACAATTAACTGTCAGTTTTGCTTCGGATTCCAAAATCTAGACTCACAGAAGAACGACATTAAGGTGCCCGAGGCAGCACTAGACCCTTAGAGACAAGTCGGCTGGAGGACGATGTATTGATTCGCGACGCAATTTGTGTGTTCCATCGTCATTAACAGGCTCTGAACGTTTCAATTAACTGTCAGTTTTGCGTCGGATTCGAAAACCTAGACTCACAGGAGAGCGACCATACGGTGCCCGAGGCAGCAGTAGACCCTTGGAGACAGGTCGGCCGGAGGACGATGTATTGAATCGCGACGCGATTTGTTTGTTCCATTGTCATTAAGACGCTCTGAACCTTACAATTAACTGTCAGTTTTGCGTCGGATTCGAAAATCTAGACTCACAGGAGAACGACCATAAGGTGTCCGAAGCAGCACCAGACCCTTGGAGACAAATCGGCTGGAGGACGATGTATTGAATCGCGACGCAATTAGTGTGTTCCATCGTCATTAACAGGCACTGAACGTTACAATTAACTGTCAGTTTTGCGTCGGATTCGAAAATCAGGACTCACAGGAGAACGACCATAAGGTGCCCGAGGCAGCAATAGACCCTTGGAGACAGGTCGGCCGGAGGACGATGTATTGAATCGCGACGCAATTTGTGTGTTCCATCGTCATTAACAGGCTCTGAACGTTACAATTAACTGTAAGTTTTGCGTCGGATTCGAAAATCTAGACTCACAGAAGAACGACCATAAGGTGCCCGAGGCAGCAATAGACCCTTGGAGACAGGTCGGGCGGAGGACGATGTATTGAATCGGGACTCAATTTGTGTGTTCCATTGTCATTAAGAGCCTCTGAACCTTACAATTAACTGTCAGTTTTGCTTCGGATTCCAAAATCTAGACTCACAGAAGAACGACATTAAGGTGCCCGAGGCAGCACTAGACCCTTGGAGACAAGTCGGCTGGAGGACGATGTATTGAATCGCGACGCAATTTGTGTGTTCCATCGTCATTAACAGGCTCTGAACCTTACAATTAACAGTCAGTTTTGCGTCGGATTCGAAAATCTAGACTCACAGGAGATCGACCATAAGGTGCCCGAGGCAGCAATAGACCCTTGGAGACAGGTCGGCCGGAGGACGATGTATTGAATCGCGACGCGATTTTTGTGTTCCATCGTCATTAACAGGCTCTGAACCTTACAATTAACTGTCAGTTTTGCGTCGGATTCGAAAATGTAGACTCACAGGAGAACGACCATAAGGTGACCGAGGCAGCAATAGGCCCTTGGAGACAGGTCGGCCGGTGGACGATGTATTGAATCGCGACGCGATTTGTGTGTTCCATCGTCATGAACAGGCCCTGAACGTTACAATTAACTGTCAGTTTTGCGTCGGATTCGAAAATCTAGACTCACAGGAGATCGACCATAAGGTGCCCGAGGCAGCAATAGACCCTTGGAGACAGGTCGGCCGGAGGACGATGTATTGAATCGCGACGCGATTTGTGTGTTCCATTGTCATTAAGATGCTCTGAACCTTACAATTAACTGTCAGTTTTGCGTCGGATTCGAAAATCTAGACTCACAGGAGAACGACCATAAGGTGTCCGAGGCAGCACTAGACCCTTGGAGACAAGTCGGCTGGAGGACGATGTATTGAATCGCGACGCAATTTGTGTGTTCCATCGTCATTAACAGGCTCTGAACGTTACAATTAACTGTCAGTTTTGCGTCGGATTCGAAAATCTAGACTCACAGGAGAGCGACCATACGGTGCCCGAGGCAGCAATAGACCCTTGGAGACAGGTCGGCCGGAGGACGATGTATTGAATCGCGACGCGATTTGTGTGTTCCATTGTCATTAAGATGCTCTGAACCTTACAATTAACTGTCAGTTTTGCGTCGGATTCGAAAATCTAGACTCACAGGAGATCGACCATAAGGTGCCCGAGGCAGCAATAGACCCTTGGAGACAGGTCGGCCGGAGGACGATGTATTGAATCGCGACGCAATTTGTGTGTTCCATCGTCATTAACAGGCTCTGAACCTTACAATTAACTGTCAGTTATGCGTCGGATTCGAAAATCTAGCCTCACAGAAGAACGACCATAAGGTGCCCGAGGCAGCACTAGACCCTTGGAGACAAGTCGGCTGGAGGACGATGTATTGAATCGCGACGCGATTTGTGTGTTCCATCGTCATTAACAGGCTCTGAACGTTACAATTAACTGTCAGTTTTGCGTCGGATTCGAAAATCTAGACTCACAGGAGAACGACATTAAGGTGCCCGAGGCAGCACTAGACTCTTAGAGACAAGTCGGCTGGAGGACGATGTATTGAATCGCGACGCAATTTGTGTGTTCCATCGTCATTAACAGGCTCTGAACGTTACAATTAACTGTCAGTTTTGCGTCGGATTCGAAAATCTAGACTCACAGGAGAGCGACCATACGGTGCCCGAGGCAGCAATAGACCCTTGGAGACAGGTCGGCCGGAGGACGATGTATTGAATCGCGACGCAATTTGTGTGTTCCATCGTCATTAACAGGCTCTGAACGTTACAATTAACTGTAGGTTTTGCTTCGGATTCGAAAATCTAGACTCACAGAAGAACGACCATAAGGTGCCCGAGGCAGCAATAGACCCTTGGAGACAGGTCGGCCGGAGGACGATGTATTGAATCGGGACTCAATTTGTGTGTTCCATTGTCATTAAGAGGCTCTGAACCTTACAATTAACTGTCAGTTTTGCGTCGGATTCGAAAATCTAGACTCACTGGAGAACGACCATAAGGAGTCCGAAGCAGCACTAGACCCTTGGAGACAAGTCGGCTGAAGGACGATGTATTGAATCGCGACGCAATTTGTGTGTTCCATCGTCATTAACAGGCACTGAACGTTACAATTAACTGTCAGTTTTGCGTCGGATTCGAAAATCAGGACACACAGGAGATCGACCATAAGGTGCCCGAGGCAGCAATAGACCCTTGGAGACAGGTCGGCCGGAGGACGATGTATTGAATCGCGACGCAATTTGTGTGTTCCATCGTCATTAACAGGCTCTGAACGTTACAATTAACTGTAAGTTTTGCGTCGGATTCGAAAATCTAGACTCACAAAAGAACGACCATAGGGTGCCCGAGGCAGCAATAGACCCTTGGAGACAGGTCGGCCGGAGGACGATGTATTGAATCGCGACGCGATTTGTGTGTTCCAACGTCATTAACAGGCGCTGAACGTTACAATTAACTGTCAGTTTTGCGTCGGATTCGAAAATCTAGACTCACAGGAGAACGACCATAAGGTGTCCGAGGCAGCACTAGACCCTTGGAGACAGGTCGGCCGGTGGACGATGCATTGAATCGCGACGCGATTTGTGTGTTCCATCGTCATTAACAGGCTCTGAACCTTACAATTAACTGTCAGTTTTGCGTCGGATTCGAAAATCTAGACTCACAGGAGATCGACAATAAGGTGCCCGAGGCAGCAATAGACCCTTGGAGACAGGTCGGCCGGAGGACGATGTATTGAATCGCGACGCGATTTGTGTGTTCCATTGTCATTAAGATGCTCTGAACCTTACAATTAACTGTCAGTTTTGCGTCGGATTCGAAAATCTAGACTCACAGGAGAACGACCATAAGGTGCCCGAGGCAGCACTAGACCCTTGGAGACAAGTAGGCTGGAGGACGATGTATTGAATCGCGACGCGATTTGTGTGTTCCATCGTCATTAACAGGCTCTGAACGTAACAATTAACTGTCAGTTTTGCGTCGGATTCGAAAATCTAGACTCACAGGAGATCGACCATAAGGTGCCCGAGGCAGCACTAGACCCTTGGAGACAAGTCGGCTGGAGGACGATGTATTGAATCGCGACGCGATTTGTGTGTTCCATCGTCATTAATAGGATCTGAACGTAACAATTAACTGTCAGTTTTGCGTCGGATTCGAAAATCTAGACTCACAGGAGATCGACCATAAGGTGCCCGAGGCAGCAATAGACCCTTGGAGACAGGTCGGCCGGAGGACGATGTATTGAATCGCGACTCAATTTGTGTGTTCCATTGTCATTAAGAGGCTCTGAACCTTACAATTAACTGTCAGTTTTGCTTCGGATTCCAAAATCTAGACTCACAGAAGAACGACATTAAGGTGCCCGAGGCAGCACTAGACCCTTAGAGACAAGTCGGCTGGAGGACGATGTATTGATTCGCGACGCAATTTGTGTGTTCCATCGTCATTAACAGGCTCTGAACGTTTCAATTAACTGTCAGTTTTGCGTCGGATTCGAAAACCTAGACTCACAGGAGAGCGACCATACGGTGCCCGAGGCAGCAGTAGACCCTTGGAGACAGGTCGGCCGGAGGACGATGTATTGAATCGCGACGCGATTTGTTTGTTCCATTGTCATTAAGACGCTCTGAACCTTACAATTAACTGTCAGTTTTGCGTCGGATTCGAAAATCTAGACTCACAGGAGAACGACCATAAGGTGTCCGAAGCAGCACCAGACCCTTGGAGACAAGTCGGCTGGAGGACGATGTATTGAATCGCGACGCAATTAGTGTGTTCCATCGTCATTAACAGGCACTGAACGTTACAATTAACTGTCAGTTTTGCGTCGGATTCGAAAATCAGGACTCACAGGAGAACGACCATAAGGTGCCCGAGGCAGCAATAGACCCTTGGAGACAGGTCGGCCGGAGGACGATGTATTGAATCGCGACGCAATTTGTGTGTTCCATCGTCATTAACAGGCTCTGAACGTTACAATTAACTGTAAGTTTTGCGTCGGATTCGAAAATCTAGACTCACAGAAGAACGACCATAAGGTGCCCGAGGCAGCAATAGACCCTTGGAGACAGGTCGGGCGGAGGACGATGTATTGAATCGGGACTCAATTTGTGTGTTCCATTGTCATTAAGAGTCTCTGAACCTTACAATTAACTGTCAGTTTTGCTTCGGATTCCAAAATCTAGACTCACAGAAGAACGACATTAAGGTGCCCGAGGCAGCACTAGACCCTTGGAGACAAGTCGGCTGGAGGACGATGTATTGAATCGCGACGCAATTTGTGTGTTCCATCGTCATTAACAGGCTCTGAACCTTACAATTAACAGTCAGTTTTGCGTCGGATTCGAAAATCTAGACTCACAGGAGATCGACCATAAGGTGCCCGAGGCAGCAATAGACCCTTGGAGACAGGTCGGCCGGAGGACGATGTATTGAATCGCGACGCGATTTTTGTGTTCCATCGTCATTAACAGGCTCTGAACCTTACAATTAACTGTCAGTTTTGCGTCGGATTCGAAAATCTAGACTCACAGGAGAACGACCATAAGGTGACCGAGGCAGCAATAGGCCCTTGGAGACAGGTCGGCCGGTGGACGATGTATTGAATCGCGACGCGATTTGTGTGTTCCATCGTCATGAACAGGCCCTGAACGTTACAATTAACTGTCAGTTTTGCGTCGGATTCGAAAATCTAGACTCACAGGAGATCGACCATAAGGTGCCCGAGGCAGCAATAGACCCTTGGAGACAGGTCGGCCGGAGGACGATGTATTGAATCGCGACGCGATTTGTGTGTTCCATTGTCATTAAGATGCTCTGAACCTTACAATTAACTGTCAGTTTTGCGTCGGATTCGAAAATCTAGACTCACAGGAGAACGACCATAAGGTGTCCGAGGCAGCACTAGACCCTTGGAGACAAGTCGGCTGGAGGACGATGTATTGAATCGCGACGCAATTTGTGTGTTCCATCGTCATTAACAGGCTCTGAACGTTACAATTAACTGTCAGTTTTGCGTCGGATTCGAAAATCTAGACTCACAGGAGAGCGACCATACGGTGCCCGAGGCAGCAATAGACCCTTGGAGACAGGTCGGCCGGAGGACGATGTATTGAATCGCGACGCGATTTGTGTGTTCCATTGTCATTAAGATGCTCTGAACCTTACAATTAACTGTCAGTTTTGCGTCGGATTCGAAAATCTAGACTCACAGGAGATCGACCATAAGGTGCCCGAGGCAGGACTAGACCCTTGGAGACAAGTCGGCTGGAGGACGATGTATTGAATCGCGACGCGATTTGTGTGTTCCATCGTCATTAACAGGCGCTGAACGTTACAATTAACTGTCAGTTTTGCGTCGGATTCGAAAATCTAGACTCACAGGAGAGCGACCATAAGGTGTCCGAGGCAGCACTAGACCCTTGGAGACAGGTCGGCCGGTGGACGATGTATTGAATCGCGACGCGATTTGTGTGTTCCATCGTCATTAACAGGCCCTGCACGTTACAATTAACTGTCAGTTTTGCGTCGGATTCGAAAATCTAGACTCACAGGAGATCGACCATAAGGTGCCCGAGGCAGCAATAGACCCTTGGAGACAGGTCGGCCGGAGGACGATGTATTGAATCGCGACGCGATTTGTGTGTTCCATTGTCATTAAGATGCTCTGAACCTTACAATTATCTGTCAGTTTTGCGTCGGATTCGAAAATCTAGACTCACAGGAGAACGACCATAAGGTGTCCGAGGCAGCACTAGACCCTTGGAGACAAGTCGGCTGGAGGACGATGTATTGAATCGCGACGCAATTTGTGTGTTCCATCGTCATTAACAGGCACTGAACGTTACAATTAACTGTCAGTTTTGCGTCGGATTCGAAAATCTAGACTCACAGGAGATCGACCATAAGGTGCCCGAGGCAGCAATAGACCCTTGGAGACAGGTCGGCTGGAGGACGATGTATTGAATCGCGACGCAATTTGTGTGTTCCATCGTCATTAACAGGCTCTGAACCTTACAATTAACTGTCAGTTTTGCGTCGGATTCGAAAATCCAGACTCACAGAAGGACGACCCTAAGGTGCCCGAGGCAGCACTAGACCCTTGGTGACAAGTCGGCTGGAGGACGATGTATTGAACCGCGACGCGATTTGTGTGTTCCATCGTCATTAACAGGCTCTGAACCATACAATTAACTGTCAGTTTTGCGTCGGATTCGAAAATCTAGACTTACAGGAGATCGACCATAAGGTGCCCGAGGCAGCAATAGACCCTTGGAGACAGGTCGGACGGAGGACGATGTATTGAATCGCGACGCGATTTGTGTGTTCCATCGTCATTAACAGGCGCTGAACGTTACTATTAACTGTCAGTTTTGCGTCGGATTCGAAAATCTAGACTCACAGGAGAACGACCATAAGGTGTCCGAGGCAGCACTAGACCTTTGGAGACAAGTCGGCTGGAGGTCGATGTATTGAATCGCGACGCAATTTGTGTGTTCCATCGTCATTAACAGGCACTGAACGTTACAATTAACTGTCAGTTATGCGTCGGATTCCAAAATCTAGACTCACAGAAGAACGACCATAAGGTGTCCGAGGCAGCACTAGACCCATGGAGACAAGTCGGCTGGAGGACGATGTATTGAATCGCGACGCAGTTTGTGTGTTCCATCGTCATTAACAGGCTCTGAACGTTACAATTAACTGCGTCGGATTCGAAATTCTAGACTCACAGGAGATCGACCATAAGGTGCCCGAGGCAGCAATAGACCCTTGGAGACAGGTCGGCCGGAGGACGATGTATTGAATCGCGACGCGATTTGTGTGTTCCATCGTCATTAACAGGCTCTGAACGTTACAATTAACTGTCAGTTTTGCGTCGGATTCGAAAATCTAGACTCACAGGAGATCGACCATAAGGTGCCCGAGGCAGCAATAGACCCTTGGAGACAGGTCGGCCGGAGGACGATGTGTTGAATCGCGACGCGATTTGTGTGTCCCATTGTCATTAAGATGCTCTGAACCTTACAATTAACTGTCAGTTTTGCGTCGGATTCGAAAATCTAGACTCACTGGAGAACGACCATAAGGTGTCCGAAGCAGCACTAGACCCTTGGAGACAAGTCGGCTGAAGGACGATGTATTGAATCGCGACGCAATTTGTGTGTTCCATCGTCATTAACAGGCACTGAACGTTACAATTAATTGTCAGTTTTGCGTCGGATTCGAAAATCAGGACTCACAGGAGATCGACCATAAGGTGCCCGAGGCAGCAATAGACCCTTGGAGACAGGTCGGCCGGTGGACGATGTATTGAATCGCGACGCGATTTGTGTGTTCCATCGTCATTAACAGGCCCTGCACGTTACAATTAACTGTCAGTTTTGCGTCGGATTCGAAAATCTAGACTCACAGGAGAGCGACCATAAGGTGTCCGAGGCAGCACTAGACCCTTGGAGACAGGTCGGCCGGTGGACGATGTATTGAATCGCGACGCGATTTGTGTGTTCCATCGTCATTAACAGGCCCTGCACGTTACAATTAACTGTCAGTTTTGCGTCGGATTCGAAAATCTAGACTCACAGGAGATCGACCATAAGGTGCCCGAGGCAGCAATAGACCCTTGGAGACAGGTCGGCCGGAGGACGATGTATTGAATCGCGACGCGATTTGTGTGTTCCATCGTCATTAACAGGCGCTGAACGTTACTATTAACTGTCAGTTTTGCGTCGGATTCGAAAATCTAGACTCACAGGAGAACGACCATAAGGTGTCCGAGGCAGCACTAGACCTTTGGAGACAAGTCGGCTGGAGGTCGATGTATTGAATCGCGACGCAATTTGTGTGTTCCATCGTCATTAACAGGCACTGAACGTTACAATTAACTGTCAGTTATGCGTCGGATTCCAAAATCTAGACTCACAGAAGAACGACCATAAGGTGTCCGAGGCAGCACTAGACCCATGGAGACAAGTCGGCTGGAGGACGATGTATTGAATCGCGACGCAGTTTGTGTGTTCCATCGTCATTAACAGGCTCTGAACGTTACAATTAACTGCGTCGGATTCGAAATTCTAGACTCACAGGAGATCGACCATAAGGTGCCCGAGGCAGCAATAGACCCTTGGAGACAGGTCGGCCGGAGGACGATGTATTGAATCGCGACGCGATTTGTGTGTTCCATCGTCATTAACAGGCTCTGAACGTTACAATTAACTGTCAGTTTTGCGTCGGATTCGAAAATCTAGACTCACAGGAGATCGACCATAAGGTGCCCGAGGCAGCAATAGACCCTTGGAGACAGGTCGGCCGGAGGACGATGTGTCGAATCGCGACGCGATTTGTGTGTCCCATTGTCATTAAGATGCTCTGAACCTTACAATTAACTGTCAGTTTTGCGTCGGATTCGAAAATCTAGACTCACTGGAGAACGACCATAAGGTGTCCGAAGCAGCACTAGACCCTTGGAGACAAGTCGGCTGAAGGACGATGTATTGAATCGCGACGCAATTTGTGTGTTCCATCGTCATTAACAGGCACTGAACGTTACAATTAATTGTCAGTTTTGCGTCGGATTCGAAAATCAGGACTCACAGGAGATCGACCATAAGGTGCCCGAGGCAGCAATAGACCCTTGGAGACAGGTCGGCCGGAGGACGATGTATTGAATCGCGACGCAATTTGTGTGTTCCATCGTCATTAACAGGCTCTGAACCTTACAATTAACTGTCAGTTTTGCGTCGGATTCGAAAATCTAGACTCACAAAAGAACGACCATAGGGTGCCCGAGGCAGCAATAGACCCTTGGAGACAGGTCGGCCGGAGGACGATGTATTGAATCGCGACGCGATTTGTGTGTTCCAACGTCATTAACAGGCGCTGAACGTTACAATTAACTGTCAGTTTTGCGTCGGATTCGAAAATCTAGACTCACAGAAGAACGACCATAAGGTGCCCGAGGCAGCAATAGACCCTTGGAGACAGGTCGGGCGGAGGACGATGTATTGAATCGGGACTCAATTTGTGTGTTCCATTGTCATTAAGAGGCTCTGAACCTTACAATTAACTGTCAGTTTTGCTTCGGATTCCAAAATCTAGACTCACAGAAGAACGACATTAAGGTGCCCGAGGCAGCACTAGACCCTTGGAGACAAGTCGGCTGGAGGACGATGTATTGAATCGCGACGCAATTTGTGTGTTCCATCGTCATTAACAGGCTCTGAACGTTACAATTAACTGTCAGTTTTGCGTCGGATTCGAAAATCTAGACTCACAGGAGAGCGACCATACGGTGCCCGAGGCAGCAATAGACCCTTGGAGACAGGTCGGCCGGAGGACGATGTATTGAATCGCGACGCGATTTGTGTGTTCCATTGTCATTAAGATGCTCTGAACCTTACAATTAACTGTCAGTTTTGCGTCGGATTCGAAAATCTAGACTCACAGGAGAACGACCATAAGGTGTCCGAGGCAGCACTAGACCCTTGGAGACAAGTCGGCTGGAGGACGATGTATTGAATCGCGACGCAATTTGTGTGTTCCATCGTCATTAACAGGCACTGAACGTTACAAGTAACTGTCAGTTTTGCGTCGGATTCGAAAATCTAGACTCACAGGAGATCGACCATAAGGTGCCCGAGGCAGCAATAGACCCTTGGAGACAGGTCGGCCGGAGGACGATGTATTGAATCGCGACGCAATTTGTGTGTTCCATCGTCATTAACAGGCTCTGAACCTTACAATTAACTGTCAGTTATGCGTCGGATTCGAAAATCTAGACTCACAGAAGAACGACCATAAGGTGCCCGAGGCAGCACTAGACCCTTGGAGACAAGTCGGCTGGAGGACGATGTATTGAATCGCGACGCGATTTGTGTGTTCCATCGTCATTAACAGGCTCTGAACCTTACAATTAACTGTCAGTTTTGCGTCGGATTCGAAAATCTAGACTCACAGGAGATCGACCATAAGGTGCCCGAGGCAGCAATAGACCCTTGGAGACAGGTCGGCCGGAGGACGATGTATTGAATCGCGACTCAATTTGTGTGTTCCATTGTCATTAAGAGGCTCTGAACCTTACAATTAACTGTCAGTCTTGCTTCGGATTCCAAAATCTAGACTCACAGAAGAACGACATTAAGGTGCCCGAGGCAGCACTAGACTCTTAGAGACAAGTTGGCTGGAGGACGATGTATTGAATCGCGACGCAATTTGTGTGTTCCATCGTCATTAACAGGCTCTGAACGTTACAATTAACTGTCAGTTTTGCGTCGGATTCGAAAATCTAGACTCACAGGAGAGCGACCATACGGTGCCCGAGGCAGCAATAGACCCTTGGAGACAGGTCGGCCGGAGGACGATGTATTGAATCGCGACGCGATTTGTGTGTTCCATTGTCATTAAGACGCTCTGAACCTTACAATTAACTGTCAGTTTTGCGTCGGATTCGAAAATCTAGACTCACAGGAGAACGACCATAAGGTGTCCGAAGCAGCACTAGACCCTTGGAGACAAGTCGGCTGGAGGACGATGTATTGAATCGCGACGCAATTTGTGTGTTCCCTCGTCATTAACAGGCACTGAACGTTACAATTAACTGTCAGTTTTGCGTCGGATTCGAAAATCAGGACTCACAGGAGAACGACCATAAGGTGCCCGAGGCAGCAATAGACCCTTGGAGACAGGTCGGCCGGAGGACGATGTATTGAATCGCGACGCAATTTGTGTGTTCCATCGTCATTAACAGGCTCTGAACGTTACAATTAACTGTAAGTTTTGCTTCGGATTCGAAAATCTAGACTCACAGAAGAACGACCATAAGGTGCCCGAGGCAGCAATAGACCCTTGGAGACAGGTCGGCCGGAGGACGATGTATTGAATCGGGACTCAATTTGTGTGTTCCATTGTCATTAAGAGGCTCTGAACCTTACAATTAACTGTCAGTTTTGCGTCGGATTCGAAAATCTAGACTCACTGGAGAACGACCATAAGGTGTCCGAAGCAGCACTAGACCCTTGGAGACAAGTCGGCTGAAGGACGATGTATTGAATCGCGACGCAATTTGTGTGTTCCATCGTCATTAACATAGCACTGAACGTTACAATTAACTGTCAGTTATGCGTCGGATTCCAAAATCTAGACTCACAGAAGAACGACCATAAGGTGTCCGAGGCAGCACTAGACCCATGGAGACAAGTCGGCTGGAGGACGATGTATTGAATCGCGACGCAGTTTGTGTGTTCCATCGTCATTAACAGGCTCTGAACGTTACAATTAACTGCGTCGGATTCGAAATTCTAGACTCACAGGAGATCGACCATAAGGTGCCCGAGGCAGCAATAGACCCTTGGAGACAGGTCGGCCGGAGGACGATGTATTGAATCGCGACGCGATTTGTGTGTTCCATCGTCATTAACAGGCTCTGAACGTTACAATTAACTGTCAGTTTTGCGTCGGATTCGAAAATCTAGACTCACAGGAGATCGACCATAAGGTGCCCGAGGCAGCAATAGACCCTTGGAGACAGGTCGGCCGGAGGACGATGTGTTGAATCGCGACGCGATTTGTGTGTCCCATTGTCATTAAGATGCTCTGAAACTTACAATTAACTGTCAGTTTTGCGTCGGATTCGAAAATCTAGACTCACTGGAGAACGACCATAAGGTGTCCGAAGCAGCACTAGACCCTTGGAGACAAGTCGGCTGAAGGACGATGTATTGAATCGCGACGCAATTTGTGTGTTCCATCGTCATTAACAGGCACTGAACGTTACAATTAACTGTCAGTTTTGCGTCGGATTCGAAAATCAGGACTCACAGGAGATCGACCATAAGGTGCCCGAGGCAGCAATAGACCCTTGGAGACAGGTCGGCCGGAGGACGATGTATTGAATCGCGACGCAATTTGTGTGTTCCATCGTCATTAACAGGCTCTGAACGTTACAATTAACTGTAAGTTTTGCGTCGGATTCGAAAATCTAGACTCACAAAAGAACGACCATAGGGTGCCCGAGGCAGCAATAGACCCTTGGAGACAGGTCGGCCGGAGGACGATGTATTGAATCGCGACGCGATTTGTGTGTTCCAACGTCATTAACAGGCGCTGAACGTTACAATTAACTGTCAGTTTTGCGTCGGATTCGAAAATCTAGACTCACAGGAGAACGACCATAAGGTGTCCGAGGCAGCACTAGACCCTTGGAGACAGGTCGGCCGGTGGACGATGCATTGAATCGCGACGCGATTTGTGTGTTCCATCGTCATTAACAGGCCCTGAACGTTACAATTAACTGTCAGTTTTGCGTCGGATTCGAAAATCTAGACTCACAGGAGAACGACCATAAGGTGCCCGAGGCAGCACTAGACCCTTGGAGACAAGTCGGCTGGAGGACGATGTATTGAATCGCGACGCGATTTGTGTGTTCCATCGTCATTAATAGGATCTGAACGTAACAATTAACTGTCAGTTTTGCGTCGGATTCGAAAATCTAGACTCACAGGAGATCGACCATAAGGTGCCCGAGGCAGCAATAGACCCTTGGAGACAGGTCGGCCGGAGGACGATGTATTGAATCGCGACTCAATTTGTGTGTTCCATTGTCATTAAGAGGCTCTGAACCTTACAATTAACTGTCAGTTTTGCTTCGGATTCCAAAATCTAGACTCACAGAAGAACGACATTAAGGTGCCCGAGGCAGCACTAGACCCTTAGAGACAAGTCGGCTGGAGGACGATGTATTGATTCGCGACGCAATTTGTGTGTTCCATCGTCATTAACAGGCTCTGAACGTTTCAATTAACTGTCAGTTTTGCGTCGGATTCGAAAACCTAGACTCACAGGAGAGCGACCATACGGTGCCCGAGGCAGCAGTAGACCCTTGGAGACAGGTCGGCCGGAGGACGATGTATTGAATCGCGACGCGATTTGTTTGTTCCATTGTCATTAAGACGCTCTGAACCTTACAATTAACTGTCAGTTTTGCGTCGGATTCGAAAATCTAGACTCACAGGAGAACGACCATAAGGTGTCCGAAGCAGCACCAGACCCTTGGAGACAAATCGGCTGGAGGACGATGTATTGAATCGCGACGCAATTAGTGTGTTCCATCGTCATTAACAGGCACTGAACGTTACAATTAACTGTCAGTTTTGCGTCGGATTCGAAAATCAGGACTCACAGGAGAAAGACCATAAGGTGCCCGAGGCAGCAATAGACCCTTGGAGACAGGTCGGCCGGAGGACGATGTATTGAATCGCGACGCAATTTGTGTGTTCCATCGTCATTAACAGGCTCTGAACGTTACAATTAACTGTAAGTTTTGCGTCGGATTCGAAAATCTAGACTCACAGAAGAACGACCATAAGGTGCCCGAGGCAGCAATAGACCCTTGGAGACAGGTCGGGCGGAGGACGATGTATTGAATCGGGACTCAATTTGTGTGTTCCATTGTCATTAAGAGGCTCTGAACCTTACAATTAACTGTCAGTTTTGCTTCGGATTCCAAAATCTAGACTCACAGAAGAACGACATTAAGGTGCCCGAGGCAGCACTAGACCCTTGGAGACAAGTCGGCTGGAGGACGATGTATTGAATCGCGACGCAATTTGTGTGTTCCATCGTCATTAACAGGCTCTGAACCTTACAATTAACAGTCAGTTTTGCGTCGGATTCGAAAATCTAGACTCACAGGAGATCGACCATAAGGTGCCCGAGGCAGCAATAGACCCTTGGAGACAGGTCGGCCGGAGGACGATGTATTGAATCGCGACGCGATTTTTGTGTTCCATCGTCATTAACAGGCTCTGAACCTTACAATTAACTGTCAGTTTTGCGTCGGATTCGAAAATCTAGACTCACAGGAGAACGACCATAAGGTGACCGAGGCAGCAATAGGCCCTTGGAGACAGGTCGGCCGGTGGACGATGTATTGAATCGCGACGCGATTTGTGTGTTCCATCGTCATGAACAGGCCCTGAACGTTACAATTAACTGTCAGTTTTGCGTCGGATTCGAAAATCTAGACTCACAGGAGATCGACCATAAGGTGCCCGAGGCAGCAATAGACCCTTGGAGACAGGTCGGCCGGAGGACGATGTATTGAATCGCGACGCGATTTGTGTGTTCCATTGTCATTAAGATGCTCTGAACCTTACAATTAACTGTCAGTTTTGCGTCGGATTCGAAAATCTAGACTCACAGGAGAACGACCATAAGGTGTCCGAGGCAGCACTAGACCCTTGGAGACAAGTCGGCTGGAGGACGATGTATTGAATCGCGACGCAATTTGTGTGTTCCATCGTCATTAACAGGCTCTGAACGTTACAATTAACTGTCAGTTTTGCGTCGGATTCGAAAATCTAGACTCACAGGAGAGCGACCATACGGTGCCCGAGGCAGCAATAGACCCTTGGAGACAGGTCGGCCGGAGGACGATGTATTGAATCGCGACGCGATTTGTGTGTTCCATTGTCATTAAGATGCTCTGAACCTTACAATTAACTGTCAGTTTTGCGTCGGATTCGAAAATCTAGACTCACAGGAGATCGACCATAAGGTGCCCGAGGCAGCAATAGACCCTTGGAGACAGGTCGGCCGGAGGACGATGTATTGAATCGCGACGCAATTTGTGTGTTCCATCGTCATTAACAGGCTCTGAACCTTACAATTAACTGTCAGTTATGCGTCGGATTCGAAAATCTAGCCTCACAGAAGAACGACCATAAGGTGCCCGAGGCAGCACTAGACCCTTGGAGACAAGTCGGCTGGAGGACGATGTATTGAATCGCGACGCGATTTGTGTGTTCCATCGTCATTAACAGGCTCTGAACGTTACAATTAACTGTCAGTTTTGCGTCGGATTCGAAAATCTAGACTCACAGGAGATCGACCATAAGGTGCCCGAGGCAGCAATAGACCCTTGGAGACAGGTCGGCCGGAGGACGATGTATTGAATCGCGACTCAATTTGTGTGTTCCATTGTCATTAAGAGGCTCTGAACCTTACAATTAACTGTCAGTTTTGCTTCGGATTCCAAAATCTAGACTCACAGAAGAACGACATTAAGGTGCCCGAGGCAGCACTAGACTCTTAGAGACAAGTCGGCTGGAGGACGATGTATTGAATCGCGACGCAATTTGTGTGTTCCATCGTCATTAACAGGCTCTGAACGTTACAATTAACTGTCAGTTTTGCGTCGGATTCGAAAATCTAGACTCACAGGAGAGCGACCATACGGTGCCCGAGGCAGCAATAGACCCTTGGAGACAGGTCGGCCGGAGGACGATGTATTGAATCGCGACGCGATTTGTGTGTTCCATTGTCATTAAGACGCTCTGAACCTTACAATTAACTGTCAGTTTTGCGTCGGATTCGAAAATCTAGACTCACAGGAGAACGACCATAAGGTGTCCGAAGCAGCACTAGACCCTTGGAGACAAGTCGGCTGGAGGACGATGTATTGAATCGCGACGCAATTTGTGTGTTCCATCGTCATTAACAGGCACTGAACGTTACAATTAACTGTCAGTTTTGCGTCGGATTCGAAAATCAGGACTCACAGGAGAACGACCATAAGGTGCCCGAGGCAGCAATAGACCCTTGGAGACAGGTCGGCCGGAGGACGATGTATTGAATCGCGACGCAATTTGTGTGTTCCATCGTCATTAACAGGCTCTGAACGTTACAATTAACTGTAGGTTTTGCTTCGGATTCGAAAATCTAGACTCACAGAAGAACGACCATAAGGTGCCCGAGGCAGCAATAGACCCTTGGAGACAGGTCGGCCGGAGGACGATGTATTGAATCGCGACGCGATTTGTGTGTTCCAACGTCATTAACAGGCGCTGAACGTTACAATTAACTGTCAGTTTTGCGTCGGATTCGAAAATCTAGACTCACAGGAGAACGACCATAAGGTGTCCGAGGCAGCACTAGACCCTTGGAGACAGGTCGGCCGGTGGACGATGCATTGAATCGCGACGCGATTTGTGTGTTCCATCGTCATTAACAGGCCCTGAACGTTACAATTAACTGTCAGTTTTGCGTCGGATTCGAAAATCTAGACTCACAGGAGATCGACCATAAGGTGCCCGAGGCAGCAATAGACCCTTGGAGACAGGTCGGCCGGAGGACGATGTATTGAATCGCGACGCGATTTGTGTGTTCCATTGTCATTAAGATGCTCTGAACCTTACAATTAACTGTCAGTTTTGCGTCGGATTCGAAAATCTAGACTCACAGGAGAACGACCATAAGGTGCCCGAGGCAGCACTAGACCCTTGGAGACAAGTTGGGTGGAGGACGATGTATTGAATCGCGACGCGATTTGTGTGTTCCATCGTCATTAACAGGCTCTGAACGTAACAATTAACTGTCAGTTTTGCGTCGGATTCGAAAATCTAGACTCACAGGAGATCGACCATAAGGTGCCCGAGGCAGCACTAGACCCTTGGAGACAAGTCGGCTGGAGGACGATGTATTGAATCGCGACGCGATTTGTGTGTTCCATCGTCATTAATAGGATCTGAACGTAACAATTAACTGTCAGTTTTGCGTCGGATTCGAAAATCTAGACTCACAGGAGATCGACCATAAGGTGCCCGAGGCAGCAATAGACCCTTGGAGACAGGTCGGCCGGAGGACGATGTATTGAATCGCGACTCAATTTGTGTGTTCCATTGTCATTAAGAGGCTCTGAACCTTACAATTAACTGTCAGTTTTGCTTCGGATTCCAAAATCTAGACTCACAGAAGAACGACATTAAGGTGCCCGAGGCAGCACTAGACCCTTAGAGACAAGTCGGCTGGAGGACGATGTATTGATTCGCGACGCAATTTGTGTGTTCCATCGTCATTAACAGGCTCTGAACGTTTCAATTAACTGTCAGTTTTGCGTCGGATTCGAAAACCTAGACTCACAGGAGAGCGACCATACGGTGCCCGAGGCAGCAGTAGACCCTTGGAGACAGGTCGGCCGGAGGACGATGTATTGAATCGCGACGCGATTTGTTTGTTCCATTGTCATTAAGACGCTCTGAACCTTACAATTAACTGTCAGTTTTGCGTCGGATTCGAAAATCTAGACTCACAGGAGAACGACCATAAGGTGTCCGAAGCAGCACCAGACCCTTGGAGACAAGTCGGCTGGAGGACGATGTATTGAATCGCGACGCAATTAGTGTGTTCCATCGTCATTAACAGGCACTGAACGTTACAATTAACTGTCAGTTTTGCGTCGGATTCGAAAATCAGGACTCACAGGAGAACGACCATAAGGTGCCCGAGGCAGCAATAGACCCTTGGAGACAGGTCGGCCGGAGGACGATGTATTGAATCGCGACGCAATTTGTGTGTTCCATCGTCATTAACAGGCTCTGAACGTTACAATTAACTGTAAGTTTTGCGTCGGATTCGAAAATCTAGACTCACAGAAGAACGACCATAAGGTGCCCGAGGCAGCAATAGACCCTTGGAGACAGGTCGGGCGGAGGACGATGTATTGAATCGGGACTCAATTTGTGTGTTCCATTGTCATTAAGAGGCTCTGAACCTTACAATTAACTGTCAGTTTTGCTTCGGATTCCAAAATCTAGACTCACAGAAGAACGACATTAAGGTGCCCGAGGCAGCACTAGACCCTTGGAGACAAGTCGGCTGGAGGACGATGTATTGAATCGCGACGCAATTTGTGTGTTCCATCGTCATTAACAGGCTCTGAACCTTACAATTAACAGTCAGTTTTGCGTCGGATTCGAAAATCTAGACTCACAGGAGATCGACCATAAGGTGCCCGAGGCAGCAATAGACCCTTGGAGACAGGTCGGCCGGAGGACGATGTATTGAATCGCGACGCGATTTTTGTGTTCCATCGTCATTAACAGGCTCTGAACCTTACAATTAACTGTCAGTTTTGCGTCGGATTCGAAAATCTAGACTCACAGGAGAACGACCATAAGGTGACCGAGGCAGCAATAGGCCCTTGGAGACAGGTCGGCCGGTGGACGATGTATTGAATCGCGACGCGATTTGTGTGTTCCATCGTCATGAACAGGCCCTGAACGTTACAATTAACTGTCAGTTTTGCGTCGGATTCGAAAATCTAGACTCACAGGAGATCGACCATAAGGTGCCCGAGGCAGCAATAGACCCTTGGAGACAGGTCGGCCGGAGGACCATGTATTGAATCGCGACGCGATTTGTGTGTTCCATTGTCATTAAGATGCTCTGAACCTTACAATTAACTGTCAGTTTTGCGTCGGATTCGAAAATCTAGACTCACAGGAGAACGACCATAAGGTGTCCGAGGCAGCACTAGACCCTTGGAGACAAGTCGGCTGGAGGACGATGTATTGAATCGCGACGCAATTTGTGTGTTCCATCGTCATTAACAGGCTCTGAACGTTACAATTAACTGTCAGTTTTGCGTCGGATTCGAAAATCTAGACTCACAGGAGAGCGACCATACGGTGCCCGAGGCAGCAATAGACCCTTGGAGACAGGTCGGCCGGAGGACGATGTATTGAATCGCGACGCGATTTGTGTGTTCCATTGTCATTAAGATGCTCTGAACCTTACAATTAACTGTCAGTTTTGCGTCGGATTCGAAAATCTAGACTCACAGGAGATCGACCATAAGGTGCCCGAGGCAGCAATAGACCCTTGGAGACAGGTCGGCCGGAGGACGATGTATTGAATCGCGACGCAATTTGTGTGTTCCATCGTCATTAACAGGCTCTGAACGTTACAATTAACTGTCAGTTATGCGTCGGATTCGAAAATCTAGCCTCACAGAAGAACGACCATAAGGTGCCCGAGGCAGCACTAGACCCTTGGAGACAAGTCGGCTGGAGGACGATGTATTGAATCGCGACGCGATTTGTGTGTTCCATCGTCATTAACAGGCTCTGAACGTTACAATTAACTGTCAGTTTTGCGTCGGATTCGGAAATCTAGACTCACAGGAGATCGACCATAAGGTGCCCGAGGCAGCAATAGACCCTTGGAGACAGGTCGGCCGGAGGACGATGTATTGAATCGCGACTCAATTTGTGTGTTCCATTGTCATTAAGAGGCTCTGAACCTTACAATTAACTGTCAGTTTTGCTTCGGATTCCAAAATCTAGACTCACAGAAGAACGACATTAAGGTGCCCGAGGCAGCACTAGACTCTTAGAGACAAGTCGGCTGGAGGACGATGTATTGAATCGCGACGCAATTTGTGTGTTCCATCGTCATTAACAGGCTCTGAACGTTACAATTAACTGTCAGTTTTGCGTCGGATTCGAAAATCTAGACTCACAGGAGAGCGACCATACGGTGCCCGAGGCAGCAATAGACCCTTGGAGACAGGTCGGCCGGAGGACGATGTATTGAATCGCGACGCGATTTGTGTGTTCCATTGTCATTAAGACGCTCTGAACCTTACAATTAACTGTCAGTTTTGCGTCGGATTCGAAAATCTAGACTCACAGGAGAACGACCATAAGGTGTCCGAAGCAGCACTAGACCCTTGGAGACAAGTCGGCTGGAGGACGATGTATTGAATCGCGACGCAATTTGTGTGTTCCATCGTCATTAACAGGCACTGAACGTTACAATTAACTGTCAGTTTTGCGTCGGATTCGAAAATCAGGACTCACAGGAGAACGACCATAAGGTGCCCGAGGCAGCAATAGACCCTTGGAGACAGGTCGGCCGGAGGACGATGTATTGAATCGCGACGCAATTTGTGTGTTCCATCGTCATTAACAGGCTCTGAACGTTACAATTAACTGTAAGTTTTGCTTCGGATTCGAAAATCTAGACTCACAGAAGAACGACCATAAGGTGCCCGAGGCAGCAATAGACCCTTGGAGACAGGTCGGCCGGAGGACGATGTATTGAATCGGGACTCAATTTGTGTGTTCCATTGTCATTAAGAGGCTCTGAACCTTACAATTAACTGTCAGTTTTGCGTCGGATTCGAAAATCTAGACTCACTGGAGAACGACCATAAGGTGTCCGAAGCAGCACTAGACCGTTGGAGACAAGTCGGCTGAAGGACGATGTATTGAATCGCGACGCAATTTGTGTGTTCCATCGTCATTAACAGGCACTGAACGTTACAATTAACTGTCAGTTTTGCGTCGGATTCGAAAATCAGGACTCACAGGAGATCGACCATAAGGTGCCCGAGGCAGCAATAGACCCTTGGAGACAGGTCGGCCGGAGGACGATGTATTGAATCGCGACGCAATTTGTGTGTTCCATCGTCATTAACAGGCTCTGAACGTTACAATTAACTGTAAGTTTTGCGTCGGATTCGAAAATCTAGACTCACAAAAGAACGACCATAGGGTGCCCGAGGCAGCAATAGACCCTTGGAGACAGGTCGGCCGGAGGACGATGTATTGAATCGCGACGCGATTTGTGTGTTCCAACGTCATTAACAGGCGCTGAACGTTACAATTAACTGTCAGTTTTGCGTCGGATTCGAAAATCTAGACTCACAGGAGAACGACCATAAGGTGTCCGAGGCAGCACTAGACCCTTGGAGACAGGTCGGCCGGTGGACGATGTATTGAATCGCGACGCGATTTGTGTGTTCCATCGTCATTAACAGGCCCTGAACGTTACAATTAACTGTCAGTTTTGCGTCGGATTCGAAAATCTAGACTCACAGGAGATCGACCATAAGGTGCCCGAGGCAGCATTAGACCCTTGGAGACAGGTCGGCCGGAGGACGATGTATTGAATCGCGACGCGATTTGTCGTTCTTCTGTGAGTCTAGATTTTCGAATCCGACGCAAAACTTACAGTTAATTGTATCGTTCAGAGCCTGTTAATGACGATGGAACACAGAAATTGCGTCGCGATTCAATACATCGTCCTCCGGCCGACCTGTCTCCAAGGGACTATTGCTGCCTCGGGCACCTTATGGTCGATCTCCTGTGAGTCTAGATTTTCGAATCCGACGCAAAACTGACCGTTAATTGTAACGTTCAGAGCCTGTTAATGACGATGGAACACACAAATTGTGTCGTGATTCAATACATCGTCCTCCGGCCGACCTGTCTCCAAGGGTCTATTGCTGCCTCGGGCACCTTATGGTCGATCTCCTGTGAGTCTAGATTTTCGAATCCGACGCAAAACTGACCGTTAATTGTAACGTTCAGAGCCTGTTAATGACGATGGAACACACAAATTGTGTCGCGATTCAATACATCGTCCTCCAGCCGACTTGTCTCCAAGGGTCTATTGCTGCCTCGGGCACCTTATGGTCGATCTCCTGTGAGTCCTGATTTTCGAATCCGACGCAAAACTGACAGTTAATTGTAACGTTCAGTGCCTGTTAATGACGATGGAACACACAAATTGCGTCGCGATTCAATACATCGTCCTCCAGCCGACTTGTCTCCAAGGGTCTAGTGCTGCTTCGGACACCTTATGGTCGTTCTCCTGTGAGTCTAGATTTTCGAATCCGACGCAAAACTGACAGTTAATTGTAAGGTTCAGAGCATCTTAATGACAATGGAACACACAAATCGCGTCGCGATTCAACACATCGTCCTCCGGCCGACCTCTCTCCAAGGGTCTATTGCTGCCTCGGGCACCTTATGGTCGATCTCCTGTGAGTCTAGATTTTCGAATCCGACGCAAAACTGACAGTTAATTGTAACGTTCAGGGCCTGTTAATGACGATGGAACACACTAATCGCGTCGCGATTCAATACATCGTCCTCCGGCCGACCTGTCTCCAAGGGTCTAGTGCTGCCTCGGACACCTTATGGTCGTTCTCCTGTGAGACTAGATTTTCGAATCCGACGCAAAACTGACAGTTAATTGTAACGTTCAGCGCCTGTTAATGACGATGGAACACACAAATCGCGTCGCGATTCAATACATCGTCCTCTAGCCGACTTGTCTCAAAGGGTCTAGTCCTGCCTCGGGCACCTTATTGTCGTTCTTCTGTGAGTCTAGATTTTCGAATCCGACGCAAAACTGACAGTTCATTGTAAGGTTCAGAGCCTCTTAATGACAATGGAAGACACAAATTGCGTCGCGATTCAATACATCGTCCTCCGGCCGACCTGTCTCCAAGGGTCTATTGCTGCCTCGGGCACCTTATGGTCGATCTCCTGTGAGTCTAGATTTTCGAATCCGACGCAAAAATGACTGTTAATTGTAAGGTTCAGAGCCTGTTAATGACGATGTAACACACAAATTGCATCGCGACTCAATACATCGTCCTCCGGCCGCCCTGTCTCCAAGGGTCTATTGCTGCCTCGGGCACCTTATGGTCGATCTCCTGTGAATCTAGAATTTCGAATCCGACGCAGTTAATTGTAACGTTCAGAGCCTGTTAATGACGATGGAACACACAAACTGCGTCGCGATTCAATACATCGTCCTCCAGCCGACTTGTCTCCATGGGTCTAGTGCTGCCTCGGACACCTTATGGTCGTTCTTCTGTGAGTCTAGATTTTCGAATCCGACGCAAAACTGACAGTTAATTGTAAGGTTCAGAGCCTGTTAATGACGATGGAACACAAAAATCGCGTCGCGATTCAATACATCGTCCTCCGGCCGACCTGTCTCCAAGGGTCTATTGCTGCCTCGGGCACCTTATGGTCGATCTCCTGTGAGTCTAGATTTTCGAATCCGACGCAAAACTGACAGTTAAATGTAACGTTCAGAGCCTGTTCATGACGATGGAACACACAAATTGCGTCGCGATTCAATACATCGTCCTCCGGCCGACCTGTCTCCAAGGGTCTATTGCTGCCTCGGGCACCTTATGGTCGTTCTCCTGTGAGTCTAGTCTTTCGAATCCGACGCAAAACTGACTGTTAATTGTAACGTTCAGAGCCTGTTAATGACGATGGAACACACAAATTGCGTCGCGATTCAATACATCGTCCTCCAGCCGACTTGTCTCCAAGGGTCTAGTGCTGCCTCGGGCACCTTAATGTCGTTCATCTGTGAGTCCTGATTTTCGAATCCGACGCAAAACTGACAGTTAATTGTAACGTTCAGTGCCTGTTAATGACGATGGAACACACAAATTGCGTCGCGATTCAATACATCGTCCTCCAGCCGACTTGTCTCCAAGGGTCTAGTGCTGCTTCGGACACCTTATGGTCGTTCTCCTGTGAGTCTAGATTTTCGAATCCGACGCAAAACTGACAGTTAATTGTAAGGTTCAGAGCATCTTAATGACAATGGAACACACAAATCGCGTCGCGATTCAACACATCGTCCTCCGGCCGACCTGTCTCCAAGGGTCTATTGCTGCCTCGGGCACCTTATGGTCGTTCTCCTGTGAGTCTAGATTTTCGAATCAACGCAAAACTGACAGTTAATTGTAACGTTCAGGGCCTGTTAATGACGATGGAACACACAAATCGCGTCGCGATTCAATACATCGTCCTCCGGCCGACCTGTCTCCAAGGGTCTAGTGCTGCCTCGGGCACCTTATGGTCGTTCTCCTGTGAGACTAGATTTTCGAATCCGACGCAAAACTGACAGTTAATTGTAACGTTCAGCGCCTGTTAATGACGATGGAACACAAAAATCGCGTCGCGATTCAATACATCGTCCTCCGGCCGACCTGTCTCCAAGGGTCTATTGCTGCCTCGGGCACCTTATGGTCGATCTCCTGTGAGTCTAGATTTTCGAATCCGACGCAAAACTGACAGTTAAATGTAACGTTCAGAGCCTGTTCATGACGATGGAACACACAAATTGCGTCGCGATTCAATACATCGTCCTCCGGCCGACCTGTCTCCAAGGGTCTATTGCTGCCTCGGGCACCTTATGGTCGTTCTCCTGTGAGTCTAGTCTTTCGAATCCGACGCAAAACTGACTATTAATTGTAACGTTCAGAGCCTGTTAATGACGATGGAACACACAAATTGCGTCGCGATTCAATACATCGTCCTCCAGCCGACTTGTCTCCAAGGGTCTAGTGCTGCCTCGGGCACCTTAATGTCGTTCTTCTGTGAGTCTAGATTTTGGAATCCGAAGCAAAACTGACAGTTAATTGTAAGGTTCAGAGCCTCTTAATGACAATGGAACACACAAATTGAGTCCGAATTCAATACATCGTCCTCCGCCCGACCTGTCTCCAAGGGTCTATTGCTGCCTCGGGCACCTTATGGTCGTTCTTCTGTGAGTCTAGATTTTCGAATCCGACGCAAAACTTACAGTTAATTGTATCGTTCAGAGCCTGTTAATGACGATGGAACACAGAAATTGCGTCGCGATTCAATACATCGTCCTCCGGCCGACCTGTCTCCAAGGGACTATTGCTGCCTCGGGCACCTTATGGTCGATCTCCTGTGAGTCTAGATTTTCGAATCCGACGCAAAACTGACCGTTAATTGTAACGTTCAGAGCCTGTTAATGACGATGGAACACACAAATTGTGTCGTGATTCAATACATCGTCCTCCGGCCGACCTGTCTCCAAGGGTCTATTGCTGCCTCGGGCACCTTATGGTCGATCTCCTGTGAGTCTAGATTTTCGAATCCGACGCAAAACTGACCGTTAATTGTAACGTTCAGAGCCTGTTAATGACGATGGAACACACAAATTGTGTCGCGATTCAATACATCGTCCTCCAGCCGACTTGTCTCCAAGGGTCTATTGCTGCCTCGGGCACCTTATGGTCGATCTCCTGTGAGTCCTGATTTTCGAATCCGACGCAAAACTGACAGTTAATTGTAACGTTCAGTGCCTGTTAATGACGATGGAACACACAAATTGCGTCGCGATTCAATACATCGTCCTCCAGCCGACTTGTCTCCAAGGGTCTAGTGCTGCTTCGGACACCTTATGGTCGTTCTCCTGTGAGTCTAGATTTTCGAATCCGACGCAAAACTGACAGTTAATTGTAAGGTTCAGAGCATCTTAATGACAATGGAACACACAAATCGCGTCGCGATTCAACACATCGTCCTCCGGCCGACCTGTCTCCAAGGGTCTATTGCTGCCTCGGGCACCTTATGGTCGTTCTCCTGTGAGTCTAGATTTTCGAATCCGACGCAAAACTGACAGTTAATTGTAAGGTTCAGAGCCTCTTAATGACAATGGAAGACACAAATTGCGTCGCGATTCAATACATCGTCCTCCGGCCGACCTGTCTCCAAGGGTCTATTGCTGCCTCGGGCACCTTATGGTCGATCTCCTGTGAGTCTAGATTTTCGAATCCGACGCAAAAATGACTGTTAATTGTAAGGTTCAGAGCCTGTTAATGACGATGTAACACACAAATTGCATCGCGACTCAATACATCGTCCTCCGGCCGCCCTGTCTCCAAGGGTCTATTGCTGCCTCGGGCACCTTATGGTCGATCTCCTGTGAATCTAGAATTTCGAATCCGACGCAGTTAATTGTAACGTTCAGAGCCTGTTAATGACGATGGAACACACAAACTGCGTCGCGATTCAATACATCGTCCTCCAGCCGACTTGTCTCCAAGGGTCTAGTGCTGCTTCGGACACCTTATGGTCGTTCTCCTGTGAGTCTAGATTTTCGAATCCGACGCAAAACTGACAGTTAATTGTAAGGTTCAGAGCATCTTAATGACAATGGAACACACAAATCGCGTCGCGATTCAACACATCGTCCTCCGGCCGACCTGTCTCCAAGGGTCTATTGCTGCCTCGGGCACCTTATGGTCGTTCTCCTGTGAGACTAGATTTTCGAATCCGACGCAAAACTGACAGTTAATTGTAACGTTCAGCGCCTGTTAATGACGATGGAACACACAAATCGCGTCGCGATTCAATACATCGTCCTCCAGCCGACTTGTCTCAAAGGGTCTAGTCCTGCCTCGGGCACCTTATTGTCGTTCTTCTGTGAGTCTAGATTTTCGAATCCGACGCAAAACTGACAGTTCATTGTAAGGTTCAGAGCCTCTTAATGACAATGGAAGACACAAATTGCGTCGCGATTCAATACATCGTCCTCCGGCCGACCTGTCTCCAAGGGTCTATTGCTGCCTCGGGCACCTTATGGTCGATCTCCTGTGAGTCTAGATTTTCGAATCCGACGCAAAAATGACTGTTAATTGTAAGGTTCAGAGCCTGTTAATGACGATGTAACACACAAATTGCATCGCGACTCAATACATCGTCCTCCGGCCGCCCTGTCTCCAAGGGTCTATTGCTGCCTCGGGCACCTTATGGTCGATCTCCTGTGAATCTAGAATTTCGAATCCGACGCAGTTAATTGTAACGTTCAGAGCCTGTTAATGACGATGGAACACACAAACTGCGTCGCGATTCAATACATCGTCCTCCAGCCGACTTGTCTCCATGGGTCTAGTGCTGCCTCGGACACCTTATGGTCGTTCTTCTGTGAGTGTAGATTTTCGAATCCGACGCAAAACTGACAGTTAATTGTAAGGTTCAGAGCCTGTTAATGACGATGGAACACAAAAATCGCGTCGCGATTCAATACATCGTCCTCCGGCCGACCTGTCTCCAAGGGTCTATTGCTGCCTCGGGCACCTTATGGTCGATCTCCTGTGAGTCTAGATTTTCGAATCCGACGCAAAACTGACAGTTAAATGTAACGTTCAGAGCCTGTTCATGACGATGGAACACACAAATTGCGTCGCGATTCAATACATCGTCCTCCGGCCGACCTGTCTCCAAGGGTCTATTGCTGCCTCGGGCACCTTATGGTCGTTCTCCTGTGAGTCTAGTCTTTCGAATCCGACGCAAAACTGACTGTTAATTGTACCGTTCAGAGCCTGTTAATGACGATGGAACACACAAATTGCGTCGCGATTCAATACATCGTCCTCCAGCCGACTTGTCTCCAAGGGTCTAGTGCTGCCTCGGGCACCTTAATGTCGTTCATCTGTGAGTCCTGATTTTCGAATCCGACGCAAAACTGACAGTTAATTGTAACGTTCAGTGCCTGTTAATGACGATGGAACACACAAATTGCGTCGCGATTCAATACATCGTCCTCCAGCCGACTTGTCTCCAAGGGTCTAGTGCTGCTTCGGACACCTTATGGTCGTTCTCCTGTGAGTCTAGATTTTCGAATCCGACGCAAAACTGACAGTTAATTGTAAGGTTCAGAGCATCTTAATGACAATGGAACACACAAATCGCGTCGCGATTCAACACATCGTCCTCCGGCCGAACTGTCTCCAAGGGTCTATTGCTGCCTCGGGCACCTTATGGTCGTTCTCCTGTGAGTCTAGATTTTCGAATCAACGCAAAACTGACAGTTAATTGTAACGTTCAGGGCCTGTTAATGACGATGGAACACACAAATCGCGTCGCGATTCAATACATCGTCCTCCGGCCGACCTGTCTCCAAGGGTCTAGTGCTGCCTCGGGCACCTTATGGTCGTTCTCCTGTGAGACTAGATTTTCGAATCCGACGCAAAACTGACAGTTAATTGTAACGTTCAGTGCCTGTTAATGACGATGGAACACAAAAATCGCGTCGCGATTCAATACATCGTCCTCCGGCCGACCTGTCTCCAAGGGTCTATTGCTGCCTCGGGCACCTTATGGTCGATCTCCTGTGAGTCTAGATTTTCGAATCCGACGCAAAACTGACAGTTAAATGTAACGTTCAGAGCCTGTTCATGACGATGGAACACACAAATTGCGTCGCGATTCAATACATCGTCCTCCGGCCGACCTGTCTCCAAGGGTCTATTGCTGCCTCGGGCACCTTATGGTCGTTCTCCTGTGAGTCTAGTCTTTCGAATCCGACGCAAAACTGACTATTAATTGTAACGTTCAGAGCCTGTTAATGACGATGGAACACACAAATTGCGTCGCGATTCAATACATCGTCCTCCAGCCGACTTGTCTCCAAGGGTCTAGTGCTGCCTCGGGCACCTTAATGTCGTTCTTCTGTGAGTCTAGATTTTGGAATCCGAAGCAAAACTGACAGTTAATTGTAAGGTTCAGAGCCTCTTAATGACAATGGAACACACAAATTGAGTCCGAATTCAATACATCGTCCTCCGCCCGACCTGTCTCCAAGGGTCTATTGCTGCCTCGGGCACCTTATGGTCGTTCTTCTGTGAGTCTAGATTTTCGAATCCGACGCAAAACTTACAGTTAATTGTATCGTTCAGAGCCTGTTAATGACGATGGAACACAGAAATTGCGTCGCGATTCAATACATCGTCCTCCGGCCGACCTGTCTCCAAGGGACTATTGCTGCCTCGGGCACCTTATGGTCGATCTCCTGTGAGTCTAGATTTTCGAATCCGACGCAAAACTGACCGTTAATTGTAACGTTCAGAGCCTGTTAATGACGATGGAACACACAAATTGTGTCGTGATTCAATACATCGTCCTCCGGCCGACCTGTCTCCAAGGGTCTATTGCTGCCTCGGGCACCTTATGGTCGATCTCCTGTGAGTCTAGATTTTCGAATCCGACGCAAAACTGACCGTTAATTGTAACGTTCAGAGCCTGTTAATGACGATGGAACACACAAATTGTGTCGCGATTCAATACATCGTCCTCCAGCCGACTTGTCTCCAAGGGTCTATTGCTGCCTCGGGCACCTTATGGTCGATCTCCTGTGAGTCCTGATTTTCGAATCCGACGCAAAACTGACAGTTAATTGTAACGTTCAGTGCCTGTTAATGACGATGGAACACACAAATTGCGTCGCGATTCAATACATCGTCCTCCAGCCGACTTGTCTCCAAGGGTCTAGTGCTGCTTCGGACACCTTATGGTCGTTCTCCTGTGAGTCTAGATTTTCGAATCCGACGCAAAACTGACAGTTAATTGTAAGGTTCAGAGCATCTTAATGACAATGGAACACACAAATCGCGTCGCGATTCAACACATCGTCCTCCGGCCGACCTGTCTCCAAGGGTCTATTGCTGCCTCGGGCACCTTATGGTCGTTCTCCTGTGAGTCTAGATTTTCGAATCCGACGCAAAACTGACAGTTAATTGTAAGGTTCAGAGCCTCTTAATGACAATGGAAGACACAAATTGCGTCGCGATTCAATACATCGTCCTCCGGCCGACCTGTCTCCAAGGGTCTATTGCTGCCTCGGGCACCTTATGGTCGATCTCCTGTGAGTCTAGATTTTCGAATCCGACGCAAAAATGACTGTTAATTGTAAGGTTCAGAGCCTGTTAATGACGATGTAACACACAAATTGCATCGCGACTCAATACATCGTCCTCCGGCCGCCCTGTCTCCAAGGGTCTATTGCTGCCTCGGGCACCTTATGGTCGATCTCCTGTGAATCTAGAATTTCGAATCCGACGCAGTTAATTGTAACGTTCAGAGCCTGTTAATGACGATGGAACACACAAACTGCGTCGCGATTCAATACATCGTCCTCCAGCCGACTTGTCTCCATGGGTCTAGTGCTGCCTCGGACACCTTATGGTCGTTCTTCTGTGAGTCTAGATTTTCGAATCCGACGCAAAACTGACAGTTAATTGTAAGGTTCAGAGCCTGTTAATGACGATGGAACACAAAAATCGCGTCGCGATTCAATACATCGTCCTCCGGCCGACCTGTCTCCAAGGGTCTATTGCTGCCTCGGGCACCTTATGGTCGATCTCCTGTGAGTCTAGATTTTCGAATCCGACGCAAAACTGACAGTTAATTGTAAGGTTCAGAGCCTGTTAATGACGATGGAACACAAAAATCGCGTCGCGATTCAATACATCGTCCTCCGGCCGACCTGTCTCCAAGGGTCTATTGCTGCCTCGGGCACCTTATGGTCGTTCTCCTGTGAGTCTAGTCTTTCGAATCCGACGCAAAACTGACTGTTAATTGTAACGTTCAGAGCCTGTTAATGACGATGGAACACACAAACTGCGTCGCGATTCAATACATCGTCCTCCAGCCGACTTGTCTCCATGGGTCTAGTGCTGCCTCGGACACCTTATGGTCGTTCTTCTGTGAGTCTAGATTTTCGAATCCGACGCAAAACTGACAGTTAATTGTAAGGTTCAGAGCCTGTTAATGACGATGGAACACAAAAATCGCGTCGCGATTCAATACATCGTCCTCCGGCCGACCTGTCTCCAAGGGTCTATTGCTGCCTCGGGCACCTTATGGTCGTTCTCCTGTGAGTCTAGTCTTTCGAATCCGACGCAAAACTGACTGTTAATTGTAACGTTCAGAGCCTGTTAATGACGATGGAACACACAAATTGCGTCGCGATTCAATACATCGTCCTCCAGCCGACTTGTCTCCAAGGGTCTAGTGCTGCCTCGGGCACCTTAATGTCGTTCATCTGTGAGTCTAGATTTTGGAATCCGAAGCAAAACTGACAGTTAATTGTAAGGTTCAGAGCCTCTTAATGACAATGGGACACACAAATTGAGTCCCGATTCAATACATCGTCCTCCGCCCGACCTGTCTCCAAGGGTCTATTGCTGCCTCGGGCACCTTATGGTCGTTCTTCTGTGAGTCTAGATTTTCGAATCCGACGCAAAACTTACAGTTAATTGTAACGTTCAGAGCCTGTTAATGACGATGGAACACACAAATTGCGTCGCGATTCAATACATCGTCCTCCGGCCGACCTGTCTCCAAGGGTCTATTGCTGCCTCGGGCACCTTATGGTCGATCTCCTGTGAGTCTAGATTTTCGAATCCGACGCAAAACTGACCGTTAATTGTAACGTTCAGAGCCTGTTAATGACGATGGAACACACAAATTGTGTTGTGATTCAATACATCGTCCTCCGGCCGACCTGTCTCCAAGGGTCTATTGCTGCCTCGGGCACCTTATGGTCGATCTCCTGTGAGTCTAGATTTTCGAATCCGACGCAAAACTGACCGTTAATTGTAACGTTCAGAGCCTGTTAATGACGATGGAACACACAAATTGTGTCGCGATTCAATACATCGTCCTCCAGCCGACTTGTCTCCAAGGGTCTATTGCTGCCTCGGGCACCTTATGGTCGATCTCCTGTGAGTCCTGATTTTCGAATCCGACGCAAAACTGACAGTTAATTGTAACGTTCAGTGCCTGTTAATGACGATGGAACACACAAATTGCGTCGCGATTCAATACATCGTCCTCCAGCCGACTTGTCTCCAAGGGTCTAGTGCTGCTTCGGACACCTTATGGTCGTTCTCCTGTGAGTCTAGATTTTCGAATCCGACGCAAAACTGACAGTTAATTGTAAGGTTCAGAGCATCTTAATGACAATGGAACACACAAATCGCGTCGCGATTCAACACATCGTCCTCCGGCCGACCTGTCTCCAAGGGTCTATTGCTGCCTCGGGCACCTTATGGTCGTTCTCCTGTGAGTCTAGATTTTCGAATCCGACGCAAAACTGACAGTTAATTGTAACGTTCAGGGCCTGTTAATGACGATGGAACACACAAATCGCGTCGCGATTCAATACATCGTCCTCCGGCCGACCTGTCTCCAAGGGTCTAGTGCTGCCTCGGGCACCTTATGGTCGTTCTCCTGTGAGACTAGATTTTCGAATCCGACGCAAAACTGACAGTTAATTGTAACGTTCAGCGCCTGTTAATGACGATGGAACACACAAATCGCGTCGCGATTCAATACATCGTCCTCCAGCCGACTTGTCTCAAAGGGTCTAGTCCTGCCTCGGGCACCTTATTGTCGTTCTTCTGTGAGTCTAGATTTTCGAATCCGACGCAAAACTGACAGTTAATTGTAAGGTTCAGAGCCTCTTAATGACAATGGAAGACACAAATTGCGTCGCGATTCAATACATCGTCCTCCGGCCGACCTGTCTCCAAGGGTCTATTGCTGCCTCGGGCACCTTATGGTCGATCTCCTGTGAATCTAGAATTTCGAATCCGACGCAGTTAATTGTAACGTTCAGAGCCTGTTAATGACGATGGAACACACAAACTGCGTCGCGATTCAATACATCGTCCTCCAGCCGACTTGTCTCCATGGGTCTAGTGCTGCCTCGGACACCTTATGGTCGTTCTTCTGTGAGTGTAGATTTTCGAATCCGACGCAAAACTGACAGTTAATTGTAAGGTTCAGAGCCTGTTAATGACGATGGAACACAAAAATCGCGTCGCGATTCAATACATCGTCCTCCGGCCGACCTGTCTCCAAGGGTCTATTGCTGCCTCGGGCACCTTATGGTCGATCTCCTGTGAGTCTAGATTTTCGAATCCGACGCAAAACTGACAGTTAAATGTAACGTTCAGAGCCTGTTCATGACGATGGAACACACAAATTGCGTCGCGATTCAATACATCGTCCTCCGGCCGACCTGTCTCCAAGGGTCTATTGCTGCCTCGGGCACCTTATGGTCGTTCTCCTGTGAGTCTAGTCTTTCGAATCCGACGCAAAACTGACTGTTAATTGTAACGTTCAGAGCCTGTTAATGACGATGGAACACACAAATTGCGTCGCGATTCAATACATCGTCCTCCAGCCGACTTGTCTCCAAGGGTCTAGTGCTGCCTCGGGCACCTTAATGTCGTTCATCTGTGAGTCCTGATTTTCGAATCCGACGCAAAACTGACAGTTAATTGTAACGTTCAGTGCCTGTTAATGACGATGGAACACACAAATTGCGTCGCGATTCAATACATCGTCCTCCAGCCGACTTGTCTCCAAGGGTCTAGTGCTGCTTCGGACACCTTATGGTCGTTCTCCTGTGAGTCTAGATTTTCGAATCCGACGCAAAACTGACAGTTAATTGTAAGGTTCAGAGCATCTTAATGACAATGGAACACACAAATCGCGTCGCGATTCAACACATCGTCCTCCGGCCGACCTGTCTCCAAGGGTCTATTGCTGCCTCGGGCACCTTATGGTCGTTCTCCTGTGAGTCTAGATTTTCGAATCAACGCAAAACTGACAGTTAATTGTAACGTTCAGGGCCTGTTAATGACGATGGAACACACAAATCGCGTCGCGATTCAATACATCGTCCTCCGGCCGACCTGTCTCCAAGGGTCTAGTGCTGCCTCGGGCACCTTATGGTCGTTCTCCTGTGAGACTAGATTTTCGAATCCGACGCAAAACTGACAGTTAATTGTAACGTTCAGCGCCTGTTAATGACGATGGAACACAAAAATCGCGTCGCGATTCAATACATCGTCCTCCGGCCGACCTGTCTCCAAGGGTCTATTGCTGCCTCGGGCACCTTATGGTCGATCTCCTGTGAGTCTAGATTTTCGAATCCGACGCAAAACTGACAGTTAAATGTAACGTTCAGAGCCTGTTCATGACGATGGAACACACAAATTGCGTCGCGATTCAATACATCGTCCTCCGGCCGACCTGTCTCCAAGGGTCTATTGCTGCCTCGGGCACCTTATGGTCGTTCTCCTGTGAGTCTAGTCTTTCGAATCCGACGCAAAACTGACTATTAATTGTAACGTTCAGAGCCTGTTAATGACGATGGAACACACAAATTGCGTCGCGATTCAATACATCGTCCTCCAGCCGACTTGTCTCCAAGGGTCTAGTGCTGCCTCGGGCACCTTAATGTCGTTCTTCTGTGAGTCTAGATTTTGGAATCCGAAGCAAAACTGACAGTTAATTGTAAGGTTCAGAGCCTCTTAATGACAATGGAACACACAAATTGAGTCCGAATTCAATACATCGTCCTCCGCCCGACCTGTCTCCAAGGGTCTATTGCTGCCTCGGGCACCTTATGGTCGTTCTTCTGTGAGTCTAGATTTTCGAATCCGACGCAAAACTTACAGTTAATTGTATCGTTCAGAGCCTGTTAATGACGATGGAACACAGAAATTGCGTCGCGATTCAATACATCGTCCTCCGGCCGACCTGTCTCCAAGGGACTATTGCTGCCTCGGGCACCTTATGGTCGATCTCCTGTGAGTCTAGATTTTCGAATCCGACGCAAAACTGACCGTTAATTGTAACGTTCAGAGCCTGTTAATGACGATGGAACACACAAATTGTGTCGTGATTCAATACATCGTCCTCCGGCCGACCTGTCTCCAAGGGTCTATTGCTGCCTCGGGCACCTTATGGTCGATCTCCTGTGAGTCTAGATTTTCGAATCCGACGCAAAACTGACCGTTAATTGTAACGTTCAGAGCCTGTTAATGACGATGGAACACACAAATTGTGTCGCGATTCAATACATCGTCCTCCAGCCGACTTGTCTCCAAGGGTCTATTGCTGCCTCGGGCACCTTATGGTCGATCTCCTGTGAGTCCTGATTTTCGAATCCGACGCAAAACTGACAGTTAATTGTAACGTTCAGTGCCTGTTAATGACGATGGAACACACAAATTGCGTCGCGATTCAATACATCGTCCTCCAGCCGACTTGTCTCCAAGGGTCTAGTGCTGCTTCGGACACCTTATGGTCGTTCTCCTGTGAGTCTAGATTTTCGAATCCGACGCAAAACTGACAGTTAATTGTAAGGTTCAGAGCATCTTAATGACAATGGAACACACAAATCGCGTCGCGATTCAACACATCGTCCTCCGGCCGACCTGTCTCCAAGGGTCTATTGCTGCCTCGGGCACCTTATGGTCGTTCTCCTGTGAGTCTAGATTTTCGAATCCGACGCAAAACTGACAGTTAATTGTAAGGTTCAGAGCCTCTTAATGACAATGGAAGACACAAATTGCGTCGCGATTCAATACATCGTCCTCCGGCCGACCTGTCTCCAAGGGTCTATTGCTGCCTCGGGCACCTTATGGTCGATCTCCTGTGAGTCTAGATTTTCGAATCCGACGCAAAAATGACTGTTAATTGTAAGGTTCAGAGCCTGTTAATGACGATGTAACACACAAATTGCATCGCGACTCAATACATCGTCCTCCGGCCGCCCTGTCTCCAAGGGTCTATTGCTGCCTCGGGCACCTTATGGTCGATCTCCTGTGAATCTAGAATTTCGAATCCGACGCAGTTAATTGTAACGTTCAGAGCCTGTTAATGACGATGGAACACACAAACTGCGTCGCGATTCAATACATCGTCCTCCAGCCGACTTGTCTCCATGGGTCTAGTGCTGCCTCGGACACCTTATGGTCGTTCTTCTGTGAGTCTAGATTTTCGAATCCGACGCAAAACTGACAGTTAATTGTAAGGTTCAGAGCCTGTTAATGACGATGGAACACAAAAATCGCGTCGCGATTCAATACATCGTCCTCCGGCCGACCTGTCTCCAAGGGTCTATTGCTGCCTCGGGCACCTTATGGTCGATCTCCTGTGAGTCTAGATTTTCGAATCCGACGCAAAACTGACAGTTAAATGTAACGTTCAGAGCCTGTTCATGACGATGGAACACACAAATTGCGTCGCGATTCAATACATCGTCCTCCGGCCGACCTGTCTCCAAGGGTCTATTGCTGCCTCGGGCACCTTATGGTCGTTCTCCTGTGAGTCTAGTCTTTCGAATCCGACGCAAAACTGACTGTTAATTGTAACGTTCAGAGCCTGTTAATGACGATGGAACACACAAATTGCGTCGCGATTCAATACATCGTCCTCCAGCCGACTTGTCTCCAAGGGTCTAGTGCTGCCTCGGGCACCTTAATGTCGTTCATCTGTGAGTCTAGATTTTGGAATCCGAAGCAAAACTGACAGTTAATTGTAAGGTTCAGAGCCTCTTAATGACAATGGGACACACAAATTGAGTCCCGATTCAATACATCGTCCTCCGCCCGACCTGTCTCCAAGGGTCTATTGCTGCCTCGGGCACCTTATGGTCGTTCTTCTGTGAGTCTAGATTTTCGAATCCGACGCAAAACTTACAGTTAATTGTAACGTTCAGAGCCTGTTAATGACGATGGAACACACAAATTGCGTCGCGATTCAATACATCGTCCTCCGGCCGACCTGTCTCCAAGGGTCTATTGCTGCCTCGGGCACCTTATGGTCGATCTCCTGTGAGTCTAGATTTTCGAATCCGACGCAAAACTGACCGTTAATTGTAACGTTCAGAGCCTGTTAATGACGATGGAACACACAAATTGTGTTGTGATTCAATACATCGTCCTCCGGCCGACCTGTCTCCAAGGGTCTATTGCTGCCTCGGGCACCTTATGGTCGATCTCCTGTGAGTCTAGATTTTCGAATCCGACGCAAAACTGACCGTTAATTGTAACGTTCAGAGCCTGTTAATGACGATGGAACACACAAATTGTGTCGCGATTCAATACATCGTCCTCCAGCCGACTTGTCTCCAAGGGTCTATTGCTGCCTCGGGCACCTTATGGTCGATCTCCTGTGAGTCCTGATTTTCGAATCCGACGCAAAACTGACAGTTAATTGTAACGTTCAGTGCCTGTTAATGACGATGGAACACACAAATTGCGTCGCGATTCAATACATCGTCCTCCAGCCGACTTGTCTCCAAGGGTCTAGTGCTGCTTCGGACACCTTATGGTCGTTCTCCTGTGAGTCTAGATTTTCGAATCCGACGCAAAACTGACAGTTAATTGTAAGGTTCAGAGCATCTTAATGACAATGGAACACACAAATCGCGTCGCGATTCAACACATCGTCCTCCGGCCGACCTGTCTCCAAGGGTCTATTGCTGCCTCGGGCACCTTATGGTCGTTCTCCTGTGAGTCTAGATTTTCGAATCCGACGCAAAACTGACAGTTAATTGTAACGTTCAGGGCCTGTTAATGACGATGGAACACACAAATCGCGTCGCGATTCAATACATCGTCCTCCGGCCGACCTGTCTCCAAGGGTCTAGTGCTGCCTCGGGCACCTTATGGTCGTTCTCCTGTGAGACTAGATTTTCGAATCCGACGCAAAACTGACAGTTAATTGTAACGTTCAGCGCCTGTTAATGACGATGGAACACACAAATCGCGTCGCGATTCAATACATCGTCCTCCGGCCGACCTGTCTCCAAGGGTCTATTGCTGCCTCGGGCACCGTATGGTCGCTCTCCTGTGAGTCTAGATTTTCGAATCCGACGCAAAACTGACAGTTAATTGTAACGTTCAGAGCCTGTTAATGACGATGGAACACACAAATTGCGTCGCGATTCAATACATCGTCCTCCAGCCGACTTGTCTCTAAGAGTCTAGTGCTGCCTCGGGCACCTTAATGTCGTTCTTCTGTGAGTCTAGATTTTGGAATCCGAAGCAAAACTGACAGTTAATTGTAAGGTTCAGAGCCTCTTAATGACAATGGAACACACAAATTGAGTCGCGATTCAATACATCGTCCTCCGGCCGACCTGTCTCCAAGGGTCTATTGCTGCCTCGGGCACCTTATGGTCGATCTCCTGTGAGTCTAGATTTTCGAATCCGACGCAAAACTGACAGTTAATTGTAAGGTTCAGAGCCTGTTAATGACGATGGAACACACAAATCGCGTCGCGATTCAATACATCGTCCTCCAGCCGACTTGTCTCCAAGGGTCTAGTGCTGCCTCGGGCACCTTATGGTCGTTCTTCTGTGAGTCTAGATTTTCGAATCCGACGCATAACTGACAGTTAATTGTAAGGTTCAGAGCCTGTTAATGACGATGGAACACACAAATTGCGTCGCGATTCAATACATCGTCCTCCGGCCGACCTGTCTCCAAGGGTCTATTGCTGCCTCGGGCACCTTATGGTCGATCTCCTGTGAGTCTAGATTTTCGAATCCGACGCAAAACTGACAGTTAATTGTAACGTTCAGTGCCTGTTAATGACGATGGAACACACAAATTGCGTCGCGATTCAATACATCGTCCTCCAGCCGACTTGTCTCCAAGGGTCTAGTGCCTCGGACACCTTATGGTCGTTCTCCTGTGAGTCTAGATTTTCGAATCCGACGCAAAACTGACAGTTAATTGTAAGGTTCAGAGCATCTTAATGACAATGGAACACACAAATCGCGTCGCGATTCAATACATCGTCCTCCGGCCGACCTGTCTCCAAGGGTCTATTGCTGCCTCGGGCACCGTATGGTCGCTCTCCTGTGAGTCTAGATTTTCGAATCCGACGCAAAACTGACAGTTAATTGTAACGTTCAGAGCCTGTTAATGACGATGGAACACACAAATTGCGTCGCGATTCAATACATCGTCCTCCAGCCGACTTGTCTCCAAGGGTCTAGTGCTGCCTCGGACACCTTATGGTCGTTCTCCTGTGAGTCTAGATTTTCGAATCCGACGCAAAACTGACAGTTAATTGTAAGGTTCAGAGCATCTTAATGACAATGGAACACACAAATCGCGTCGCGATTCAATACATCGTCCTCCGGCCGACCTGTCTCCAAGGGCCTCGGGCACCTTATGGTCGATCTCCTGTGAGTCTAGATTTTCGAATCCGACGCAAAACTGACAGTTAATTGTAACGTTCAGTGCCTGTTAATGACGATGGAACACAAATCGCGTCGCGATTCAATACATCGTCCACCGGCCGACCTGTCTCCAAGGGCCTATTGCTGCCTCGGTCACCTTATGGTCGTTCTCCTGTGAGTCTAGATTTTCGAATCCGACGCAAAACTGACAGTTAATTGTAAGGTTCAGAGCCTGTTAATGACGATGGAACACAAAAATCGCGTCGCGATTCAATACATCGTCCTCCGGCCGACCTGTCTCCAAGGGTCTATTGCTGCCTCGGGCACCTTATGGTCGATCTCCTGTGAGTCTAGATTTTCGAATCCGACGCAAAACTGACAGTTAAATGTAACGTTCAGAGCCTGTTCATGACGATGGAACACACAAATTGCATCGCGATTCAATACATCGTCCTCCGGCCGACCTGTCTCCAAGGGTCTATTGCTGCCTCGGGCACCTTATGGTCGTTCTCCTGTGAGTCTAGTCTTTCGAATCCGACGCAAAACTGACTGTTAATTGTAACGTTCAGAGCCTGTTAATGACGATGGAACACACAAATTGCGTCGCGATTCAATACATCGTCCTCCAGCCGACTTGTCTCCAAGGGTCTAGTGCTGCCTCGGGCACCTTAATGTCGTTCTTCTGTGACTCTAGATTTTGGAATCCGAAGCAAAACTGACAGTTAATTGTAAGGTTCAGAGCCTCTTAATGACAATGGAACACACAAATTGAGTCCCGATTCAATACATCGTCCTCCGCCCGACCTGTCTCCAAGGGTCTATTGCTGCCTCGGGCACCTTATGGTCGTTCTTCTGTGAGTCTAGATTTTCGAATCCGACGCAAAACTTACAGTTAATTGTAACGTTCAGAGCCTGTTAATGACGATGGAACACACAAATTGCGTCGCGATTCAATACATCGTCCTCCGGCCGACCTGTCTCCAAGGGTCTATTGCTGCCTCGGGCATTTTATGGTCGTTCTCCTGTGAGTCCTGATTTTCGAATCCGACGCAAAACTGACAGTTAATTGTAACGTTCAGTGCCTGTTAATGACGATGGAACACACTAATTGCGTCGCGATTCAATACATCGTCCTCCAGCCGACTTGTCTCCAAGGGTCTGGTGCTGCTTCGGACACCTTATGGTCGTTCTCCTGTGAGTCTAGATTTTCGAATCCGACGCAAAACTGACAGTTAATTGTAAGGTTCAGAGCGTCTTAATGACAATGGAACAAACAAATCGCGTCGCGATTCAATACATCGTCCTCCGGCCGACCTGTCTCCAAGGGTCTACTGCTGCCTCGGGCACCGTATGGTCGCTCTCCTGTGAGTCTAGGTTTTCGAATCCGACGCAAAACTGACAGTTAATTGAAACGTTCAGAGCCTGTTAATGACGATGGAACACACAAATTGCGTCGCGATTCAATACATCGTCCTCCAGCCGACTTGTCTCTAAGGGTCTGGTGCTGCTTCGGGCACCTTAATGTCGTTCTTCTGTGAGTCTAGATTTTGGAATCCGAAGCAAAACTGACAGTTAATTGTAAGGTTCAGAGCCTCTTAATGACAATGGAACACACAAATTGAGTCGCGATTCAATACATCGTCCTCCGGCCGACCTGTCTCCAAGGGTCTATTGCTGCCTCGGGCACCTTATGGTCGATCTCCTGTGAGTCTAGATTTTCGAATCCGACGCAAAACTGACAGTTAATTGTTACGTTCAGAGCCTATTAATGACGATGGAACACACAAATCGCGTCGCGATTCAATACAACCTCCTCCAGCCGACTTGTCTCCAAGGGTCTAGTGCTGCCTCGGGCACCTTATGGTCGATCTCCTGTGAGTCTAGATTTTCGAATCCGACGCAAAACTGACAGTTAATTGTTACGTTCAGAGCCTGTTAATGACGATGGAACACACAAATCGCGTCGCGATTCAATACATCGTCCTCCAGCCGACTTGTCTCCAAGGGTCTAGTGCTGCCTCGGGCACCTTATGGTCGTTCTCCTGTGAGTCTAGATTTTCGAATCCGACGCAAAACTGACAGTTAATTGTAAGGTTCAGAGCATCTTAATGACAATGAACTGTCAGTTTTGCGTCGGATTCGAAAATCTAGACTCACAGGAGATCGACCATAAGGTGCCCGAGGCAGGACTAGACCCTTGGAGACAAGTCGGCTGGAGGACGATGTATTGAATCGCGACGCGATTTGTGTGTTCCATCGTCATTAACAGGCGCTGAACGTTACAATTAACTGTCAGTTTTGCGTCGGATTCGAAAATCTAGACTCACAGGAGAACGACCATAAGGTGTCCGAGGCAGCACTAGACCCTTGGAGACAGGTCGGCCGGTGGACGATGTATTGAATCGCGACGCGATTTGTGTGTTCCATCGTCATTAACAGGCCCTGAACGTTACAATTAACTGTCAGTTTTGCGTCGGATTCGAAAATCTAGACTTACAGGAGATCGACCATAAGGTCCCCGAGGCAGCAATAGACCCTTGGAGACAGGTCGGCCGGAGGACGATGTATTGAATCGCGACGCGATTTTTGTGTTCCATCGTCATTAAGAGGATCTGAACCTTACAATTAACTGTCAGTTTTGCGTCGGATTCGAAAATCTAGACTCACAGGAGATCGACCATAAGGTGCCCGAGGCAGTACTAGACCCTTGGAGACAAGTTGGCTGGAGGACGATGTATTGAATCGCGACGCGATATGTGTGTTCCATCGTCATTAACAGGCGCTGAACGTTACAATTAACTGTCAGTTTTGCGTCGGATTCGAAAATCTAGACTCACAGGAGAACGACCATAAGGTGTCCGAGGCAGCACTAGACCCTTGGAGACAGGTCGGCCGGTGGACGATGTATTGAATCGCGACGCGATTTGTGTGTTCCATCGTCATTAACAGGCCGTGAACGTTACAATTAACTGTCAGTTTTGCGTCGGATTCGAAAATCTAGACTCACAGGAGATCGACCATAAGGTGCCCGAGGCAGCAATAGACCCTTGGAGACAGGTCGGCCGGAGGACGATGTATTGAATCGCGACGCGATTTGTGTGTTCCATCGTCATTAAGATGCTCTGAACCTTACAATTAACTGTCAGTTTTGCGTCGGATTCGAAAATCTAGACTCACAGGAGAACGACCATAAGGTGTCCGAGGCAGCCGTAGACCCTTGGAGACAAGTCGGCTGGAGGACGATGTATTGAATCGCGACACAATTTGTGTGTTCCATCGTCATTAACAGGCTCTGAACGTTACAATTAACAGTCAGTTTTGCGTCGGATTCGAAAATCTAGACTCACAGGAGATCGACCATAAGGTGCCCGAGGCAGCAATAGACCCTTGGAGACAGGTCGGCCGGAGGACGATGTATTGAATCGCGACGCGATTTGTGTGTTCCATCGTCATTAACAGGCTCTGAACCTTACAATTAACTGTCAGTTTTGCGTCGGATTCGAAAATCTAGACTCACAGGAGAACGACCATAAGGTGACCGAGGCAGCAATAGACCCTTGGAGACAGGTCGGCCGGAGGACGATGTATTGAATCGCGACGCGATTTGTGTGTTCCATCGTCATTAACAGGCTCTGAACGTTACAATTAACTGTCAGTTTTGCGTTGGATTCGAAAATCTAGACTCACAGGAGATCGACCATAAGGTGCCCGAGGCAGGACTAGACCCTTGGAGACAAGTCGGCTGGAGGACGATGTATTGAATCGCGACGCGATTTGTGTGTTCCATCGTCATTAACAGGCTCTGAACCTTACAATTAACTGTCAGTTTTGCGTCGGATTCGAAAATCTAGACTTACAGGAGATCGACCATAAGGTGCCCGAGGCAGCAATAGACCCTTGGAGACAGGTCGGACGGAGGACGATGTATTGAATCGCGACGCGATTTGTGTGTTCCATCGTCATTAACAGGCGCTGAACGTTACTATTAACTGTCAGTTTTGCGTCGGATTCGAAAATCTAGACTCACAGGAGATCGACCATAAGGTGCCCGAGGCAGCAATAGACCCTTGGAGACAGGTCGGCCGGAGGACGATGTATTGAATCGCGACGCAATTTGTGTGTTCCATCGTCATTAACAGGCTCTGAACCTTACAATTAACTGTCAGTTATGCGTCGGATTCCAAAATCTAGACTCACAGAAGAACGACCATAAGGTGTCCGAGGCAGCACTAGACCCATGGAGACAAGTCGGCTGGAGGACGATGTATTGAATCGCGACGCAGTTTGTGTGTTCCATCGTCATTAACAGGCTCTGAACGTTACAATTAACTGCGTCGGATTCGAAATTCCAGATTCACAGGAGATCGACCATAAGGTGCCCGAGGCAGCAATAGACCCTTGGAGACAGGTCGGCCGGAGGACGATGTATTGAATCGCGACGCGATTTGTGTGTTCCATCGTCATTAACAGGCTCTGAACGTTACAATTAACTGTCAGTCTTGCGTCAGATTAGAAAATCTAGACTCACAGGAGATCGACCATAAGGTGCCCGAGGCAGCAATAGACCCTTGGAGACAGGTCGGCCGGAGGACGATGTACTGAATCGCGACTCAATTTGTGTGTTCCATTGTCATTAAGAGGCTCTGAACCTTACAATTAACTGTCAGTTTTGCTTCGGATTCCAAAATCTAGACTCACAGAAGAACGACATTAAGGTGCCCGAGGCAGCACTAGACCCTTGGAGACAAGTCGGCTGGAGGACGATGTATTGAATCGCGACGCAATTTGTGTGTTCCATTGTCATTAAGATGCTCTGAACCTTACAATTAACTGTCAGTTTTGCGTCGGATTCGAAAATCTAGACTCACTGGAGAACGACCATAAGGTGTCCGAAGCAGCACTAGACCCTTGGAGACAAGTCGGCTGGAGGACGATGTATTGAATCGCGACGCAATTTGTGTGTTCCATCGTCATTAACAGGCACTGAACGTTACAATTAAATGTCAGTTTTGCGTCGGATTCGAAAATCAGGACTCACAGGAGATCGACCATAAGGTGCCCGAGGCAGCAATAGACCCTTGGAGACAGGTCGGCCGGAGGACGATGTATCGAATCGCGACGCGATTTGTGTGTTCCATCGTCATTAACAGGCTCTGAACCTTACAATTAACTGTCAGTTTTGCGTCGGATTCGAAAATCTAGACTCACAGGAGATCGACCATAAGGTGCCCGGGGCAGCAATAGACCCTTGGAGACAGGTCGGCCGGAGGACGATGTATTGAATCGCGACGCGATTTTTGTGTTCCATTGTCATTAAGATGCTCTGAACCTTACAATTAACTGTCAGTTTTGCGTCGGATTCCAAAATCTAGACTCACAGGAGAACGACCATAAGGTGTCCGAGGCAGCCCTAGACTCTTGGAGACACGTCGGCTGGAGGACGATGTATTGAATCGCGACACAATTTGTCTGTTCCATCGTCATTAACAGGCTCTGAACGTTACAATTAACGGTCAGTTTTGCGTCGGATTCGAAAATCTAGACTCACAGGAGATCGACCATAAGGTGCCCGAGGCAGCAATAGACCCTTGGAGACAGGTCGGCCGGAGGACGATATATTGAATCGCGACGCGATTTGTGTGTTCCATCGTCATTAACAGGCTCTGAACCTTACAATTAACTGTCAGTTTTGCGTCGCATTCGAAAATCTAGACTCACAGGAGAACGACCATAAGGTGTCCGAGGCAGCACTAGACCCTTGGAGACAGGTCGGCCGGAGGACGATGTATTGAATCGCGACGCGATTTGTGTGTTCCATCGTCATTAACAGGCCCTGAACGTTACAATTAACTGTCAGTTTTGCGTCGGGTTCGAAAATCTAGACTCACAGGAGATCGACCATAAGGTGCCCGAGGCAGCAATAGACCCTTGGAGACAGGTCGGCCGGAGGACGATGTATTGAATCGCGACGCGATTTGTGTGTTCCATTGTCATTAAGATGCTCTGAACCTTACAATTAACTGTCAGTTTTGCGTCGGATTCGAAAATCTAGACTCACAGGAGAACGACCATAAGGTGTCCGAGACAGCACTAGACCCTTGGAGACAAGTCGGCTGGAGGACGATGTATTGAATCGCGACGCAATTTGTGTGTTCCATCGTCATTAACAGGCACTGAACGTTACAATTAACTGTCAGTTTTGCGTCGGATTCGAAAATCTAGACTCACAGGAGATCGACCATAAGGTGCCCGAGGCAGCAATAGACCCTTGGAGACAGGTCGGCCGGAGGACGATGTATTGAATCGCGACGCAATTTGTGTGTTCCATCGTCATTAACAGGCTCTGAACCTTACAATTAACTGTCAGTTTTGCGTCGGATTCGAAAATCCAGACTCACAGAAGGACGACCCTAAGGTGCCCGAGGCAGCACTAGACCCTTGGAGACAAGTCGGCTGGAGGACGATGTATTGAATCGCGACGCGATTTGTGTGTTCCATCGTCATTAACAGGCTCTGAACCTTACAATTAACTGTCAGTTTTGCGTCGGATTCGAAAATCTAGACTTACAGGAGATCGACCATAAGGTGCCCGAGGCAGCAATAGACCCTTGGAGACAGGTCGGACGGAGGACGATGTATTGAATCGCGACGCGATTTGTGTGTTCCATCGTCATTAACAGGCGCTGAACGTTACTATTAACTGTCAGTTTTGCGTCGGATTAGAAAATCTAGACTCACAGGAGATCGACCATAAGGTGCCCGAGGCAGCAATAGACCCTTGGAGACAGGTCGGCCGAAGAACGATGTATTGAATCGCGAAGCGATTTGTGTGTTCCATTGTCATTAAGATGCTCTGAACCTTACAATTAACTGTCAGTTATGCGTCGGATTCGAAAATCTAGACTCACAGAAGAACGACCATAAGGTGCCCGAGGCAGCACTAGACCCTTGGAGACAAGTCGGCTGGAGGACGATGTATTGAATCGCGACGCGATTTGTGTGTTCCATCGTCATTAACAGGCTCTGAACGTTACAATTAACTGTCAGTTTTGCGTCGGATTCGAAAATCTAGACTCACAGGAGATCGACCATAAGGTGCCCGAGGCAGCAATAGACCCTTGGAGACAGGTCGGCCGGAGGACGATGTATTGAATCGCGACTCAATTTGTGTGTTTCGTTGTCATTAAGAGGCTCTGAACCTTACAATTAACTGTCAGTTTTGCTTCGGATTCCAAAATCTAGACTCACAGAAGAACGACATTAAGGTGCCCGAGGCAGCACTAGACCCTTGGAGACAAGTCGGCTGGAGGACGATGTATTGAATCGCGACGCAATTTGTGTGTTCCATCGTCATTAACAGGCTCTGAACGTTACAATTAACTGTCAGTTTTGCGTCGGATTCGAAAATCTAGACTCACAGGAGAGAGACCATACGGTGCCCGAGGCAGCAATAGACCCTTGGAGACAGGTCGGCCGGAGGACGATGTATCGAATCGCGACGCGATTTGTGTGTTCCATTGTCATTAAGACGCTCTGAACCTTACAATTAACTGTCAGTTTTGCGTCGGATTCGAAAATCTAGACTCACAGGAGAACGACCATAAGGTGTCCGAAGCAGCACTAGACCCTTGGAGACAAGTCGGCTGGAGGACGATGTATTGAATCCTGACGCAATTTGTGTGTTCCATCGTCATTAACAGGCACTGAACGTTACAATTAACTGTCAGTTTTGCGTCGGATTCGAAAATCAGGACTCACAGGAGAACGACCATAAGGTGCCCGATGCAGCAATAGACCCTTGGAGACAGGTCGGCCGGAGGACGATGTATTGAATCGCGACGCAATTTGTGTGTTCCATCGTCATTAACAGGCTCTGAACGTTACAATTAACTGTAAGTTTTGCGTCGGATTCGAAAATCTAGACTCACAGAAGAACGACCATAGGGTGCCCGAGGCAGCAATAGACCCTTGGAGACAGGTCGGCCGGAGGACGATGTATTGAATCGCGGCGCGATTTGTGTGTTCCATCGTCATTAACCGGCTATGAACGTTACAATTAACTGTCAGTTTTGCGTCGGATTCGAAAATCTAGACTCACAGGAGATCGACCATAAGATGCCCGAGAGAGGGCTAGACCCTTGGAGACAAGTCGGCTGGAGGACGATGTATTGAATCGCGACGTGATTTGTGTGTTCCATCGTCATTAACAGGCGCTGAACGTTACAATTAACTGTCAGTTTTGCGTCGGATTCGAAAATCTAGACTCACAGGAGAACGACCATAAGGTGTCCGAGGCAGCACTAGACCCTTGGAGACAGGTCGGCCGGTGGACGATGTATTGGATCGCGACGCGATTTGTGTGTTCCATCGTCATTAACAGGCCCTGAACGTTACAATTAACTGACAGTTTTGCGTCGGATTCGAAAATCTAGACTCACAGGAGATCGACCAAAAGGTGCCCGAGGCAGCAATAGACCCTTGGAGACAGGTCGGCCGGAGGACGATGTATTGAATCGCGACACGATTAGTGTGTTCCATTGTCATTAAGATGCTCTGAACCTTACAATTAACTGTCAGTTTTGCGTCGGATTCGAAAATCTAGACTCACAGAAGAACGACCATAAGGTGCCCGAGGCAGCACTAGACCCTTGGAGACAAGTCGGCTGGAGGACGATGTATTGAATCGCGACACGATTTGTGTGTTCCATCGTCATTAACAGGCTCTGAACTTTACAATTAACTGTCAGTTTTGCGTCGGATTCGAAAGACTAGACTCACAGGAGAACGACCATAAGGTGCCCGAGGCAGCAATAGACCCTTGGAGACAGGTCGGCCGGAGGACGATGTGTTGAATCGCGACGCGATTTGTGTGTTCCATTGTCATTAAGATGCTCTGAACCTTACAATTAACTGTAAGTTTTGCGTCGGATTCGAAAATCTAGACTCACAGAAGAACGACCATAGGGTGCCCGAGGCATGAATAGACCCTTGGAGACAGGTCGGCCGGAGGACGATGTATTGAATCGCGACGCGATTTGTGTGTTCCATCGTCATTAACAGGCTCTGAACGTTACAATTAACTGTCAGTTTTGCGTCGGATTCGAAAATCTAGACTCACAGGAGGACGACCATAAGGTGTCCGAGGCAGCACTAGACCCTTGGAGACAGGTCGGCCGGAGGACGATGTATTGAATCGCGACGCGATTTGTGTGTTCCATCGTCATTAACAGGCCCTGAACGTTACAATTAACTGTCAGTTTTGCGTCGGGTTCGAAAATCTAGACTCACAGGAGATCGCCCATAAGGTGCCCGAGGCAGCAATAGACCCTTGGAGACAGGTCGGCCGGAGGACGATGTATTGAATCGCGACGCGATTTGTGTGTTCCATTGTCATTAAGATGCTCTGAACCTTACAATTAACTGTCAGTTTTGCGTCGGATTCGAAAATGTAGACTCACAGGAGAACGACCATAAGGTGCCCGAGGCAGCAATAGACCCTTGGAGACAGGTCGGCCGGAGGACGATGTATTGAATCGCGACGCGATTTGTGTGTTCCATTGTCATTAAGATGCTCTGAACCTTACAATTAACTGTCAGTTTTGCGTCGGATTCGAAAATCTAGACTCACAGGAGAACGACCATAAGGTGTCCGAGGCAGCACTAGACCCTTGGAGACAAATCGGCTGGAGGACGATGTATTGAATCGCGACGCAATTTGTGTGTTCCATCGTCATTAACAGGCACTGAACGTTACAATTAACTGTAAGTTTTGCGTCGGATTCGAAAATCTAGACTTACAGGAGATCGACCATAAGGTGCCCGAGGCAGCAATAGACCCTTGGAGACAGGTCGGACGGAGGACGATGTATTGAATCGCGACGCGATTTGTGTGTTCCATCGTCATTAACAGGCGCTGAACGTTACTATTAACTGTCAGTTTTGCGTCGGATTCGAAAATCTAACCTCACAGAAGAACGACCATAAGGTGCCCGAGGCAGCACTAGACCCTTGGAGACAAGTCGGCTGGAGGACGATGTATTGAATCGCGACGCGATTTGTGTGTTCCATCGTCATTAACAGGCTCTGAACGTTACAATTAACTGTCAGTTTTGCGTCGGATTCGAAAATCTAGACTCACAGGAGATCGACCATAAGATGCCCGAGAGAGGGCTAGACCCTTGGAGACAAGTCGGCTGGAGGACGATGTATTGAATCGCGACGTGATTTGTGTGTTCCGTTGTCATTAAGAGGCTCTGAACCTTACAATTAACTGTCAGTTTTGCTTCGGATTCCAAAATCTAGACTCACAGAAGAACGACATTAAGGTGCCCGAGGCAGCACTAGACCCTTGGAGACAAGTCGGCTGGAGGACGATGTATTGAATCGCGACGCAATTTGTGTGTTCCATCGTCATTAACAGGCTCTGAACGTTACAATTAACTGTCAGTTTTGCGTCGGATTCGAAAATCTAGACTCACAGGAGAGAGACCATACGGTGCCCGAGGCAGCAATAGACCCTTGGAGACAGGTCGGCTGGAGGACGATGTATTGAATCGCGACGCGATTTGTGTGTTCCATTGTCATTAAGACGCTCTGAACCTTACAATTAACTGTCAGTTTTGCGTCGGATTCGAAAATCTAGACTCACAGGAGAACGACCATAAGGTGTCCGAAGCAGCACTAGACCCTTGGAGACAAGTCGGCTGGAGGACGATGTATTGAATCCTGACGCAATTTGTGTGTTCCATCGTCATTAACAGGCACTGAACGTTACAATTAACTGTCAGTTTTGCGTCGGATTCGAAAATCAGGACTCACAGGAGAACGACCATAAGGTGCCCGATGCAGCAATAGACCCTTGGAGACAGGTCGGCCGGAGGACGATGTATTGAATCGCGACGCAATTTGCGTGTTCCATCGTCATTAACAGGCTCTGAACGTTACAATTAACTGTAAGTTTTGCGTCGGATTCGAAAATCTAGACTCACAGAAGAACGACCATAGGGTGCCCGAGGCATGAATAGACCCTTGGAGACAGGTCGGCCGGAGGACGATGTATTGAATCGCGACGCGATTTGTGTGTTCCATCGTCATTAACAGGCTCTGAACGTTACAATTAACTGTCAGTTTTGCGTCGGATTCGAAAATCTAGACTCACAGGAGATCGACCATAAGATGCCCGAGAGAGGGCTAGACCCTTGGAGACAAGTCGGCTGGAGGACGATGTATTGAATCGCGACGTGATTTGTGTGTTCCATCGTCATTAACAGGCGCTGAACGTTACAATTAACTGTCAGTTTTGCGTCGGATTCGAAAATCTAGACTCACAGGAGAACGACCATAAGGTGTCCGAGGCAGCAATAGACCCTTGGAGACAGGTCGGCCGGAGGACGATGTATTGAATCGCGACACGATTAGTGTGTTCCATTGTCATTAAGATGCTCTGAACCTTACAATTAACTGTCAGTTTTGCGTCGGATTCGAAAATCTAGACTCACAGAAGAACGACCATAAGGTGCCCGAGGCAGCACTAGACCCTTGGAGACAAGTCGGCTGGAGGACGATGTATTGAATCGCGACGCGATTTGTGTGTTCCATCGTCATTAACAGGCTCTGAACGTTACAATTAACTGTCAGTTTTGCGTCGGATTCGAAAATCTAGACTCACAGGAGATCGACCATAAGGTGCCCGAGGCAGCAATAGACCCTTGGAGACAGGTCGGCCGGAGGACGATGTATTGAATCGCGACGCAATTTGTGTGTTCCATCGTCATTAACAGGCTCTGAACGTTACAATTAACTGTAAGTTTTGCGTCGGATTCGAAAATCTAGACTCACAGAAGAACGACCATAGGGTGCCCGAGGCATGAATAGACCCTTGGAGACAGGTCGGCCGGAGGACGATGTATTGAATCGCGACGCGATTTGTGTGTTCCATCGTCATTAACAGGCTCTGAACGTTACAATTAACTGTCAGTTTTGCGTCGGATTCGAAAATCTAGACTCACAGGAGATCGACCATAAAGTGCCCGAGGCAGGACTAGACCCTTGGAGACAAGTTGGCTGGAGGACGATGTATTGAATCGCGACGCGATTTGTGTGTTACATCGTCAATAACAGGCGCTGAACGTTACAATTAACTGTCAGTTTTGCGTCGGATTCGAAAATCTAGACTCACAGGAGAACGACCATAAGGTGTCCGAGGCAGCACTAGACCCTTGGAGACAGGTCGGCCGGTGGACGATGTATTGAATCGCGACGCGTTTTTTGTGTGTTCCATCGTCATTAACTGGCCCTGAACGTTACAATTAACTGTCAGTTTTGCGTCGGATTCGAAAATCTAGACTCACAGGAGATCGACCATAAGGTGCCCGAGGCAGCAATAGACCCTTGGAGACAGGTCGGCCGGAGGACGATGTATTGAATCGCGACGCGATTTGTGTGTTCCATTGTCATTAAGATGCTCTGAACCTTACAATTAACTGTCAGTTTTGCGTCGGATTCGAAAATCTAGACTCACAGGAGAACGACTATAAGGTGTCCGAGGCAGCACTAGACCCTTGGAGACAAGTCGGCTGGAGGACGATGTATTGAATCGCGACGCAATTTGTGTGTTCCATCGTCATTAACAGGCACTGAACGTTACAATTAACTGTCAGTTTTGCGTCGGATTCGAAAATCTAGACTCACAGGAGATCGACCATAAGGTGCCCGAGGCAGCAATAGACCCTTGGAGACAGGTCGGCCGGAGGACGATGTATTGAATCGCGACGCAATTTGTGTGTTCCATCGTCATTAACAGGCTCTGAACCTTACAATTAACTGTCAGTTATGCGTCGGATTCGAAAATCTAGACTCACAGAAGAACGACCATAAGGTGCCCGAGGCAGCACTAGACCCTTGGAGACAAGTCGGCTGGAGGACGATGTATTGAATCGCGACGCGATTTGTGTGTTCCATCGTCATTAACAGGCTCTGAACGTTACAATTAACTGTCAGTTTTGCGTCGGATTCGAAAATCTAGACTCACAAGAGATCGACCATAAGGTGCCCGAGGCAGCAATAGACCCTTGGAGACAGGTCGGCCGGAGGACGATGTATTGAATCGCGACTCAATTTGTGTGTTCCGTTGTCATTAAGAGGCTCTGAACCTTACAATTAACTGTCAGTTTTGCTTCGGATTCCAAAATCTAGACTCACAGAAGAACGACATTAAGGTGCCCGAGGCAGCACTAGACCCTTGGAGACAAGTCGGCTGGAGGACGATGTATTGAATCGCGACGCAATTTGTGTGTTCCATCGTCATTAACAGGCTCTGAACGTTACAATTAACTGTCAGTTTTGCGTCGGATTCAAAAATCTAGACTCACAGGAGAGCGACCATACGGTGCCCGAGGCAGCAATAGACCCTTGGAGACAGGTCGGCCGGAGGACGATGTATTGAATCGCGACGCGATTTGTGTGTTCCATTGTCATTAAGACGCTCTGAACCTTACAATTAACTGTCAGTTTTGCGTCGGATTCGAAAATCTAGACTCACAGGAGAACGACCATAAGGTGTCCGAAGCAGCACTAGACCCTTGGAGACAAGTCGGCTGGAGGACGATGTATTGAATCGCGACGCAATTTGTGTGTTCCATCGTCATTAACAGGCACTGAACGTTACAATTAACTGTCAGTTTTGCGTCGGATTCGAAAATCAGGACTCACAGGAGAACGACCATAAGGTGTCCGAGGCAGCACTAGACCCTTGGAGACAAGTCGGCCGGTGGACAATGTATTGGATCGCGACGCGATTTGTGTGTTCCATCGTCATTAACAGGCCCTGAACGTTACAATTAAATGTCAGTTTTGCGTCGGATTCGAAAATCTAGACTCACAGGAGATCGACCATAAGGTGCCCGAGGCAGCAATAGACCCTTGGAGACAGGTCGGCCGGAGGACGATGTATTGAATCGCGACACGATTTGTGTGTTCCATTGTCATTAAGATGCTCTGAACCTTACAATTAACTGTCAGTTTTGCGTCGGATTCGAAAATCTAGACTCACAGAAGAACGACCATAAGGTGCCCGAGGCAGCACTAGACCCTTGGAGACAAGTCGGCTGGAGGACGATGTATTGAATCGCGACGTGATTTGTGTGTTCCATCGTCATTAACAGGCGCTGAACGTTACAATTAACTGTCAGTTTTGCGTCGGATTCGAAAATCTAGACTCACAGGAGAACGACCATAAGGTGTCCGAGGCAGCAATAGACCCTTGGAGACAGGTCGGCCGGAGGACGATGTATTGAATCGCGACACGATTTGTGTGTTCCATTGTCATTAAGATGCTCTGAACCTTACAATTAACTGTCAGTTTTGCGTCGGATTCGAAAATCTAGACTCGCAGAAGAACGACCATAAGGTGCCCGAGGCAGCACTAGACCCTTGGAGACAAGTCGGCTGGAGGACGATGTATTGAATCGCGACGCGATTTGTGTGTTCATCGTCATTAACAGGCTCTGAACGTTACAATTAACTGTCAGTTTTGCGTCGGATTCGAAAATCTAGACTCACAGGAGATCGACCATAAGGTGCCCGAGGCAGCAATAGACCCTTGGAGACAGGTCGGCCGGAGGACGATGTATTGAATCGCGACTCAATTTGTGTGTTCCATTGTCATTAAGAGGCTCTGAACCTCACAATTAACTGTCAGTTTTGCTTCGGATTCCAAAATCTAGACTCACAGAAGAACGACATTAAGCTGCCCGAGGCAGCACTAGACCCTTGGAGACAAGTCGGCTGGAGGACGATGTATTGAATCCCGACGCAATTTGTGAGTTCCATCGTCATTAACAGGCTCTGAACGTTACAATTAACTGTCAGTTTTGCGTCGGATTCGAAAATCTAGACACACAGGAGAGCGACCATACGGTGCCCGATGCAGCAATAGACCCTTGGAGACAGGTCGGCCGGAGGACGATGTATTGAATCGCGACGCGATTTGTGTAATCCATCGTCATTAAGATGCTCTGAACCTTACAATTAACTGTCAGTTTTGCGTCGGATTCGAAAATCTAGACTCACAGGAGAACGACCGTAAGGTGTCCGAAGCAGCACTAGACCCTTGGAGACAAGTCGGCTGGAGGACGATGTATTGAATCGCGACGCAATTTGTGTGTTCCATCGTCATTAACAGGCACTGAACGTTACAATTAACTGTCAGTTTTGCGTCGGATTCGAAAATCAGGACTCACAGGAGATCCACCATAAGGTGCCCGAGGCAGCAAATAGACCCTTGGAGACAGGTCGGCCGGAGGACGATGTATTGAATCGCGACGCAATTTGTGTGTTCCATCGTCATTAACAGGCTCTGAACGTTACAATTAACTGTAAGTTTTGCGTCGGATTCGAAAATCTAGACTCACAGAAGAACGACCATAGGGTGCCCGAGGCAGCAATAGACCCTTGGAGACAGGTCGGCCGGAGGACGATGTATTGAATCGCGACGCGATTTGTGTGTTCCATCGTCATTAACAGGCTCTGAACCTTACAATTAACTGTCAGTTTTGCGTCGGATTCCAAAATCTAGACTCACAGGAGAACGACCATAAGGTGTCCGAGGCAGCCCTAGACTCTTGGAGACACGTCGGCTGGAGGACGATGTATTGAATCGCGACACAATTTGTCTGTTCCATCGTCATTAACAGGCTCTGAACGTTACAATTAACGGTCAGTTTTGCGTCGGATTCGAAAATCTAGACTCACAGGAGATCGACCATAAGGTGCCCGAGGCAGCAATAGACCCTTGGAGACAGGTCGGCCGGAGAACGATATATTGAATCGCGACGCGATTTGTGTGTTCCATCGTCATTAACAGGCTCTGAACCTTACAATTAACTGTCAGTTTTGCGTCGCATTCGAAAATCTAGACTCACAGGAGAACGACCATAAGGTGACCGAGGCAGCAATAGACCCTTGGAGACAGGTCGGCCGGAGGACGATGTATTGAATCGCGACGCGATTTGTGTGTTCCATCGTCATTAACAGGCTCTGAACGTTACAATTAACTGTCAGTTTTGCGTTGGATTCGAAAATCTAGACTCACAGGAGATCGACCATAAGGTGCCCGAGGCGAGACTAGACCCTTGGAGACAAGTCGGCTGGAGGACGATGTATGGAATCGCGACGCGATTTGTGTGTTCCATCGTCATTAACAGGCGCTGAACGTTACAATTAACTGTCAGTTTTGCGTCGGATTCGAAAATCTAGACTCACAGGAGAACGACCATAAGGTGTCCGAGGCAGCACTAGACCCTTGGAGACAGGTCGGCCGGAGGACGATGTATTGAATCGCGACGCGATTTGTGTGTTCCATCGTCATTAACAGGCCCTGAACGTTACAATTAACTGTCAGTTTTGCGGTGGGTTCGAAAATCTAGACTCACAGGAGATCGACCATAAGGTGCCCGAGGCAGCAATAGACCCTTGGAGACAGGTCGGCCGGAGGACGATGTATTGAATCGCGACGCGATTTGTGTGTTCCATTGTCATTAAGATGCTCTGAACCTTACAATTAACTGTCAGTTTTGCGTCGGATTCGAAAATCTAGACTCACAGGAGAACGACCATAAGGTGTCCGAGACAGCACTAGACCCTTGGAGACAAGTCGGCTGGAGGACGATGTATTGAATCGCGACGCAATTTGTGTGTTCCATCGTCATTAACAGGCACTGAACGTTACAATTAACTGTCAGTTTTGCGTCGGATTCGAAAATCTAGACTCACAGGAGATCGACCATAAGGTGCCCGAGGCAGCAATAGACCCTTGGAGACAGGTCGGCCGGAGGACGATGTATTGAATCGCGACGCAATTTGTGTGTTCCATCGTCATTAACAGGCTCTGAACCTTACAATTAACTGTCAGTTTTGCGTCGGATTCGAAAATCCAGACTCACAGAAGGACGACCCTAAGGTGCCTGAGGCAGCACTAGACCCTTGGAGACAGGTCGGCTGGAGGACGATGTATTGAATCGCGACGCGATTTGTGTGTTCCATCGTCATTAACAGGCTCTGAACCTTACAATTAACTGTCAGTTTTGCGTCGGATTCGAAAATCTAGACTTACAGGAGATCGACCATAAGGTGCCCGAGGCAGCAATAGACCCTTGGAGACAGGTCGGACGGAGGACGATGTATTGAATCGCGACGCGATTTGTGTGTTCCATCGTCATTAACAGGCGCTGAACGTTACTATTAACTGTCAGTTTTGCGTCGGATTCGAAAATCTAGACTCACAGGAGATCGACCATAAGGTGCCCGAGGCAGCAATAGACCCTTGGAGACAGGTCGGCCGAAGAACGATGTATTGAATCGCGAAGCGATTTGTGTGTTCCATTGTCATTAAGATGCTCTGAACCTTACAATTAACTGTCAGTTATGCGTCGGATTCGAAAATCTAGACTCACAGAAGAACGACCATAAGGTGCCCGAGGCAGCACTAGACCCTTGGAGACAAGTCGGCTGGAGGACGATGTATTGAATCGCGACGCGATTTGTGTGTTCCATCGTCATTAACAGGCTCTGAACGTTACAATTAACTGTCAGTTTTGCGTCGGATTCGAAAATCTAGACTCACAGGAGATCGACCATAAGGTGCCCGAGGCAGCAATAGACCCTTGGAGACAGGTCGGCCGGAGGACGATGTATTGAATCGCGACTCAATTTGTGTGTTCCGTTGTCATTAAGAGGCTCTGAACCTTACAATTAACTGTCAGTTTTGCTTCGGATTCCAAAATCTAGACTCACAGAAGAACGACATTAAGGTGCCCGAGGCAGCACTAGACCCTTGGAGACAAGTCGGCTGGAGGACGATGTATTGAATCGCGACGCAATTTGTGTGTTCCATCGTCATTAACAGGCTCTGAACGTTACAATTAACTGTCAGTTTTGCGTCGGATTCGAAAATCTAGACTCACAGGAGAGAGACCATACGGTGCCCGAGGCAGCAATAGACCCTTGGAGACAGGTCGGCCGGAGGACGATGTATCGAATCGCGACGCGATTTGTGTGTTCCATTGTCATTAAGACGCTCTGAACCTTACAATTAACTGTCAGTTTTGCGTCGGATTCGAAAATCTAGACTCACAGGAGAACGACCATAAGGTGTCCGAAGCAGCACTAGACCCTTGGAGACAAGTCGGCTGGAGGACGATGTATTGAATCCTGACGCAATTTGTGTGTTCCATCGTCATTAACAGGCACTGAACGTTACAATTAACTGTCAGTTTTGCGTCGGATTCGAAAATCAGGACTCACAGGAGAACGACCATAAGGTGCCCGATGCAGCAATAGACCCTTGGAGACAGGTCGGCCGGAGGACGATGTATTGAATCGCGACGCAATTTGTGTGTTCCATCGTCATTAACAGGCTCTGAACGTACAATTAACTGTAAGTTTTGCGTCGGATTCGAAAATCTAGACTCACAGAAGAACGACCATAGGGTGCCCGAGGCAGCAATAGACCCTTGGAGACAGGTCGGCCGGAGGACGATGTATTGAATCGCGACGCGATTTGTGTGTTCCATCGTCATTAACAGGCTCTGAACGTTACAATTAACTGTCAGTTTTGCGTCGGATTCGAAAATCTAGACTCACAGGAGATCGACCATAAGATGCCCGAGAGAGGGCTAGACCCTTGGAGACAAGTCGGCTGGAGGACGATGTATTGAATCGCGACGTGATTTGTGTGTTCCATCGTCATTAACAGGCGCTGAACGTTACAATTAACTGTCAGTTTTGCGTCGGATTCGAAAATCTAGACTCACAGGAGATCGACCATAAGGTGCCCGAGGCAGCAATAGACCCTTGGAGACAGGTCGGCCGGAGGACGATGTATTGAATCGCGACGCGATTTGTGTGTTCCATTGTCATTAAGATGCTCTGAACCTTACAATTAACTGTCAGTTTTGCGTCGGATTCGAAAATCTAGACTCACAGGAGATCGACCATAAGGTGCCCGAGGCAGCAATAGACCCTTGGAGACAGGTCGGCCGAAGAACGATGTATTGAATCGCGAAGCGATTTGTGTGTTCCATTGTCATTAAGATGCTCTGAACCTTACAATTAACTGTCAGTTATGCGTCGGATTCGAAAATCTAGACTCACAGAAGAACGACCATAAGGTGCCCGAGGCAGCACTAGACCCTTGGAGACAAGTCGGCTGGAGGACGATGTATTGAATCGCGACGCGATTTGTGTGTTCCATCGTCATTAACAGGCTCTGAACGTTACAATTAACTGTCAGTTTTGCGTCGGATTCCAAAATCTAGACTCACAGAAGAACGACATTAAGGTGCCCGAGGCAGCACTAGACCCTTGGAGACAAGTCGGCCGGAGGACGATGTATTGAATCGCGACGCAATTTGTGTGTTCCATCGTCATTAACAGGCTCTGAACGTTACAATTAACTGTCAGTTTTGCGTCGGATTCGAAAATCTAGACTCACAGGAGATCGACCATAAGGTGCCCGAGGCAGCAATAGACCCTTGGAGACAGGTCGGCCGGAGGACGATGTATTGAATCGCGACTCAATTTGTGTGTTCCGTTGTCATTAAGAGGCTCTGAACCTTACAATTAACTGTCAGTTTTGCTTCGGATTCCAAAATCTAGACTCACAGAAGAACGACATTAAGGTGCCCGAGGCAGCACTAGACCCTTGGAGACAAGTCGGCTGGAGGACGATGTATTGAATCGCGACGCAATTTGTGTGTTCCATCGTCATTAACAGGCTCTGAACGTTACAATTAACTGTCAGTTTTGCGTCGGATTCGAAAATCTAGACTCACAGGAGAGAGACCATACGGTGCCCGAGGCAGCAATAGACCCTTGGAGACAGGTCGGCCGGAGGACGATGTATCGAATCGCGACGCGATTTGTGTGTTCCATTGTCATTAAGACGCTCTGAACCTTACAATTAACTGTCAGTTTTGCGTCGGATTCGAAAATCTAGACTCACAGGAGAACGACCATAAGGTGTCCGAAGCAGCACTAGACCCTTGGAGACAAGTCGGCTGGAGGACGATGTATTGAATCCTGACGCAATTTGTGTGTTCCATCGTCATTAACAGGCACTGAACGTTACAATTAACTGTCAGTTTTGCGTCGGATTCGAAAATCAGGACTCACAGGAGAACGACCATAAGGTGCCCGATGCAGCAATAGACCCTTGGAGACAGGTCGGCCGGAGGACGATGTATTGAATCGCGACGCAATTTGTGTGTTCCATCGTCATTAACAGGCTCTGAACGTTACAATTAACTGTAAGTTTTGCGTCGGATTCGAAAATCTAGACTCACAGAAGAACGACCATAGGGTGCCCGAGGCAGCAATAGACCCTTGGAGACAGGTCGGCCGGAGGACGATGTATTGAATCGCGACGCGATTTGTGTGTTCCATCGTCATTAACAGGCTCTGAACGTTACAATTAACTGTCAGTTTTGCGTCGGATTCGAAAATCTAGACTCACAGGAGATCGACCATAAGATGCCCGAGAGAGGGCTAGACCCTTGGAGACAAGTCGGCTGGAGGACGATGTATTGAATCGCGACGTGATTTGTGTGTTCCATCGTCATTAACAGGCGCTGAACGTTACAATTAACTGTCAGTTTTGCGTCGGATTCGAAAATCTAGACTCACAGGAGAACGACCATAAGGTGTCCGAGGCAGCACTAGACCCTTGGAGACAGGTCGGCCGGTGGACGATGTATTGGATCGCGACGCGATTTGTGTGTTCCATCGTCATTAACAGGCCCTGAACGTTACAATTAACTGTCAGTTTTGCGTCGGATTCGAAAATCTAGACTCACAGGAGATCGACCAAAAGGTGCCCGAGGCAGCAATAGACCCTTGGAGACAGGTCGGCCGGAGGACGATGTATTGAATCGCGACACGATTAGTGTGTTCCATTGTCATTAAGATGCTCTGAACCTTACAATTAACTGTCAGTTTTGCGTCGGATTCGAAAATCTAGACTCACAGAAGAACGACCATAAGGTGCCCGAGGCAGCACTAGACCCTTGGAGACAAGTCGGCTGGAGGACGATGTATTGAATCGCGACACGATTTGTGTGTTCCATCGTCATTAACAGGCTCTGAACGTTACAATTAACTGTCAGTTTTGCGTCGGATTCGAAAATCTAGACTCACAGGAGATCGACCATAAGGTGCCCGAGGCAGCAATAGACCCTTGGAGACAGGTCGGCCGGAGGACGATGTATTGAATCGCGACGCAATTTGTGTGTTCCATCGTCATTAACAGGCTCTGAACGTTACAATTAACTGTAAGTTTTGCGTCGGATTCGAAAATCTAGACTCACAGAAGAACGACCATAGGGTGCCCGAGGCATGAATAGACCCTTGGAGACAGGTCGGCCGGAGGACGATGTATTGAATCGCGACGCGATTTGTGTGTTCCATCGTCATTAACAGGCTCTGAACGTTACAATTAACTGTCAGTTTTGCGTCGGATTCGAAAATCTAGACTCACAGGAGATCGACCATAAAGTGCCCGAGGCAGGACTAGACCCTTGGAGACAAGTTGGCTGGAGGACGATGTATTGAATCGCGACGCGATTTGTGTGTTCCATCGTCAATAACAGGCGCTGAACGTTACAATTAACTGTCAGTTATGCGTCGGATTCGAAAATCTAGACTCACAGGAGAACGACCATATGGTGTCCGAGGCAGCACTAGACCCTTGGAGACAGGTCGGCCGGTGGACGATGTATTGAATCGCGACGCGATTTGTGTGTTCCATCGTCATCAACTGGCCCTGAACGTTACAATTAACTGTCAGTTTTGCGTCGGATTCGAAAATCTAGACTCACAGGAGATCGACCATAAGGTGCCCGAGGCAGCAATAGACCCTTGGAGACAGGTCGGCCGGAGGACGATGTATTGAATCGCGACGCGATTTGTGTGTTCCATTGTCATTAAGATGCTCTGAACCTTACAATTAACTGTCAGTTTTGCGTCGGATTCGAAAATCTAGACTCACAGGAGATCGACCATAAGGTGCCCGAGGCAGCAATAGACCCTTGGAGACAGGTCGGCCGAAGAACGATGTATTGAATCGCGAAGCGATTTGTGTGTTCCATTGTCATTAAGATGCTCTGAACCTTACAATTAACTCAGTTATGCGTCGGATTCGAAAATCTAGACTCACAGAAGAACGACCATAAGTTGCCCGAGGCAGCACTAGACCCTTGGAGACAAGTCGGCTGGAGGACGATGTATTGAATCGCGACGCGATTTGTGTGTTCCATCGTCATTAACAGGCTCTGAACGTTACAATTAACTGTCAGTTTTGCGTCGGATTCCAAAATCTAGACTCACAGAAGAACGACATTAAGGTGCCCGAGGCAGCACTAGACCCTTGGAGACAAGTCGGCCGGAGGACGATGTATTGAATCGCGACGCAATTTGTGTGTTCCATCGTCATTAACAGGCTCTGAACGTTACAATTAACTGTCAGTTTTGCGTCGGATTCGAAAATCTAGACTCACAGGAGATCGACCATAAGGTGCCCGAGGCAGCAATAGACCCTTGGAGACAGGTCGGCCGGAGGACGATGTATTGAATCGCGACTCAATTTGTGTGTTCCGTTGTCATTAAGAGGCTCTGAACCTTACAATTAACTGTCAGTTTTGCTTCGGATTCCAAAATCTAGACTCACAGAAGAACGACATTAAGGTGCCCGAGGCAGCACTAGACCCTTGGAGACAAGTCGGCTGGAGGACGATGTATTGAATCGCGACGCAATTTGTGTGTTCCATCGTCATTAACAGGCTCTGAACGTTACAATTAACTGTCAGTTTTGCGTCGGATTCGAAAATCTAGACTCACAGGAGAGAGACCATACGGTGCCCGAGGCAGCAATAGACCCTTGGAGACAGGTCGGCCGGAGGACGATGTATCGAATCGCGACGCGATTTGTGTGTTCCATTGTCATTAAGACGCTCTGAACCTTACAATTAACTGTCAGTTTTGCGTCGGATTCGAAAATCTAGACTCACAGGAGAACGACCATAAGGTGTCCGAAGCAGCACTAGACCCTTGGAGACAAGTCGGCTGGAGGACGATGTATTGAATCCTGACGCAATTTGTGTGTTCCATCGTCATTAACAGGCACTGAACGTTACAATTAACTGTCAGTTTTGCGTCGGATTCGAAAATCAGGACTCACAGGAGAACGACCATAAGGTGCCCGGTGCAGCAAAAGACCCTTGGAGACAGGTCGGCCGGAGGACGATGTATTGAATCGCGACGCAATTTGTGTGTTCCATCGTCATTAACAGGCTCTGAACGTTACAATTAACTGTAAGTTTTGCGTCGGATTCGAAAATCTAGACTCACAGAAGAACGACCATAGGGTGCCCGAGGCAGCAATAGACCCTTGGAGACAGGTCGGCCGGAGGACGATGTATTGAATCGCGACGCGATTTGTGTGTTCCATCGTCATTAACAGGCTCTGAACGTTACAATTAACTGTCAGTTTTGCGTCGGATTCGAAAATCTAGACTCACAGGAGATCGACCATAAGATGCCCGAGAGAGGGCTAGACCCTTGGAGACAAGTCGGCTGGAGGACGATGTATTGAATCGCGACGTGATTTGTGTGTTCCATCGTCATTAACAGGCGCTGAACGTTACAATTAACTGTCAGTTTTGCGTCGGATTCGAAAATCTAGACTCACAGGAGAACGACCATAAGGTGTCCGAGGCAGCACTAGACCCTTGGAGACAGGTCGGCCGGTGGACGATGTATTGGATCGCGACGCGATTTGTGTGTTCCATCGTCATTAACAGGCCCTGAACGTTACAATTAACTGTCAGTTTTGCGTCGGATTCGAAAATCTAGACTCACAGGAGATCGACCAAAAGGTGCCCGAGGCAGCAATAGACCCTTGGAGACAGGTCGGCCGGAGGACGATGTATTGAATCGCGACACGATTAGTGTGTTCCATTGTCATTAAGATGCTCTGAACCTTACAATTAACTGTCAGTTTTGCGTCGGATTCGAAAATCTAGACTCACAGAAGAACGACCATAAGGTGCCCGAGGCAGCACTAGACCCTTGGAGACAAGTCGGCTGGAGGACGATGTATTGAATCGCGACACGATTTGTGTGTTCCATCGTCATTAACAGGCTCTGAACGTTACAATTAACTGTCAGTTTTGCGTCGGATTCGAAAATCTAGACTCACAGGAGATCGACCATAAGGTGCCCGAGGCAGCAATAGACCCTTGGAGACAGGTCGGCCGGAGGACGATGTATTGAATCGCGACGCAATTTGTGTGTTCCATCGTCATTATCAGGCTCTGAACGTTACAATTAACTGTAAGTTTTGCGTCGGATTCGAAAATCAGGACTCACAGAAGAACGACCATAGGGTGCCCGAGGCATGAATAGACCCTTGGAGACAGGTCGGCCGGAGGACGATGTATTGAATCGCGACGCGATTTGTGTGTTCCATCGTCATTAACAGGCTCTGAACGTTACAATTAACTGTCAGTTTTGCGTCGGATTCGAAAATCTAGACTCACAGGAGATCGACCATAAAGTGCCCGAGGCAGGACTAGACCCTTGGAGACAAGTTGGCTGGAGGACGATGTATTGAATCGCGACGCCATTTGTGTGTTCCATCGTCAATAACAGGCGCTGAACGTTACAATTAACTGTCAGTTTTGCGTCGGATTCGAAAATCTAGACTCACAGGAGAACGACCATATGGTGTCCGAGGCAGCACTAGACCCTTGGAGACAGGTCGGCCGGTGGACGATGTATTGAATCGCGACGCGTTTTTTGTGTGTTCCATCGTCATTAACTGGCCCTGAACGTTACAATTAACTGTCAGTTTTGCGTCGGATTCGAAAATCTAGACTCACAGGAGATCGACCATAAGGTGCCCGAGGCAGCAATAGACCCTTGGAGACAGGTCGGCCGGAGGACGATGTATTGAATCGCGACGCGATTTGTGTGTTCCATTGTCATTAAGATGCTCTGAACCTTACAATTAACTGTCAGTTTTGCGTCGGATTCGAAAATCTAGACTCACAGGAGAACGACCATAAGGTGTCCGAGGCAGCACTAGACCCTTGGAGACAAGTCGGCTGGAGGACGATGTATTGAATCGCGACGCAATTTGTGTGTTCCATCGTCATTAACAGGCACTGAACGTTACAATTAACTGTAAGTTTTGCGTCGGATTCGAAAATCTAGACTTACAGGAGATCGACCATAAGGTGCCCGAGGCAGCAATAGACCCTTGGAGACAGGTCGGACGGAGGACGATGTATTGAATCGCGACGCGATTTGTGTGTTCCATCGTCATTAACAGGCGCTGAACGTTACTATTAACTGTCAGTTTTGCGTCGGATTCGAAAATCTAACCTCACAGAAGAACGACCATAAGGTGCCCGAGGCAGCACTAGACCCTTGGAGACAAGTCGGCTGGAGGACGATGTATTGAATCGCGACGCGATTTGTGTGTTCCATCGTCATTAACAGGCTCTGAACGTTACAATTAACTGTCAGTTTAGCGTCGGATTCGAAAATCTAGACTCACAGGAGATCGACCATAAGGTGCCCGAGGCAGCAATAGACCCTTGGAGACAGGTCGGCCGGAGGACGATGTATTGAATCGCGACGCGATTTGTGTGTTCCATTGTCATTAAGATGCTCTGAACCTTACAATTAACTGTCAGTTTTGCGTCGGATTCGAAAATCTAGACTCACAGGAGATCGACCATAAGGTGCCCGAGGCAGCAATAGACCCTTGGAGACAGGTCGGCCGAAGAACGATGTATTGAATCGCGAAGCGATTTGTGTGTTCCATTGTCATTAAGATGCTCTGAACCTTACAATTAACTGTCAGTTATGCGTCGGATTCGAAAATCTAGACTCACAGAAGAACGACCATAAGGTGCCCGAGGCAGCACTAGACCCTTGGAGACAAGTCGGCTGGAGGACGATGTATTGAATCGCGACGCGATTTGTGTGTTCCATCGTCATTAACAGGCTCTGAACGTTACAATTAACTGTCAGTTTTGCGTCGGATTCCAAAATCTAGACTCACAGAAGAACGACATTAAGGTGCCCGAGGCAGCACTAGACCCTTGGAGACAAGTCGGCCGGAGGACGATGTATTGAATCGCGACGCAATTTGTGTGTTCCATCGTCATTAACAGGCTCTGAACGTTACAATTAACTGTCAGTTTTGCGTCGGATTCGAAAATCTAGACTCACAGGAGATCGACCATAAGGTGCCCGAGGCAGCAATAGACCCTTGGAGACAGGTCGGCCGGAGGACGATGTATTGAATCGCGACTCAATTTGTGTGTTCCGTTGTCATTAAGAGGCTCTGAACCTTACAATTAACTGTCAGTTTTGCTTCGGATTCCAAAATCTAGACTCACAGAAGAACGACATTAAGGTGCCCGAGGCAGCACTAGACCCTTGGAGACAAGTCGGCTGGAGGACGATGTATTGAATCGCGACGCAATTTGTGTGTTCCATCGTCATTAACAGGCTCTGAACGTTACAATTAACTGTCAGTTTTGCGTCGGATTCGAAAATCTAGACTCACAGGAGAGAGACCATACGGTGCCCGAGGCAGCAATAGACCCTTGGAGACAGGTCGGCCGGAGGACGATGTATCGAATCGCGACGCGATTTGTGTGTTCCATTGTCATTAAGACGCTCTGAACCTTACAATTAACTGTCAGTTTTGCGTCGGATTCGAAAATCTAGACTCACAGGAGAACGACCATAAGGTGTCCGAAGCAGCACTAGACCCTTGGAGACAAGTCGGCTGGAGGACGATGTATTGAATCCTGACGCAATTTGTGTGTTCCATCGTCATTAACAGGCACTGAACGTTACAATTAACTGTCAGTTTTGCGTCGGATTCGAAAATCAGGACTCACAGGAGAACGACCATAAGGTGCCCGGTGCAGCAATAGACCCTTGGAGACAGGTCGGCCGGAGGACGATGTATTGAATCGCGACGCAATTTGTGTGTTCCATCGTCATTAACAGGCTCTGAACGTTACAATTAACTGTAAGTTTTGCGTCGGATTCGAAAATCTAGACTCACAGAAGAACGACCATAGGGTGCCCGAGGCAGCAATAGACCCTTGGAGACAGGTCGGCCGGAGGACGATGTATTGAATCGCGACGCGATTTGTGTGTTCCATCGTCATTAACAGGCTCTGAACGTTACAATTAACTGTCAGTTTTGCGTCGGATTCGAAAATCTAGACTCACAGGAGATCGACCATAAGATGCCCGAGAGAGGGCTAGACCCTTGGAGACAAGTCGGCTGGAGGACGATGTATTGAATCGCGACGTGATTTGTGTGTTCCATCGTCATTAACAGGCGCTGAACGTTACAATTAACTGTCAGTTTTGCGTCGGATTCGAAAATCTAGACTCACAGGAGAACGACCATAAGGTGTCCGAGGCAGCACTAGACCCTTGGAGACAGGTCGGCCGGTGGACGATGTATTGGATCGCGACGCGATTTGTGTGTTCCATCGTCATTAACAGGCCCTGAACGTTACAATTAACTGTCAGTTTTGCGTCGGATTCGAAAATCTAGACTCACAGGAGATCGACCAAAAGGTGCCCGAGGCAGCAATAGACCCTTGGAGACAGGTCGGCCGGAGGACGATGTATTGAATCGCGACACGATTAGTGTGTTCCATTGTCATTAAGATGCTCTGAACCTTACAATTAACTGTCAGTTTTGCGTCGGATTCGAAAATCTAGACTCACAGAAGAACGACCATAAGGTGCCCGAGGCAGCACTAGACCCTTGGAGACAAGTCGGCTGGAGGACGATGTATTGAATCGCGACACGATTTGTGTGTTCCATCGTCATTAACAGGCTCTGAACGTTACAATTAACTGTCAGTTTTGCGTCGGATTCGAAAATCTAGACTCACAGGAGATCGACCATAAGGTGCCCGAGGCAGCAATAGACCCTTGGAGACAGGTCGGCCGGAGGACGATGTATTGAATCGCGACGCAATTTGTGTGTTCCATCGTCATTAACAGGCTCTGAACGTTACAATTAACTGTAAGTTTTGCGTCGGATTCGAAAATCTAGACTCACAGAAGAACGACCATAGGGTGCCCGAGGCATGAATAGACCCTTGGAGACCGGTCGGCCGGAGGACGATGTATTGAATCGCGACGCGATTTGTGTGTTCCATCGTCATTAACAGGCTCTGAACGTTACAATTAACTGTCAGTTTTGCGTCGGATTCGAAAATCTAGACTCACAGGAGATCGACCATAAAGTGCCCGAGGCAGGACTAGACCCTTGGAGACAAGTTGGCTGGAGGACGATGTATTGAATCGCGACGCCATTTGTGTGTTCCATCGTCAATAACAGGCGCTGAACGTTACAATTAACTGTCAGTTTTGCGTCGGATTCGAAAATCTAGACTCACAGGAGAACGACCATATGGTGTCCGAGGCAGCACTAGACCCTTGGAGACAGGTCGGCCGGTGGACGATGTATTGAATCGCGACGCGTTTTTTGTGTGTTCCATCGTCATTAACTGGCCCTGAACGTTACAATTAACTGTCAGTTTTGCGTCGGATTCGAAAATCTAGACTCACAGGAGATCGACCATAAGGTGCCCGAGGCAGCAATAGACCCTTGGAGACAGGTCGGCCGGAGGACGATGTATTGAATCGCGACTCAATTTGTGTGTTCCGTTGTCATTAAGAGGCTCTGAACCTTACAATTAACTGTCAGTTTTGCTTCGGATTCCAAAATCTAGACTCACAGAAGAACGACATTAAGGTGCCCGAGGCAGCACTAGACCCTTGGAGACAAGTCGGCTGGAGGACGATGTATTGAATCGCGACGCAATTTGTGTGTTCCATCGTCATTAACAGGCTCTGAACGTTACAATTAACTGTCAGTTTTGCGTCGGATTCGAAAATCTAGACTCACAGGAGAGAGACCATACGGTGCCCGAGGCAGCAATAGACCCTTGGAGACAGGTCGGCCGGAGGACGATGTATCGAATCGCGACGCGATTTGTGTGTTCCATTGTCATTAAGACGCTCTGAACCTTACAATTAACTGTCAGTTTTGCGTCGGATTCGAAAATCTAGACTCACAGGAGAACGACCATAAGGTGTCCGAAGCAGCACTAGACCCTTGGAGACAAGTCGGCTGGAGGACGATGTATTGAATCCTGACGCAATTTGTGTGTTCCATCGTCATTAACAGGCACTGAACGTTACAATTAACTGTCAGTTTTGCGTCGGATTCGAAAATCAGGACTCACAGGAGAACGACCATAAGGTGCCCGGTGCAGCAATAGACCTTTGGAGACAGGTCGGCCGGAGGACGATGTATTGAATCGCGACGCAATTTGTGTGTTCCATCGTCATTAACAGGCTCTGAACGTTACAATTAACTGTAAGTTTTGCGTCGGATTCGAAAATCTAGACTCACAGGAGATCGACCATAAGGTGCCCGAGAGAGGGCTAGACCCTTGGAGATAAGTCGGCTGGAGGACGATGTATTGAATCACGACGCGATTTGTGTGTTCCATCGTCATTAACAGGCGCTGAACGTTACAATTAACTGTCAGTTTTGCGTCGGATTCGAAAATCTAGACTCACAGGAGAGCGACCATACGGTGCCCGAGCAGCAATAGACCCTTGGAGACAGGTCGGCCGGAGGACGATGTATTGAATCGCGACGCGATTTGTGTGTTCCATTGTCATTAAGATGCTCTGAACCTTACAATTAACTGTCAGTTTTGCGTCGGATTCGAAAATCTAGACTCACAGGAGAACGACCATAAGGTGTCCGAGGCAGCACTAGACCCTTGGAGACAGGTCGGCCGGTGGACGATGTATTGGATCGCGACGCGATTTGTGTGTTCCATCGTCATTAACAGGCCCTGAACGTTACAATTAACTGTCAGTTTTGCGTCGGATTCGAAAATCTAGACTCACAGGAGATCGACCAAAAGGTGCCCGAGGCAGCAATAGACCCTTGGAGACAGGTCGGCCGGAGGACGATGTATTGAATCGCGACACGATTAGTGTGTTCCATTGTCATTAAGATGCTCTGAACCTTACAATTAACTGTCAGTTTTGCGTCGGATTCGAAAATCTAGACTCACAGAAGAACGACCATAAGGTGCCCGAGGCAGCACTAGACCCTTGGAGACAAGTCGGCTGGAGGACGATGTATTGAATCGCGACACGATTTGTGTGTTCCATCGTCATTAACAGGCTCTGAACGTTACAATTAACTGTCAGTTTTGCGTCGGATTCGAAAATCTAGACTCACAGGAGATCGACCATAAGGTGCCCGAGGCAGCAATAGACCCTTGGAGACAGGTCGGCCGGAGGACGATGTATTGAATCGCGACGCAATTTGTGTGTTCCATCGTCATTAACAGGCTCTGAACGTTACAATTAACTGTAAGTTTTGCGTCGGATTCGAAAATCTAGACTCACAGAAGAACGACCATAGGGTGCCCGAGGCATGAATAGACCCTTGGAGACAGGTCGGCCGGAGGACGATGTATTGAATCGCGACGCGATTTGTGTGTTCCATCGTCATTAACAGGCTCTGAACGTTACAATTAACTGTCAGTTTTGCGTCGGATTCGAAAATCTAGACTCACAGGAGATCGACCATAAAGTGCCCGAGGCAGGACTAGACCCTTGGAGACAAGTTGGCTGGAGGACGATGTATTGAATCGCGACGCCATTTGTGTGTTCCATCGTCAATAACAGGCGCTGAACGTTACAATTAACTGTCAGTTTTGCGTCGGATTCGAAAATCTAGACTCACAGGAGAACGACCATATGGTGTCCGAGGCAGCACTAGACCCTTGGAGACAGGTCGGCCGGTGGACGATGTATTGAATCGCGACGCGTTTTTTGTGTGTTCCATCGTCATTAACTGGCCCTGAACGTTACAATTAACTGTCAGTTTTGCGTCGGATTCGAAAATCTAGACTCACAGGAGATCGACCATAAGGTGCCCGAGGCAGCAATAGACCCTTGGAGACAGGTCGGCCGGAGGACGATGTATTGAATCGCGACGCGATTTGTGTGTTCCATTGTCATTAAGATGCTCTGAACCTTACAATTAACTGTCAGTTTTGCGTCGGATTCGAAAATCTAGACTCACAGGAGAACGACCATAAGGTGTCCGAGGCAGCACTAGACCCTTGGAGACAAGTCGGCTGGAGGACGATGTATTGAATCGCGACGCAATTTGTGTGTTCCATCGTCATTAACAGGCACTGAACGTTACAATTAACTGTAAGTTTTGCGTCGGATTCGAAAATCTAGACTTACAGGAGATCGACCATAAGGTGCCCGAGGCAGCAATAGACCCTTGGAGACAGGTCGGACGGAGGACGATGTATTGAATCGCGACGCGATTTGTGTGTTCCATCGTCATTAACAGGCGCTGAACGTTACTATTAACTGTCAGTTTTGCGTCGGATTCGAAAATCTAACCTCACAGAAGAACGACCATAAGGTGCCCGAGGCAGCACTAGACCCTTGGAGACAAGTCGGCTGGAGGACGATGTATTGAATCGCGACGCGATTTGTGTGTTCCATCGTCATTAACAGGCTCTGAACGTTACAATTAACTGTCAGTTTTGCGTCGGATTCGAAAATCTAGACTCACAGGAGATCGACCATAAGGTGCCCGAGGCAGCAATAGACCCTTGGAGACAGGTCGGCCGGAGGACGATGTATTGAATCGCGACTCAATTTGTGTGTTCCGTTGTCATTAAGAGGCTCTGAACCTTACAATTAACTGTCAGTTTTGCTTCGGATTCCAAAATCTAGACTCACAGAAGAACGACATTAAGGTGCCCGAGGCAGCACTAGACCCTTGGAGACAAGTCGGCTGGAGGACGATGTATTGAATCGCGACGCAATTTGTGTGTTCCATCGTCATTAACAGGCTCTGAACGTTACAATTAACTGTCAGTTTTGCGTCGGATTCGAAAATCTAGACTCACAGGAGAGAGACCATACGGTGCCCGAGGCAGCAATAGACCCTTGGAGACAGGTCGGCCGGAGGACGATGTATTGAATCGCGACGCGATTTGTGTGTTCCATTGTCATTAAGACGCTCTGAACCTTACAATTAACTGTCAGTTTTGCGTCGGATTCGAAAATCTAGACTCACAGGAGAACGACCATAAGGTGTCCGAAGCAGCACTAGACCCTTGGAGACAAGTCGGCTGGAGGACGATGTATTGAATCCTGACGCAATTTGTGTGTTCCATCGTCATTAACAGGCACTGAACGTTACAATTAACTGTCAGTTTTGCGTCGGATTCGAAAATCAGGACTCACAGGAGAACGACCATAAGGTGCCCGATGCAGCACTAGACCCTTGGAGACAAGTCCGCTGGAGGACGATGTATTGAATCGCGACGCGATTTGTGTGTTCCATCGTCATTAACAGGCTCTGAACGTTACAATTAACTATAAGTTTTGCGACGGATTCGAAAATCTAGACTCACAGAAGAACGACCATAGGGTGCCCGAGGCAGCAATAGACCCTTGGAGACAGGTCGGCCGGAGGACGATGTATTGAATCGCGACGCGATTTGTGTGTTCCATCGTCATTAACAGGCTCTGAACGTTACAATTAACTGTCAGTTTTGCGTCGGATTCGAAAATCTAGACTCACAGGAGATCGACCATAAGGTGCCCGAAAGAGGGCTAGACCCTTGGAGACATGTCGGATGGAGGACGATGTATTGAATCGCGACGTGATTTGTGTGTTCCATCGTCATTTACAGGCGCTGAACGTTACAATTAACTGTCAGTTTTGCGTCGGATTCGAAAATCTAGACTCACAGGAGAACGACCATAAGGTGTCCGAGGCAGCACTAGACCTTTGGAGACAGGTCGGCCGGTGGACGATGTATTGGATCGCGACGCGATTTGTGTGTTCCATCGTCATTAACAGGCCCTGAACGGTACAATTAACTGTCAGTTTTGCGTCGGATTCGAAAATCTAGACTCACAGGAGATCGACCATAAGGTGCCCGAGAGAGGGCTAGACCCTTGGAGATAAGTCGGCTGGAGGACGATGTATTGAATCACGACGCGATTTGTGTGTTCCATCGTCATTAACAGGCGCTGAACGTTACAATTAACTGTCAGTTTTGCGTCGGATTCGAAAATCTAGACTCACAGGAGAGCGACCATACGGTGCCCGAGCAGCAATAGACCCTTGGAGACAGGTCGGCCGGAGGACGATGTATTGAATCGCGACGCGATTTGTGTGTTCCATTGTCATTAAGATGCTCTGAACCTTACAATTAACTGTCAGTTTTGCGTCGGATTCGAAAATCTAGACTCACAGGAGAACGACCATAAGGTGTCCGATGCAGCACTAGACCCTTGGAGACAAGTCGGCTGGAGGACGATATAATGAATCGCGACGCAATTTGTGTGTTCCATCGTCATTAACAGGCACTGAACGTTACAATTAACTGTCAGTTTTGCGTCGGATTCGAAAATCAGGACTCACAGGAGATCGACCATAAGGTGCCCGAGGCAGCAATAGACCCTTGGAGACAGGTCGGCCGGAGGACGATGTATTGAATCGCGACGCGATTTGTGTGTTCCATCGTCATTAACAGGCTCTGAACGTTACAATTAACTGTCAGTTTTGCGTCGGATTCGAAAATCTAGACTCACAGGAGATCGACCATAAGGTGCCCGAGAGAGGGCTAGACCCTTGGAGATAAGTCGGCTGGAGGACGATGTATTGAATCGCGACGCGATTTGTGTGTTCCATCGTCATTAACAGGCGCTGAACGTTACAATTAACTGTCAGTTTTGCGTCGGATTCGAAAATCTAGACTCACAGGAGAGCGACCATACGGTGCCCGAGGCAGCAATAGACCCTTGGAGACAGGTCGGCCGGAGGACGATGTATTGAATCGCGACGCGATTTGTGTGTTCCATTGTCATTAAGATGCTCTGAACCTTACAATTAACTGTCAGTTTTGCGTCGGATTCCAAAATCTAGACTCACAGAAGAACGACAGTAAGGTGCCCGAGGCAGCACTAGACCCTTGGAGACAAGTCGGCTGGAGGACGATGTATTGAATCGCGACGCAATTTGTGTGTTCCATCGTCATTAACAGGCTCTGAACGTTACAATTAACTGTCAGTTTTGCGTCGGATTCGAAAATCTAGACTCACAGGAGAGAGACCATACGGTGCCCGAGGCAGCAATAGACCCTTGGAGACAGGTCGGCCGGAGGACGATGTATTGAATCGCGACGCGATTTGTGTGTTCCATTGTCATTAAGACGCTCTGAACCTTACAATTAACTGTCAGTTTTGCGTCGGATTCGAAAATCTAGACTCACAGGAGAACGACCATAAGGTGTCCGAAGCAGCACTAGACCCTTGGAGACAAGTCGGCTGGAGGACGATGTATTGAATCGCGACGCAATTTGTGTGTTCCATCGTCATTAACAGGCACTGAACGTTACAATTAACTGTCAGTTTTGCGTCGGATTCGAAAATCTAGACTCACAGGAGAACGACCATAAGGTGCCCGAGGCAGCACTAGACCCTTGGAGACAAGTCCGCTGGAGGACGATGTATTGAATCGCGACGCGATTTGTGTGTTCCATCGTCATTAACAGGCTCTGAACGTTACAATTAACTATAAGTTTTGCGACGGATTCGAAAATCTAGACTCACAGAAGAACGACCATAGGGTGCCCGAGGCAGCAATAGACCCTTGGAGACAGGTCGGCCGGAGGACGATGTATTGAATCGCGACGCGATTTGTGTGTTCCATCGTCATTAACAGGCTCTGAACGTTACAATTAACTGTCAGTTTTGCGTCGGATTCGAAAATCTAGACTCACAGGAGATCGACCATAAGGTGCCCGAAAGAGGGCTAGACCCTTGGAGACACGTCGGATGGAGGACGATGTATTGAATCGCGACGTGATTTGTGTGTTCCATCGTCATTTACAGGCGCTGAACGTTACAATTAACTGTCAGTTTTGCGTCGGATTCGAAAATCTAGACTCACAGGAGAACGACCATAAGGTGTCCGAGGCAGCACTAGACCTTTGGAGACAGGTCGGCCGGTGGACGATGTATTGGATCGCGACGCGATTTGTGTGTTCCATCGTCATTAACAGGCCCTGAACGGTACAATTAACTGTCAGTTTTGCGTCGGATTCGAAAATCTAGACTCACAGGAGATCGACCATAAGGTGCCCGAGAGAGGGCTAGACCCTTGGAGATAAGTCGGCTGGAGGACGATGTATTGAATCACGACGCGATTTGTGTGTTCCATCGTCATTAACAGGCGCTGAACGTTACAATTAACTGTCAGTTTTGCGTCGGATTCGAAAATCTAGACTCACAGGAGAGCGACCATACGGTGCCCGAGCAGCAATAGACCCTTGGAGACAGGTCGGCCGGAGGACGATGTATTGAATCGCGACGCGATTTGTGTGTTCCATTGTCATTAAGATGCTCTGAACCTTACAATTAACTGTCAGTTTTGCGTCGGATTCGAAAATCTAGACTCACAGGAGAACGACCATAAGGTGTCCGAAGCAGCACTAGACCCTTGGAGACAAGTCGGCTGGAGGACGATATAATGAATCGCGACGCAATTTGTGTGTTCCATCGTCATTAACAGGCACTGAACGTTACAATTAACTGTCAGTTTTGCGTCGGATTCGAAAATCAGGACTCACAGGAGATCGACCATAAGGTGCCCGAGGCAGCAATAGACCCTTGGAGACAGGTCGGCCGGAGGACGATGTATTGAATCGCGACGCGATTTGTGTGTTCCATCGTCATTAACAGGCTCTGAACGTTACAATTAACTGTCAGTTTTGCGTCGGATTCGAAAATCTAGACTCACAGGAGATCGACCATAAGGTGCCCGAGAGAGGGCTAGACCCTTGGAGATAAGTCGGCTGGAGGACGATGTATTGAATCGCGACGCGATTTGTGTGTTCCATCGTCATTAACAGGCGCTGAACGTTACAATTAACTGTCAGTTTTGCGTCGGATTCGAAAATCTAGACTCACAGGAGAGCGACCATACGGTGCCCGAGGCAGCAATAGACCCTTGGAGACAGGTCGGCCGGAGGACGATGTATTGAATCGCGACGCGATTTGTGTGTTCCATTGTCATTAAGATGCTCTGAACCTTACAATTAACTGTCAGTTTTGCGTCGGATTCCAAAATCTAGACTCACAGAAGAACGACAGTAAGGTGCCCGAGGCAGCACTAGACCCTTGGAGACAAGTCGGCTGGAGGACGATGTATTGAATCGCGACGCAATTTGTGTGTTCCATCGTCATTAACAGGCTCTGAACGTTACAATTAACTGTCAGTTTTGCGTCGGATTCGAAAATCTAGACTCACAGGAGAGAGACCATACGGTGCCCGAGGCAGCAATAGACCCTTGGAGACAGGTCAGCCGGAGGACGATGTATTGAATCGCGACGCGATTTGTGTGTTCCATTGTCATTAAGTCGCTCTGAACCTTACAATTAACTGTCAGTTTTGCGTCGGATTCGAAAATCTAGACTCACAGGAGAACGACCATAAGGTGTCCGAAGCAGCACTAGACCCTTGGAGACAAGTCGGCTGGAGGACGATGTATTGAATCGCGACGCAATTTGTGTGTTCCATCGTCATTAACAGGCACTGAACGTTACAATTAACTGTCAGTTTTGCGTCGGATTCGAAAATCAGGACTCACAGGAGATCGACCATAAGGTGCCCGAGGCAGCAATAGACCCTTGGAGACAGGTCGGCCGGAGGACGATGTATTGAATCGCGACGCGATTTGTGTGTTCCATCGTCATTAACAGGCTCTGAACGTTACAATTAACTGTCAGTTTTGCGTCGGATTCGAAAATCTAGACTCACAGGAGATCGACCATAAGGTGCCCGAGAGAGGGCTAGACCCTTGGAGATAAGTCGGCTGGAGGACGATGTATGGAATCGCGACGCGATTTGTGTGTTCCATCGTCATTAACAGGCGCTGAACGTTACAATTAACTGTCAGTTTTGCGTCGGATTCGAAAATCTAGACTCACAGGAGAGCGACCATACGGTGCCCGAGGCAGCAATAGACCCTTGGAGACAGGTCGGCCGGAGGACGATGTATTGAATCGCGACGCGATTTGTGTGTTCCATTGTCATTAAGATGCTCTGAACCTTACAATTAACTGTCAGTTTTGCGTCGGATTCCAAAATCTAGACTCACAGAAGAACGACAGTAAGGTGCCCGAGGCAGCACTAGACCCTTGGAGACAAGTCGGCTGGAGGACGATGTATTGAATCACGACGCGATTTGTGTGTTCCATCGTCATTAACAGGCGCTGAACGTTACAATTAACTGTCAGTTTTGCGTCGGATTCCAAAATCTAGACTCACAGAAGAACAACAGTAAGGTGCCCGAGGCAGCACTAGACCCTTGGAGACAAGTCGGCTGGAGGACGATGTATTGAATCGCGACGCAATTTGTGTGTTCCATCGTCATTAACAGGCTCTGAACGTTACAATTAACTGTCAGTTTTGCGTCGGATTCGAAAATCTAGACTCACAGGAGAGAGACCATACGGTGCCCGAGGCAGCAATAGACCCTTGGAGACAGGTCGGCCGGAGGACGATGTATTGAATCGCGACGCGATTTGTGTGTTCCATCGTCATTAACAGGCTCTGAACGTTACAATTAACTGTCAGTTTTGCGTCGGATTCGAAAATCTAGACTCACAGGAGATCGACCATAAGGTGCCCGAGGCAGCAATAGACCCTTGGAGACAGGTCGGCCGGAGGACGATGTATTGAATCGCGACGCAATTTGTGTGTTCCATCGTCATTAACAGGCTCTGAACCTCACAATTAACTGTCAGTTTTGCGTCGGATTCGAAAATCTAGACTCGCAGAAGAACGACCATAAGGTGCCCGAGGCAGCACTAGACCCTTGGAGATAAGTCGGCTGGAGGACGATGTATTGAATCGCGACGCGATTTGTGTGTTCCATCGTCATTAACAGGCTCTGAACGTTACAATTAACTGTCAGTTTTGCGTCGGATTCGAAAATCTAGACTCACAGGAGATCGACCATAAGGTGCCCGAGGCAGCAATAGACCCTTGGAGACAGGTCGGCCGGAGGACGATGTATTGAATCGCGACTCAATTTGTGTGTTCCATTGTCATTAAGAGGCTCTGAACCTCACAATTAACTGTCAGTTTTGCTTCGGATTCGAAAATCTAGACTCACAGGAGAGCGACCATATGGTGCCCGAGGCAGCAATAGACCCTTGGAGACAGGTCGGCCGGAGGACGATGTATTGAATCGCGACTCAATTTGTGTGTTCCGTTGTCATTAAGAGGCTCTGAACCTTACAATTAACTGTCAGTTTTGCTTCGGATTCCAAAATCTAGACTCACAGAAGAACGACATTAAGGTGCCCGAGGCAGCACTAGACCCTTGGAGACACGTCGGCTGGAGGACGATGTATTGAATCGCGACGCAATTTGTGTGTTCCATCGTCATTAACAGGCTCTGAACGTTACAATTAACTGTCAGTTTTGCGTCGGATTCAAAAATCTAGACTCACAGGAGAGCGACCATACGGTGCCCGAGGCAGCAATAGACCCTTGGAGACAGGTCGGCCGGAGGACGATGTATTGAATCGCGACGCAATTTGTGTGTTCCATCGTCATTAACAGGCACTGAACGTTACAATTAACTGTCAGTTTTGCGTCGGATTCGAAAATCAGGACTCACAGGAGATCCACCATAAGGTGCCCGAGGCAGCAAATAGACCCTTGGAGACAGGTCGGCCGGAGGACGATGTATTGAATCGCGACGCAATTTGTGTGTTCCATCGTCATTAACAGGCTCTGAACCTTACAATTAACTGTAAGTTTTGCGTCGGATTCGAAAATCTAGACTCACAGAAGAACGACCATAGGGTGCCCGAGGCAGCAATAGACCCTTGGAGACAGGTCGGCCGGAGGACGATGTATTGAATCGCGACGCGATTTGTGTGTTCCATCGTCATTAACAGGCTCTGAACGTTACAATTAACTGTCAGTTTTGCGTCGGATTCGAAAATCTAGACTCACAGGAGAGCGACCATACGGTGCCCGAGGCAGCAATAGACCCTTGGAGACAGGTCGGCAGGAGGACGATGTATTGAATCGCGACGCGATTTGTGTGTTCCATTGTCATTAAGATGCTCTGAACCTTACAATTAACTGTCAGTTTTGCGTCGGATTCGAAAATCTAGACTCACAGGAGAGCGACCATACGGTGCCCGAGGCAGCAATAGACCCTTGGAGACAGGTCGGCCGGAGGACGATGTATTGAATCGCGACGCGATTTGTGTGTTCCATTGTCATTAAAATGCTCTGAACCTTACAATTAACTGTCAGTTTTGCGTCGGATTCGAAAATCTAGACTCACAGGAGAACGACCATAAGGTGTCCGAAGCAGCACTAGACCCTTGGAGACAAGTCGGCTGGAGGACGATGTATTGAATCGCGACGCAATTTGTGTGTTCCATCGTCATTAACAGGCACTGAACGTTACAATTAACTGTCAGTTTTGCGTCGGATTCGAAAATCAGGACTCACAGGAGATCGACCATAAGGTGCCCGAGGCAGCAATAGACCCTTGGAGACAGGTCGGCCGGAGGACGATGTATTGAATCGCGACGCAATTTGTGTGTTCCATCGTCATTAACAGGCTCTGAACGTTACAATTAACTGTCAGTTTTGCGTCGGATTCGAAAATCTAGACTCACAGGAGATCGACCATAAGGTGCCCGAGGCAGGACTAGACCCTTGGAGACAAGTCGGCTGGAGGACGATGTATTGAATCGCGACGCGATTTGTGTGTTCCATCGTCATTAACAGGCGCTGAACGTTACAATTAACTGTCAGTTTTGCGTCGGATTCGAAAATCTAGACTCACAGGAGAACGACCATAAGGTGCCCGAGGCAGCAATAGACCCTTGGAGTCAGGTCGGCCGGTGGACGATGTATTGAATCGCGACGCGATTTGTGTGTTCCATCGTCATTAACAGGCCCTGAACGTTACAATTAACTGTCAGTTTTGCGTCGGATTCGAAAATCTAGACTCACAGGAGAGCGACCATATGGTGCCCAAGGCAGCAATAGACCCTTGGAGACAGGTCGGCCGGAGGACGATGTATTGAATCGCGACTCAATTTGTGTGTTCCGTTGTCATTAAGAGGCTCTGAACCTTACAATTAACTGTCAGCTTTGCTTCGGATTCCAAAATCTAGACTCACAGAAGAACGACATTAAGGTGCCCGAGGCAGCACTAGACCCTTGGAGACAAGTCGGCTGGAGGACGATGTATTGAATCGCGACGCAATTTGTGTGTTCCATCGTCATTAACAGGCTCTGAACGTTACAATTAACTGTCAGTTTTGCGTCGGATTCAAAAATCTAGACTCACAGGAGAGCGACCATACGGTGCCCGAGGCAGCAATAGACCCTTGGAGACAGGTCGGCCGGAGGACGATGTATTGAATCGCGACGCGATTTGTGTGTTCCATTGTCATTAAGACGCTCTGAACCTTACAATTAACTGTCAGTTTTGCGTCGGATTCGAAAATCTAGACTCACAGGAGAACGACCATAAGGTGTCCGAAGCAGCACTAGACCCTTGGAGACAAGTCGGCTGGAGGACGATGTATTGAATCGCGACGCAATTTGTGTGTTCCATCGTCATTAACAGGCACTGAACGTTACAATTAACTGTCAGTTTTGCGTCGGATTCGAAAATCAGGACTCACAGGAGAACGACCATAAGGTGCCCGAGGCAGCAATAGACCCTTGGAGACAGGTCGGCCGGAGGACGATGTATTGAATCGCGACGCAATTTGTGTGTTCCATCGTCATTAACAGGCTCTGAACGTTACAATTAACTGTAAGTTTTGCGTCGGATTCGAAAATCTAGACTCACAGGAGAACGACCATAAGGTGTCCGAGGCAGCACTAGACCCTTGGAGACAGGTCGGCCGGTGGTCGATGTATTGGATCGCGACGCGATTTGTGTTCCATCGTCATTAACAGGCCCTGAACGTTACAATTAAATGTCAGTTTTGCGTCGGATTAGAAAATCTAGACTCACAGGAGATCGACCATAAGGTGCCCGAGGCAGCAATAGACCCTTGGAGACAGGTCGGCCGGAGGACGATGTATTGAATCGCGACACGATTTGTGTGTTCCATTGTCATTAAGATGCTCTGAACCTTACAATTAACTGTCAGTTTTGCGTCGGATTCGAAAATCTAGACTCACAGGAGAACGACCATAAGGTGTCCGAAGCAGCACTAGACCCTTGGAGACAAGTCGGCTGGAGGACGATGTATTGAATCGCGACGCAATTTGTGTGTTCCATCGTCATTAACAGGCACTGAACGTTACAATTAACTGTCAGTTTTGCGTCGGATTCGAAAATCAGGACTCACAGGAGATCGACCATAAGGTGCCCGAGGCAGCAATAGACCCTTGGAGACAGGTCGGCCGGAGGACGATGTATTGAATCGCGACGCAATTTGTGTGTTCCATCGTCATTAACAGGCTCTGAACGTTACAATTAACTGTAAGTTTTGCGTCGGATTCGAAAATCTAGACTCACAGAAGAACGACCATAGGGTGCCCGAGGCAGCAATAGACCCTTGGAGACAGGTCGGCCGGTGGTCGATGTATTGGATCGCGACGCGATTTGTGTTCCATCGTCATTAACAGGCCCTGAACGTTACAATTAAATGTCAGTTTTGCGTCGGATTAGAAAATCTAGACTCACAGGAGATCGACCATAAGGTGCCCGAGGCAGCAATAGACCCTTGGAGACAGGTCGGCCGGAGGACGATGTATTGAATCGCGACACGATTTGTGTGTTCCATTGTCATTAAGATGCTCTGAACCTTACAATTAACTGTCAGTTTTGCGTCGGATTCGAAAATCTAGACTCACAGAAGAACGACCATAAGGTGCCCGAGGCAGCACTAGACCCTTGGAGACAAGTCAACTGGAGGACGATGTATTGAATCGCGACGTGATTTGTGTGTTCCATCGTCATTAACAGGCGCTGAACGTTACAATTAACTGTCAGTTTTGCGTCGGATTCGAAAATCTAGACTCACAGGAGAACGACCATAAGGAGTCCGAGGCAGCAATAGACCCTTGGAGACAGGTCGGCCGGAGGACGATGTATTGAATCGCGACGCGATTTGTGTGTTCCATTGTCATTAAAATGCTCTGAACCTTACAATTAACTGTCAGTTTTGCGTCGGATTCGAAAATCTAGACTCACAGGAGAACGACCATAAGGTGTCCGAAGCAGCACTAGACCCTTGGAGACAAGTCGGCTGGAGGACGATGTATTGAATCGCGACGCAATTTGTGTGTTCCATCGTCATTAACAGGCACTGAACGTTACAATTAACTGTCAGTTTTGCGTCGGATTCGAAAATCAGGACTCACAGGAGATCGACCATAAGGTGCCCGAGGCAGCAATAGACCCTTGGAGACAGGTCGGCCGGAGGACGATGTATTGAATCGCGACGCAATTTGTGTGTTCCATCGTCATTAACAGGCTCTGAACGTTACAATTAACTGTAAGTTTTGCGTCGGATTCGAAAATCTAGACTCACAGAAGAACGACCATAGGGTGCCCGAGGCAGCAATAGACCCTTGGAGACAGGTCGGCCGGAGGACGATGTATTGAATCGCGACGCGATTTGTGTGTTCCATCGTCATTAACAGGCTCTGAACGTTACAATTAACTGTCAGTTTTGCGTCGGATTCGAAAATCTAGACTCACAGGAGATCGACCATAAGGTGCCCGAGGCAGGACTAGACCCTTGGAGACAAGTCGGCTGGAGGACGATGTATTGACCGCGACGCGATTTGTGTGTTCCATCGTCATTAACAGGCGCTGAACGTTACAATTAACTGTCAGTTATGCGTCGGATTCGAAAATCTAGACTCACAGGAGAACGACCATAAGGTGCCCGAGGCAGCACTAGACCCTTGGAGTCAGGTCGGCCGGTGGACGATGTATTGAATCGCGACGCGATTTGTGTGTTCCATCGTCATTAACAGGCCCTGAACGTTACAATTAACTGTCAGTTTTGCGTCGGATTCGAAAATCTAGACTCACAGGAGAGCGACCATATGGTGCCCGAGGCAGCAATAGACCCTTGGAGACAGGTCGGCCGGAGGACGATGTATTGAATCGCGACTCAATTTGTGTGTTCCGTTGTCATTAAGAGGCTCTGAACCTTACAATTAACTGTCAGTTTTGCTTCGGATTCCAAAATCTAGACTCACAGAAGAACGACATTAAGGTGCCCGAGGCAGCACTAGACCCTTGGAGACAAGTCGGCTGGAGGACGATGTATTGAATCGCGACGCAATTTGTGTGTTCCATCGTCATTAACAGGCTCTGAACGTTACAATTAACTGTCAGTTTTGCGTCGGATTCAAAAATCTAGACTCACAGGAGAGCGACCATACGGTGCCCGAGGCAGCAATAGACCCTTGGAGACAGGTCGGCCGGAGGACGATGTATTGAATCGCGACGCGATTTGTGTGTTCCATTGTCATTAAGACGTTCTGAACCTTACAATTAACTGTCAGTTTTGCGTCGGATTCGAAAATCTAGACTCACAGGAGAACGACCATAAGGTGTCCGAAGCAGCACTAGACCCTTGGAGACAAGTCGGCTGGAGGACGATGTATTGAATCGCGACGCAATTTGTGTGTTCCATCGTCATTAACAGGCACTGAACGTTACAATTAACTGTCAGTTTTGCGTCGGATTCGAAAATCAGGACTCACAGGAGAACGACCATAAGGTGCCCGAGGCAGCAATAGACCCTTGGAGACAGGTCGGCCGGAGGACGATGTATTGAATCGCGACGCAATTTGTGTGTTCCATCGTCATTAACAGGCTCTGAACGTTACAATTAACTGTAAGTTTTGCGTCGGATTCGAAAATCTAGACTCACAGGAGAACGACCATAAGGTGTCCGAGGCAGCACTAGACCCTTGGAGACAGGTCGGCCGGTGGTCGATGTATTGGATCGCGACGCGATTTGTGTTCCATCGTCATTAACAGGCCCTGAACGTTACAATTAAATGTCAGTTTTGCGTCGGATTCGAAAATCTAGACTCACAGGAGATCGACCATAAGGTGCCCGAGGCAGCAATAGACCCTTGGAGACAGGTCGGCCGGAGGACGATGTATTGAATCGCGACACGATTTGTGTGTTCCATTGTCATTAAGATGCTCTGAACCTTACAATTAACTGTCAGTTTTGCGTCGGATTCGAAAATCTAGACTCACAGAAGAACGACCATAAGGTGCCCGAGGCAGCACTAGACCCTGGGAGACAAGTCGGCTGGAGGACGATGTATTGAATCGCGACGTGATTTGTGTGTTCCATCGTCATTAATAGGCGCTGAACGTTACAATTAACTGTCAGTTTTGCGTCGGATTCGAAAATCTAGACTCACAGGAGAACGACCATAAGGAGTCCGAGGCAGCAATAGACCCTTGGAGACAGGTCGGCCGGAGGACGATGTATTGAATCGCGACACGATTTGTGTGTTCCATTGTCATTAAGATGCTCTGAACCTTACAATTAACTGTCAGTTTTGCGTCGGATCCGAAAATCTAGACTCGCAGAAGAACGACCATAAGGTGCCCGAGGCAGCACTAGACCCTTGGAGACAAGTCGGCTGGAGGACGATGAATTGAATCCCGCCGCAATTTGTGAGTTCCATCGTCATTAACAGGCTCTGAACGTTACAATTAACTGTCAGTTTTGCGTCGGATTCGAAAATCTAGACTCACAGGAGAGCGACCATACGGTGCCCGAGGCAGCAATAGACCCTTGGAGACAGGTCGGCCGGAGGACGATGTATTGAATCGCGACGCGATTTGTGTAATCCATTGTCATTAAGATGCTCTGAACCTTACAATTAACTGTCAGTTTTGCGTCGGATTCGAAAATCTAGACTCACTGGAGAACGACCGTAAGGTGTCCGAAGCAGCACTAGACCCTTGGAGACAAGTCGGCTGGAGGACGATGTATTGAATCGCGACGCAATTTGTGTGTTCCATCGTCATTAACAGGCACTGAACGTTACAATTAACTGTCAGTTTTGCGTCGGATTCGAAAATCAGGACTCACAGGAGATCCACCATAAGGTGCCCGAGGCAGCAAATAGACCCTTGGAGACAGGTCGGCCGGAGGACGATGTATTGAATCGCGACGCAATTTGTGTGTTCCATCGTCATTAACAGGCTCTGAACGTTACAATTAACTGTAAGTTTTGCGTCGGATTCGAAAATCTACACTCACAGAAGAACGACCATAGGGTGCCCGAGGCAGCAATAGACCCTTGGAGACAGGTCGGCCGGAGGACGATGTATTGAATCGCGACGCGATTTGTGTGTTCCATCGTCATTAACAGGCTCTGAACGTTACAATTAACTGTCAGTTTTGCGTCGGATTCGAAAATCTAGACTCACAGGAGAGCGACCATACGGTGCCCGAGGCAGCAATAGACCCTTGGAGACAGGTCGGCCGGAGGACGATGTATTGAATCGCGACAGGATTTGTGTGTTCCATTGTCATTAAGATGCTCTGAACCTTACAATTAACTGTCAGTTTTGCGTCGGATTCGAAAATCTAGACTCACAGGAGAGCGACCATACGGTGCCCGAGGCAGCAATAGACCCTTGGAGACAGGTCGGCCGGAGGACGATGTATTGAATCGCGACGCGATTTGTGTGTTCCATTGTCATTAAAATGCTCTGAACCTTACAATTAACTGTCAGTTTTGCGTCGGATTCGAAAATCTAGACTCACAGGAGAACGACCATAAGGTGTCCGAAGCAGCACTAGACCCTTGGAGACAAGTCGGCTGGAGGACGATGTATTGAATCGCGACGCAATTTGTGTGTTCCATCGTCATTAACAGGCACTGAACGTTACAATTAACTGTCAGTTTTGCGTCGGATTCGAAAATCAGGACTCACAGGAGATCGACCATAAGGTGCCCGAGGCAGCAATAGACCCTTGGAGACAGGTCGGCCGGAGGACGATGTATTGAATCGCGACGCAATTTGTGTGTTCCATCGTCATTAACAGGCTCTGAACGTTACAATTAACTGTAAGTTTTGCGTCGGATTCGAAAATCTAGACTCACAGAAGAACGACCATAGGGTGCCCGAGGCAGCAATAGACCCTTGGAGACAGGTCGGCCGGAGGACGATGTATTGAATCGCGACGCGATTTGTGTGTTCCATCGTCATTAACAGGCTCTGAACGTTACAATTAACTGTCAGTTTTGCGTCGGATTCGAAAATCTAGACTCACAGGAGATCGACCATAAGGTGCCCGAGGCAGGACTAGACCCTTGGAGACAAGTCGGCTGGAGGACGATGTATTGAATCGCGACGCGATTTGTGTGTTCCATCGTCATTAACAGGCGCTGAACGTTACAATTAACTGTCAGTTTTGCGTCGGATTCGAAAATCTAGACTCACAGGAGAACGACCATAAGGTGTCCGAGGCAGCACTAGACCCTTGGAGACAGGTCGGCCGGTGGACGATGTATTGAATCGCGACGCGATTTCTGTGTTCCATCGTCATTAACAGGCCCTGAACGTTACAATTAACTGTCAATTTTGCGTCGGATTCGAAAATCTAGACTCACAGGAGATCGACCATAAGGTGCCCGAGGCAGCAATAGACCCTTGGAGACAGGTCGGCCGGAGGACGATGTATTGAATCGCGACGCGATTTGTGTGTTCCATTGTCATTAAGATGCTCTGAACCTTACAATTAACTGTCAGTTTTGCGTCGGATTCGAAAATCTAGACTCACAGGAGAACGACCATAAGGTGTCCGAGGCAGCACTAGACCCTTGGAGACAAGTCGGCTGGAGGACGATGTATTGAATCGCGACGCAATTTGTGTGTTCCATCGTCATTAACAGGCACTGAACGTTACAATTAACTGTCAGTTTTGCGTCGGATTCGAAAATCTAGACTCACAGGAGATCGACCATAAGGTGCCCGAGGCAGCAATAGACCCTTGGAGACAGGTCGGCCGGAGGACGATGTATTGAATCGCGACACAATTTGTGTGTTCCATCGTCATTAACAGGCTCTGAACCTTACAATTAACTGTCAGTTATGCGTCGGATTCGAAAATCTAGACTCACAGAAGAACGACCATAAGGTGCCCGAGGCAGCACTAGACCCTTGGAGACAAGTCCGCTGGAGGACGATGTATTGAATCGCGACGCGATTTGTGTGTTCCATCGTCATTAACAGGCTCTGAACGTTACAATTAACTATAAGTTTTGCGACGGATTCGAAAATCTAGACTCACAGAAGAACGACCATAGGGTGCCCGAGGCAGCAATAGACCCTTGGAGACAGGTCGGCCGGAGGACGATGTATTGAATCGCGACGCGATTTGTGTGTTCCATCGTCATTAACAGGCTCTGAACGTTACAATTAACTGTCAGTTTTGCGTCGGATTCGAAAATCTAGACTCACAGGAGATCGACCATAAGGTGCCCGAAAGAGGGCTAGACCCTTGCAGACATGTCGGATGGAGGACGATGTATTGAATCGCGACGTGATTTGTGTGTTCCATCGTCATTAACAGGCGCTGAACGTTACAATTAACTGTCAGTTTTGCGTCGGATTTGAAAATCAGGACTCACAGGAGATCGACCATAAGGTGCCCGAGGCAGCAATAGACCCTTGGAGACAGGTCGGCCGGAGGACGATGTATTGAATCGCGACGCGATTTGTGTGTTCCATCGTCATTAACAGGCTCTGAACGTTACAATTAACTGTCAGTTTTGCGTCGGATTCGAAAATCTAGACTCACAGGAGATCGACCATAAGGTGCCCGAGAGAGGGCTAGACCCTTGGAGATAAGTCGGCTGGAGGACGATGTATTGAATCGCGACGCGATTTGTGTGTTCCATCGTCATTAACAGGCGCTGAACGTTACAATTAACTGTCAGTTTTGCGTCGGATTCGAAAATCTAGACTCACAGGAGAGCGACCATACGGTGCCCGAGGCAGCAATAGACCCTTGGAGACAGGTCGGCCGGAGGACGATGTATTGAATCGCGACGCGATTTGTGTGTTCCATTGTCATTAAGATGCTCTGAACCTTACAATTAACTGTCAGTTTTGCGTCGGATTCCAAAATGTAGACTCACAGAAGAACGACAGTAAGGTGCCCGAGGCAGCACTAGACCCTTGGAGACAAGTCGGCTGGAGGACGATGTATTGAATCGCGACGCAATTTGTGTGTTCCATCGTCATTAACAGGCTCTGAACGTTACAATTAACTGTCAGTTTTGCGTCGGATTCGAAAATCTAGACTCACAGGAGAGAGACCATACGGTGCCCGAGGCAGCAATAGACCCTTGGAGACAGGTCGGCCGGAGGACGATGTATTGAATCGCGACGCGATTTGTGTGTTCCATTGTCATTAAGACGCTCTGAACCTTACAATTAACTGTCAGTTTTGCGTCGGATTCGAAAATCTAGACTCACAGGAGAACGACCATAAGGTGCCCGAAGCAGCACTAGACCCTTGGAGACAAGTCGGCTGGAGGACGATGTATTGAATCCCGACGCAATTTGTGTGTTCCATCGTCATTAACAGGCACTGAACGTTACAATTAACTGTCAGTTTTGCGTCGGATTCGAAAATCAGGACTCACAGGAGAACGACCATAAGGTGCCCGATGCAGCAATAGACCCTTGGAGACAGGTCGGCCGGAGGACGATGTATTGAATCGCGACGCAATTTGTGTGTTCCATCGTCATCAACAGGCTCTGAACGTTACAATTAACTGTAAGTTTTGCGTCGGATTCGAAAATCTAGACTCACAGAAGAACGACCATAGGGTGCCCGAGGCAGCAATAGACCCTTGGAGACAGGTCGGCCGGAGGACGATGTATTGAATCGCGACGCGATTTGTGTGTTCCATCGTCATTAACAGGCTCTGAACGTTACAATTAACTGTCAGTTTTGCGTCGGATTCGAAAATCTAGACTCACAGGAGATCGACCATAAGGTGCCCGAGAGAGGGCTAGACCCTTGGAGACAAGTCGGCTGGAGGACGATGTATTGAATCGCGACGTGATTCGTGTGTTCCATCGTCATTAACAGGCGCTGAACGTTACAATTAACTGTCAGTTTTGCGTCGGATTCGAAAATCTAGACTCACAGGAGAACGACCATAAGGTGTCCGAGGCAGCACTAGACCCTTGGAGACAGGTCGGCCGGTGGACGATGTATTGGATCGCGACGCGATTTGTGTGTTCCATCGTCATTAACAGGCCCTGAACGTTACAATTAACTGTCAGTTTTGCGTCGGATTCGAAAATCTAGACTCACAGGAGATCGACCATAAGGTGCCCGAGGTAGCAATAGACCCTTGGAGACAGGTCGGCCGGAGGACGATGTATTGAATCGCGACACGATTTGTGTGTTCCATTGTCATTAAGATGCTCTGAACCTTACAATTAACTGTCAGTTTTGCGTCGGATCCGAAAATCTAGACTCACAGAAGAACGACCATAAGGTGCCCGAGGCAGCACTAGACCCTTGGAGACAAGTCGGCTGGAGGACGATGTATTGAATCGCGACGCGATTTGTGTGTTCCATCGTCATTAACAGGCTCTGAACGTTACAATTAACTGTCAGTTTTGCGTCGGATTCGAAAATCTAGACTCACAGGAGATCGACCATAAGGTGCCCGAGGCAGCAATAGACCCTTGGAGACAGTTCGGCCGGAGGACGATGTATTGAATCGCGACGCAATTTGTGTGTTCCATCGTCATTAACAGGCTCTGAACGTTACAATTAACTGTAAGTTTTGCGTCGGATTCGAAAATCTAGACTCACAGAAGAACGACCATAGGGTGCCCGAGGCATGAATAGACCCTTGGAGACAGGTCGGCCGGAGGACGATGTATTGAATCGCGACACGATTTGTGTGTTCCATCGTCATTAACAGGCTCTGAACGTTACAATTAACTGTCAGTTTTGCGTCGGATTCGAAAATCTAGACTCACAGGAGATCGACCATAAAGTGCCCGAGGCAGGACTAGACCCTTGGAGACAAGTTGGCTGGAGGACGATGTATTGAATCGCGACGCGATTTGTGTGTTCCATCGTCAATAACAGGCGCTGAACGTTACAATTAACTGTCAGTTTTGCGTCGGATTCGAAAATCTAGACTCACAGGAGAACGACCATAAGGTGTCCGAGGCAGCACTAGACCCTTGGAGACAGGTCGGCCGGTGGACGATGTATTGAATCGCGACGCGATTTGTGTGTTCCATCGTCATTAACAGGCCCTGAACGTTACAATTAACTGTCAGTTTTGCGTCGGATTCGAAAATCTAGACTCACAGGAGATCGACCATAAGGTGCCCGAGGCAGCAATAGACCCTTGGAGACAGGTCGGCCGGAGGACGATGTATTGAATCGCGACGCGATTTGTGTGTTCCATTGTCATTAAGATGCTCTGAACCTTACAATTAACTGTCAGTTTTGCGTCGGATTCGAAAATCTAGACTCACAGGAGAACGACCATAAGGTGTCCGAGGCAGCACTAGACCCTTGGAGACAAGTCGGCTGGAGGACGATGTATTGAATCGCGACGCAATTTGTGTGTTCCATCGTCATTAACAGGCACTGAACGTTACAATTAACTGTCAGTTTTGCGTCGGATTCGAAAATCTAGACTCACAGGAGATCGACCATAAGGTGCCCGAGGCAGCAATAGACCCTTGGAGACAGGTCGGCCGGAGGACGATGTATTGAATCGCGACTCAATTTGTGTGTTCCGTTGTCATTAAGAGGCTCTGAACCTTACAATTAACTGTCAGTTTTGCTTCGGATTCCAAAATCTAGACTCACAGAAGAACGACATTAAGCTGCCCGAGGCAGCACTAGACCCTTGGAGACAAGTCGGCTGGAGGACGATGTATTGAATCGCGACGCAATTTGTGTGTTCCATCGTCATTAACAGGCTCTTAACGTTACAATTAACTGTCAGTTTTGTGTCGGATTCGAAAATCTAGACTCACAGGAGAGCGACCATACGGTGCCCGAGGCAGCAATAGACCCTTGGAGACAGGTCGGCCGGAGAACGATGTATTGAATCACGACGCGATTTGTGTGTTCCATTGTCATTAAGACGCTCTGAACCTTACAATTAACTGTCAGTTTTGCGTCGGATTCGAAAATCTAGACTCACAGGAGAACGACCATAAGGTGTCCGAAGCAGCACTAGACCCTTGGAGACAAGTCGGCTGGAGGACGATGTATTGAATCGCGACGCAATTTGTGTGTTCCATCGTCATTAACAGGCACTGAACGTTACAATTAACTGTCAGTTTTGCGTCGGATTCGAAAATCAGGACTCACAGGAGAACGACCATAAGGTGCCCGAGGCAGCAATAGACCCTTGGAGACAGGTCGGCCGGAGGACGATGTATTGAATCGCGACGCAATTTGTGTGTTCCATCGTCATTAACAGGCTCTGAACGTTACAATTAACTGTAAGTTTTGCGTCGGATTCGAAAATCTAGACTCACAGGAGAATGACCATAAGGTGTCCGAGGCAGCACTAGACCCTTGGAGACAGGTCGGCCGGTGGACGATGTATTGGATCGCGACGCGATTTGTGTGTTCCATCGTCATTAACAGGCCCTGAACGTTATAATTAACTGTCAGTTTTGCGTCGGATTCGAAAATCTAGACTCACAGGAGATCGACCATAAGGTGCCCGAGGCAGCAATAGACCCTTGGAGACAGGTCGGCCGGAGGACGATGTATTGAATCGCGACACGATTTGTGTGTTCCATTGTCATTAAGATGCTCTGAACCTTACAATTAACTGTCAGTTTTGCGTCGGATTCGAAAGTCTAGACTCACAGAAGAACGACCATAAGGTGCCCGAGGCAGCACTAGACCCTTGGAGACAAGTCGGCTGGAGGACGATGTATTGAATCGCGACGTGATTTGTGTGTTCCATCGTCATTAACAGGCGCTGAACGTTACAATTAACTGTCAGTTTTGCGTCGGATTCGAAATTCTAGACTCACAGGAGAACGACCATAAGGTGTCCGAGGCAGCACTAGTCCCTTGGAGACAGGTCGGCCGGTGAACGATGTATTGGATCGCGACGCGATTTGTGTGTTCCATCGTCATTAACAGGCCCTGAACGTTACAATTAACTGTCAGTTTTGCGTCGGATTCGAAAATCTAGACTCACAGGAGATCGACCATAAGGTGCCCGAGGCAGCAATAGACCCTTGGAGACAGGTCGGCCGGAGGACGATGTATTGAATCGCGGCACGATTTGTGTGTTCCATTGTCATTAAGATGCTCTGAACCTTACAATTAACTGTCAGTTTTGCGTCGGATTCGAAAATCTAGACTCGCAGAAGAACGACCATAAGGTGCCCGAGGCAGCACTAGACCCTTGGAGACAAGTCGGCTGGAGGACGATGTATTGAATCGCGACGCGATTTGTGTGTTCCATCGTCATTAACAGGCTCTGAACGTTACAATTAACTGTCAGTTTTGCGTCGGATTCGAAAATCTAGATTCACAGGAGATCGACCATAAGGTGCCCGAGGCAGCATTAGACCCTTGGAGACAGGTCGGCCGGAGGACGATGTATTGAATCGCGACAGGATTTGTGTGTTCCATTGTCATTAAGAGGCTCTGAACCTTACAATTAACTGTCAGTTTTGCTTCGGATTCCAAAATCTAGACTCACAGAAGAACGACATTAAGCTGCCCGAGGCAGCACTAGACCCTTGGAGACAAGTCGGCTGGAGGACGATGTATTGAATCGCGACGCAATTTGTGAGTTCCATCGTCATTAACAGGCTCTGAACCTTACAATTAACTGTCAGTTTTGCGTCGGATTCGAAAATCTAGACTCACAGGAGAGCGACCATACGGTGCCCGAGGAAGCAATAGACCCTTGGAGACAGGTCGGCCGGAGGACGATGTATTGAATCGCGACGCAATTTGTGTGTTCCATCGTCATTAACAGGCTCTGAACGTTATAATTAACTGTAAGTTTTGCGTCGGATTCGAAAATCTAGACTCACAGAAGAACGACCATAGGGTGCCCGAGGCAGCAATAGACCCTTGGAGACAGGTCGGCCGGAGGACGATGTATTGAATCGCGACGCGATTTGTGTGTTCCATAGTCATTAACAGGCTCTGAACGTTACAATTAACTGTCAGTTTTGCGTCGGATTCGAAAATCTAGACTCACAGGAGAGCGACCATACGGTGCCCGAGGGAGCAATAGACCCTTGGAGACAGGTCGGCCGGAGAACGATGTATTGAATCGAGACGCGATTTGTGTGTTCCATTGTCATTAAGATGCTCTGAACCTTACAATTAACTGTCAGTTTTGCGTCGGATTCGAAAATCTAGACTCACAGGAGAGCGACCATACGGTGCCCGAGGCAGCAATAGACCCTTGGAGACAGGTCGGCCGGAGGACGATGTATTGAATCGCGACGCTCTTTGTGTGTTCCATTGTCATTAAGATGCTCTGAACGTTACAATTAACTGTCAGTTTTTCGTCGGATTCGAAAATCTAGACTCACAGGAGATCGACCATAAGGTGCCCGAGGCAGCACTAGACCCTTGGAGACAGGTCGGCCGGTGGACGATGTATTGAATCGCGACGCGATTTGTGTGTTCCATCGTCATTAACAGGCCCTGAACGTTATAATTAACTGTCAGTTTTGCGTCGGATTCGAAAATCTAGACTCACAGGAGATCGACCATAAGGTGCCCGAGGCAGCAATAGACCCTTGGAGACAGGTCGGCCGGAGGACGATGTATTGAATCGCGACACGATTTGTGTGTTCCATTGTCATTAAGATGCTCTGAACGTTACAATTAACTGTCAGTTTTGCGTCGGATTCGAAAATCTAGACTCACAGAAGAACGACCATAAGGTGCCCGAGGCAGCACTAGACCCTTGGAGACAAGTCGGCTGGAGGACGATGTATTGAATCGCGACGTGATTTGTGTGTTCCATCGTCATTAACAGGCGCTGAACGTTACAATTAACTGTCAGTTTTGCGTCGGATTCGAAAATCTAGACTCACAGGAGAACGACCATAAGGTGTCCGAGGCAGCACTAGTCCCTTGGAGACAGGTCGGCCGGTGAACGATGTATTGGATCGCGACTCGATTTGTGTGTTCCATCGTCATTAACAGGCCCTGAACGTTACAATTAACTGTCAGTTTTGCGTCGGATTCGAAAATCTAGACTCACAGGAGATCGACCATAAGGTGCCCGAGGCAGCAATAGACCCTTGGAGACAGGTCGGCCGGAGGACGATGTATTGAATCGCGACTCATTTTGTGTGTTCCATTGTCATTAAGAGGCTCTGAACCTTACAATTAACTGTCAAGTTTTGCTTCGGATTCCAAAATCTAGACTCACAGAAGAACGACATTAAGCTGCCCGAGGCAGCACTAGACCCTTGGAGACAAGTCGGCTGGAGGACGATATATTGAATCGCGACGCAATTTGTGTGTTCCATCGTCATTAACAGGCACTGAACGTTACAATTAACTGTCAGTTTTGCGTCGGATTCGAAAATCAGGACTCACAGGAGATCGACCATAAGGTGCCCGAGGCAGCAATAGACCCTTGGAGACAGGTCGGCCGGAGGACGATGTATTGAATCGCGACGCGATTTGTGTGTTCCATCGTCATTAACAGGCTCTGAACGTTACAATTAACTGTCAGTTTTGCGTCGGATTCGAAAATCTAGACTCACAGGAGATCGACCATAAGGTGCCCGAGAGAGGGCTAGACCCTTGGAGATAAGTCGGCTGGAGGACGATGTATTGAATCGCGACGCGATTTGTGTGTTCCATCGTCATTAACAGGCGCTGAACGTTACAATTAACTGTCAGTTTTGCGTCGGATTCGAAAATCTAGACTCACAGGAGAGCGACCATACGGTGCCCGAGGCAGCAATAGACCCTTGGAGACAGGTCGGCCGGAGGACGATGTATTGAATCGCGACGCGATTTGTGTGTTCCATTGTCATTAAGATGCTCTGTACCTTACAATTAACTGTCAGTTTTGCGTCGGATTCGAAAATCTAGACTCACAGGAGAGCGACCATACGGTGCCCGAGGCAGCAATAGACCCTTGGAGACAGGTCGGCCGGAGGACGATGTATTGAATCGCGACGCAATTTGTGTGTTCCATCGTCATTAACAGGCTCTGAACGTTATAATTAACTGTAAGTTTTGCGTCGGATTCGAAAATCTAGACTCACAGAAGAACGACCATAGGGTGCCCGAGGCAGCAATAGACCCTTGGAGACAGGTCGGCCGGAGGACGATGTATTGAATCGCGACGCGATTTGTGTGTTCCATAGTCATTAACAGGCTCTGAACGTTACAATTAACTGTCAGTTTTGCGTCGGATTCGAAAATCTAGACTCACAGGAGAGCGACCATACGGTGCCCGAGGGAGCAATAGACCCTTGGAGACAGGTCGGCCGGAGGACGATGTATTGAATCGAGACGCGATTTGTGTGTTCCATTGTCATTAAGATGCTCTGAACCTTACAATTAACTGTCAGTTTTGCGTCGGATTCGAAAATCTAGACTCACAGGAGAGCGACCATACGGTGCCCGAGGCAGCAATAGACCCTTGGAGACAGGTCGGCCGGAGGACGATGTATTGAATCGCGACACGATTTGTGTGTTCCATTGTCATTAAGATGCTCTGAACGTTACAATTAACTGTCAGTTTTGCGTCGGATTCGAAAATCTAGACTCACAGAAGAACGACCATAAGGTGCCCGAGGCAGCACTAGACCCTTGGAGACAAGTCGGCTGGAGGACGATGTATTGAATCGCGACGTGATTTGTGTGTTCCATCGTCATTAACAGGCGCTGAACGTTACAATTAACTGTCAGTTTTGCGTCGGATTCGAAAATCTAGACTCACAGGAGAACGACCATAAGGTGTCCGAGGCAGCACTAGTCCCTTGGAGACAGGTCGGCCGGTGAACGATGTATTGGATCGCGACTCGATTTGTGTGTTCCATCGTCATTAACAGGCCCTGAACGTTACAATTAACTGTCAGTTTTGCGTCGGATTCGAAAATCTAGACTCACAGGAGATCGACCATAAGGTGCCCGAGGCAGCAATAGACCCTTGGAGACAGGTCGGCCGGAGGACGATGTATTGAATCGCGACACGATTTGTGTGTTCCATTGTCATTAAGATGCTCTGAACCTTACAATTAACTGTCAGTTTTGCGTCGGATTCGAAAATCTAGACTCGCAGAAGAACGACCATAAGGTGCCCGAGGCAGCACTAGACCCTTGGAGACAAGTCGGCTGGAGGACGATGTATTGAATCGCGACGCGATTTGTGTGTTCCATCGTCATTAACAGGCTCTGAACGTTACAATTAACTGTCAGTTTTGCGTCGGATTCGAAAATCTAGATTCACAGGAGATCGACCATAAGGTGCCCGAGGCAGCAATAGACCCTTGGAGACAGGTCGGCCGGAGGACGATGTATTGAATCGCGACTCATTTTGTGTGTTCCATTGTCATTAAGAGGCTCTGAACCTTACAATTAACTGTCAAGTTTTGCTTCGGATTCCAAAATCTAGACTCACAGAAGAACGACATTAAGCTGCCCGAGGCAGCACTAGACCCTTGGAGACAAGTCGGCTGGAGGACGATATATTGAATCGCGACGCAATTTGTGTGTTCCATCGTCATTAACAGGCACTGAACGTTACAATTAACTGTCAGTTTTGCGTCGGATTCGAAAATCAGGACTCACAGGAGATCGACCATAAGGTGCCCGAGGCAGCAATAGACCCTTGGAGACAGGTCGGCCGGAGGACGATGTATTGAATCGCGACGCGATTTGTGTGTTCCATCGTCATTAACAGGCTCTGAACGTTACAATTAACTGTCAGTTTTGCGTCGGATTCGAAAATCTAGACTCACAGGAGATCGACCATAAGGTGCCCGAGAGAGGGCTAGACCCTTGGAGATAAGTCGGCTGGAGGACGATGTATTGAATCGCGACGCGATTTGTGTGTTCCATCGTCATTAACAGGCGCTGAACGTTACAATTAACTGTCAGTTTTGCGTCGGATTCGAAAATCTAGACTCACAGGAGAGCGACCATACGGTGCCCGAGGCAGCAATAGACCCTTGGAGACAGGTCGGCCGGAGGACGATGTATTGAATCGCGACGCGATTTGTGTGTTCCATTGTCATTAAGATGCTCTGTACCTTACAATTAACTGTCAGTTTTGCGTCGGATTCGAAAATCTAGACTCACAGGAGAACGACCATAAGGTGTCCGAAGCAGCACTAGACCCTTGGAGACAAGTCGGCTGGCGGACGATGTATTGAATCGCGACGCAATTTGTGTGTTCCATCGTCATTAACAGGCACTGAACGTTACAATTAACTGTCAGTTTTGCGTCGGATTCGAAAATCAGGACTCACAGGAGATCGACCATACGGTGCCCGAGGCAGCAATAGACCCTTGGAGACAGGTCGGCCGGAGGACGATGTATTGAATCGCGACGCAATTTGTGTGTTCCATCGTCATTAACAGGCTCTGAACGTTACAATTAACTGTAAGTTTTGCGTCGGATTCGAAAATCTAGACTCACAGAAGAACGACCATAGGGTGCCCGAGGCAGCAATAGACCCTTGGAGACAGGTCGGCCGGAGGACGATGTATTGAATCGCGACGCGATTTGTGTGTTCCATCGTCATTAACAGGCTCTGAACGTTACAATTAACTGTCAGTTTTGCGTCGGATTCGAAAATCTAGACTCACAGGAGATCGACCATAAGGTGCCCGAGGCAGGACTAGACCCTTGGAGACAAGTCGGCTGGAGGACGATGTATTGAATCGCGACGCGATTTGTGTGTTCCATCGTCATTAACAGGCGCTGAACGTTACAATTAACTGTCAGTTTTGCGTCGGATTCGAAAATCTAGACTCACAGGAGAACGACCATAAGGTGTCCGAGGCAGCACTAGACCCTTGGAGACAGGTCGGCCGGTGGACGATGTATTGAATCGCGACGCGATTTGTGTGTTCCATCGTCATTAACAGGCCCTGAACGTTACAATTAACTGTCAGTTTTGCGTCGGATTCGAAAATCTAGACTCACAGGAGATCGACCATAAGGTGCCCGAGGCAGCAATAGACCCTTGGAGACAGGTCGGCCGGAGGACGATGTATTGAATCGCGACGCGATTTGTGTGTTCCATTGTCATTAAGATGCTCTGAACCTTACAATTAACTGTCAGTTTTGCGTCGGATTCGAAAATCTAGACTCACAGGAGAACGACCATAAGGTGTCCGAGGCAGCACTAGACCCTTGGAGACAAGTCGGCTGGAGGACGATGTATTGAATCGCGACGCAATTTGTGTGTTCCATCGTCATTAACAGGCACTGAACGTTACAATTAACTGTCAGTTTTGCGTCGGATTCGAAAATCTAGACTCACAGGAGATCGACCATAAGGTGCCCGAGGCAGCAATAGACCCTTGGAGACAGGTCGGCCGGAGGACGATGTATTGAATCGCGACGCAATTTGTGTGTTCCATCGTCATTAACAGGCTCTGAACCTTACAATTAACTGTCAGTTATGCGTCGGATTCGAAAATCTAGACTCACAGAAGAACGACCATAAGGTGCCCGAGGCAGCACTAGACCCTTGGAGACAAGTCGGCTGGAGGACGATGTATTGAATCGCGACGCGATTTGTGTGTTCCATCGTCATTAACAGGCTCTGAACGTTACAATTAACTGTCAGTTTTGCGTCGGATTCGAAAATCAGGACTCACAGGAGAACGACCATAAGGTGCCCGAGGCAGCAATAGACCCTTGGAGACAGGTCGGCCGGTGGACGATGTATTGAATCGCGACGCAATTTGTGTGTTCCATCGTCATTAACAGGCTCTGAACGTTACAATTATCTATAAGTTTTGCGACGGATTCGAAAATCTAGACTCACAGAAGAACGACCACAGGGTGCCCGAGGCAGCAATAGACCCTTGGAGACAGGTCGGCCGGAGGACGATGTATTGAATCGCGACGCGATTTGTGTGTTCCATCGTCATTAACAGGCTCTGAACGGTACAATTAACTGTCAGTTTTGCGTCGGATTCGAAAATCTAGACTCACAGGAGATCGACCATAAGGTGCCCGAGAGAGGGCTAGACCCTTGGAGACAAGTCGGATGGAGGACGATGTATTGAATCGCGACGTGATTTGTGTGTTCCATCGTCATTAACAGGCGCTGAACGTTACAATTAACTGTCAGTTTTGCGTCGGATTCGTAAATCTAGACTCACAGGAGAACGACCATAAGGTGTCCGAGGCAGCACTAGACCCTTGGAGACAGGTTCGGCCGGTGGACGATGTATTGGATCGCGACGCGATTTGTGTGTTCCATCGTCATTAACAGGCCCTGAACGTTACAATTAACTGTCAGTTTTGCGTCGGATTCGAAAATCTAGACTCACAGGAGATCGACCATAAGGTGCCCGAGGCAGCAATAGACCCTTGGAGACAGGTCGGCCGGAGGACGATGTATTGAATCGCGACACGATTTGTGTGTTCCATTGTCATTAAGAGGCTCTGAACCTTACAATTAACTGTCAGTTTTGCTTCGGATTCCAAAATCTAGACTCACAGAAGAACGACATTAAGGTGCCCGAGGCAGCACGAGACCCTTGGAGACAAGTCGGTTGGAGGACGATGTATTGAATCGCGACGCAATTTGTGAGTTCCATCGTCATTAACAGGCTCTGAACGTTACAATTAACTGTCAGTTTTGCGTCAGATTCGAAAATCTAGACTCACAGGAGAGCGACCATACGGTGCCCGAGGCAGCAAAAGACCCTTGGAGACAGGTCGGCCGGACGACGATGTATTGAATCGCGACGCAGTTTGTGTGTTCCATCGTCATTAACAGGCTCTGAACGTTACAATTAACTGCGTCGGATTCGAAATTCTAGACTCACAGGAGATCGACCATAAGGTGCCCGAGGCAGCAATAGACCCTTGGAGACAGGTCGGCCGGAGGACGATGTATTGAATCGCGACGCGATATGTGTGTTCCATCGTCATTAACAGGCTCTGAACGTTACAATTAACTGTCAGTTTTGCGTCGGATTCGAAAATCTAGACTCACAGGAGATCGTCCATAAGGTGCCCGAGGCAGCAATAGACCCTTGGAGACAGGTCGGCCGGAGGACGATGTATTGAATCGCGACGCAATTTGTGTGTTCCATCGTAATTAACAGTCTCTGAACGTTACAATTAACTGTAAGTTTTGCGTCGGATTCGAAAATCTAGACTCACAGAAGAACGACCATAGGGTGCCCGAGGCAGCAATAGACCCTTGGAGACAGGTCGGCCGGAGGACGATGTATTGAATCGCGACGCGATTTGTGTGTTCCATCGTCATTAACAGGCTCTGAACGTTACAATTAACTGTCAGTTTTGCGTCGGATTCGAAAATCTAGACTCACAGGAGATCGACCATAATGTGCCCGAGGCAGCAATAGACCCTTGGAGACAAGTCGGCTGGAGGACGATGTATTGAATCGCGACGCGATTTGTGTGTTCCATCGTCATTAACAGGCGCTGAACGTTACAATTAACTGTCAGTTTTACGTCGGATTCGAAAATCTAGACTCACAGGAGAACGACCATAAGGTGTCCGAGGCAGCACTAGACCCTTGGAGACAGGTCGGCCGGTGGACGATGTATTGAATCGCGACGCGATTTGTGTGTTCCATCGTCATTAACAGGCCCTGAACGTTACAATTAACTGTCAGATTTGCGTCGGATTCGAAAATCTAGACTCACAGGAGATCGACCATAAGGTGCCCGAGGCAGCAATAGACCCTTGGAGACAGGTCGGCTGGAGGACGATGTATTGAATCGCGACGCAATTTGTGTGTTCCATCGTCATTAACAGGCTCTGAACCTTACAATTAACTGTCAGTTATGCGTCGGATTCGAAAATCTAGACACAGAAGAACGACCATAAGGTGCCCGAGTCAGCACTACACCCTTGGAGACAAGTCGGCTGGAGGACGATGTATTGAATCGCGACGCGATTTGTGTGTTCCATCGTCATTAACAGGCTCTGAACGTTACAATTAACTGTCAGTTTTGCGTCGGATTCGAAAATCTAGACTCACAGGAGATCGACCATAAGGTGCCCGAGGCAGCAATAGACCCTTGGAGACAGGTCGGCCGGAGGACGATGTATTGAATCGCGACTCAATTTGTGTGTTCCATTGTCATTAAGAGGCTCTGAACCTTACAATTAACTGTCAGTTTTGCTTCGGATTCCAAAATCTAGACTCACAGAAGAACGACATTAAGGTGCCCGAGGCAGCACGAGACCCTTGGAGACAAGTCGGTTGGAGGACGATGTATTGAATCGCGACGCAATTTGTGAGTTCCATCGTCATTAACAGGCTCTGAACGTTACAATTAACTGTCAGTTTTGCGTCAGATTCGAAAATCTAGACTCACAGGAGAGCGACCATACGGTGCCCGAGGCAGCAAAAGACCCTTGGAGACAGGTCGGCCGGAGGACGATGTATTGAATCGCGACGCAGTTTGTGTGTTCCATCGTCATTAACAGGCTCTGAACGATACAATTAACTGCGTCGGATTCGAAATTCTAGACTCACAGGAGATCGACCATAAGGTGCCCGAGGCAGCAATAGACCCTTGGAGACAGGTCGGCCGGAGGACGATGTATTGAATCGCGACGCGATATGTGTGTTCCATCGTCATTAACAGGCTCTGAACGTTACAATTAACTGTCAGTTTTGCGTCGGATTCGAAAATCTAGACTCACAGGAGATCGTCCATAAGGTGCCCGAGGCAGCAATAGACCCTTGGAGACAGGTCGGCCGGAGGACGATGTATTGAATCGCGACGCGATTTGTGTGTTCCATCGTCATTAACAGGCTCTGAACGTTACAATTAACTGTCAGTTTTGCGTCGGATTCGAAAATCTAGACTCACAGGAGAACGACCATAAGGTGCCCGAGGCAGCACTAGACCCTTGGAGACAGGTCGGCCGGTGGACGATGTATTGAATCGCGACGCAATTTGTGTGTTCCATTGTCATTAAGAGGCTCTGAAACTTACAATTAACTGTCAGTTTTGCGTCGGATTCGAAAATCTAGACTCACAGAAGAACGACCATAAGGTGCCCGAGGCAGGACTAGACCCTTGGAGACAAGTCGGCTGGAGGACGATGTATTGAATCGCGTCGCGATTTGTGTGTTCCATCGTCATTAACAGGCGCTGGACGTTACAATTAACTGTCAGTTTTGCGTCGGATTCGAAAATCTAGACTCACAGGAGAACGACCATAAGGTGTCCGAGGCAGCACTAGACCCTTGGAGACAGGTCGGCCGGAGGACGATGTATTGGATCGCGACGCGATTTGTGTGTTCCATCGTCATTAACAGGCCCTGAACGTTACAATTAACTGTCAGTTTTGCGTCGGATTCGAAAATCTAGACTCACAGGAGATCGACCATAAGGTGCCCGAGGCAGCAATAGACCCTTGGAGACAGGTCGGCCGGAGGACGATGTATTGAATCGCGACACGATTTGTGTGTTCCATTGTCATTAAGATGCTCTGAACCTTACAATTAACTGTCAGTTTTGCGTCGGATTCGAAAATCTAGACTCGCAGAAGAACGACCATAAGGTGCCCGAGGCAGCACTAGACCCTTGGAGACAAGTCGGCTGGAGGACGATGTATTGAATCGCGACGCGATTTGTGTGTTCCATCGTCATTAACAGGCTCTGAACGTTACAATTAACTGTCAGTTTTGCGTCGGATTCGAAAATCTAGATTCACAGGAGATCGACCATAAGGTGCCCGAGGCAGCAATAGACCCTTGGAGACAGGTCGGCCGGAGGACGATGTATTGAATCGCGACGCGATTTGTGTGTTCCATCGTCATTAACAGGCTCTGAACGTTACAATTAACTGTCAGTTTTGCGTCGGATTCGAAAATCTAGACTCACAGGAGATCGACCATAAGGTGCCCGAGAGAGGGCTAGACCCTTGGAGATAAGTCGGCTGGAGGACGATGTATTGAATCGCGACGCGATTTGTGTGTTCCATCGTCATTAACAGGCGCTGAACGTTACAATTAACTGTCAGTTTTGCGTCGGATTCGAAAATCTAGACTCACAGGAGAACGACCATACGGTGCCCGAGGCAGCAATAGACCCTTGGAGACAGGTCGGCCGGAGGACGATGTATTGAATCGCGACGCGATTTGTGTGTTCCATTGTCATTAAGATGCTCTGAACCTTACAATTAACTGTCAGTTTTGCGTCGGATTCGAAAATCTAGACTCACAGGAGAACGACCATAAGGTGTCCGAAGCAGCACTAGACCCTTGGAGACAAGTCGGCTGGCGGACGATGTATTGAATCGCGACGCAATTTGTGTGTTCCATCGTCATTAACAGGCACTGAACGTTACAATTAACTGTCAGTTTTGCGTCGGATTCGAAAATCAGGACTCACAGGAGATCGACCATAAGGTGCCCGAGGCAGCAATAGACCCTTGGAGACAGGTCGGGCGGAGGACGATGTATTGAATCGCGACGCAATTTGTGTGTTCCATCGTCATTAACAGGCTCTGAACGTTACAATTAACTGTAAGTTTTGCGTCGGATTCGAAAATCTAGACTCACAGAAGAACGACCATAGGGTGCCCGAGGCAGCAATAGACCCTTGGAGACAGGTCGGCCGGAGGACGATGTATTGAATCGCGACGCGATTTGTGTGTTCCATCGTCATTAACAGGCTCTGAACGTTACAATTAACTGTCAGTTTTGCGTCGGATTCGAAAATCTAGACTCACAGGAGATCGACCATAAGGTGCCCGAGGCAGGACTAGACCCTTGGAGACAAGTCGGCTGGAGGACGATGTATTGAATCGCGACGCGATTTGTGTGTTCCATCGTCATTAACAGGCTCTGAACGTTACAATTAACTGTCAGTTTTGCGTCGGATTCGAAAATCAGGACTCACAGGAGAACGACCATAAGGTGCCCGAGGCAGCAATAGACCCTTGGAGACAGGTCGGCCGGTGGACGATGTATTGAATCGCGACGCAATTTGTGTGTTCCATCGTCATTAACAGGCTCTGAACGTTACAATTAACTATAAGTTTTGCGACGGATTCGAAAATCTAGACTCACAGAAGAACGACCATAGGGTGCCCGAGGCAGCAATAGACCCTTGGAGACAGGTCGGCCGGAGGACGATGTATTGAATCGCGACGCGATTTGTGTGTTCCATCGTCATTAACAGGCTCTGAACGGTACAATTAACTGTCAGTTTTGCGTCGGATTCGAAAATCTAGACTCACAGGAGATCGACCATAAGGTGCCCGAGAGAGGGCTAGACCCTTGGAGACAAGTCGGATGGAGGACGATGTATTGAATCGCGACGTGATTTGTGTGTTCCATCGTCATTAACAGGCGCTGAACGTTACAATTAACTGTCAGTTTTGCGTCGGATTCGTAAATCTAGACTCACAGGAGAACGACCATAAGGTGTCCGAGGCAGCACTAGACCCTTGGAGACAGGTCGGCCGGTGGACGATGTATTGGATCGCGACGCGATTTGTGTGTTCCATCGTCATTAACAGGCCCCGAACGTTACAATTAACTGTCAGTTTTGCGTCGGATTCGAAAATCTAGACTCACAGGAGATCGACCATAAGGTGCCCGAGGCAGCAATAGACCCTTGGAGACAGGTCGGCCGGAGGACGATGTATTGAATCGCGACACGATTTGTGTGTTCCATTGTCATTAAGAGGCTCTGAACCTTACAATTAACTGTCAGTTTTGCTTCGGATTCCAAAATCTAGACTCACAGAAGAACGACATTAAGGTGCCCGAGGCAGCACGAGACCCTTGGAGACAAGTCGGTTGGAGGACGATGTATTGAATCGCGACGCAATTTGTGAGTTCCATCGTCATTAACAGGCTCTGAACGTTACAATTAACTGTAAGTTTTGCGTCAGATTCGAAAATCTAGACTCACAGGAGAGCGACCATACGGTGCCCGAGGCAGCAAAAGACCCTTGGAGACAGGTCGGCCGGAGGACGATGTATTGAATCGCGACGCACTTTTGTGTGTTCCATCGTCATTAACAGGCTCTGAACGTTACAATTAACTGTCAGTTTTGCGTCGGATTCGAAAATCTAGACTCACAGAAGAACGACCATAGGGTGCCCGTGGCAGCAATAGACCCTTGGAGACAGGTCGGCCGGAGGACGATGTATTGAATCGCGACGCGATTTGTGTGTTCCATCGTCATTAACAGGCTCTGAACGTTACAATTAACTGTCAGTTTTGCGTCGGATTCGAAAATCTAGACTCACAGGAGAACGACCATAAGGTGCCCGAGGCAGCAATAGACCCTTGGAGACAGGTCGGCCGGTGGACGATGTATTGAATCGCGACGCAATTTGTGTGTTCCATTGTCATTAAGAGGCTCTGAAACTTACAATTAACTGTCAGTTTTGCGTCGGATTCGAAAATCTAGACTCACAGAAGAACGACCATAAGTTGCCCGAGGCAGGACTAGACCCTTGGAGACAAGTCGGCTGGAGGACGATGTATTGAATCGCGGCGCGATTTGTGTGTTCCATCGTCATTAACAGGCGCTGAACGTTACAATTAACTGTCAGTTTTGCGTCGGATTCGAAAATCTAGACTCACAGGAGAACGACCATAAGGTGTCCGAGGCAGCACTAGACCCTTGGAGACAGGTCGGCCGGAGGACGATGTATTGAATCGCGACGCGATTGGTGTGTTCCATTGTCATTAAGATGCTCTGAACCTTACAATTAACTGTCATTTTTGCGTCGGATTCGAAAATCTAGACTCACAGGAGATCGACCATAAGGTGCCCGAGGCAGCAATAGACCCTTGGAGACAGGTCGGCCGGAGGACGATGTATTGAATCGCGACTCAATTTGTGTGTTCCATTGTCATTAAGAGGCTCTGAACCTTACAATTAACTGTCAGTTTTGCTTCGGATTCCAAAATCTAGACTCACAGAAGAACGACATTAAGGTGCCCGAGGCAGCACGAGACCCTTGGAGACAAGTCGGCTGGAGGACGATGTATTGAATCGCGACGCAATTTGTGAGTTCCACCGTCATTAACAGGCTCTGAACGTTACAATTAACTGTCAGTTTTGCGTCAGATTCGAAAATCTAGACTCACAGGAGAGCGACCATACGGTGCCCGAGGCAGCAATAGACCCTTGGAGACAGGTCGGCCGGAGGACGATGTATTGAATCGCGACGCGATTGGTGTGTCCCATTGTCATTAAGATGATCTGAACCTTACAATTAACTGTCAGTTTTGCGTCGGATTCGAAAATCTGGACTCACAGGAGAACGACCATAAGGTGTCCGAAGCAGCACTAGACCCTTGGAGACAAGTCGGCTGGAGGACGATGTATTGAATCGCGACGCAATTTATGTGTTCCATCGTCATTAACAGGCACTGAACGTTACAATTAACTGTCAGTTTTGCGCCGGATTCGAAAATCAGGACTCACAGGAGATCGACCATAAGGTGCCCGAGGCAGCAATAGACCCTTGGAGACAGGTCGGCCGGAGGACGATGTATTGAATCGCGACGCAATTTGTGTGTTCCATCGTCATTAACAGGCTCTGAACGTTACAATTAACTGTAAGTTTTGCGTCGGATTCGAAAATCTAGACTCACAGAAGAACGACCATAGGGTGCCCGTGGCAGCAATAGACCCTTGGAGACAGGTCGGCCGGAGGACGATGTATTGAATCGCGACGCGATTTGTGTGTTCCATCGTCATTAACAGGCTCTGAACGTTACAATTAACTGTCAGTTTGGCGTCGGATTCGAAAATCTAGACTCACAGGAGAACGACCATAAGGTGCCCGAGGCAGCAATAGACCCTTGGAGACAGGTCGGCCGGTGGACGATGTATTGAATCGCGACGCAATTTGTGTGTTCCATTGTCATTAACAGGCTCTGAACCTTACAATTAACTGTCAGTTTTGCGTCGGATTCGAAAATCTAGACTCACAGGAGAACGACCATACGGTGACCGAGGCTGCAATAGACCTTTGGAGACAGGTCGGCCGGAGGACGATGTATTAAATCGCGACGCGATTTGTGTGTTCCATCGTCATTAACAGGCTCTGAACGTTACAATTAACCGTCAGTTTTGCGTCGGATTCGAAAATCTAGACTCACAGGAGATCGACCATAAGGTGCCCGAGGCAGCAATAGACCCTTGGAGACAGGTCGGCCGGAGGACGATGTATTGAATCGCGACGCAATGTGTGTCTTCCATCGTCATTAACAGGCTCTGAACCTTACAATTAACTGTCAGTTTTGCGTCGGATTCGAAAATCTAGACTCACAGAAGAACGACCATAAGGTGCCCGAGGCAGCACTAGACCCTTGGAGACAAGTCGGCTGGAGGACGATGTATTGAATCGCGACGCGATTTGTGTGTTCCATCGTCATTAACAGGCTCTGAACGTTACAATTAACTGTCAGTTTTGCGTCGGATTCGAAAATCTAGACTCACAGGAGAACGACCATAAGGTGCCCGAGGCAGCAATAGACCCTTGGAGACAGGTCGGCCGGAGGACGATGTATTGAATCGCGACGCAATTTGTGTGTTCCATCGTCATTAACAGGCTCTGAACCTTACAATTAACTGTCCGTTTTGCGTCATATTCGAAAATCTAGACTCACAGGAGATCGACCATAAGGTGCCCGAGGCAGCAATAGACCCTTGGAGGCAGGTCGGCCGGACGACGATGTATTGAATCGCGACGCGATTTGTGTGTTCCATTGTCATTAAGAGGCTCTGAACCTTACAATTAACTGTCAGTTTTGCGTTGGATTCGAAAATCTAGACTCACAGGAGAACGACCATAAGGTGTCCGAGGCAGCACTAGACCCTTGGAGACAAGTCGGCTGGAGGACGATGTATTGAATCGCGACGCAATTTGTGTGTTCCATTGTCATTAAGAGGCTCTGAACCTTACAATTAACTGTCAGTTTTGCGTCGGATTCGAAAATCTAGACTCACAGAAGAACGATCATAAGGTGCCCGAGGCAGGACTAGACCCTTGGAGATAAGTCGGCTGGAGGACGATGTATTGAATCGCGGCGCGATTTGTGTGTTCCATCGTCATTAACAGGCGCTGAACGTTACAATTAACTGTCAGTTTTGCGTCGGATTCGAAAATCTAGACTCACAGGAGATCGACCATAAGGTGCCCGAGGCAGCAATAGACCCTTGGAGACAGGTCGGCCGGAGGACGATGTATTGAATCGCGACGCGATTTGTGTCTTCCATTGTCATTAAGAGGCTCTGAACCTTACAATTAACTGTCAGTTTTGCGTCGGATTCGAAAATCTAGACTCACAGGAGAACGACCATAAGGTGTCCGAAGCAGCACTAGTCCCTTGGAGACAAGTCGGCTGGAGGACGATGTATTGAATCGCGTCGCAATTTGTGTGTTCCATCGTCATTAACAGGCACTGAACGTTACAATTAACTGTCAGTTTTGCGTCGGATTCGAAAATCAGGACTCACAGGAGATCGACCATAAGGTGCCCGAGGCAGCAATAGACCCTTGGAGACAGGTCGGCCGGAGGACGATGTATTGAATCGCGACGCAATTTGTGTGTTCCATCGTCATAAACAGGCTCTGTACGTTACAATTAACTGTCAGTTTTGCGTCGGATTCGAAAATCTAGACTCACAGAAGAACGACCATAGGGTGCCCGAGGCAGCACTAGACCCTTGGAGACAAGTCGGCTGGAGGACGATGTATTGAATCGCGACGCAATTTGTGTGTTCCATCGTCATTAACAGGCTCTGAACGTTACAATTAACTGTCAGTTTTGCGTCGGATTCGAAACTCTAGACTCACAGGAGAACGACCATAAGGCGGCCGGAGGATGATGTATTGAATCGCGACGCGATTTGTGTGTTCCATCGTCATTAACAGGCTCTGAACGTTACAATTAACTGTAAGTCTTGCGTCGGATTCGAAAATCTAGACTCACAGAAGAACGACCATAGGGTGCCCGAGGCAGCAATAGACCCTTGGAGACAGGTCGGCCGGAGGACGATGTATTGAATCGCGACGCGATTTGTGTGTTCCATCGTCATTAACAGGCTCTGAACGTTACAATTAACTGTCAGTTTTGCGTCGGATTCGAAAATCTAGACTCACAGGAGATCGACCATAAGGTGCCCGAGAGAGGGCTAGACCCTTGGAGATAAGTCGGCTGGAGGACGATGTATTGAATCGCGACGCGATTTGTGTGTTCCATCGTCATTAACAGGCGCTGAACGTTACAATTAACTGTCAGTTTTGCGTCGGATTCGAAAATCTAGACTCACAGGAGAGCGACCATACGGTGCCCGAGGCAGCAATAGACCCTTGGAGACAGGTCGGCCGGAGGACGATGTATTGAATCGCGACTCAATTTGTGTGTTCCATTGTCATTAAGAGGCTCTGAACCTTACAATTAACTGTCAGTTTTGCTTCGGATTCCAAAATCTAGACTCACAGAAGAACGACATTAAGCTGCCCGAGGCAGCACTAGACCCTTGGAGACAAGTCGGCTGGAGGACGATGTATTGAATCGCGACGCAATTTGTGAGTTCCATCGTCATTAACAGGCTCTGAACCTTACAATTAACTGTCAGTTTTGCGTCGGATTCGTAAATCTAGACTCACAGGAGAGCGACCATACGGTGCCCGAGGCAGCAATAGACCCTTGGAGACAGGTCGGCCGGAGGACGATGTATTGAATCGCGACGCAATTTGTGTGTTCCACCGTCATTAACAGGCTCTGAACGTTACAATTAACTGTAAGTTTTGCGTCGGATTCGAAAATCTAGACTCACAGAAGAACGACCATAGGGTGCCCGAGGCAGCAATAGACCCTTGGAGACAGGTCGGCCGGAGGACGATGTATTGAATCGCGACGCGATTTGTGTGTTCCATCGTCATTAACAGGCTCTGAACGTTACAGTTAACTGTCAGTTTTGCGTCGGATTCGAAAATCTAGACTCACAGGAGATCGACCATAAGGTGCCCGAGGCAGCAATAGACCCTTGGAGACAGGTCGGCCGGTGGACGATGTATTGAATTGCGACGCAATTTGTGTGTTCCATTGTCATTAAGAGGCTCTGAAACTTACAATTAACTGTCAGTTTTGCGTCGGATTCGAAAATCTAGACTCACAGAAGAACGACCATAAGGTGCCCGAGGCAGCAATAGACCCTTGGAGACAAGTCGGCTGGAGGACGATGTATTGAATCGCGGCGCGATTTGTGTGTTCCATCGTCATTAACAGGCGCTGAACGTTACAATTAACTGTCAGTTTTGCGTCGGATTCGAAAATCTAGACTCACAGGAGAACGACCATAAGGTGTCCGAGGCAGCACTAGACCCTTGGAGACAGGTCGGCCGGAGGACGATGTATTGAATCGCGACGCGATTGGTGTGTTCCATTGTCATTAAGATGCTCTGAACCTTACAATTAACTGTCATTTTTGCGTCGGATTCGAAAATCTAGACTCACAGGAGATCGACCATAAGGTGCCCGAGGCAGCAATAGGCCCTTGGAGACAGGTCGGCCGGAGGACGATGTATTGAATCGCGACTCAATTTGTGTGTTCCATTGTCATTAAGAGGCTCTGAACCTTACAATTAACTGTCAGTTTTGCTTCGGATTCCAAAATCTAGACTCACAGAAGAACGACATTAAGGTGCCCGAGGCAGCACGAGACCCTTGGAGACAAGTCGGCTGGAGGACGATGTATTGAATCGCGACGCAATTTGTGAGTTCCATCGTCATTAACAGGCTCTGAACGTTACAATTAACTGTCAGTTTTGCGTCAGATTCGAAAATCTAGACTCACAGGAGAGCGACCATACGGTGCCCGAGGCAGCAATAGACCCTTGGAGACAGGTCGGCCGGAGGACGATGTATTGAATCGCGACGCGATTGGTGTGTCCCATTGTCATTAAGATGATCTGAACCTTACAATTAACTGTCAGTTTTGCGTCGGATTCGAAAATCTGGACTCACAGGAGAACGACCATAAGGTGTCCGAAGCAGCACTAGACCCTTGGAGACAAGTCGGCTGGAGGACGATGTATTGAATCGCGACGCAATTTATGTGTTCCATCGTCATTAACAGGCACTGAACGTTACAATTAACTGTCAGTTTTGCGCCGGATTCGAAAATCAGGACTCACAGGAGATCGACCATAAGGTGCCCGAGGCAGCAATAGACCCTTGGAGACAGGTCGGCCGGAGGACGATGTATTGAATCGCGACGCAATTTGTGTGTTCCATCGTCATTAACAGGCTCTGAACGTTACAATTAACTGTAAGTTTTGCGTCGGATTCGAAAATCTAGACTCACAGAAGAACGACCATAGGGTGCCCGTGGCAGCAATAGACCCTTGGAGACAGGTCGGCCGGAGGACGATGTATTGAATCGCGACGCGATTTGTGTGTTCCATCGTCATTAACAGGCTCTGAACGTTACAATTAACTGTCAGTTTGGCGTCGGATTCGAAAATCTAGACTCACAGGAGAACGACCATAAGGTGCCCGAGGCAGCAATAGACCCTTGGAGACAGGTCGGCCGGTGGACGATGTATTGAATCGCGACGCAATTTGTGTGTTCCATTGTCATTAACAGGCTCTGAACCTTACAATTAACTGTCAGTTTTGCGTCGGATTCGAAAATCTAGACTCACAGGAGAACGACCATACGGTGACCGAGGCTGCAATAGACCTTTGGAGACAGGTCGGCCGGAGGACGATGTATTAAATCGCGACGCGATTTGTGTGTTCCATCGTCATTAACAGGCTCTGAACGTTACAATTAACCGTCAGTTTTGCGTCGGATTCGAAAATCTAGACTCACAGGAGATCGACCATAAGGTGCCCGAGGCAGCAATAGACCCTTGGAGACAGGTCGGCCGGAGGACGATGTATTAAATCGCGACGCGATTTGTGTGTTCCATCGTCATTAACAGGCTCTGAACGTTACAATTAACTATAAGTTTTGCGTCGGATTCGAAAATCTAGACTCACAGGAGATCGACCATAAGGTGCCCGAGGCAGCAATAGACCCTTGGAGACAGGTCGGCCGGAGGACGATGTATTGAATCGCGACGCAATGTGTGTCTTCCATCGTCATTAACAGGCTCTGAACCTTACAATTAACTGTCAGTTTTGCGTCGGATTCGAAAATCTAGACTCACAGAAGAACGACCATAAGGTGCCCGAGGCAGCACTAGACCCTTGGAGACAAGTCGGCTGGAGGACGATGTATTGAATCGCGACGCGATTTGTGTGTTCCATCGTCATTAACAGGCTCTGAACGTTACAATTAACTGTCAGTTTTGCGTCGGATTCGAAAATCTAGACTCACAGGAGAACGACCATAAGGTGCCCGAGGCAGCAATAGACCCTTGGAGACAGGTCGGCCGGAGGACGATGTATTGAATCGCGACGCAATTTGTGTGTTCCATCGTCATTAACAGGCTCTGAACCTTACAATTAACTGTCCGTTTTGCGTCATATTCGAAAATCTAGACTCACAGGAGATCGACCATAAGGTGCCCGAGGCAGCAATAGACCCTTGGAGGCAGGTCGGCCGGACGACGATGTATTGAATCGCGACGCGATTTGTGTGTTCCATTGTCATTAAGAGGCTCTGAACCTTACAATTAACTGTCAGTTTTGCGTTGGATTCGAAAATCTAGACTCACAGGAGAACGACCATAAGGTGTCCGAGGCAGCACTAGACCCTTGGAGACAAGTCGGCTGGAGGACGATGTATTGAATCGCGACGCAATTTGTGTGTTCCATTGTCATTAAGAGGCTCTGAACCTTACAATTAACTGTCAGTTTTGCGTCGGATTCGAAAATCTAGACTCACAGAAGAACGATCATAAGGTGCCCGAGGCAGGACTAGACCCTTGGAGATAAGTCGGCTGGAGGACGATGTATTGAATCGCGGCGCGATTTGTGTGTTCCATCGTCATTAACAGGCGCTGAACGTTACAATTAACTGTCAGTTTTGCGTCGGATTCGAAAATCTAGACTCACAGGAGATCGACCATAAGGTGCCCGAGGCAGCAATAGACCCTTGGAGACAGGTCGGCCGGAGGACGATGTATTGAATCGCGACGCGATTTGTGTCTTCCATTGTCATTAAGAGGCTCTGAACCTTACAATTAACTGTCAGTTTTGCGTCGGATTCGAAAATCTAGACTCACAGGAGAACGACCATAAGGTGTCCGAAGCAGCACTAGTCCCTTGGAGACAAGTCGGCTGGAGGACGATGTATTGAATCGCGTCGCAATTTGTGTGTTCCATCGTCATTAACAGGCACTGAACGTTACAATTAACTGTCAGTTTTGCGTCGGATTCGAAAATCAGGACTCACAGGAGATCGACCATAAGGTGCCCGAGGCAGCAATAGACCCTTGGAGACAGGTCGGCCGGAGGACGATGTATTGAATCGCGACGCAATTTGTGTGTTCCATCGTCATAAACAGGCTCTGTACGTTACAATTAACTGTCAGTTTTGCGTCGGATTCGAAAATCTAGACTCACAGAAGAACGACCATAGGGTGCCCGAGGCAGCACTAGACCCTTGGAGACAAGTCGGCTGGAGGACGATGTATTGAATCGCGACGCAATTTGTGTGTTCCATCGTCATTAACAGGCTCTGAACGTTACAATTAACTGTCAGTTTTGCGTCGGATTCGAAACTCTAGACTCACAGGAGAACGACCATAAGGTCGGCCGGAGGATGATGTATTGAATCGCGACGCGATTTGTGTGTTCCATCGTCATTAACAGGCTCTGAACGTTACAATTAACTGTAAGTCTTGCGTCGGATTCGAAAATCTAGACTCACAGAAGAACGACCATAGGGTGCCCGAGGCAGCAATAGACCCTTGGAGACAGGTCGGCCGGAGGACGATGTATTGAATCGCGACGCGATTTGTGTGTTCCATCGTCATTAACAGGCTCTGAACGTTACAATTAACTGTCAGTTTTGCGTCGGATTCGAAAATCTAGACTCACAGGAGATCGACCATAAGGTGCCCGAGAGAGGGCTAGACCCTTGGAGATAAGTCGGCTGGAGGACGATGTATTGAATCGCGACGCGATTTGTGTGTTCCATCGTCATTAACAGGCGCTGAACGTTACAATTAACTGTCAGTTTTGCGTCGGATTCGAAAATCTAGACTCACAGGAGAGCGACCATACGGTGCCCGAGGCAGCAATAGACCCTTGGAGACAGGTCGGCCGGAGGACGATGTATTGAATCGCGACTCAATTTGTGTGTTCCATTGTCATTAAGAGGCTCTGAACCTTACAATTAACTGTCAGTTTTGCTTCGGATTCCAAAATCTAGACTCACAGAAGAACGACATTAAGCTGCCCGAGGCAGTACTAGACCCTTGGAGACAAGTCGGCTGGAGGACGATGTATTGAATCGCGACGCAATTTGTGAGTTCCATCGTCATTAACAGGCTCTGAACCTTACAATTAACTGTCAGTTTTGCGTCGGATTCGTAAATCTAGACTCACAGGAGAGCGACCATACGGTGCCCGAGGCAGCAATAGACCCTTGGAGACAGGTCGGCCGGAGGACGATGTATTGAATCGCGACGCAATTTGTGTGTTCCACCGTCATTAACAGGCTCTGAACGTTACAATTAACTGTAAGTTTTGCGTCGGATTCGAAAATCTAGACTCACAGAAGAACGACCATAGGGTGCCCGAGGCAGCAATAGACCCTTGGAGACAGGTCGGCCGGAGGACGATGTATTGAATCGCGACGCGATTTGTGTGTTCCATCGTCATTAACAGGCTCTGAACGTTACAGTTAACTGTCAGTTTTGCGTCGGATTCGAAAATCTAGACTCACAGGAGATCGACCATAAGGTGCCCGAGGCAGCAATAGACCCTTGGAGACAGGTCGGCCGGAGGACGATGTATTGAATCGCGACACGATTTGTGTGTTCCATTGTCATTAAGATGCTCTGAACCTTACAATTAACTGTCAGTTTTGCGTCGGATTCGAAAATCTAGACTCACAGGAGAACGACCATAAGGTGTCCGAGGCAGCACTAGACCCTTGGAGACAAGTCGGCTGGAGGACGATGTATTGAATCGCGACGCAATTTGTGTGTTCCATCGTCATTAACAGGCACTGAACGTTACAATTAACTGTCAGTTTTGCGTCGGATTCGAAAATCTAGACTCACAGGAGATGGACCATAAGGTGCCCGGGGCAGCAATAGACCCTTGGAGACAGGTCGGCCGGAGGACGATGTATTGAATCGCGACGCAATTTGTGTGTTCCATCGTCATTAACAGGCTCTGAACCTTACAATTAACTGTCAGTTATGCGTCGGATTCGAAAATCTAGACTCACAGAAGAACGACCATAAGGTGCCCGAGGCAGCACTAGACCCTTGGAGACAAGTCGGCTGGAGGACGATGTATTGAATCGCGACGCGATTTGTGTGTTCCATCGTCATTAACAGGCTCTGAACGTTACAATTAACTGTCAGTTTTGCGTCGGAATCGAAAATCAGGACTCACAGGAGAACGACCATAAGGTGCCCGAGGCAGCAATAGACCCTTGGAGACAGGTCGGCCGGTGGACGATGTATTGAATCGCGACGCAGTTTGTGTGTTCCATCGTCATTAACAGGCTCTGAACGTTACAATTAACTATAAGTTTTGCGACGGATTCGAAAATCTAGACTCACAGAAGAACGACCATAGGGTGCCCGAGGCAGCAATAGACCCTTGGAGACAGGTCGGCCGGAGGACGATGTATTGAATCGCGACGCGATTTGTGTGTTCCATCGTCATTAACAGGCTCTGAACGGTACAATTAACTGTCAGTTTTGCGTCGGATTCGAAAATCTAGACTCACAGGAGATCGACCATAAGGTGCCCGAGAGAGGGCTAGACCCTTGGAGACAAGTCGGATGGAGGACGATGTATTGAATCGCGACGTGATTTGTGTGTTCCATCGTCATTAATAGGCGCTGAACGTTACAATTAACTGTCAGTTTTGCGTCGGATTCGAAAATCTAGACTCACAGGAGAACGACCATAAGGTGTCCGAGGCAGCACTAGACCCTTGGAGGCAGGTCGGCCGGTGGACGATGTATTGGATCGCGACGCGATTTGTGTGTTCCATCGTCATTAACAGGCCCTGAACGTTACAATTAACTATCAGTTTTGCGTCGGATTCGAAAATCTAGACTCACAGAAGATCGACAATAAGGTGCCCGAGGTAGCAATAGACCCTTGGAGACAGGTCGGCCGGAGGACGATGTATTGAATCGCGACACGATTTGTGTGTTCCATTGTCATTAAGATGCTCTGAACCTTACAATTAACTGTCAGTTTTGCGTCGGATTCGAAAATCTAGACTCACAGAAGAACGACCATAAGGTGCCGGAGGCAGCACTAGACCCTTGGAGACAAGTTGGCTGGAGGACGATGTATTGAATCGCGACGCGATTTGTGTGTTCCATCGTCATTAACAGGCTCTGAACGTTACAATTAACTGTCAGTTTTGCGTCGGATTCGAAAATCTAGACTCACAGGAGATCGACCATAAGGTGCCCGAGGCAGCAATAGACCCTTGGAGACAGGTCGGCTGGAGGACGATGTATTGAATCGCGACGCGATTTGTGTGTTCCATTATCATTAAGATGCTCTGAACCTTACAATTAACTGTCAGTTTTGCGTCGGATTCGAAAATCTAGACTCACAGGAGAACGACCATAAGGTGCCCGAGGCAGCAATAGACCCTTGGAGACAGGTCGGCCGGAGGACGATGTATTGAATCGCGACGCAATTTGTGTGATCCATCGTCATTAACAGTCTCTGAACGTTACAATTAACTGTAAGTTTTGCGTCGGATTCGAAAATCTAGACTCACAGAAGAACGACCATAGGGTGCCCGAGGCAGCAATAGACCCTTGGAGACAGGTCGGCCGGAGGACGATGTATTGAATCGCGACGCGATTTGTGTGTTCCATCGTCATTAACAGGCTCTGAACGTTACAATTAACTGTCAGTTTTGCGTCGGATTCGAAAATCTAGACTCACAGGAGATCGACCATAATGTGCCCGAGGCAGCAATAGACCCTTGGAGTCAAGTCGGCTGGAGGACGATGTATTGAATCGCGACGCGATTTGTGTGTTCCATCGTCATTAACAGGCGCTGAACGTTACAATTAACTGTCAGTTTTACGTCGGATTCGAAAATCTAGACTCACAGGAGAACGACCATAAGGTGTCCGAGGCAGCACTAGACCCTTGGAGACAGGTCGGCCGGTGGACGATGTATTGAATCGCGACGCGATTTGTGTGTTCCATCGTCATTAACAGGCCCTGAACGTTACAATTAACTGTCAGTTTTGCGTCGGATTCGAAAATCTAGACTCACAGGAGATCGACCATAAGGTGCCCGAGGCAGCAATAGACCCTTGGAGACAGGTCGGCTGGAGGACGATGTATTGAATCGCGACGCAATTTGTGTGTTCCATCGTCATTAACAGGCGCTGAACCTTACAATTAACTGTCAGTTATGCGTCGGATTCGAAAATCTAGACACAGAAGAACGACCATAAGGTGCCCGAGGCAGCACTAGACCCTTGGAGACAAGTCGGCTGGAGGACGATGTATTGAATCGCGACGCGATTTGTGTGTTCCATCGTCATTAACAGGCTCTGAACGTTACAATTAACTGTCAGTTTTGCGTCGGATTCGAAAATCTAGACTCACAGGAGATCGACCATAAGGTGCCCGAGGCAGCAATAGACCCTTGGAGACAGGTCGGCCGGAGGACGATGTATTGAATCGCGACTCAATTTGTGTGTTCCATTGTCATTAAGAGGCTCTGAACCTTACAATTAACTGTCAGTTTTGCTTCGGATTCCAAAATCTAGACTCACAGAAGAACGACATTAAGGTGCCCGAGGCAGCACGAGACCCTTGGAGACAAGTCGGTTGGAGGACGATGTATTGAATCGCGACGCAATTTGTGAGTTCCATCGTCATTAACAGGCTCTGAACGTTACAATTAACTGTCAGTTTTGCGTCAGATTCGAAAATCTAGACTCACAGGAGAGCGACCATACGGTGCCCGAGGCAGCAAAAGACCCTTGGAGACAGGTCGGCCGGAGGACGATGTATTGAATCGCGACGCAGTTTGTGTGTTCCATCGTCATTAACAGGCTCTGAACGTTACAATTAACTGCGTCGGATTCGAAATTCTAGACCCACAGGAGATCGACCATAAGGTGCCCGAGGCAGCAATAGACCCTTGGAGACAGGTCGGCCGGAGGACGATGTATTGAATCGCGACGCGATATGTGTGTTCCATCGTCATTAACAGGCTCTGAACGTTACAATTAACTGTCAGTTTTGCGTCGGATTCGAAAATCTAGACTCACAGGAGATCGTCCATAAGGTGCCCGAGGCAGCAATAGACCCTTGGAGACAAGTCGGCTGGAGGACGATGTATTGAATCGCGACGCAATTTGTGTGTTCCATCGTCATTAACAGGCACTGAACGTTACAATTAACTGTCAGTTTTGCGTCGGAATCGAAAATCAGGACTCACAGGAGAACGACCATAAGGTGCCCGAGGCAGCAATCGACCCTTGGAGACAGGTCGGCCGGTGGACGATGTATTGAATCGCGACGCAGTTTGTGTGTTCCATCGTCATTAACAGGCTCTGAACGTTACAATTAACTATAAGTTTTGCGACGGATTCGAAAATCTAGACTCACAGAAGAACGACCATAGGGTGCCCGAGGCAGCAATAGACCCTTGGAGACAGGTCGGCCGGAGGACGATGTATTGAATCGCGACGCGATTTGTGTGTTCCATCGTCATTAACAGGCTCTGAACGGTACAATTAACTGTCAGTTTTGCGTCGGATTCGAAAATCTAGACTCACAGGAGATCGACCATAAGGTGCCCGAGATAGGGCTAGACCCTTGGAGACAAGTCGGATGGAGGACGATGTATTGAATCGCGACGTGATTTGTGTGTTCCATCGTCATTAATAGGCGCTGAACGTTACAATTAACTGTCAGTTTTGCGTCGGATTCGAAAATCTAGACTCACAGGAGAACGACCATAAGGTGTCCGAGGCAGCACTAGACCCTTGGAGACAGGTCGGCCGGTGGACGATGTATTGGATCGCGACGCGATTTGTGTGTTCCATCGTCATTAACAGGCCCTGAACGTTACAATTAACTGTCAGTTTTGCGTCGGATTCGAAAATCTAGACTCACAGAAGATCGACAATAAGGTGCCCGAGGCAGCAATAGACCCTTGGAGACAGGTCGGCCGGAGGACGATGTATTGAATCGCGACACGATTTGTGTGTTCCATTGTCATTAAGATGCTCTGAACCTTACAATTAACTGTCAGTTTTGCGTCGGATTCGAAAATCTAGACTCACAGGAGATCGACCATAAGGTGCCCGAGGCAGCAATAGACCCTTGGAGACAGGTCGGCTGGAGGACGATGTATTGAATCGCGACGCGATTTGTGTGTTCCATTATCATTAAGATGCTCTGAACCTTACAATTAACTGTCAGTTTTGCGTCGGATTCGAAAATCTAGACTCACAGGAGAACGACCATAAGGTGCCCGAGGCAGCAATAGACCCTTGGAGACAGGTCGGCCGGAGGACGATGTATTGAATCGCGACGCAATTTGTGTGTTCCATCGTCATTAACAGTCTCTGAACGTTACAATTAACTGTAAGTTTTGCGTCGGATTCGAAAATCTAGACTCACAGAAGAACGACCATAGGGTGCCCGAGGCAGCAATAGACCCTTGGAGACAGGTCGGCCGGAGGACGATGTATTGAATCGCGACGCGATTTGTGTGTTCCATCGTCATTAACAGGCTCTGAACGTTACAATTAACTGTCAGTTTTGCGTCGGATTCGAAAATCTAGACTCACAGGAGATCGACCATAAGGTGCCCGAGGCAGGACTAGACCCTTGGAGACAAGTCGGCTGGAGGACGATGTATTGAATCGCGACGCGATTTGTGTGTTCCATCGTCATTAACAGGCGCTGAACGTTACAATTAACTGTCAGTTTTGCGTCGGATTCGAAAATCTAGACTCACAAGAGACCGACCATAAGGTGTCCGAGGCAGCACTAGACCCTTGGAGACAGGTCGGCCGGTGGACGATGTATTGAATCGCGACGCGATTTCTGTGTTCCATCGTCATTAACAGGCCCTGAACGTTACAATTAACTGTCAGTTTTGCGTCGGATTCGAAAATCTAGACTCACAGGAGATCGACCATAAGGTGCCCGAGGCAGCAATAGACCCTTGGAGACAGGTCGGCCGGAGGACGATGTATTGAATCGCGACGCGATTTGTGTGTTCCATTGTCATTAAGATGCTCTGAACCTTACAATTAACTGTCAGTTTTGCGTCGGATTCGAAAATCTAGACTCACAGGAGAACGACCATAAGGTGTCCGAGGCAGCACTAGACCCTTGGAGACAAGTCGGCTGGAGGACGATGTATTGAATCGCGACGCAATTTGTGTGTTCCATCGTCATTAACAGGCACTGAACGTTACAATTAACTGTCAGTTTTGCGTCGGATTCGAAAATCTAGACTCACAGGAGATCGACCATAAGGTGCCCGAGGCAGCAATAGACCCTTGGAGACAGTTCGGCCGGAGGACGATGTATTGAATCGCGACGCAATTTGTGTGTTCCATCGTCATTAACAGGCTCTGAACCTTACAATTAACTGTCAGTTATGCGTCGGATTCGAAAATCTAGACTCACAGAAGAACGACCATAAGGTGCCCGAGGCAGCACTAGACCCTTGGAGACAAGTCCGCTGGAGGACGATGTATTGAATCGCGACGCGATTTGTGTGTTCCATCGTCATTAACAGGCTCTGAACGTTACAATTAACTATAAGTTTTGCGACGGATTCGAAAATCTAGACTCACAGAAGAACGACCATAGGGTGCCCGAGGCAGCAATAGACCCTTGGAGACAGGTCGGCCGGAGGACGATGTATTGAATCGCGACGCGATTTGTGTGTTCCATCGTCATTAACAGGCTCTGAACGTTACAATTAACTGTCAGTTTTGCGTCGGATTCGAAAATCTAGACTCACAGGAGAACGACCATAAGGTGTCCGAAGCAGCACTAGACCCTTGGAGACAAGTCGGCTGGAGGACGATATAATGAATCGCGACGCAATTTGTGTGTTCCATCGTCATTAACAGGCACTGAACGTTACAATTAACTGTCAGTTTTGCGTCGGATTCGAAAATCAGGACTCACAGGAGATCGACCATAAGGTGCCCGAGGCAGCAATAGACCCTTGGAGACAGGTCGGCCGGAGGACGATGTATTGAATCGCGACGCGATTTGTGTGTTCCATCGTCATTAACAGGCTCTGAACGTTACAATTAACTGTCAGTTTTGCGTCGGATTCGAAAATCTAGACTCACAGGAGATCGACCATAAGGTGCCCGAGAGAGGGCTAGACCCTTGGAGATAAGTCGGCTGGAGGACGATGTATTGAATCGCGACGCGATTTCTGTGTTCCGTCGTCATTAACAGGCGCTGAACGTTACAATTAACTGTCAGTTTTGCGTCGGATTCGAAAATCTAGACTCACAGGAGAGCGACCATACGGTGCCCGAGGCAGCAATAGACCCTTGGAGACAGGTCGGCCGGAGGGCGATGTATTGAATCGCGACGCGATTTGTGTGTTCCATTGTCATTAAGATGCTCTGAACCTTACAATTAACTGTCAGTTTTGCGTCGGATTCGAAAATCTAGACACACAGAAGAACGACAGTAAGGTGCCCGAGGCAGCACTAGACCCTTGGAGACAAGTCGGCTGGAGGACGATGTATTGAATCGCGACGCAATTTGTGTGTTCCATCGTCATTAACAGGCTCTGAACGTTACAATTAACTCAGTTTTGCGTCGGATTCGAAAATCTAGACTCACAGGAGAGAGACCATACGGTGCCCGAGGCAGCAATAGACCCTTGGAGACAGGTCGGCCGGAGGACGATGTATTGAATCGCGACGCGATTTGTGTGTTCCATTGTCATTAAGACGCTCTGAACCTTACAATTAACTGTCAGTTTTGCGTCGGATTCGAAAATCTAGACTCACAGGAGAACGACCATAAGGTGTCCGAAGCAGCACTAGACCCTTGGAGACAAGTCGGCTGGAGGACGATGTATTGAATCGCGACGCAATTTGTGTGTTCCATCGTCATTAACAGGCACTGAACGTTACAATTAACTGTCAGTTTTGCGTCGGATTCGAAAATCAGGACTCACAGGAGATCGACCATAAGGTGCCCGAGGCAGCAATAGACCCTTGGAGACAGGTCGGCCGGAGGACGATGTATTGAATCGCGACGCAATTTGTGTGTTCCATCGTCGTTACAATTAACTGTAAGTTTTGCGTCGTATTCGAAAATCTAGACTCACAGAAGAACGACCATAGGGTGCCCGAGGCAGCAATAGACCCTTGGAGACAGGTCGGCCGGAGGACGATGTATTGAATCGCGACGCGATTTGTGTGTTCCATCGTCATTAACAGGCTCTGAACGTTACAATTAACTGTCAGTTTTGCGTCGGATTCGAAAATCTAGACTCACAGGAGATCGACCATAAGGTGCCCGAGAGAGGGCTAGACCCTTGGAGACAAGTCGGCTTGGGGACGATGTATTGAATCGCGACGTGATTTGTGTGTTCCATCGTCATTAACAGGCGCTGAACGTTACAATTAACTGTCAGTTTTGCGTCGGATTCGAAAATCTAGACTCACAGGAGAACGACCATAAGGTGTCCGAGGCAGCACTAGACCCTTGGAGACATGTCGGCCGGTGGACGATGTATTGGATCGCGACGCGATTTGTGTGTTCCATCGTCATTAACAGGCCCTGAACGTTACAATTAACTGTCAGTTTAGCGTCGGATTCGAAAATCTAGACTCACAGGAGATCGACCATAAGGTGCCCGAGGTAGCAATAGACCCTTGGAGACAGGTCGGCCGGAGGACGATGTATTGAATCGCGACACGATTTGTGTGTTCCATTGTCATTAAGATGCTCTGAACCTTACAATTAACTGTCAGTTTTGCGTCGGATTCGAAAATCTAGACTCACAGAAGAACGACCATAAGGTGCCCGAGGCAGCACTAGACCCTTGGAGACAAGTCGGCTGGAGGACGATGTATTGAATCGCGACGCGATTTGTGTGTTCCATCGTCATTAACAGGCTCTGAACGTTACAATTAACTGTCAGTTTTGCGTCGGATTCGAAAATCTAGACTCACAGGAGATCGACCATAAGGTGCCCGAGGCAGCAATAGACCCTTGGAGACAGGTCGGCCGGAGGACGATGTATTGAATCGCGACGCAATTTGTGTGTTCCATCGTCATTAACAGGCTCTGAACCTTACAATTAACTGTCAGTTATGCGTCGGATTCGAAAATCTAGACTCACAGAAGAACGACCATAAGGTGCCCGAGGCAGCACTAGACCCTTGGAGACAAGTCCGCTGGAGGACGATGTATTGAATCGCGACGCGATTTGTGTGTTCCATCGTCATTAACAGGCTCTGAACGTTACAATTAACTATAAGTTTTGCGACGGATTCGAAAATCTAGACTCACAGAAGAACGACCATAGGGTGCCCGAGGCAGCAATAGACCCTTGGAGACAGGTCGGCCGGAGGACGATGTATTGAATCGCGACGCGATTTGTGTGTTCCATCGTCAATAAGAGGCGCTGAACGTTACAATTAAGTGTCAGTTTTGCGTCGGATTCGAAAATCCAGACTCACAGGAGAACGACCATAAGGTGTCCGAGGCAGCACTAGACCCTTGGAGACAAGTCGGCTGGAGGACGATGTATTGAATCGCGACGCGATTTGTGTGTTCCATCGTCATTAACAGGCTCTGAACGTTACAATTAACTGTCAGTTTTGCGTCGGATTCGAAAATCTAGACTCACAGGAGATCGACCATAAGGTGCCCGAGGCAGCAATAGACCCTTGGAGACAGGTCGGCCGGAGGACGATGTATTGAATCGCGACTCAATTTGTGTGTTCCATTGTCATTAAGAGGCTCTGAACCTCACAATTAACTGTCAGTTTTGCTTCGGATTCCAAAATCTAGACTCACAGAAGAACGACATTAAGCTGCCCGAGGCAGCACTAGACCCTTGGAGACAAGTCGGCTGGAGGACGATGTATTGAATCCCGACGCAATTTGTGAGTTCCATCGTCATTAACAGGCTCTGAACGTTACAATTAACTGTCAGTTTTGCGTCGGATTCGAAAATCTAGACTCACAGGAGAGCGACCATACGGTGCCCGATGCAGCAATAGACCCTTGGAGACAGGTCGGCCGGAGGACGATGTATTGAATCGCGACGCGATTTGTGTAATCCATTGTCATTAAGATGCTCTGAACCTTACAATTAACTGTCAGTTTTGCGTCGGATTCGAAAATCTAGACTCACAGGAGAACGACCGTAAGGTGTCCGAAGCAGCACTAGACCCTTGGAGACAAGTCGGCTGGAGGACGATGTATTGAATCGCGACGCAATTTGTGTGTTCCATCGTCATTAACAGGCACTGAACGTTACAATTAACTGTCAGTTTTGCGTCGGATTCGAAAATCAGGACTCACAGGAGATCCACCATAAGGTGCCCGAGGCAGCAAATAGACCCTTGGAGACAGGTCGGCCGGAGGACGATGTATTGAATCGCGACGCAATTTGTGTGTTCCATCGTCATTAACAGGCTCTGAACGTTACAATTAACTGTAAGTTTTGCGTCGGATTCGAAAATCTAGACTCACAGAAGAACGACCATAGGGTGCCCGAGGCAGCAATAGACCCTTGGAGACAGGTCGGCCGGAGGACGATGTATTGAATCGCGACGCGATTTGTGTGTTCCATCGTCATTAACAGGCTCTGAACGTTACAATTAACTGTCAGTTTTGCGTCGGATTCGAAAATCTAGACTCACAGGAGAGCGACCATACGGTGCCCGAGGCAGCAATAGACCCTTGGAGACAGGTCGGCAGGAGGACGATGTATTGAATCGCGACTCAATTTGTGTGTTCCATTGTCATTAAGAGGCTCTGAACCTCACAATTAACTGTCAGTTTTGCTTCGGATTCCAAAATCTAGACTCACAGAAGAACGACATTAAGCTGCCCGAGGCAGCACTAGACCCTTGGAGACAAGTCGGCTGGAGGACGATGTATTGAATCCCGACGCAATTTGTGAGTTCCATCGTCATTAACAGGCTCTGAACGTTACAATTAACTGTCAGTTTTGCGTCGGATTCGAAAATCTAGACTCACAGGAGAGCGACCATACGGTGCCCGATGCAGCAATAGACCCTTGGAGACAGGTCGGCCGGAGGACGATGTATTGAATCGCGACGCGATTTGTGTAATCCATTGTCATTAAGATGCTCTGAACCTTACAATTAACTGTCAGTTTTGCGTCGGATTCGAAAATCTAGACTCACAGGAGAACGACCGTAAGGTGTCCGAAGCAGCACTAGACCCTTGGAGACAAGTCGGCTGGAGGACGATGTATTGAATCGCGACGCAATTTGTGTGTTCCATCGTCATTAACAGGCACTGAACGTTACAATTAACTGTCAGTTTTGCGTCGGATTCGAAAATCAGGACTCACAGGAGATCCACCATAAGGTGCCCGAGGCAGCAAATAGACCCTTGGAGACAGGTCGGCCGGAGGACGATGTATTGAATCGCGACGCAATTTGTGTGTTCCATCGTCATTAACAGGCTCTGAACGTTACAATTAACTGTAAGTTTTGCGTCGGATTCGAAAATCTAGACTCACAGAAGAACGACCATAGGGTGCCCGAGGCAGCAATAGACCCTTGGAGACAGGTCGGCCGGAGGACGATGTATTGAATCGCGACGCGATTTGTGTGTTCCATCGTCATTAACAGGCTCTGAACGTTACAATTAACTGTCAGTTTTGCGTCGGATTCGAAAATCTAGACTCACAGGAGAGCGACCATACGGTGCCCGAGGCAGCAATAGACCCTTGGAGACAGGTCGGCAGGAGGACGATGTATTGAATCGCGACGCGATTTGTGTGTTCCATTGTCATTAAGATGCTCTGAACCTTACAATTAACTGTCAGTTTTGCGTCGGATTCGAAAATCTAGACTCACAGAAGAACGACCATAAGGTGCCGGAGGCAGCACTAGACCCTTGGAGACAAGTTGGCTGGAGGACGATGTATTGAATCGCGACGCGATTTGTGTGTTCCATCGTCATTAACAGGCTCTGAACGTTACAATTAACTATAAGTTTTGCGACGGATTCGAAAATCTAGACTCACAGAAGAACGACCATAGGGTGCCCGAGGCAGCAATAGACCCTTGGAGACAGGTCGGCCGGAGGACGATGTATTGAATCGCGACGCGATTTGTGTGTTCCATCGTCAATAAGAGGCGCTGAACGTTACAATTAAGTGTCAGTTTTGCGTCGGATTCGAAAATCCAGACTCACAGGAGAACGACCATAAGGTGTCCGAGGCAGCACTAGACCCTTGGAGACAGGTCGGCCGGTGGACGATGTATTGAATCGCGACGCGATTTGTGTGTTCCATCGTCATTAACAGGCCCTGAACGTTACAATTAACTGTCAGTTTTGCGTCGGATTCGAAAATCTAGACTCACAGGAGATCGACCATAAGGTGCCCGAGGCAGCAATAGACCCTTGGAGACAGGTCGGCCGGAGGACGATGTATTGAATCGCGACACGATTTGTGTGTTCCATTGTCATTAAGATGCTCTGAACCTTACAATTAACTGTCAGTTTTGCGTCGGATTCGAAAATCTAGACTCGCAGAAGAACGACCATAAGGTGCCCGAGGCAGCACTAGACCCTTGGAGACAAGTCGGCTGGAGGACGATGTATTGAATCGCGACGCGATTTGTGTGTTCCATCGTCATTAACAGGCTCTGAACGTTACAATTAACTGTCAGTTTTGCGTCGGATTCGAAAATCTAGACTCACAGGAGATCGACCATAAGGTGCCCGAGGCAGCAATAGACCCTTGGAGACAGGTCGGCCGGAGGACGATGTATTGAATCGCGACTCAATTTGTGTGTTCCATTGTCATTAAGAGGCTCTGAACCTCACAATTAACTGTCAGTTTTGCTTCGGATTCCAAAATCTAGACTCACAGAAGAACGACATTCAGCTGCCCGAGGCAGCACTAGACCCTTGGAGACAAGTCGGCTGGAGGACGATGTATTGAATCCCGACGCAATTTGTGAGTTCCATCGTCATTAACAGGCTCTGAACGTTACAATTAACTGTCAGTTTTGCGTCGGATTCGAAAATCTAGACTCACAGGAGAGCGACCATACGGTGCCCGATGCAGCAATAGACCCTTGGAGACAGGTCGGCCGGAGGACGATGTATTGAATCGCGACGCGATTTGTGTAATCCATTGTCATTAAGATGCTCTGAACCTTACAATTAACTGTCAGTTTTGCGTCGGATTCGAAAATCTAGACTCACAGGAGAACGACCGTAAGGTGTCCGAAGCAGCACTAGACCCTTGGAGACAAGTCGGCTGGAGGACGATGTATTGAATCGCGACGCAATTTGTGTGTTCCATCGTCATTAACAGGCACTGAACGTTACAATTAACTGTCAGTTTTGCGTCGGATTCGAAAATCAGGACTCACAGGAGATCCACCATAAGGTGCCCGAGGCAGCAAATAGACCCTTGGAGACAGGTCGGCCGGAGGACGATGTATTGAATCGCGACGCAATTTGTGTGTTCCATCGTCATTAACAGGCTCTGAACGTTACAATTAACTGTAAGTTTTGCGTCGGATTCGAAAATCTAGACTCACAGAAGAACGACCATAGGGTGCCCGAGGCAGCAATAGACCCTTGGAGACAGGTCGGCCGGAGGACGATGTATTGAATCGCGACGCGATTTGTGTGTTCCATCGTCATTAACAGGCTCTGAACGTTACAATTAACTGTCAGTTTTGCGTCGGATTCGAAAATCTAGACTCACAGAAGAACGACCATAAGGTGCCGGAGGCAGCACTAGACCCTTGGAGACAAGTTGGCTGGAGGACGATGTATTGAATCGCGACGCGATTTGTGTGTTCCATCGTCATTAACAGGCTCTGAACGTTACAATTAACTGTCAGTTTTGCGTCGGATTCGAAAATCTAGACTCACAGGAGATCGACCATAAGGTGCCCGAGGCAGCAATAGACCCTTGGAGACAGGTCGGCTGGAGGACGATGTATTGAATCGCGACGCGATTTGTGTGTTCCATTATCATTAAGATGCTCTGAACCTTACAATTAACTGTCAGTTTTGCGTCGGATTCGAAAATCTAGACTCACAGGAGAACGACCTTAAGGTGCCCGAGGCAGCAATAGACCCTTGGAGACAGGTCGGCCGGAGGACGATGTATTGAATCGCGACGCAATTTGTGTGTTCCATCGTCATTAACAGTCTCTGAACGTTACAATTAACTGTAAGTTTTGCGTCGGATTCGAAAATCTAGACTCACAGAAGAACGACCATAGGGTGCCCGAGGCAGCAATAGACCCTTGGAGACAGGTCGGCCGGAGGACGATGTATTGAATCGCGACGCGATTTGTGTGTTCCATCGTCATTAACAGGCTCTGAACGTTACAATTAACTGTCAGTTTTGCGTCGGATTCGAAAATCTAGACTCACAGGAGATCGACCATAAGGTGCCCGAGGCAGGACTAGACCCTTGGAGACAAGTCGGCTGGAGGACGATGTATTGAATCGCGACGCGATTTGTGTGTTCCATCGTCATTAACAGGCGCTGAACGTTACAATTAACTGTCAGTTTTGCGTCGGATTCGAAAATCTAGACTCACAGGAGAACGACCATAAGGTGTCCGAGGCAGCACTAGACCCTTGGAGACAGGTCGGCCGGTGGACGATGTATTGAATCGCGACGCGATTTGTGTGTTCCATCGTCATTAACAGGCCCTGAACGTTACAATTAACTGTCAGTTTTGCGTCGGATTCGAAAATCTAGACTCACAGGAGATCGACCATAAGGTGCCCGAGGCAGCAATAGACCCTTGGAGACAGGTCGGCCGGAGGACGATGTATTGAATCGCGACGCGATTTGTGTGTTCCATTGTCATTAAGATGCTCTGAACCTTACAATTAACTGTCAGTTTTGCGTCGGATTCGAAAATCTAGACTCACAGGAGAACGACCATAAGGTGTCCGAGGCAGCACTAGACCCTTGGAGACAAGTCGGCTGGAGGACGATGTATTGAATCGCGACGCAATTTGTGTGTTCCATCGTCATTAACAGGCACTGAACGTTACAATTAACTGTCAGTTTTGCGTCGGATTCGAAAATCTAGACTCACAGGAGATCGACCATAAGGTGCCCGAGGCAGCAATAGACCCTTGGAGACAGGTCGGCCGGAGGACGATGTATTGAATCGCGACGCAATTTGTGTGTTCCATCGTCATTAACAGGCTCTGAACCTTACAATTAACTGTCAGTTATGCGTCGGATTCGAAAATCTAGACTCACAGAAGAACGACCATAAGGTGCCCGAGGCAGCACTAGATCCTTGGAGACAAGTCCGCTGGAGGACGATGTATTGAATCGCGACGCGATTTGTGTGTTCCATCGTCATTAACAGGCTCTGAACGTTACAATTAACTATAAGTTTTGCGACGGATTCGAAAATCTAGACTCACAGAAGAACGACCATAGGGTGCCCGAGGCAGCAATAGACCCTTGGAGACAGGTCGGCCGGAGGACGATGTATTGAATCGCGACGCGATTTGTGTGTTCCATCGTCATTAACAGGCTCTGAACGTTACAATTAACTGTCAGTTTTGCGTCGGATTCGAAAATCTAGACTCACAGGAGATCGACCATAAGGTGCCCGAAAGAGGGCTAGACCCTTGGAGACATGTCGGATGGAGGACGATGTATTGAATCGCGACGTGATTTGTGTGTTCCATCGTCATTAACAGGCGCTGAACGTTACAATTAACTGTCAGTTTTGCGTCGGATTCGAAAATCTAGACTCACAGGAGAACGACCATAAGGTGTCCGAGGCAGCACTAGACCTTTGGAGACAGGTCGGCCGGTGGACGATGTATTGGATCGCGACGCGATTTGTGTGTTCCATCGTCATTAACAGGCCCTGAACGGTACAATTAACTGTCAGTTTTGCGTCGGATTCGAAAATCTAGACTCACAGATCGACCATAAGGTGCCCGAGAGAGGGCTAGACCCTTGGAGATAAGTCGGCTGGAGGACGATGTATTGAATCACGACGCGATTTGTGTGTTCCATCGTCATTAACAGGCGCTGAACGTTACAATTAACTGTCAGTTTTGCGTCGGATTCGAAAATCTAGACTCACAGGAGAGCGACCATACGGTGCCCGAGCAGCAATAGACCCTTGGAGACAGGTCGGCCGGAGGACGATGTATTGAATCGCGACGCGATTTGTGTGTTCCATTGTCATTAAGATGCTCTGAACCTTACAATTAACTGTCAGTTTTGCGTCGGATTCGAAAATCTAGACTCACAGGAGAACGACCATAAGGTGTCCGAAGCAGCACTAGACCCTTGGAGACAAGTCGGCTGGAGGACGATATAATGAATCGCGACGCAATTTGTGTGTTCCATCGTCATTAACAGGCACTGAACGTTACAATTAACTGTCAGTTTTGCGTCGGATTCGAAAATCAGGACTCAAAGGAGATCGACCATAAGGTGCCCGAGGCAGCAATAGACCCTTGGAGACAGGTCGGCCGGAGGACGATGTATTGAATCGCGACGCGATTTGTGTGTTCCATCGTCATTAACAGGTTTCTGAACGTTACAATTAACTGTCAGTTTTGCGTCGGATTCGAAAATCTAGACTCACAGGAGATCGACCATAAGGTGCCCGAGAGAGGGCTAGACCCTTGGAGATAAGTCGGCTGGAGGACGATGTATTGAATCGCGACGCGATTTCTGTGTTCCATCGTCATTAACAGGCGCTGAACGTTACAATTAACTGTCAGTTTTGCGTCGGATTCGAAAATCTAGACTCACAGGAGAGCGACCATACGGTGCCCGAGGCAGCAATAGACCCTTGGAGACAGGTCGGCCGGAGGACGATGTATTGAATCGCGACGCGATTTGTGTGTTCCATTGTCATTAAGATGCTCTGAACCTTACAATTAACTGTCAGTTTTGCGTCGGATTCCAAAATCTAGACTCACAGAAGAACGACAGTAAGGTGCCCGAGGCAGCACTAGACCCTTGGAGACAAGTCGGCTGGAGGACGATGTATTGAATCGCGACGCAATTTGTGTGTTCCATCGTCATTAACAGGCTCTGAACGTTACAATTAACTCAGTTTTGCGTCGGATTCGAAAATCTAGACTCACAGGAGAGAGACCATACGGTGCCCGAGGCAGCAATAGACCCTTGGAGACAGGTCGGCCGGAGGACGATGTATTGAATCGCGACGCGATTTGTGTGTTCCATTGTCATTAAGACGCTCTGAACCTTACAATTAACTGTCAGTTTTGCGTCGGATTCGAAAATCTAGACTCACAGGAGAACGACCATAAGGTGTCCGAAGCAGCACTAGACCCTTGGAGACAAGTCGGCTGGAGGACGATGTATTGAATCGCGACGCAATTTGTGTGTTCCATCGTCATTAACAGGCACTGAACGTTACAATTAACTGTCAGTTTTGCGTCGGATTCGAAAATCAGGACTCACAGGAGATCGACCATAAGGTGCCCGAGGCAGCAATAGACCCTTGGAGACAGGTCGGCCGGAGGACGATGTATTGAATCGCGACGCAATTTGTGTGTTCCATCGTCGTTACAATTAACTGTAAGTTTTGCGTCGTATTCGAAAATCTAGACTCACAGAAGAACGACCATAGGGTGCCCGAGGCAGCAATAGACCCTTGGAGACAGGTCGGCCGGAGGACGATGTATTGAATCGCGACGCGATTTGTGTGTTCCATCGTCATTAACAGGCTCTGAACGTTACAATTAACTGTCAGTTTTGCGTCGGATTCGAAAATCTAGACTCACAGGAGATCGACCATAAGGTGCCCGAGAGAGGGCTAGACCCTTGGAGACAAGTCGGCTGGAGGACGATGTATTGAATCGCGACGTGATTTGTGTGTTCCATCGTCATTAACAGGCGCTGAACGTTACAATTAACTGTCAGTTTTGCGTCGGATTCGAAAATGTAGACTCACAGGAGAGCGACCATATGGTGCCCAAGGCAGCAATAGACCCTTGGAGACAGGTCGGCCGGAGGACGATGTATTGAATCGCGACTCAATTTGTGTGTTCCGTTGTCATTATGAGGCTCTGAACCTTACAATTAACTGTCAGTTTTGCGTCGGATTCGAAAATCTAGACTCACAGAAGAACGACCATAAGGTGCCCGAGGCAGCACTAGACCCTTGGAGACAAGTCGGCTGGAGGACGATGTATTGAATCGCGACGCGATTTGTGTGTTCCATCGTCATTAACAGGCTCTGAACGTTACAATTAACTGTCAGTTTTGCGTCGGATTCGAAAATCTAGACTCACAGGAGATCGACCATAAGGTGCCCGAGGCAGCAATAGACCCTTGGAGACAGGTCGGCCGGAGGACGATGTATTGAATCGCGACACGATTTGTGTGTTCCATTGTCATTAAGATGCTCTGAACCTTACAATTAACTGTCAGTTTTGCGTCGGATTCGAAAATCTAGACTCGCAGAAGAACGACCATAAGGTGCCCGAGGCAGCACTAGACCCTTGGAGACAAGTCGGCTGGAGGACGATGTATTGAATCGCGACGCGATTTGTGTGTTCCATCGTCATTAACAGGCTCTGAACGTTACAATTAACTGTCAGTTTTGCGTCGGATTCGAAAATCTAGACTCACAGGAGATCGACCATAAGGTGCCCGAGGCAGCAATAGACCCTTGGAGACAGGTCGGCCGGAGGACGATGTATTGAATCGCGACTCAATTTGTGTGTTCCATTGTCATTAAGAGGCTCTGAACCTCACAATTAACTGTCAGTTTTGCTTCGGATTCCAAAATCTAGACTCACAGAAGAACGACATTAAGCTGCCCGAGGCAGCACTAGACCCTTGGAGACAAGTCGGCTGGAGGACGATGTATTGAATCCCGACGCAATTTGTGAGTTCCATCGTCATTAACAGGCTCTGAACGTTACAATTAACTGTCAGTTTTGCGTCGGATTCGAAAATCTAGACTCACAGGAGAGCGACCATACGGTGCCCGATGCAGCAATAGACCCTTGGAGACAGGTCGGCCGGAGGACGATGTATTGAATCGCGACGCGATTTGTGTAATCCATTGTCATTAAGATGCTCTGAACCTTACAATTAACTGTCAGTTTTGCGTCGGATTCGAAAATCTAGACTCACAGGAGAACGACCGTAAGGTGTCCGAAGCAGCACTAGACCCTTGGAGACAAGTCGGCTGGAGGACGATGTATTGAATCGCGACGCAATTTGTGTGTTCCATCGTCATTAACAGGCACTGAACGTTACAATTAACTGTCAGTTTTGCGTCGGATTCGAAAATCAGGACTCACAGGAGATCCACCATAAGGTGCCCGAGGCAGCAAATAGACCCTTGGAGACAGGTCGGCCGGAGGACGATGTATTGAATCGCGACGCAATTTGTGTGTTCCATCGTCATTAACAGGCTCTGAACGTTACAATTAACTGTAAGTTTTGCGTCGGATTCGAAAATCTAGACTCACAGAAGAACGACCATAGGGTGCCCGAGGCAGCAATAGACCCTTGGAGACAGGTCGGCCGGAGGACGATGTATTGAATCGCGACGCGATTTGTGTGTTCCATCGTCATTAACAGGCTCTGAACGTTACAATTAACTGTCAGTTTTGCGTCGGATTCGAAAATCTAGACTCACAGGAGAGCGACCATACGGTGCCCGAGGCAGCAATAGACCCTTGGAGACAGGTCGGCAGGAGGACGATGTATTGAATCGCGACGCGATTTGTGTGTTCCATTGTCATTAAGATGCTCTGAACCTTACAATTAACTGTCAGTTTTGCGTCGGATTCGAAAATCTAGACTCACAGAAGAACGACCATAAGGTGCCGGAGGCAGCACTAGACCCTTGGAGACAAGTTGGCTGGAGGACGATGTATTGAATCGCGACGCGATTTGTGTGTTCCATCGTCATTAACAGGCTCTGAACGTTACAATTAACTGTCAGTTTTGCGTCGGATTCGAAAATCTAGACTCACAGGAGATCGACCATAAGGTGCCCGAGGCAGCAATAGACCCTTGGAGACAGGTCGGCTGGAGGACGATGTATTGAATCGCGACGCGATTTGTGTGTTCCATTATCATTAAGATGCTCTGAACCTTACAATTAACTGTCAGTTTTGCGTCGGATTCGAAAATCTAGACTCACAGGAGAACGACCATAAGGTGCCCGAGGCAGCAATAGACCCTTGGAGACAGGTCGGCCGGAGGACGATGTATTGAATCGCGACGCAATTTGTGTGTTCCATCGTCATTAACAGTCTCTGAACGTTACAATTAACTGTAAGTTTTGCGTCGGATTCGAAAATCTAGACTCACAGAAGAACGACCATAGGGTGCCCGAGGCAGCAATAGACCCTTGGAGACAGGTCGGCCGGAGGACGATGTATTGAATCGCAACGCGATTTGTGTGTTCCATCGTCATTAACAGGCTCTGAACGTTACAATTAACTGTCAGTTTTGCGTCGGATTCGAAAATCTAGACTCACAGGAGATCGACCATAAGGTGCCCGAGGCAGGACTAGACCCTTGGAGACAAGTCGGCTGGAGGACGATGTATTGAATCGCGACGCGATTTGTGTGTTCCATCGTCATTAACAGGCGCTGAACGTTACAATTAACTGTCAGTTTTGCGTCGGATTCGAAAATCTAGACTCACAGGAGAACGACCATAAGGTGTCCGAGGCAGCACTAGACCCTTGGAGACAGGTCGGCCGGTGGACGATGTATTGAATCGCGACGCGATTTCTGTGTTCCATCGTCATTAACAGGCCCTGAACGTTACAATTAACTGTCAGTTTTGCGTCGGATTCGAAAATCTAGACTCACAGGAGATCGACCATAAGGTGCCCGAGGCAGCAATAGACCCTTGGAGACAGGTCGGCCGGAGGACGATGTATTGAATCGCGACGCGATTTGTGTGTTCCATTGTCATTAAGATGCTCTGAACCTTACAATTAACTGTCAGTTTTGCGTCGGATTCGAAAATCTAGACTCACAGGAGAACGACCATAAGGTGTCCGAGGCAGCACTAGACCCTTGGAGACAAGTCGGCTGGAGGACGATGTATTGAATCGCGACGCAATTTGTGTGTTCCATCGTCATTAACAGGCACTGAACGTTACAATTAACTGTCAGTTTTGCGTCGGATTCGAAAATCTAGACTCACAGGAGATCGACCATAAGGTGCCCGAGGCAGCAATAGACCCTTGGAGACAGGTCGGCCGGAGGACGATGTATTGAATCGCGACGCAATTTGTGTGTTCCATCGTCATTAACAGGCTCTGAACCTTACAATTAACTGTCAGTTATGCGTCGGATTCGAAAATCTAGACTCACAGAAGAACGACCATAAGGTGCCCGAGGCAGCACTAGATCCTTGGAGACAAGTCCGCTGGAGGACGATGTATTGAATCGCGACGCGATTTGTGTGTTCCATCGTCATTAACAGGCTCTGAACGTTACAATTAACTATAAGTTTTGCGACGGATTCGAAAATCTAGACTCACAGAAGAACGACCATAGGGTGCCCGAGGCAGCAATAGACCCTTGGAGACAGGTCGGCCGGAGGACGATGTATTGAATCGCGACGCGATTTGTGTGTTCCATCGTCATTAACAGGCTCTGAACGTTACAATTAACTGTCAGTTTTGCGTCGGATTCGAAAATCTAGACTCACAGGAGATCGACCATAAGGTGCCCGAAAGAGGGCTAGACCCTTGGAGACATGTCGGATGGAGGACGATGTATTGAATCGCGACGTGATTTGTGTGTTCCATCGTCATTAACAGGCGCTGAACGTTACAATTAACTGTCAGTTTTGCGTCGGATTCGAAAATCTAGACTCACAGGAGAACGACCATAAGGTGTCCGAGGCAGCACTAGACCTTTGGAGACAGGTCGGCCGGTGGACGATGTATTGGATCGCGACGCGATTTGTGTGTTCCATCGTCATTAACAGGCCCTGAACGGTACAATTAACTGTCAGTTTTGCGTCGGATTCGAAAATCTAGACTCACAGATCGACCATAAGGTGCCCGAGAGAGGGCTAGACCCTTGGAGATAAGTCGGCTGGAGGACGATGTATTGAATCACGACGCGATTTGTGTGTTCCATCGTCATTAACAGGCGCTGAACGTTACAATTAACTGTCAGTTTTGCGTCGGATTCGAAAATCTAGACTCACAGGAGAGCGACCATACGGTGCCCGAGCAGCAATAGACCCTTGGAGACAGGTCGGCCGGAGGACGATGTATTGAATCGCGACGCGATTTGTGTGTTCCATTGTCATTAAGATGCTCTGAACCTTACAATTAACTGTCAGTTTTGCGTCGGATTCGAAAATCTAGACTCACAGGAGAACGACCATAAGGTGTCCGAAGCAGCACTAGACCCTTGGAGACAAGTCGGCTGGAGGACGATATAATGAATCGCGACGCAATTTGTGTGTTCCATCGTCATTAACAGGCACTGAACGTTACAATTAACTGTCAGTTTTGCGTCGGATTCGAAAATCAGGACTCACAGGAGATCGACCATAAGGTGCCCGAGGCAGCAATAGACCCTTGGAGACAGGTCGGCCGGAGGACGATGTATTGAATCGCGACGCGATTTGTGTGTTCCATCGTCATTAACAGGTTTCTGAACGTTACAATTAACTGTCAGTTTTGCGTCGGATTCGAAAATCTAGACTCACAGGAGATCGACCATAAGGTGCCCGAGAGAGGGCTAGACCCTTGGAGATAAGTCGGCTGGAGGACGATGTATTGAATCGCGACGCGATTTCTGTGTTCCATCGTCATTAACAGGCGCTGAACGTTACAATTAACTGTCAGTTTTGCGTCGGATTCGAAAATCTAGACTCACAGGAGAGCGACCATACGGTGCCCGAGGCAGCAATAGACCCTTGGAGACAGGTCGGCCGGAGGACGATGTATTGAATCGCGACGCGATTTGTGTGTTCCATTGTCATTAAGATGCTCTGAACCTTACAATTAACTGTCAGTTTTGCGTCGGATTCCAAAATCTAGACTCACAGAAGAACGACAGTAAGGTGCCCGAGGCAGCACTAGACCCTTGGAGACAAGTCGGCTGGAGGACGATGTATTGAATCGCGACGCAATTTGTGTGTTCCATCGTCATTAACAGCCTCTGAACGTTACAATTAACTCAGTTTTGCGTCGGATTCGAAAATCTAGACTCACAGGAGAGAGACCATACGGTGCCCGAGGCAGCAATAGACCCTTGGAGACAGGTCGGCCGGAGGACGATGTATTGAATCGCGACGCGATTTGTGTGTTCCATTGTCATTAAGACGCTCTGAACCTTACAATTAACTGTCAGTTTTGCGTCGGATTCGAAAATCTAGACTCACAGGAGAACGACCATAAGGTGTCCGAAGCAGCACTAGACCCTTGGAGACAAGTCGGCTGGAGGACGATGTATTGAATCGCGACGCAATTTGTGTGTTCCATCGTCATTAACAGGCACTGAACGTTACAATTAACTGTCAGTTTTGCGTCGGATTCGAAAATCAGGACTCACAGGAGATCGACCATAAGGTGCCCGAGGCAGCAATAGACCCTTGGAGACAGGTCGGCCGGAGGACGATGTATTGAATCGCGACGCAATTTGTGTGTTCCATCGTCGTTACAATTAACTGTAAGTTTTGCGTCGTATTCGAAAATCTAGACTCACAGAAGAACGACCATAGGGTGCCCGAGGCAGCAATAGACCCTTGGAGACAGGTCGGCCGGAGGACGATGTATTGAATCGCGACGCGATTTGTGTGTTCCATCGTCATTAACAGGCTCTGAACGTTACAATTAACTGTCAGTTTTGCGTCGGATTCGAAAATCTAGACTCACAGGAGATCGACCATAAGGTGCCCGAGAGAGGGCTAGACCCTTGGAGACAAGTCGGCTGGAGGACGATGTATTGAATCGCGACGTGATTTGTGTGTTCCATCGTCATTAACAGGCGCTGAACGTTACAATTAACTGTCAGTTTTGCGTCGGATTCGAAAATGTAGACTCACAGGAGAGCGACCATATGGTGCCCAAGGCAGCAATAGACCCTTGGAGACAGGTCGGCCGGAGGACGATGTATTGAATCGCGACTCAATTTGTGTGTTCCGTTGTCATTATGAGGCTCTGAACCTTACAATTAACTGTCAGTTTTGCGTCGGATTCGAAAATCTAGACTCACAGAAGAACGACCATAAGGTGCCCGAGGCAGCACTAGACCCTTGGAGACAAGTCGGCTGGAGGACGATGTATTGAATCGCGACGCGATTTGTGTGTTCCATCGTCATTAACAGGCTCTGAACGTTACAATTAACTGTCAGTTTTGCGTCGGATTCGAAAATCTAGACTCACAGGAGATCGACCATAAGGTGCCCGAGGCAGCAATAGACCCTTGGAGACAGGTCGGCCGGAGGACGATGTATTGAATCGCGACGCAATTTGTGTGTTCCATCGTCATTAACAGGCTCTGAACCTTACAATTAACTGTCAGTTATGCGTCGGATTCGAAAATCTAGACTCACAGAAGAACGACCATAAGGTGCCCGAGGCAGCACTAGACCCTTGGAGACAAGTCCGCTGGAGGACGATGTATTGAATCGCGACGCGATTTGTGTGTTCCATCGTCATTAACAGGCTCTGAACGTTACAATTAACTATAAGTTTTGCGACGGATTCGAAAATCTAGACTCACAGAAGAACGACCATAGGGTGCCCGAGGCAGCAATAGACCCTTGGAGACAGGTCGGCCGGAGGACGATGTATTGAATCGCGACGCGATTTGTGTGTTCCATCGTCAATAAGAGGCGCTGAACGTTACAATTAAGTGTCAGTTTTGCGTCGGATTCGAAAATCCAGACTCACAGGAGAACGACCATAAGGTGTCCGAGGCAGCACTAGACCCTTGGAGACAAGTCGGCCGGTGGACGATGTATTGAATCGCGACGCGATTTGTGTGTTCCATCGTCATTAACAGGCCCTGAACGTTACAATTAACTGTCAGTTTTGCGTCGGATTCGAAAATCTAGACTCACAGGAGATCGACCATAAGGTGCCCGAGGCAGCAATAGACCCTTGGAGACAGGTCGGCCGGAGGACGATGTATTGAATCGCGACACGATTTGTGTGTTCCATTGTCATTAAGATGCTCTGAACCTTACAATTAACTGTCAGTTTTGCGTCGGATTCGAAAATCTAGACTCGCAGAAGAACGACCATAAGGTGCCCGAGGCAGCACTAGACCCTTGGAGACAAGTCGGCTGGAGGACGATGTATTGAATCGCGACGCGATTTGTGTGTTCCATCGTCATTAACAGGCTCTGAACGTTACAATTAACTGTCAGTTTTGCGTCGGATTCGAAAATCTAGACTCACAGGAGATCGACCATACGGTGCCCGAGGCAGCAATAGACCCTTGGAGACAGGTCGGCCGGAGGACGATGTATTGAATCGCGACTCAATTTGTGTGTTCCATTGTCATTAAGAGGCTCTGAACCTCACAATTAACTGTCAGTTTTGCTTCGGATTCCAAAATCTAGACTCACAGAAGAACGACATTAAGCTGCCCGAGGCAGCACTAGACCCTTGGAGACAAGTCTGCTGGAGGACGATGTATTGAATCCCGACGCAATTTGTGAGTTCCATCGTCATTAACAGGCTCTGAACGTTACAATTAACTGTCAGTTTTGCGTCGGATTCGAAAATCTAGACTCACAGGAGAGCGACCATACGGTGCCCGATGCAGCAATAGACCCTTGGAGACAGGTCGGCCGGAGGACGATGTATTGAATCGCGACGCGATTTGTGTAATCCATTGTCATTAAGATGCTCTGAACCTTACAATTAACTGTCAGTTTTGCGTCGGATTCGAAAATCTAGACTCACAGGAGAACGACCGTAAGGTGTCCGAAGCAGCACTAGACCCTTGGAGACAAGTCGGCTGGAGGACGATGTATTGAATCGCGACGCAATTTGTGTGTTCCATCGTCATTAACAGGCACTGAACGTTACAATTAACTGTCAGTTTTGCGTCGGATTCGAAAATCAGGACTCACAGGAGATCCACCATAAGGTGCCCGAGGCAGCAAATAGACCCTTGGAGACAGGTCGGCCGGAGGACGATGTATTGAATCGCGACGCAATTTGTGTGTTCCATCGTCATTAACAGGCTCTGAACGTTACAATTAACTGTAAGTTTTGCGTCGGATTCGAAAATCTAGACTCACAGAAGAACGACCATAGGGTGCCCGAGGCAGCAATAGACCCTTGGAGACAGGTCGGCCGGAAGACGATGTATTGAATCGCGACGCGATTTGTGTGTTCCATCGTCATTAACAGGCTCTGAACGTTACAATTAACTGTCAGTTTTGCGTCGGATTCGAAAATCTAGACTCACAGGAGAGCGACCATACGGTGCCCGAGGCAGCAATAGACCCTTGGAGACAGGTCGGCAGGAGGACGATGTATTGAATCGCGACGCGATTTGTGTGTTCCATTGTCATTAAGATGCTCTGAACCTTACAATTAACTGTCAGTTTTGCGTCGGATTCGAAAATCTAGACTCACAGGAGAACGACCGTAAGGTGTCCGAAGCAGCACTAGACCCTTGGAGACAAGTCGGCTGGAGGACGATGTATTGAATCGCGACGCAATTTGTGTGTTCCATCGTCATTAACAGGCCCTGAACGTTACAATTAACTGTCAGTTTTGCGTCGGATTCGAAAATCTAGACTCACAGGAGATCGACCATAAGGTGCCCGAGGCAGCAATAGACCCTTGGAGACAGGTCGGCCGGAGGACGATGTATTGAATCGCGACGCGATTTGTGTGTTCCATTGTCATTAAGATGCTCTGAACCTTACAATTAACTGTCAGTTTTGCGTCGGATTCGAAAATCTAGACTCACAGGAGAACGACCATAAGGTGTCCGAGGCAGCACTAGACCCTTGGAGACAAGTCGGCTGGAGGACGATGTATTGAATCGCGACGCAATTTGTGTGTTCCATCGTCATTAACAGGCTCTGAACCTTACAATTAACTGTCAGTTATGCGTCGGATTCGAAAATCTAGACTCACAGAAGAACGACCATAAGGTGCCCGAGGCAGCACTAGACCCTTGGAGACAAGTCCGCTGGAGGACGATGTATTGAATCGCGACGCGATTTGTGTGTTCCATCGTCATTAACAGGCTCTGAACGTTACAATTAACTATAAGTTTTGCGACGGATTCGAAAATCTAGACTCACAGAAGAACGACCATAGGGTGCCCGAGGCAGCAATAGACCCTTGGAGACAGGTCGGCCGGAGGACGATGTATTGAATCGCGACGCGATTTGTGTGTTCCATCGTCATTAACAGGCTCTGAACGTTACAATTAACTGTCAGTTTTGCGTCGGATTCGAAAATCTAGACTCACAGGAGATCGACCATTAGGTGCCCGAAAGAGGGCTAGACCCTTGGAGACATGTCGGATGGAGGACGATGTATTGAATCGCGACGTGATTTGTGTGTTCCATCGTCATTTACAGGCGCTGAACGTTACAATTAACTGTCAGTTTTGCGTCGGATTCGAAAATCTAGACTCACAGGAGAACGACCATAAGGTGTCCGAGGCAGCACTAGACCTTTGGAGACAGGTCGGCCGGTGGACGATGTATTGGATCGCGACGCGATTTGTGTGTTCCATCGTCATTAACAGGCCCTGAACGGTACAATTAACTGTCAGTTTTGCGTCGGATTCGAAAATCTAGACTCACAGGAGATCGACCATAAGGTGCCCGAGAGAGGGCTAGACCCTTGGAGATAAGTCGGCTGGAGGACGATGTATTGAATCACGACGCGATTTGTGTGTTCCATCGTCATTAACAGGCGCTGAACGTTACAATTAACTGTCAGTTTTGCGTCGGATTCGAAAATCTAGACTCACAGGAGAGCGACCATACGGTGCCCGAGCAGCAATAGACCCTTGGAGACAGGTCGGCCGGAGGACGATGTATTGAATCGCGACGCGATTTGTGTGTTCCATTGTCATTAAGATGCTCTGAACCTTACAATTAACTGTCAGTTTTGCGTCGGATTCGAAAATCTAGACTCACAGGAGAACGACCATAAGGTGTCCGAAGCAGCACTAGACCCTTGGAGACAAGTCGGCTGGAGGACGATATAATGAATCGCGACGCAATTTGTGTGTTCCATCGTCATTAACAGGCACTGAACGTTACAATTAACTGTCAGTTTTGCGTCGGATTCGAAAATCAGGACTCACAGGAGATCGACCATAAGGTGCCCGAGGCAGCAATAGACCCTTGGAGACAGGTCGGCCGGAGGACGATGTATTGAATCGCGACGCGATTTGTGTGTTCCATCGTCATTAACAGGCTCTGAACGTTACAATTAACTGTCAGTTTTGCGTCGGATTCGAAAATCTAGACTCACAGGAGATCGACCATAAGGTGCCCGAGAGAGGGCTAGACCCTTGGAGATAAGTCGGCTGGAGGACGATGTATTGAATCGCGACGCGATTTGTGTGTTCCATCGTCATTAACAGGCGCTGAACGTTACAATTAACTGTCAGTTTTGCGTCGGATTCGAAAATCTAGACTCACAGGAGAGCGACCATACGGTGCCCGAGGCAGCAATAGACCCTTGGAGACAGGTCGGCCGGAGGACGATGTATTGAATCGCGACGCGATTTGTGTGTTCCATTGTCATTAAGATGCTCTGAACCTTACAATTAACTGTCAGTTTTGCGTCGGATTCCAAAATCTAGACTCACAGAAGAACGACAGTAAGGTGCCCGAGGCAGCACTAGACCCTTAGAGACAAGTCGGCTGGAGGACGATGTATTGAATCGCGACGCAATTTGTGTGTTCCATCGTCATTAACAGGCTCTGAACGTTACAATTAACTGTCAGTTTTGCGTCGGATTCGAAAATCTAGACTCACAGGAGAGAGACCATACGGTGCCCGAGGCAGCAATAGACCCTTGGAGACAGGTCGGCCGGAGGACGATGTATTGAATCGCGACGCGATTTGTGTGTTCCATTGTCATTAAGACGCTCTGAACCTTACAATTAACTGTCAGTTTTGCGTCGGATTCGAAAATCTAGACTCACAGGAGAACGACCATAAGGTGTCCGAAGCAGCACTAGACCCTTGGAGACAAGTCGGCTGGAGGACGATGTATTGAATCGCGACGCAATTTGTGTGTTCCATCGTCATTAACAGGCACTGAACGTTACAATTAACTGTCAGTTTTGCGTCGGATTCGAAAATCTAGACTCACAGGAGATCGACCATAAGGTGCCCGAGGCAGCAATAGACCCTTGGAGACAGGTCGGCCGGAGGACGATGTATTGAATCGCGACGCAATTTGTGTGTTCCATCGTCATTAACAGGCTCTGAACGTTACAATTAACTGTCAGTTTTGCGTCGGATTCGAAAATCTAGACTCACAGAAGAACGACCATAAGGTGCCCGAGGCAGCACTAGACCCTTGGAGACAAGTCCGCTGGAGGACGATGTATTGAATCGCGACGCGATTTGTGTGTTCCATCGTCAGTAACAGGCTCTGAACGTTACAATTAACTATAAGTTTTGCGACGGATTCGAAAATCTAGACTCACAGAAGAACGACCATAGGGTGCCCGAGGCAGCAATAGACCCTTGGAGACAGGTCGGCCGGAGGACGATGTATTGAATCGCGACGCGATTTGTGTGTTCCATCGTCATTAACAGGCTCTGAACGTTACAATTAACTGTCAGTTTTGCGTCGGATTCGAAAATCTAGACTCACAGGAGATCGACCATAAGGTGCCCGAAAGAGGGCTAGACCCTTGGAGACATGTCGGATGGAGGACGATGTATTGAATCGCGACGTGATTTGTGTGTTCCATCGTCATTTACAGGCGCTGAACGTTACAATTAACTGTCAGTTTTGCGTCGGATTCGAAAATCTAGACTCACAGGAGAACGACCATAAGGTGTCCGAGGCAGCACTAGACCTTTGGAGACAGGTCGGCCGGTGGACGATGTATTGGATCGCGACGCGATTTGTGTGTTCCATCGTCATTAACAGGCCCTGAACGGTACAATTAACTGTCAGTTTTGCGTCGGATTCGAAAATCTAGACTCACAGGAGATCGACCATAAGGTGCCCGAGAGAGGGCTAGACCCTTGGAGATAAGTCGGCTGGAGGACGATGTATTGAATCACGACGCGATTTGTGTGTTCCATCGTCATTAACAGGCGCTGAACGTTACAATTAACTGTCAGTTTTGCGTCGGATTCGAAAATCTAGACTCACAGGAGAGCGACCATACGGTGCCCGAGCAGCAATAGACCCTTGGAGACAGGTCGGCCGGAGGACGATGTATTGAATCGCGACGCGATTTGTGTGTTCCATTGTCATTAAGATGCTCTGAACCTTACAATTAACTGTCAGTTTTGCGTCGGATTCGAAAATCTAGACTCACAGGAGAACGACCATAAGGTGTCCGAAGCAGCACTAGACCCTTGGAGACAAGTCGGCTGGAGGACGATATAATGAATCGCGACGCAATTTGTGTGTTCCATCGTCATTAACAGGCACTGAACGTTACAATTAACTGTCAGTTTTGCGTCGGATTCGAAAATCAGGACTCACAGGAGATCGACCATAAGGTGCCCGAGGCAGCAATAGACCCTTGGAGACAGGTCGGCCGGAGGACGATGTATTGAATCGCGACGCGATTTGTGTGTTCCATCGTCATTAACAGGCTCTGAACGTTACAATTAACTGTCAGTTTTGCGTCGGATTCGAAAATCTAGACTCACAGGAGATCGACCATAAGGTGCCCGAGAGAGGGGTAGACCCTTGGAGATAAGTCGGCTGGAGGACGATGTATTGAATCGCGACGCGATTTGTGTGTTCCATCGTCATTAACAGGCGCTGAACGTTACAATTAACTGTCAGTTTTGCGTCGGATTCGAAAATCTAGACTCACAGGAGAGCGACCATACGGTGCCCGAGGCAGCAATAGACCCTTGGAGACAGGTCGGCCGGAGGACGATGTATTGAATCGCGACGCGATTTGTGTGTTCCATTGTCATTAAGATGCTCTGAACCTTACAATTAACTGTCAGTTTTGCGTCGGATTCCAAAATCTAGACTCACAGAAGAACGACAGTAAGGTGCCCGAGGCAGCACTAGACCCTTGGAGACAAGTCGGCTGGAGGACGATGTATTGAATCGCGACGCAATTTGTGTGTTCCATCGTCATTAACAGGCTCTGAACGTTACAATTAACTGTCAGTTTTGCGTCGGATTCGAAAATCTAGACTCACAGGGGAGAGACCATACGGTGCCCGAGGCAGCAATAGACCCTTGGAGACAGGTCGGCCGGAGGACGATGTATTGAATCGCGACGCGATTTGTGTGTTCCATTGTCATTAAGACGCTCTGAACCTTACAATTAACTGTCAGTTTTGCGTCGGATTCGAAAATCTAGACTCACAGGAGAACGACCATAAGGTGTCCGAAGCAGCACTAGACCCTTGGAGACAAGTCGGCTGGAGGACGATGTATTGAATCGCGACGCAATTTGTGTGTTCCATCGTCATTAACAGGCACTGAACGTTACAATTAACTGTCAGTTTTGCGTCGGATTCGAAAATCAGGACTCACAGGAGATCGACCATAAGGTGCCCGAGGCAGCAATAGACCCTTGGAGACAGGTCGGCCGGAGGACGATGTATTGAATCGCGACGCGATTTGTGTGTTCCATCGTCATTAACAGGCTCTGAACGTTACAATTAACTGTCAGTTTTGCGTCGGATTCGAAAATCTAGACTCACAGGAGATCGACCATAAGGTGCCCGAGAGAGGGCTAGACCCTTGGAGATAAGTCGGCTGGAGGACGATGTATTGAATCGCGACGCGATTTGTGTGTTCCATCGTCATTAACAGGCGCTGAACGTTACAATTAACTGTCAGTTTTGCGTCGGATTCGAAAATCTAGACTCACAGGAGAGCGACCATACGGTGCCCGAGGCAGCAATAGACCCTTGGAGACAGGTCGGCCGGAGGACGATGTATTGAATCGCGACGCGATTTGTGTGTTCCATTGTCATTAAGATGCTCTGAACCTTACAATTAACTGTCAGTTTTGCGTCGGATTCCAAAATCTAGACTCACAGAAGAACGACAGTAAGGTGCCCGAGGCAGCACTAGACCCTTGGAGACAAGTCGGCTGGAGGACGATGTATTGAATCACGACGCGATTTGTGTGTTCCATCGTCATTAACAGGCGCTGAACGTTACAATTAACTGTCAGTTTTGCGTCGGATTCCAAAATCTAGACTCACAGAAGAACGACAGTAAGGTGCCCGAGGCAGCACTAGACCCTTGGAGACAAGTCGGCTGGAGGACGATGTATTGAATCGCGACGCAATTTGTGTGTTCCATCGTCATTAACAGGCTCTGAACGTTACAATTAACTGTCAGTTTTGCGTCGGATTCGAAAATCTAGACTCACAGGAGAGAGACCATACGGTGCCCGAGGCAGCAATAGACCCTTGGAGACAGGTCGGCCGGAGGACGATGTATTGAATCGCGACGCGATTTGTGTGTTCCATCGTCATTAACAGGCTCTGAACGTTACAATTAACTGTCAGTTTTGCGTCGGATTCGAAAATCTAGACTCACAGGAGATCGACCATAAGGTGCCCGAGGCAGCAATAGACCCTTGGAGACAGGTCGGCCGGAGGACGATGTATTGAATCGCGACGCAATTTGTGTGTTCCATCGTCATTAACAGGCTCTGAACCTTACAATTAACTGTCAGTTATGCGTCGGATTCGAAAATCTAGACTCACAGAAGAACGACCATAAGGTGCCCGAGGCAGCACTAGACCCTTGGAGACAAGTCCGCTGGAGGACGATGTATTGAATCGCGACGCGATTTGTGTGTTCCATCGTCATTAACAGGCTCTGAACGTTACAATTAACTATAAGTTTTGCGACGGATTCGAAAATCTAGACTCACAGAAGAACGACCATAGGGTGCCCGAGGCAGCAATAGACCCTTGGAGACAGGTCGGCCGGAGGACGATGTATTGAATCGCGACGCGATTTGTGTGTTCCATCGTCATTAACAGGCTCTGAACGTTACAATTAACTGTCAGTTTTGCGTCGGATTCGAAAATCTAGACTCACAGGAGAACGACCATAAGGTGTCCGAGGCAGCACTAGACCCTTGGAGACAGGTCGGCCGGTGGACGATGTATTGAATCGCGACGCGATTTGTGTGTTCCATCGTCATTAACAGGCCCTGAACGTTACAATTAACTGTCAGTTTTGCGTCGGATTCGAAAATCTAGACTCACAGGAGATCGACCATAAGGTGCCCGAGGCAGCAATAGACCCTTGGAGACAGGTCGGCCGGAGGACGATGTATTGAATCGCGACACGATTTGTGTGTTCCATTGTCATTAAGATGCTCTGAACCTTACAATTAACTGTCAGTTTTGCGTCGGATTCGAAAATCTAGACTCGCAGAAGAACGACCATAAGGTGGCCGAGGCAGCACTAGACCCTTGGAGACAAGTCGGCTGGAGGACGATGTATTGAATCGCGACGCGATTTGTGTGTTCCATCGTCATTAACAGGCTCTGAACGTTACAATTAACTGTCAGTTTTGCTTCGGATTCGAAAATCTAGACTCACAGGAGATCGACCATAAGGTGCCCGAGGCAGCAATAGACCCTTGGAGACAGGTCGGCCGGAGGACGATGTATTGAATCGCGACTCAATTTGTGTGTTCCATTGTCATTAAGAGGCTCTGAACCTCACAATTAACTGTCAGTTTTGCTTCGGATTCGAAAATCTAGACTCACAGGAGAGCGACCATATGGTGCCCGAGGCAGCAATAGACCCTTGGAGACAGGTTGGCCGGAGGACGATGTATTGAATCGCGACTCAATTTGTGTGTTCCGTTGTCATTAAGAGGCTCTGAACCTTACAATTAACTGTCAGTTTTGCTTCGGATTCCAAAATCTAGACTCACAGAAGAACGACATTAAGGTGCCCGAGGCAGCACTAGACCCTTGGAGACAAGTCGGCTGGAGGACGATGTATTGAATCGCGACGCAATTTGTGTGTTCCATCGTCATTAACAGGCTCTGAACGTTACAATTAACTGTCAGTTTTGCGTCGGATTCAAAAATCTAGACTCACAGGAGAGCGACCATACGGTGCCCGAGGCAGCAATAGACCCTTGGAGACAGGTCGGCCGGAGGACGATGTATTGAATCGCGACGCAATTTGTGTGTTCCATCGTCATTAACAGGCACTGAACGTTACAATTAACTGTCAGTTTTGCGTCGGATTCGAAAATCAGGACTCACAGGAAATCCACCATAAGGTGCCCGAGGCAGCAAATAGACCCTTGGAGACAGGTCGGCCGGAGGACGATGTATTGAATCGCGACGCAATTTGTGTGTTCCATCGTCATTAACAGGCTCTGAACGTTACAATTAACTGTAAGTTTTGCGTCGGATTCGAAAATCTAGACTCACAGAAGAACGACCATAGGGTGCCCGAGGCAGCAATAGACCCTTGGAGACAGGTCGGCCGGAGGACGATGTATTGAATCGCGACGCGATTTGTGTGTTCCATCGTCATTAACAGGCTCTGAACGTTACAATTAACTGTCAGTTTTGCGTCGGATTCGAAAATCTAGACTCACAGGAGAGCGACCATACGGTGCCCGAGGCAGCAATAGACCCTTGGAGACAGGTCGGCAGGAGGACGATGTATTGAATCGCGACGCGATTTGTGTGTTCCATTGTCATTAAGATGCTCTGAACCTTACAATTAACTGTCAGTTTTGCGTCGGATTCGAAAATCTAGACTCACAGGAGAGCGACCATACGGTGCCCGAGGCAGCAATAGACCCTTGGAGACAGGTCGGCCGGAGGACGATGTATTGAATCGCGACGCGATTTGTGTGTTCCATCGTCATTAACAGGCTCTGAACGTTACAATTAACTGTCAGTTTTGCGTCGGATTCGAAAATCTAGACTCACAGGAGATCGACCATAAGGTGCCCGAAAGAGGGCTAGACCCTTGGAGACATGTCGGATGGAGGACGATGTATTGAATCGCGACGTGATTTGTGTGTTCCATCGTCATTTACAGGCGCTGAACGTTACAATTAACTGTCAGTTTTGCGTCGGATTCGAAAATCTAGACTCACAGGAGAACGACCATAAGGTGTCCGAGGCAGCACTAGACCTTTGGAGACAGGTCGGCCGGTGGACGATGTATTGGATCGCGACGCGATTTGTGTGTTCCATCGTCATTAACAGGCCCTGAACGGTACAATTAACTGTCAGTTTTGCGTCGGATTCGAAAATCTAGACTCACAGGAGATCGACCATAAGGTGCCCGAGAGAGGGCTAGACCCTTGGAGATAAGTCGGCTGGAGGACGATGTATTGAATCACGACGCGATTTGTGTGTTCCATCGTCATTAACAGGCGCTGAACGTTACAATTAACTGTCAGTTTTGCGTCGGATTCGAAAATCTAGACTCACAGGAGAGCGACCATACGGTGCCCGAGCAGCAATAGACCCTTGGAGACAGGTCGGCCGGAGGACGATGTATTGAATCGCGACGCGATTTGTGTGTTCCATTGTCATTAAGATGCTCTGAACCTTACAATTAACTGTCAGTTTTGCGTCGGATTCGAAAATCTAGACTCACAGGAGAACGACCATAAGGTGTCCGAAGCAGCACTAGACCCTTGGAGACAAGTCGGCTGGAGGACGATATAATGAATCGCGACGCAATTTGTGTGTTCCATCGTCATTAACAGGCACTGAACGTTACAATTAACTGTCAGTTTTGCGTCGGATTCGAAAATCAGGACTCACAGGAGATCGACCATAAGGTGCCCGAGGCAGCAATAGACCCTTGGAGACAGGTCGGCCGGAGGACGATGTATTGAATCGCGACGCGATTTGTGTGTTCCATCGTCATTAACAGGCTCTGAACGTTACAATTAACTGTCAGTTTTGCGTCGGATTCGAAAATCTAGACTCACAGGAGATCGACCATAAGGTGCCCGAGAGAGGGGTAGACCCTTGGAGATAAGTCGGCTGGAGGACGATGTATTGAATCGCGACGCGATTTGTGTGTTCCATCGTCATTAACAGGCGCTGAACGTTACAATTAACTGTCAGTTTTGCGTCGGATTCGAAAATCTAGACTCACAGGAGAGCGACCATACGGTGCCCGAGGCAGCAATAGACCCTTGGAGACAGGTCGGCCGGAGGACGATGTATTGAATCGCGACGCGATTTGTGTGTTCCATTGTCATTAAGATGCTCTGAACCTTACAATTAACTGTCAGTTTTGCGTCGGATTCCAAAATCTAGACTCACAGAAGAACGACAGTAAGGTGCCCGAGGCAGCACTAGACCCTTGGAGACAAGTCGGCTGGAGGACGATGTATTGAATCGCGACGCAATTTGTGTGTTCCATCGTCATTAACAGGCTCTGAACGTTACAATTAACTGTCAGTTTTGCGTCGGATTCGAAAATCTAGACTCACAGGGGAGAGACCATACGGTGCCCGAGGCAGCAATAGACCCTTGGAGACAGGTCGGCCGGAGGACGATGTATTGAATCGCGACGCGATTTGTGTGTTCCATTGTCATTAAGACGCTCTGAACCTTACAATTAACTGTCAGTTTTGCGTCGGATTCGAAAATCTAGACTCACAGGAGAACGACCATAAGGTGTCCGAAGCAGCACTAGACCCTTGGAGACAAGTCGGCTGGAGGACGATGTATTGAATCGCGACGCAATTTGTGTGTTCCATCGTCATTAACAGGCACTGAACGTTACAATTAACTGTCAGTTTTGCGTCGGATTCGAAAATCAGGACTCACAGGAGATCGACCATAAGGTGCCCGAGGCAGCAATAGACCCTTGGAGACAGGTCGGCCGGAGGACGATGTATTGAATCGCGACGCGATTTGTGTGTTCCATCGTCATTAACAGGCTCTGAACGTTACAATTAACTGTCAGTTTTGCGTCGGATTCGAAAATCTAGACTCACAGGAGATCGACCATAAGGTGCCCGAGAGAGGGCTAGACCCTTGGAGATAAGTCGGCTGGAGGACGATGTATTGAATCGCGACGCGATTTGTGTGTTCCATCGTCATTAACAGGCGCTGAACGTTACAATTAACTGTCAGTTTTGCGTCGGATTCGAAAATCTAGACTCACAGGAGAGCGACCATACGGTGCCCGAGGCAGCAATAGACCCTTGGAGACAGGTCGGCCGGAGGACGATGTATTGAATCGCGACGCGATTTGTGTGTTCCATTGTCATTAAGATGCTCTGAACCTTACAATTAACTGTCAGTTTTGCGTCGGATTCCAAAATCTAGACTCACAGAAGAACGACAGTAAGGTGCCCGAGGCAGCACTAGACCCTTGGAGACAAGTCGGCTGGAGGACGATGTATTGAATCACGACGCGATTTGTGTGTTCCATCGTCATTAACAGGCGCTGAACGTTACAATTAACTGTCAGTTTTGCGTCGGATTCCAAAATCTAGACTCACAGAAGAACGACAGTAAGGTGCCCGAGGCAGCACTAGACCCTTGGAGACAAGTCGGCTGGAGGACGATGTATTGAATCGCGACGCAATTTGTGTGTTCCATCGTCATTAACAGGCTCTGAACGTTACAATTAACTGTCAGTTTTGCGTCGGATTCGAAAATCTAGACTCACAGGAGAGAGACCATACGGTGCCCGAGGCAGCAATAGACCCTTGGAGACAGGTCGGCCGGAGGACGATGTATTGAATCGCGACGCGATTTGTGTGTTCCATCGTCATTAACAGGCTCTGAACGTTACAATTAACTGTCAGTTTTGCGTCGGATTCGAAAATCTAGACTCACAGGAGATCGACCATAAGGTGCCCGAGGCAGCAATAGACCCTTGGAGACAGGTCGGCCGGAGGACGATGTATTGAATCGCGACGCAATTTGTGTGTTCCATCGTCATTAACAGGCTCTGAACCTTACAATTAACTGTCAGTTATGCGTCGGATTCGAAAATCTAGACTCACAGAAGAACGACCATAAGGTGCCCGAGGCAGCACTAGACCCTTGGAGACAAGTCCGCTGGAGGACGATGTATTGAATCGCGACGCGATTTGTGTGTTCCATCGTCATTAACAGGCTCTGAACGTTACAATTAACTATAAGTTTTGCGACGGATTCGAAAATCTAGACTCACAGAAGAACGACCATAGGGTGCCCGAGGCAGCAATAGACCCTTGGAGACAGGTCGGCCGGAGGACGATGTATTGAATCGCGACGCGATTTGTGTGTTCCATCGTCATTAACAGGCTCTGAACGTTACAATTAACTGTCAGTTTTGCGTCGGATTCGAAAATCTAGACTCACAGGAGAACGACCATAAGGTGTCCGAGGCAGCACTAGACCCTTGGAGACAGGTCGGCCGGTGGACGATGTATTGAATCGCGACGCGATTTGTGTGTTCCATCGTCATTAACAGGCCCTGAACGTTACAATTAACTGTCAGTTTTGCGTCGGATTCGAAAATCTAGACTCACAGGAGATCGACCATAAGGTGCCCGAGGCAGCAATAGACCCTTGGAGACAGGTCGGCCGGAGGACGATGTATTGAATCGCGACACGATTTGTGTGTTCCATTGTCATTAAGATGCTCTGAACCTTACAATTAACTGTCAGTTTTGCGTCGGATTCGAAAATCTAGACTCGCAGAAGAACGACCAAAAGGTGCCCGAGGCAGCACTAGACCCTTGGAGACAAGTCGGCTGGAGGACGATGTATTGATTCGCGACGCGATTTGTGTGTTCCATCGTCATTAACAGGCTCTGAACGTTACAATTAACTGTCAGTTTTGCTTCGGATTCGAAAATCTAGACTCACAGGAGATCGACCATAAGGTGCCCGAGGCAGCAATAGACCCTTGGAGACAGGTCGGCCGGAGGACGATGTATTGAATCGCGACTCAATTTGTGTGTTCCATTGTCATTAAGAGGCTCTGAACCTCACAATTAACTGTCAGTTTTGCTTCGGATTCGAAAATCTAGACTCACAGGAGAGCGACCATATGGTGCCCGAGGCAGCAATAGACCCTTGGAGACAGGTTGGCCGGAGGACGATGTATTGAATCGCGACTCAATTTGTGTGTTCCGTTGTCATTAAGAGGCTCTGAACCTTACAATTAACTGTCAGTTTTGCTTCGGATTCCAAAATCTAGACTCACAGAAGAACGACATTAAGGTGCCCGAGGCAGCACTAGACCCTTGGAGACAAGTCGGCTGGAGGACGATGTATTGAATCGCGACGCAATTTGTGTGTTCCATCGTCATTAACAGGCTCTGAACGTTACAATTAACTGTCAGTTTTGCGTCGGATTCAAAAATCTAGACTCACAGGAGAGCGACCATACGGTGCCCGAGGCAGCAATAGACCCTTGGAGACAGGTCGGCCGGAGGACGATGTATTGAATCGCGACGCAATTTGTGTGTTCCATCGTCATTAACAGGCACTGAACGTTACAATTAACTGTCAGTTTTGCGTCGGATTCGAAAATCAGGACTCACAGGAAATCCACCATAAGGTGCCCGAGGCAGCAAATAGACCCTTGGAGACAGGTCGGCCGGAGGACGATGTATTGAATCGCGACGCAATTTGTGTGTTCCATCGTCATTAACAGGCTCTGAACGTTACAATTAACTGTAAGTTTTGCGTCGGATTCGAAAATCTAGACTCACAGAAGAACGACCATAGGGTGCCCGAGGCAGCAATAGACCCTTGGAGACAGGTCGGCCGGAGGACGATGTATTGAATCGCGACGCGATTTGTGTGTTCCATCGTCATTAACAGGCTCTGAACGTTACAATTAACTGTCAGTTTTGCGTCGGATTCGAAAATCTAGACTCACAGGAGAGCGACCATACGGTGCCCGAGGCAGCAATAGACCCTTGGAGACAGGTCGGCAGGAGGACGATGTATTGAATCGCGACGCGATTTGTGTGTTCCATTGTCATTAAGATGCTCTGAACCTTACAATTAACTGTCAGTTTTGCGTCGGATTCGAAAATCTAGACTCACAGGAGAGCGACCATACGGTGCCCGAGGCAGCAATAGACCCTTGGAGACAGGTCGGCCGGAGGACGATGTATTGAATCGCGACGCGATTTGTGTGTTCCATTGTCATTAAAATGCTCTGAACCTTACAATTAACTGTCAGTTTTGCGTCGGATTCGAAAATCTAGACTCACAGGAGAACGACCATAAGGTGTCCGAAGCAGCACTAGACCCTTGGAGACAAGTCGGCTGGAGGACGATGTATTGAATCGCGACGCAATTTGTGTGTTCCATCGTCATTAACAGGCACTGAACGTTACAATTAACTGTCAGTTTTGCGTCGGATTCGAAAATCAGGACTCACAGGAGATCGACCATAAGGTGCCCGAGGCAGCAATAGACCCTTGGAGACAGGTCGGCCGGAGGACGATGTATTGAATCGCGACGCAATTTGTGTGTTCCATCGTCATTAACAGGCTCTGAACGTTACAATTAACTGTAAGTTTTGCGTCGGATTCGAAAATCTAGACTCACAGAAGAACGACCATAGGGTGCCCGAGGCAGCAATAGACCCTTGGAGACAGGTCGGCCGGAGGACGATGTATTGAATCGCGACGCGATTTGTGTGTTCCATCGTCATTAACAGGCTCTGAACGTTACAATTAACTGTCAGTTTTGCGTCGGATTCGAAAATCTAGACTCACAGGAGATCGACCATAAGGTGCCCGAGGCAGGACTAGACCCTTGGAGACAAGTCGGCTGGAGGACGATGTATTGAATCGCGACGCGATTTGTGTGTTCCATCGTCATTAACAGGCGCTGAACGTTACAATTAACTGTCAGTTTTGCGTCGGATTCGAAAATCTAGACTCACAGGAGAACGACCATAAGGTGCCCGAGGCAGCACTAGACCCTTGGAGTCAGGTCGGCCGGTGGACGATGTATTGAATCGCGACGCGATTTGTGTGTTCCATCGTCATTAACAGGCCCTGAACGTTACAATTAACTGTCAGTTTTGCGTCGGATTCGAAAATCTAGACTCACAGGAGAGCGACCATATGGTGCCCAAGGCAGCAATAGACCCTTGGAGACAGGTCGGCCGGAGGACGATGTATTGAATCGCGACTCAATTTGTGTGTTCCGTTGTCATTAAGAGGCTCTGAACCTTACAATTAACTGTCAGTTTTGCTTCGGATTCCAAAATCTAGACTCACAGAAGAACGACATTAAGGTGCCCGAGGCAGCACTAGACCCTTGGAGACAAGTCGGCTGGAGGACGATGTATTGAATCGCGACGCAATTTGTGTGTTCCATCGTCATTAACAGGCTCTGAACGTTACAATTAACTGTCAGTTTTGCGTCGGATTCAAAAATCTAGACTCACAGGAGAGCGACCATACGGTGCCCGAGGCAGCAATAGACCCTTGGAGACAGGTCGGCCGGAGGACGATGTATTGAATCGCGACGCGATTTGTGTGTTCCATTGTCATTAAGACGCTCTGAACCTTACAATTAACTGTCAGTTTTGCGTCGGATTCGAAAATCTAGACTCACAGGAGAACGACCATAAGGTGTCCGAAGCAGCACTAGACCCTTGGAGACAAGTCGGCTGGAGGACGATGTATTGAATCGCGACGCAATTTGTGTGTTCCATCGTCATTAACAGGCACTGAACGTTACAATTAACTGTCAGTTTTGCGTCGGATTCGAAAATCAGGACTCACAGGAGAACGACCATAAGGTGCCCGAGGCAGCAATAGACCCTTGGAGACAGGTCGGCCGGAGGACGATGTATTGAATCGCGACGCAATTTGTGTGTTCCATCGTCATTAACAGGCTCTGAACGTTACAATTAACTGTAAGTTTTGCGTCGGATTCGAAAATCTAGACTCACAGGAGAACGACCATAAGGTGTCCGAGGCAGCACTAGACCCTTGGAGACAGGTCGGCCGGTGGTCGATGTATTGGATCGCGACGCGATTTGTGTTCCATCGTCATTAACAGGCCCTGAACGTTACAATTAAATGTCAGTTTTGCGTCGGATTCGAAAATCTAGACTCACAGGAGATCGACCATAAGGTGCCCGAGGCAGCAATAGACCCTTGGAGACAGGTCGGCCGGAGGACGATGTATTGAATCGCGACACGATTTGTGTGTTCCATTGTCATTAAGATGCTCTGAACCTTACAATTAACTGTCAGTTTTGCGTCGGATTCGAAAATCTAGACTCACAGAAGAACGACCATAAGGTGCCCGAGGCAGCACTAGACCCTTGGAGACAAGTCGGCTGGAGGACGATGTATTGAATCGCGACGTGATTTGTGTGTTCCATCGTCATTAACAGGCGCTGAACGTTACAATTAACTGTCAGTTTTGCGTCGGATTCAAAAATCTAGACTCACAGGAGAACGACCATAAGGAGTCCGAGGCAGCAATAGACCCTTGGAGACAGGTCGGCCGGAGGACGATGTATTGAATCGCGACGCGATTTGTGTGTTCCATTGTCATTAAAATGCTCTGAACCTTACAATTAACTGTCAGTTTTGCGTCGGATTCGAAAATCTAGACTCACAGGAGAACGACCATAAGGTGTCCGAAGCAGCACTAGACCCTTGGAGACAAGTCGGCTGGAGGACGATGTATTGAATCGCGACGCAATTTGTGTGTTCCATCGTCATTAACAGGCACTGAACGTTACAATTAACTGTCAGTTTTGCGTCGGATTCGAAAATCAGGACTCACAGGAGATCGACCATAAGGTGCCCGAGGCAGCAATAGACCCTTGGAGACAGGTCGGCCGGAGGACGATGTATTGAATCGCGACGCAATTTGTGTGTTCCATCGTCATTAACAGGCTCTGAACGTTACAATTAACTGTAAGTTTTGCGTCGGATTCGAAAATCTAGACTCACAGAAGAACGACCATAGGGTGCCCGAGGCAGCAATAGACCCTTGGAGACAGGTCGGCCGGAGGACGATGTATTGAATCGCGACGCGATTTGTGTGTTCCATCGTCATTAACAGGCTCTGAACGTTACAATTAACTGTCAGTTTTGCGTCGGATTCGAAAATCTAGACTCACAGGAGATCGACCATAAGGTGCCCGAGGCAGGACTAGACCCTTGGAGACAAGTCGGCTGGAGGACGATGTATTGAATCGCGACGCGATTTGTGTGTTCCATCGTCATTAACAGGCGCTGAACGTTACAATTAACTGTCAGTTTTGCGTCGGATTCGAAAATCTAGACTCACAGGAGAACGACCATAAGGTGCCCGAGGCAGCACTAGACCCTTGGAGTCAGGTCGGCCGGTGGACGATGTATTGAATCGCGACGCGATTTGTGTGTTCCATCGTCATTAACAGGCCCTGAACGTTACAATTAACTGTCAGTTTTGCGTCGGATTCGAAAATCTAGACTCACAGGAGAGCGACCATATGGTGCCCGAGGCAGCAATAGACCCTTGGAGACAGGTCGGCCGGAGGACGATGTATTGAATCGCGACTCAATTTGTGTGTTCCGTTGTCATTAAGAGGCTCTGAACCTTACAATTAACTGTCAGTTTTGCTTCGGATTCCAAAATCTAGACTCACAGAAGAACGACATTAAGGTGCCCGAGGCAGCACTAGACCCTTGGAGACAAGTCGGCTGGAGGACGATGTATTGAATCGCGACGCAATTTGTGTGTTCCATCGTCATTAACAGGCTCTGAACGTTACAATTAACTGTCAGTTTTGCGTCGGATTCAAAAATCTAGACTCACAGGAGAGCGACCATACGGTGCCCGAGGCAGCAATAGACCCTTGGAGACAGGTCGGCCGGAGGACGATGTATTGAATCGCGACGCGATTTGTGTGTTCCATTGTCATTAAGACGTTCTGAACCTTACAATTAACTGTCAGTTTTGCGTCGGATTCGAAAATCTAGACTCACAGGAGAACGACCATAAGGTGTCCGAAGCAGCACTAGACCCTTGGAGACAAGTCGGCTGGAGGACGATGTATTGAATCGCGACGCAATTTGTGTGTTCCATCGTCATTAACAGGCACTGAACGTTACAATTAACTGTCAGTTTTGCGTCGGATTCGAAAATCAGGACTCACAGGAGAACGACCATAAGGTGCCCGAGGCAGCAATAGACCCTTGGAGACAGGTCGGCCGGAGGACGATGTATTGAATCGCGACGCAATTTGTGTGTTCCATCGTCATTAACAGGCTCTGAACGTTACAATTAACTGTAAGTTTTGCGTCGGATTCGAAAATCTAGACTCACAGGAGAACGACCATAAGGTGTCCGAGGCAGCACTAGACCCTTGGAGACAGGTCGGCCGGTGGTCGATGTATTGGATCGCGACGCGATTTGTGTTCCATCGTCATTAACAGGCCCTGAACGTTACAATTAAATGTCAGTTTTGCGTCGGATTCGAAAATCTAGACTCACAGGAGATCGACCATAAGGTGCCCGAGGCAGCAATAGACCCTTGGAGACAGGTCGGCCGGAGGACGATGTATTGAATCGCGACACGATTTGTGTGTTCCATTGTCATTAAGATGCTCTGAACCTTACAATTAACTGTCAGTTTTGCGTCGGATTCGAAAATCTAGACTCACAGAAGAACGACCATAAGGTGCCCGAGGCAGCACTAGACCCTTGGAGACAAGTCGGCTGGAGGACGATGTATTGAATCGCGACGTGATTTGTGTGTTCCATCGTCATTAACAGGCGCTGAACGTTACAATTAACTGTCAGTTTTGCGTCGGATTCGAAAATCTAGACTCACAGGAGAACGACCAGAAGGAGTCCGAGGCAGCAATAGACCCTTGGAGACAGGTCGGCCGGAGGACGATGTATTGAATCGCGACACGATTTGTGTGTTCCATTGTCATTAAGATGCTCTGAACCTTACAATTAACTGTCAGTTTTGCGTCGGATCCGAAAATCTAGACTCGCAGAAGAACGACCATAAGGTGCCCGAGGCAGCACTAGACCCTTGGAGACAAGTCGGCTGGAGGACGATGAATTGAATCCCGCCGCAATTTGTGAGTTCCATCGTCATTAACAGGCTCTGAACGTTACAATTAACTGTCAGTTTTGCGTCGGATTCGAAAATCTAGACTCACAGGAGAGCGACCATACGGTGCCCGAGGCAGCAATAGACCCTTGGAGACAGGTCGGCCGGAGGACGATGTATTGAATCGCGACGCGATTTGTGTAATCCATTGTCATTAAGATGCTCTGAACCTTACAATTAACTGTCAGTTTTGCGTCGGATTCGAAAATCTAGACTCACTGGAGAACGACCGTAAGGTGTCCGAAGCAGCACTAGACCCTTGGAGACAAGTCGGCTGGAGGACGATGTATTGAATCGCGACGCAATTTGTGTGTTCCATCGTCATTAACAGGCACTGAACGTTACAATTAACTGTCAGTTTTGCGTCGGATTCGAAAATCAGGACTCACAGAAGATCCACCATAAGGTGCCCGAGGCAGCAAATAGACCCTTGGAGACAGGTCGGCCGGAGGACGATGTATTGAATCGCGACGCAATTTGTGTGTTCCATCGTCATTAACAGGCTCTGAACGTTACAATTAACTGTAAGTTTTGCGTCGGATTCGAAAATCTAGACTCACAGAAGAACGACCATAGGGTGCCCGAGGCAGCAATAGACCCTTGGAGACAGGTCGGCCGGAGGACGATGTATTGAATCGCGACGCGATTTGTGTGTTCCATCGTCATTAACAGGCTCTGAACGTTACAATTAACTGTCAGTTTTGCGTCGGATTCGAAAATCTAGACTCACAGGAGAGCGACCATACGGTGCCCGAGGCAGCAATAGACCCTTGGAGACAGGTCGGCCGGAGGACGATGTATTGAATCGCGACAGGATTTGTGTGTTCCATTGTCATTAAGATGCTCTGAACCTTACAATTAACTGTCAGTTTTGCGTCGGATTCGAAAATCTAGACTCACAGGAGAGCGACCATACGGTGCCCGAGGCAGCAATAGACCCTTGGAGACAGGTCGGCCGGAGGACGATGTATTGAATCGCGACGCGATTTGTGTGTTCCATTGTCATTAAAATGCTCTGAACCTTACAATTAACTGTCAGTTTTGCGTCGGATTCGAAAATCTAGACTCACAGGAGAACGACCATAAGGTGTCCGAAGCAGCACTAGACCCTTGGAGACAAGTCGGCTGGAGGACGATGTATTGAATCGCGACGCAATTTGTGTGTTCCATCGTCATTAACAGGCACTGAACGTTACAATTAACTGTCAGTTTTGCGTCGGATTCGAAAATCAGGACTCACAGGAGATCGACCATAAGGTGCCCGAGGCAGCAATAGACCCTTGGAGACAGGTCGGCCGGAGGACGATGTATTGAATCGCGACGCAATTTGTGTGTTCCATCGTCATTAACAGGCTCTGAACGTTACAATTAACTGTAAGTTTTGCGTCGGATTCGAAAATCTAGACTCACAGAAGAACGACCATAGGGTGCCCGAGGCAGCAATAGACCCTTGGAGACAGGTCGGCCGGAGGACGATGTATTGAATCGCGACGCGATTTGTGTGTTCCATCGTCATTAACAGGCTCTGAACGTTACAATTAACTGTCAGTTTTGCGTCGGATTCGAAAATCTAGACTCACAGGAGATCGACCATAAGGTGCCCGAGGCAGGACTAGACCCTTGGAGACAAGTCGGCTGGAGGACGATGTATTGAATCGCGACGCGATTTGTGTGTTCCATCGTCATTAACAGGCGCTGAACGTTACAATTAACTGTCAGTTTTGCGTCGGATTCGAAAATCTAGACTCACAGGAGAACGACCATAAGGTGTCCGAGGCAGCACTAGACCCTTGGAGACAGGTCGGCCGGTGGACGATGTATTGAATCGCGACGCGATTTCTGTGTTCCATCGTCATTAACAGGCCCTGAACGTTACAATTAACTGTCAGTTTTGCGTCGGATTCGAAAATCTAGACTCACAGGAGATCGACCATAAGGTGCCCGAGGCAGCAATAGACCGTTGGAGACAGGTCGGCCGGAGGACGATGTATTGAATCGCGACGCGATTTGTGTGTTCCATTGTCATTAAGATGCTCTGAACCTTACAATTAACTGTCAGTTTTGCGTCGGATTCGAAAATCTAGACTCACAGGAGAACGACCATAAGGTGTCCGAGGCCGCACTAGACCCTTGGAGACAAGTCGGCTGGAGGACGATGTATTGAATCGCGACGCAATTTGTGTGTTCCATCGTCATTAACAGGCACTGAACGTTACAATTAACTGTCAGTTTTGCGTCGGATTCGAAAATCTAGACTCACAGGAGATCGACCATAAGGTGCCCGAGGCAGCAATAGACCCTTGGAGACAGGTCGGCCGGAGGACGATGTATTGAATCGCGACACAATTTGTGTGTTCCATCGTCATTAACAGGCTCTGAACCTTACAATTAACTGTCAGTTATGCGTCGGATTCGAAAATCTAGACTCACAGAAGAACGACCATAAGGTGCCCGAGGCAGCACTAGACCCTTGGAGACAAGTCCGCTGGAGGACGATGTATTGAATCGCGACGCGATTTGTGTGTTCCATCGTCATTAACAGGCTCTGAACGTTACAATTAACTATAAGTTTTGCGACGGATTCGAAAATCTAGACTCACAGAAGAACGACCATAGGGTGCCCGAGGCAGCAATAGACCCTTGGAGACAGGTCGGCCGGAGGACGATGTATTGAATCGCGACGCGATTTGTGTGTTCCATCGTCATTAACAGGCTCTGAACGTTACAATTAACTGTCAGTTTTGCGTCGGATTCGAAAATCTAGACTCACAGGAGATCGACCATAAGGTGCCCGAAAGAGGGCTAGACCCTTGGAGACATGTCGGATGGAGGACGATGTATTGAATCGCGACGTGATTTGTGTGTTCCATCGTCATTAACAGGCGCTGAACGTTACAATTAACTGTCAGTTTTGCGTCGGATTTGAAAATCAGGACTCACAGGAGATCGACCATAAGGTGCCCGAGGCAGCAATAGACCCTTGGAGACAGGTCGGCCGGAGGACGATGTATTGAATCGCGACGCGATTTGTGTGTTCCATCGTCATTAACAGGCTCTGAACGTTACAATTAACTGTCAGTTTTGCGTCGGATTCGAAAATCTAGACTCACAGGAGATCGACCATAAGGTGCCCGAGAGAGGGCTAGACCCTTGGAGATAAGTCGGCTGGAGGACGATGTATTGAATCGCGACGCGATTTGTGTGTTCCATCGTCATTAACAGGCGCTGAACGTTACAATTAACTGTCAGTTTTGCGTCGGATTCGAAAATCTAGACTCACAGGAGAGCGACCATACGGTGCCCGAGGCAGCAATAGACCCTTGGAGACAGGTCGGCCGGAGGACGATGTATTGAATCGCGACGCGATTTGTGTGTTCCATTGTCATTAAGATGCTCTGAACCTTACAATTAACTGTCAGTTTTGCGTCGGATTCCAAAATGTAGACTCACAGAAGAACGACAGTAAGGTGCCCGAGGCAGCACTAGACCCTTGGAGACAAGTCGGCTGGAGGACGATGTATTGAATCGCGACGCAATTTGTGTGTTCCATCGTCATTAACAGGCTCTGAACGTTACAATTAACTGTCAGTTTTGCGTCGGATTCGAAAATCTAGACTCACAGGAGAGAGACCATACGGTGCCCGAGGCAGCAATAGACCCTTGGAGACAGGTCGGCCGGAGGACGATGTATTGAATCGCGACGCGATTTGTGTGTTCCATTGTCATTAAGACGCTCTGAACCTTACAATTAACTGTCAGTTTTGCGTCGGATTCGAAAATCTAGACTCACAGGAGAACGACCATAAGGTGCCCGAAGCAGCACTAGACCCTTGGAGACAAGTCGGCTGGAGGACGATGTATTGAATCGCGGCGCGATTTGTGTGTTCCATCGTCATTAACAGGCACTTAACGTTACAATTAACTGTCAGTTTTGCGTCGGATTCGAAAATCAGGACTCACAGGAGAACGACCATAAGGTGCCCGATGCAGCAATAGACCCTTGGAGACAGGTCGGCCGGAGGACGATGTATTGAATCGCGACGCAATTTGTGTGTTCCATCGTCATCAACAGGCTCTGAACGTTACAATTAACTGTAAGTTTTGCGTCGGATTCGAAAATCTAGACTCACAGAAGAACGACCATAGGGTGCCCGAGGCAGCAATAGACCCTTGGAGACAGGTCGGCCGGAGGACGATGTATTGAATCGCGACGCGATTTGTGTGTTCCATCGTCATTAACAGGCTCTGAACGTTACAATTAACTGTCAGTTTTGCGTCGGATTCGAAAATCTAGACTCACAGGAGATCGACCATAAGGTGCCCGAGAGAGGGCTAGACCCTTGGAGACAAGTCGGCTGGAGGACGATGTATTGAATCGCGACGTGATTCGTGTGTTCCATCGTCATTAACAGGCGCTGAACGTTACAATTAACTGTCAGTTTTGCGTCGGATTCGAAAATCTAGACTCACAGGAGAACGACCATAAGGTGTCCGAGGCAGCACTAGACCCTTGGAGACAGGTCGGCCGGTGGACGATGTATTGGATCGCGACGCGATTTGTGTGTTCCATCGTCATTAACAGGCCCTGAACGTTACAATTAACTGTCAGTTTTGCGTCGGATTCGAAAATCTAGACTCACAGGAGATCGACCATAAGGTGCCCGAGGTAGCAATAGACCCTTGGAGACAGGTCGGCCGGAGGACGATGTATTGAATCGCGACACGATTTGTGTGTTCCATTGTCATTAAGATGCTCTGAACCTTACAATTAACTGTCAGTTTTGCGTCGGATTCGAAAATCTAGACTCACAGAAGAACGACCATAAGGTGCCCGAGGCAGCACTAGACCCTTGGAGACAAGTCGGCTGGAGGACGATGTATTGAATCGCGACGCGATTTGTGTGTTCCATCGTCATTAACAGGCTCTGAACGTTACAATTAACTGTCAGTTTTGCGTCGGATTCGAAAATCTAGACTCACAGGAGATCGACCATAAGGTGCCCGAGGCAGCAATAGACCCTTGGAGACAGGTCGGCCGGAGGACGATGTATTGAATCGCGACGCAATTTGTGTGTTCCATCGTCATTAACAGGCTCTGAACGTTACAATTAACTGTAAGTTTTGCGTCGGATTCGAAAATCTAGACTCACAGAAGAACGACCATAGGGTGCCCGAGGCATGAATAGACCCTTGGAGACAGGTCGGCCGGAGGACGATGTATTGAATCGCGACGCGATTTGTGTGTTCCATCGTCAATAACAGGCGCTGAACGTTACAATTAACTGTCAGTTTTGCGTCGGATTCGAAAATCTAGACTCACAGGAGAACGACCATAAGGTGTCCGAGGCAGCACTAGACCCTTGGAGACAGGTCGGCCGGTGGACGATGTATTGAATCGCGACGCGATTTGTGTGTTCCATCGTCATTAACAGGCCCTGAACGTTACAATTAACTGTCAGTTTTGCGTCGGATTCGAAAATCTAGACTCACAGGAGATCGACCATAAGGTGCCCGAGGCAGCAATAGACCCTTGGAGACAGGTCGGCCGGAGGACGATGTATTGAATCGCGACGCGATTTGTGTGTTCCATTGTCATTAAGATGCTCTGAACCTTACAATTAACTGTCAGTTTTGCGTCGGATTCGAAAATCTAGACTCACAGGAGAACGACCATAAGGTGTCCGAGGCAGCACTAGACCCTTGGAGACAAGTCGGCTGGGGGACGATGTATTGAATCGCGACGCAATTTGTGTGTTCCATCGTCATTAACAGGCACTGAACGTTACAATTAACTGTCAGTTTTGCGTCGGATTCGAAAATCTAGACTCACAGGAGATCGACCATAAGGTGCCCGAGGCAGCAATAGACCCTTGGAGACAGGTCGGCCGGAGGACGATGTATTGAATCGCGACTCAATTTGTGTGTTCCGTTGTCATTAAGAGACTCTGAACCTTACAATTAACTGTCAGTTTTGCTTCGGATTCCAAAATCTAGACTCACAGAAGAACGACATTAAGCTGCCCGAGGCAGCACTAGACCCTTGGAGACAAGTCGGCTGGAGGACGATGTATTGAATCGCGACGCAATTTGTGTGTTCCATCGTCATTAACAGGCTCTGAACGTTACAATTAACTGTCAGTTTTGTGTCGGATTCGAAAATCTAGACTCACAGGAGAGCGACCATACGGTGCCCGAGGCAGCAATAGACCCTTGGAGACAGGTCGGCCGGAGAACGATGTATTGAATCGCGACGCGATTTGTGTGTTCCATTGTCATTAAGACGCTCTGAACCTTACAATTAACTGTCAGTTTTGCGTCGGATTCGAAAATCTAGACTCACAGGAGAACGACCATAAGGTGTCCGAAGCAGCACTAGACCCTTGGAGACAAGTCGGCTGGAGGACGATGTATTGAATCGCGACGCAATTTGTGTGTTCCATCGTCATTAACAGGCACTGAACGTTACAATTAACTGTCAGTTTTGCGTCGGATTCGAAAATCAGGACTCACAGGAGAACGACCATAAGGTGCCCGAGGCAGCAATAGACCCTTGGAGACAGGTCGGCCGGAGGACGATGTATTGAATCGCGACGCAATTTGTGTGTTCCATCGTCATTAACAGGCTCTGAACGTTACAATTAACTGTAAGTTTTGCGTCGGATTCGAAAATCTAGACTCACAGGAGAATGACCATAAGGTGTCCGAGGCAGCACTAGACCCTTGGAGACAGGTCGGCCGGTGGACGATGTATTGGATCGCGACGCGATTTGTGTGTTCCATCGTCATTAACAGGCCCTGAACGTTATAATTAACTGTCAGTTTTGCGTCGGATTCGAAAATCTAGACTCACAGGAGATCGACCATAAGGTACCCGAGGCAGCAATAGACCCTTGGAGACAGGTCGGCCGGAGGACGATGTATTGAATCGCGACACGATTTGTGTGTTCCATTGTCATTAAGATGCTCTGAACCTTACAATTAACTGTCAGTTTTGCGTCGGATTCGAAAGTCTAGACTCACAGAAGAACGACCATAAGGTGCCCGAGGCAGCACTAGACCCTTGGAGACAAGTCGGCTGGAGGACGATGTATTGAATCGCGACGCAATTTGTGTGTTCCATCGTCATTAACAGGCGCTGAACGTTACAATTAACTGTCAGTTTTGCGTCGGATTCGAAATTCTAGACTCACAGGAGAACGACCATAAGGTGTCCGAGGCAGCACTAGTCCCTTGGAGACAGGTCGGCCGGTGAACGATGTATTGGATCGCGACGCGATTTGTGTGTTCCATCGTCATTAACAGGCCCTGAACGTTACAATTAACTGTCAGTTTTGCGTCGGATTCGAAAATCTAGACTCACAGGAGATCGACCATAAGGTGCCCGAGGCAGCAATAGACCCTTGGAGACAGGTCGGCCGGAGGACGATGTATTGAATCGCGGCACGATTTGTGTGTTCCATTGTCATTAAGATGCTCTGAACCTTACAATTAACTGTCAGTTTTGCGTCGGATTCGAAAATCTAGACTCGCAGAAGAACGACCATAAGGTGCCCGAGGCAGCACTAGACCCTTGGAGACAAGTCGGCTGGAGGACGATGTATTGAATCGCGACGCGATTTGTGTGTTCCATCGTCATTAACAGGCTCTGAACGTTACAATTAACTGTCAGTTTTGCGTCGGATTCGAAAATCTAGATTCACAGGAGATCGACCATAAGGTGCCCGAGGCAGCATTAGACCCTTGGAGACAGGTCGGCCGGAGGACGATGTATTGAATCGCGACTCAATTTGTGTGTTCCATTGTCATTAAGAGGCTCTGAACCTTACAATTAACTGTCAGTTTTGCTTCGGATTCCAAAATCTAGACTCACAGAAGAACGACATTAAGCTGCCCGAGGCAGCACTAGACCCTTGGAGACAAGTCGGCTGGAGGACGATGTATTGAATCGCGACGCAATTTGTGAGTTCCATCGTCATTAACAGGCTCTGAACCTTACAATTAACTGTCAGTTTTGCGTCGGATTCGAAAATCTAGACTCACAGGAGAGCGACCATACGGTGCCCGAGGCAGCAATAGACCCTTGGAGACAGGTCGGCCGGAGGACGATGTATTGAATCGCGACGCAATTTGTGTGTTCCATCGTCATTAACAGGCTCTGAACGTTATAATTAACTGTAAGTTTTGCGTCGGATTCGAAAATCTAGACTCACAGAAGAACGACCATAGGGTGCCCGAGGCAGCAATAGACCCTTGGAGACAGGTCGGCCGGAGGACGATGTATTGAATCGCGACGCGATTTGTGTGTTCCATCGTCATTAACAGGCTCTGAACGTTACAATTAACTGTCAGTTTTGCGTCGGATTCGAAAATCTAGACTCACCAGGAGAGCGACCATACGGTGCCCGAGGGAGCAATAGACCCTTGGAGACAGGTCGGCCGGAGGACGATGTATTGAATCGAGACGCGATTTGTGTGTTCCATTGTCATTAAGATGCTCTGAACCTTACAATTAACTGTCAGTTTTGCGTCGGATTCGAAAATCTAGACTCACAGGAGAGCGACCATACGGTGCCCGAGGCAGCAATAGACCCTTGGAGACAGGTCGGCCGGAGGACGATGTATTGAATCGCGACGCTCTTTGTGTGTTCCATTGTCATTAAGATGCTCTGAACGTTACAATTAACTGTCAGTTTTTCGTCGGATTCGAAAATCTAGACTCACAGGAGATCGACCATAAGGTGCCCGAGGCAGCACTAGACCCTTGGAGACAGGTCGGCCGGTGGACGATGTATTGAATCGCGACGCGATTTCTGTGTTCCATTGTCATTAAGATGCTCTGAACCTTACAATTAACTGTCAGTTTTGCGTCGGATTCGAAAATCTAGACTCACAGGAGATCGACCATAAGGTGCCCGAGGCAGCAATAGACCCTTGGAGACAGGTCGGCCGGAGGACGATGTATTGAATCGCGACGCAATTTGTGTGTTCCATCGTCATTAACAGGCTCTGAACCTTACAATTAACTGTCAGTTATGCGTCGGATTCGAAAATCTAGACTCACAGAAGAACGACCATAAGGTGCCCGAGGCAGCACTAGACCCTTGGAGACAAGTCGGCTGGAGGACGATGTATTGAATCGCGACGCGATTTGTGTGTTCCATCGTCATTAACAGGCCCTGAACGTTATAATTAACTGTCGGTTTTGCGTCGGATTCGAAAATCTAGACTCACAGGAGATCGACCATAAGGTGCCCGAGGCAGCAATAGACCCTTGGAGACAGGTCGGCCGGAGGACGATGTATTGAATCGCGACACGATTTGTGTGTTCCATTGTCATTAAGATGCTCTGAACGTTACAATTAACTGTCAGTTTTGCGTCGGATACGAAAATCTAGACTCACAGAAGAACGACCATAAGGTGCCCGAGGCAGCACTAGACCCTTGGAGACAAGTCGGCTGGAGGACGATGTATTGAATCGCGACGTGATTTGTGTGTTCCATCGTCATTAACAGGCGCTGAACGTTACAATTAACTGTCAGTTTTGCGTCGGATTCGAAAATCTAGACTCACAGGAGAACGACCATAAGGTGTCCGAGGCAGCACTAGTCCCTTGGAGACAGGTCGGCCGGTGAACGATGTATTGGATCGCGACTCGATTTGTGTGTTCCATCGTCATTAACAGGCCCTGAACGTTACTATTAACTGTCAGTTTTGCGTCGGATTCGAAAATCTAGACTCACAGGAGATCGACCATAAGGTGCCCGAGAGAGGGCTAGACCCTTGGAGATAAGTCGGCTGGAGGACGATGTATTGAATCGCGACGCGATTTGTGTGTTCCATCGTCATTAACAGGCGCTGAACGTTACAATTAACTGTCAGTTTTGCGTCGGATTCGAAAATCTAGACTCACAGGAGAGCGACCATACGGTGCCCGAGGCAGCAATAGACCCTTGGAGACAGGTCGGCCGGAGGACGATGTTTTGAATCGCGACGCGATTTGTGTGTTCCATTGTCATTAAGATGCTCTGAACCTTACAATTAACTGTCAGTTTTGCGTCGGATTCGAAAATCTAGACTCACAGGAGAACGACCATAAGGTGTCCGAAGCAGCACTAGACCCTTGGAGACAAGTCGGCTGGCGGACGATGTATTGAATCGCGACGCAATTTGTGTGTTCCATCGTCATTAACAGGCACTGAACGTTACAATTAACTGTCAGTTTTGCGTCGGATTCGAAAATCAGGACTCACAGGAGATCGACCATACGGTGCCCGAGGCAGCAATAGACCCTTGGAGACAGGTCGGCCGGAGGACAATGTATTGAATCGCGACGCAATTTGTGTGTTCCATCGTCATTAACAGGCTCTGAACGTTACAATTAACTGTAAGTTTTGCGTCGGATTCGAAAATCTAGACTCACAGAAGAACGACCATAGGGTGCCCGAGGCAGCAATAGACCCTTGGAGACAGGTCGGCCGGAGGACGATGTATTGAATCGCGACGCGATTTGTGTGTTCCATCGTCATTAACAGGCTCTGAACGTTACAATTAACTGTCAGTTTTGCGTCGGATTCGAAAATCTAGACTCACAGGAGATCGACCATAAGGTGCCCGAGGCAGGACTAGACCCTTGGAGACAAGTCGGCTGGAGGACGATGTATTGAATCGCGACGCGATTTGTGTGTTCCATCGTCATTAACAGGCGCTGAACGTTACAATTAACTGTCAGTTTTGCGTCGGATTCGAAAATCTAGACTCACAGGAGAACGACCATAAGGTGTCCGAGGCAGCACTAGACCCTTGGAGACAGGTCGGCCGGTGGACGATGTATTGAATCGCGACGCGATTTGTGTGTTCCATCGTCATTAACAGGCCCTGAACGTTACAATTAACTGTCAGTTTTGCGTCGGATTCGAAAATCTAGACTCACAGGAGATCGACCATAAGGTGCCCGAGGCAGCAATAGACCCTTGGAGACAGGTCGGCCGGAGGACGATGTATTGAATCGCGACGCGATTTGTGTGTTCCATTGTCATTAAGATGCTCTGAACCTTACAATTAACTGTCAGTTTTGCGTCGGATTCGAAAATCTAGACTCACAGGAGAACGACCATAAGGTGTCCGAGGCAGCACTAGACCCTTGGAGACAAGTCGGCTGGAGGACGATGTATTGAATCGCGACGCAATTTGTGTGTTCCATCGTCATTAACAGGCACTGAACGTTACAATTAACTGTCAGTTTTGCGTCGGATTCGAAAATCTAGACTCACAGGAGATCGACCATAAGGTGCCCGAGGCAGCAATAGACCCTTGGAGACAGGTCGGCCGGAGGACGATGTATTGAATCGCGACGCAATTTGTGTGTTCCATCGTCATTAACAGGCTCTGAACCTTACAATTAACTGTCAGTTATGCGTCGGATTCGAAAATCTAGACTCACAGAAGAACGACCATAAGGTGCCCGAGGCAGCACTAGACCCTTGGAGACAAGTCGGCTGGAGGACGATGTATTGAATCGCGACGCGATTTGTGTGTTCCATCGTCATTAACAGGCTCTGAACGTTACAATTAACTGTCAGTTTTGCGTCGGATTCGAAAATCAGGACTCACAGGAGAACGACCATAAGGTGCCCGAGGCAGCAATAGACCCTTGGAGACAGGTCGGCCGGTGGACGATGTATTGAATCGCGACGCAATTTGTGTGTTCCATCGTCATTAACAGGCTCTGAACGTTACAATTAACTATAAGTTTTGCGACGGATTCGAAAATCTAGACTCACAGAAGAACGACCATAGGGTGCCCGAGGCAGCAATAGACCCTTGGAGACAGGTCGGCCGGAGGACGATGTATTGAATCGCGACGCGATTTGTGTGTTCCATCGTCATTAACAGGCTCTGAACGGTACAATTAACTGTCAGTTTTGCGTCGGATTCGAAAATCTAGACTCACAGGAGATCGACCATAAGGTGCCCGAGAGAGGGCTAGACCCTTGGAGACAAGTCGGATGGAGGACGATGTATTGAATCGCGACGTGATTTGTGTGTTCCATCGTCATTAACAGGCGCTGAACGTTACAATTAACTGTCAGTTTTGCGACGGATTCGTAAATCTAGACTCACAGGAGAACGACCATAAGGTGTCCGAGGCAGCACTAGACCCTTGGAGACAGGTCGGCCGGTGGACGATGTATTGGATCGCGACGCGATTTGTGTGTTCCATCGTCATTAACAGGCCCTGAACGTTACAATTAACTGTCAGTTTTGCGTCGGATTCGAAAATCTAGACTCACAGGAGATCGACCATAAGGTGCCCGAGGCAGCAATAGACCCTTGGAGACAGGTCGGCCGGAGGACGATGTATTGAATCGCGACACGATTTGTGTGTTCCATTGTCATTAAGAGGCTCTGAACCTTACAATTAACTGTCAGTTTTGCTTCGGATTCCAAAATCTAGACTCACAGAAGAACGACATTAAGGTGCCCGAGGCAGCACGAAACCCTTGGAGACAAGTCGGTTGGAGGACGATGTATTGAATCGCGACGCAATTTGTGAGTTCCATCGTCATTAACAGGCTCTGAACGTTACAATTAACTGTCAGTTTTGCGTCAGATTCGAAAATCTAGACTCACAGGAGAGCGACCATACGGTGCCCGAGGCAGCAAAAGACCCTTGGAGACAGGTCGGCCGGACGACGATGTATTGAATCGCGACGCAGTTTGTGTGTTCCATCGTCATTAACAGGCTCTGAACGTTACAATTAACTGCGTCGGATTCGAAATTCTAGACTCACAGGAGATCGACCATAAGGTGCCCGAGGCAGCAATAGACCCTTGGAGACAGGTCGGCCGGAGGACGATGTATTGAATCGCGACGCGATATGTGTGTTCCATCGTCATTAACAGGCTCTGAACGTTACAATTAACTGTCAGTTTTGCGTCGGATTCGAAAATCTAGACTCACAGGAGATCGTCCATAAGGTGCCCGAGGCAGCAATAGACCCTTGGAGACAGGTCGGCCGGAGGACGATGTATTGAATCGCGACGCAATTTGTGTGTTCCATCGTCATTAACAGTCTCTGAACGTTACAATTAACTGTAAGTTTTGCGTCGGATTCGAAAATCTAGACTCACAGAAGAACGACCATAGGGTGCCCGAGGCAGCAATAGACCCTTGGAGACAGGTCGGCCGGAGGACGATGTATTGAATCGCGACGCGATTTGTGTGTTCCATCGTCATTAACAGGCTCTGAACGTTACAATTAACTGTCAGTTTTGCGTCGGATTCGAAAATCTAGACTCACAGGAGATCGACCATAATGTGCCCGAGGCAGCAATAGACCCTTGGAGACAAGTCGGCTGGAGGACGATGTATTGAATCGCGACGCGATTTGTGTGTTCCATCGTCATTAACAGGCGCTGAACGTTACAATTAACTGTCAGTTTTACGTCGGATTCGAAAATCTAGACTCACAGGAGAACGACCATAAGGTGTCCGAGGCAGCACTAGACCCTTGGAGACAGGTCGGCCGGTGGACGATGTATTGAATCGCGACGCGATTTGTGTGTTCCATCGTCATTAACAGGCCCTGAACGTTACAATTAACTGTCAGATTTGCGTCGGATTCGAAAATCTAGACTCACAGGAGATCGACCATAAGGTGCCCGAGGCAGCAATAGACCCTTGGAGACAGGTCGGCTGGAGGACGATGTATTGAATCGCGACGCAATTTGTGTGTTCCATCGTCATTAACAGGCTCTGAACCTTACAATTAACTGTCAGTTATGCGTCGGATTCGAAAATCTAGACACAGAAGAACGACCATAAGGTGCCCGAGGCAGCACTAGACCCTTGGAGACAAGTCGGCTGGAGGACGATGTATTGAATCGCGACGCGATTTGTGTGTTCCATCGTCATTAACAGGCTCTGAACGTTACAATTAACTGTCAGTTTTGCGTCGGATTCGAAAATCTAGACTCACAGGAGATCGACCATAAGGTGCCCGAGGCAGCAATAGACCCTTGGAGACAGGTCGGCCGGAGGACGATGTATTGAATCGCGACTCAATTTGTGTGTTCCATTGTCATTAAGAGGCTCTGAACCTTACAATTAACTGTCAGTTTTGCTTCGGATTCCAAAATCTAGACTCACAGAAGAACGACATTAAGGTGCCCGAGGCAGCACGAGACCCTTGGAGACAAGTCGGTTGGAGGACGATGTATTGAATCGCGACGCAATTTGTGAGTTCCATCGTCATTAACAGGCTCTGAACGTTACAATTAACTGTCAGTTTTGCGTCAGATTCGAAAATCTAGACTCACAGGAGAGCGACCATACGGTGCCCGAGGCAGCAAAAGACCCTTGGAGACAGGTCGGCCGGAGGACGATGTATTGAATCGCGACGCAGTTTGTGTGTTCCATCGTCATTAACAGGCTCTGAACGTTACAATTAACTGCGTCGGATTCGAAATTCTAGACTCACAGGAGATCGACCATAAGGTGCCCGAGGCAGCAATAGACCCTTGGAGACAGGTCGGTCGGAGGACGATGTATTGAATCGCGACGCGATATGTGTGTTCCATCGTCATTAACAGGCTCTGAACGTTACAATTAACTGTCAGTTTTGCGTCGGATTCGAAAATCTAGACTCACAGGAGATCGTCCATAAGGTGCCCGAGGCAGCAATAGACCCTTGGAGACAGGTCGGCCGGAGGACGATGTATTGAATCGCGACGGGATTTGTGTGTTCCATCGTCATTAACAGGCTCTGAACGTTACAATTAACTGTCAGTTTTGCGTCGGATTCGAAAATCTAGACTCACAGAAGAACGACCATAGGGTGCCCGTGGCAGCAATAGACCCTTGGAGACAGGTCGGCCGGAGGACGATGTATTGAATCGCGACGCGATTTGTGTGTTCCATCGTCATTAACAGGCTCTGAACGTTACAATTAACTGTCAGTTTTGCGTCGGATTCGAAAATCTAGACTCACAGGAGAACGACCATAAGGTGCCCGAGGCAGCACTAGACCCTTGGAGACAGGTCGGCCGGTGGACGATGTATTGAATCGCGACGCAATTTGTGTGTTCCATTGTCATTAAGAGGCTCTGAAACTTACAATTAACTGTCAGTTTTGCGTCGGATTCGAAAATCTAGACTCACAGAAGAACGACCATAAGGTGCCCGAGGCAGGACTAGACCCTTGGAGACAAGTCGGCTGGAGGACGATGTATTGAATCGCGGCGCGATTTGTGTGTTCCATCGTCATTAACAGGCGCTGAACGTTACAATTAACTGTCAGTTTTGCGTCGGATTCGAAAATCTAGACTCACAGGAGAACGACCATAAGGTGTCCGAGGCAGCACTAGACCCTTGGAGACAGGTCGGCCGGAGGACGATGTATTGGATCGCGACGCGATTTGTGTGTTCCATCGTCATTAACAGGCCCTGAACGTTACAATTAACTGTCAGTTTTGCGTCGGATTCGAAAATCTAGACTCACAGGAGATCGACCATAAGGTGCCCGAGGCAGCAATAGACCCTTGGAGACAGGTCGGCCGGAGGACGATGTATTGAATCGCGACACGATTTGTGTGTTCCATTGTCATTAAGATGCTCTGAACCTTACAATTAACTGTCAGTTTTGCGTCGGATTCGAAAATCTAGACTCGCAGAAGAACGACCATAAGGTGCCCGAGGCAGCACTAGACCCTTGGAGACAAGTCGGCTGGAGGACGATGTATTGAATCGCGACGCGATTTGTGTGTTCCATCGTCATTAACAGGCTCTGAACGTTACAATTAACTGTCAGTTTTGCGTCGGATTCGAAAATCTAGATTCACAGGAGATCGACCATAAGGTGCCCGAGGCAGCAATAGACCCTTGGAGACAGGTCGGCCGGAGGACGATGTATTGAATCGCGACGCGATTTGTGTGTTCCATCGTCATTAACAGGCTCTGAACGTTACAATTAACTGTAAGTTTTGCGTCGGATTCGAAAATCTAGACTCACAGAAGAACGACCATAGGGTGCCCGAGGCAGCAATAGACCCTTGGAGACAGGTCGGCCGGAGGACGATGTATTGAATCGCGACGCGATTTGTGTGTTCCATCGTCATTAACAGGCTCTGAACGTTACAATTAACTGTCAGTTTTGCGTCGGATTCGAAAATCTAGACTCACAGGAGAGCGACCATACGGTGCCCGAGGCAGCAATAGACCCTTGGAGACAGGTCGGCCGGAGGACGATGTATTGAATCGCGACGCGATTTGTGTGTTCCATTGTCATTAAGATGCTCTGAACCTTACAATTAACTGTCAGTTTTGCGTCGGATTCGAAAATCTAGACTCACAGGAGAACGACCATAAGGTGTCCGAAGCAGCACTAGACCCTTGGAGACAAGTCGGCTGGCGGACGATGTATTGAATCGCGACGCAATTTGTGTGTTCCATCGTCATTAACAGGCACTGAACGTTACAATTAACTGTCAGTTTTGCGTCGGATTCGAAAATCAGGACTCACAGGAGATCGACCATAAGGTGCCCGAGGCAGCAATAGACCCTTGGAGACAGGTCGGCCGGGGGACGATGTATTGAATCGCGACGCAATTTGTGTGTTCCATCGTCATTAACAGGCTCTGAACGTTACAATTAACTGTAAGTTTTGCGTCGGATTCGAAAATCTAGACTCACAGAAGAACGACCATAGGGTGCCCGAGGCAGCAATAGACCCTTGGAGACAGGTCGGCCGGAGGACGATGTATTGAATCGCGACGCGATTTGTGTGTTCCATCGTCATTAACAGGCTCTGAACGTTACAATTAACTGTCAGTTTTGCGTCGGATTCGAAAATCTAGACACACAGGAGATCGACCATAAGGTGCCCGAGGCAGGACTAGACCCTTGGAGACAAGTCGGCTGGAGGACGATGTATTGAATCGCGACGCGATTTGTGTGTTCCATCGTCATTAACAGGCGCTGAACGTTACAATTAACTGTCAGTTTTGCGTCGGATTCGAAAATCTAGACTCACAGGAGAACGACCATAAGGTGTCCGAGGCAGCACTAGACCCTTGGAGACAGGTCGGCCGGTGGACGATGTATTGAATCGCGACGCGATTTGTGTGTTCCATCGTCATTAACAGGCCCTGAACGTTGCAATTAACTGTCAGTTTTGCGTCGGATCCGAAAATCTAGACTCACAGGAGATCGACCATAAGGTGCCCGAGGCAGCAATAGACCCTTGGAGACAGGTCGGCCGGAGGACGATGTATTGAATCGCGACGCGATTTGTGTGTTCCATTGTCATTAAGATGCTCTGAACCTTACAATTAACTGTCAGTTTTGCGTCGGATTCGAAAATCTAGACTCACAGGAGAACGACCATAAGGTGTCCGAGGCAGCACTAGACCCTTGGAGACAAGTCGGCTGGAGGACGATGTATTGAATCGCGACGCAATTTGTGTGTTCCATCGTCATTAACAGGCACTGAACGTTACAATTAACTGTCAGTTTTGCGTCGGATTCGAAAATCTAGACTCACAGGAGGTCGACCATAAGGTGCCCGAGGCAGCAATAGACCCTTGGAGACAGGTCGGCCGGAGGACGATGTATTGAATCGCGACGCAATTTGTGTGTTCCATCGTCATTAACAGGCTCTGAACCTTACAATTAACTGTCAGTTATGCGTCGGATTCGAAAATCTAGACTCACAGAAGAACGACCATAAGGTGCCCGAGGCAAGTCGGCTGGAGGACGATGTATTGAATCGCGACGCGATTTGTGTGTTCCATCGTCATTAACAGGCTCTGAACGTTACAATTAACTGTCAGTTTTGCGTCGGATTCGAAAATCAGGACTCACAGGAGAACGACCATAAGGTGCCCGAGGCAGCAATAGACCCTTGGAGACAGGTCGGCCGGTGGACGATGTATTGAATCGCGACGCAATTTGTGTGTTCCATCGTCATTAACAGGCTCTGAACGTTACAATTAACTATAAGTTTTGCGACGGATTCGAAAATCTAGACTCACAGAAGAACGACCATAGGGTGCCCGAGGCAGCAATAGACCCTTGGAGACAGGTCGGCCGGAGGACGATGTATTGAATCGCGACGCGATTTGTGTGTTCCATCGTCATTAACAGGCTCTGAACGGTACAATTAACTGTCAGTTTTGCGTCGGATTCGAAAATCTAGACTCACAGGAGATCGACCATAAGGTGCCCGAGAGAGGGCTAGACCCTTGGAGACAAGTCGGATGGAGGACGATGTATTGAATCGCGACGTGATTTGTGTGTTCCATCGTCATTAACAGGCGCTGAACGTTACAATTAACTGTCAGTTTTGCGTCGGATTCGTAAATCTAGACTCACAGGAGAACGACCATAAGGTGTCCGAGGCAGCACTAGACCCTTGGAGACAGGTCGGCCGGTGGACGATGTATTGGATCGCGACGCGATTTGTGTGTTCCATCGTCATTAACAGGCCCTGAACGTTACAATTAACTGTCAGTTTTGCGTCGGATTCGAAAATCTAGACTCACAGGAGATCGACCATAAGGTGCCCGAGGCAGCAATAGACCCTTGGAGACAGGTCGGCCGGAGGACGATGTATTGAATCGCGACACGATTTGTGTGTTCCATTGTCATTAAGAGGCTCTGAACCTTACAATTAACTGTCAGTTATGCTTCGGATTCCAAAATCTAGACTCACAGAAGAACGACATTAAGGTGCCCGAGGCAGCACGAGACCCTTGGAGACAAGTCGGTTGGAGGACGATGTATTGAATCGCGACGCAATTTGTGAGTTCCATCGTCATTAACAGGCTCTGAACGTTACAATTAACTGTCAGTTTTGCGTCAGATTCGAAAATCTAGACTCACAGGAGAGCGACCATACGGTGCCCGAGGCAGCAAAAGACCCTTGGAGACAGGTCGGCCGGAGGACGATGTATTGAATCGCGACGCACTTTTGTGTGTTCCATCGTCATTAACAGGCTCTGAACGTTACAATTAACTGCGTCGGATTCGAAATTCTAGACTCACAGGAGATCGACCATAAGGTGCCCGAGGCAGCAATAGACCCTTGGAGACAGGTCGGCCGGAGGACGATGTATTGAATCGCGACGCGATATGTGTGTTCCATCGTCATTAACAGGCTCTGAACGTTACAATTAACTGTCAGTTTTGCGTCGGATTCGAAAATCTAGACTCACAGGAGATCGTCCATAAGGTGCCCGAGGCAGCAATAGACCCTTGGAGACAGGTCGGCCGGAGGACGATGTATTGAATCGCGACGGGATTTGTGTGTTCCATCGTCATTAACAGGCTCTGAACGTTACAATTAACTGTCAGTTTTGCGTCGGATTCGAAAATCTAGACTCACAGAAGAACGACCATAGGGCGCCCGTGGCAGCAATAGACCCTTGGAGACAGGTCGGCCGGAGGACGATGTATTGAATCGCGACGCGATTTGTGTGTTCCATCGTCATTAACAGGCTCTGAACGTTACAATTAACTGTCAGTTTTGCGTCGGATTCGAAAATCTAGACTCACAGGAGAACGACCATAAGGTGCCCGAGGCAGCAATAGACCCTTGGAGACAGGTCGGCCGGTGGACGATGTATTGAATCGCGACGCAATTTGTGTGTTCCATTGTCATTAAGAGGCTCTGAAACTTACAATTAACTGTCAGTTTTGCGTCGGATTCGAAAATCTAGACTCACAGAAGAACGACCATAAGGTGCCCGAGGCAGGACTAGACCCTTGGAGACAAGTCGGCTGGAGGACGATGTATTGAATCGCGGCGCGATTTGTGTGTTCCATCGTCATTAACAGGCGCTGAACGTTACAATTAACTGTCAGTTTTGCGTCGGATTCGAAAATCTAGACTCACAGGAGAACGACCATAAGGTGTCCGAGGCAGCACTAGACCCTTGGAGACAGGTCGGCCGGAGGACGATGTATTGAATCGCGACGCGATTGGTGTGTTCCATTGTCATTAAGATGCTCTGAACCTTACAATTAACTGTCATTTTTGCGTCGGATTCGAAAATCTAGACTCACAGGAGATCGACCATAAGGTGCCCGAGGCAGCAATAGACCCTTGGAGACAGGTCGGCCGGAGGACGATGTATTGAATCGCGACTCAATTTGTGTGTTCCATTGTCATTAAGAGGCTCTGAACCTTACAATTAACTGTCAGTTTTGCTTCGGATTCCAAAATCTAGACTCACAGAAGAACGACATTAAGGTGCCCGAGGCAGCACGAGACCCTTGGAGACAAGTCGGCTGGAGGACGATGTATTGAATCGCGACGCAATTTGTGAGTTCCATCGTCATTAACAGGCTCTGAACGTTACAATTAACTGTCAGTTTTGCGTCAGATTCGAAAATCTAGACTCACAGGAGAGCGACCATACGGTGCCCGAGGCAGCAATAGACCCTTGGAGACAGGTCGGCCGGAGGACGATGTATTGAATCGCGACGCGATTGGTGTGTTCCATTGTCATTAAGATGATCTGAACCTTACAATTAACTGTCAGTTTTGCGTCGGATTCGAAAATCTGGACTCACAGGAGAACGACCATAAGGTGTCCGAAGCAGCACTAGACCCTTGGAGACAAGTCGGCTGGAGGACGATGTATTGAATCGCGACGCAATTTATGTGTTCCATCGTCATTAACAGGCACTGAACGTTACAATTAACTGTCAGTTTTGCGCCGGATTCGAAAATCAGGACTCACAGGAGATCGACCATAAGGTGCCCGAGGCAGCAATAGACCCTTGGAGACAGGTCGGCCGGAGGACGATGTATTGAATCGCGACGCAATTTGTGTGTTCCATCGTCATTAACAGGCACTGAACGTTACAATTAACTGTAAGTTTTGCGTCGGATTCGAAAATCTAGACTCACAGAAGAACGACCATAGGGTGCCCGTGGCAGCAATAGACCCTTGGAGACAGGTCGGCCGGAGGACGATGTATTGAATCGCGACGCGATTTGTGTGTTCCATCGTCATTAACAGGCTCTGAACGTTACAATTAACTGTCAGTTTGGCGTCGGATTCGAAAATCTAGACTCACAGGAGAACGACCATAAGGTGCCCGAGGCAGCAATAGACCCTTGGAGACAGGTCGGCCGGTGGACGATGTATTGAATCGCGACGCAATTTGTGTGTTCCATTGTCATTAACAGGCTCTGAACCTTACAATTAACTGTCAGTTTTGCGTCGGATTCGAAAATCTAGACTCACAGGAGAACGACCATACGGTGACCGAGGCTGCAATAGACCTTTGGAGACAGGTCGGCCGGAGGACGATGTATTAAATCGCGACGCGATTTGTGTGTTCCATCGTCATTAACAGGCTCTGAACGTTACAATTAACTGTCAGTTTTGCGTCGGATTCGAAAATCTAGACTCACAGGAGATCGACCATAAGGTGCCCGAGGCAGCAATAGACCCTTGGAGACAGGTCGGCCGGAGGACGATGTATTAAATCGCGACGCGATTTGTGTGTTCCATCGTCATTAACAGGCTCTGAACGTTACAATTAACTATAAGTTTTGCGTCGGATTCGAAAATCTAGACTCACAGGAGATCGACCATAAGGTGCCCGAGGCAGCAATAGACCCTTGGAGACAGGTCGGCCGGAGGACGATGTATTGAATCGCGACGCAATGTGTGTCTTCCATCGTCATTAACAGGCTCTGAACCTTACAATTAACTGTCAGTTTTGCGTCGGATTCGAAAATCTAGACTCACAGAAGAACGACCATAAGGTGCCCGAGGCAGCACTAGACCCTTGGAGACAAGTCGGCTGGAGGACGATGTATTGAATCGCGACGCGATTTGTGTGTTCCATCGTCATTAACAGGCTCTGAACGTTACAATTAACTGTCAGTTTTGCGTCGGATTCGAAAATCTAGACTCACAGGAGAACGACCATAAGGTGCCCGAGGCAGCAATAGACCCTTGGAGACAGGTCGGCCGGAGGACGATGTATTGAATCGCGACGCAATTTGTGTGTTCCATCGTCATTAACAGGCTCTGAACCTTACAATTAACTGTCCGTTTTGCGTCATATTCGAAAATCTAGACTCACAGGAGATCGACCATAAGGTGCCCGAGGCAGCAACAGACCCTTGGAGGCAGGTCGGCCGGACGACGATGTATTGAATCGCGACGCGATTTGTGTGTTCCATTGTCATTAAGAGGCTCTGAACCTTACAATTAACTGTCAGTTTTGCGTTGGATTCGAAAATCTAGACTCACAGGAGAACGACCATAAGGTGTCCGAGGCAGCACTAGACCCTTGGAGACAAGTCGGCTGGAGGACGATGTATTGAATCGCGACGCAATTTGTGTGTTCCATTGTCATTAAGAGGCTCTGAACCTTACAATTAACTGTCAGTTTTGCGTCGGATTCGAAAATCTAGACTCACAGAAGAACGATCATAAGGTGCCCGAGGCAGGACTAGACCCTTGGAGATAAGTCGGCTGGAGGACGATGTATTGAATCGCGGCGCGATTTGTGTGTTCCATCGTCATTAACAGGCGCTGAACGTTACAATTAACTGTCAGTTTTGCGTCGGATTCGAAAATCTAGACTCACAGGAGATCGACCATAAGGTGCCCGAGGCAGCAATAGACCCTTGGAGACAGGTCGGCCGGAGGACGATGTATTGAATCGCGACGCGATTTGTGTCTTCCATTGTCATTAAGAGGCTCTGAACCTTACAATTAACTGTCAGTTTTGCGTCGGATTCGAAAATCTAGACTCACAGGAGAACGACCATAAGGTGTCCGAAGCAGCACTAGTCCCTTGGAGACAAGTCGGCTGGAGGACGATGTATTGAATCGCGTCGCAATTTGTGTGTTCCATCGTCATTAACAGGCACTGAACGTTACAATTAACTGTCAGTTTTGCGTCGGATTCGAAAATCAGGACTCACAGGAGATCGACCATAAGGTGCCCGAGGCAGCAATAGACCCTTGGAGACAGGTCGGCCGGAGGACGATGTATTGAATCGCGACGCAATTTGTGTGTTCCATCGTCATAAACAGGCTCTGTACGTTACAATTAACTGTCAGTTTTGCGTCGGATTCGAAAATCTAGACTCACAGAAGAACGACCATAGGGTGCCCGAGGCAGCACTAGACCCTTGGAGACAAGTCGGCTGGAGGACGATGTATTGAATCGCGACGCAATTTGTGTGTTCCATCGTCATTAACAGGCTCTGAACGTTACAATTAACTGTCAGTTTTGCGTCGGATTCGAAACTCTAGACTCACAGAAGAACGACATTAAGGTGCCCGAGGCAGCACGAGACCCTTGGAGACAAGTCGGCTGGAGGACGATGTATTGAATCGCGACGCAATTTGTGAGTTCCATCGTCATTAACAGGCTCTGAACGTTACAATTAACTGTCAGTTTTGCGTCAGATTCGAAAATCTAGACTCACAGGAGAGCGACCATACGGTGCCCGAGGCAGCAATAGACCCTTGGAGACAGGTCGGCCGGAGGACGATGTATTGAATCGCGACGCGATTGGTGTGTTCCATTGTCATTAAGATGATCTGAACCTTACAATTAACTGTCAGTTTTGCGTCGGATTCGAAAATCTGGACTCACAGGAGAACGACCATAAGGTGTCCGAAGCAGCACTAGACCCTTGGAGACAAGTCGGCTGGAGGACGATGTATTGAATCGCGACGCAATTTATGTGTTCCATCGTCATTAACAGGCACTGAACGTTACAATTAACTGTCAGTTTTGCGCCGGATTCGAAAATCAGGACTCACAGGAGATCGACCATAAGGTGCCCGAGGCAGCAATAGACCCTTGGAGACAGGTCGGCCGGAGGACGATGTATTGAATCGCGACGCAATTTGTGTGTTCCATCGTCATTAACAGGCACTGAACGTTACAATTAACTGTAAGTTTTGCGTCGGATTCGAAAATCTAGACTCACAGAAGAACGACCATAGGGTGCCCGTGGCAGCAATAGACCCTTGGAGACAGGTCGGCCGGAGGACGATGTATTGAATCGCGACGCGATTTGTGTGTTCCATCGTCATTAACAGGCTCTGAACGTTACAATTAACTGTCAGTTTGGCGTCGGATTCGAAAATCTAGACTCACAGGAGAACGACCATAAGGTGCCCGAGGCAGCAATAGACCCTTGGAGACAGGTCGGCCGGTGGACGATGTATTGAATCGCGACGCAATTTGTGTGTTCCATTGTCATTAACAGGCTCTGAACCTTACAATTAACTGTCAGTTTTGCGTCGGATTCGAAAATCTAGACTCACAGGAGAACGACCATACGGTGACCGAGGCTGCAATAGACCTTTGGAGACAGGTCGGCCGGAGGACGATGTATTAAATCGCGACGCGATTTGTGTGTTCCATCGTCATTAACAGGCTCTGAACGTTACAATTAACTGTCAGTTTTGCGTCGGATTCGAAAATCTAGACTCACAGGAGATCGACCATAAGGTGCCCGAGGCAGCAATAGACCCTTGGAGACAGGTCGGCCGGAGGACGATGTATTAAATCGCGACGCGATTTGTGTGTTCCATCGTCATTAACAGGCTCTGAACGTTACAATTAACTATAAGTTTTGCGTCGGATTCGAAAATCTAGACTCACAGGAGATCGACCATAAGGTGCCCGAGGCAGCAATAGACCCTTGGAGACAGGTCGGCCGGAGGACGATGTATTGAATCGCGACGCAATGTGTGTCTTCCATCGTCATTAACAGGCTCTGAACCTTACAATTAACTGTCAGTTTTGCGTCGGATTCGAAAATCTAGACTCACAGAAGAACGACCATAAGGTGCCCGAGGCAGCACTAGACCCTTGGAGACAAGTCGGCTGGAGGACGATGTATTGAATCGCGACGCGATTTGTGTGTTCCATCGTCATTAACAGGCTCTGAACGTTACAATTAACTGTCAGTTTTGCGTCGGATTCGAAAATCTAGACTCACAGGAGAACGACCATAAGGTGCCCGAGGCAGCAATAGACCCTTGGAGACAGGTCGGCCGGAGGACGATGTATTGAATCGCGACGCAATTTGTGTGTTCCATCGTCATTAACAGGCTCTGAACCTTACAATTAACTGTCCGTTTTGCGTCATATTCGAAAATCTAGACTCACAGGAGATCGACCATAAGGTGCCCGAGGCAGCAACAGACCCTTGGAGGCAGGTCGGCCGGACGACGATGTATTGAATCGCGACGCGATTTGTGTGTTCCATTGTCATTAAGAGGCTCTGAACCTTACAATTAACTGTCAGTTTTGCGTTGGATTCGAAAATCTAGACTCACAGGAGAACGACCATAAGGTGTCCGAGGCAGCACTAGACCCTTGGAGACAAGTCGGCTGGAGGACGATGTATTGAATCGCGACGCAATTTGTGTGTTCCATTGTCATTAAGAGGCTCTGAACCTTACAATTAACTGTCAGTTTTGCGTCGGATTCGAAAATCTAGACTCACAGAAGAACGATCATAAGGTGCCCGAGGCAGGACTAGACCCTTGGAGATAAGTCGGCTGGAGGACGATGTATTGAATCGCGGCGCGATTTGTGTGTTCCATCGTCATTAACAGGCGCTGAACGTTACAATTAACTGTCAGTTTTGCGTCGGATTCGAAAATCTAGACTCACAGGAGATCGACCATAAGGTGCCCGAGGCAGCAATAGACCCTTGGAGACAGGTCGGCCGGAGGACGATGTATTGAATCGCGACGCGATTTGTGTCTTCCATTGTCATTAAGAGGCTCTGAACCTTACAATTAACTGTCAGTTTTGCGTCGGATTCGAAAATCTAGACTCACAGGAGAACGACCATAAGGTGTCCGAAGCAGCACTAGTCCCTTGGAGACAAGTCGGCTGGAGGACGATGTATTGAATCGCGTCGCAATTTGTGTGTTCCATCGTCATTAACAGGCACTGAACGTTACAATTAACTGTCAGTTTTGCGTCGGATTCGAAAATCAGGACTCACAGGAGATCGACCATAAGGTGCCCGAGGCAGCAATAGACCCTTGGAGACAGGTCGGCCGGAGGACGATGTATTGAATCGCGACGCAATTTGTGTGTTCCATCGTCATAAACAGGCTCTGTACGTTACAATTAACTGTCAGTTTTGCGTCGGATTCGAAAATCTAGACTCACAGAAGAACGACCATAGGGTGCCCGAGGCAGCACTAGACCCTTGGAGACAAGTCGGCTGGAGGACGATGTATTGAATCGCGACGCAATTTGTGTGTTCCATCGTCATTAACAGGCTCTGAACGTTACAATTAACTGTCAGTTTTGCGTCGGATTCGAAACTCTAGACTCACAGGAGAACGACCATAAGGTCGGCCGGAGGATGATGTATTGAATCGCGACGCGATTTGTGTGTTCCATCGTCATTAACAGGCTCTGAACGTTACAATTAACTGTAAGTCTTGCGTCGGATTCGAAAATCTAGACTCACAGAAGAACGACCATAGGGTGCCCGAGGCAGCAATAGACCCTTGGAGACAGGTCGGCCGGAGGACGATGTATTGAATCGCGACGCGATTTGTGTGTTCCATCGTCATTAACAGGCTCTGAACGTTACAATTAACTGTCAGTTTTGCGTCGGATTCGAAAATCTAGACTCACAGGAGATCGACCATAAGGTGCCCGAGAGAGGGCTAGACCCTTGGAGATAAGTCGGCTGGAGGACGATGTATTGAATCGCGACGCGATTTGTATGTTCCATCGTCATTAACAGGCGCTGAACGTTACAATTAACTGTCAGTTTTGCGTCGGATTCGAAAATCTAGACTCACAGGAGAGCGACCATACGGTGCCCGAGGCAGCAATAGACCCTTGGAGACAGGTCGGCCGGAGGACGATGTATTGAATCGCGACGCGATTTGTGTGTTCCATCGTCATTAACAGGCTCTGAACGTTACAGTTAACTGTCAGTTTTGCGTCGGATTCGAAAATCTAGACTCACAGGAGATCGACCATAAGGTGCCCGAGGCAGCAATAGACCCTTGGAGACAGGTCGGCCGGAGGACGATGTATTGAATCGCGACACGATTTGTGTGTTCCATTGTCATTAAGATGCTCTGAACCTTACAATTAACTGTCAGTTTTGCGTCGGATTCGAAAATCTAGACTCACAGGAGAACGACCATAAGGTGTCCGAGGCAGCACTAGACCCTTGGAGACAAGTCGGCTGGAGGACGATGTATTGAATCGCGACGCAATTTGTGTGTTCCATCGTCATTAACAGGCTCTGAACGTTACAATTAACTGTCAGTTTTGCGTCGGATTCGAAAATCTAGACTCACAGGAGATGGACCATAAGGTGCCCGGGGCAGCAATAGACCCTTGGAGACAGGTCGGCCGGAGGACGATGTATTGAATCGCGACGCAATTTGTGTGTTCCATCGTCATTAACAGGCCCTGAACCTTACAATTAACTGTCAGTTTTGCGTTGGATTCGAAAATCTAGACTCACAGGAGAACGACCATAAGGTGTCCGAGGCAGCACTAGACCCTTGGAGACAAGTCGGCTGGAGGACGATGTATTGAATCGCGACGCAATTTGTGTGTTCCATTGTCATTAAGAGGCTCTGAACCTTACAATTAACTGTCAGTTTTGCGTCGGATTCGAAAATCTAGACTCACAGAAGAACGATCATAAGGTGCCCGAGGCAGGACTAGACCCTTGGAGATAAGTCGGCTGGAGGACGATGTATTGAATCGCGGCGCGATTTGTGTGTTCCATCGTCATTAACAGGCGCTGAACGTTACAATTAACTGTCAGTTTTGCGTCGGATTCGAAAATCTAGACTCACAGGAGATCGACCATAAGGTGCCCGAGGCAGCAATAGACCCTTGGAGACAGGTCGGCCGGAGGACGATGTATTGAATCGCGACGCGATTTGTGTCTTCCATTGTCATTAAGAGGCTCTGAACCTTACAATTAACTGTCAGTTTTGCGTCGGATTCGAAAATCTAGACTCACAGGAGAACGACCATAAGGTGTCCGAAGCAGCACTAGTCCCTTGGAGACAAGTCGGCTGGAGGACGATGTATTGAATCGCGTCGCAATTTGTGTGTTCCATCGTCATTAACAGGCACTGAACGTTACAATTAACTGTCAGTTTTGCGTCGGATTCGAAAATCAGGACTCACAGGAGATCGACCATAAGGTGCCCGAGGCAGCAATAGACCCTTGGAGACAGGTCGGCCGGAGGACGATGTATTGAATCGCGACGCAATTTGTGTGTTCCATCGTCATAAACAGGCTCTGTACGTTACAATTAACTGTCAGTTTTGCGTCGGATTCGAAAATCTAGACTCACAGAAGAACGACCATAGGGTGCCCGAGGCAGCACTAGACCCTTGGAGACAAGTCGGCTGGAGGACGATGTATTGAATCGCGACGCAATTTGTGTGTTCCATCGTCATTAACAGGCTCTGAACGTTACAATTAACTGTCAGTTTTGCGTCGGATTCGAAACTCTAGACTCACAGGAGAACGACCATAAGGTCGGCCGGAGGATGATGTATTGAATCGCGACGCGATTTGTGTGTTCCATCGTCATTAACAGGCTCTGAACGTTACAATTAACTGTAAGTCTTGCGTCGGATTCGAAAATCTAGACTCACAGAAGAACGACCATAGGGTGCCCGAGGCAGCAATAGACCCTTGGAGACAGGTCGGCCGGAGGACGATGTATTGAATCGCGACGCGATTTGTGTGTTCCATCGTCATTAACAGGCTCTGAACGTTACAATTAACTGTCAGTTTTGCGTCGGATTCGAAAATCTAGACTCACAGGAGATCGACCATAAGGTGCCCGAGAGAGGGCTAGACCCTTGGAGATAAGTCGGCTGGAGGACGATGTATTGAATCGCGACGCGATTTGTATGTTCCATCGTCATTAACAGGCGCTGAACGTTACAATTAACTGTCAGTTTTGCGTCGGATTCGAAAATCTAGACTCACAGGAGAGCGACCATACGGTGCCCGAGGCAGCAATAGACCCTTGGAGACAGGTCGGCCGGAGGACGATGTATTGAATCGCGACGCGATTTGTGTGTTCCATCGTCATTAACAGGCTCTGAACGTTACAGTTAACTGTCAGTTTTGCGTCGGATTCGAAAATCTAGACTCACAGGAGATCGACCATAAGGTGCCCGAGGCAGCAATAGACCCTTGGAGACAGGTCGGCCGGAGGACGATGTATTGAATCGCGACACGATTTGTGTGTTCCATTGTCATTAAGATGCTCTGAACCTTACAATTAACTGTCAGTTTTGCGTCGGATTCGAAAATCTAGACTCACAGGAGAACGACCATAAGGTGTCCGAGGCAGCACTAGACCCTTGGAGACAAGTCGGCTGGAGGACGATGTATTGAATCGCGACGCAATTTGTGTGTTCCATCGTCATTAACAGGCTCTGAACGTTACAATTAACTGTCAGTTTTGCGTCGGATTCGAAAATCTAGACTCACAGGAGATGGACCATAAGGTGCCCGGGGCAGCAATAGACCCTTGGAGACAGGTCGGCCGGAGGACGATGTATTGAATCGCGACGCAATTTGTGTGTTCCATCGTCATTAACAGGCCCTGAACCTTACAATTAACTGTCAGTTTTGCGTTGGATTCGAAAATCTAGACTCACAGGAGAACGACCATAAGGTGTCCGAGGCAGCACTAGACCCTTGGAGACAAGTCGGCTGGAGGACGATGTATTGAATCGCGACGCAATTTGTGTGTTCCATTGTCATTAAGAGGCTCTGAACCTTACAATTAACTGTCAGTTTTGCGTCGGATTCGAAAATCTAGACTCACAGAAGAACGATCATAAGGTGCCCGAGGCAGGACTAGACCCTTGGAGATAAGTCGGCTGGAGGACGATGTATTGAATCGCGGCGCGATTTGTGTGTTCCATCGTCATTAACAGGCGCTGAACGTTACAATTAACTGTCAGTTTTGCGTCGGATTCGAAAATCTAGACTCACAGGAGATCGACCATAAGGTGCCCGAGGCAGCAATAGACCCTTGGAGACAGGTCGGCCGGAGGACGATGTATTGAATCGCGACGCGATTTGTGTCTTCCATTGTCATTAAGAGGCTCTGAACCTTACAATTAACTGTCAGTTTTGCGTCGGATTCGAAAATCTAGACTCACAGGAGAACGACCATAAGGTGTCCGAAGCAGCACTAGTCCCTTGGAGACAAGTCGGCTGGAGGACGATGTATTGAATCGCGTCGCAATTTGTGTGTTCCATCGTCATTAACAGGCACTGAACGTTACAATTAACTGTCAGTTTTGCGTCGGATTCGAAAATCAGGACTCACAGGAGATCGACCATAAGGTGCCCGAGGCAGCAATAGACCCTTGGAGACAGGTCGGCCGGAGGACGATGTATTGAATCGCGACGCAATTTGTGTGTTCCATCGTCATAAACAGGCTCTGTACGTTACAATTAACTGTCAGTTTTGCGTCGGATTCGAAAATCTAGACTCACAGAAGAACGACCATAGGGTGCCCGAGGCAGCACTAGACCCTTGGAGACAAGTCGGCTGGAGGACGATGTATTGAATCGCGACGCAATTTGTGTGTTCCATCGTCATTAACAGGCTCTGAACGTTACAATTAACTGTCAGTTTTGCGTCGGATTCGAAACTCTAGACTCACAGGAGAACGACCATAAGGTCGGCCGGAGGATGATGTATTGAATCGCGACGCGATTTGTGTGTTCCATCGTCATTAACAGGCTCTGAACGTTACAATTAACTGTAAGTCTTGCGTCGGATTCGAAAATCTAGACTCACAGAAGAACGACCATAGGGTGCCCGAGGCAGCAATAGACCCTTGGAGACAGGTCGGCCGGAGGACGATGTATTGAATCGCGACGCGATTTGTGTGTTCCATCGTCATTAACAGGCTCTGAACGTTACAATTAACTGTCAGTTTTGCGTCGGATTCGAAAATCTAGACTCACAGGAGATCGACCATAAGGTGCCCGAGAGAGGGCTAGACCCTTGGAGATAAGTCGGCTGGAGGACGATGTATTGAATCGCGACGCGATTTGTGTGTTCCATCGTCATTAACAGGCGCTGAACGTTACAATTAACTGTCAGTTTTGCGTCGGATTCGAAAATCTAGACTCACAGGAGAGCGACCATACGGTGCCCGAGGCAGCAATAGACCCTTGGAGACAGGTCGGCCGGAGGACGATGTATTGAATCGCGACGCGATTTGTGTGTTCCATCGTCATTAACAGGCTCTGAACGTTACAGTTAACTGTCAGTTTTGCGTCGGATTCGAAAATCTAGACTCACAGGAGATCGACCATAAGGTGCCCGAGGCAGCAATAGACCCTTGGAGACAGGTCGGCCGGAGGACGATGTATTGAATCGCGACACGATTTGTGTGTTCCATTGTCATTAAGATGCTCTGAACCTTACAATTAACTGTCAGTTTTGCGTCGGATTCGAAAATCTAGACTCACAGGAGAACGACCATAAGGTGTCCGAGGCAGCACTAGACCCTTGGAGACAAGTCGGCTGGAGGACGATGTATTGAATCGCGACGCAATTTGTGTGTTCCATCGTCATTAACAGGCTCTGAACGTTACAATTAACTGTCAGTTTTGCGTCGGATTCGAAAATCTAGACTCACAGGAGATGGACCATAAGGTGCCCGGGGCAGCAATAGACCCTTGGAGACAGGTCGGCCGGAGGACGATGTATTGAATCGCGACGCAATTTGTGTGTTCCATCGTCATTAACAGGCTCTGAACCTTACAATTAACTGTCAGTTATGCGTCGGATTCGAAAATCTAGACTCACAGAAGAACGACCATAAGGTGCCCGAGGCAGCACTAGACCCTTGGAGACAAGTCGGCTGGAGGACGATGTATTGAATCGCGACGCGATTTGTGTGTTCCATCGTCATTAACAGGCTCTGAACGTTACAATTAACTGTCAGTTTTGCGTCGGAATCGAAAATCAGGACTCACAGGAGAACGACCATAAGGTGCCCGAGGCAGCAATAGACCCTTGGAGACAGGTCGGCCGGTGGACGATGTATTGAATCGCGACGCAGTTTGTGTGTTCCATCGTCATTAACAGGCTCTGAACGTTACAATTAACTATAAGTTTTGCGACGGATTCGAAAATCTAGACTCACAGAAGAACGACCATAGGGTGCCGGAGGCAGCAATAGACCCTTGGAGACAGGTCTGCCGGAGGACGATGTATTGAATCGCGACGCGATTTGTGTGTTCCATCGTCATTAACAGGCTCTGAACGGTACAATTAACTGTCAGTTTTGCGTCGGATTCGAAAATCTAGACTCACAGGAGATCGACCATAAGGTGCCCGAGAGAGGGCTAGACCCTTGGAGACAAGTCGGATGGAGGACGATGTATTGAATCGCGACGTGATTTGTGTGTTCCATCGTCATTAATAGGCGCTGAACGTTACAATTAACTGTCAGTTTTGCGTCGGATTCGAAAATCTAGACTCACAGGAGAACGACCATAAGGTGTCCGAGGCAGCACTAGACCCTTGGAGACAGGTCGGCCGGTGGACGATGTATTGGATCGCGACGCGATTTGTGTGTTCCATCGTCATTAACAGGCCCTGAACGTTACAATTAACTATCAGTTTTGCGTCGGATTCGAAAATCTAGACTCACAGAAGATCGACAATAAGGTGCCCGAGGTAGCAATAGACCCTTGGAGACAGGTCGGCCGGAGGACGATGTATTGAATCGCGACACGATTTGTGTGTTCCATTGTCATTAAGATGCTCTGAACCTTACAATTAACTGTCAGTTTTGCGTCGGATTCGAAAATCTAGACTCACAGAAGAACGACCATAAGGTGCCGGAGGCAGCACTAGACCCTTGGAGACAAGTTGGCTGGAGGACGATGTATTGAATCGCGACGCGATTTGTGTGTTCCATCGTCATTAACAGGCTCTGAACGTTACAATTAACTGTCAGTTTTGCGTCGGATTCGAAAATCTAGACTCACAGAAGAACGACCATAGGGTGCCCGAGGCAGCACTAGACCCTTGGAGACAAGTCGGCTGGAGGACGATGTATTGAATCGCGACGCAATTTGTGTGTTCCATCGTCATTAACAGGCTCTGAACGTTACAATTAACTGTCAGTTTTGCGTCGGATTCGAAACTCTAGACTCACAGGAGAACGACCATAAGGTCGGCCGGAGGATGATGTATTGAATCGCGACGCGATTTGTGTGTTCCATCGTCATTAACAGGCTCTGAACGTTACAATTAACTGTAAGTCTTGCGTCGGATTCGAAAATCTAGACTCACAGAAGAACGACCATAGGGTGCCCGAGGCAGCAATAGACCCTTGGAGACAGGTCGGCCGGAGGACGATGTATTGAATCGCGACGCGATTTGTGTGTTCCATCGTCATTAACAGGCTCTGAACGTTACAATTAACTGTCAGTTTTGCGTCGGATTCGAAAATCTAGACTCACAGGAGATCGACCATAAGGTGCCCGAGAGAGGGCTAGACCCTTGGAGATAAGTCGGCTGGAGGACGATGTATTGAATCGCGACGCGATTTGTATGTTCCATCGTCATTAACAGGCGCTGAACGTTACAATTAACTGTCAGTTTTGCGTCGGATTCGAAAATCTAGACTCACAGGAGAGCGACCATACGGTGCCCGAGGCAGCAATAGACCCTTGGAGACAGGTCGGCCGGAGGACGATGTATTGAATCGCGACGCGATTTGTGTGTTCCATCGTCATTAACAGGCTCTGAACGTTACAGTTAACTGTCAGTTTTGCGTCGGATTCGAAAATCTAGACTCACAGGAGATCGACCATAAGGTGCCCGAGGCAGCAATAGACCCTTGGAGACAGGTCGGCCGGAGGACGATGTATTGAATCGCGACACGATTTGTGTGTTCCATTGTCATTAAGATGCTCTGAACCTTACAATTAACTGTCAGTTTTGCGTCGGATTCGAAAATCTAGACTCACAGGAGAACGACCATAAGGTGTCCGAGGCAGCACTAGACCCTTGGAGACAAGTCGGCTGGAGGACGATGTATTGAATCGCGACGCAATTTGTGTGTTCCATCGTCATTAACAGGCTCTGAACGTTACAATTAACTGTCAGTTTTGCGTCGGATTCGAAAATCTAGACTCACAGGAGATGGACCATAAGGTGCCCGGGGCAGCAATAGACCCTTGGAGACAGGTCGGCCGGAGGACGATGTATTGAATCGCGACGCAATTTGTGTGTTCCATCGTCATTAACAGGCCCTGAACCTTACAATTAACTGTCAGTTTTGCGTTGGATTCGAAAATCTAGACTCACAGGAGAACGACCATAAGGTGTCCGAGGCAGCACTAGACCCTTGGAGACAAGTCGGCTGGAGGACGATGTATTGAATCGCGACGCAATTTGTGTGTTCCATTGTCATTAAGAGGCTCTGAACCTTACAATTAACTGTCAGTTTTGCGTCGGATTCGAAAATCTAGACTCACAGAAGAACGATCATAAGGTGCCCGAGGCAGGACTAGACCCTTGGAGATAAGTCGGCTGGAGGACGATGTATTGAATCGCGGCGCGATTTGTGTGTTCCATCGTCATTAACAGGCGCTGAACGTTACAATTAACTGTCAGTTTTGCGTCGGATTCGAAAATCTAGACTCACAGGAGATCGACCATAAGGTGCCCGAGGCAGCAATAGACCCTTGGAGACAGGTCGGCCGGAGGACGATGTATTGAATCGCGACGCGATTTGTGTCTTCCATTGTCATTAAGAGGCTCTGAACCTTACAATTAACTGTCAGTTTTGCGTCGGATTCGAAAATCTAGACTCACAGGAGAACGACCATAAGGTGTCCGAAGCAGCACTAGTCCCTTGGAGACAAGTCGGCTGGAGGACGATGTATTGAATCGCGTCGCAATTTGTGTGTTCCATCGTCATTAACAGGCACTGAACGTTACAATTAACTGTCAGTTTTGCGTCGGATTCGAAAATCAGGACTCACAGGAGATCGACCATAAGGTGCCCGAGGCAGCAATAGACCCTTGGAGACAGGTCGGCCGGAGGACGATGTATTGAATCGCGACGCAATTTGTGTGTTCCATCGTCATAAACAGGCTCTGTACGTTACAATTAACTGTCAGTTTTGCGTCGGATTCGAAAATCTAGACTCACAGAAGAACGACCATAGGGTGCCCGAGGCAGCACTAGACCCTTGGAGACAAGTCGGCTGGAGGACGATGTATTGAATCGCGACGCAATTTGTGTGTTCCATCGTCATTAACAGGCTCTGAACGTTACAATTAACTGTCAGTTTTGCGTCGGATTCGAAACTCTAGACTCACAGGAGAACGACCATAAGGTCGGCCGGAGGATGATGTATTGAATCGCGACGCGATTTGTGTGTTCCATCGTCATTAACAGGCTCTGAACGTTACAATTAACTGTAAGTCTTGCGTCGGATTCGAAAATCTAGACTCACAGAAGAACGACCATAGGGTGCCCGAGGCAGCAATAGACCCTTGGAGACAGGTCGGCCGGAGGACGATGTATTGAATCGCGACGCGATTTGTGTGTTCCATCGTCATTAACAGGCTCTGAACGTTACAATTAACTGTCAGTTTTGCGTCGGATTCGAAAATCTAGACTCACAGGAGATCGACCATAAGGTGCCCGAGAGAGGGCTAGACCCTTGGAGATAAGTCGGCTGGAGGACGATGTATTGAATCGCGACGCGATTTGTGTGTTCCATCGTCATTAACAGGCGCTGAACGTTACAATTAACTGTCAGTTTTGCGTCGGATTCGAAAATCTAGACTCACAGGAGAGCGACCATACGGTGCCCGAGGCAGCAATAGACCCTTGGAGACAGGTCGGCCGGAGGACGATGTATTGAATCGCGACGCGATTTGTGTGTTCCATCGTCATTAACAGGCTCTGAACGTTACAGTTAACTGTCAGTTTTGCGTCGGATTCGAAAATCTAGACTCACAGGAGATCGACCATAAGGTGCCCGAGGCAGCAATAGACCCTTGGAGACAGGTCGGCCGGAGGACGATGTATTGAATCGCGACACGATTTGTGTGTTCCATTGTCATTAAGATGCTCTGAACCTTACAATTAACTGTCAGTTTTGCGTCGGATTCGAAAATCTAGACTCACAGGAGAACGACCATAAGGTGTCCGAGGCAGCACTAGACCCTTGGAGACAAGTCGGCTGGAGGACGATGTATTGAATCGCGACGCAATTTGTGTGTTCCATCGTCATTAACAGGCTCTGAACGTTACAATTAACTGTCAGTTTTGCGTCGGATTCGAAAATCTAGACTCACAGGAGATGGACCATAAGGTGCCCGGGGCAGCAATAGACCCTTGGAGACAGGTCGGCCGGAGGACGATGTATTGAATCGCGACGCAATTTGTGTGTTCCATCGTCATTAACAGGCTCTGAACCTTACAATTAACTGTCAGTTATGCGTCGGATTCGAAAATCTAGACTCACAGAAGAACGACCATAAGGTGCCCGAGGCAGCACTAGACCCTTGGAGACAAGTCGGCTGGAGGACGATGTATTGAATCGCGACGCGATTTGTGTGTTCCATCGTCATTAACAGGCTCTGAACGTTACAATTAACTGTCAGTTTTGCGTCGGAATCGAAAATCAGGACTCACAGGAGAACGACCATAAGGTGCCCGAGGCAGCAATAGACCCTTGGAGACAGGTCGGCCGGTGGACGATGTATTGAATCGCGACGCAGTTTGTGTGTTCCATCGTCATTAACAGGCTCTGAACGTTACAATTAACTATAAGTTTTGCGACGGATTCGAAAATCTAGACTCACAGAAGAACGACCATAGGGTGCCGGAGGCAGCAATAGACCCTTGGAGACAGGTCTGCCGGAGGACGATGTATTGAATCGCGACGCGATTTGTGTGTTCCATCGTCATTAACAGGCTCTGAACGGTACAATTAACTGTCAGTTTTGCGTCGGATTCGAAAATCTAGACTCACAGGAGATCGACCATAAGGTGCCCGAGAGAGGGCTAGACCCTTGGAGACAAGTCGGATGGAGGACGATGTATTGAATCGCGACGTGATTTGTGTGTTCCATCGTCATTAATAGGCGCTGAACGTTACAATTAACTGTCAGTTTTGCGTCGGATTCGAAAATCTAGACTCACAGGAGAACGACCATAAGGTGTCCGAGGCAGCACTAGACCCTTGGAGACAGGTCGGCCGGTGGACGATGTATTGGATCGCGACGCGATTTGTGTGTTCCATCGTCATTAACAGGCCCTGAACGTTACAATTAACTATCAGTTTTGCGTCGGATTCGAAAATCTAGACTCACAGAAGATCGACAATAAGGTGCCCGAGGTAGCAATAGACCCTTGGAGACAGGTCGGCCGGAGGACGATGTATTGAATCGCGACACGATTTGTGTGTTCCATTGTCATTAAGATGCTCTGAACCTTACAATTAACTGTCAGTTTTGCGTCGGATTCGAAAATCTAGACTCACAGAAGAACGACCATAAGGTGCCGGAGGCAGCACTAGACCCTTGGAGACAAGTTGGCTGGAGGACGATGTATTGAATCGCGACGCGATTTGTGTGTTCCATCGTCATTAACAGGCTCTGAACGTTACAATTAACTGTCAGTTTTGCGTCGGATTCGAAAATCTAGACTCACAGGAGATCGACCATAAGGTGCCCGAGGCAGCAATAGACCCTTGGAGACAGGTCGGCTGGAGGACGATGTATTGAATCGCGACGCGATTTGTGTGTTCCATTATCATTAAGATGCTCTGAACCTTACAATTAACTGTCAGTTTTGCGTCGGATTCGAAAATCTAGACTCACAGGAGAACGACCATAAGGTGCCCGAGGCAGCAATAGACCCTTGGAGACAGGTCGGCCGGAGGACGATGTATTGAATCGCGACGCAATTTGTGTGATCCATCGTCATTAACAGTCTCTGAACGTTACAATTAACTGTAAGTTTTGCGTCGGATTCGAAAATCTAGACTCACAGAAGAACGACCATAGGGTGCCCGAGGCAGCAATAGACCCTTGGAGACAGGTCGGCCGGAGGACGATGTATTGAATCGCGACGCGATTTGTGTGTTCCATCGTCATTAACAGGCTCTGAACGTTACAATTAACTGTCAGTTTTGCGTCGGATTCGAAAATCTAGACTCACAGGAGATCGACCATAATGTGCCCGAGGCAGCAATAGACCCTTGGAGTCAAGTCGGCTGGAGGACGATGTATTGAATCGCGACGCGATTTGTGTGTTCCATCGTCATTAACAGGCGCTGAACGTTACAATTAACTGTCAGTTTTACGTCGGATTCGAAAATCTAGACTCACAGGAGAACGACCATAAGGTGTCCGAGGCAGCACTAGACCCTTGGAGACAGGTCGGCCGGTGGACGATGTATTGAATCGCGACGCGATTTGTGTGTTCCATCGTCATTAACAGGCCCTGAACGTTACAATTAACTGTCAGTTTTGCGTCGGATTCGAAAATCTAGACTCACAGGAGATCGACCATAAGGTGCCAGAGGCAGCAATAGACCCTTGGAGACAGGTCGGCTGGAGGACGATGTATTGAATCGCGACGCAATTTGTGTGTTCCATCGTCATTAACAGGCGCTGAACCTTACAATTAACTGTCAGTTATGCGTCGGATTCGAAAATCTAGACACAGAAGAACGACCATAAGGTGCCCGAGGCAGCACTAGACCCTTGGAGACAAGTCGGCTGGAGGACGATGTATTGAATCGCGACGCGATTTGTGTGTTCCATCGTCATTAACAGGCTCTGAACGTTACAATTAACTGTCAGTTTTGCGTCGGATTCGAAAATCTAGACTCACAGGAGATCGACCATAAGGTGCCCGAGGCAGCAATAGACCCTTGGAGACAGGTCGGCCGGAGGACGATGTATTGAATCGCGACTCAATTTGTGTGTTCCATTGTCATTAAGAGGCTCTGAACCTTACAATTAACTGTCAGTTTTGCTTCGGATTCCAAAATCTAGACTCACAGAAGAACGACATTAAGGTGCCCGAGGCAGCACGAGACCCTTGGAGACAAGTCGGTTGGAGGACGATGTATTGAATCGCGACGCAATTTGTGAGTTCCATCGTCATTAACAGGCTCTGAACGTTACAATTAACTGTCAGTTTTGCGTCAGATTCGAAAATCTAGACTCACAGGAGAGCGACCATACGGTGCCCGAGGCAGCAAAAGACCCTTGGAGACAGGTCGGCCGGAGGACGATGTATTGAATCGCGACGCAGTTTGTGTGTTCCATCGTCATTAACAGGCTCTGAACGTTACAATTAACTGCGTCGGATTCGAAATTCTAGACCCACAGGAGATCGACCATAAGGTGCCCGAGGCAGCAATAGACCCTTGGAGACAGGTCGGCCGGAGGACGATGTATTGAATCGCGACGCGATATGTGTGTTCCATCGTCATTAACAGGCTCTGAACGTTACAATTAACTGTCAGTTTTGCGTCGGATTCGAAAATCTAGACTCACAGGAGATCGTCCATAAGGTGCCCGAGGCAGCAATAGACCCTTGGAGACAAGTCGGCTGGAGGACGATGTATTGAATCGCGACGCAATTTGTGTGTTCCATCGTCATTAACAGGCACTGAACGTTACAATTAACTGTCAGTTTTGCGTCGGACTCGAAAATCTAGACTCACAGGAGATGGACCATAAGGTGCCCGGGGCAGCAATAGACCCTTGGAGACAGGTCGGCCGGAGGACGATGTATTGAATCGCGACGCAATTTGTGTGTTCCATCGTCATTAACAGGCTCTGAACCTTACAATTAACTGTCAGTTATGCGTCGGATTCGAAAATCTAGACTCACAGAAGAACGACCATAAGGTGCCCGAGGCAGCACTAGACCCTTGGAGACAAGTCGGCTGGAGGACGATGTATTGAATCGCGACGCGATTTGTGTGTTCCATCGTCATTAACAGGCTCTGAACGTTACAATTAACTGTCAGTTTTGCGTCGGAATCGAAAATCAGGACTCACAGGAGAACGACCATAAGGTGCCCGAGGCAGCAATCGACCCTTGGAGACAGGTCGGCCGGTGGACGATGTATTGAATCGCGACGCAGTTTGTGTGTTCCATCGTCATTAACAGGCTCTGAACGTTACAATTAACTATAAGTTTTGCGACGGATTCGAAAATCTAGACTCACAGAAGAACGACCATAGGGTGCCCGAGGCAGCAATAGACCCTTGGAGACAGGTCGGCCGGAGGACGATGTATTGAATCGCGACGCGATTTGTGTGTTCCATCGTCATTAACAGGCTCTGAACGGTACAATTAACTGTCAGTTTTGCGTCGGATTCGAAAATCTAGACTCACAGGAGATCGACCATAAGGTGCCCGAGAGAGGGCTAGACCCTTGGAGACAAGTCGGATGGAGGACGATGTATTGAATCGCGACGTGATTTGTGTGTTCCATCGTCATTAATAGGCGCTGAACGTTACAATTAACTGTCAGTTTTGCGTCGGATTCGAAAATCTAGACTCACAGGAGAACGACCATAAGGTGTCCGAGGCAGCACTAGACCCTTGGAGACAGGTCGGCCGGTGGACGATGTATTGGATCGCGACGCGATTTGTGTGTTCCATCGTCATTAACAGGCCCTGAACGTTACAATTAACTGTCAGTTTTGCGTCGGATTCGAAAATCTAGACTCACAGAAGATCGACAATAAGGTGCCCGAGGCAGCAATAGACCCTTGGAGACAGGTCGGCCGGAGGACGATGTATTGAATCGCGACACGATTTGTGTGTTCCATTGTCATTAAGATGCTATGAACCTTACAATTAACTGTCAGTTTTGCGTCGGATTCGAAAATCTAGACTCACAGAAGAACGACCATAAGGTGCCGGAGGCAGCACTAGACCCTTGGAGACAAGTTGGCTGGAGGACGATGTATTGAATCGCGACGCGATTTGTGTGTTCCATCGTCATTAACAGGCTCTGAACGTTACAATTAACTGTCAGTTTTGCGTCGGATTCGAAAATCTAGACTCACAGGAGATCGACCATAAGGTGCCCGAGGCAGCAATAGACCCTTGGAGACAGGTCGGCTGGAGGACGATGTATTGAATCGCGACGCGATTTGTGTGTTCCATTATCATTAAGATGCTCTGAACCTTACAATTAACTGTCAGTTTTGCGTCGGATTCGAAAATCTAGACTCACAGGAGAACGACCATAAGGTGCCCGAGGCAGCAATAGACCCTTGGAGACAGGTCGGCCGGAGGACGATGTATTGAATCGCGACGCAATTTGTGTGTTCCATCGTCATTAACAGTCTCTGAACGTTACAATTAACTGTAAGTTTTGCGTCGGATTCGAAAATCTAGACTCACAGAAGAACGACCATAGGGTGCCCGAGGCAGCAATAGACCCTTGGAGACAGGTCGGCCGGAGGACGATGTATTGAATCGCGACGCGATTTGTGTGTTCCATCGTCATTAACAGGCTCTGAACGTTACAATTAACTGTCAGTTTTGCGTCGGATTCGAAAATCTAGACTCACAGGAGATCGACCATAATGTGCCCGAGGCAGCAATAGACCCTTGGTGACAAGTCGGCTGGAGGACGATGTATTGAATCGCGACGCGATTTGTGTGTTCCATCGTCATTAACAGGCGCTGAACGTTACAATTAACTGTCAGTTTTACGTCGGATTCGAAAATCTAGACTCACAGGAGAACGACCATAAGGTGTCCGAGGCAGCACTAGACCCTTGGAGACAGGTCGGCCGGTGGACGATGTATTGAATCGCGACGCGATTTGTGTGTTCCATCGTCATTAACAGGCCCTGAACGTTACAATTAACTGTCAGTTTTGCGTCGGATTCGAAAATCTAGACTCACAGGAGATCGACCATAAGGTGCCGAGGCAGCAATAGACCCTTGGAGACAGGTCGGCTGGAGGACGATGTATTGAATCGCGACGCAATTTGTGTGTTCCATCGTCATTAACAGGCGCTGAACCTTACAATTAACTGTCAGTTATGCGTCGGATTCGAAAATCTAGACACAGAAGAACGACCATAAGGTGCCCGAGGCAGCACTAGACCCTTGGAGACAAGTCGGCTGGAGGACGATGTATTGAATCGCGACGCGATTTGTGTGTTCCATCGTCATTAACAGGCTCTGAACGTTACAATTAACTGTCAGTTTTGCGTCGGATTCGAAAATCTAGACTCACAGGAGATCGACCATAAGGTGCCCGAGGCAGCAATAGACCCTTGGAGACAGGTCGGCCGGAGGACGATGTATTGAATCGCGACTCAATTTGTGTGTTCCATTGTCATTAAGAGGCTCTGAACCTTACAATTAACTGTCAGTTTTGCTTCGGATTCCAAAATCTAGACTCACAGAAGAACGACATTAAGGTGCCCGAGGCAGCACGAGACCCTTGGAGACAAGTCGGTTGGAGGACGATGTATTGAATCGCGACGCAATTTGTGAGTTCCATCGTCATTAACAGGCTCTGAACGTTACAATTAACTGTCAGTTTTGCGTCAGATTCGAAAATCTAGACTCACAGGAGAGCGACCATACGGTGCCCGAGGCAGCAAAAGACCCTTGGAGACAGGTCGGCCGGAGGACGATGTATTGAATCGCGACGCAGTTTGTGTGTTCCATCGTCATTAACAGGCTCTGAACGTTACAATTAACTGCGTCGGATTCGAAATTCTAGACCCACAGGAGATCGACCATAAGGTGCCCGAGGCAGCAATAGACCCTTGGAGACAGGTCGGCCGGAGGACGATGTATTGAATCGCGACGCGATATGTGTGTTCCATCGTCATTAACAGGCTCTGAACGTTACAATTAACTGTCAGTTTTGCGTCGGATTCGGAAATCTAGACTCACAGGAGATCGTCCATAAGGTGCCCGAGGCAGCAATAGACCCTTGGAGACAGGTCGGCCGGAGGACGATGTATTGAATCGCGACGGGATTTGTGTGTTCCATCGTCATTAACAGGCTCTGAACGTTATAATTAACTGTCAGTTTTGCGTCGGATTCGAAAATCTAGACTCACAGAAGAACGACCATAGGGTGCCCGTGGCAGCAATAGACCCTTGGAGACAGGTCGGCCGGAGGACGATGTATTGAATCGCGACGCGATTTGTGTGTTCCATCGTCATTAACAGGCTCTGAACGTTACAATTAACTGTCAGTTTTGCGTCGGATTCGAAAATCTAGACTCACAGGAGAACGACCATAAGGTGCCCGAGGCAGCAATAGACCCTTGGAGACAGGTCGGCCGGTGGACGATGTATTGAATCGCGACGCAATTTGTGTGTTCCATTGTCATTAAGAGGCTCTGAAACTTACAATTAACTGTCAGTTTTGCGTCGGATTCGAAAATCTAGACTCACAGAAGAACGACCATAAGGTGCCCGAGGCAGGACTAGACCCTTGGAGACAAGTCGGCTGGAGGACGATGTATTGAATCGCGGCGCGATTTGTGTGTTCCATCGTCATTAACAGGCGCTGAACGTTACAATTAACTGTCAGTTTTGCGTCGGATTCGAAAATCTAGACTCACAGGAGAACGACCATAAGGTGTCCGAGGCAGCACTAGACCCTTGGAGACAGGTCGGCCGGAGGACGATGTATTGAATCGCGACGCGATTGGTGTGTTCCATTGTCATTAAGATGCTCTGAACCTTACAATTAACTGTCAGTTTTGCGTCGGATTCGAAAATCTAGACTCACAGGAGATCGACCATAAGGTGCCCGAGGCAGCAATAGACCCTTGGAGACAGGTCGGCCGGAGGACGATGTATTGAATCGCGACTCAATTTGTGTGTTCCATTGTCATTAAGAGGCTCTGAACCTTACAATTAACTGTCAGTTTTGCTTCGGATTCCAAAATCTAGACTCACAGAAGAACGACATTAAGGTGCCCGAGGCAGCACGAGACCCTTGGAGACAAGTCGGCTGGAGGACGATGTATTGAATCGCGACGCAATTTGTGAGTTCCATCGTCATTAACAGGCTCTGAACGTTACAATTAACTGTCAGTTTTGCGTCAGATTCGAAAATCTAGACTCACAGGAGAGCGACCATACGGTGCCCGAGGCTGCAATAGACCCTTGGAGACAGGTCGGCCGGAGGACGATGTATTGAATCGCGACGCGATTGGTGTGTTCCATTGTCATTAAGATGCTCTGAACCTTACAATTAACTGTCAGTTTTGCGTCGGATTCGAAAATCTGGACTCACAGGAGAACGACCATAAGGTGTCCGAAGCAGCACTAGACCCTTGGAGACACGTCGGCTGGAGGACGATGTATTGAATCGCGACGCAATTTATGTGTTCCATCGTCATTAACAGGCACTGAACGTTACAATTAACTGTCAGTTTTGCGCCGGATTTGAAAATCAGGACTCACAGGAGATCGACCATAAGGTGCCCGAGGCAGCAATAGACCCTTGGAGACAGGTCGGCCGGAGGACGATGTATTGAATCGCGACGCAATTTGTGTGTTCCATCGTCATTAACAGGCTCTGAACGTTACAATTAACTGTAAGTTTTGCGTCGGATTCGAAAATCTAGACTCACAGAAGAACGACCATAGGGTGCCCGTGGCAACAATAGACCCTTGGAGACAGGTCGGCCGGAGGACGATGTATTGAATCGCGACGCGATATGTGTGTTCCATCGTCATTAACAGGCTCTGAACGTTACAATTAACTGTCAGTTTTGCGTCGGATTCGAAAATCTAGACTCACAGGAGAACGACCATAAGGTGTCCGAGGCAGCACTAGACCCTTGGAGACAGGTCGGCCGGAGGACGATGTATTGAATCGCGACGCGATTGGTGTGTTCCATTGTCATTAAGATGCTCTGAACCTTACAATTAACTGTCAGTTTTGCGTCGGATTCGAAAATCTAGACTCACAGGAGATCGACCATAAGGTGCCCGAGGCAGCAATAGACCCTTGGAGACAGGTCGGCCGGAGGACGATGTATTGAATCGCGACTCAATTTGTGTGTTCCATTGTCATTAAGAGGCTCTGAACCTTACAATTAACTGTCAGTTTTGCTTCGGATTCCAAAATCTAGACTCACAGAAGAACGACATTAAGGTGCCCGAGGCAGCACGAGACCCTTGGAGACAAGTCGGCTGGAGGACGATGTATTGAATCGCGACGCAATTTGTGAGTTCCATCGTCATTAACAGGCTCTGAACGTTACAATTAACTGTCAGTTTTGCGTCAGATTCGAAAATCTAGACTCACAGGAGAGCGACCATACGGTGCCCGAGGCAGCAAAAGACCCTTGGAGACAGGTCGGCCGGAGGACGATGTATTGAATCGCGACGCAGTTTGTGTGTTCCATCGTCATTAACAGGCTCTGAACGTTACAATTAACTGCGTCGGATTCGAAATTCTAGACCCACAGGAGATCGACCATAAGGTGCCCGAGGCAGCAATAGACCCTTGGAGACAGGTCGGCCGGAGGACGATGTATTGAATCGCGACGCGATATGTGTGTTCCATCGTCATTAACAGGCTCTGAACGTTACAATTAACTGTCAGTTTTGCGTCGGATTCGAAAATCTAGACTCACAGGAGATCGTCCATAAGGTGCCCGAGGCAGCAATAGACCCTTGGAGACAAGTCGGCTGGAGGACGATGTATTGAATCGCGACGCAATTTGTGTGTTCCATCGTCATTAACAGGCACTGAACGTTACAATTAACTGTCAGTTTTGCGTCGGACTCGAAAATCTAGACTCACAGGAGATGGACCATAAGGTGCCCGGGGCAGCAATAGACCCTTGGAGACAGGTCGGCCGGAGGACGATGTATTGAATCGCGACGCAATTTGTGTGTTCCATCGTCATTAACAGGCTCTGAACCTTACAATTAACTGTCAGTTATGCGTCGGATTCGAAAATCTAGACTCACAGAAGAACGACCATAAGGTGCCCGAGGCAGCACTAGACCCTTGGAGACAAGTCGGCTGGAGGACGATGTATTGAATCGCGACGCGATTTGTGTGTTCCATCGTCATTAACAGGCTCTGAACGTTACAATTAACTGTCAGTTTTGCGTCGGAATCGAAAATCAGGACTCACAGGAGAACGACCATAAGGTGCCCGAGGCAGCAATCGACCCTTGGAGACAGGTCGGCCGGTGGACGATGTATTGAATCGCGACGCAGTTTGTGTGTTCCATCGTCATTAACAGGCTCTGAACGTTACAATTAACTATAAGTTTTGCGACGGATTCGAAAATCTAGACTCACAGAAGAACGACCATAGGGTGCCCGAGGCAGCAATAGACCCTTGGAGACAGGTCGGCCGGAGGACGATGTATTGAATCGCGACGCGATTTGTGTGTTCCATCGTCATTAACAGGCTCTGAACGGTACAATTAACTGTCAGTTTTGCGTCGGATTCGAAAATCTAGACTCACAGGAGATCGACCATAAGGTGCCCGAGAGAGGGCTAGACCCTTGGAGACAAGTCGGATGGAGGACGATGTATTGAATCGCGACGTGATTTGTGTGTTCCATCGTCATTAATAGGCGCTGAACGTTACAATTAACTGTCAGTTTTGCGTCGGATTCGAAAATCTAGACTCACAGGAGAACGACCATAAGGTGTCCGAGGCAGCACTAGACCCTTGGAGACAGGTCGGCCGGTGGACGATGTATTGGATCGCGACGCGATTTGTGTGTTCCATCGTCATTAACAGGCCCTGAACGTTACAATTAACTGTCAGTTTTGCGTCGGATTCGAAAATCTAGACTCACAGAAGATCGACAATAAGGTGCCCGAGGCAGCAATAGACCCTTGGAGACAGGTCGGCCGGAGGACGATGTATTGAATCGCGACACGATTTGTGTGTTCCATTGTCATTAAGATGCTCTGAACCTTACAATTAACTGTCAGTTTTGCGTCGGATTCGAAAATCTAGACTCACAGAAGAACGACCATAAGGTGCCGGAGGCAGCACTAGACCCTTGGAGACAAGTTGGCTGGAGGACGATGTATTGAATCGCGACGCGATTTGTGTGTTCCATCGTCATTAACAGGCTCTGAACGTTACAATTAACTGTCAGTTTTGCGTCGGATTCGAAAATCTAGACTCACAGGAGATCGACCATAAGGTGCCCGAGGCAGCAATAGACCCTTGGAGACAGGTCGGCTGGAGGACGATGTATTGAATCGCGACGCGATTTGTGTGTTCCATTATCATTAAGATGCTCTGAACCTTACAATTAACTGTCAGTTTTGCGTCGGATTCGAAAATCTAGACTCACAGGAGAACGACCATAAGGTGCCCGAGGCAGCAATAGACCCTTGGAGACAGGTCGGCCGGAGGACGATGTATTGAATCGCGACGCAATTTGTGTGTTCCATCGTCATTAACAGTCTCTGAACGTTACAATTAACTGTAAGTTTTGCGTCGGATTCGAAAATCTAGACTCACAGAAGAACGACCATAGGGTGCCCGAGGCAGCAATAGACCCTTGGAGACAGGTCGGCCGGAGGACGATGTATTGAATCGCGACGCGATTTGTGTGTTCCATCGTCATTAACAGGCTCTGAACGTTACAATTAACTGTCAGTTTTGCGTCGGATTCGAAAATCTAGACTCACAGGAGATCGACCATAATGTGCCCGAGGCAGCAATAGACCCTTGGAGACAAGTCGGCTGGAGGACGATGTATTGAATCGCGACGCGATTTGTGTGTTCCATCGTCATTAACAGGCGCTGAACGTTACAATTAACTGTCAGTTTTACGTCGGATTCGAAAATCTAGACTCACAGGAGAACGACCATAAGGTGTCCGAGGCAGCACTAGACCCTTGGAGACAGGTCGGCCGGTGGACGATGTATTGAATCGCGACGCGATTTGTGTGTTCCATCGTCATTAACAGGCCCTGAACGTTACAATTAACTGTCAGTTTTGCGTCGGATTCGAAAATCTAGACTCACAGGAGATCGACCATAAGGTGCCGAGGCAGCAATAGACCCTTGGAGACAGGTCGGCTGGAGGACGATGTATTGAATCGCGACGCAATTTGTGTGTTCCATCGTCATTAACAGGCGCTGAACCTTACAATTAACTGTCAGTTATGCGTCGGATTCGAAAATCTAGACACAGAAGAACGACCATAAGGTGCCCGAGGCAGCACTAGACCCTTGGAGACAAGTCGGCTGGAGGACGATGTATTGAATCGCGACGCGATTTGTGTGTTCCATCGTCATTAACAGGCTCTGAACGTTACAATTAACTGTCAGTTTTGCGTCGGATTCGAAAATCTAGACTCACAGGAGATCGACCATAAGGTGCCCGAGGCAGCAATAGACCCTTGGAGACAGGTCGGCCGGAGGACGATGTATTGAATCGCGACTCAATTTGTGTGTTCCATTGTCATTAAGAGGCTCTGAACCTTACAAGTAACTGTCAGTTTTGCTTCGGATTCCAAAATCTAGACTCACAGAAGAACGACATTAAGGTGCCCGAGGCAGCACGAGACCCTTGGAGACAAGTCGGTTGGAGGACGATGTATTGAATCGCGACGCAATTTGTGAGTTCCATCGTCATTAACAGGCTCTGAACGTTACAATTAACTGTCAGTTTTGCGTCAGATTCGAAAATCTAGACTCACAGGAGAGCGACCATACGGTGCCCGAGGCAGCAAAAGACCCTTGGAGACAGGTCGGCCGGAGGACGATGTATTGAATCGCGACGCAGTTTGTGTGTTCCATCGTCATTAACAGGCTCTGAACGTTACAATTAACTGCGTCGGATTCGAAATTCTAGACCCACAGGAGATCGACCATAAGGTGCCCGAGGCAGCAATAGACCCTTGGAGACAGGTCGGCCGGAGGACGATGTATTGAATCGCGACGCGATATGTGTGTTCCATCGTCATTAACAGGCTCTGAACGTTACAATTAACTGTCAGTTTTGCGTCGGATTCGAAAATCTAGACTCACAGGAGATCGTCCATAAGGTGCCCGAGGCAGCAATAGACCCTTGGAGACAGGTCGGCCGGAGGACGATGTATTGAATCGCGACGGGATTTGTGTGTTCCATCGTCATTAACAGGCTCTGAACGTTATAATTAACTGTCAGTTTTGCGTCGGATTCGAAAATCTAGACTCACAGAAGAACGACCATAGGGTGCCCGTGGCAGCAATAGACCCTTGGAGACAGGTCGGCCGGAGGACGATGTATTGAATCGCGACGCGATTTGTGTGTTCCATCGTCATTAACAGGCTCTGAACGTTACAATTAACTGTCAGTTTTGCGTCGGATTCGAAAATCTAGACTCACAGGAGAACGACCATAAGGTGCCCGAGGCAGCAATAGACCCTTGGAGACAGGTCGGCCGGTGGACGATGTATTGAATCGCGACGCAATTTGTGTGTTCCATTGTCATTAAGAGGCTCTGAAACTTACAATTAACTGTCAGTTTTGCGTCGGATTCGAAAATCTAGACTCACAGAAGAACGACCATAAGGTGCCCGAGGCAGGACTAGACCCTTGGAGACAAGTCGGCTGGAGGACGATGTATTGAATCGCGGCGCGATTTGTGTGTTCCATCGTCATTAACAGGCGCTGAACGTTACAATTAACTGTCAGTTTTGCGTCGGATTCGAAAATCTAGACTCACAGGAGAACGACCATAAGGTGTCCGAGGCAGCACTAGACCCTTGGAGACAGGTCGGCCGGAGGACGATGTATTGAATCGCGACGCGATTGGTGTGTTCCATTGTCATTAAGATGCTCTGAACCTTACAATTAACTGTCAGTTTTGCGTCGGATTCGAAAATCTAGACTCACAGGAGATCGACCATAAGGTGCCCGAGGCAGCAATAGACCCTTGGAGACAGGTCGGCCGGAGGACGATGTATTGAATCGCGACTCAATTTGTGTGTTCCATTGTCATTAAGAGGCTCTGAACCTTACAATTAACTGTCAGTTTTGCTTCGGATTCCAAAATCTAGACTCACAGAAGAACGACATTAAGGTGCCCGAGGCAGCACGAGACCCTTGGAGACAAGTCGGCTGGAGGACGATGTATTGAATCGCGACGCAATTTGTGAGTTCCATCGTCATTAACAGGCTCTGAACGTTACAATTAACTGTCAGTTTTGCGTCAGATTCGAAAATCTAGACTCACAGGAGAGCGACCATACGGTGCCCGAGGCTGCAATAGACCCTTGGAGACAGGTCGGCCGGAGGACGATGTATTGAATCGCGACGCGATTGGTGTGTTCCATTGTCATTAAGATGCTCTGAACCTTACAATTAACTGTCAGTTTTGCGTCGGATTCGAAAATCTGGACTCACAGGAGAACGACCATAAGGTGTCCGAAGCAGCACTAGACCCTTGGAGACACGTCGGCTGGAGGACGATGTATTGAATCGCGACGCAATTTATGTGTTCCATCGTCATTAACAGGCACTGAACGTTACAATTAACTGTCAGTTTTGCGCCGGATTCGAAAATCAGGACTCACAGGAGATCGACCATAAGGTGCCCGAGGCAGCAATAGACCCTTGGAGACAGGTCGGCCGGAGGACGATGTATTGAATCGCGACGCAATTTGTGTGTTCCATCGTCATTAACAGGCTCTGAACGTTACAATTAACTGTAAGTTTTGCGTCGGATTCGAAAATCTAGACTCACAGAAGAACGACCATAGGGTGCCCGTGGCAACAATAGACCCTTGGAGACAGGTCGGCCGGAGGACGATGTATTGAATCGCGACGCGATATGTGTGTTCCATCGTCATTAACAGGCTCTGAACGTTACAATTAACTGTCAGTTTTGCGTCGGATTCGAAAATCTAGACTCACAGGAGAACGACCATAAGGTGCCCGAGGCAGCAATAGACCCTTGGAGACAGGTCGGCCGGTGGACGATGTATTGAATCGCGACGCAATTTGTGTGTTCCATTGTCATTAACAGGCCCTGAACGTTACAATTAACTGTCAGTTTTGCGTCGGATTCGAAAATCTAGACTCACAGGAGATCGACCATAAGGTGTCCGAGGCAGCAATAGACCCTTGGAGACAGGTCGGCCGGAGGACGATGAATTGAATCGCGATGCGATTTGTGTGTTCCATTGTCATTAACAGGCTCTGAACCTTACAATTAACTGTCAGTTTTGCGTCGGATTCGAAAATCTAGACTCACAGGAGAACGACCATACGGTGACCGAGGCTGCAATAGACCTTTGGAGACAGGTCGGCCGGAGGACGATGTATTAAATCGCGACGCGATTTGTGTGTTCCATCGTCATTAACAGGCTCTGAACGTTACAATTAACTGTCAGTTTTGCGTTGGATTCGAAAATCTAGACTCACAGGAGATCGACCATAAGGTGCCCGAGGCAGCAATAGACCCTTGGAGACAGGTCGGCCGGAGGACGATGTATTGAATCGCGACGCAATGTGTGTCTTCCATCGTCATTAACAGGCTCTGAACCTTACAATTAACTGTCAGTTTTGCGTCGGATTCGAAAATCTAGACTCACAGAAGAACGACCATAAGGTGCCCGAGGCAGCACTAGATGCTTGGAGACAAGTCGGCTGGAGGACGATGTATTGAATCGCGACGCGATTTGTGTGTTCCATCGTCATTAACAGGCTCTGAACGTTACAATTAACTGTCAGTTTTGCGTCGGATTCGAAAATCTAGACTCACAGGAGAACGACCATAAGGTGCCCGAGGCAGCAATAGACCCTTGGAGACAGGTCGGCCGGAGGACGATGTATTGAATCGCGACGCAATTTGTGTGTTCCATCGTCATTAACAGGCTCTGAACCTTACAATTATCTGTCCGTTTTGCGTCATATTCGAAAATCTAGACTCACAGGAGATCGACCATAAGGTGCCCGAGGCAGCTATAGACCCTTGGAGGCAGGTCGGCCGGACGACGATGTATTGAATCGCGACGCGATTTGTGTGTTCCATTGTCATTAAGAGGCTCTGAACCTTACAATTAACTGTCAGTTTTGCGTCGGATTCGAAAATCTAGACTCACAGGAGAACGACCATAAGATATCCGAGGCAGCACTAGACCCTTGGAGACAAGTCGGCTGGAGGACGATGTATTGAATCGCGACGCAATTTGTGTGTTCCATTGTCATTAAGAGGCTCTGAACCTTACAATTAACTGTCAGTTTTGCGTCGGATTCGAAAATCTAGACTCACAGAAGAACGACCATAAGGTGCCCGAGGCAGGACTAGACCCTTGGAGACAAGTCGGCTGGAGGACGATGTATTGAATCGCGGCGCGATTTGTGTGTTCCATCGTCATTAACAGCCGCTGAACGTTACAATTAACTGTCAGTTTTGCGTCGGATTCGAAAATCTAGACTCACAGGAGAACGACCATAAGGTGTCCGAGGCAGCACTAGACCCTTGGAGACAGGTCGGCCGGAGGACGATGTATTGATTCGCGACGCGATTTGTGTGTTCCATCGTCATTAACAGGCCCTGAACGTTACAATTAACTGTCAGTTTTGCGTCGGATTCGAAAATCTAGACTCACAGGAGATCGACCATAAGGTGCCCGAGGCAGCAATAGACCCTTGGAGACAGGTCGGCCGGAGGACGATGAATTGAATCGCGACGCGATTTGTGTGTTCCATTGTCATTAACAGGCTCTGAACCTTACAATTAACTGTCAGTTTTGCGTCGGATTCGAAAATCTAGACTCACAGGAGAACGACCATAAGGTGTCCGAAGCAGCACTAGTCCCTTGGAGACAAGTCGGCTGGAGGACGATGTATTGAATCGCGACGCAATTTGTGTGTTCCATCGTCATTAACAGGCACTGAACGTTACAATTAACAGAAAGTTTTGCGTCGGATTCGAAAATCTAGACTCACAGAAGAACGACCATAAGGTGCCCGAGGCAGCACTAGACCCTTGGAGACAAGTCGGCTGGAGGACGATGTATTGAATCGCGACGCAATTTGTGTGTTCCATCGTCATTAACAGGCTCTGAACGTTACAATTAACTGTCAGTTTTGCGTCGGATTCGAAAGACTAGACTCACAGGAGAACGACCATAAGGTGCCCGAGGCAGCAATAGACCCTTGGAGACAGGTCGGCCGGAGGACGATGTATTGAATCGCGACGCAATTTGTGTGTTCCATCGTCATGAACAGGCTCTGAACGTTACAATTAACTGTCAGTTTTGCGTCGGATTCGAAAATCTAGACTCACAGGAGATCGACCATATGGTGCCCGAGTAAGCAATAGACCCTTGGAGACAGGTCGGCCGGAGGACGATGTATTGAATCGCGACGCGATTTGTGTGTTCCATCGTCATTAACAGGCTCTGAACCTTACAGTTAACTGTCAGTTTTGCGTCGGATTCGAAAATCTAGACTCACAGGAGAACGACCATAAGGTGACCGAGGCTGCAATAGACCTTTGGAGACAGGTCGGCCGGAGGACGATGTATTACATCGCGACGCGATTTGTGTGTTCCATCGTCATTAACAGGCTCTGAACGTTACAATTAACTATAAGTTTTGCGTCGGATTCGAAAATCTAGACTCACAGGAGATCGACCATAAGGTGCCCGAGGCAGCAATAGACCCTTGGAGACAGGTCGGCCGGAGGACGATGTATTGAATCGCGACGCAATGTGTGTCTTCCATCGTCATTAACAGGCTCTGAACCTTACAATTAACTGTCAGTTTTGCGTCGGATTCGAAAATCTAGACTCACAGAAGAACGACCATAAGGTGCCCGAGGCAGCACTAGACCCTTGGAGACAAGTCGGCTGGAGGACGATGTATTGAATCGCGACGCGATTTGTGTGTTCCATCGTCATTAACAGGCTCTGAACGTTACAATTAACTGTCAGTTTTGCGTCGGATTCGAAAATCTAGACTCACAGGAGAACGACCATAAGGTGCCCGAGGCAGCAATAGACCCTTGGAGACAGGTCGGCCGGAGGACGATGTATTGAATCGCGACGCAATTTGTGTGTTCCATCGTCATTAACAGGCTCTGAACGTTACAATTAACTGTCCGTTTTGCGTCATATTCGAAAATCTAGACTCACATGAGATCGACCATAAGGTGCCCGAGGCAGCAATAGACCCTTGGAGGCAGGTCGGCCGGACGACGATGTATTGAATCGCGACGCGATTTGTGTGTTCCATTGTCATTAAGAGGCTCTGAACGTTACAATTAACTGTCAGTTTTGCGTTGGATTCGAAAATCTAGACTCACAGGAGAACGACCATAAGGTGTCCGAGGCAGCACTAGACCCTTGGAGACAAGTCGGCTGGAGGACGATGTATTGAATCGCGACGCAATTTGTGTGTTCCATTGTCATTAAGAGGCTCTGAACCTTACAATTAACTGTCAGTTTTGCGTCGGATTCGAAAATCTAGACTCACAGAAGAACGACCATAAGGTGCCCGAGGCAGGACTAGACCCTTGGAGATAAGTCGGCTGGAGGACGATGTATTGAATCGCGGCGCGATTTGTGTGTTCCATCGTCATTAACAGGCGCTGAACGTTACAATTAACTGTCAGTTTTGCGTCGGATTCGAAAATCTAGACTCACAGGAGATCGACCATAAGGTGCCCGAGGCAGCAATAGACCCTTGGAGACAGGTCGGCCGGAGGACGATGTATTGAATCGCGACGCGATTTGTGTCTTCCATTGTCATTAAGAGGCTCTGAACCTTACAATTAACTGTCAGTTTTGCGTCGGATTCGAAAATCTAGACTCACAGGAGAACGACCATAAGGTGTCCGAAGCAGCACTAGTCCCTTGGAGACAAGTCGGCTGGAGGACGATGTATTGAATCGCGTCGCAATTTGTGTGTTCCATCGTCATTAACAGGCACTGAACGTTACAATTAACTGTCAGTTTTGCGTCGGATTCGAAAATCAGGACTCACAGGAGATCGACCATAAGGTGCCCGAGGCAGCAATAGACCCTTGGAGACAGGTCGGCCGGAGGACGATGTATTGAATCGCGACGCAATTTGTGTGTTCCATCGTCATAAACAGGCCCTGTACGTCACAATTAACTGTCAGTTTTGCATCGGATTCGAAAATCTAGACTCACAGAAGAACGACCATAGGGTGCCCGAGGCAGCACTAGACCCTTGGAGACAAGTCGGCTGGAGGACGATGTATTGAATCGCGACGCAATTTGTGTGTTCCATCGTCATTAACAGGCTCTGAACGTTACAATTAACTGTCAGTTTTGCGTCGGATTCGAAACTCTAGACTCACAGGAGAACGACCATAAGGTCGGCCGGAGGATGATGTATTGAATCGCGACGCGATTTGTGTGTTCCATCGTCATTAACAGGCTCTGAACGTTACAATTAACTGTAAGTTTTGCGTCGGATTCGAAAATCTAGACTCACAGAAGAACGACCATAGGGTGCCCGAGGCAGCAATAGACCCTTGGAGACAGGTCGGCCGGAGGACGATGTATTGAATCGCGACGCGATTTGTGTGTTCCATCGTCATTAACAGGCTCTGAACGTTACAATTAACTGTCAGTTTTGCGTCGGATTCGAAAATCTAGACTCACAGGAGATCGACCATAAGGTGCCCGAGAGAGGGCTAGACCCTTGGAGATAAGTCGGCTGGAGGACGATGTATTGAATCGCGACGCGATTTGTGTGTTCCATCGTCATTAACAGGCGCTGAACGTTACAATTAACTGTCAGTTTTGCGTCGGATTCGAAAATCTAGACTCACAGGAGAGCGACCATACGGTGCCCGAGGCAGCAATAGACCCTTGGAGACAGGTCGGCCGGAGGACGATGTATTGAATCGCGACTCAATTTGTGTGTTCCATTGTCATTAAGAGGCTCTGAACCTTACAATTAACTGTCAGTTTTGCTTCGGATTCCAAAATCTAGACTCACAGAAGAACGACATTAAGCTGCCCGAGGCAGCACTAGACCCTTGGAGACAAGTCGGCTGGAGGACGATGTATTGAATCGCGACGCAATTTGTGAGTTCCATCGTCATTAACAGGCTCTGAACCTTACAATTAACTGTCAGTTTTGCGTCGGATTCGTAAATCTAGACTCACAGGAGAGCGACCTTACGGTGCCCGAGGCAGCAATAGACCCTTGGAGACAGGTCGGCCGGAGGACGATGTATTGAATCGCGACGCAATTTGTGTGTTCCACCGTCATTAACAGGCTCTGAACGTTACAATTAACTGTAAGTTTTGCGTCGGATTCGAAAATCTAGACTCACAGAAGAACGACCATAGGGTGCCCGAGGCAGCAATAGACCCTTGGAGACAGGTCGGCCGGAGGACGATGTATTGAATCGCGACGCGATTTGTGTGTTCCATCGTCATTAACAGGCTCTGAACGTTACAGTTAACTGTCAGTTTTGCGTCGGATTCGAAAATCTAGACTCACAGGAGTTCGACCATAAGGTGCCCGAGGCAGGACTAGAACCTTGGAGACAGGTCGGCCGGTGGACGATGTATTGAATCGCGACGCAATTTGTGTGTTCCATCGTCATTAACAGGCACTGAACGTTACAATTAACTGTCAGTTTTGCGTCGGATTCGAAAATCTAGACTCACAGGAGATCGACCATAAGGTGACCGAGGCAGCAATAGACCCTTGGAGACAGGTCGGCCGGAGGACGATGTATTGAATCGCGACGCAATTTGTGTGTTCCATCGTCATTAACAGGCTCTGAACGTTACAATTAACTGTCAGTTATGCGTCGGATTCGAAAATCTAGACTCACAGAAGAACGACCATAAGGTGCCGGAGGCAGCACTAGACCCTTGGAGACAAGTTGGCTGGAGGACGATGTATTGAATCGCGACGCGATTTGTGTGTTCCATCGTCATTAACAGGCTCTGAACGTTACAATTAACTGTCAGTTTTGCGTCGGATTCGAAAATCTAGACTCACAGGAGATCGACCATAAGGTGCCCGAGGCAGCAATAGACCCTTGGAGACAGGTCGGCTGGAGGACGATGTATTGAATCGCGACGCGATTTGTGTGTTCCATTATCATTAAGATGCTCTGAACCTTACAATTAACTGTCAGTTTTGCGTCGGATTCGAAAATCTAGACTCACAGGAGAACGACCATAAGGTGCCCGAGGCAGCAATAGACCCTTGGAGACAGGTCGGCCGGAGGACGATGTATTGAATCGCGACGCAATTTGTGTGTTCCATCGTCATTAACAGTCTCTGAACGTTACAATTAACTGTAAGTTTTGCGTCGGATTCGAAAATCTAGACTCACAGAAGAACGACCATAGGGTGCCCGAGGCAGCAATAGACCCTTGGAGACAGGTCGGCCGGAGGACGATGTATTGAATCGCGACGCGATTTGTGTGTTCCATCGTCATTAACAGGCTCTGAACGTTACAATTAACTGTCAGTTTTGCGTCGGATTCGAAAATCTAGACTCACAGGAGATCGACCATAATGTGCCCGAGGCAGCAATAGACCCTTGGAGACAAGTCGGCTGGAGGACGATGTATTGAATCGCGACGCGATTTGTGTGTTCCATCGTCATTAACAGGCGCTGAACGTTACAATTAACTGTCAGTTTTACGTCGGATTCGAAAATCTAGACTCACAGGAGAACGACCATAAGGTGTCCGAGGCAGCACTAGACCCTTGGAGACAGGTCGGCCGGTGGACGATGTATTGAATCGCGACGCGATTTGTGTGTTCCATCGTCATTAACAGGCCCTGAACGTTACAATTAACTGTCAGTTTTGCGTCGGATTCGAAAATCTAGACTCACAGGAGATCGACCATAAGGTGCCGAGGCAGCAATAGACCCTTGGAGACAGGTCGGCTGGAGGACGATGTATTGAATCGCGACGCAATTTGTGTGTTCCATCGTCATTAACAGGCGCTGAACCTTACAATTAACTGTCAGTTATGCGTCGGATTCGAAAATCTAGACACAGAAGAACGACCATAAGGTGCCCGAGGCAGCACTAGACCCTTGGAGACAAGTCGGCTGGAGGACGATGTATTGAATCGCGACGCGATTTGTGTGTTCCATCGTCATTAACAGGCTCTGAACGTTACAATTAACTGTCAGTTTTGCGTCGGATTCGAAAATCTAGACTCACAGGAGATCGACCATAAGGTGCCCGAGGCAGCAATAGACCCTTGGAGACAGGTCGGCCGGAGGACGATGTATTGAATCGCGACTCAATTTGTGTGTTCCATTGTCATTAAGAGGCTCTGAACCTTACAATTAACTGTCAGTTTTGCTTCGGATTCCAAAATCTAGACTCACAGAAGAACGACATTAAGGTGCCCGAGGCAGCACGAGACCCTTGGAGACAAGTCGGTTGGAGGACGATGTATTGAATCGCGACGCAATTTGTGAGTTCCATCGTCATTAACAGGCTCTGAACGTTACAATTAACTGTCAGTTTTGCGTCAGATTCGAAAATCTAGACTCACAGGAGAGCGACCATACGGTGCCCGAGGCAGCAAAAGACCCTTGGAGACAGGTCGGCCGGAGGACGATGTATTGAATCGCGACGCAGTTTGTGTGTTCCATCGTCATTAACAGGCTCTGAACGTTACAATTAACTGCGTCGGATTCGAAATTCTAGACCCACAGGAGATCGACCATAAGGTGCCCGAGGCAGCAATAGACCCTTGGAGACAGGTCGGCCGGAGGACGATGTATTGAATCGCGACGCGATATGTGTGTTCCATCGTCATTAACAGGCTCTGAACGTTACAATTAACTGTCAGTTTTGCGTCGGATTCGAAAATCTAGACTCACAGGAGATCGTCCATAAGGTGCCCGAGGCAGCAATAGACCCTTGGAGACAGGTCGGCCGGAGGACGATGTATTGAATCGCGACGGGATTTGTGTGTTCCATCGTCATTAACAGGCTCTGAACGTTATAATTAACTGTCAGTTTTGCGTCGGATTCGAAAATCTAGACTCACAGAAGAACGACCATAGGGTGCCCGTGGCAGCAATAGACCCTTGGAGACAGGTCGGCCGGAGGACGATGTATTGAATCGCGACGCGATTTGTGTGTTCCATCGTCATTAACAGGCTCTGAACGTTACAATTAACTGTCAGTTTTGCGTCGGATTCGAAAATCTAGACTCACAGGAGAACGACCATAAGGTGCCCGAGGCAGCAATAGACCCTTGGAGACAGGTCGGCCGGTGGACGATGTATTGAATCGCGACGCAATTTGTGTGTTCCATTGTCATTAAGAGGCTCTGAAACTTACAATTAACTGTCAGTTTTGCGTCGGATTCGAAAATCTAGACTCACAGAAGAACGACCATAAGGTGCCCGAGGCAGGACTAGACCCTTGGAGACAAGTCGGCTGGAGGACGATGTATTGAATCGCGGCGCGATTTGTGTGTTCCATCGTCATTAACAGGCGCTGAACGTTACAATTAACTGTCAGTTTTGCGTCGGATTCGAAAATCTAGACTCACAGGAGAACGACCATAAGGTGTCCGAGGCAGCACTAGACCCTTGGAGACAGGTCGGCCGGAGGACGATGTATTGAATCGCGACGCGATTGGTGTGTTCCATTGTCATTAAGATGCTCTGAACCTTACAATTAACTGTCAGTTTTGCGTCGGATTCGAAAATCTAGACTCACAGGAGATCGACCATAAGGTGCCCGAGGCAGCAATAGACCCTTGGAGACAGGTCGGCCGGAGGACGATGTATTGAATCGCGACTCAATTTGTGTGTTCCATTGTCATTAAGAGGCTCTGAACCTTACAATTAACTGTCAGTTTTGCTTCGGATTCCAAAATCTAGACTCACAGAAGAACGACATTAAGGTGCCCGAGGCAGCACGAGACCCTTGGAGACAAGTCGGCTGGAGGACGATGTATTGAATCGCGACGCAATTTGTGAGTTCCATCGTCATTAACAGGCTCTGAACGTTACAATTAACTGTCAGTTTTGCGTCAGATTCGAAAATCTAGACTCACAGGAGAGCGACCATACGGTGCCCGAGGCTGCAATAGACCCTTGGAGACAGGTCGGCCGGAGGACGATGTATTGAATCGCGACGCGATTGGTGTGTTCCATTGTCATTAAGATGCTCTGAACCTTACAATTAACTGTCAGTTTTGCGTCGGATTCGAAAATCTGGACTCACAGGAGAACGACCATAAGGTGTCCGAAGCAGCACTAGACCCTTGGAGACACGTCGGCTGGAGGACGATGTATTGAATCGCGACGCAATTTATGTGTTCCATCGTCATTAACAGGCACTGAACGTTACAATTAACTGTCAGTTTTGCGCCGGATTCGAAAATCAGGACTCACAGGAGATCGACCATAAGGTGCCCGAGGCAGCAATAGACCCTTGGAGACAGGTCGGCCGGAGGACGATGTATTGAATCGCGACGCAATTTGTGTGTTCCATCGTCATTAACAGGCTCTGAACGTTACAATTAACTGTAAGTTTTGCGTCGGATTCGAAAATCTAGACTCACAGAAGAACGACCATAGGGTGCCCGTGGCAACAATAGACCCTTGGAGACAGGTCGGCCGGAGGACGATGTATTGAATCGCGACGCGATATGTGTGTTCCATCGTCATTAACAGGCTCTGAACGTTACAATTAACTGTCAGTTTTGCGTCGGATTCGAAAATCTAGACTCACAGGAGAACGACCATAAGGTGCCCGAGGCAGCAATAGACCCTTGGAGACAGGTCGGCCGGTGGACGATGTATTGAATCGCGACGCAATTTGTGTGTTCCATTGTCATTAACAGGCCCTGAACGTTACAATTAACTGTCAGTTTTGCGTCGGATTCGAAAATCTAGACTCACAGGAGATCGACCATAAGGTGTCCGAGGCAGCAATAGACCCTTGGAGACAGGTCGGCCGGAGGACGATGAATTGAATCGCGACGCGATTTGTGTGTTCCATTGTCATTAACAGGCTCTGAACCTTACAATTAACTGTCAGTTTTGCGTCGGATTCGAAAATCTAGACTCACAGGAGAACGACCATACGGTGACCGAGGCTGCAATAGACCTTTGGAGACAGGTCGGCCGGAGGACGATGTATTAAATCGCGACGCGATTTGTGTGTTCCATCGTCATTAACAGGCTCTGAACGTTACAATTAACTGTCAGTTTTGCGTTGGATTCGAAAATCTAGACTCACAGGAGATCGACCATAAGGTGCCCGAGGCAGCAATAGACCCTTGGAGACAGGTCGGCCGGAGGACGATGTATTGAATCGCGACGCAATGTGTGTCTTCCATCGTCATTAACAGGCTCTGAACCTTACAATTAACTGTCAGTTTTGCGTCGGATTCGAAAATCTAGACTCACAGAAGAACGACCATAAGGTGCCCGAGGCAGCACTAGATGCTTGGAGACAAGTCGGCTGGAGGACGATGTATTGAATCGCGACGCGATTTGTGTGTTCCATCGTCATTAACAGGCTCTGAACGTTACAATTAACTGTCAGTTTTGCGTCGGATTCGAAAATCTAGACTCACAGGAGAACGACCATAAGGTGCCCGAGGCAGCAATAGACCCTTGGAGACAGGTCGGCCGGAGGACGATGTATTGAATCGCGACGCAATTTGTGTGTTCCATCGTCATTAACAGGCTCTGAACCTTACAATTATCTGTCCGTTTTGCGTCATATTCGAAAATCTAGACTCACAGGAGATCGACCATAAGGTGCCCGAGGCAGCTATAGACCCTTGGAGGCAGGTCGGCCGGACGACGATGTATTGAATCGCGACGCGATTTGTGTGTTCCATTGTCATTAAGAGGCTCTGAACCTTACAATTAACTGTCAGTTTTGCGTCGGATTCGAAAATCTAGACTCACAGGAGAACGACCATAAGATATCCGAGGCAGCACTAGACCCTTGGAGACAAGTCGGCTGGAGGACGATGTATTGAATCGCGACGCAATTTGTGTGTTCCATTGTCATTAAGAGGCTCTGAACCTTACAATTAACTGTCAGTTTTGCGTCGGATTCGAAAATCTAGACTCACAGAAGAACGACCATAAGGTGCCCGAGGCAGGACTAGACCCTTGGAGACAAGTCGGCTGGAGGACGATGTATTGAATCGCGGCGCGATTTGTGTGTTCCATCGTCATTAACAGCCGCTGAACGTTACAATTAACTGTCAGTTTTGCGTCGGATTCGAAAATCTAGACTCACAGGAGAACGACCATAAGGTGTCCGAGGCAGCACTAGACCCTTGGAGACAGGTCGGCCGGAGGACGATGTATTGATTCGCGACGCGATTTGTGTGTTCCATCGTCATTAACAGGCCCTGAACGTTACAATTAACTGTCAGTTTTGCGTCGGATTCGAAAATCTAGACTCACAGGAGATCGACCATAAGGTGCCCGAGGCAGCAATAGACCCTTGGAGACAGGTCGGCCGGAGGACGATGAATTGAATCGCGACGCGATTTGTGTGTTCCATTGTCATTAACAGGCTCTGAACCTTACAATTAACTGTCAGTTTTGCGTCGGATTCGAAAATCTAGACTCACAGGAGAACGACCATAAGGTGTCCGAAGCAGCACTAGTCCCTTGGAGACAAGTCGGCTGGAGGACGATGTATTGAATCGCGACGCAATTTGTGTGTTCCATCGTCATTAACAGGCACTGAACGTTACAATTAACAGAAAGTTTTGCGTCGGATTCGAAAATCTAGACTCACAGAAGAACGACCATAAGGTGCCCGAGGCAGCACTAGACCCTTGGAGACAAGTCGGCTGGAGGACGATGTATTGAATCGCGACGCAATTTGTGTGTTCCATCGTCATTAACAGGCTCTGAACGTTACAATTAACTGTCAGTTTTGCGTCGGATTCGAAAGACTAGACTCACAGGAGAACGACCATAAGGTGCCCGAGGCAGCAATAGACCCTTGGAGACAGGTCGGCCGGAGGACGATGTATTGAATCGCGACGCAATTTGTGTGTTCCATCGTCATGAACAGGCTCTGAACGTTACAATTAACTGTCAGTTTTGCGTCGGATTCGAAAATCTAGACTCACAGGAGAACGACCATAAGGTGACCGAGGCTGCAATAGACCTTTGGAGACAGGTCGGCCGGAGGACGATGTATTACATCGCGACGCGATTTGTGTGTTCCATCGTCATTAACAGGCTCTGAACGTTACAATTAACTATAAGTTTTGCGTCGGATTCGAAAATCTAGACTCACAGGAGATCGACCATAAGGTGCCCGAGGCAGCAATAGACCCTTGGAGACAGGTCGGCCGGAGGACGATGTATTGAATCGCGACGCAATGTGTGTCTTCCATCGTCATTAACAGGCTCTGAACCTTACAATTAACTGTCAGTTTTGCGTCGGATTCGAAAATCTAGACTCACAGAAGAACGACCATAAGGTGCCCGAGGCAGCACTAGACCCTTGGAGACAAGTCGGCTGGAGGACGATGTATTGAATCGCGACGCGATTTGTGTGTTCCATCGTCATTAACAGGCTCTGAACGTTACAATTAACTGTCAGTTTTGCGTCGGATTCGAAAATCTAGACTCACAGGAGAACGACCATAAGGTGCCCGAGGCAGCAATAGACCCTTGGAGATAAGTCGGCTGGAGGACGATGTATTGAATCGCGGCGCGATTTGTGTGTTCCATCGTCATTAACAGGCGCTGAACGTTACAATTAACTGTCAGTTTTGCGTCGGATTCGAAAATCTAGACTCACAGGAGATCGACCATAAGGTGCCCGAGGCAGCAATAGACCCTTGGAGACAGGTCGGCCGGAGGACGATGTATTGAATCGCGACGCGATTTGTGTCTTCCATTGTCATTAAGAGGCTCTGAACCTTACAATTAACTGTCAGTTTTGCGTCGGATTCGAAAATCTAGACTCACAGGAGAACGACCATAAGGTGTCCGAAGCAGCACTAGTCCCTTGGAGACAAGTCGGCTGGAGGACGATGTATTGAATCGCGTCGCAATTTGTGTGTTCCATCGTCATTAACAGGCACTGAACGTTACAATTAACTGTCAGTTTTGCGTCGGATTCGAAAATCAGGACTCACAGGAGATCGACCATAAGGTGCCCGAGGCAGCAATAGACCCTTGGAGACAGGTCGGCCGGAGGACGATGTATTGAATCGCGACGCAATTTGTGTGTTCCATCGTCATAAACAGGCCCTGTACGTCACAATTAACTGTCAGTTTTGCATCGGATTCGAAAATCTAGACTCACAGAAGAACGACCATAGGGTGCCCGAGGCAGCACTAGACCCTTGGAGACAAGTCGGCTGGAGGACGATGTATTGAATCGCGACGCAATTTGTGTGTTCCATCGTCATTAACAGGCTCTGAACGTTACAATTAACTGTCAGTTTTGCGTCGGATTCGAAACTCTAGACTCACAGGAGAACGACCATAAGGTCGGCCGGAGGATGATGTATTGAATCGCGACGCGATTTGTGTGTTCCATCGTCATTAACAGGCTCTGAACGTTACAATTAACTGTAAGTTTTGCGTCGGATTCGAAAATCTAGACTCACAGAAGAACGACCATAGGGTGCCCGAGGCAGCAATAGACCCTTGGAGACAGGTCGGCCGGAGGACGATGTATTGAATCGCGACGCGATTTGTGTGTTCCATCGTCATTAACAGGCTCTGAACGTTACAATTAACTGTCAGTTTTGCGTCGGATTCGAAAATCTAGACTCACAGGAGATCGACCATAAGGTGCCCGAGAGAGGGCTAGACCCTTGGAGATAAGTCGGCTGGAGGACGATGTATTGAATCGCGACGCGATTTGTGTGTTCCATCGTCATTAACAGGCGCTGAACGTTACAATTAACTGTCAGTTTTGCGTCGGATTCGAAAATCTAGACTCACAGGAGAGCGACCATACGGTGCCCGAGGCAGCAATAGACCCTTGGAGACAGGTCGGCCGGAGGACGATGTATTGAATCGCGACTCAATTTGTGTGTTCCATTGTCATTAAGAGGCTCTGAACCTTACAATTAACTGTCAGTTTTGCTTCGGATTCCAAAATCTAGACTCACAGAAGAACGACATTAAGCTGCCCGAGGCAGCACTAGACCCTTGGAGACAAGTCGGCTGGAGGACGATGTATTGAATCGCGACGCAATTTGTGAGTTCCATCGTCATTAACAGGCTCTGAACCTTACAATTAACTGTCAGTTTTGCGTCGGATTCGTAAATCTAGACTCACAGGAGAGCGACCTTACGGTGCCCGAGGCAGCAATAGACCCTTGGAGACAGGTCGGCCGGAGGACGATGTATTGAATCGCGACGCAATTTGTGTGTTCCACCGTCATTAACAGGCTCTGAACGTTACAATTAACTGTAAGTTTTGCGTCGGATTCGAAAATCTAGACTCACAGAAGAACGACCATAGGGTGCCCGAGGCAGCAATAGACCCTTGGAGACAGGTCGGCCGGAGGACGATGTATTGAATCGCGACGCGATTTGTGTGTTCCATCGTCATTAACAGGCTCTGAACGTTACAGTTAACTGTCAGTTTTGCGTCGGATTCGAAAATCTAGACTCACAGGAGTTCGACCATAAGGTGCCCGAGGCAGGACTAGAACCTTGGAGACAGGTCGGCCGGTGGACGATGTATTGAATCGCGACGCAATTTGTGTGTTCCATCGTCATTAACAGGCACTGAACGTTACAATTAACTGTCAGTTTTGCGTCGGATTCGAAAATCTAGACTCACAGGAGATCGACCATAAGGTGACCGAGGCAGCAATAGACCCTTGGAGACAGGTCGGCCGGAGGACGATGTATTGAATCGCGACGCAATTTGTGTGTTCCATCGTCATTAACAGGCTCTGAACGTTACAATTAACTGTCAGTTATGCGTCGGATTCGAAAATCTAGACTCACAGAAGAACGACCATAAGGTGCCCGAGGCAGCACTAGACCCTTGGAGACAAGTCGGCTGGAGGACGATGTATTGAATCGCGACGCGATTTGTGTGTTCCATCGTCATTAACAGGCTCTGAACGTTACAATTAACTGTCAGTTTTGCGTCGGATTCGAAAATCAGGACTCACAGGAGAACGACCATAAGGTGCCCGAGGCAGCAATAGACCCTTGAAGACAGGTCGGCCGGTGGACGATGTATTGAATCGCGACGCAATTTGTGTGTTCCATCGTCATTAACAGGCTCTGAACGTTACAATTAACTATAAGTTTTGCGTCGGATTCGAAAATCTAGACTCACAGAAGAACGACCATAGGGTGCCCGAGGCAGCAATAGACCCTTGGAGACAGGTCGGCCGGAGGACGATGTATTGAATCGCGACTCAATTTGTGTGTTCCATTGTCATTAAGAGGCTCTGAACCTTACAATTAACTGTCAGTTTTGCTTCGGATTCCAAAATCTAGACTCACAGAAGAACGACATTAAGCTGCCCGAGGCAGCACTAGACCCTTGGAGACAAGTCGGCTGGAGGACGATGTATTGAATCGCGACGCTATTTGTGAGTTCCATCGTCATTAACAGGCTCTGAACCTTACAATTAACTGTCAGTTTTGCGTCGGATTCGAAAATCTAGACTCACAGGAGATCGACCATAAGGTGCCCGAGGCAGCAATAGACCCTTGGAGACAGGTCGGCCGGAGGACGATGTATTGAATCGCGACGCGATTTGTGTGTTCCATTGTCATTAAGATGCTCTGACCCTTACAATTAACTGTCAGTTTTGCGTCGGATTCGAAAATCTAGACTCACAGGAGAACGACCAAAAGGTGTCCGAAGCAGCACTAGACCCTTGGAGACAAGTCGGCTGGAGGACGATGTATTGAATCGCGACGCAATTTGTGTGTTCCATCGTCATTAACAGGCACTGAACGTTACAATTAACTGTCAGTTTTGCGTCGGATTCGAAAATCAGGACTCACAGGAGATCGACCATAAGGTGCCCGAGGCAGCAATAGACCCTTGGAGACAGGTCGGCCGGAGGACGATGTATTGAATCGCGACGCAATTTGTGTGTTCCATCGTCATAAACAGGCTCTGTACGTCACAATTAACTGTCAGTTTTGCGTCGGATTCGAAAATCTAGACTCACAGAAGAACGACCATAGGGTGCCCGAGGCAGCACTAGACCCTTGGAGACAAGTCGGCTGGAGGACGATGTATTGAATCGCGACGCAATTTGTGTGTTCCATCGTCATTAACAGGCTCTGAACGTTACAATTAACTGTCAGTTTTGCGTCGGATTCGAAACTCTAGACTCACAGGAGAACGACCATAAGGTCGGCCGGAGGATGATGTATTGAATCGCGACGCGATTTGTGTGTTCCATCGTCATTAACAGGCTCTGAACGTTACAATTAACTGTAAGTTTTGCGTCGGATTCGAAAATCTAGACTCACAGAAGAACGACCATAGGGTGCCCGAGGCAGCAATAGACCCTTGGAGACAGGTCGGCCGGAGGACGATGTATTGAATCGCGACGCGATTTGTGTGTTCCATCGTCATTAACAGGCTCTGAACGTTACAATTAACTGTCAGTTTTGCGTCGGATTCGAAAATCTAGACTCACAGGAGATCGACCATAAGGTGCCCGAGAGAGGGCTAGACCCTTGGAGATAAGTCGGCTGGAGGACGATGTATTGAATCGCGACGCGATTTGTGTGTTCCATCGTCATTAACAGGCGCTGAACGTTACAATTAACTGTCAGTTTTGCGTCGGATTCGAAAATCTAGACTCACAGGAGAGCGACCATACGGTGCCCGAGGCAGCAATAGACCCTTGGAGACAGGTCGGCCGGAGGACGATGTATTGAATCGCGACTCAATTTGTGTGTTCCATTGTCATTAAGAGGCTCTGAACCTTACAATTAACTGTCAGTTTTGCTTCGGATTCCAAAATCTAGACTCACAGAAGAACGACATTAAGCTGCCCGAGGCAGCACTAGACCCTTGGAGACAAGTCGGCTGGAGGACGATGTATTGAATCGCGACGCAATTTGTGAGTTCCATCGTCATTAACAGGCTCTGAACCTTACAATTAACTGTCAGTTTTGCGTCGGATTCGTAAATCTAGACTCACAGGAGAGCGACCATACGGTGCCCGAGGCAGCAATAGACCCTTGGAGACAGGTCGGCCGGAGGACGATGTATTGAATCGCGACGCAATTTGTGTGTTCCACCGTCATTAACAGGCTCTGAACGTTACAATTAACTGTAAGTTTTGCGTCGGATTCGAAAATCTAGACTCACAGAAGAACGACCATAGGGTGCCCGAGGCAGCAATAGACCCTTGGAGACAGGTCGGCCGGAGGACGATGTATTGAATCGCGACGCGATTTGTGTGTTCCATCGTCATTAACAGGCTCTGAACGTTACAGTTAACTGTCAGTTTTGCGTCGGATTCGAAAATCTAGACTCACAGGAGTTCGACCATAAGGTGCCCGAGGCAGGACTAGAACCTTGGAGACAGGTCGGCCGGTGGACGATGTATTGAATCGCGACGCGATTTGTGTGTTCCATCGTCATTAACAGGCCCTGAACGTTACAATTAACTGTCAGTTTTGCGTCGGATTCGAAAATCTAGACTCACAGGAGATCGACCATAAGGTGCCCGAGGCAGCAATAGACCCTTGGAGACAGGTCGGCCGGAGGACGATGTATTGAATCGCGACGCGATTTGTGTGTTCCATTGTCATTAACAGGCTCTGAACCTTACAATTAACTGTCAGTTTTGCGTCGGATTCGAAAATCTAGACTCACAGGAGAACGACCATTAGGTGTCCGAGGCAGCACTAGACCCTTGGAGACAAGTCGGCTGGAGGACGATGTATTGAATCGCGACGCAATTTGTGTGTTCCATCGTCATTAACAGGCACTGAACGTTACAATTAACTGTCAGTTTTGCGTCGGATTCGAAAATCTAGACTCACAGGAGATCGACCATAAGGTGACCGAGGCAGCAATAGACCCTTGGAGACAGGTCGGCCGGAGGACGATGTATTGAATCGCGACGCAATTTGTGTGTTCCATCGTCATTAACAGGCTCTGAACCTTACAATTAACTGTCAGTTATGCGTCGGATTCGAAAATCTAGACTCACAGAAGAACGACCATAAGGTGCCCGAGGCAGCACTAGACCCTTGGAGACAAGTCGGCTGGAGGACGATGTATTGAATCGCGACGCGATTTGTGTGTTCCATCGTCATTAACAGGCTCTGAACGTTACAATTAACTGTCAGTTTTGCGTCGGATTCGAAAATCAGGACTCACAGGAGAACGACCATAAGGTGCCCGAGGCAGCAATAGACCCTTGAAGACAGGTCGGCCGGTGGACGATGTATTGAATCGCGACGCAATTTGTGTGTTCCATCGTCATTAACAGGCTCTGAACGTTACAATTAACTATAAGTTTTGCGTCGGATTCGAAAATCTAGACTCACAGAAGAACGACCATAGGGTGCCCGAGGCAGCAATAGACCCTTGGAGACAGGTCGGCCGGAGGACGATGTATTGAATCGCGACTCAATTTGTGTGTTCCATTGTCATTAAGAGGCTCTGAACCTTACAATTAACTGTCAGTTTTGCTTCGGATTCCAAAATCTAGACTCACAGAAGAACGACATTAAGCTGCCCGAGGCAGCACTAGACCCTTGGAGACAAGTCGGCTGGAGGACGATGTATTGAATCGCGACGCAATTTGTGAGTTCCAGCGTCATTAACAGGCTCTGAACCTTACAATTAACTGTCAGTTTTGCGTCGGATTCGAAAATCTAGACTCACAGGAGATCGACCATAAGGTGCCCGAGGCAGCAATAGACCCTTGGAGACAGGTCGGCCGGAGGACGATGTATTGAATCGCGACGCGATTTGTGTGTTCCATTGTCATTAAGATGCTCTGAACCTTACAATTAACTGTCAGTTTTGCGTCGGATTCGAAAATCTAGACTCACAGGAGAACGACCAAAAGGTGTCCGAAGCAGCACTAGACCCTTGGAGACAAGTCGGCTGGAGGACGATGTATTGAATCGCGACGCAATTTGTGTGTTCCATCGTCATTAACAGGCACTGAACGTTACAATTAACTGTCAGTTTTGCGTCGGATTCGAAAATCAGGACTCACAGGAGATCGACCATAAGGTGCCCGAGGCAGCAATAGACCCTTGGAGACAGGTCGGCCGGAGGACGATGTATTGAATCGCGACGCGATTTGTGTGTTCCATCGTCATTAACAGGCTCTGAACGTTACAATTAACTGTCAGTTTTGCGTCGGATTCGAAAATCTAGACTCACAGGAGATCGACCATAAGGTGCCCGAGAGAGGGCTAGACCCTTGGAGACAAGTCGGCTGGAGGACGATGTATTGAATCGCGACGCAATTTGTGTGTTCCATCGTCATTAACAGGCACTGAACGTTACAATTAACTGTCAGTTTTGCGTCGGATTCGAAAATCAGGACTCACAGGAGATCGACCATAAGGTGCCCGAGGCAGCAATAGACCCTTGGAGACAGGTCGGCTGGAGGACAATGTATTGAATCGCGACTCAATTTGTGTGTTCCATTGTCATTAAGAGGCTCTGAACCTTACAATTAACTGTCAGTTTTGCTTCGGATTCCAAAATCTAGACTCACAGAAGAACGACATTAAGGTGCCCGAGGCAGCACTAGACCCTTGGAGACAAGTCGGCTGGAGGACGATGTATTGAATCGCGACGCAATTTGTGAGTTCCATCGTCATTAACATGCTCTGAACGATACAATTAACTGTCAGTTTTGCGTCGGATTCGAAAATCTAGACTCACAGGAGAGCGACCATAAGGTGCCCGAGGCAGCAATAGACCCTTGGAGACAGGTCGGCCGGAGGACGATGTATTGAATCGCGACGCAATTTGTGTGTTCCATCGTCATTAACAGTCTCTGAACGTTACAATTAACTCTAAGTTTTGCGTCGGATTCGAAAATCTAGACTCACAGAAGAACGACCATAGGGTGCCCGAGGCAGCAATAGACCCTTGGAGACAGGTCGGCCGGAGGACGATGTATTGAATCGCGACGCGATTTGTGTGTTCCATCGTCATTAACAGGCTCTGAACGTTACAATTAACTGTCAGTTTTGCGTCGGATTCGAAAATCTAGACTCACAGGAGATCGACCATAAGGTGCCCGAGAGAGGGCTAGACCCTTGGAGACAAGTCGGCTGGAGGACGATGTATTGAATCGCGACGCGATTTGTGTGTTCCATCGTCATTAACAGGCGCTGAACGTTACAATTAACTGTCAGTTTTGCGTCGGATTCGAAAATCTAGACTCACAGGAGAACGACCATAAGGTGTCCGAGGCAGCACTAGACCCTTGGAGACAGGTCGGCCGGTGGACGATGTATTGAATCGCGACGCGATTTGTGTGTTCCATCGTCATTAACAGGCCCTGAACGTTACAATTAACTGTCAGATTTGCGTCGGATTCGAAAATCTAGACTCACAGGAGATCGACCATAAGGTGCCCGAGGCAGCAATAGACCCTTGGAGACAGGTCGGCTGGAGGACGATGTATTGAATCGCGACGCAATTTGTGTGTTCCTTCGTCATTAACAGGCTTTGAACGTTACAATTAACTGTCAGTTTTGCGTCGGATTCGAAAATCTGGACACAGAAGAACGACCATAAGGTGCCCGAGGCAGCACTAGACCCTTGGATACAAGTCGGCTGGAGGACGATGTATTGAATCGCGACGCGATTTGTGTGTTCCATCGTCATTAACAGGCTCTGAACGTTACAATTAACTGTCAGTTTTGCGTCGGATTCGAAAATCTAGACTCACAGGAGATCGACCATAAGGTGCCCGAGGCAGCAATAGACCCATGGAGACGGGTCGGCCGGAGGACGATGTATTGAATCGCGACGCAATTTGTGTGTTCCATCGTCATTAACAGGCTCTGAACGTTACAATTAACTGTAAGTTTTGCGTCGGATTCGAAAATCTAGACTCACAGAAGAACGACCATAGGGTGCCCGTGGCAGCAATAGACCCTTGGAGACAGGTCGGCCGGAGGACGATGTATTGAATCGCGACGCGATATGTGTGTTCCATCGTCATTAACAGGCTCTGAACGTTACAATTAACTGTCAGTTTTGCGTCGGATTCGAAAATCTAGACTCACAGGAGAACGACCATAAGGTGCCCGAGGCAGCAATAGACCCTTGGAGACAGGTCGGCCGGTGGACGATGTATTGAATCGCGACGCAATTTGTGTGTTCCATTGTCATTAAGAGGCTCTGAAACTTACAATTAACTGTCAGTTTTGCGTCGGATTCGAAAATCTAGACTCACAGAAGAACGACCATAAGGTGCCCGAGGCAGGACTAGACCCTTGGAGACAAGTCGGCTGGAGGACGATGTATTGAATCGCGGCGCGATTTGTGTGTTCCATCGTCATTAACAGGCGCTGAACGTTACAATTAACTGTCAGTTTTGCGTCGGATTCGAAAATCTAGACTCACAGGAGAACGACCATAAGGTGTCCGAGGCAGCACTAGACCCTTGGAGACAGGTCGGCCGGAGGACGATGTATTGAATCGCGACGCGATTTGTGTGTTCCATCGTCATTAACAGGCCCTGAACGTTACAATTAACTGTCAGTTTTGCGTCGGATTCGAAAATCTAGACCCTGAGAGGAGATCGACCATAAGGTGCCCGAGGCAGCAATAGACCCTTGGAGACAGGTCGGCCGGAGGACGATGAATTGAATCGCGCCGCGATTTGTGTGTTCCATTGTCATTAACAGGCTCTGAACCTTACAATTAACTGTCAGTTTTGCGTCGGATTCGAAAATCTAGACTCACAGAAGAACGACCATAAGGTGCCCGAGGCAGCACTAGACGCTTGGAGACAAGTCGGCTGGAGTACGATGTATTGAATCGCGACGCGATTTGTGTGTTCCATCGTCATTAACAGGCTCTGAACGTTACAATTAACTGTCAGTTTTGCGTCGGATTCGAAAATCTAGACTCACAGGAGAACGACCATACGGTGACCGAGGCTGCAATAGACCTTTGGAGACAGGTCGGCCGGAGGACGATGTATTAAATCGCGACGCGATTTGTGTGTTCCATCGTCATTAACAGGCTCTGAACGTTACAATTAACTGTCAGTTTTGCGTCGGATTCGAAAATCTAGACTCACAGGAGATCGACCATAAGGTGCCCGAGGCAGCAATAGACCCTTGGAGACAGGTCGGCCGGAGGACGATGTATTGAATCGCGACGCAATGTGTGTCTTCCATCGTCATTAACAGGCTCTGAACCTTACAATTAACTGTCAGTTTTGCGTCGGATTCGAAAATCTAGACTCACAGAAGAACGACCATAAGGTGCCCGAGGCAGCACTAGACGCTTGGAGACAAGTCGGCTGGAGGACGATGTATTGAATCGCGACGCGATTTGTGTGTTCCATCGTCATTAACAGGCTCTGAACGTTACAATTAACTGTCAGTTTTGCGTCGGATTCGAAAATCTAGACTCACAGGAGAACGACCATACGGTGCCCGAGGCAGCAATAGACCCTTGGAGACAGGTCGGCCGGAGGACGATGTATTGAATCGCGACGCAATTTGTGTGTTCCATCGTCATTAACAGGCTCTGAACCTTACAATTATCTGTCCGTTTTGCGTCATATTCGAAAATCTAGACTCACAGGAGATCGACCATAAGGTGCCCGAGGCAGCTATAGACCCTTGGAGGCAGGTCGGCCGGACGACGATGTATTGAATCGCGACGCGATTTGTGTGTTCCATTGTCATTAAGAGGCTCTGAACCTTACAATTAACTGTCAGTTTTGCGTCGGATTCGAAAATCTAGACTCACAGGAGAACGACCATAAGGTATCCGAGGCAGCACTAGACCCTTGGAGACAAGTCGGCTGGAGGACGATGTATTGAATCGCGACACAATTTGTGTGTTCCATTGTCATTAAGAGGCTCTGAACCTTACAATTAACTGTCAGTTTTGCGTCGGATTCGAAAATCTAGACTCACAGAAGAACGACCATAAGGTGCCCGAGGCAGGACTAGACCCTTGGAGACAAGTCGGCTGGAGGACGATGTATTGAATCGCGGCGCGATTTGTGTGTTCCATCGTCATTAACAGGCGCTGAACGTTACAATTAACTGTCAGTTTTGCGTCGGATTCGAAAATCTAGACTCACAGGAGAACGACCATAAGGTGTCCGAGGCAGCACTAGACCCTTGGAGACAGGTCGGCCGGAGGACGATGTATTGAATCGCGACGCGATTTGTGTGTTCCATCGTCATTAACAGGCCCTGAACGTTACAATTAACTGTCAGTTTTGCGTCGGATTCGAAAATCTAGACTCACAGGAGATCGACCATAAGGTGCCCGAGGCAGCAATAGACCCTTGGAGACAGGTCGGCCGGAGGACGATGAATTGAATCGCGACGCGATTTGTGTGTTCCATTGTCATTAACAGGCTCTGAACCTTACAATTAACTGTCAGTTTTGCGTCGGATTCGAAAATCTAGACTCACAGGAGAACGACCATAAGGTGTCCGAAGCAGCACTAGTCCCTTGGAGACAAGTCGGCTGGAGGACGATGTATTGAATCGCGACGCAATTTGTGTGTTCCATCGTCATTAACAGGCACTGAACGTTACAATTAACAGAAAGTTTTGCGTCGGATTCGAAAATCTAGACTCACAGAAGAACGACCATAAGGTGCCCGAGGCAGCACTAGACCCTTGGAGACAAGTCGGCTGGAGGACGATGTATTGAATCGCGACGCAATTTGTGTGTTCCATCGTCATTAACAGGCTCTGAACGTTACAATTAACTGTCAGTTTTGCGTCGGATTCGAAAGACTAGACTCACAGGAGAACGACCATAAGGTGCCCGAGGCAGCAATAGACCCTTGGAGACAAGTCGGCCGGAGGACGATGTATTGAATCGCGACGCAATTTGTGTGTTCCATCGTCATGAACAGGCTCTGAACGTTACAATTAACTGTCAGTTTTGCGTCGGATTCGAAAATCTAGACTCACAGGAGATCGACCATATGGTGCCCGAGTAAGCAATAGACCCTTGGAGACAGGTCGGCCGGAGGACGATGTATTGAATCGCGACGCGATTTGTGTGTTCCATCGTCATTAACAGGCTCTGAACCTTACAGTTAACTGTCAGTTTTGCGTCGGATTCGAAAATCTAGACTCACAGGAGAACGACCATAAGGTGACCGAGGCTGCAATAGACCTTTGGAGTCAGGTCGGCCGGAGGACGATGTATTAAATCGCGACGCGATTTGTGTGTTCCATCGTCATTAACAGGCTCTGAACGTTACAATTAACTATAAGTTTTGCGTCGGATTCGAAAATCTAGACTCACAGGAGATCGACCATAAGGTGCCCGAGGCAGCAATAGACCCTTGGAGACAGGTCGGCCGGAGGACGATGTATTGAATCGCGACGCGATTTGTGTGTTCCATTGTCATTAAGATGCTCTGACCCTTACAATTAACTGTCAGTTTTGCGTCGGATTCGAAAATCTAGACTCACAGAAGAACGACCATAAGGTGCCCGAGGCAGCACTAGACCCTTGGAGACAAGTCGGCTGGAGGACGATGTATTGAATCGCGACGCGATTTGTGTGTTCCATCGTCATTAACAGGCTCTGAACGTTACAATTAACTGTCAGTTTTGCGTCGGATTCGAAAATCTAGACTCACAGGAGAACGACCATAAGGTGCCCGAGGCAGCAATAGACCCTTGGAGACAGGTCGGCCGGAGGACGATGTATTGAATCGCGACGCAATTTGTGTGTTCCATCGTCATTAACAGGCTCTGAACCTTACAATTAACTGTCCGTTTTGCGTCATATTCGAAAATCTAGACTCACATGAGATCGACCATAAGGTGCCCGAGGCAGCAATAGACCCTTGGAGGCAGGTCGGCCGGACGACGATGTATTGAATCGCGACGCGATTTGTGTGTTCCATTGTCATTAAGAGGCTCTGAACCTTACAATTAACTGTCAGTTTTGCGTTGGATTCGAAAATCTAGACTCACAGGAGAACGACCATAAGGTGTCCGAGGCAGCACTAGACCCTTGGAGACAAGTCGGCTGGAGGACGATGTATTGAATCGCGACGCAATTTGTGTGTTCCATTGTCATTAAGAGGCTCTGAACCTTACAATTAACTGTCAGTTTTGCGTCGGATTCGCAAATCTAGACTCACAGAAGAACGACCATAAGGTGCCCGAGGCAGGACTAGACCCTTGGAGATAAGTCGGCTGGAGGACGATGTATTGAATCGCGGCGCGATTTGTGTGTTCCATCGTCATTAACAGGCGCTGAACGTTACAATTAACTGTCAGTTTTGCGTCGGATTCGAAAATCTAGACTCACAGGAGATCGACCATAAGGTGCCCGAGGCAGCAATAGACCCTTGGAGACAGGTCGGCCGGAGGACGATGTATTGAATCGCGACGCGATTTGTGTCTTCCATTGTCATTAAGAGGCTCTGAACCTTACAATTAACTGTCAGTTTTGCGTCGGATTCGAAAATCTAGACTCACAGGAGAACGACCATAAGGTGTCCGAAGCATCACTAGTCCCTTGGAGACAAGTCGGCTGGAGGACGATGTATTGAATCGCGTCGCAATTTGTGTGTTCCATCGTCATTAACAGGCACTGAACGTTACAATTAACTGTCAGTTTTGCGTCGGATTCGAAAATCAGGACTCACAGGAGATCGACCATAAGGTGCCCGAGGCAGCAATAGACCCTTGGAGACAGGTCGGCCGGAGGACGATGTATTGAATCGCGACGCAATTTGTGTGTTCCATCGTCATAAACAGGCTCTGTACGTCACAATTAACTGTCAGTTTTGCGTCGGATTCGAAAATCTAGACTCACAGAAGAACGACCATAGGGTGCCCGAGGCAGCACTAGACCCTTGGAGACAAGTCGGCTGGAGGACGATGTATTGAATCGCGACGCAATTTGTGTGTTCCATCGTCATTAACAGGCTCTGAACGTTACAATTAACTGTCAGTTTTGCGTCGGATTCGAAACTCTAGACTCACAGGAGAACGACCATAAGGTCGGCCGGAGGATGATGTATTGAATCGCGACGCGATTTGTGTGTTCCATCGTCATTAATAGGCTCTGAACGTTACAATTAACTGTAAGTTTTGCGTCGGATTCGAAAATCTAGACTCACAGAAGAACGACCATAGGGTGCCCGAGGCAGCAATAGACCCTTGGAGACAGGTCGGCCGGAGGACGATGTATTGAATCGCGACGCGATTTGTGTGTTCCATCGTCATTAACAGGCTCTGAACGTTACAATTAACTGTCAGTTTTGCGTCGGATTCGAAAATCTAGACTCACAGGAGATCGACCATAAGGTGCCCGAGAGAGGGCTAGACCCTTGGAGATAAGTCGGCTGGAGGACGATGTATTGAATCGCGACGCGATTTGTGTGTTCCATCGTCATTAACAGGCGCTGAACGTTACAATTAACTGTCAGTTTTGCGTCGGATTCGAAAATCTAGACTCACAGGAGAGCGACCATACGCTGCCCGAGGCAGCAATAGACCCTTGGAGACAGGTCGGCCGGAGGACGATGTATTGAATCGCGACTCAATTTGTGTGTTCCACCGTCATTAACAGGCTCTGAACGTTACAATTAACTGTAAGTTTTGCGTCGGATTCGAAAATCTAGACTCACAGAAGAACGACCATAGGGTGCCCGAGGCAGCAATAGACCCTTGGAGACAGGTCGGCCGGAGGACGATGTATTGAATCGCGACGCGATTTGTGTGTTCCATCGTCATTAACAGGCTCTGAACGTTACAGTTAACTGTCAGTTTTGCGTCGGATTCGAAAATCTAGACTCACAGGAGTTCGACCATAAGGTGCCCGAGGCAGGACTAGAACCTTGGAGACAGGTCGGCCGGTGGACGATGTATTGAATCGCGACGCAATTTGTGTGTTCCATCGTCATTAACAGGCTCTGAACCTTACAATTATCTGTCCGTTTTGCGTCATATTCGAAAATCTAGACTCACAGGAGATCGACCATAAGGTGCCCGAGGCAGCTATAGACCCTTGGAGGCAGGTCGGCCGGACGACGATGTATTGAATCGCGACGCGATTTGTGTGTTCCATTGTCATTAAGAGGCTCTGAACCTTACAATTAACTGTCAGTTTTGCGTCGGATTCGAAAATCTAGACTCACAGGAGAACGGCCATAAGGTATCCGAGGCAGCACTAGACCCTTGGAGACAAGTCGGCTGGAGGACGATGTATTGAATCGCGACACAATTTGTGTGTTCCATTGTCATTAAGAGGCTCTGAACCTTACAATTAACTGTCAGTTTTGCGTCGGATTCGAAAATCTAGACTCACAGAAGAACGACCATAAGGTGCCCGAGGCAGGACTAGACCCTTGGAGACAAGTCGGCTGGAGGACGATGTATTGAATCGCGGCGCGATTTGTGTGTTCCATCGTCATTAACAGGCGCTGAACGTTACAATTAACTGTCAGTTTTGCGTCGGATTCGAAAATCTAGACTCACAGGAGAACGACCATAAGGTGTCCGAGGCAGCACTAGACCCTTGGAGACAGGTCGGCCGGAGGACGATGTATTGAATCGCGACGCGATTTGTGTGTTCCATCGTCATTAACAGGCCCTGAACGTTACAATTAACTGTCAGTTTTGCGTCGGATTCGAAAATCTAGACTCACAGGAGATCGACCATAAGGTGCCCGAGGCAGCAATAGACCCTTGGAGACAGGTCGGCCGGAGGACGATGAATTGAATCGCGACGCGATTTGTGTGTTCCATTGTCATTAACAGGCTCTGAACCTTACAATTAACTGTCAGTTTTGCGTCGGATTCGAAAATCTAGACTCACAGGAGAACGACCATAAGGTGTCCGAAGCAGCACTAGTCCCTTGGAGACAAGTCGGCTGGAGGACGATGTATTGAATCGCGACGCAATTTGTGTGTTCCATCGTCATTAACAGGCACTGAACGTTACAATTAACAGAAAGTTTTGCGTCGGATTCGAAAATCTAGACTCACAGAAGAACGACCATAAGGTGCCCGAGGCAGCACTAGACCCTTGGAGACAAGTCGGCTGGAGGACGATGTATTGAATCGCGACGCAATTTGTGTGTTCCATCGTCATTAACAGGCTCTGAACGTTACAATTAACTGTCAGTTTTGCGTCGGATTCGAAAGACTAGACTCACAGGAGAACGACCATAAGGTGCCCGAGGCAGCAATAGACCCTTGGAGACAGGTCGGCCGGAGGACGATGTATTGAATCGCGACGCAATTTGTGTGTTCCATCGTCATGAACAGGCTCTGAACGTTACAATTAACTGTCAGTTTTGCGTCGGATTCGAAAATCTAGACTCACAGGAGATCGACCATATGGTGCCCGAGTAAGCAATAGACCCTTGGAGACAGGTCGGCCGGAGGACGATGTATTGAATCGCGACGCGATTTGTGTGTTCCATCGTCATTAACAGGCTCTGAACCTTACAGTTAACTGTCAGTTTTGCGTCGGATTCGAAAATCTAGACTCACAGGAGAACGACCATAAGGTGACCGAGGCTGCAATAGACCTTTGGAGTCAGGTCGGCCGGAGGACGATGTATTAAATCGCGACGCGATTTGTGTGTTCCATCGTCATTAACAGGCTCTGAACGTTACAATTAACTATAAGTTTTGCGTCGGATTCGAAAATCTAGACTCACAGGAGATCGACCATAAGGTGCCCGAGGCAGCAATAGACCCTTGGAGACAGGTCGGCCGGAGGACGATGTATTGAATCGCGACGCGATTTGTGTGTTCCATTGTCATTAAGATGCTCTGACCCTTACAATTAACTGTCAGTTTTGCGTCGGATTCGAAAATCTAGACTCACAGAAGAACGACCATAAGGTGCCCGAGGCAGCACTAGACCCTTGGAGACAAGTCGGCTGGAGGACGATGTATTGAATCGCGACGCGATTTGTGTGTTCCATCGTCATTAACAGGCTCTGAACGTTACAATTAACTGTCAGTTTTGCGTCGGATTCGAAAATCTAGACTCACAGGAGAACGACCATAAGGTGCCCGAGGCAGCAATAGACCCTTGGAGACAGGTCGGCCGGAGGACGATGTATTGAATCGCGACGCAATTTGTGTGTTCCATCGTCATTAACAGGCTCTGAACCTTACAATTAACTGTCCGTTTTGCGTCATATTCGAAAATCTAGACTCACATGAGATCGACCATAAGGTGCCCGAGGCAGCAATAGACCCTTGGAGGCAGGTCGGCCGGACGACGATGTATTGAATCGCGACGCGATTTGTGTGTTCCATTGTCATTAAGAGGCTCTGAACCTTACAATTAACTGTCAGTTTTGCGTTGGATTCGAAAATCTAGACTCACAGGAGAACGACCATAAGGTGTCCGAGGCAGCACTAGACCCTTGGAGACAAGTCGGCTGGAGGACGATGTATTGAATCGCGACGCAATTTGTGTGTTCCATTGTCATTAAGAGGCTCTGAACCTTACAATTAACTGTCAGTTTTGCGTCGGATTCGCAAATCTAGACTCACAGAAGAACGACCATAAGGTGCCCGAGGCAGGACTAGACCCTTGGAGATAAGTCGGCTGGAGGACGATGTATTGAATCGCGGCGCGATTTGTGTGTTCCATCGTCATTAACAGGCGCTGAACGTTACAATTAACTGTCAGTTTTGCGTCGGATTCGAAAATCTAGACTCACAGGAGATCGACCATAAGGTGCCCGAGGCAGCAATAGACCCTTGGAGACAGGTCGGCCGGAGGACGATGTATTGAATCGCGACGCGATTTGTGTCTTCCATTGTCATTAAGAGGCTCTGAACCTTACAATTAACTGTCAGTTTTGCGTCGGATTCGAAAATCTAGACTCACAGGAGAACGACCATAAGGTGTCCGAAGCAGCACTAGTCCCTTGGAGACAAGTCGGCTGGAGGACGATGTATTGAATCGCGTCGCAATTTGTGTGTTCCATCGTCATTAACAGGCACTGAACGTTACAATTAACTGTCAGTTTTGCGTCGGATTCGAAAATCAGGACTCACAGGAGATCGACCATAAGGTGCCCGAGGCAGCAATAGACCCTTGGAGACAGGTCGGCCGGAGGACGATGTATTGAATCGCGACGCAATTTGTGTGTTCCATCGTCATAAACAGGCTCTGTACGTCACAATTAACTGTCAGTTTTGCGTCGGATTCGAAAATCTAGACTCACAGAAGAACGACCATAGGGTGCCCGAGGCAGCACTAGACCCTTGGAGACAAGTCGGCTGGAGGACGATGTATTGAATCGCGACGCAATTTGTGTGTTCCATCGTCATTAACAGGCTCTGAACGTTACAATTAACTGTCAGTTTTGCGTCGGATTCGAAACTCTAGACTCACAGGAGAACGACCATAAGGTCGGCCGGAGGATGATGTATTGAATCGCTACGCGATTTGTGTGTTCCATCGTCATTAACAGGCTCTGAACGTTACAATTAACTGTAAGTTTTGCGTCGGATTCGAAAATCTAGACTCACAGAAGAACGACCATAGGGTGCCCGAGGCAGCAATAGACCCTTGGAGACAGGTCGGCCGGAGGACGATGTATTGAATCGCGACGCGATTTGTGTGTTCCATCGTCATTAACAGGCTCTGAACGTTACAATTAACTGTCAGTTTTGCGTCGGATTCGAAAATCTAGACTCACAGGAGATCGACCATAAGGTGCCCGAGAGAGGGCTAGACCCTTGGAGATAAGTCGGCTGGAGGACGATGTATTGAATCGCGACGCGATTTGTGTGTTCCATCGTCATTAACAGGCGCTGAACGTTACAATTAACTGTCAGTTTTGCGTCGGATTCGAAAATCTAGACTCACAGGAGATCGACCATAAGGTGCCCGAGGCAGCAATAGACCCTTGGAGACAGGTCGGCCGGAGGACGATGTATTGAATCGCGACGCGATTTGTGTCTTCCATTGTCATTAAGAGGCTCTGAACCTTACAATTAACTGTCAGTTTTGCGTCGGATTCGAAAATCTAGACTCACAGGAGAACGACCATAAGGTGTCCGAAGCAGCACTAGTCCCTTGGAGACAAGTCGGCTGGAGGACGATGTATTGAATCGCGTCGCAATTTGTGTGTTCCATCGTCATTAACAGGCACTGAACGTTACAATTAACTGTCAGTTTTGCGTCGGATTCGAAAATCAGGACTCACAGGAGATCGACCATAAGGTGCCCGAGGCAGCAATAGACCCTTGGAGACAGGTCGGCCGGAGGACGATGTATTGAATCGCGACGCAATTTGTGTGTTCCATCGTCATAAACAGGCTCTGTACGTCACAATTAACTGTCAGTTTTGCGTCGGATTCGAAAATCTAGACTCACAGAAGAACGACCATAGGGTGCCCGAGGCAGCACTAGACCCTTGGAGACAAGTCGGCTGGAGGACGATGTATTGAATCGCGACGCAATTTGTGTGTTCCATCGTCATTAACAGGCTCTGAACGTTACAATTAACTGTCAGTTTTGCGTCGGATTCGAAACTCTAGACTCACAGGAGAACGACCATAAGGTCGGCCGGAGGATGATGTATTGAATCGCGACGCGATTTGTGTGTTCCATCGTCATTAACAGGCTCTGAACGTTACAATTAACTGTAAGTTTTGCGTCGGATTCGAAAATCTAGACTCACAGAAGAACGACCATAGGGTGCCCGAGGCAGCAATAGACCCTTGGAGACAGGTCGGCCGGAGGACGATGTATTGAATCGCGACGCGATTTGTGTGTTCCATCGTCATTAACAGGCTCTGAACGTTACAATTAACTGTCAGTTTTGCGTCGGATTCGAAAATCTAGACTCACAGGAGATCGACCATAAGGTGCCCGAGAGAGGGCTAGACCCTTGGAGATAAGTCGGCTGGAGGACGATGTATTGAATCGCGACGCGATTTGTGTGTTCCATCGTCATTAACAGGCGCTGAACGTTACAATTAACTGTCAGTTTTGCGTCGGATTCGAAAATCTAGACTCACAGGAGAGCGACCATACGCTGCCCGAGGCAGCAATAGACCCTTGGAGACAGGTCGGCCGGAGGACGATGTATTGAATCGCGACTCAATTTGTGTGTTCCACCGTCATTAACAGGCTCTGAACGTTACAATTAACTGTAAGTTTTGCGTCGGATTCGAAAATCTAGACTCACAGAAGAACGACCATAGGGTGCCCGAGGCAGCAATAGACCCTTGGAGACAGGTCGGCCGGAGGACGATGTATTGAATCGCGACGCGATTTGTGTGTTCCATCGTCATTAACAGGCTCTGAACGTTACAGTTAACTGTCAGTTTTGCGTCGGATTCGAAAATCTAGACTCACAGGAGTTCGACCATAAGGTGCCCGAGGCAGGACTAGAACCTTGGAGACAGGTCGGCCGGTGGACGATGTATTGAATCGCGACGCGATTTGTGTGTTCCATCGTCATTAACAGGCCCTGAACGTTACAATTAACTGTCAGTTTTGCGTCGGATTCGAAAATCTAGACTCACAGGAGATCGACCATAAGGTGCCCGAGGCAGCAATAGACCCTTGGAGACAGGTCGGCCGGAGGACGATGTATTGAATCGCGACGCGATTTGTGTGTTCCATTGTCATTAACAGGCTCTGAACCCTACAATTAACTGTCAGTTTTGCGTCGGATTCGAAAATCTAGACTCACAGGAGAACGACCATTAGGTGTCCGAGGCAGCACTAGACCCTTGGAGACAAGTCGGCTGGAGGACGATGTATTGAATCGCGACGCAATTTGTGTGTTCCATCGTCATTAACAGGCACTGAACGTTACAATTAACTGTCAGTTTTGCGTCGGATTCGAAAATCTAGACTCACAGGAGATCGACCATAAGGTGACCGAGGCAGCAATAGACCCTTGGAGACAGGTCGGCCGGAGGACGATGTATTGAATCGCGACGCAATTTGTGTGTTCCATCGTCATTAACACGCTCTGAACCTTACAATTAACTGTCAGTTATGCGTCGGATTCGAAAATCTAGACTCACAGAAGAACGACCATAAGGTGCCCGAGGCAGCCCTAGACCCTTGGAGACAAGTCGGCTGGAGGACGATGTATTGAATCGCGACGCGATTTGTGTGTTCCATCGTCATTAACAGGCTCTGAACGTTACAATTAACTGTCAGTTTTGCGTCGGATTCGAAAATCAGGACTCACAGGAGAACGACCATAAGGTGCCCGAGGCAGCAATAGACCCTTGAAGACAGGTCGGCCGGTGGACGATGTATTGAATCGCGACGCAATTTGTGTGTTCCATCGTCATTAACAGGCTCTGAACGTTACAATTAACTATAAGTTTTGCGTCGGATTCGAAAATCTAGACTCACAGAAGAACGACCATAGGGTGCCCGAGGCAGCAATAGACCCTTGGAGACAGGTCGGCCGGAGGACGATGTATTGAATCGCGACTCAATTTGTGTGTTCCATTGTCATTAAGAGGCTCTGAACCTTACAATTAACTGTCAGTTTTGCTTCGGATTCCAAAATCTAGACTCACAGAAGAACGACATTAAGCTGCCCGAGGCAGCACTAGACCCTTGGAGACAAGTCGGCTGGAGGACGATGTATTGAATCGCGACGCAATTTGTGAGTTCCATCGTCATTAACAGGCTCTGAACCTTACAATTAACTGTCAGTTTTGCGTCGGATTCGAAAATCTAGACTCACAGGAGATCGACCATAAGGTGCCCGAGGCAGCAATAGACCCTTGGAGACAGGTCGGCCGGAGGACGATGTATTGAATCGCGACGCGATTTGTGTGTTCCATTGTCATTAAGATGCTCTGAACCTTACAATTAACTGTCAGTTTTGCGTCGGATTCGAAAATCTAGACTCACAGGAGAACGACCAAAAGGTGTCCGAAGCAGCACTAGACCCTTGGAGACAAGTCGGCTGGAGGACGATGTATTGAATCGCGACGCAATTTGTGTGTTCCATCGTCATTAACAGGCACTGAACGTTACAATTAACTGTCAGTTTTGCGTCGGATTCGAAAATCAGGACTCACAGGAGATCGACCATAAGGTGCCCGAGGCAGCAATAGACCCTTGGAGACAGGTCGGCCGGAGGACGATGTATTGAATCGCGACGCGATTTGTGTGTTCCATCGTCATTAACAGGCTCTGAACGTTACAATTAACTGTCAGTTTTGCGTCGGATTCGAAAATCTAGACTCACGGGAGATCGACCATAAGGTGCCCGAGAGAGGGCTAGACCCTTGGAGACAAGTCGGCTGGAGGACGATGTATTGAATCGCGACGCAATTTGTGTGTTCCATCGTCATTAACAGGCACTGAACGTTACAATTAACTGTCAGTTTTGCGTCGGATTCGAAAATCAGGACTCACAGGAGATCGACCATAAGGTGCCCGAGGCAGCAATAGACCCTTGGAGACAGGTCGGCTGGAGGACGATGTATTGAATCGCGACTCAATTTGTGTGTTCCATTGTCATTAAGAGGCTCTGAACCTTACAATTAACTGTCAGTTTTGCTTCGGATTCCAAAATCTAGACTCACAGAAGAACGACATTAAGGTGCCCGAGGCAGCACTAGACCCTTGGAGACAAGTCGGCTGGAGGACGATGTATTGAATCGCGACGCAATTTGTGAGTTCCATCGTCATTAACAGGCTCTGAACGTTACAATTAACTGTCAGTTTTGCGTCGGATTCGAAAATCTAGACTCACAGGAGAGCGACCATAAGGTGCCCGAGGCAGCAATAGACCCTTGGAGACAGGTCGGCCGGAGGACGATGTATTGAATCGCGACGCAATTTGTGTGTTCCATCGTCATTAACAGTCTCTGAACGTTACAATTAACTCTAAGTTTTGCGTCGGATTCGAAAATCTAGACTCACAGAAGAACGACCATAGGGTGCCCGAGGCAGCAATAGACCCTTGGAGACAGGTCGCCCGGAGGACGATGTATTGAATCGCGACGCGATTTGTGTGTTCCATCGTCATTAACAGGCTCTGAACGTTACAATTAACTGTCAGTTTTGCGTCGGATTCGAAAATCTAGACTCACAGGAGATCGACCATAAGGTGCCCGAGAGAGGGCTAGACCCTTGGAGACAAGTCGGCTGGAGGACGATGTATTGAATCGCGACGCGATTTGTGTGTTCCATCGTCATTAACAGGCTCTGAACCTTACAATTAACTGTCAGTTTTGCGTCGGATTCGAAAATCTAGACTCACAGGAGATCGACCATAAGGTGTCCGAGGCAGCACTAGACCCATGGAGACAGGTCGGCCGGTGGACGATGTATTGAATCGCGACGCGATTTGTGTGTTCCATCGTCATTAACAGGCCCTGAACGTTACAATTAACTGTCAGATTTGCGTCGGATTCGAAAATCTAGACTCACAGGAGATCGACCATAAGGTGCCCGAGGCAGCAATAGACCCTTGGAGACAGGTCGGCTGGAGGACGATGTATTGAATCGCGACGCAATTTGTGTGTTCCTTCGTCATTAACAGGCTTTGAACGTTACAATTAACTGTCAGTTTTGCGTCGGATTCGAAAATCTGGACACAGAAGAACGACCATAAGGTGCCCGAGGCAGCACTAGACCCTTGGATACAAGTCGGCTGGAGGACGATGTATTGAATCGCGACGCGATTTGTGTGTTCCATCGTCATTAACAGGCTCTGAACGTTACAATTAACTGTCAGTTTTGCGTCGGATTCGAAAATCTAGACTCACAGGAGATCGACCATAAGGTGCCCGAGGCAGCAATAGACCCATGGAGACAGGTCGGCCGGAGGACGATGTATTGAATCGCGACTCAATTTGTGTGTTCCATTGTCATTAAGAGGCTCTGAACCTTACAATTAACTGTCAGTTTTGCTTCGGATTCCAAAATCTAGACTCACAGAAGAACGACATTAAGGTGCCCGAGGCAGCACGAGACCCTTGGAGACAAGTCGGCTGGAGGACGATGTATTGAATCGCGACGCAATTTGTGAGTTCCATCGTCATTAACAGGCTCTGAACGTTACAATTAACTGTCAGTTTTGCGTCGGATTCGAAAATCTAGACTCACAGGAGAGCGACCATAAGGTGCCCGAGGCAGCAATAGGCCCTTGGAGACAGGTCGGCCGGAGGACGATGTATTGAATCGCGACGCGATTTTTGTGTTCCATCGTCATTAACAGGCCCTGAACGTTACAATTAACTGTCAGATTTGCGTCGGATTCGAAAATCTAGACTCACAGGAGATCGACCATAAGGTGCCCGAGGCAGCAATAGGCCCTTGGAGACAGGTCGGCTGGAGGACGATGTGTTGAATCGCGACGCAATTTGTGTGTTCCATCGTCATTAACAGGCTCTGAACCTTACAATTAACTGTCAGTTATGCGTCGGATTCGAAAATCTAGACACAGAAGAACGACCATAAGGTGCCCGAGGCAGCACTAGACCCTTGGAGACAAGTCGGCTGGAGGACGATGTATTGAATCGCGACGCGATTTGTGTGTTCCATCGTCATTAACAGGCTCTGAACGTTACAATTAACTGTCAGTTTTGCGTCGGATTCGAAAATCTAGACTCACAGGAGATCGACCATAAGGTGCCCGAGAGAGGGCTAGACCCTTGGAGACAAGTCGGCTGGAGGACGATGTATTGAATCGCGACGCGATTTGTGTGTTCCATCGTCATTAACAGGCGCTGAACGTTACAATTAACTGTCAGTTTTGCGTCGGATTCGAAAATCTAGACTCACAGGAGAACGACCATAAGGTGTCCGAGGCAGCACTAGACCCTTGGAGACAGGTCGGCCGGTGGACGATGTATTGAATCGCGACGCGATTTGTGTGTTCCATCGTCATTTACAGGCCCTGAACGTTACAATTAACTGTCAGTTTTGCGTCGGATTCGAAAATATAGACTCATAGGAGATCGACCATAAGGTGCCCGAGGCAGCAATAGACCTTTGGAGACAGGTCGGCCGGAGGACGATGTATTGAATCGCGACACGATTTGTGTGTTCCATTGTAATTAAGATGCTCTGAACCTTACAATTGACTGTCAGTTTTGCGTTGGATTCGAAAATCTAGACTCACAGGAGAACGACCATAAGGTGTCCGAGGCAGCACTAGACCCTTGGAGACAAGTCGGCTGGAGGACGATGTATTGAATCGCGACGCAATTTGTGTGTTCCATCGTCATTAACAGGCACTGAACGTTACAATTAACTGTCAGTTTTGCGTCGGATTCGAAAATCTAGACTCACAGGAGATCGACCATAAGGTGCCCGAGGCAGCAATAGACCCTTGGAGACAGGTGGGCCGGAGGACGATGTATTGAATCGCGACGCAATTTGTGTGTTCCATCGTCATTAACAGGCTCTGAACCTTACAATTAACTGTCAGTTATGCGTCGGATTCGAAAATCTAGACTCACAGAAGAACGACCATAAGGTGCCCGAGGCAGCACTAGACCCTTGGAGACAAGTCGGCTGGAGGACGATGTATTGAATCGCGACGCGATTTGTGTGTTCCATCGTCATTAACAGGCTCTGAACGTTACAATTAACTGTCAGTTTTGCGTCGGATTCGAAAATCTAGACTCACAGGAGATCGACCATAAGGTGCCCGAGGCAGCAATAGACCCTTGGAGACAGGTCGGCCGGAGGACGATGTATTGAATCGCGACTCAATTTGTGTGTTCCATTGTCATTAAGAGGCTCTGAACCTTACAATTAACTGTCAGTTTTGCTTCGGATTCCAAAACCTAGACTCACAGAAGAACGACATTAAGGTGCCCGAGGCAGCACTAGACCCTTGGAGACAGGTCGGCCGGAGGACGATGTATTGAATCGCGACGCAATTTGTGTGTTCCATCGTCATTAAGAGGCTCTGAACCTTACAATTAACTGTAAGTTTTGCGTCGGATTCGAAAATCTAGACTCACAGAAGAACGACCATAAGGTGCCCGAGGCAGCACTAGACCCTTGGAGACAAGTCGGCTGGAGGACGATGTATTGAATCGCGACGCAATTTGTGTGTTCCATCGTCATTAACAGGCTCTCAGCGTTACAATTAACTGTCAGTTTTGCGTCGGATTCGAAAGACTAGACTCACAGGAGAACGACCATAAGGTGCCCGAGGCAGGACTAGACCCTTGGAGACAAGTCGGCTGGAGGACGATGTATTGAATCGCGGCGCGATTTGTGTGTTCCATCGTCATTAACAGGCGCTGAACGTTACAATTAACTGTCAGTTTTGCGTCGGATTCGAAAATCTAGACTCACAGGAGATCGACCATAAGGTGCCCGAGTAAGCAATAGACCCTTGGAGACAGGTCGGCCGGTGGACGATGTATTGAATCGCACGCGATTTGTGTGTTCCATCATCATTAACAGGCTCTGAACCTTACAATTAACTGTCAGTTTTGCGTCGGATTCGAAAATCTAGACTCACAGGAGAACGACCATAAGGTGACCGAGGCTGCAATAGACCCTTGGAGACAGATCGGACGGAGGACGATGTATTGAATCGCGACGCGATTTGTGTGTTCCATCGTCATTAACAGGCTCTGAACGTTACAATTAACTGTCAGTTTTGCGTCGGATTCGAAAATCTAGACTCACAGGAGATCGACCATAAGGTGCCCGAGGCAGCAATAGTCCCTTGGAGACAGGTCGGCCGGAGGACGATGTATTGAATCGCGACGCAATTTGTGTCTTCCATCGTCATTAACAGGCTCTGAACCTTACAATTAACTCTCAGTTTTGCGTCGGATTCGAAAATCTAGCCTCACAGAAGAACGACCATAAGGTGCCCGAGGCAGCACTAGACCCTTGGAGACAAGTCGGCTGGAGGACGATGTATTGAATCGCGACGCGATTTGTGTGTTCCATCGTCATTAACAGGCTCTGAACGTTACAATTAACTGTCAGTTTTGCGTCGGATTCGAAAATCTAGACTCACAGGAGAACGACCATAAGGTGCCCGAGGCAGCAATAGACCCTTGGAGACAGGTCGGCCGGAGGACGATGTATTGAATCGCGACGCAATTTGTGTGTTCCATCGTCATTAACAGGCTCTGAACCTTACAATTAACTGTCAGTTTTGCGTCATATTCGAAAATCTAGACTCACAGGAGATCGACCATAAGGTGCCCGAGGCAGCAATAGACCCTTGGAGGCAGGTCGGCCGGAGGACGATGTATTGAATCGCGACGCGATTTGTGTGTTCCATTGTCATTAAGAGGCTCTGAACCTTACAATTAACTGTCAGTTTTGCGTCGGATTCGAAAATCTAGACTCACAGGAGGACGACCATAAGGTGTCCGAGGCAGCACTAGACCCTTGGAGACAAGTCGGCTGGAGGACGATGTATTGAATCGCGACGCAATTTGTGTGTTCCATTGTCATTAAGAGGCTCTGAACCTTACAATAATTAACTGTCAGTTTTGCGTCGGATTCGAAAATCTAGACTCACAGAACAACGACCATAAGGTGCCCGAGGCAGGACTAGACCCTTGGAGACAAGTCGGCTGGAGGACGATGTATTGAATCGCGGCGCGATTTGTGTGTTCCATCGTCATTAACAGGCGCTGAACGTTACAATTAACTGTCAGTTTTGCGTCGGATTCGAAAATCTAGACTCACAGGAGAACGACCATAAGGTGTCCGAGGCAGCACTAGACCCTTGGAGACAGGTCGGCCGGAGGACGATGTATTGAATCGCGACGCGATTTGTGTGTTCCATCGTCATTAATAGGCCCTGAACGTTACAATTAACTGTCAGTTTTTCGTCGGATTCGAAAATCTAGACTCACAGGAGATCGACCATAAGGTGCCCGAGGCAGCAAAAGACCCTTGGAGACAGGTCGGCCGGAGGACGATGTATTGAATCGCGACGCGATTTGTGTGTTCCATTGTCATTAACAGGCTCTGAACCTTACAATTAACTGTCTGTTTTGCGTCGGATTCGAAAATCTAGACTCACAGAAGAACGACCTAAAGGTGTCCGAAGCAGCACTAGACCCTTGGAGACAAGTCGGCTGGAGGACAATGTATTGAATCGCGACGCAATTTGTGTGTTCCATCGTCATTAACAGGCACTGAACGTTACAATTAACTGTCAGTTTTGCGTCGGATTCGAAAATCAGGACTCACAGGAGATCGACCATAAGGTGCCCGAGGCAGCAATAGACCCTTGGAGACAGGTCGGCCGGAGGACGATGTATTGAATCGCGACGCAATTTGTGTGTTCCATCGTCATAATCAGGCTCTGTACGTTACAATTAACTGTAAGTTTTGCGTCGGATTCGAAAATCTAGACTCACAGAAGAACGACCATAGGGTGCCCGAGGCAGCACTGGACCCTTGGAGACAAGTCGGCTAGAGGACGATGTATTGAATCGCGACGCAATTTGTGTGTTCCATCGTCATTAACAGGCCCTGAACGTAACAATTAACTGTCAGTTTTGCGTCGGATTCGAAAATCTAGACTCACAGGAGATCGACCATAAGGTGCCCGAGGCAGGACTAGACCCTTGGAGACAAGTCGGCTGGAGGACGATGTATTGAATCGCGACGCGATTTGTGTGTTCCATCGTCATTAACAGGCGCTGAACGTAACAATTAACTGTCAGTTTTGCGTCGGATTCGAAAATCTAGACTCACAGGAGAACGACCATAAGGTGTCCGAGGCAGCACTAGACTCCTGGAGACAGGTCGGCCGGAGGACGATGTATTGAATCGCGACGCGATTTGTGTGTTCCATCGTCATTAACAGGCCCTGAACGTTACAATTAACTGTCAGTTTTGCGTCGGATTCGAAAATCTAGACTCACAGGAGATCGACCATAAGGTGCCCGAGGCAGCAATAGACCCTTGGAGACAGGTCGGCCGGAGGACGATGTATTGAATCGCGACGTGATTTGTGTGTTCCATTGTCATTAAGATGCTCTGAACCTTACAATTAACTGTCAGTTTTGCGTCGCATTCGAAAATCTAGACTCACAGGAGAACGACCATAAGGTGTCCGAGGCAGCACTAGACCCTTGGAGACAAGTCGGCTAGAGGATGATGTATTGAATCGCGACGCAATTTGTGTGTTCCATCGTCATTAACAGGCACTGAACGATACAATTAACTGTCAGTTTTGCGTCGGATTCGAAAATCTAGACTCACAGGAGATCGACCATGAGGTGCCCGAGGCAGCAATAGACCCTTGGAGACAGGTCGGCCGGAGGACGATGTATTGAATCGCGACGCAATTTGTGTGTCCCATCGTCATTAACAGGCTCTGAACGTTACAATTAACTGTCAGTTTTGCGTCGGATTCGAAAATCTAGACTCACAGGAGATCGACCATAAGGTGCCCGAGGCAGCAATAGACCCTTGGAGACAGGTCGGCCGGAGGACGATGTATTGAATCGCGACGGGATTTGTGTGTTCCATCGTCATTAACAGGCTCTGAACGTTACAATTAACTGTCAGTTTTGCGTCGGATTCGAAAGTCTAGACTCACAGGAGAACGACCATAAGGTGCCCGAGGCAGCAATAGACCCTTGGAGACAGGTCGGCCGGAGGACGATGTATTGAATCGCGACGCAATTTGTGTGTTCCATCGTCATGAACAGGCTCTGAACGTTACAATTAACTGTCAGTTTTGCGTCGGATTCGAAAATCTAGACTCACAGGAGATCGACCATAAGGTGCCCGAGGCAGCAATAGACCCTTGGAGACAGGTCGGCCGGAGGACAATGTATTGAATCGCGACGCGATATGTGTGTTCCATCGTCATTAACAGGCGCTGAACGTTACAATTAACTGTCAGTTTTGCGTCGGATTCGAAAATCTAGACTCACAGGAGATCGACCTTAAGGTGCCCGAGGCAGCAATAGACCCTTGGAGACAGGTCGGCCGAATGACGATGTATTGAACCGCGACGCAATTTGTGTGTTCCATCGTCATTAACAGGCCCTGAACGTTACAATTAACTGTCAGTTTTGCTTCGGATTCGAAAATCTAGACTCACAGGAGATCGACCATAAGGTGCCCGAGGCAGTAATAGACCCTTGCAGACAGGTCGGCCGGAGGACGATGTATTGAATCGCGACGCAATTTGTGTCTTCCATCGTCATTAACAGGCTCCGAACGTTACAATTAACTGTCAGTTTTGCGTCGGATTCGAAAATCTAGACTCACAGGAGATCGACCATAGGGTGCCCGAGACAGCAATGGACCCTTGGAGACAGGTCGGCCGGAGGACGATGTATTGAATCGCGACGCAATTTGTGTCTTACATCGTCATTAACAGGCTCTGAACCTTACAATTAACTGTCTGTTTTGCGTCGGATTCGAAAATCTAGACTCACAGATCGACCATAAGGTAACCGAGGCAGCAACAGACCTTTGGAGACAGGTCGGCCGGAGGACGATGTATTGAATCGCGACGGGATTTGTGTGTTCCATCGTCATTAACAGGCTCTGAATGTTACAATTAACTGTCATTTTTGCGTCGGATTCGAAAATCTAGACTCACAGAAGAACGACCATAAGGTGCCCGAGGCAGGACTAGACCCTTGGAGACAAGTCGGCTGGAGGACGATGTATTGAATCGCGACGCGATTTGTGTGTTCCATCGTCATTAACAGGCGCTGAACGTTACAATTAACTGTCAGTTTTGCGTCGGATTCGAAAATCTAGACTCACAGGAGAACGACCATAAGGTGCCCGAAGCAGCAATAGACCCTTGGAGACAGGTCGGCCGGAGGACGATGTATTGAATCGCGACGCAATTTGTGTGTTCCATCGTCATTAACAGGCTCTGAACGTTACAATTAACTGTCAGTTTTGCGTCATATTCGAAAATCTAGACTCACAGGAGATCGACCATAAGGTGCCCGAGGCAGCAATAGACCCTTGGAGGCAGGTCGGCCGGAGGACGATGTATTGAATCGCGACGCGATTTGTGTGTTCCATTGTCATTAAGAGGCTCTGAACCTTAGAATTAACTGTCAGTTTTGCGTCGGATTCGAAAATCTAGACTCACAGGAGGACGACCATGAGGTGTCCGAGGCAGCACTAGACCCTTGGAGACAAGTCGGCTGGAGGACGATGTATTGAATCGCGACGCAATTTGTGTGTTCCATTGTCATTAAGAGGCTCTGAACCTTACAATAATTAACTGTCAGTTTTGCGTCGGATTCGAAAATCTAGACTCACAGAACAACGACCATAAGGTGCCCGAGGCAGGACTAGACCCTTGGAGACAAGTCGGCTGGAGGACGATGTATTGAATCGCGGCGCGATTTGTGTGTTCCATCGTCATTAACAGGCGCTGAACGTTACAATTAACTGTCAGTTTTGCGTCGGATTCGAAAATCTAGACTCACAGGAGAACGACCATAAGGTGTCCGAGGCAGCACTAGACCCTTGGAGACAGGTCGGCCGGAGGACGATGTATTGAATCGCGACGCGATTTGTGTGTTCCATCGTCATTAATAGGCCCTGAACGTTACAATTAACTGTCAGTTTTGCGTCGGATTCGAAAATCTAGACTCACAGGAGATCGACCATAAGGTGCCCGAGGCAGCAATAGACCCTTGGAGACAGGTCGGCCGGAGGACGATGTATTGAATCGCGACGCGATTTGTGTGTTCCATTGTCATTAACAGGCTCTGAACCTTACAATTAACTGTCTGTTTTGCGTCGGATTCGAAAATCTAGACTCACAGGAGAACGACCATAAGGTGTCCGAAGCAGCACTAGACCCTTGGAGACAAGTCGGCTGGAGGACAATGTATTGAATCGCGACGCAATTTGTGTGTTCCATCGTCATTAACAGGCACTGAACGTTACAATTAACTGTCAGTTTTGCGTCGGATTCGAAAATCAGGACTCACAGGAGATCGACCATAAGGTGCCCGAGGCAGCAATAGACCCTTGGAGACAGGTCGGCCGGAGGACGATGTATTGAATCGCGACGCAATTTGTGTGTTCCATCGTCATAAACAGGCTCTGTACGTTACAATTAACTGTAAGTTTTGCGTCGGATTCGAAAATCTAGACTCACAGAAGAACGACCATAGGGTGCCCGAGGCAGCACTGGACCCTTGGAGACAAGTCGGCTAGAGGACGATGTATTGAATCGCGACGCAATTTGTGTGTTCCATCGTCATTAACAGGCGCTGAACGTAACAATTAACTGTCAGTTTTGCGTCGGATTCGAAAATCTAGACTCACAGGAGATCGACCATAAGGTGCCCGAGGCAGGACTAGACCCTTGGAGACAAGTCGGCTGGAGGACGATGTATTGAATCGCGACGCGATTTGTGTGTTCCATCGTCATTAACAGGCGCTGAACGTAACAATTAACTGTCAGTTTTGCGTCGGATTCGAAAATCTAGACTCACAGGAGAACGACCATAAGGTGTCCGAGGCAGCACTAGACTCCTGGAGACAGGTCGGCCGGAGGACGATGTATTGAATCGCGACGCGATTTGTGTGTTCCATCGTCATTAACAGGCCCTGAACGTTACAATTAACTGTCAGTTTTGCGTCGGATTCGAAAATCTAGACTCACAGGAGATCGACCATAAGGTGCCCGAGGCAGCAATAGACCCTTGGAGACAGGTCGGCCGGAGGACGATGTATTGAATCGCGACGTGATTTGTGTGTTCCATTGTCATTAAGATGCTCTGAACCTTACAATTAACTGTCAGTTTTGCGTCGGATTCGAAAATCTAGACTCACAGGAGAACGACCATAAGGTGTCCGAGGCAGCACTAGACCCTTGGAGACAAGTCGGCTAGAGGATGATGTATTGAATCGCGACGCAATTTGTGTGTTCCATCGTCATTACCAGGCACTGAACGATACAATTAACTGTCAGTTTTGCGTCGGATTCGAAAATCTAGACTCACAGGAGATCGACCATGAGGTGCCCGAGGCAGCAATAGACCCTTGGAGACAGGTCGGCCGGAGGACGATGTATTGAATCGCGACGCAATTTGTGTGTCCCATCGTCATTAACAGGCTCTGAACGTTACAATTAACTGTCAGTTTTGCGTCGGATTCGAAAATCTAGACTCACAGGAGATCGACCATAAGGTGCCCGAGGCAGCAATAGACCCTTGGAGACAGGTCGGCCGGAGGACGATGTATTGAATCGCGACGGGATTTGTGTGTTCCATCGTCATTAACAGGCTCTGAACGTTACAATTAACTGTCAGTTTTGCGTCGGATTCGAAAGTCTAGACTCACAGGAGAACGACCATAAGGTGCCCGAGGCAGCAATAGACCCTTGGAGACAGGTCGGCCGGAGGACGATGTATTGAATCGCGACGCAATTTGTGTGTTCCATCGTCATGAACAGGCTCTGAACGTTACAATTAACTGTCAGTTTTGCGTCGGATTCGAAAATCTAGACTCACAGGAGATCGACCATAAGGTGCCCGAGGCAGCAATAGACCCTTGGAGACAGGTCGGCCGGAGGACAATGTATTGAATCGCGACGCGATATGTGTGTTCCATCGTCATTAACAGGCGCTGAACGTTACAATTAACTGTCAGTTTTGCGTCGGATTCGAAAATCTAGACTCACAGGAGATCGACCTTAAGGTGCCCGAGGCAGCAATAGACCCTTGGAGACAGGTCGGCCGAAGGACGATGTATTGAACCGCGACGCAATTTGTGTGTTCCATCGTCATTAACAGGCCCTGAACGTTACAATTAACTGTCAGTTTTGCTTCGGATTCGAAAATCTAGACTCACAGGAGATCGACCATAAGGTGCCCGAGGCAGTAATAGACCCTTGCAGACAGGTCGGCCGGAGGACGATGTATTGAATCGCGACGCAATTTGTGTCTTCCATCGTCATTAACAGGCTCCGAACGTTACAATTAACTGTCAGTTTTGCGTCGGATTCGAAAATCTAGACTCACAGGAGATCGACCATAGGGTGCCCGAGACAGCAATGGACCCTTGGAGACAGGTCGGCCGGAGGACGATGTATTGAATCGCGACGCAATTTGTGTCTTACATCGTCATTAACAGGCTCTGAACCTTACAATTAACTGTCTGTTTTGCGTCGGATTCGAAAATCTAGACTCACAGGAGATCGACCATAAGGTAACCGAGGCAGCAACAGACCTTTGGAGACAGGTCGGCCGGAGGACGATGTATTGAATCGCGACGGGATTTGTGTGTTCCATCGTCATTAACAGGCTCTGAATGTTACAATTAACTGTCATTTTTGCGTCGGATTCGAAAATCTAGACTCACAGAAGAACGACCATAAGGTGCCCGAGGCAGGACTAGACCCTTGGAGACAAGTCGGCTGGAGGACGATGTATTGAATCGCGACGCGATTTGTGTGTTCCATCGTCATTAACAGGCGCTGAACGTTACAATTAACTGTCAGTTTTGCGTCGGATTCGAAAATCTAGACTCACAGGAGAACGACCATAAGGTGCCCGAAGCAGCAATAGACCCTTGGAGACAGGTCGGCCGGAGGACGATGTATTGAATCGCGACGCAATTTGTGTGTTCCATCGTCATTAACAGGCTCTGAACGTTACAATTAACTGTCAGTTTTGCGTCATATTCGAAAATCTAGACTCACAGGAGATCGACCATAAGGTGCCCGAGGCAGCAATAGACCCTTGGAGGCAGGTCGGCCGGAGGACGATGTATTGAATCGCGACGCGATTTGTGTGTTCCATTGTCATTAAGAGGCTCTGAACCTTAGAATTAACTGTCAGTTTTGCGTCGGATTCGAAAATCTAGACTCACAGGAGAACGACCATAAGGTGTCCGAGGCAGCACTAGACCCTTGGAGACAAGTCGGCTGGAGGACGATGTATTGAATCGCGACGCAATTTGTGTTTTCCATTGTCATTAAGAGGCTCTGAACCTTACAATTAACTGTCAGTTTTGCGTCGGATTCGAAAATCTAGACTCACAGAAGAACGACCATAAGGTGCCCGAGGCAGGACTAGACCCTTGGAGACAAGTCGGCTGGAGGACGATGTATTGAATCGCGGCGCGATTTGTGTGTTCCATCGTCATTAACAGGCGCTGAACGTTACAATTAACTGTCAGTTTTGCGTCGGATTCGAAAATCTAGACTCACAGGAGAACGACCATAAGGTGTCCGAAGCAGCACTAGACCCTTGGAGACAAGTCGGCTGGAGGACGATGTATTGAATCGCGACGCAATTTGTGTGTTCCATCGTCATTAACAGGCACTGAACGTTACAATTAACTGTCAGTTTTGCGTCGGATTCGAAAATCAGGACTCACAGGAGATCGACCATAAGGTGCCCGAGGCAGCAATAGACCCTTGGAGACTAATCGGCCGGAGGACGATGTATTGAATCGCGACGCAATTTGTGTGTTCCATCGTCATAAACAGGCTCTGTACGTTACAATTAACTGTAAGTTTTGCGTCGGATTCGAAAATCTAGACTCACAGAAGAACGACCATAGGGTGCCCGAGGCAGCACTAGACCCTTGGAGACAAGTAGGCTAGAGGACGATGTATTGAATCGCGACGCAATTTGTGTGTTCCATCGTCATTAACAGGCGCTGAACGTAACAATTAACTGTCAGTTTTGCGTCGGATTCGAAAATCTAGACTCACAGGAGATCGACCATAAGGTGCCCGAGGCAGGACTAGACCCTTGGAGACAAGTCGGCTGGAGGACGATGTATTGAATCGCGACGCGATTTGTGTGTTCCATCGTCATTAACAGGCGCTGAACGTAACAATTAACTGTCAGTTTTGCGTCGGATTCGAAAATCTAGACTCACAGGAGATCGACCATAAGGTGCCCGAGGCAGCAATAGACCCTTGGAGACAGGTCGGCCGGAGGACGATGTATTGAATCGCGACGTGATTTGTGTGTTCCATTGTCATTAAGATGCTCTGAACCTTACAATTAACTGTCAGTTTTGCGTCGCATTCGAAAATCTAGACTCACAGGAGAACGACCATAAGGTGTCCGAGGCAGCACTAGACCCTTGGAGACAAGTCGGCTAGAGGACGATGTATTGAATCGCGACGCAATTTGTGTGTTCCATCGTCATTAACAGGCACTGAACGTTACAATTAACTGTCAGTTTTGCGTCGGATTCGAAAATCTAGACTCACAGGAGATCGACCATAAGGTGCCCGAGGCAGCAGTAGACCCTTGGAGACAGGTCGGCCGGAGGACGATGTATTGAATCGCGACGCAATTTGTGTGTTCCATCGTCATTAACAGGCTCTGAACGTTACAATTAACTGTCAGTTTGGCATCGGATTCGAAAATCTAGACTCACAGGAGATCGACCATAAGGTGCCCGAGGCAGCAATAGACCCTTGGAGTAGGGTCGGCCGGAGGACGATGTATTGAATCGCGACACAATTTGTGTGTTCCATCGTCATTAACAGGCTCTGAACGTAACAATTAACTGTCAGTTTTGCGTCGGATTCGAAAATCTAGACTCACAGGAGAGCGACCATACGGTGCCCGAGGCAGCAATAGACCCTTGGAGACAGGTCGGCCGGAGGACGATGTATTGAATCGCGACGCGATTTTTGTGTTCCATCGGCATTAACAGGCCCTGAACGTTACAATTAACTGTCAGATTAGCGTCGGATTCGAAAATCTAGACTCACAGGAGATCGACCATAAGGTGCCCGAGGCAGCAATAGGCCCTTGGAGACAGGTCGGCTGGAGGACGATGTATTGAATCGCGACGCAATTTGTGTGTTCCATCGTCATTAACAGGCTCTGAACCTTACAATTAACTGTCAGTTATGCGTCGGATTCGAAAATCTAGACACAGAAGAACGACCATAAGGTGCCCGATGCAGCACTAGACCCTTGGAGACAAGTCGGCTGGAGGACGATGTATTGAATCGCGACGCGATTTGTGTGTTCCATCGTCATTAACAGGCTCTGAACGTTACAATTAACTGTCAGTTTTGCGTCGGATTCGAAAATCTAGACTCACAGGAGATCGACCATAAGGTGCCCGAGAGAGGGCTAGACCCTTGGAGACAAGTCGGCTGGAGGACGATGTATTGAATCGCGACGCGATTTGTGTGTTCCATCGTCATTAACAGGCGCTGAACGTTACAATTAACTGTCAGTTTTGCGTCGGATTCGAAAATCTAGACTCACAGGAGAACGACCATAAGGTGTCCGAGGCAGCACTAGACCCTTGGAGACAGGTCGGCCGGTGGACGATGTATTGAATCGCGACGCGATTTGTGTGTTCCATCGTCATTAACAGGCCCTGAACGTTACAATTAACTGTCAGTTTTGCGTCGGATTCGAAAATCTAGACTCATAGGAGATCGACCATAAGGTGCCCGAGGCAGCAATAGACCTTTGGAGACAGGTCGGCCGGAGGACGATGTATTGAATCGCGACACGATTTGTGTGTTCCATTGTCATTAAGATGCTCTGAACCTTACAATTAACTGTCAGTTTTGCGTTGGATTCGAAAATCTAGACTCACAGGAGAACGACCATAAGGTGTCCGAGGCTGCACTAGACCCTTGGAGACAAGTCGGCTGGAGGACGATGTATTGAATCGCGACGCAATTTGTGTGTTCCATCGTCATTAACAGGCACTGAACGTTACAATTAACTGTCAGTTTTGCGTCGGATTCGAAAATCTAGACTCACAGGAGATCGACCATAAGGTGCCCGAGGCAGCAATAGAATCTTGGAGACAGGTGGGCCGGAGGACGATGTATTGAATCGCGACGCAATTTGTGTGTTCCATCGTCATTAACAGGCTCTGAACCTTACAATTAACTGTCAGTTATGCGTCGGATTCGAAAATCTAGACTCACAGAAGAACGACCATAAGGTGCCCGAGGCAGCACTAGACCCTTGGAGACAAGTCGGCTGGAGGACGATGTATTGAATCGCGACGCGATTTGTGTGTTCCATCGTCATTAACAGGCTCTGAACGTTACAATTAACTGTCAGTTTTGCGTCGGATTCGAAAATCTAGACTCACAGGAGATCGACCATAAGGTGCCCGAGGCAGCAATAGACCCTTGGAGACAGGTCGGCCGGAGGACGATGTATTGAATCGCGATGCAATTTGTGTGTTCCATCGTCATGAACAGGCTCTGAACGTTACAATTAACTGTCAGTTTTGCGTCGGATTCGAAAATCTAGACTCACAGGAGATGGACCATAAGGTGCCCGAGTAAGCAATAGACCCTTGGAGACAGGTCGCCCGGTGGACGATGTATTGAATGGCACGCGATTTGTGTGTTCCATCATCATTAACAGGCTCTGAACCTTACAATTAACTGTCAGTTTTGCGTCGGATTCGAAAATCTAGACTCACAGGAGAACGACCATAAGGTGACCGAGGCTGCAATAGACCCTTGGAGACAGGTCGGCCGGAGGACGATGTATTGAATCGCGACGCGATTTGTGTGTTCCATCGTCATTAACAGGCTCTGAACCTTACAATTAACTGTCAGTTTTGCGTCATATTCGAAAATCTAGACTCACAGGAGATCGACCATAAGGTGCCCGAGGCAGCAATAGACCCTTGGAGACAGGTCGGCCGGTGGACGATGTATTGAATCGCACGCGATTTGTGTGTTCCATCATCATTAACAGGCTCTGAACCTTACAATTAACTGTCAGTTTTGCGTCGGATTCGAAAATCTAGACTCACAGGAGAACGACCATAAGGTGACCGAGGCTGCAATAGACCCTTGGAGACAGGTCGGCCGGAGGACGATGTATTGAATCGCGACGCGATTTGTGTGTTCCATCGTCATTAACAGGCTCTGAACCTTACAATTAACTGTCAGTTTTGCGTCATATTCGAAAATCTAGACTCACAGGAGATCGACCATAAGGTGCCCGAGGCAGCACTAGACCCTTGGAGACAAGTCGGCTGGAGGACGATGTATTGAATCGCGACGCAATTTGTGTGTTCGATCGTCATTAACAGGCTCTCAGCGTTACAATTAACTGTCAGTTTTGCGTCGGATTCGAAAGACTAGACTCACAGGAGAACGACCATAAGGTGCCCGAGGCAGGACTAGACCCTTGGAGACAAGTCGGCTGGAGGACGATGTATTGAATCGCGGCGCGATTTGTGTGTTCCATCGTCATTAACAGGCGCTGAACGTTACAATTAACTGTCAGTTTTGCGTCGGATTCGAAAATCTAGACTCACAGGAGATCGACCATAAGGTGCCCGAGTAAGCAATAGACCCTTGGAGACAGGTCGGCCGGTGGACGATGTATTGAATCGCACGCGATTTGTGTGTTCCATCATCATTAACAGGCTCTGAACCTTACAATTAACTGTCAGTTTTGCGTCGGATTCGAAAATCTAGACTCACAGGAGAACGACCATAAGGTGACCGAGGCTGCAATAGACCCTTGGAGACGGGTCGGACGGAGGACGATGTATTGAATCGCGACGCGATTTGTGTGTTCCATCGTCATTAACAGGCTCTGAACGTTACAATTAACTGTCAGTTTTGCATCGGATTCGAAAATCTAGACTCACAGGAGAACGACCATAAGGTGCCCGAGGCAGCAATAGACCCTTGGAGACAGGTCGGCCGGAGGACGATGTATTGAATCGCGACGCAATTTGTGTGTTCCATCGTCATTAACAGGCTCTGAACCTTACAATTAACTGTCAGTTTTGCGTCATATTCGAAAATCTAGACTCACAGGAGATCGACCATAAGGTGCCCGAGGCAGCAATAGACCCTTGGAGGCAGGTCGGCCGGAGGACGATGTATTGAATCGCGACGCGATTTGTGTGTTCCATTGTCATTAAGAGGTTCTGAACCTTACAATTAACTGTCAGTTTTGCGTCGGATTCGAAAATCTAGACTCACAGGAGGACGACCATAAGGTGTCCGAGGCAGCACTAGACCCTTGGAGACAAGTCGGCTGGAGGACGATGTATTGAATCGCGACGCAATTTGTGTGTTCCATTGTCATTAAGAGGCTCTGAACCTTACGATAATTAACTGTCAGTTTTGCGTCGGATTCGAAAATCTAGACTCACAGAACAACGACCATAAGGTGCCCGAGGCAGGACTAGACCCTTGGAGACAAGTCGGCTGGAGGACGATGTATTGAATCGCGGCGCGATTTGTGTGTTCCATCGTCATTAACAGGCGCTAAACGTTACAATTAACTGTCAGTTTTGCGTCGGATTCGAAAATCTAGACTCACAGGAGAACGACCATAAGGTGTCCGAGGCAGCACTAGACCCTTGGAGACAGGTCGGCCGGAGGACGATGTATTGAATCGCGACGCGATTTGTGTGTTCCATCGTCATTAATAGGCCCTGAACGTTACAATTAACTGTCAGTTTTGCGTCGGATTCGAAAATCTAGACTCACAGGAGATCGACCATAAGGTGCCCGAGGCAGCAATAGACCCTTGGAGACAGGTCGGCCGGAGGACGATGTATTGAATCGCGACGCGATTTGTGTGTTCCATTGTCATTAACAGGCTCTGAACCTTACAATTAACTGTCTGTTTTGCGTCGGATTCGAAAATCTAGACTCACAGGAGAACGACCATAAGGTGTCCGAAGCAGCACTAGACCCTTGGAGACAAGTCGGCTGGAGGACAATGTATTGAATCGCGACGCAATTTGTGTGTTCCATTGTCATTAACAGGCACTGAACGTTACAATTAACTGTCAGTTTTGCGTCGGATTCGAAAATCAGGACTCACAGGAGATCGACCATAAGGTGCCCGAGGCAGCAATAGACCCTTGGAGACAGGTCGGCCGGAGGACGATGTATTGAATCGCGACGCAATTTGTGTGTTCCATCGTCATAAACAGGCTCTGTACGTTACAATTAACTGTAAGTTTTGCGTCGGATTCGAAAATCTAGACTCACAGAAGAACGACCATAGGGTGCCCGAGGCAGCACTGGACCCTTGGAGACAAGTCGGCCGGAGGACGATGTATTGAATCGCGACGCAATTTGTGTGTTCCATCGTCATTAACAGGCGCTGAACGTAACAATTAACTGTCAGTTTTGCGTCGGATTCGAAAATCTAGACTCACAGGAGATCGACCATAAGGTGCCCGAGGCAGCAATAGACCCTTGGAGACTGGTCGGCCGGAGGACGATGTATTGAATCGCGACGCAATTTGTGTGTTCCATCGTCATAAACAGGCTCTGTACGTTACAATTAACTGTAAGTTTTGCGTCGGATTCGAAAATCTAGACTCACAGAAGAACGACCATAGGGTGCCCGAGGCAGCACTAGACCCTTGGAGACAAGTAGGCTAGAGGACGATGTATTGAATCGCGACGCAATTTGTGTGTTCCATCGTCATTAACAGGCGCTGAACGTAACAATTAACTGTCAGTTTTGCGTCGGATTCGAAAATCTAGACTCACAGGAGATCGACCATAAATAAGGTGCCCGAGGCAGCACTAGACCCTTGGAGACAAGTCGGCTGGAGGACGATGTATTGAATCGCGACGCGATTTGTGTGTTCCATCGTCATTAACAGGCGCTGAACGTAACAATTAACTGTCAGTTTTGCGTCGGATTCGAAAATCTAGACTCACAGGAGATCGACCATAAGGTGCCCGAGGCAGCAATAGACCCTTGGAGACAGGTCGGCCGGAGGACGATGTATTGAATCGCGACGTGATTTGTGTGTTCCATTGTCATTAAGATGCTCTGAACCTTACAATTAACTGTCAGTTTTGCGTCGGATTCGAAAATCTAGACTCACAGGAGAACGACCATAAGGTGTCCGAGGCAGCACTAGACCCTTGGAGACAAGTCGGCTAGAGGACGATGTATTGAATCGCGACGCAATTTGTGTGTTCCATCGTCATTATCAGGCACTGAACGTTGCAATTAACTGTCAGTTTTGCGTCGAATTCGAAAATCTAGACTCACAGGAGACCGACCATAAGGTGCCCGAGGCAGCAATAGACCCTTGGAGACAGGTCGGCCGGAGGACGATGTATTGAATCGCGACGCAATTTGTGTGTTCCATCGTCATTAACAGGCTCTGAACGTTACAATTAACTGTCAGTTTGGCGTCGGATTCGAAAATCTAGACTCACAGGAGATCGACCATAAGGTGCCCGAGGCAGCAATAGACCCTTGGAGACAGGTCGGCCGGAGGACGATGTATTGAATCGCGACACAATTTGTGTGTTCCATCGTCATTAACAGGCTCTGAACGTTACAATTAACTGTCAGTTTTGCGTCGGATTCGAAAATCTAGACTCACAGGAGAGCGACCATACGGTGCCCGAGGCAGCAATAGACCCTTGGAGACAGGTCGGCCGGAGGACGATGTATTGAATCGCGACGCGATTTTTGTGTTCCATCGGCATTAACAGGCCCTGAACGTTACAATTAACTGTCAGATTTGCGTCGGATTCGAAAATCTAGACTCACAGGAGATCGACCATAAGGTGCCCGAGGCAGCAATAGGCCCTTGGAGACAGGTCGGCTGGAGGACGATGCATTGAATCGCGACGCAATTTGTGTGTTCCATCGTCATTAACAGGCTCTGAACCTTACAATTAACTGTCAGTTATGCGTCGGATTCGAAAATCTAGACACAGAAGAACGACCATAAGGTGCCCGATGCAGCACTAGACCCTTGGAGACAAGTCGGCTGGAGGACGATGTATTGAATCGCGACGCGATTTGTGTGTTCCATCGTCATTAACAGGCTCTGAACGTTACAATTAACTGTCAGTTTTGCGTCGGATTCGAAAATCTAGACTCACAGGAGATCGACCATAAGGTGCCCGAGAGAGGGCTAGACCCTTGGAGACAAGTCGGCTGGAGGACGATGTATTGAATCGCGACGCGATTTGTGTGTTCCATCGTCATTAACAGGCGCTGAACGTTACAATTAACTGTCAGTTTTGCGTCGGATTCGAAAATCTAGACTCACAGGAGAACGACCATAAGGTGTCCGAGGCAGCACTAGACCCTTGGAGACAGGTCGGCCGGTGGACGATGTATTGAATCGCGACGCGATTTGTGTGTTCCATCGTCATTAACAGGCCCTGAACGTTACAATTTACTGTCAGTTTTGCGTCGGATTCGAAAATCTAGACTCATAGGAGATCGACCATAAGGTGCCCGAGGCAGCAATAGACCTTTGGAGACAGGTCGGCCGGAGGACGATGTATTGAATCGCGACACGATTTGTGTGTTCCATTGTCATTAAGATGCTCTGAACCTTACAATTAACTGTCAGTTTTGCGTTGGATTCGAAAATCTAGACTCACAGGAGAACGACCATAAGGTGTCCGAGGCTGCACTAGACCCTTGGAGACAAGTCGGCTGGAGGACGATGTATTGAATCGCGACGCAATTTGTGTGTTCCATCGTCATTAACAGGCACTGAACGTTACAATTAACTGTCAGTTTTGCGTCGGATTCGAAAATCTAGACTCACAGGAGATCGACCATAAGGTGCCCGAGGCAGCAATAGAATCTTGGAGACAGGTGGGCCGGAGGACGATGTATTGAATCGCGACGCAATTTGTGTGTTCCATCGTCATTAACAGGCTCTGAACCTTACAATTAACTGTCAGTTATGCGTCGGATTCGAAAATCTAGACTCACAGAAGAACGACCATAAGGTGCCCGAGGCAGCACTAGACCCTTGGAGACAAGTCGGCTGGAGGACGATGTATTGAATCGCGACGCGATTTGTGTGTTCCATCGTCATTAACAGGCTCTGAACGTTACAATTAACTGTCAGTTTTGCGTCGGATTCGAAAATCTAGACTCACAGGAGATCGACCATAAGGTGCCCGAGGCAGCAATAGACCCTTGGAGACAGGTCGGCCGGAGGACGATGTATTGAATCGCGACTCAATTTGTGTGTTCCATTGTCATTAAGAGGCTCTGAACCTTACAATTAACTGTCAGTTTTGCTTCGGATTCCAAAAGCTAGACTCACAGAAGAACGACATTAAGGTGCCCGAGGCAGCACTAGACCCTTGGAGACAGGTCGGCCGGAGGACGATGTATTGAATCGCGACGCAATTTGTGTGTTCCATCGTCATTAAGAGGCTCTGAACCTTACAATTAACTGTAAGTTTTGCGTCGGATTCGAAAATCTAGACTCACAGAAGAACGACCATAAGGTGCCCGAGGCAGCACTAGACCCTTGGAGACAAGTCGGCTGGAGGACGATGTATTGAATCGCGACGCAATTTGTGTGTTCCATCGTCATTAACAGGCTCTCAACGTTACAATTAACTGTCAGTTTTGCGTCGGATTCGAAAGACTAGACTCACAGGAGAACGACCATAAGGTGCCCGAGGCAGCAATAGACCCTTGGAGACAGGTCGGCCGGAGGACGATGTATTGAATCGCGATGCAATTTGTGTGTTCCATCGTCATGAACAGGCTCTGAACGTTACAATTAACTGTCAGTTTTGCGTCGGATTCGAAAATCTAGACTCACAGGAGATGGACCATAAGGTGCCCGAGTAAGCAATAGACCCTTGGAGACAGGTCGGCCGGTGGACGATGTATTGAATCGCACGCGATTTGTGTGTTCCATCATCATTAACAGGCTCTGAACCTTACAATTAACTGTCAGTTTTGCGTCGGATTCGAAAATCTAGACTCACAGGAGAACGACCATAAGGTGACCGAGGCTGCAATAGACCCTTGGAGACAGGTCGGCCGGAGGACGATGTATTGAATCGCGACGCGATTTGTGTGTTCCATCGTCATTAACAGGCTCTGAACCTTACAATTAACTGTCAGTTTTGCGTCATATTCGAAAATCTAGACTCACAGGAGATCGACCATAAGGTGCCCGAGGCAGCAATAGACCCTTGGAGGCAGGTCGGCCGGAGGACGATGTATTGAATCGCGACGCGATTTGTGTGTTCCATTGTCATTAAGAGGCTCTGAACCTTACAATTAACTGTCAGTTTTGCGTCGGATTCGAAAATCTAGACTCACTGGAGGACGACCATAAGGTGTCCGAGGCAGCACTAGACCCTTGGAGACAAGTCGGCTGGAGGACGATGTATTGAATCGCGACGCAATTTGTGTGTTCCATTGTCATTAAGAGGCTCTGAACCTTACAATAATTAACTGTCAGTTTTGCGTCGGATTCGAAAATCTAGACTCACAGAAGAACGACCATAAGGTGCCCGAGGCAGGACTAGACCCTTGGAGACAAGTCGGCTGGAGGACGATGTATTGAATCGCGGCGCGATTTGTGTGTTCCATCGTCATTAACAGGCGCTGAACGTTACAATTAACTGTCAGTTTTGCGTCGGATTCGAAAATCTAGACTCACAGGAGAAGGACCATAAGGTGTCCGAGGCAGCACTAGACCCTTGGAGACAGGTCGGCCGGAGGACGATGTATTGAATCGCGACACGATTTGTGTGTTCCATCGTCATTAACAGGCCCTGAACGTTACAATTAACTGTCAGTTTTGCGTCGGATTCGAAAATCTAGACTCACAGGAGATCGACCATAAGGTGCCCGAGTAAGCAATAGACCCTTGGAGACAGGTCGGCCGGAGGACGATGTATTGAATCGCGACGTGATTTGTGTGTTCCATTGTCATTAAGATGCTCTGAACCTTACAATTAACTGTCAGTTTTGCGTCGCATTCGAAAATCTAGACTCACAGGAGAACGACCATAAGGTGTCCGAGGCAGCACTAGACCCTTGGAGACAAGTCGGCTAGAGGACGATGTATTGAATCGCGACGCAATTTGTGTGTTCCATCGTCATTAACAGGCACTGAACGTTACAATTAACTGTCAGTTTTGCGTCGGATTCGAAAATCTAGACTCACAGGAGATCGACCATAAGGTGCCCGAGGCAGCAATAGACCCTTGGAGACAGGTCGGCCGGAGGACGATGTATTGAATCGCGACGCAATTTGTGTGTTCCATCGTCATTAACAGGCTCTGAACGTTACAATTAACTGTCAGTTTGGCGTCGGATTCGAAAATCTAGACTCACAGGAGATCGACCATAAGGTGCCCGAGGCAGCAATAGACCCTTGGAGACAGGTCGGCCGGAGGACGATGTATTGAATCGCGACACAATTTGTGTGTTCCATCGTCATTAACAGGCTCTGAACGTTACAATTAACTGTCAGTTTTGCGTCGGATTCGAAAATCTAGACTCACAGGAGAGCGACCATACGGTGCCCGAGGCAGCAATAGACCCTTGGAGACAGGTCGGCCGGAGGACGATGTATTGAATCGCGACGCCATTTTTGTGTTCCATCGGCATTAACAGGCCCTGAACGTTACAATTAACTGTCAGATTTGCGTCGGATTCGAAAATCTAGACTCACAGGAGATCGACCATAAGGTGCCCGAGGCAGCAATAGGCCCTTGGAGACAGGTCGGCTGGAGGACGATGTATTGAATCGCGACGCAATTTGTGTGTTCCATCGTCATTAACAGGCTCTGAACCTTACAATTAACTGTCAGTTATGCGTCGGATTCGAAAATCTAGACACAGAAGAACGACCATAAGGTGCCCGATGCAGCACTAGACCCTTGGAGACAAGTCGGCTGGAGGACGATGTATTGAATCGCGACGCGATTTGTGTGTTCCATCGTCATTAACAGGCTCTGAACGTTACAATTAACTGTCAGTTTTGCGTCGGATTCGAAAATCTAGACTCACAGGAGATCGACCATAAGGTGCCCGAGAGAGGGCTAGACCCTTGGAGACAAGTCGGCTGGAGGACGATGTATTGAATCGCGACGCGATTTGTGTGTTCCATCGTCATTAACAGGCGCTGAACGTTACAATTAACTGTCAGTTTTGCGTCGGATTCGAAAATCTAGACTCACAGGAGAACGACCATAAGGTGTCCGAGGCAGCACTAGACCCTTGGAGACAGGTCGGCCGGTGGACGATGTATTGAATCGCGACGCGATTTGTGTGTTCCATCGTCATTAACAGGCCCTGAACGTTACAATTAACTGTCAGTTTTGCGTCGGATTCGAAAATCTAGACTCATAGGAGATCGACCATAAGGTGCCCGAGGCAGCAATAGACCTTTGGAGACAGGTCGGCCGGAGGACGATGTATTGAATCGCGACACGATTTGTGTGTTCCATTGTCATTAAGATGCTCTGAACCTTACAATTAACTGTCAGTTTTGCGTTGGATTCGAAAATCTAGACTCACAGGAGAACGACCATAAGGTTTCCGAGGCTGCACTAGACCCTTGGAGACAAGTCGGCTGGAGGACGATGTATTGAATCGCGACGCAATTTGTGTGTTCCATCGTCATTAACAGGCACTGAACGTTACAATTAACTGTCAGTTTTGCGTCGGATTCGAAAATCTAGACTCACAGGAGATCGACCATAAGGTGCCCGAGGCAGCAATAGAATCTTGGAGACAGGTGGGCCGGAGGACGATGTATTGAATCGCGACGCAATTTGTGTGTTCCATCGTCATTAACAGGCTCTGAACCTTACAATTAACTGTCAGTTATGCGTCGGATTCGAAAATCTAGACTCACAGAAGAACGACCATAAGGTGCCCGAGGCAGCACTAGACCCTTGGAGACAAGTCGGCTGGAGGACGATGTATTGAATCGCGACGCGATTTGTGTGTTCCATCGTCATTAACAGGCTCTGAACGTTACAATTAACTGTCAGTTTTGCGTCGGATTCGAAAATCTAGACTCACAGGAGATCGACCATAAGGTGCCCGAGGCAGCAATAGACCCTTGGAGACAGGTCGGCCGGAGGACGATGTATTGAATCGCGACTCAATTTGTGTGTTCCATTGTCATTAAGAGGCTCTGAACCTTACAATTAACTGTCAGTTTTGCTTCGGATTCCAAAAGCTAGACTCACAGAAGAACGACATTAAGGTGCCCGAGGCAGCACTAGACCCTTGGAGACAGGTCGGCCGGAGGACGATGTATTGAATCGCGACGCAATTTGTGTGTTCCATCGTCATTAAGAGGCTCTGAACCTTACAATTAACTGTAAGTTTTGCGTCGGATTCGAAAATCTAGACTCACAGAAGAACGACCATAAGGTGCCCGAGGCAGCACTAGACCCTTGGAGACAAGTCGGCTGGAGGACGATGTATTGAATCGCGACGCAATTTGTGTGTTCCATCGTCATTAACAGGCTCTCAACGTTACAATTAACTGTCAGTTTTGCGTCGGATTCGAAAGACTAGACTCACAGGAGAACGACCATAAGGTGCCCGAGTAAGCAATAGACCCTTGGAGACAGGTCGGCCGGTGGACGATGTATTGAATCGCACGCGATTTGTGTGTTCCATCATCATTAACAGGCTCTGAACCTTACAATTAACTGTCAGTTTTGCGTCGGATTCGAAAATCTAGACTCACAGGAGAACGACCATAAGGTGACCGAGGCTGCAATAGACCCTTGGAGACAGGTCGGCCGGAGGACGATGTATTGAATCGCGACGCGATTTGTGTGTTCCATCGTCATTAACAGGCTCTGAACCTTACAATTAACTGTCAGTTTTGCGTCATATTCGAAAATCTAGACTCACAGGAGATCGACCATAAGGTGCCCGAGGCAGCAATAGACCCTTGGAGGCAGGTCGGCCGGAGGACGATGTATTGAATCGCGACGCGATTTGTGTGTTCCATTGTCATTAAGAGGCTCTGAACCTTACAATTAACTGTCAGTTTTGCGTCGGATTCGAAAATCTAGACTCACAGAAGAACGACCATAAGGTGCCCGAGGCAGGACTAGACCCTTGGAGACAAGTCGGCTGGAGGACGATGTATTGAATCGCGGCGCGATTTGTGTGTTCCATCGTCATTAACAGGCGCTGAACGTTACAATTAACTGTCAGTTTTGCGTCGGATTCGAAAATCTAGACTCACAGGAGAACGACCATAAGGTGTCCGAGGCAGCACTAGACCCTTGGAGACAGGTCGGCCGGAGGACGATGTATTGAATCGCGACACGATTTGTGTGTTCCATCGTCATTAACAGGCCCTGAACGTTACAATTAACTGTCAGTTTTGCGTCGGATTCGAAAATCTAGACTCACAGGAGATCGACCATAAGGTGCCCGAGGCAGCAATAGACCCTTGGAGACAGGTCGGCCGGAGGACGATGTATTGAATCGCGACGCGATTTGTGTGTTCCATTGTCATTAACAGGCTCTGAACCTTACAATTAACTGTCTGTTTTGCGTCGGATTCGAAAATCTAGACTCACAGGAGAACGACCATAAGGTGTCCGAAGCAGCACTAGACCCTTGGAGACAAGTCGGCTGGAGGACGATGTATTGAATCGCGACGCAATTTGCGTGTTCCATCGGCATTAACAGGCACTGAACGTTACAATTAACTGTCAGTTTTGCATGGGATTCGAAAATCAGGACTCACAGGAGATCGACCATTAGGTGCCCGAGGTAGCAATAGACCCTTGGAGACAGGTCGGCCGGAGGACGATGTATTGAATCGCGACGCAATTTGTGTGTTCCATCGTCATAAACAGGCTCTGTACGTTACAATTAACTGTAAGTTTTGCGTCGGATTCGAAAATCTAGACTCACAGGAGATCGACCATAGGGTGCCCGAGGCAGCACTGGACCCTTGGAGACAAGTCGGCTAGAGGACGATGTATTGAATCGCGACGCAATTTGTGTGTTCCATCGTCATTAACAGGCGCTGAACGTAACAATTAACTGTCAGTTTTGCGTCGGATTCGAAAATCTAGACTCACAGGAGATCGACCATAAGGTGCCCGAGGCAGCACTAGACCCTTGGAGACAGGTCGGCCGGAGGACGATGTATTGAATCGCGACGCGATTTGTGTGTTCCATCGTCATTAACAGGCCCTGAACGTTACAATTAACTGTCAGTTTTGCGTCGGATTCGAAAATCTAGACTCACAGGAGATCGACCATAAGGTGCCCGAGGCAGCAATAGACCCTTGGAGACAGGTCGGCCGGAGGACGATGTATTGAATCGCGACGTGATTTGTGTGTTCCATTGTCATTAAGATGCTCTGAACCTTACAATTAACTGTCAGTTTTGCGTCGCATTCGAAAATCTAGACTCACAGGAGAACGACCATAAGGTGTCCGAGGCAGCACTAGACCCTTGGAGACAAGTCGGCTAGAGGATGATGTATTGAATCGCGACGCAATTTGTGTGTTCCATCGTCATTAACAGGCACTGAACGTTACAATTAACTGTCAGTTTTGCTTCGGATTCGAAAATCTAGACTCACAGGAGATCGACCATGAGGTGCCCGAGGCAGCAATAGACCCTTGGAGACAGGTCGGCCGGAGGACGATGTATTGAATCGCGACGCAATTTGTGTGTTCCATCGTCATTAACAGGCTCTCAACGTTACAATTAACTGTCAGTTTTGCGTCGGATTCGAAAATCTAGACTCACAGGAGATCGACCATAAGGTGCCCGAGGCAGCAATAGACCCTTGGAGACAGGTCGGCCGGAGGACGATGTATTGAATCGCGACGGGATTTGTGTGTTCCATCGTCATTAACAGGCTCTGAACGTTACAATTAACTGTCAGTTTTGCGTCGGATTCGAAAGTCTAGACTCACAGGAGAACGACCATAAGGTGCCCGAGGCAGCAATAGACCCTTGGCGACAGGTCGGCCGGAGGACGATGTATTGAATCGCGACGCAATTTGTGTGTTCCATCGTCATGAACAGGCTCTGAACGTTACAATTAACTGTCAGTTTTGCGTCGGATTCGAAAATCTAGACTCACAGGAGATCGACCATAAGGTGCCCGAGGCAGCAATAGACCCTTGGAGACAGGTCGGCCGGAGGACAATGTATTGAATCGCGACGCGATATGTGTGTTCCATCGTCATTAACAGGCGCTGAACGTTACAATTAACTGTCAGTTTTGCGTCGGATTCGAAAATCTAGACTCACAGGAGATCGACCATAAGGTAACCGAGGCAGCAACAGACCTTTGGAGACAGGTCGGCCGGAGGACGATGTATTGAATCGCGACGGGATTTGTGTGTTCCATCGTCATTAACAGGCTCTGAACGTTACAATTAACTGTCATTTTTGCGTCGGATTCGAAAATCTAGACTCACAGAAGAACGACCATAAGGTGCCCGAGGCAGGACTAGACCCTTGGAGACAAGTCGGCTGGAGGACGATGTATTGAATCGCGACGCGATTTGTGTGTTCCATCGTCATTAACAGGCGCTGAACGTTACAATTAACTGTCAGTTTTGCGTCGGATTCGAAAATCTAGACTCACAGGAGATCGACCATAAGGTGCCCGAGGCAGCAATAGACCCTTGGAGACAGGTCGGCCGGAGGACGATGTATTGAATCGCGACACAATTTGTGTGTTCCATCGTCATTAACAGGCTCTGAACGTTACAATTAACTGTCAGTTTTGCGTCGGATTCGAAAATCTAGACTCACAGGAGAGCGACCATACGGTGCCCGAGGCAGCAATAGACCCTTGGAGACAGGTCGGCCGGAGGACGATGTATTGAATCGCGACGCCATTTTTGTGTTCCATCGGCATTAACAGGCCCTGAACGTTACAATTAACTGTCAGATTTGCGTCGGATTCGAAAATCTAGACTCACAGGAGATCGACCATAAGGTGCCCGAGGCAGCAATAGGCCCTTGGAGACAGGTCGGCTGGAGGACGATGTATTGAATCGCGACGCAATTTGTGTGTTCCATCGTCATTAACAGGCTCTGAACCTTACAATTAACTGTCAGTTATGCGTCGGATTCGAAAATCTAGACACAGAAGAACGACCATAAGGTGCCCGATGCAGCACTAGACCCTTGGAGACAAGTCGGCTGGAGGACGATGTATTGAATCGCGACGCGATTTGTGTGTTCCATCGTCATTAACAGGCTCTGAACGTTACAATTAACTGTCAGTTTTGCGTCGGATTCGAAAATCTAGACTCACAGGAGATCGACCATAAGGTGCCCGAGAGAGGGCTAGACCCTTGGAGACAAGTCGGCTGGAGGACGATGTATTGAATCGCGACGCGATTTGTGTGTTCCATCGTCATTAACAGGCGCTGAACGTTACAATTAACTGTCAGTTTTGCGTCGGATTCGAAAATCTAGACTCACAGGAGAACGACCATAAGGTGTCCGAGGCAGCACTAGACCCTTGGAGACAGGTCGGCCGGTGGACGATGTATTGAATCGCGACGCGATTTGTGTGTTCCATCGTCATTAACAGGCCCTGAACGTTACAATTAACTGTCAGTTTTGCGTCGGATTCGAAAATCTAGACTCATAGGAGATCGACCATAAGGTGCCCGAGGCAGCAATAGACCTTTGGAGACAGGTCGGCCGGAGGACGATGTATTGAATCGCGACACGATTTGTGTGTTCCATTGTCATTAAGATGCTCTGAACCTTACAATTAACTGTCAGTTTTGCGTTGGATTCGAAAATCTAGACTCACAGGAGAACGACCATAAGGTTTCCGAGGCTGCACTAGACCCTTGGAGACAAGTCGGCTGGAGGACGATGTATTGAATCGCGACGCAATTTGTGTGTTCCATCGTCATTAACAGGCACTGAACGTTACAATTAACTGTCAGTTTTGCGTCGGATTCGAAAATCTAGACTCACAGGAGATCGACCATAAGGTGCCCGAGGCAGCAATAGAATCTTGGAGACAGGTGGGCCGGAGGACGATGTATTGAATCGCGACGCAATTTGTGTGTTCCATCGTCATTAACAGGCTCTGAACCTTACAATTAACTGTCAGTTATGCGTCGGATTCGAAAATCTAGACTCACAGAAGAACGACCATAAGGTGCCCGAGGCAGCACTAGACCCTTGGAGACAAGTCGGCTGGAGGACGATGTATTGAATCGCGACGCGATTTGTGTGTTCCATCGTCATTAACAGGCTCTGAACGTTACAATTAACTGTCAGTTTTGCGTCGGATTCGAAAATCTAGACTCACAGGAGATCGACCATAAGGTGCCCGAGGCAGCAATAGACCCTTGGAGACAGGTCGGCCGGAGGACGATGTATTGAATCGCGACTCAATTTGTGTGTTCCATTGTCATTAAGAGGCTCTGAACCTTACAATTAACTGTCAGTTTTGCTTCGGATTCCAAAAGCTAGACTCACAGAAGAACGACATTAAGGTGCCCGAGGCAGCACTAGACCCTTGGAGACAGGTCGGCCGGAGGACGATGTATTGAATCGCGACGCAATTTGTGTGTTCCATCGTCATTAAGAGGCTCTGAACCTTACAATTAACTGTAAGTTTTGCGTCGGATTCGAAAATCTAGACTCACAGAAGAACGACCATAAGGTGCCCGAGGCAGCACTAGACCCTTGGAGACAAGTCGGCTGGAGGACGATGTATTGAATCGCGACGCAATTTGTGTGTTCCATCGTCATTAACAGGCTCTCAACGTTACAATTAACTGTCAGTTTTGCGTCGGCTTAAAATGGCTCTGAGCACTATGGGACTCAACTGCTGTGGTCATTAGGCCCCTAGAACTTAGAACTACTTAAACCTAACTAACCTAAGGACATCACACACATCCATGCCCGAGGCAGGATTCGAACCTGCGACCGTAGCAGTCGCACGGTTCCGGACTGCGCGCCTAGAACCGCGAGACCACCGCGGCCGGCTTTGCGTCGGATTCGAAAGACTAGACTCACAGGAGAACGACCATAAGGTGCCCGAGGCAGCAATAGACCCTTGGAGACAGGTCGGCCGGAGGACGATGTATTGAATCGCGATGCAATTTGTGTGTTCCATCGTCATGAACAGGCTCTGAACGTTACAATTAACTGTCAGTTTTGCGTCGGATTCGAAAATCTAGACTCACAGGAGATGGACCATAAGGTGCCCGAGTAAGCAATAGACCCTTGGAGACAGGTCGGCCGGTGGACGATGTATTGAATCGCACGCGATTTGTGTGTTCCATCATCATTAACAGGCTCTGAACCTTACAATTAACTGTCAGTTTTGCGTCGGATTCGAAAATCTAGACTCACAGGAGAACGACCATAAGGTGACCGAGGCTGCAATAGACCCTTGGAGACAGGTCGGCCGGAGGACGATGTATTGAATCGCGACGCGATTTGTGTGTTCCATCGTCATTAACAGGCTCTGAACCTTACAATTAACTGTCAGTTTTGCGTCATATTCGAAAATCTAGACTCACAGGAGATCGACCATAAGGTGCCCGAGGCAGCAATAGACCCTTGGAGGCAGGTCGGCCGGAGGACGATGTATTGAATCGCGACGCGATTTGTGTGTTCCATTGTCATTAAGAGGCTCTGAACCTTACAATTAACTGTCAGTTTTGCGTCGGATTCGAAAATCTAGACTCACAGAAGAACGACCATAAGGTGCCCGAGGCAGGACTAGACCCTTGGAGACAAGTCGGCTGGAGGACGATGTATTGAATCGCGGCGCGATTTGTGTGTTCCATCGTCATTAACAGGCGCTGAACGTTACAATTAACTGTCAGTTTTGCGTCGGATTCGAAAATCTAGACTCACAGGAGAACGACCATAAGGTGTCCGAGGCAGCACTAGACCCTTGGAGACAGGTCGGCCGGAGGACGATGTATTGAATCGCGACACGATTTGTGTGTTCCATCGTCATAAACAGGCTCTGTACGTTACAATTAACTGTAAGTTTTGCGTCGGATTCGAAAATCTAGACTCACAGAAGAACGACCATAGGGTGCCCGAGGCAGCACTAGACCCTTGGAGACAAGTCGGCTAGAGGACGATGTATTGAATCGCGACGCAATTTGTGTGTTCCATCGTCATTAACAGGCGCTGAACGTAACAATTAACTGTCAGTTTTGCGTCGGATCCGAAAATCTAGACTCACAGAAGAACGACCATAAGGTGCCCGAGGCAGGACTAGACCCTTGGAGACAAGTCGGCTGGAGGACGATGTATTGAATCGCGACGCGATTTGTGTGTTCCATCGTCATTAACAGGCGCTGAACGTAACAATTAACTGTCAGTTTTGCGTCGGATTCGAAAATCTAGACTCACAGGAGATCGACCATAAGGTGCCCGAGGCAGCAATAGACCCTTGGAGACAGGTCGGCCGGAGGACGATGTATTGAATCGCAACGTGATTTGTGTGTTCCATTGTCATTAAGATGCTCTGAACCTTACAATTAACTGTCAGTTTTGCGTCGCATTCGAAAATCTAGACTCACAGGAGAACGACCATAAGGTGTCTGAGGCAGCACTAGACCCTTGGAGACAAGTCGGCTGGAGGACGATGTATTGAATCGCGACGCGATTTGTGTGTTCCATCGTCATTAACAGGCCCTGAACGTTACAATTAACTGTCAGTTTTGCGTCGGATTCGAAAATCTACTCACAGGAGATCGACCATAAGGTGCCCGAGGCAGCAATAGACCCTTGGAGACAGGTCGGCCGGAGGACGATGTATTGAATCGCGACGTGATTTGTGTGTTCCATTGTCATTAAGATGCTCTGAACCTTACAATTAACTGTCAGTTTTGCGTCGCATTCGAAAATCTAGACTCACAGGAGAACGACCATAAGGTGTCCGAGGCAGCACTAGACCCTTGGAGACAAGTCGGCTAGAGGATGATGTATTGAATCGCGACGCAATTTGTGTGTTCCATCGTCATTAACAGGCACTGAACGTTACAATTAACTGTCAGTTTTGCGTCGGATTCGAAAATCTAGACTCACAGGAGATCGACCATGAGGTGCCCGAGGCAGCAATAGACCCTTGGAGACAGGTCGGCCGGAGGACGATGTATTGAATCGCGACGCAATTTGTGTGTTCCATCGTCATTAACAGGCTCTGAACGTTACAATTAACTGTCAGTTTTGCGTCGGATTCGAAAATCTAGACTCACAGGAGATCGACCATAAGGTGCCCGAGGCAGCAATAGACCCTTGGAGACAGGTCGGCCGGAGGACGATGTATTGAATCGCGACGGGATTTGTGTGTTCCATCGTCATTAACAGGCTCTGAACGTTACAATTAACTGTCAGTTTTGCGTCGGATTCGAAAGTCTAGACTCACAGGAGAACGACCATAAGGTGCCCGAGGCAGCACTAGACCCTTGGAGACAAGTCGGCCGGAGGACGATGTATTGAATCGCGACGCAATTTGTGTGTTCCATCGTCATGAACAGGCTCTGAACGTTACAATTAACTGTCAGTTTTGCGTCGGATTCGAAAATCTAGACTCACAGGAGAACGACCATAGGGTGCCCGAGGCAGCACTAGACCCTTGGAGACAAGTCGGCTAGAGGACGATGTATTGAATCGCGACGCAATTTGTGTGTTCCATCGTCATTAACAGGCGCTGAACGTAACAATTAACTGTCAGTTTTGCGTCGGATTCGAAAATCTAGACTCACAGGAGATCGACCATAAGGTGCCCGAGGCAGGACTAGACCCTTGAAGACAAGTCGGCTGGAGGACGATGTATTGAATCGCGACGCGATTTGTGTGTTCCATCGTCATTAACAGGCGCTGAACGTAACAATTAACTGTCAGTTTTGCGTCGGATTCGAAAATCTAGACTCACAGGAGATCGACCATAAGGTGCCCGAGGCAGCAATAGACCCTTGGAGACAGGTCGGCCGGAGGACGATGTATTGAATCGCAACGTGATTTGTGTGTTCCATTGTCATTAAGATGCTCTGAACCTTACAATTAACTGTCAGTTTTGCGTCGCATTCGAAAATCTAGACTCACAGGAGAACGACCATAAGGTGTCCGAGGCAGCACTAGACCCTTGGAGACAAGTCGGCTGGAGGACGATGTATTGAATCGCGACGCGATTTGTGTGTTCCATCGTCATTAACAGGCCCTGAACGTTACAATTAACTGTCAGTTTTGCGTCGGATTCGAAAATCTAGACTCACAGGAGATCGACCATAAGGTGCCCGAGGCAGCAATAGACTCTTGGAGACAGGTCGGCCGGAGGTCGATGTATTGAATCGCGACGTGATTTGTGTGTTCCATTGTCATTAAGATGCTCTGAACCTTACAATTAACTGTCAGTTTTGCGTCGCATTCGAAAATCTAGACTCACAGGAGAACGACCATAAGGTGTCCGAGGCAGCACTAGACCCTTGGAGACAAGTCGGCTAGAGGATGATGTATTGAATCGCGACGCAATTTGTGTGTTCCATCGTCATTAACAGGCACTGAACGTTACAATTAACTGTCAGTTTTGCGTCGGATTCGAAAATCTAGACTCACAGGAGATCGACCATGAGGTGCCCGAGGCAGCAATAGACCCTTGGAGACAGGTCGGCCGGAGGACGATGTATTGAATCGCGACGCAATTTGTGTGTTCCATCGTCATTAACAGGCTCTGAACGTTACAATTAACTGTCAGTTTTGCGTCGGATTCGAAAATCTAGACTCACAGGAGATCGACCATAAGGTGCCCGAGGCAGCAATAGACCCTTGGAGACAGGTCGGCCGGAGGACGATGTATTGAATCGCGACGGGATTTGTGTGTTCCATCGTCATTAACAGGCTCTGAACGTTACAATTAACTGTCAGTTTTGCGTCGGATTCGAAAGTCTAGACTCACAGGAGAACGACCATAAGGTGCCCGAGGCAGCAATAGACCCTTGGCGACAGGTCGGCCGGAGGACGATGTATTGAATCGCGACGCAATTTGTGTGTTCCATCGTCATGAACAGGCTCTGAACGTTACAATTAACTGTCAGTTTTGCGTCGGATTCGAAAATCTAGACTCACAGGAGATCGACCATAAGGTGCCCGAGGCAGCAATAGACCCTTGGAGACAGGTCGGCCGGAGGACAATGTATTGAATCGCGACGCGATATGTGTGTTCCATCGTCATTAACAGGCGCTGAACGTTACAATTAACTGTCAGTTTTGCGTCGGATTCGAAAATCTAGACTCACAGGAGATCGACCTTAAGGTGCCCGAGGCAGCAATAGACCCTTGGAGACAGGTCGGCCGGAGGACGATGTATTGAACCGCGACGCAATTTGTGTGTTCCATCGTCATTAACAGGCCCTGAACGTTACAATTAACTGTCAGTTTTGCTTCGGATTCGAAAATCTAGACTCACAGGAGATCGACCATAAGGTGCCCGAGGCAGTAATAGACCCTTGGAGACAGGTCGGCCGGAGGACGATGTATTGAATCGCGACGCAATTTGTGTCTTACATCGTCATTAACAGGCTCTGAACCTTACAATTAACTGTCTGTTTTGCGTCGGATTCGAAAATCTAGACTCACAGGAGATCGACCATAAGGTAACCGAGGCAGCAACAGACCTTTGGAGACAGGTCGGCCGGAGGACGATGTATTGAATCGCGACGCAATTTGTGTGTTCCATCGTCATTAACAGGCTCTGAACATTACAATTAACTGTCAGTTTTGCGTCATATTCGAAAATCTAGACTCACAGGAGATCGACCATAAGGTGCCCGAGGCAGCAATAGACCCTTGGAGGCAGGTCGGCCGGAGGACGATGTATTGAATCGCGACGCGATTTGTGTGTTTCATTGTCATTAAGAGGCTCTGAACCTTAGAATTAACTGTCAGTTTTGCGTCGGATTCGAAAATCTAGACTCACAGGAGAACGACCATAAGGTGTCCGAGGCAGCACTAGACCCTTGGAGACAAGTCGGCTGGAGGACGATGTATTGAATCGCGACGCAATTTGTGTTTTCCATTGTCATTAAGAGGCTCTGAACCTTACAATTAACTGTCAGTTTTGCGTCGGATTCGAAAATCTAGACTCACAGAAGAACGACCATAAGGTGCCCGAGGCAGGACTAGACCCTTGGAGACAAGTCGGCTGGAGGACGATGTATTGAATCGCGGCGCGATTTGTGTGTTCCATCGTCATTAACAGGCGCTGAACGTTACAATTAACTGTCAGTTTTGCGTCGGATTCGAAAATCTAGACTCACAGGAGAACGACCATAAGGTGTCCGAAGCAGCACTAGACCCTTGGAGACAAGTCGGCTGGAGGACGATGTATTGAATCGCGACGCAATTTGTGTGTTCCATCGTCATTAACAGGCACTGAACGTTACAATTAACTGTCAGTTTTGCGTCGGATTCGAAAATCAGGACTCACAGGAGATCGACCATAAGGTGCCCGAGGCAGCAATAGACCCTTGGAGACAGGTCGGCCGGAGGACGATGTATTGAATCGCGACGCAATTTGTGTGTTCCATCGTCATAAACAGGCTCTGTACGTTACAATTAACTGTAAGTTTTGCGTCGGATTCGAAAATCTAGACTCACAGAAGAACGACCATAGGGTGCCCGAGGCAGCACTAGACCCTTGGAGACAAGTCGGCTAGAGGACCATGTATTGAATCGCGACGCAATTTGTGTGTTCCATCGTCATTAACAGGCGCTGAACGTAACAATTAACTGTCAGTTTTGCGTCGGATTCGAAAATCTAGACTCACAGGAGATCGACCATAAGGTGCCCGAGGCAGGACTAGACCCTTGGAGACAAGTCGGCTGGAGGACGATGTATTGAATCGCGACGCGATTTGTGTGTTCCATCGTCATTAACAGGCTCTGAACGTTACAATTAACTGTCAGTTTTGCGTCGGATTCGAAAATCTAGACTCACAGGAGATCGACCATAAGGTGCCCGAGGCAGCAATAGACCCTTGGAGACAGGTCGGCCGGAGGACGATGTATTGAATCGCGACGTGATTTGTGTGTTCCATTGTCATTAAGATGCTCTGAACCTTACAATTAACTGTCAGTTTTGCGTCGCATTCGAAAATCTAGACTCACAGGAGAACGACCATAAGGTGTCCGAGGCAGCACTAGACCCTTGGAGACAAGTCGGCTAGAGGACGATGTATTGAATCGCGACGCATTTTGTGTGTTCCATCGTCATTAACAGGCACTGAACGTTACAATTAACTGTCAGTTTTGCGTCGGATTCGAAAATCTAGACTCACAGGAGATCGACCATAAGGTGCCCGAGGCAGCAATAGACCCTTGGAGACAGGTCGGCCGGAGGACGATGTATTGAATCGCGACGCAATTTGCGTGTTCCATCGTCATTAACAGGCTCTGAACGTTACAATTAACTGTCAGTTTGGCGTCGGATTCGAAAATCTAGACTCACAGGAGATCGACCATAAGGTGCCCGAGGCAGCAATAGACCCTTGGAGATAGGTCGGCCGGAGGACGATGTATTGAATCGCGACACAATTTGTGTGTTCCATCGTCATTAACAGGCTCTGAACCTTACAATTAACTGTCAGTTTTCGTCGGATTCGAAAATCTAGACTCACAGGAGATCGACCATAAGGTGCCCGAGGCAGCAATAGACCCTTGGAGACAGGTCGGCCGGAGGACGATGTATTGAATCGCGACGCGATTTGTGTGTTCCATCGTCATTAACAGGCTCTGAACGTTACAATTAACTGTCAGTTTTGCGTCGGATTCGAAAATCTAGACTCACAGGTGATCGACCATAAGGTGCCCGAGGCAGCAATAGACCCTTGGAGACAGGTCGGCCGGAGGACGATGTATTGAATCGCGACGCAATTTGTGTGTTCCATCGTCATTAACAGGCACTGAACGTTACAATTAACTGTCAGTTTTGCGTCGGATTCGAAAATCTAGACTCACAGGAGATCGACCATAAGGTGCCCGAGGCAGCAATAGACCCTTGGAGATAAGTCGGCTGGAGGACGATGTATTGAATCGCGACGCAATTTGTGTGTTCCATCGTCATTAACAGGCTTTGAACGTTACAATTAACTGTCAGTTTAGCGTCGGATTCGAAAGTCTAGACTCTCAGGAGAACGACCATAAGGTGCCCGAGGCAGCAATAGACCCTTGGAGACAGGTCGGCCGGAGGACGATGTATTGAATCGCGACGCAATTTGTGTGTTCCATCGTCATGAACAGGCTCTGAACGTTACAATTAACTGTCAGTTTTGCGTCGGATTCGAAAATCTAGACTCACAGGAGATCGACCATAAGGTGCCCGAGGCAGCAATAGACCCTTGGAGACAGGTCGGCCGGAGGACGATGTATTGAATCGCGACGCGATATGTGTGTTCCATCGTCATTAACAGGCGCTGAACGTTACAATTAACTGTCAGTTTTGCGTCGGATTCGAAAATCTAGACTCACAGGAGATCGACCTTAAGGTGCCCGAGGCAGCAATAGACCCTTGGAGACAGGTCGGCCGGAGGACGATGTATTGAATCGCGACGCAATTTGTGTGTTCCATCGTCATTAACAGGCCCTGAACGTTACAATTAACTGTCAGTTTTGCTTCGGATTCGAAAATCTAGACTCACAGGAGATCGACCATAAGTTGCCCGAGGCAGTAATAGACCCTTGGAGACAGGTCGGCCAGAGGACGATGTATTGAATCGCGACGCAATTTGTGTCTTCCATCGTCATTAACAGGCTCCGAACGTTACAATTAACTGTCAGTTTTGCGTCGGATTCGAAAATCTAGACTCACAGGAGATCGACCATAAGGTGCCCGAGACAGCAATGGACCCTTGGAGACAGGTCGGCCGGAGGACGATGTATTGAATCGCGACGCAATTTGTGTCTTACATCGTCATTAACAGGCTCTGAACCTTACAATTAACTGTAAGTTTTGCGTCGGATTCGAAAATCTAGACTCACAGGAGATCGACCATAAGGTAACCGAGGCAGCAACAGACCTTTGGAGACAGGTCGGCCGGAGGACGATGTATTGAATCGCGACGGGATTTGTGTGTTCCATCGTCATTAACAGGCTCTGAACGTTACAATTAACTGTCATTTTTGCGTCGGATTCGAAAATCTAGACTCACACGAGATCGACCATAAGGTGCCCGAGGCAGCAATAGACCCTTGGAGACAGGTCGGCCGGAGGACGATGTATTGAATCGCGACGCGATTTGTGTGTTCCATCGTCATTAACAGGCCCTGAACGTTACAATTAACTGTCAGTTTTGCGTCGGATTCGAAAATCTAGACTCACAGGAGATCGACCATAAGGTGCCCGAGGCAGCAATAGACCCTTGGAGACAGGTCGGCCGGAGGACGATGTATTGAATCGCGACGCGATTTGTGTGTTCCATTGTCATTAAGATGCTCTGAACCTTACAATTAACTGTCAGTTTTGCGTCGCATTCGAAAATCTAGACTCACAGGAGAACGACCATAAGGTGTCCGAGGCAGCACTAGACCCTTGGAGACAAGTCGGCTGGAGGATGATGTATTGAATCGCGACGCAATTTGTGTGTTCCATCGTCATTAACAGGCACTGAACGTTACAATTAACTGTCAGTTTTGCGTCGGATTCGAAAATCTAGACTCACAGGAGATCGACCATGAGGTGCCCGGGGCAGCAATAGACCCTTGGAGACAGGTCGGCCGGAGGACGATGTATTGAATCGCGACGCAATTTGTGTGTTCCATCGTCATTAACAGGCTCTGAACGTTACAATTAACTGTCAGTTTTGCGTCGGATTCGAAAATCTAGACTCACAGGAGATCGACCATATGGTGCCCGAGGCAGCAATAGACCCTTGGAGACAGGTCGGCCGGAGGACGATGTATTGAATCGCGACGGGATTTGTGTGTTCCATCGTCATTAACAGGCTCTGAACGTTACAATTAACTGTCAGTTTTGCGTCGGATTCGAAAGTCTAGACTCACAGGAGAACGACCATAAGGTGCCCGAGGCAGCAATAGACCCTTGGCGACAGGTCGGCCGGAGGACGATGTATTGAATCGCGACGCAATTTGTGTGTTCCATCGTCATGAACAGGCTCTGAACGTTACAATTAACTGTCAGTTTTGCGTCGGATTCGAAAATCTAGACTCACAGGAGATCGACCATAAGGTGCCCGAGGCAGCAATAGACCCTTGGAGACAGGTCGGCCGGAGGATAATGTATTGAATCGCGACGCGATATGTGTGTTCCATCGTCATTAACAGGCGCTGAACGTTACAATTAACTGTCAGTTTTGCGTCGGATTCGAAAATCTAGACTCACAGGAGATCGACCTTAAGGTGCCCGAGGCAGCAATTGACCCTTGGAGACAGGTCGGCCGGAGGACGATGTATTGAACCGCGACGCAATTTGTGTGTTCCATCGTCATTAACAGGCCCTGAACGTTACAATTAACTGTCAGTTTTGCTTCGGATTCGAAAATCTAGACTCACAGGAGATCGACCATAAGGTGCCCGAGGCAGTAATAGACCCTTGGAGACAGGTCGGCCGGAGGACGATGTATTGAATCGCGACGCAATTTGTGTCTTACATCGTCATTAACAGGCTCTGAACCTTACAATTAACTGTCTGTTTTGCGTCGGATTCGAAAATCTAGACTCACAGGAGATCGACCATAAGGTAGCCGAGGCAGCAACAGACCTTTGGAGACAGGTCGGCCGGAGGACGATGTATTGAATCGCGACGGGATTTGTGTGTTCCATCGTCATTAACAGGCTCTGAACGTTACAATTAACTGTCATTTTTGCGTCGGATTCGAAAATCTAGACTCACAGAAGAACGACCATAAGGTGCCCGAGGCAGGACTAGACCCTTGGAGACAAGTCGGCTGGAGGACGATGTATTGAATCGCGACGCGATTTGTGTGTTCCATCGTCATTAACAGGCGCTGAACGTTACAATTAACTGTCAGTTTTGCGTCGGATTCGAAAATCTAGACTCACAGGAGAACGACCATAAGGTGCCCGAGGCAGCAATAGACCCTTGGAGACAGGTCGGCCGGAGGACGATGTATTGAATCGCGACGCAATTTGTGTGTTCCATCGTCATTAACAGGCTCTGAACGTTACAATTAACTGTCAGTTTTGCGTCATATTCGAAAATCTAGACTCACAGGAGATCGACCATAAGGTGCCCGAGGCAGCAATAGACCCTTGGAGGCAGGTCGGCCGGAGGACGATGTATTGAATCGCGACGCGATTTGTGTGTTCCATTGTCATTAAGAGGCTCTGAACCTTAGAATTAACTGTCAGTTTTGCGTCGGATTCGAAAATCTAGACTCACAGGAGAACGACCATAAGGTGTCCGAGGCAGCACTAGACCCTTGGAGACAAGTCGGCTGGAGGACGATGTATTGAATCGCGACGTGATTTGTGTTTTCCATTGTCATTAAGAGGCTCTGAACCTTACAATTAACTGTCAGTTTTGCGTCGGATTCGAAAATCTAGACTCACAGAAGAACGACCATAAGGTGCCCGAGGCAGGACTAGACCCTTGGAGACAAGTCGGCTGGAGGACGATGTATTGAATCGCGGCGCGATTTGTGTGTTCCATCGTCATTAACAGGCGCTGAACGTTACAATTAACTGTCAGTTTTGCGTCGGATTCGAAAATCTAGACTCACAGGAGAACGACCATAAGGTGTCGAAGCAGCACTAGACCCTTGGAGACAAGTCGGCTGGAGGACGATGTATTGAATCGCGACGCAATTTGTGTGTTCCATCGTCATTAACAGGCACTGAACGTTACAATTAACTGTCAGTTTTGCGTCGGATTCGAAAATCAGGACTCACAGGAGATCGACCATAAGGTGCCCGAGGCAGCAATAGACCCTTGGAGACAGGTCGGCCGGAGGACGATGTATTGAATCGCGACGCAATTTGTGTGTTCCATCGTCATAAACAGGCTCTGTACGTTACAATTAACTGTAAGTTTTGCGTCGGATTCGAAAATCTAGACTCACAGAAGAACGACCATAGGGTGCCCGAGGCAGCACTAGACCCTTGGAGACAAGTCGGCTAGAGGACGATGTATTGAATCGCGACGCAATTTGTGTGTTCCATCGTCATTAACAGGCGCTGAACGTAACAATTAACTGTCAGTTTTGCGTCGGATTCGAAAATCTAGACTCACAGGAGATCGACCATAAGGTGCCCGAGGCAGGACTAGACCCTTGGAGACAAGTCGGCTGGAGGACGATGTATTGAATCGCGACGCGATTTGTGTGTTCCATCGTCATTAACAGGCGCTGAACGTAACAATTAACTGTCAGTTTTGCGTCGGATTCGAAAATCTAGACTCACAGGAGATCGACCATAAGGTGCCCGAGGCAGCAATAGACCCTTGGAGACAGGTCGGCCGGAGGACGATGTATTGAATCGCGACGTGATTTGTGTGTTCCATTGTCATTAAGATGCTCTGAACCTTACAATTAACTGTCAGTTTTGCGTCGCATTCGAAAATCTAGACTCACAGGAGAACGACCATAAGGTGTCCGAGGCAGCACTAGACCCTTGGAGACAAGTCGGCTAGAGGACGATGTATTGAATCGCGACGCATTTTGTGTGTTCCATCGTCATTAACAGGCACTGAACGTTACAATTAACTGTCAGTTTTGCGTCGGATTCGAAAATCTAGACTCACAGGAGATCGACCATAAGGTGCCCGAGGCAGCAATAGACCCTTGGAGGCAGGTCGGCCGGAGGACGATGTATTGAATCGCGACGCAATTTGCGTGTTCCATCGTCATTAACAGGCTCTGAACGTTACAATTAACTGTCAGTTTTGCGTCGGATTCGAAAATCTAGACTCACAGGAGATCGACCATAAGGTGCCCGAGGCAGCAATAGACCCTTGGAGACAGGTCGGCCGGAGGACGATGTATTGAATCGCGACACAATTTGTGTGTTCCATCGTCATTAACAGGCTCTGAACCTTACAATTAACTGTCAGTTTTCGTCGGATTCGAAAATCTAGACTCACAGGAGATCGACCATAAGGTGCCCGAGGCAGCAATAGACCCTTGGAGACAGGTCGGCCGGAGGACGATGTATTGAATCGCGACGCGATTTGTGTGTTCCATCGTCATTAACAGGCTCTGAACCTTACAATTAACTGTCAGTTTTGCGTCGGATTCGAAAATCTAGACTCACAGGAGATCGACCATAAGGTGCCCGAGGCAGCAATAGACCCTTGGAGACAGGTCGGCCGGAGGACGATGTATTGAATCGCGACGGGATTTGTGTGTTCCATCGTCATTAACAGGCTCTGAACGTTACAATTAACTGTCAGTTTTGCGTCGGATTCGAAAATCTAGACTCACAGGAGATCGACCATAAGGTGCCCGAGGCAGCAATAGACCCTTGGAGACAGGTCGGCCGGAGGACGATGTATTGAATCGCGACGCAATTTGTGTGTTCCATCGTCATTAACAGGCACTGAACGTTACAATTAACTGTCAGTTTTGCGTCGGATTCGAAAATCTAGACTCACAGGAGATCGACCATAAGGTGCCCGAGGCAGCAATAGACCCTTGGAGATAAGTCGGCTGGAGGACGATGTATTGAATCGCGACGCAATTTGTGTGTTCCATCGTCATTAACAGGCTTTGAACGTTACAATTAACTGTCAGTTTTGCGTCGGATTCGAAAGTCTAGACTCTCAGGAGAACGACCATAAGGTGCCCGAGGCAGCAATAGACCCTTGGAGACAGGTCGGCCGGAGGACGATGTATTGAATCGCGACGCAATTTGTGTGTTCCATCGTCATGAACAGGCTCTGAACGTTACAATTAACTGTCAGTTTTGCGTCGGATTCGAAAATCTAGACTCACAGGAGATCGACCATAAGGTGCCCGAGGCAGCAATAAACCCTTGGAGACAGGTCGGCCGGAGGACGATGTATTGAATCGCGACGCGATATGTGTGTTCCATCGTCATTAACAGGCGCTGAACGTTACAATTAACTGTCAGTTTTGCGTCGGATTCGAAAATCTAGACTCACAGGAGATCGACCTTAAGGTGCCCGAGGCAGCAATAGACCCTTGGAGACAGGTCGGCCGGAGGACGATGTATTGAATCGCGACGCAATTTGTGTGTTCCATCGTCATTAACAGGCCCTGAACGTTACAATTAACTGTCAGTTTTGCTTCGGATTCGAAAATCTAGACTCACAGGAGATCGACCATAAGGTGCCCGAGGCAGTAATAGACCCTTGGAGACAGGTCGGCCAGAGGACGATGTATTGAATCGCGACGCAATTTGTGTCTTACATCGTCATTAACAGGCTCCGAACGTTACAATTAACTGTCAGTTTTGCGTCGGATTCTAAAATCTAGACTCACAGGAGATCGACCATAAGGTGCCCGAGACAGCAATGGACCCTTGGAGACAGGTCGGCCGGAGGACGATGTATTGAATCGCGACGCAATTTGTGTCTTACATCGTCATTAACAGGCTCTGAACCTTACAATTTACTGTCTGTTTTGCGTCGGATTCGAAAATCTAGACTCACAGGAGATCGACCATAAGGTAACCGAGGCAGCAACAGACCTTTGGAGACAGGTCGGCCGGAGGACGATGTATTGAATCGCGACGGGATTTGTGTGTTCCATCGTCATTAACAGGCTCTGAACGTTACAATTAACTGTCATTTTTGCGTCGGATTCGAAAATCTAGACTCACACGAGATCGACCATAAGATGCCCGAGGCAGCAATAGACCCTTGGAGACAGGTCGGCCGGAGGACGATGTATTGAATCGCGACGCGATTTGTGTGTTCCATCGTCATTAACAGGCCCTGAACGTTACAATTAACTGTCAGTTTTGCGTCGGATTCGAAAATCTAGACTCACAGGAGATCGACCATAAGGTGCCCGAGGCAGCAATAGACCCTTGGAGACAGGTCGGCCGGAGGACGATGTATTGAATCGCGACGTGATTTGTGTGTTCCATTGTCATTAAGATGCTCTGAACCTTACAATTAACTGTCAGTTTTGCGTCGCAATCGAAAATCTAGACTCACAGGAGAACGACCATAAGGTGTCCGAGGCAGCACTAGACCCTTGGAGACAAGTCGGCTGGAGGATGATGTATTGAATCGCGACGCAATTTGTGTGTTCCATCGTCATTAGCAGGCACTGAACGTTACAATTAACTGTCAGTTTTGCGTCGGATTCGAAAATCTAGACTCACAGGAGATCGACCATGAGGTGCCCGAGGCAGCAATAGACCCTTGGAGACAGGTCGGCCGGAGGACGATGTATTGAATCGCGACGCAATTTGTGTGTTCCATCGTCATTAACAGGCTCTGAACGTTACAATTAACTGTCAGTTTTGCGACGGATTCGAAAATCTAGACTCACAGGAGATCGACCATATGGTGCCCGAGGCAGCAATAGACCCTTGGAGACAGGTCGGCCGGAGGACGATGTATTGAATCGCGACGGGATTTGTGTGTTCCATCGTCATTAACAGGCTCTGAACGTTACAATTAACTGTCAGTTTTGCGTCGGATTCGAAAGTCTAGACTCACAGGAGAACGACCATAAGGTGCCCGAGGCAGCAATAGACCCTTGGCGACAGGTCGGCCGGAGGACGATGTATTGAATCGCGACGCAATTTGTGTGTTCCATCGTCATGAACAGGCTCTGAACGTTACAATTAACTGTCAGTTTTGCGTCGGATTCGAAAATCTAGACTCACAGGAGATCGACCATAAGGTGCCCGAGGCAGCAATAGACCCTTGGAGACAGGTCGGCCGGAGGACGATGTATTGAATCGCGACACAATTTGTGTGTTCCATCGTCATTAACAGGCGCTGAACGTTACAATTAACTGTCAGTTTTGCGTCGGATTCGAAAATCTAGACTCACAGGAGATCGACCTTAAGGTGCCCGAGGCAGCAATAGACCCTTGGAGACAGGTCGGCCGGAGGACGATGTATTGAACCGCGACGCAATTTGTGTGTTCCATCGTCATTAACAGGCCCTGAACGTTACAATTAACTGTCAGTTTTGCTTCGGATTCGAAAATCTAGACTCACAGGAGATCGACCATAAGGTGCCCGAGGCAGTAATAGACCCTTGGAGACAGGTCGGCCGGAGGACGATGTATTGAATCGCGACGCAATTTGTGTCTTACATCGTCATTAACAGGCTCTGAACCTTACAATTAACTGTCTGTTTTGCGTCGGATTCGAAAATCTAGACTCACAGGAGATCGACCATAAGGTAACCGAGGCAGCAACAGACCTTTGGAGACAGGTCGGCCGGAGGACGATGTATTGAATCTCGACGGGATTTGTGTGTTCCATCGTCATTAACAGGCTCTGAACGTTACAATTAACTGTCATTTTTGCGTCGGATTCGAAAATCTAGACTCACAGAAGAACGACCATAAGGTGCCCGAGGCAGGACTAGACCCTTGGAGACAAGTCGGCTGGAGGACGATGTATTGAATCGCGACGCGATTTGTGTGTTCCATCGTCATTAACAGGCGCTGAACGTTACAATTAACTGTCAGTTTTGCGTCGGATTCGAAAATCTAGACTCACAGGAGAACGACCATAAGGTGTCCGAGGCAGCACTAGACCCTTGGAGACAAGTCGGCTGGAGGACGATGTATTGAATCGCCAGGCAATTTGTGTTTTCCATTGTCATTAAGAGGCTCTGAACGTTACAATTAACTGTCAGTTTTGCGTCGGATTCGAAAATCTAGACTCACAGAAGAACGACCATAAGGTGCCCGAGGCAGGACTAGACCCTTGGAGACAAGTCGGCTGGAGGACGATGTATTGAATCGCGGCGCGATTTGTGTGTTCCATCGTCATTAACAGGCGCTGAACGTTACAATTAACTGTCAGTTTTGCGTCGGATTCGAAAATCTAGACTCACAGGAGAACGACCATAAGGTGTCCGAAGCAGCACTAGACCCTTGGAGACAAGTCGGCTGGAGGACGATGTATTGAATCGCGACGCAATTTGTGTGTTCCATCGTCATTAACAGGCACTGAACGTTACAATTAACTGTCAGTTTTGCGTCGGATTCGAAAATCAGGACTCACAGGAGATCGACCATAAGGTGCCCGAGGCAGCAATAGACCCTTGGAGACAGGTCGGCCGGAGGACGATGTATTGAATCGCGACGCAATTTGTGTGTTCCATCGTCATAAACAGGCTCTGTACGTTACAATTAACTGTAAGTTTTGCGTCGGATTCGAAAATCTAGACTCACAGAAGAACGACCATAGGGTGCCCGAGGCAGCACTAGACCCTTTGAGACAGGTCGGCTAGAGGACGATGTATTGAATCGCGACGCAATTTGTGTGTTCCATCGTCATTAACAGGCGCTGAACGTAACAATTAACTGTCAGTTTTGCATCGGATTCGAAAATCTAGACTCACAGGAGATCGACCATAAGGTGCCCGAGGCAGGACTAGACCCTTGGAGACAAGTCGGCTGGAGGACGATGTATTGAATCGCGACGCGATTTGTGTGTTCCATCGTCATTAACAGGCGCTGAACGTAACAATTAACTGTCAGTTTTGCGTCGGATTCGAAAATCTAGACTCACAGGAGATCGACCATAAGGTGCCCGAGGCAGCAATAGACCCTTGGAGACAGGTCGGCCGGAGGACGATGTATTGAATCGCGACGTGATTTGTGTGTTCCATTGTCATTAAGATGCTCTGAACCTTACAATTAACTGTCAGTTTTGCGTCGCATTCGAAAATCTAGACACACAGGAGAACGACCATAAGGTGTCCGAGGCAGCACTAGACCCTTGGAGACAAGTCGGCTAGAGGACGATGTATTGAATCGCGACGCATTTTGTGTGTTCCATCGTCATTAACAGGCACTGAACGTTACAATTAACTGTCAGTTTTGCGTCGGATTCGAAAATCTAGACTCACAGGAGATCGACCATAAGGTGCCCGAGGCAGCAATAGACCCTTGGAGACAGGTCGGCCGGAGGACGATGTATTGAATCGCGACGCAATTTGCGTGTTCCATCGTCATTAACAGGCTCTGAACGTTACAATTAACTGTCAGTTTGGCGTCGGATTCGAAAATCTAGACTCACAGGAGATCGACCATAAGGTGCCCGAGGCAGCAATAGACCCTTGGAGATAGGTCGGCCGGAGGACGATGTATTGAATCGCGACACAATTTGTGTGTTCCATCGTCATTAACAGGCTCTGAACCTTACAATTAACTGTCAGTTTTCGTCGGATTCGAAAATCTAGACTCACAGGAGATCGACCATAAGGTGCCCGAGGCAGCAATAGACCCTTGGAGACAGGTCGGCCGGAGGACGATGTATTGAATCGCGACGCGATTTGTGTGTTCCATCGTCATTAACAGGCTCTGAACCTTACAATTAACTGTCAGTTTTGCGTCGGATTCGAAAATCTAGACTCACAGGAGATCGACCATAAGGTGCCCGAGGCAGCAATAGACCCTTGGAGACAGGTCGGCCGGAGGACGATGTATTGAATCGCGACGGGATTTGTGTGTTCCATCGTCATTAACAGGCTCTGAACGTTACAATTAACTGTCAGTTTTGCGTCGGATTCGAAAATCTAGACTCACAGGAGATCGACCATAAGGTGCCCGAGGCAGCAATAGACCCTCGGAGACAGGTCGGCCGGAGTACGATGTATTGAATCGCGACGCAATTTGTGTGTTCCATCGTCATTAACAGGCACTGAACGTTACAATTAACTGTCAGTTTTGCGTCGGATTCGAAAATCTAGACTCACAGGAGATCGACCATAAGGTGCCCGAGGCAGCAATAGACCCTTGGAGATAAGTCGGCTGGAGGACGATGTATTGAATCGCGACGCAATTTGTGTGTTCCATCGTCATTAACAGGCCCTGAACGTTACAATTAACTGTCAGTTTTGCTTCGGATTCGAAAATCTAGACTCACAGGAGATCGACCATAAGGTGCCCGAGGCAGTAATAGACCCTTGGAGACAGGTCGGCCAGAGGACGATGTATTGAATCGCGACGCAATTTGTGTCTTCCATCGTCATTAACAGGCTCCGAACGTTACAATTAACTGTCAGTTTTGCGTCGGATTCGAAAATCTAGACTCACAGGAGATCGACCATAAGGTGCCCGAGACAGCAATGGACCCTTGGAGACAGGTCGGCCGGAGGACGATGTATTGAATCGCGACGCAATTTGTGTCTTACATCGTCATTAACAGGCTCTGAACCTTACAATTAACTGTCTGTTTTGCGTCGGATTCGAAAATCTAGACTCACAGGAGATCGACCATAAGGTAACCGAGGCAGCAACAGACCTTTGGAGACAGGTCGGCCGGAGGACGATGTATTGAATCGCGACGGGATTTGTGTGTTCCATCGTCATTAACAGGCTCTGAACGTTACAATTAACTGTCATTTTTGCGTCGGATTCGAAAATCTAGACTCACACGAGATCGACCATAAGGTGCCCGAGGCAGCAATAGACCCTTGGAGACAGGTCGGCCGGAGGACGATGTATTGAATCGCGACGCGATTTGTGTGTTCCATTGTCATTAACAGGCTTTGAACGTTACAGTTAACTGTCAGTTTTGCGTCGGATTCGAAAGTCTAGACTCACAGGAGAACGACCATAAGGTGCCCGAGGCAGCATTAGTCCCTTGGAGACAGGTCGGCCGGAGGACGATGTATTGAATCGCGACGCAATTTGTGTGTTCCATCGTCATAAACAGGCTCTGTACGTTACAATTAACTGTAAGTTTTGCGTCGGATTCGAAAATCTAGACTCACAGAAGAACGACCATAGGGTGCCCGAGGCAGCACTAGACCCTTGGAGACAAGTAGGCTAGAGGACGATGTATTGAATCGCGACGTAATTTGTGTGTTCCATCGTCATTAACAGGCGCTGAACGTTACAATTAACTGTCAGTTTTGCGTCGGATTCGAAAATCTAGACTCACAGGAGATCGACCATAAGGTGCCCGAGGCAGGACTAGACCCTTGGAGACAAGTCGGCTGGAGGACGATGTATTGAATCGCGACGCGATTTGTGTGTTCCATCGTCATTAACAGGCGCTGAACGTAACAATTAACTGTCAGTTTTGCGTCGGATTCGAAAATCTAGACTCACAGGAGATCGACCATAAGGTGCCCGAGGCAGCAATAGACCCTTGGAGACAGGTCGGCCGGAGGACGATGTATTGAATCGCGACGTGATTTGTGTGTTCCATTGTCATTAAGATGCTCTGAACCTTACAATTAACTGTCAGTTTTGCGTCGCATTCGAAAATCTAGACTCACAGGAGAACGACCATAAGGTGTCCGAGGCAGCACTAGACCCTTGGAGACAAGTCGGCTAGAGGACGATGTATTGAATCGCGACGCAATTTGTGTGTTCCATCGTCATTAACAGGCACTGAACGTTACAATTAACTGTCAGTTTTGCGTCGGATTCGAAAATCTAGACTCACAGGAGAACGACCATAGGGTGCCCGAGGCAGCAATAGACCCTTGGAGACAGGTCGGCCGGAGGACGATGTATTGAATCGCGACGCAATTTGTGTGTTCCATCGTCATTAACAGGCTCTGAACGTTACAATTAACTGTCAGTTTGGCGTCGGATTCGAAAATCTAGACTCACAGGAGATCGACCATAAGGTGCCCGAGGCAGCAATAGACCCTTGGAGACAGGTCGGCCGGAGGACGATGTATTGAATCGCGACACAATTTGTGTGTTCCATCGTCATTAACAGGCTCTGAACGTTACAATTAACTGTCAGTTTTGCGTCGGATTCGAAAATCTAGACTCACAGGAGAGCGACCATACGGTGCCCGAGGCAGCAATAGACCCTTGGAGACAGGTCGGCCGGAGGACGATGTATTGAATCGCGACGTGATTTTTGTGTTCCATCGTCATTAACATGCCCTGAACGTTACAATTAACTGTCAGATTTGCGTCAGATTCGAAAATCTAGACTCACAGGAGATCGACCATAAGGTGCCCGAGGCAGCAATAGACCCTTGGAGACAGGTCGGCCGGAGGACGATGTATTGAATCGCGACGGGATTTGTGTGTTCCATCGTCATTAACAGGCTCTGAACGTTACAATTAACTGTCAGTTTTGCGTCGGATTCGAAAATCTAGACTCACAGGAGATCGACCATAAGGTGCCCGAGGCAGCAATAGACCCTTGGAGACAGGTCGGCCGGAGTACGATGTATTGAATCGCGACGCAATTTGTGTGTTCCATCGTCATTAACAGGCACTGAACGTTACAATTAACTGTCAGTTTTGCGTCGGATTCGAAAATCTAGACTCACAGGAGATCGACCATAAGGTGCCCGAGGCAGCAATAGACCCTTGGAGATAAGTCGGCTGGAGGACGATGTATTGAATCGCGACGCAATTTGTGTGTTCCATCGTCATTAACAGGCCCTGAACGTTACAATTAACTGTCAGTTTTGCTTCGGATTCGAAAATCTAGACTCACAGGAGATCGACCATAAGGTGCCCGAGGCAGTAATAGACCCTTGGAGACAGGTCGGCCAGAGGACGATGTATTGAATCGCGACGCAATTTGTGTCTTCCATCGTCATTAACAGGCTCCGAACGTTACAATTAACTGTCAGTTTTGCGTCGGATTCGAAAATCTAGACTCACAGGAGATCGACCATAAGGTGCCCGAGACAGCAATGGACCCTTGGAGACAGGTCGGCCGGAGGACGATGTATTGAATCGCGACGCAATTTGTGTCTTACATCGTCATTAACAGGCTCTGAACCTTACAATTAACTGTCTGTTTTGCGTCGGATTCGAAAATCTAGACTCACAGGAGATCGACCATAAGGTAACCGAGGCAGCAACAGACCTTTGGAGACAGGTCGGCCGGAGGACGATGTATTGAATCGCGACGGGATTTGTGTGTTCCATCGTCATTAACAGGCTCTGAACGTTACAATTAACTGTCATTTTTGCGTCGGATTCGAAAATCTAGACTCACACGAGATCGACCATAAGGTGCCCGAGGCAGCAATAGACCCTTGGAGACAGGTCGGCCGGAGGACGATGTATTGAATCGCGACGCGATTTGTGTGTTCCATTGTCATTAACAGGCTTTGAACGTTACAGTTAACTGTCAGTTTTGCGTCGGATTCGAAAGTCTAGACTCACAGGAGAACGACCATAAGGTGCCCGAGGCAGCATTAGTCCCTTGGAGACAGGTCGGCCGGAGGACGATGTATTGAATCGCGACGCAATTTGTGTGTTCCATCGTCATAAACAGGCTCTGTACGTTACAATTAACTGTAAGTTTTGCGTCGGATTCGAAAATCTAGACTCACAGAAGAACGACCATAGGGTGCCCGAGGCAGCACTAGACCCTTGGAGACAAGTAGGCTAGAGGACGATGTATTGAATCGCGACGTAATTTGTGTGTTCCATCGTCATTAACAGGCGCTGAACGTTACAATTAACTGTCAGTTTTGCGTCGGATTCGAAAATCTAGACTCACAGGAGATCGACCATAAGGTGCCCGAGGCAGGACTAGACCCTTGGAGACAAGTCGGCTGGAGGACGATGTATTGAATCGCGACGCGATTTGTGTGTTCCATCGTCATTAACAGGCGCTGAACGTAACAATTAACTGTCAGTTTTGCGTCGGATTCGAAAATCTAGACTCACAGGAGATCGACCATAAGGTGCCCGAGGCAGCAATAGACCCTTGGAGACAGGTCGGCCGGAGGACGATGTATTGAATCGCGACGTGATTTGTGTGTTCCATTGTCATTAAGATGCTCTGAACCTTACAATTAACTGTCAGTTTTGCGTCGCATTCGAAAATCTAGACTCACAGGAGAACGACCATAAGGTGTCCGAGGCAGCACTAGACCCTTGGAGACAAGTCGGCTAGAGGACGATGTATTGAATCGCGACGCAATTTGTGTGTTCCATCGTCATTAACAGGCACTGAACGTTACAATTAACTGTCAGTTTTGCGTCGGATTCGAAAATCTAGACTCACAGGAGAACGACCATAGGGTGCCCGAGGCAGCAATAGACCCTTGGAGACAGGTCGGCCGGAGGACGATGTATTGAATCGCGACGCAATTTGTGTGTTCCATCGTCATTAACAGGCTCTGAACGTTACAATTAACTGTCAGTTTGGCGTCGGATTCGAAAATCTAGACTCACAGGAGATCGACCATAAGGTGCCCGAGGCAGCAATAGACCCTTGGAGATAGGTCGGCCGGAGGACGATGTATTGAATCGCGACACAATTTGTGTGTTCCATCGTCATTAACAGGCTCTGAACCTTACAATTAACTGTCAGTTTTCGTCGGATTCGAAAATCTAGACTCACAGGAGATCGACCATAAGGTGCCCGAGGCAGCAATAGACCCTTGGAGACAGGTCGGCCGGAGGACGATGTATTGAATCGCGACGCGATTTGTGTGTTCCATCGTCATTAACAGGCTCTGAACCTTACAATTAACTGTCAGTTTTGCGTCGGATTCGAAAATCTAGACTCACAGGAGATCGACCATAAGGTGCCCGAGGCAGCAATAGACCCTTGGAGACAGGTCGGCCGGAGGACGATGTATTGAATCGCGACGGGATTTGTGTGTTCCATCGTCATTAACAGGCTCTGAACGTTACAATTAACTGTCAGTTTTGCGTCGGATTCGAAAATCTAGACTCACAGGAGATCGACCATAAGGTGCCCGAGGCAGCAATAGACCCTCGGAGACAGGTCGGCCGGAGTACGATGTATTGAATCGCGACGCAATTTGTGTGTTCCATCGTCATTAACAGGCTCTGAACGTTACAATTAACTGTCAGTTTTGCGTCGGATTCGAAAATCTAGACTCACAGGAGATCGACCATAAGGTGCCCGAGGCAGCAATAGACCCTTGGAGATAAGTCGGCTGGAGGACGATGTATTGAATCGCGACGCAATTTGTGTGTTCCATCGTCATTAACAGGCCCTGAACGTTACAATTAACTGTCAGTTTTGCTTCGGATTCGAAAATCTAGACTCACAGGAGATCGACCATAAGGTGCCCGAGGCAGTAATAGACCCTTGGAGACAGGTCGGCCAGAGGACGATGTATTGAATCGCGACGCAATTTGTGTCTTCCATCGTCATTAACAGGCTCCGAACGTTACAATTAACTGTCAGTTTTGCGTCGGATTCGAAAATCTAGACTCACAGGAGATCGACCATAAGGTGCCCGAGACAGCAATGGACCCTTGGAGACAGGTCGGCCGGAGGACGATGTATTGAATCGCGACGCAATTTGTGTCTTACATCGTCATTAACAGGCTCTGAACCTTACAATTAACTGTCTGTTTTGCGTCGGATTCGAAAATCTAGACTCACAGGAGATCGACCATAAGGTAACCGAGGCAGCAACAGACCTTTGGAGACAGGTCGGCCGGAGGACGATGTATTGAATCGCGACGGGATTTGTGTGTTCCATCGTCATTAACAGGCTCTGAACGTTACAATTAACTGTCATTTTTGCGTCGGATTCGAAAATCTAGACTCACACGAGATCGACCATAAGGTGCCCGAGGCAGCAATAGACCCTTGGAGACAGGTCGGCCGGAGGACGATGTATTGAATCGCGACGCGATTTGTGTGTTCCATTGTCATTAACAGGCTTTGAACGTTACAGTTAACTGTCAGTTTTGCGTCGGATTCGAAAGTCTAGACTCACAGGAGAACGACCATAAGGTGCCCGAGGCAGCATTAGTCCCTTGGAGACAGGTCGGCCGGAGGACGATGTATTGAATCGCGACGCAATTTGTGTGTTCCATCGTCATAAACAGGCTCTGTACGTTACAATTAACTGTAAGTTTTGCGTCGGATTCGAAAATCTAGACTCACAGAAGAACGACCATAGGGTGCCCGAGGCAGCACTAGACCCTTGGAGACAAGTAGGCTAGAGGACGATGTATTGAATCGCGACGTAATTTGTGTGTTCCATCGTCATTAACAGGCGCTGAACGTTACAATTAACTGTCAGTTTTGCGTCGGATTCGAAAATCTAGACTCACAGGAGATCGACCATAAGGTGCCCGAGGCAGGACTAGACCCTTGGAGACAAGTCGGCTGGAGGACGATGTATTGAATCGCGACGCGATTTGTGTGTTCCATCGTCATTAACAGGCGCTGAACGTAACAATTAACTGTCAGTTTTGCGTCGGATTCGAAAATCTAGACTCACAGGAGATCGACCATAAGGTGCCCGAGGCAGCAATAGACCCTTGGAGACAGGTCGGCCGGAGGACGATGTATTGAATCGCGACGTGATTTGTGTGTTCCATTGTCATTAAGATGCTCTGAACCTTACAATTAACTGTCAGTTTTGCGTCGCATTCGAAAATCTAGACTCACAGGAGAACGACCATAAGGTGTCCGAGGCAGCACTAGACCCTTGGAGACAAGTCGGCTAGAGGACGATGTATTGAATCGCGACGCAATTTGTGTGTTCCATCGTCATTAACAGGCACTGAACGTTACAATTAACTGTCAGTTTTGCGTCGGATTCGAAAATCTAGACTCACAGGAGAACGACCATAGGGTGCCCGAGGCAGCAATAGACCCTTGGAGACAGGTCGGCCGGAGGACGATGTATTGAATCGCGACGCAATTTGTGTGTTCCATCGTCATTAACAGGCTCTGAACGTTACAATTAACTGTCAGTTTGGCGTCGGATTCGAAAATCTAGACTCACAGGAGATCGACCATAAGGTGCCCGAGGCAGCAATAGACCCTTGGAGACAGGTCGGCCGGAGGACGATGTATTGAATCGCGACACAATTTGTGTGTTCCATCGTCATTAACAGGCTCTGAACGTTACAATTAACTGTCAGTTTTGCGTCGGATTCGAAAATCTAGACTCACAGGAGAGCGACCATACGGTGCCCGAGGCAGCAATAGACCCTTGGAGACAGGTCGGCCGGAGGACGATGTATTGAATCGCGACGTGATTTTTGTGTTCCATCGTCATTAACATGCCCTGAACGTTACAATTAACTGTCAGATTTGCGTCAGATTCGAAAATCTAGACTCACAGGAGATCGACCATAAGGTGCCCGAGGCAGCAATAGACCCTTGGAGACAGGTCGGCCGGAGGACGATGTATTGAATCGCGACGGGATTTGTGTGTTCCATCGTCATTAACAGGCTCTGAACGTTACAATTAACTGTCAGTTTTGCGTCGGATTCGAAAATCTAGACTCACAGGAGATCGACCATAAGGTGCCCGAGGCAGCAATAGACCCTTGGAGACAGGTCGGCCGGAGTACGATGTATTGAATCGCGACGCAATTTGTGTGTTCCATCGTCATTAACAGGCACTGAACGTTACAATTAACTGTCAGTTTTGCGTCGGATTCGAAAATCTAGACTCACAGGAGATCGACCATAAGGTGCCCGAGGCAGCAATAGACCCTTGGAGATAAGTCGGCTGGAGGACGATGTATTGAATCGCGACGCAATTTGTGTGTTCCATCGTCATTAACAGGCCCTGAACGTTACAATTAACTGTCAGTTTTGCTTCGGATTCGAAAATCTAGACTCACAGGAGATCGACCATAAGGTGCCCGAGGCAGTAATAGACCCTTGGAGACAGGTCGGCCAGAGGACGATGTATTGAATCGCGACGCAATTTGTGTCTTCCATCGTCATTAACAGGCTCCGAACGTTACAATTAACTGTCAGTTTTGCGTCGGATTCGAAAATCTAGACTCACAGGAGATCGACCATAAGGTGCCCGAGACAGCAATGGACCCTTGGAGACAGGTCGGCCGGAGGACGATGTATTGAATCGCGACGCAATTTGTGTCTTACATCGTCATTAACAGGCTCTGAACCTTACAATTAACTGTCTGTTTTGCGTCGGATTCGAAAATCTAGACTCACAGGAGATCGACCATAAGGTAACCGAGGCAGCAACAGACCTTTGGAGACAGGTCGGCCGGAGGACGATGTATTGAATCGCGACGGGATTTGTGTGTTCCATCGTCATTAACAGGCTCTGAACGTTACAATTAACTGTCATTTTTGCGTCGGATTCGAAAATCTAGACTCACACGAGATCGACCATAAGGTGCCCGAGGCAGCAATAGACCCTTGGAGACAGGTCGGCCGGAGGACGATGTATTGAATCGCGACGCGATTTGTGTGTTCCATTGTCATTAACAGGCTTTGAACGTTACAGTTAACTGTCAGTTTTGCGTCGGATTCGAAAGTCTAGACTCACAGGAGAACGACCATAAGGTGCCCGAGGCAGCATTAGTCCCTTGGAGACAGGTCGGCCGGAGGACGATGTATTGAATCGCGACGCAATTTGTGTGTTCCATCGTCATAAACAGGCTCTGTACGTTACAATTAACTGTAAGTTTTGCGTCGGATTCGAAAATCTAGACTCACAGAAGAACGACCATAGGGTGCCCGAGGCAGCACTAGACCCTTGGAGACAAGTAGGCTAGAGGACGATGTATTGAATCGCGACGTAATTTGTGTGTTCCATCGTCATTAACAGGCGCTGAACGTTACAATTAACTGTCAGTTTTGCGTCGGATTCGAAAATCTAGACTCACAGGAGATCGACCATAAGGTGCCCGAGGCAGGACTAGACCCTTGGAGACAAGTCGGCTGGAGGACGATGTATTGAATCGCGACGCGATTTGTGTGTTCCATCGTCATTAACAGGCGCTGAACGTAACAATTAACTGTCAGTTTTGCGTCGGATTCGAAAATCTAGACTCACAGGAGATCGACCATAAGGTGCCCGAGGCAGCAATAGACCCTTGGAGACAGGTCGGCCGGAGGACGATGTATTGAATCGCGACGTGATTTGTGTGTTCCATTGTCATTAAGATGCTCTGAACCTTACAATTAACTGTCAGTTTTGCGTCGCATTCGAAAATCTAGACTCACAGGAGAACGACCATAAGGTGTCCGAGGCAGCACTAGACCCTTGGAGACAAGTCGGCTAGAGGACGATGTATTGAATCGCGACGCAATTTGTGTGTTCCATCGTCATTAACAGGCACTGAACGTTACAATTAACTGTCAGTTTTGCGTCGGATTCGAAAATCTAGACTCACAGGAGAACGACCATAGGGTGCCCGAGGCAGCAATAGACCCTTGGAGACAGGTCGGCCGGAGGACGATGTATTGAATCGCGACGCAATTTGTGTGTTCCATCGTCATTAACAGGCTCTGAACGTTACAATTAACTGTCAGTTTGGCGTCGGATTCGAAAATCTAGACTCACAGGAGATCGACCATAAGGTGCCCGAGGCAGCAATAGACCCTTGGAGACAGGTCGGCCGGAGGACGATGTATTGAATCGCGACACAATTTGTGTGTTCCATCGTCATTAACAGGCTCTGAACGTTACAATTAACTGTCAGTTTTGCGTCGGATTCGAAAATCTAGACTCACAGGAGAGCGACCATACGGTGCCCGAGGCAGCAATAGACCCTTGGAGACAGGTCGGCCGGAGGACGATGTATTGAATCGCGACGTGATTTTTGTGTTCCATCGTCATTAACAGGCCCTGAACGTTACAATTAACTGTCAGATTTGCGTCAGATTCGAAAATCTAGACTCACAGGAGATCGACCATAAGGTGCCCGAGGCAGCAATAGGCCCTTGGAGACAGGTCGGCTGGAGGACGATGTATTGAATCGCGACGCAATTTGTGTGTTCCATCGTCATTAACAGGCTCTGAACCTTACAATTAACTGTCAGTTATGCGTCGGATTCGAAAATCTAGACACAGAAGAACGACCATAAGGTGCCCGAGGCAGCACTAGACCCTTGGAGACAAGTCGGCCGGAGGACGATGTATTGAATCGCGACACGATTTGTGTGTTCCATTGTCATTAAGATGCTCTGAACCTTACAATTAACTGTCAGTTTTGCGTTGGATTCGAAAATCTAGACTCACAGGAGAACGACCATAAGGTGTCCGAGGCAGCACTAGACCCTTGGAGACAAGTCGGCTGGAGGACGATGTATTGAATCGCGACGCAATTTGTGTGTTCCATCGTCATTAACAGGCTCTGAACCTTACAATTATCTGTCCGTTTTGCGTCATATTCGAAAATCTAGACTCACAGGAGATCGACCATAAGGTGCCCGAGGCAGCTATAGACCCTTGGAGGCAGGTCGGCCGGACGACGATGTATTGAATCGCGACGCGATTTGTGTGTTCCATTGTCATTAAGAGGCTCTGAACCTTACAATTAACTGTCAGTTTTGCGTCGGATTCGAAAATCTAGACTCACAGGAGAACGACCATAAGGTATCCGAGGCAGCACTAGACCCTTGGAGACAATTCGGCTGGAGGACGATGTATTGAATCGCGACGGGATTTGTGTGTTCCATCGTCATTAACAGGCTCTGAACGTTACAATTAACTGTCATTTTTGCGTCGGATTCGAAAATCTAGACTCACACGAGATCGACCATAAGGTGCCCGAGGCAGCAATAGACCCTTGGAGACAGGTCGGCCGGAGGACGATGTATTGAATCGCGACGCGATTTGTGTGTTCCATTGTCATTAACAGGCTTTGAACGTTACAGTTAACTGTCAGTTTTGCGTCGGATTCGAAAGTCTAGACTCACAGGAGAACGACCATAAGGTGCCCGAGGCAGCATTAGTCCCTTGGAGACAGGTCGGCCGGAGGACGATGTATTGAATCGCGACGCAATTTGTGTGTTCCATCGTCATTAACAGGCACTGAACGTTACAATTAACTGTCAGTTTTGCGTCGGATTCGAAAATCTAGACTCACAGGAGATCGACCATGAGGTGCCCGAGGCAGCAATAGACCCTTGGAGACAGGTCGGCCGGAGGACGATGTATTGAATCGCGACGCAATTTGTGTGTTCCATCGTCATTAACAGGCTCTGAACGTTACAATTAACTGTCAGTTTTGCGTCGGATTCGAAAATCTAGACTCACAGGAGATCGACCATATGGTGCCCGAGGCAGCAATAGACCCTTGGAGACAGGTCGGCCGGAGGACGATGTATTGAATCGCGACGGGATTTGTGTGTTCCATCGTCATTAACAGGCTCTGAACGTTACAATTAACTGTCAGTTTTGCGTCGGATTCGAAAGTCTAGACTCACAGGAGAACGACCATAAGGTGCCCGAGGCAGCAATAGACCCTTGGCGACAGGTCGGCCGGAGGACGATGTATTGAATCGCGACGCAATTTGTGTGTTCCATCGTCATGAACAGGCTCTGAACGTTACAATTAACTGTCAGTTTTGCGTCGGATTCGAAAATCTAGACTCACAGGAGATCGACCATAAGGTGCCCGAGGCAGCAATAGACCCTTGGAGACAGGTCGGCCGGAGGACGATGTATTGAATCGCGACACAATTTGTGTGTTCCATCGTCATTAACAGGCGCTGAACGTTACAATTAACTGTCAGTTTTGCGTCGGATTCGAAAATCTAGACTCACAGGAGATCGACCTTAAGGTGCCCGAGGCAGCAATAGACCCTTGGAGACATGTCGGCCGGAGGACGATGTATTGAACCGCGACGCAATTTGTGTGTTCCATCGTCATTAACAGGCCCTGAACGTTACAATTAACTGTCAGTTTTGCTTCGGATTCGAAAATCTAGACTCACAGGAGATCGACCATAAGGTGCCCGAGGCAGTAATAGACCCTTGGAGACAGGTCGGCCGGAGGACGATGTATTGAATCGCGACGCAATTTGTGTCTTACATCGTCATTAACAGGCTCTGAACCTTACAATTAACTGTCTGTTTTGCGTCGGATTCGAAAATCTAGACTCACAGGAGATCGACCATAAGGTAACCGAGGCAGCAACAGACCTTTGGAGACAGGTCGGCCGGAGGACGATGTATTGAATCGCGACGGGATTTGTGTGTTCCATCGTCATTAACAGGCTCTGAACGTTACAATTAACTGTCATTTTTGCGTCGGATTCGAAAATCTAGACTCACAGAAGAACGACCATAAGGTGCCCGAGGCAGGACTAGACCCTTGGAGACAAGTCGGCTGGAGGACGATGTATTGAATCGCGACGCGATTTGTGTGTTCCATCGTCATTAACAGGCGCTGAACGTTACAATTAACTGTCAGTTTTGCGTCGGATTCGAAAATCTAGACTCACAGGAGAACGACCATAAGGTGTCCGAGGCAGCACTAGACCCTTGGAGACAAGTCGGCTGGAGGACGATGTATTGAATCGCCACGCAATTTGTGTTTTCCATTGTCATTAAGAGGCTCTGAACCTTACAATTAACTGTCAGTTTTGCGTCGGATTCGAAAATCTAGACTCACAGAAGAACGACCATAAGGTGCCCGAGGCAGGACTAGACCCTTGGAGACAAGTCGGCTGGAGGACGATGTATTGAATCGCGGCGCGATTTGTGTGTTCCATCGTCATTAACAGGCGCTGAACGTTACAATTAACTGTCAGTTTTGCGTCGGATTCGAAAATCTAGACTCACAGGAGAACGACCATAAGGTGTCCGAAGCAGCACTAGACCCTTGGAGACAAGTCGGCTGGAGGACGATGTATTGAATCGCGACGCAATTTGTGTGTTCCATCGTCATTAACAGGCACTGAACGTTACAATTAACTGTCAGTTTTGCGTCGGATTCGAAAATCAGGACTCACAGGAGATCGACCATAAGGTGCCCGAGGCAGCAATAGACCCTTGGAGACAGGTCGGCCGGAGGACGATGTATTGAATCGCGACGCAATTTGTGTGTTCCATCGTCATAAACAGGCTCTGTACGTTACAATTAACTGTAAGTTTTGCGTCGGATTCGAAAATCTAGACTCACAGAAGAACGACCATAGGGTGCCCGAGGCAGCACTAGACCCTTTGAGACAGGTCGGCTAGAGGACGATGTATTGAATCGCGACGCAATTTGTGTGTTCCATCGTCATTAACAGGCGCTGAACGTAACAATTAACTGTCAGTTTTGCATCGGATTCGAAAATCTAGACTCACAGGAGATCGACCATAAGGTGCCCGAGGCAGGACTAGACCCTTGGAGACAAGTCGGCTGGAGGACGATGTATTGAATCGCGACGCGATTTGTGTGTTCCATCGTCATTAACAGGCGCTGAACGTAACAATTAACTGTCAGTTTTGCGTCGGATTCGAAAATCTAGACTCACAGGAGATCGACCATAAGGTGCCCGAGGCAGCAATAGACCCTTGGAGACAGGTCGGCCGGAGGACGATGTATTGAATCGCGACGTGATTTGTGTGTTCCATTGTCATTAAGATGCTCTGAACCTTACAATTAACTGTCAGTTTTGCGTCGCATTCGAAAATCTAGACACACAGGAGAACGACCATAAGGTGTCCGAGGCAGCACTAGACCCTTGGAGACAAGTCGGCTAGAGGACGATGTATTGAATCGCGACGCATTTTGTGTGTTCCATCGTCATTAACAGGCACTGAACGTTACAATTAACTGTCAGTTTTGCGTCGGATTCGAAAATCTAGACTCACAGGAGATCGACCATAAGGTGCCCGAGGCAGCAATAGACCCTTGGAGACAGGTCGGCCGGAGGACGATGTATTGAATCGCGACGCAATTTGCGTGTTCCATCGTCATTAACAGGCTCTGAACGTTACAATTAACTGTCAGTTTGGCGTCGGATTCGAAAATCTAGACTCACAGGAGATCGACCATAAGGTGCCCGAGGCAGCAATAGACCCTTGGAGATAGGTCGGCCGGAGGACGATGTATTGAATCGCGACACAATTTGTGTGTTCCATCGTCATTAACAGGCTCTGAACCTTACAATTAACTGTCAGTTTTCGTCGGATTCGAAAATCTAGACTCACAGGAGATCGACCATAAGGTGCCCGAGGCAGCAATAGACCCTTGGAGACAGGTCGGCCGGAGGACGATGTATTGAATCGCGACGCGATTTGTGTGTTCCATCGTCATTAACAGGCTCTGAACCTTACAATTAACTGTCAGTTTTGCGTCGGATTCGAAAATCTAGACTCACAGGAGATCGACCATAAGGTGCCCGAGGCAGCAATAGACCCTTGGAGACAGGTCGGCCGGAGGACGATGTATTGAATCGCGACGGGATTTGTGTGTTCCATCGTCATTAACAGGCTCTGAACGTTACAATTAACTGTCAGTTTTGCGTCGGATTCGAAAATCTAGACTCACAGGAGATCGACCATAAGGTGCCCGAGGCAGCAATAGACCCTTGGAGACAGGTCGGCCGGAGTACGATGTATTGAATCGCGACGCAATTTGTGTGTTCCATCGTCATTAACAGGCACTGAACGTTACAATTAACTGTCAGTTTTGCGTCGGATTCGAAAATCTAGACTCACAGGAGATCGACCATAAGGTGCCCGAGGCAGCAATAGACCCTTGGAGATAAGTCGGCTGGAGGACGATGTATTGAATCGCGACGCAATTTGTGTGTTCCATCGTCATTAACAGGCCCTGAACGTTACAATTAACTGTCAGTTTTGCTTCGGATTCGAAAATCTAGACTCACAGGAGATCGACCATAAGGTGCCCGAGGCAGTAATAGACCCTTGGAGACAGGTCGGCCAGAGGACGATGTATTGAATCGCGACGCAATTTGTGTCTTCCATCGTCATTAACAGGCTCCGAACGTTACAATTAACTGTCAGTTTTGCGTCGGATTCGAAAATCTAGACTCACAGGAGATCGACCATAAGGTGCCCGAGACAGCAATGGACCCTTGGAGACAGGTCGGCCGGAGGACGATGTATTGAATCGCGACGCAATTTGTGTCTTACATCGTCATTAACAGGCTCTGAACCTTACAATTAACTGTCTGTTTTGCGTCGGATTCGAAAATCTAGACTCACAGGAGATCGACCATAAGGTAACCGAGGCAGCAACAGACCTTTGGAGACAGGTCGGCCGGAGGACGATGTATTGAATCGCGACGGGATTTGTGTGTTCCATCGTCATTAACAGGCTCTGAACGTTACAATTAACTGTCATTTTTGCGTCGGATTCGAAAATCTAGACTCACACGAGATCGACCATAAGGTGCCCGAGGCAGCAATAGACCCTTGGAGACAGGTCGGCCGGAGGACGATGTATTGAATCGCGACGCGATTTGTGTGTTCCATTGTCATTAACAGGCTTTGAACGTTACAGTTAACTGTCAGTTTTGCGTCGGATTCGAAAGTCTAGACTCACAGGAGAACGACCATAAGGTGCCCGAGGCAGCATTAGTCCCTTGGAGACAGGTCGGCCGGAGGACGATGTATTGAATCGCGACGCAATTTGTGTGTTCCATCGTCATAAACAGGCTCTGTACGTTACAATTAACTGTAAGTTTTGCGTCGGATTCGAAAATCTAGACTCACAGAAGAACGACCATAGGGTGCCCGAGGCAGCACTAGACCCTTGGAGACAAGTAGGCTAGAGGACGATGTATTGAATCGCGACGTAATTTGTGTGTTCCATCGTCATTAACAGGCGCTGAACGTTACAATTAACTGTCAGTTTTGCGTCGGATTCGAAAATCTAGACTCACAGGAGATCGACCATAAGGTGCCCGAGGCAGGACTAGACCCTTGGAGACAAGTCGGCTGGAGGACGATGTATTGAATCGCGACGCGATTTGTGTGTTCCATCGTCATTAACAGGCGCTGAACGTAACAATTAACTGTCAGTTTTGCGTCGGATTCGAAAATCTAGACTCACAGGAGATCGACCATAAGGTGCCCGAGGCAGCAATAGACCCTTGGAGACAGGTCGGCCGGAGGACGATGTATTGAATCGCGACGTGATTTGTGTGTTCCATTGTCATTAAGATGCTCTGAACCTTACAATTAACTGTCAGTTTTGCGTCGCATTCGAAAATCTAGACTCACAGGAGAACGACCATAAGGTGTCCGAGGCAGCACTAGAAACTTGGAGACAAGTCGGCTAGAGGACGATGTATTGAATCGCGACGCAATTTGTGTGTTCCATCGTCATTAACAGGCACTAAACGTTACAATTAACTGTCAGTTTTGCGTCGGATTCGAAAATCTAGACTCACAGGAGAACGACCATAGGGTGCCCGAGGCAGCAATAGACCCTTGGAGACAGGTCGGCCGGAGGACGATGTATTGAATCGCGACGCAATTTGTGTGTTCCATCGTCATTAACAGGCTCTGAACGTTACAATTAACTGTCAGTTTGGCGTCGGATTCGAAAATCTAGACTCACAGGAGATCGACCATAAGGTGCCCGAGGCAGCAATAGACCCTTGGAGACAGGTCGGCCGGAGGACGATGTATTGAATCGCGACACAATTTGTGTGTTCCATCGTCATTAACAGGCTCTGAACGTTACAATTAACTGTCAGTTTTGCGTCGGATTCGAAAATCTAGACTCACAGGAGAGCGACCATACGGTGCCCGAGGCAGCAATAGACCCTTGGAGACAGGTCGGCCGGAGGACGATGTATTGAATCGCGACGTGATTTTTGTGTTCCATCGTCATTAACAGGCCCTGAACGTTACAATTAACTGTCAGATTTGCGGCAGATTCGAAAATCTAGACTCACAGGAGATCGACCATAAGGTGCCCGAGGCAGCAATAGACCCTTGGAGACAGGTCGGCCGGAGGACGATGTATTGAATCGCGACGGGATTTGTGTGTTCCATCGTCATTAACAGGCTCTGAACGTTACAATTAACTGTCAGTTTTGCGTCGGATTCGAAAATCTAGACTCACAGGAGATCGACCATAAGGTGCCCGAGGCAGCAATAGACCCTTGGAGACAGGTCGGCCGGAGTACGATGTATTGAATCGCGACGCAATTTGTGTGTTCCATCGTCATTAACAGGCACTGAACGTTACAATTAACTGTCAGTTTTGCGTCGGATTCGAAAATCTAGACTCACAGGAGATCGACCATAAGGTGCCCGAGGCAGCAATAGACCCTTGGAGATAAGTCGGCTGGAGGACGATGTATTGAATCGCGACGCAATTTGTGTGTTCCATCGTCATTAACAGGCCCTGAACGTTACAATTAACTGTCAGTTTTGCTTCGGATTCGAAAATCTAGACTCACAGGAGATCGACCATAAGGTGCCCGAGGCAGTAATAGACCCTTGGAGACAGGTCGGCCAGAGGACGATGTATTGAATCGCGACGCAATTTGTGTCTTCCATCGTCATTAACAGGCTCCGAACGTTACAATTAACTGTCAGTTTTGCGTCGGATTCGAAAATCTAGACTCACAGGAGATCGACCATAAGGTGCCCGAGACAGCAATGGACCCTTGGAGACAGGTCGGCCGGAGGACGATGTATTGAATCGCGACGCAATTTGTGTCTTACATCGTCATTAACAGGCTCTGAACCTTACAATTAACTGTCTGTTTTGCGTCGGATTCGAAAATCTAGACTCACAGGAGATCGACCATAAGGTAACCGAGGCAGCAACAGACCTTTGGAGACAGGTCGGCCGGAGGACGATGTATTGAATCGCGACGGGATTTGTGTGTTCCATCGTCATTAACAGGCTCTGAACGTTACAATTAACTGTCATTTTTGCGTCGGATTCGAAAATCTAGACTCACACGAGATCGACCATAAGGTGCCCGAGGCAGCAATAGACCCTTGGAGACAGGTCGGCCGGAGGACGATGTATTGAATCGCGACGCGATTTGTGTGTTCCATTGTCATTAACAGGCTTTGAACGTTACAGTTAACTGTCAGTTTTGCGTCGGATTCGAAAGTCTAGACTCACAGGAGAACGACCATAAGGTGCCCGAGGCAGCATTAGTCCCTTGGAGACAGGTCGGCCGGAGGACGATGTATTGAATCGCGACGCAATTTGTGTGTTCCATCGTCATAAACAGGCTCTGTACGTTACAATTAACTGTAAGTTTTGCGTCGGATTCGAAAATCTAGACTCACAGAAGAACGACCATAGGGTGCCCGAGGCAGCACTAGACCCTTGGAGACAAGTAGGCTAGAGGACGATGTATTGAATCGCGACGTAATTTGTGTGTTCCATCGTCATTAACAGGCGCTGAACGTTACAATTAACTGTCAGTTTTGCGTCGGATTCGAAAATCTAGACTCACAGGAGATCGACCATAAGGTGCCCGAGGCAGGACTAGACCCTTGGAGACAAGTCGGCTGGAGGACGATGTATTGAATCGCGACGCGATTTGTGTGTTCCATCGTCATTAACAGGCGCTGAACGTAACAATTAACTGTCAGTTTTGCGTCGGATTCGAAAATCTAGACTCACAGGAGATCGACCATAAGGTGCCCGAGGCAGCAATAGACCCTTGGAGACAGGTCGGCCGGAGGACGATGTATTGAATCGCGACGTGATTTGTGTGTTCCATTGTCATTAAGATGCTCTGAACCTTACAATTAACTGTCAGTTTTGCGTCGCATTCGAAAATCTAGACTCACAGGAGAACGACCATAAGGTGTCCGAGGCAGCACTAGACCCTTGGAGACAAGTCGGCTAGAGGACGATGTATTGAATCGCGACGCAATTTGTGTGTTCCATCGTCATTAACAGGCACTGAACGTTACAATTAACTGTCAGTTTTGCGTCGGATTCGAAAATCTAGACTCACAGGAGAACGACCATAGGGTGCCCGAGGCAGCAATAGACCCTTGGAGACAGGTCGGCCGGAGGACGATGTATTGAATCGCGACGCAATTTGTGTGTTCCATCGTCATTAACAGGCTCTGAACGTTACAATTAACTGTCAGTTTGGCGTCGGATTCGAAAATCTAGACTCACAGGAGATCGACCATAAGGTGCCCGAGGCAGCAATAGACCCTTGGAGACAGGTCGGCCGGAGGACGATGTATTGAATCGCGACACAATTTGTGTGTTCCATCGTCATTAACAGGCTCTGAACGTTACAATTAACTGTCAGTTTTGCGTCGGATTCGAAAATCTAGACTCACAGGAGAGCGACCATACGGTGCCCGAGGCAGCAATAGACCCTTGGAGACAGGTCGGCCGGAGGACGATGTATTGAATCGCGACGTGATTTTTGTGTTCCATCGTCATTAACAGGCCCTGAACGTTACAATTAACTGTCAGATTTGCGTCAGATTCGAAAATCTAGACTCACAGGAGATCGACCATAAGGTGCCCGAGGCAGCAATAGGCCCTTGGAGACAGGTCGGCTGGAGGACGATGTATTGAATCGCGACGCAATTTGTGTGTTCCATCGTCATTAACAGGCTCTGAACCTTACAATTAACTGTCAGTTATGCGTCGGATTCGAAAATCTAGACACAGAAGAACGACCATAAGGTGCCCGAGGCAGCACTAGACCCTTGGAGACAAGTCGGCCGGAGGACGATGTATTGAATCGCGACACGATTTGTGTGTTCCATTGTCATTAAGATGCTCTGAACCTTACAATTAACTGTCAGTTTTGCGTTGGATTCGAAATTCTAGACTCACAGGAGAACGACCATAAGGTGTCCGAGGCAGCACTAGACCCTTGGAGACAAGTCGGCTGGAGGACGATGTATTGAATCGCGACGCAATTTGTGTGTTCCATCGTCATTAACAGGCTCTGAACCTTACAATTATCTGTCCGTTTTGCGTCATATTCGAAAATCTAGACTCACAGGAGATCGACCATAAGGTGCCCGAGGCAGCTATAGACCCTTGGAGGCAGGTCGGCCGGACGACGATGTATTGAATCGCGACGCGATTTGTGTGTTCCATTGTCATTAAGAGGCTCTGAACCTTACAATTAACTGTCAGTTTTGCGTCGGATTCGAAAATCTAGACTCACAGGAGTATCCGAGGCAGCACTAGACCCTTGGAGACAAGTCGGCTGGAGGACGATGTATTGAATCGCGACGGGATTTGTGTGTTCCATCGTCATTAACAGGCTCTGAACGTTACAATTAACTGTCATTTTTGCGTCGGATTCGAAAATCTAGACTCACACGAGATCGACCATAAGGTGCCCGAGGCAGCAATAGACCCTTGGAGACAGGTCGGCCGGAGGACGATGTATTGAATCGCGACGCGATTTGTGTGTTCCATTGTCATTAACAGGCTTTGAACGTTACAGTTAACTGTCAGTTTTGCGTCGGATTCGAAAGTCTAGACTCACAGGAGAACGACCATAAGGTGCCCGAGGCAGCATTAGTCCCTTGGAGACAGGTCGGCCGGAGGACGATGTATTGAATCGCGACGCAATTTGTGTGTTCCATCGTCATAAACAGGCTCTGTACGTTACAATTAACTGTAAGTTTTGCGTCGGATTCGAAAATCTAGACTCACAGAAGAACGACCATAGGGTGCCCGAGGCAGCACTAGACCCTTGGAGACAAGTAGGCTAGAGGACGATGTATTGAATCGCGACGTAATTTGTGTGTTCCATCGTCATTAACAGGCGCTGAACGTTACAATTAACTGTCAGTTTTGCGTCGGATTCGAAAATCTAGACTCACAGGAGATCGACCATAAGGTGCCCGAGGCAGGACTAGACCCTTGGAGACAAGTCGGCTGGAGGACGATGTATTGAATCGCGACGCGATTTGTGTGTTCCATCGTCATTAACAGGCGCTGAACGTAACAATTAACTGTCAGTTTTGCGTCGGATTCGAAAATCTAGACTCACAGGAGATCGACCATAAGGTGCCCGAGGCAGCAATAGACCCTTGGAGACAGGTCGGCCGGAGGACGATGTATTGAATCGCGACGTGATTTGTGTGTTCCATTGTCATTAAGATGCTCTGAACCTTACAATTAACTGTCAGTTTTGCGTCGCATTCGAAAATCTAGACTCACAGGAGAACGACCATAAGGTGTCCGAGGCAGCACTAGACCCTTGGAGACAAGTCGGCTAGAGGACGATGTATTGAATCGCGACGCAATTTGTGTGTTCCATCGTCATTAACAGGCACTGAACGTTACAATTAACTGTCAGTTTTGCGTCGGATTCGAAAATCTAGACTCACAGGAGAACGACCATAGGGTGCCCGAGGCAGCAATAGACCCTTGGAGACAGGTCGGCCGGAGGACGATGTATTGAATCGCGACGCAATTTGTGTGTTCCATCGTCATTAACAGGCTCTGAACGTTACAATTAACTGTCAGTTTGGCGTCGGATTCGAAAATCTAGACTCACAGGAGATCGACCATAAGGTGCCCGAGGCAGCAATAGACCCTTGGAGACAGGTCGGCCGGAGGACGATGTATTGAATCGCGACACAATTTGTGTGTTCCATCGTCATTAACAGGCTCTGAACGTTACAATTAACTGTCAGTTTTGCGTCGGATTCGAAAATCTAGACTCACAGGAGAGCGACCATACGGTGCCCGAGGCAGCAATAGACCCTTGGAGACAGGTCGGCCGGAGGACGATGTATTGAATCGCGACGTGATTTTTGTGTTCCATCGTCATTAACAGGCCCTGAACGTTACAATTAACTGTCAGATTTGCGTCAGATTCGAAAATCTAGACTCACAGGAGATCGACCATAAGGTGCCCGAGGCAGCAATAGACCCTTGGAGACAGGTCGGCCGGAGGACGATGTATTGAATCGCGACGGGATTTGTGTGTTCCATCGTCATTAACAGGCTCTGAACGTTACAATTAACTGTCAGTTTTGCGTCGGATTCGAAAATCTAGACTCACAGGAGATCGACCATAAGGTGCCCGAGGCAGCAATAGACCCTTGGAGACAGGTCGGCCGGAGTACGATGTATTGAATCGCGACGCAATTTGTGTGTTCCATCGTCATTAACAGGCACTGAACGTTACAATTAACTGTCAGTTTTGCGTCGGATTCGAAAATCTAGACTCACAGGAGATCGACCATAAGGTGCCCGAGGCAGCAATAGACCCTTGGAGATAAGTCGGCTGGAGGACGATGTATTGAATCGCGACGCAATTTGTGTGTTCCATCGTCATTAACAGGCCCTGAACGTTACAATTAACTGTCAGTTTTGCTTCGGATTCGAAAATCTAGACTCACAGGAGATCGACCATAAGGTGCCCGAGGCAGTAATAGACCCTTGGAGACAGGTCGGCCAGAGGACGATGTATTGAATCGCGACGCAATTTGTGTCTTCCATCGTCATTAACAGGCTCCGAACGTTACAATTACCTGTCAGTTTTGCGTCGGATTCGAAAATCTAGACTCACAGGAGATCGACCATAAGGTGCCCGAGACAGCAATGGACCCTTGGAGACAGGTCGGCCGGAGGACGATGTATTGAATCGCGACGCAATTTGTGTCTTACATCGTCATTAACAGGCTCTGAACCTTACAATTAACTGTCTGTTTTGCGTCGGATTCGAAAATCTAGACTCACAGGAGATCGACCATAAGGTAACCGAGGCAGCAACAGACCTTTGGAGACAGGTCGGCCGGAGGACGATGTATTGAATCGCGACGGGATTTGTGTGTTCCATCGTCATTAACAGGCTCTGAACGTTACAATTAACTGTCATTTTTGCGTCGGATTCGAAAATCTAGACTCACACGAGATCGACCATAAGGTGCCCGAGGCAGCAATAGACCCTTGGAGACAGGTCGGCCGGAGGACGATGTATTGAATCGCGACGCGATTTGTGTGTTCCATTGTCATTAACAGGCTTTGAACGTTACAGTTAACTGTCAGTTTTGCGTCGGATTCGAAAGTCTAGACTCACAGGAGAACGACCATAAGGTGCCCGAGGCAGCATTAGTCCCTTGGAGACAGGTCGGCCGGAGGACGATGTATTGAATCGCGACGCAATTTGTGTGTTCCATCGTCATAAACAGGCTCTGTACGTTACAATTAACTGTAAGTTTTGCGTCGGATTCGAAAATCTAGACTCACAGAAGAACGACCATAGGGTGCCCGAGGCAGCACTAGACCCTTGGAGACAAGTAGGCTAGAGGACGATGTATTGAATCGCGACGTAATTTGTGTGTTCCATCGTCATTAACAGGCGCTGAACGTTACAATTAACTGTCAGTTTTGCGTCGGATTCGAAAATCTAGACTCACAGGAGATCGACCATAAGGTGCCCGAGGCAGGACTAGACCCTTGGAGACAAGTCGGCTGGAGGACGATGTATTGAATCGCGACGCGATTTGTGTGTTCCATCGTCATTAACAGGCGCTGAACGTAACAATTAACTGTCAGTTTTGCGTCGGATTCGAAAATCTAGACTCACAGGAGATCGACCATAAGGTGCCCGAGGCAGCAATAGACCCTTGGAGACAGTTCGGCCGGAGGACGATGTATTGAATCGCGACGTGATTTGTGTGTTCCATTGTCATTAAGATGCTCTGAACCTTACAATTAACTGTCAGTTTTGCGTCGCATTCGAAAATCTAGACTCACAGGAGAACGACCATAAGGTGTCCGAGGCAGCACTAGACCCTTGGAGACAAGTCGGCTAGAGGACGATGTATTGAATCGCGACGCAATTTGTGTGTTCCATCGTCATTAACAGGCACTGAACGTTACAATTAACTGTCAGTTTTGCGTCGGATTCGAAAATCTAGACTCACAGGAGAACGACCATAGGGTGCCCGAGGCAGCAATAGACCCTTGGAGACAGGTCGGCCGGAGGACGATGTATTGAATCGCGACGCAATTTGTGTGTTCCATCGTCATTAACAGGCTCTGAACGTTACAATTAACTGTCAGTTTGGCGTCGGATTCGAAAATCTAGACTCACAGGAGATCGACCATAAGGTGCCCGAGGCAGCAATAGACCCTTGGAGACAGGTCGGCCGGAGGACGATGTATTGAATCGCGACACAATTTGTGTGTTCCATCGTCATTAACAGGCTCTGAACGTTACAATTAACTGTAAGTTTTGCGTCGGATTCGAAAATCTAGACTCACAGGAGAGCGACCATACGGTGCCCGAGGCAGCAATAGACCCTTGGAGACAGGTCGGCCGGAGGACGATGTATTGAATCGCGACGTGATTTTTGTGTTCCATCGTCATTAACAGGCCCTGAACGTTACAATTAACTGTCAGATTTGCGTCAGATTCGAAAATCTAGACTCACAGGAGATCGACCATAAGGTGCCCGAGGCAGCAATAGGCCCTTGGAGACAGGTCGGCTGGAGGACGATGTATTGAATCGCGACGCAATTTGTGTGTTCCATCGTCATTAACAGGCTCTGAACCTTACAATTAACTGTCAGTTATGCGTCGGATTCGAAAATCTAGACACAGAAGAACGACCATAAGGTGCCCGAGGCAGCACTAGACCCTTGGAGACAAGTCGGCCGGAGGACGATGTATTGAATCGCGACACGATTTGTGTGTTCCATTGTCATTAAGATGCTCTGAACCTTACAATTAACTGTCAGTTTTGCGTTGGATTCGAAAATCTAGACTCACAGGAGAACGACCATAAGGTGTCCGAGGCAGCACTAGACCCTTGGAGACAAGTCGGCTGGAGGACGATGTATTGAATCGCGACGCGATTTGTGTGTTCCATCGTCATTAACAGGCGCTGAACGTTACAATTAACTGTCAGTTTTGCGTCGGATTCGAAAATCTAGACTCACAGGAGATCGACCATAAGGTGCCCGAGGCAGCAATAGACCCTTGGAGACAGGTCGGCCGGAGGACGATGTATTGAATCGCGACTCAATTTGTGTGTTCCATTGTCATTAAGAGGCTCTGAACCTTACAATTAACTGTCAGTTTTGCTTCGGATTCCAAAACCTAGACTCACAGAAGAACGACATTAAGGTGCCCGAGGCAGCACTAGACCCTTGGAGACAGGTCGGCCGGAGGACGATGTATTGAATCGCGACGCAATTTGTGTGTTCCATCGTCATTAACAGGCTCTGAACCTTACAATTAACTGTAAGTTTTGCGTCGGATTCGAAAATCTAGACTCACAGAAGAACGACCATAAGGTGCCCGAGGCAGCACTAGACCCTTGGAGACAAGTCGGCTGGAGGACGATGTATTGAATCGCGACGCAATTTGTGTGTTCCATCGTCATTAACAGGCTCTCAACGTAACAATTAACTGTCAGTTTTGCGTCGGATTCGAAAGACTAGACTCACAGGAGAACGACCATAAGGTGCCCGAGGCAGCAATAGACCCTTGGAGACAGGTCGGCCGGAGGACGATGTATTGAATCGCGACGCAATTTGTGTCTTCCATCGTCATTAACAGGCTCTGAACCTTACAATTAACTGTCAGTTTTGCGTCGGATTCGAAAATCTAGACTCACAGAAGAACGACCATAAGGTGCCCGAGGCAGGACTAGACCCTTGGAGACAAGTCGGCTGGAGGACGATGTATTGAATCGCGGCGCGATTTGTGTGTTCCATCGTCATTAACAGGCGCTGAACGTTACAATTAACTGTCAGTTTTGCGTCGGATTCGAAAATCTAGACTCACAGGAGAACGACCATAAGGTGTCCGAGGCAGCACTAGACCCTTGGAGACAGGTCGGCCGGAGGACGATGTATTGAATCGCGACGCGATTTGTGTGTTCCATCGTCATTAACAGGCCCTGAACGTTACAATTAACTGTCAGTTTTGCGTCGGATTCGAAAATCTAGACTCACAGGAGATCGACCATAAGGTGCCCGAGGCAGCAATAGACCCTTGGAGACAGGTCGGCCGGAGGACGATGTATTGAATCGCGACGTGATTTGTGTGTTCCATTGTCATTAAGATGCTCTGAACCTTACAATTAACTGTCAGTTTTGCGTCGCATTCGAAAATCTAGACTCACAGGAGAACGACCATAAGGTGTCCGAGGCAGCACTAGACCCTTGGAGACAAGTCGGCTAGAGGATGATGTATTGAATCGCGACGCAATTTGTGTGTTCCATCGTCATTAACAGGCACTGAACGTTACAATTAACTGTCAGTTTTGCGTCGGATTCGAAAATCTAGACTCACAGGAGATCGACCATGAGGTGCCCGAGGCAGCAATAGACCCTTGGAGACAGGTCGGCCGGAGGACGATGTATTGAATCGCGACGCAATTTGTGTGTTCCATCGTCATTAACAGGCTCTGAACGTTACAATTAACTGTCAGTTTTGCGTCGGATTCGAAAATCTAGACTCACAGGAGATCGACCATAAGGTGCCCGAGGCAGCAATAGACCCTTGGAGACAGGTCGGCCGAAGGACGATGTATTGAATCGCGACGGGATTTGTGTGTTCCATCGTCATTAACAGGCTCTGAACGTTACAATTAACTGTCAGTTTTGCGTCGGATTCGAAAATCTAGACTCACAGGAGATCGACCATAAGGTGCCCGAGGCAGCAATAGACCCTTGGAGACAGGTCGGCCGGAGGACAATGTATTGAATCGCGACGCGATATGTGTGTTCCATCGTCATTAACAGGCGCTGAACGTTACAATTAACTGTCAGTTTTGCGTCGGATTCGAAAATCTAGACTCACAGGAGATCGACCTTAAGGTGCCCGAGGCAGCAATAGACCCTTGGAGACAGGTCGGCAGGGGGACGATGTATTGAACCGCGACGCAATTTGTGTGTTCCATCGTCATTAACAGGCCCTGAACGTTACAATTAACTGTCAGTTTTGCTTCGGATTCGAAAATCTAGACTCACAGGAGATCGACCATAAGGTGCCCGAGGCAGTAATAGACCCTTGGAGACAGGTCGGCCGGAGGACGATGTATTGAATCGCGACGCAATTTGTGTCTTACATCGTCATTAACAGGCTCTGAACCTTACAATTAACTGTCTGTTTTGCGTCGGATTCGAAAATCTAGACTCACAGGAGATCGACCATAAGGTAACCGAGGCAGCAACAGACCTTTGGAGACAGGTCGGCCGGAGGACGATGTATTGAATCGCGACGGGATTTGTGTGTTCCATCGTCATTAACAGGCTCTGAACGTTACAATTAACTGTCATTTTTGCGTCGGATTCGAAAATCTAGACTCACAGAAGAACGACCATAAGGTGCCCGAGGCAGGACTAGACCCTTGGAGACAAGTCGGCTGGAGGACGATGTATTGAATCGCGACGCGATTTGTGTGTTCCATCGTCATTAACAGGCGCTGAACGTTACAATTAACTGTCAGTTTTGCGTCGGATTCGAAAATCTAGACTCACAGGAGAACGACCATAAGGTGCCCGAGGCAGCAATAGACCCTTGGAGACAGGTCGGCCGGAGGACGATGTATTGAATCGCGACGCAATTTGTGTGTTCCATCGTCATTAACAGGCTCTGAACGTTACAATTAACTGTCAGTTTTGCGTCATATTCGAAAATCTAGACTCACAGGAGATCGACCATAAGGTGCCCGAGGCAGCAATAGACCCTTGGAGGCAGGTCGGCCGGAGGACGATGTATTGAATCGCGACGCGATTTGTGTGTTCCATTGTCATTAAGAGGCTCTGAACCTTAGAATTAACTGTCAGTTTTGCGTCGGATTCGAAAATCTAGACTCACAGGAGAACGACCATAAGGTGTCCGAGGCAGCACTAGACCCTTGGAGACAAGTCGGCTGGAGGACGATGTATTGAATCGCGACGCAATTTGTGTTTTCCATTGTCATTAAGAGGCTCTGAACCTTACAATTAACTGTCAGTTTTGCGTCGGATTCGAAAATCTAGACTCACAGAAGAACGACCATAAGGTGCCCGAGGCAGGACTAGACCCTTGGAGACAAGTCGGCTGGAGGACGATGTATTGAATCGCGGCGCGATTTGTGTGTTCCATTGTCATTAACGGGCGCTGAACGTTACAATTAACTGTCAGTTTTGCGTCGGATTCGAAAATCTAGACTCACAGGAGAACGACCATAAGGTGTCCGAAGCAGCACTAGACCCTTGGAGACAAGTCGGCTGGAGGACGATGTATTGAATCGCGACGCAATTTGTGTGTTCCATCGTCATTAACAGGCACTGAACGTTACAATTAACTGTCAGTTTTGCGTCGGATTCGAAAATCAGGACTGACAGGAGATCGACCATAAGGTGCCCGAGGCAGCAATAGACCCTTGGAGACAGGTCGGCCGGAGGACGATGTATTGAATCGCGACGCAATTTGTGTGTTCCATCGTCATAAACAGGCTCTGTACGTTACAATTAACTGTAAGTTTTGCGTCGGATTCAAAAATCTAGACTCACAGAAGAACGGCCATAGGGTGCCCGAGGCAGCACTAGACCCTTGGAGACAAGTCGGCTAGAGGACGATGTATTGAATCGCGACGCAATTTGTGTGTTCCATCGTCATTAACAGGCGCTGAACGTAACAATTAACTGTCAGTTTTGCGTCGGATTCGAAAATCTAGACTCACAGGAGATCGACCATAAGGTGCCCGAGGCAGGACTAGACCCTTGGAGACAAGTCGGCTGGAGGACGATGTATTGAATCGCGACGCGATTTGTGTGTTCCATCGTCATTAACAGGCGCTGAACGTAACAATTAACTGTCAGTTTTGCGTCGGATTCGAAAATCTAGACTCACAGGAGATCGACCATAAGGTGCCCGAGGCAGCAATAGACCCTTGGAGACAGGTCGGCCGGAGGACGATGTATTGAATCGCGACGTGATTTGTGTGTTCCATTGTCATTAAGATGCTCTGAACCTACAATTAACTGTCAGTTTTGCGTCGCATTCGAAAATCTAGACTCACAGGAGAACGACCATAAGGTGTCCGAGGCAGCACTAGACCCTTGGAGACAAGTCGGCTAGAGGACGATGTATTGAATCGCGACGCAATTTGTGTGTTCCATCGTCATTAACAGGCACTGAACGTTACAATTAACTGTCAGTTTTGCGTCGGATTCGAAAATCTAGACTCACAGGAGATCGACCATAAGGTGCCCGAGGCAGCAATAGACCCTTGGAGACAGGTCGGCCGGAGGACGATGTATTGAATCGCGACGCAATTTGCGTGTTCCATCGTCATTAACAGGCTCTGAACGTTACAATTAACTGTCAGTTTGGCGTCGGATTCGAAAATCTAGACTCACAGGAGATCGACCATAAGGTGCCCGAGGCAGCAATAGACCCTTGGAGATAGGTCGGCCGGAGGACGATGTATTGAATCGCGACACAATTTGTGTGTTCCATCGTCATTAACAGGCTCTGAACCTTACAATTAACTGTCAGTTTTCGTCGGATTCGAAAATCTAGACTCACAGGAGATCGACCATAAGGTGCCCGAGGCAGCAATAGACCCTTGGAGACAGGTCGGCCGGAGGACGATGTATTGAATCGCGACGCGATTTGTGTGTTCCATCGTCATTAACAGGCTCTGAACGTTACAATTAACTGTCAGTTTTGCGTCGGATTCGAAAATCTAGACTCACAGGAGATCGACCATAAGGTGCCCGAGGCAGCAATAGACCCTTGGAGACAGGTCGGCCGGAGGACGATGTATTGAATCGCGACGGGATTTGTGTGTTCCATCGTCATTAACAGGCTCTGAACGTTACAATTAACTGTCAGTTTTGCGTCGGATTCGAAAATCTAGACTCACAGGAGATCGACCATAAGGTGCCCGAGGCAGCAATAGACCCTTGGAGACAGGTCGGCCGGAGGACGATGTATTGAATCGCGACGCAATTTGTGTGTTCCATCGTCATTAACAGGCACTGAACGTTACAATTAACTGTCAGTTTTGCGTCGGATTCGAAAATCTAGACTCACAGTAGATCGACCATAAGGTGCCCGAGGCAGCAATAGACCCTTGGAGATAAGTCGGCTGGAGGACGATGTATTGAATCGCGACGCAATTTGTGTGTTCCATCGGCATTAACAGGCTTTGAACGTTACAATTAACTGTCAGTTTTGCGTCGGATTCGAAAGTCTAGACTCTCAGGAGAACGACCATTAGGTGCCCGAGGCAGCAATAGACCCTTGGAGACAGGTCGGCCGGAGGACGATGTATTGAATCGCGACGCAATTTGTGTGTTCCATCGTCATGAACAGGCTCTGAACGTTACAATTAACTGTCAGTTTTGCGTGGGATTCGAAAATCTAGACTCACAGGAGATCGACCATAAGGTGCCCGAGGCAGCAATAGACCCTTGGAGACAGGTCGGCCGGAGGACGATGTATTGAATCGCGACGCGATATGTGTGTTCCATCGTCATTAACAGGCGCTGAACGTTACAATTAACTGTCAGTTTTGCGTCGGATTCGAAAATCTAGACTCACAGGAGATCGACCTTAAGGTGCCCGAGGCAGCAATAGACCCTTGGAGACAGGTCGGCCGGAGGACGATGTATTGAATCGCGACGCAATTTGTGTGTTCCATCGTCATTAACAGGCCCTGAACGTTACAATTAACTGTCAGTTTTGCTTCGGATTCGAAAATCTAGACTCACAGGAGATCGACCATAAGGTGCCCGAGGCAGTAATAGACCCTTGGAGACAGGTCGGCCAGAGGACGATGTATTGAATCGCGACGCAATTTGTGTCTTCCATCGTCATTAACAGGCTCCGAACGTTACAATTAACTGTCAGTTTTGCGTCGGATTCGAAAATCTAGACTCACAGGAGATCGACCATAAGGTGCCCGAGACAGCAATGGACCCTTGGAGACAGGTCGGCCGGAGGACGATGTATTGAATCGCGACGCAATTTGTGTCTTACGTCGTCATTAACAGGCTCTGAACCTTACAATTAACTGTCTGTTTTGCGTCGGATTCGAAAATCTAGACTCACAGGAGATCGACCATAGGGTAACCGAGGCAGCAATAGACCTTTGGAGACAGGTCGGCCGGAGGACGATGTATTGAATCGCGACGGGATTTGTGTGTTCCATCGTCATTAACAGGCTCTGAACGTTACAATTAACTGTCATTTTTGCGTCGGATTCGAAAATCTAGACTCACACGAGATCGACCATAAGGTGCCCGAGGCAGCAATAGACCCTTGGAGACAGGTCGGCCGGAGGACGATGAATTGAATCGCGACGCGATTTGTGTGTTCCATTGTCATTAACAGGCTTTGAACGTTACAATTAACTGTCAGTTTTGCGTCGGATTCGAAAGTCTAGACTCACAGGAGAACGACCATAAGGTGCCCGAGGCAGCAATAGTCCCTTGGAGACAGGTCGGCCGGAGGACGATGTATTGAATCGCGACGCAATTTGTGTGTTCCATCGTCATTAACAGGCTCTGAACGTTACAATTAACTGTCAGTTTTGCGTCGGATTCGAAAATCTAGACTCACAGGAGATCGACCATAAGGTGCCCGAGGCAGCAATAGACCCTTGGAGACAGGTCGGCCGGAGGACGATGTATTGAATCGCGACGCGATTTGTGTGTTCCATCGTCATTAACAGGCGCTGAACGTTACAATTAACTGTCAGTTTTGCGTCGGATTCGAAAATCTAGAATCACAGAAGAACGACCATAAGGTGCCCGAGGAAGGACTAGACCCTTGGAGACAAGTCGGCTGGAGGACGATGTATTGAATCGCGACGCGATATGTGTGTTCCATCGTCATTAACAGGCGCTGAACGTTACAATTAACTGTCAGTTTTGCGTCGGATTCGAAAATCTAGACTCACAGGAGAACGACCATAAGGTGTCCGAGGCAGCACTAGACCCTTGGAGATAGGTCGGCCGGAGGACGATGTATTGAATCGCGACGCGATTTGTGTGTTCCATTGTCATTAAGATGCTCTGAACCTTACAATTAACTGTCAGTTTTGCGTCGGATTCGAAAATCTAGACTTACAGGAGAACGACCATAAGGTGTCCGAAGCAGCACTAGACCCTTGGAGACAAGTCGGCTCGAGGACGATGTATTGAATCGCGACGCAATTTGTGTGTTCCATCGTCATTAACAGGCACTGAACGTTACAATTAACTGTCAGTTTTGCGTCGGATTCGAAAATCTAGACTCCAGGAGATCGACCATAAGGTGCCCGAGGCAGCAATAGACCCTTGGAGACAGGTCGGCCGGAGGACGATGTATTGAATCGCGACGCAATTTGTGTGTTCCATCGTCATTAACAGGCCCTGAACGTTACAATTAACTGTCAGTTTTGCTTCGGATTCGAAAATCTAGACTCACAGGAGATCGACCATAAGGTGCCCGAGGCAGCAATAGACCCTTGGAGACAGGTCGGCCGGAGGACGATGTATTGAATCGCGACGCAATTTGTGTCTTCCATCGTTATTAACAGGCTCCGAACGTTACAATTAACTGTCAGTTTAGCGTCGGATTCGAAAATCTAGACTCACAGGAGATCGACCATAAGGTGCCCGAGACAGCAATGGACCCTTGGAGACAGGTCGGCCGGAGGACGATGTATTGAATCGCGACGCAATTTGTGTGTTACATCGTCATTAACAGGCTCTGAACCTTACAATTAACTGTCTGGTTTGCGTCGGATTTGAAAATCTAGACTCACAGGAGATCGACCATAAGGTAACCGAGGCAGCAACAGACCTTTGGAGACAGGTCGGCCGGAGGACGATGTATTGAATCGCGACGGGATTTGTGTGTTCCATCGTCAATAACAGGCTCTGAACGTTACAATTAACTGTCATTTTTGCGTCGGATTCGAAAATCTAGACTCACAGGAGATCGACCATAAGGTGCCCGAGGCAGCAATAGACCCTTGGAGACAGGTCGGCCGGAGGACGATGTATTGAATCGCGACGCGATTTGAGTGTTCCATTGTCATTAACAGGCTCTGAACGTTACAATTAACTGTCAGTTTTGCGTCGGATTCGAAAGTCTAGACTCACAGGAGAACGACCATAAGGTGCCCGAGGCAGCAATAGACCCTTGGAGACAGGTCGGCCGGAGGACGATGTATTGAATCGCGACGCGATTTGTGTGTTCCATCGTCATTAACAGGCGCTGAACGTTACAATTAACTGTCAGTTTTGCGTCGGATTCGAAAATCTAGACTCACAGAAGAACGACCAAAAGGTGCCCGAGGCAGGACTAGACCCTTGGAGACAAGTCGGCTGGAAGACGATGTATTGAATCGCGACGCGATTAGTGTGTTCCATCGTCATTAACAGGCGCTGAACGTTACAATTAACTGTCAGTTTTGCGTCGGATTCGAAAATCTAGACTCACAGGAGAACGACCATAAGGTGCCCGAGGCAGCAATAGACCCTTGGAGACAGGTCGGCCGGAGGACGATGTATTGAATCGCGACGCGATTTGTGTGTTCCATTGTCATTAAGATGCTCTGAACCTTACAATTAACTGTCAGTTTTGCGTCGCATTCGAAAATCTAGACTCACAGGAGAACGACCATAAGGTGTCCGAGGCAGCACTAGACCCTTGGAGACAAGTCGGCTAGAGGACGATGTATTGAATCGCGACGCAATTTGTGTGTTCCATCGTCATTAACAGGCTCTGAACCTTACAAGTAACTGTCAGTTTTGCGTCGGATTCGAAAATCTAGACTCACAGGAGATCGACCATAAGGTGCCCGAGGCAGCAATAGACCCTTGGAGACAGGTCGGCCGGAGTACGATGTATTGAATCGCGACACAATTTGTGTGTTCCATCGTCATTAACAGGCTCTGAACGTTACAATTAAAGGTCAGTTTTGCGTCGGATTCGAAAATCTAGACTCACAGGAGATCGACCATAAGGTGCCCGAGGCAGCAATAGACCCTTGGAGACAGGTCGGCCGGAGGACGATGTATTGAATCGCGACGCAATTTGTGTGTTCCATCGTCATTAACAGGCACTGAACGTTACAATTAACTGACAGTTTTGCGTCGGATTCGAAAATCTAGACTCACAGGAGATCGACCATAAGGTGCCCGAGGCAGCAATAGACCCTTGGAGACAAGTCGGCTGGAGGACGATGTATTGAATCGCGACGCAATTTGTGTGTTCCATCGTCATTAACAGGCTTTGAACGTTACAATTAACTGTCAGTTTTGCGTCGGATTCGTAAGTCTAGACTCACAGGAGAACGACCATAAGGTGCCCGAGGCAGCAATAGACCCTTGGAGACAGGTCGGCCGGAGGACGATGTATTGAATCGCGACGCAATTTGTGTGTTCCATCGTCATGAACAGGCTCTGAACGTTACAATTAAGTCAGTTTTGCGTCGGATTCGAAAATCTAGACTCACAGGAGATCGACCATAAGGTGCCCGAGGCAGCAATAGACCCTTGGAGACAGGTCGGCCGGAGGACGATGTATTGAATCGCGACGCGATTTGTGTGTTCCATTGTCATTAACAGGCTCTGAACGTTACAATTAACTGTCAGTTTTGCGTCGGATTCGAAAGTCTAGACTCACAGGAGAACGACCATAAGGTGCCCGAGGCAGCAATAGACCCTTGGAGACAGGTCGGCCGGAGGACGATGTATTGAATCGCGACGCAATTTGTGTGTTCCATCGTCATTAACAGGCTCTGAACCTTACAATTAACTGTCAGTTTTGCGTCGGATTCGAAAATCTAGACTCACAGGAGATCGACCATAAGGTGCCCGAGGCAGCAATAGACCCTTGGAGACAGGTCGGCCGGAGGACGATGTATTGAATCGCGACGCGATTTGTGTGTTCCATCGTCATTAACAGGCGCTGAACGTTACAATTAACTGTCAGTTTTGCGTCGGATTCGAAAATCTAGACTCACAGAAGAACGACCATAAGGTGCCCGAGGCAGGACTAGACCCTTGGAGACAAGTCGGCTGGAGGACGATGTATTGAATCGCGACGCGATTTGTGTGTTCCATCGTCATTAACAGGCACTGAACGTTACAATTAACTGTCAGTTTTGCGTCGGATTCGAAAATCTAGACTCACAGGAGAACGACCATAAGGTGTCCGAGGCAGCACTAGACCCTTGGAGACAGGTCGGCCGGAGGACGATGTATTGAATCGCGACGCGATTTGTGTGTTCCATCGTCATTAACAGGCACTGAACGTTACAATTAACTGTCAGTTTTGCTTCGGATTCCAAAATCTAGACTCACAGGAGATCGACCATAAGGTGCCCGAGGCAGCAATAGACCCTTGGAGACAGGTCGGCCGGAGGACGATGTATTGAATCGCGACGCGATTTGTGTGTTCCATTGTCATTAAGATGCTCTGAACCTTACAATTAACTGTCAGTTTTGCGTCGGATTCGAAAATCTAGACTCACAGGAGATCGACCATAAGGTGCCCGAGGCAGCAATAGACCCTTGGAGACAGGTCGGCCGGAGGACGATGTATTGAATCGCGACGCGATTTGTGTGTTCCATCGTCATTAACAGGCTCTGAACCTTACAATTAACTGTCAGTTTTGCGTCGGATTCGAAAATCTAGACTCACAGGAGATCGACCATAAGGTGTCCGAGGCAGCAATAGACCCTTGGAGACAGGTCGGCCGGAGGACGATGTATTGAATCGCGACGGGATTTGTGTGTTCCATCGTCATTAACAGGCTCTGAACGTTACAATTAACTGTCAGTTTTGCGTCGGATTCGAAAATCTAGACTCACAGGAGATCGACCATAAGGTGCCCGAGGCAGCAATAGACCCTTGGAGACAGGTCGGCCGGAGGACGATGTATTGAATCGCGACGCAATTTGTGTGTTCCATCGTCATTAACAGGCACTGAACGTTACAATTAACTGACAGTTTTGCGTCGGATTCGAAAATCTAGACTCACAGGAGATCGACCATAAGGTGCCCGAGGCAGCAATAGACCCTTTGAGACAAGTCGGCTGGAGGACGATGTATTGAATCGCGACGCAATTTGTGTGTTCCATCGTCATTAACAGGCTTTGAACGTTACAATTAACTGTCAGTTTTGCGTCGGATTCGAAAGTCTAGACTCACAGGAGAACGACCATAAGGTGCCCGAGGCAGCAATAGACCCTTGGAGACAGGTCGGCCGGAGGACGATGTATTGAATCGCGACGCAATTTGTGTGTTCCATCGTCATGAACAGGCTCTGAACGTTACAATTAAGTCAGTTTTGCGTCGGATTCGAAAATCTAGACTCACAGGAGATCGACCATAAGGTGCCCGAGGCAGCAATAGACCCTTGGAGACAGGTCGGCCGGAGGACGATGTATTGAATCGCGACGCGATATGTGTGTTCCATCGTCATTAACAGGCGCTGAACGTTACAATTAACTGTCAGTTTTGCGTCGGATTCGAAAATCTAGACTCACAGGAGATCGACCTTAAGGTGCCCGAGGCAGCAATAGACCCTTGGAGACAGGTCGGCCGGAGGACGATGTATTGAATCGCGACGCAATTTGTGTGTTCCATCGTCATTAACAGGCCCTGAACGTTACAATTAACTGTCAGTTTTGCTTCGGATTCGAAAATCTAGACTCACAGGAGATCGACCATAAGGTGCCCGAGCCAGTAATAGACCCTTGGAGACAGGTCGGCCGGAGGACGATGTATTGAATCGCGACGCAATTTGTATCTTCCATCGTCATTAACAGGCTCCGAACGTTACAATTAACTGTCAGTTTTGCGTCGGATTCGAAAATCTAGACTCACAGGAGATCGACCATAAGGTGCCCGAGACAGCAATGGACCCTTGGAGACAGGTCGGCCGGAGGACGATGTATTGAATCGCGACGCAATTTGTGTCTTACATCGTCATTAACAGGCTCTGAAGCTTACAATTAACTGTCTGTTTTGCGTCGGATTCGAAAATATAGACTCACAGGAGATCGACCATAAGGTAACCGAGGCAGCAACAGACCTTTGGAGACAGGTCGGCCGGAGGACGATGTATTGAATCGCGACGGGATTTGTGTGTTCCATCGTCATTAACAGGCTCTGAACGTTACAATTAACTGTCATTTTTGCGTCGGATTCGAAAATCTAGACTCACAGGAGATCGACCATAAGGTGCCCGAGGCAGCAATAGACCCTTAGAGACAGGTCGCCCGGAGGACGATGTATTGAATCGCGACGCGATTTGTGTGTTCCATTGTCATTAACAGGCTCTGAACGTTACAATTAACTGTCAGTTTTGCGTCGGATTCGAAAGTCTAGACTCACAGGAGAACGACCATAAGGTGCCCGAGGCAGCAATAGACCCTTGGAGACAGGTCGGCCGGAGGACGATGTATTGAATCGCGACGCAATTTGTGTGTTCCATCGTCATTAACAGGCTCTGAACCTTACAATTAACTGTCAGTTTTGCGTCGGATTCGTAAATCTAGACTCACAGGAGATCGACCATAAGGTGCCCGAGGCAGCAATAGACCCTTGGAGACAGGTCGGCCGGAGGACGATGTATTGAATCGCGACGACATTTGTGTGTTCCATCGTCATTAACAGGCACTGAACGTTACAATTAACTGTCAGTTTTGCGTCGGATTCGAAAATCTAGACTCACAGAAGAACGACCATAAGGTGCCCGAGGCAGGACTAGACCCTTGGAGACAAGTCGGCTGGAGGACGATGTATTGAATCGCGACGCGATTTGTGTGTTCCATCGTCATTAACAGGCGCTGAACGTTACAATTAACTGTCAGTTTTGCGTCGGATTCGAAAATCTAGACTCACAGGAGAACGACCATAAGGTGTCCGAGGCAGCACTAGACCCTTGGAGACAGGTCGGCCGGAGGACGATGTATTGAATCGCGACGCGATTTGTGTGTTCCATCGTCATTAACAGGCACTGAACGTTACAATTAAATGTCAGTTTTGCGTCGGATTCGAAAATCTAGACTCACAGGAGATCGACCATAAGGTGCCCGAGGCAGCAATAGATCCTTGGAGACAGGTCGGCCGGAGGACCATGTATTGAATCGCGACGCGATTTGTGTGTTCCATTATCATTAAGATGCTCTGAACCGAACAATTAACTGTCAGTTTTGCGTCGGATTCGAAAATCTAGACTTACAGGAGAACGACCATAAGGTGCCCGAGGCAGCAATAGACCCTTGGAGACAGGTCGGCCGGAGGACGATGTATTTAATCGCGACGCAATTTGTGTGTTCCATCGTCATTAACAGGCTCTGAACGTTACAATTAACTGTCAGTTTTGCGTCGGATTCGAAAATCTAGACTCACAGGAGATCGACCTTAAGGTGCCCGAGGCAGCAATAGACCCTTGGAGACAGGTCGGCCGGAGGACGATGTATTGAATCGCGACGCAATTTGTGTGTTCCATCGTCATTAACAGGCCCTGAACGTTACAATTAACTGTCAGTTTTGCTTCGGATTCGAAAATCTAGACTCACAGGAGATCGACCATAAGGTGCCCGAGGCAGTAATAGACCCTTGGAGACAGGTCGGCCGGAGGACGATGTATTGAATCGGGACGCAATTTGTGTCTTCCATCGTCATTAACAGGCTCCGAACGTTACAATTAACTGTCAGTTTTTCGTCGGATTCGAAAATCTAGACTCACAGGAGATCGACCATAAGGTGCCCGAGGCAGCAATAGACCCTTGGAGACAGGTCGGCCGGAGGACGATGTATTGAATCGCGACACAATTTGTGTGTTCCATCGTCATTAACAGGCTCTGAACGTTACAATTAACTGTCAGTTTTGCGTCGGATTCGAAAATCTAGACTCACAGGAGATCGACCATAAGGTGCCCGAGGCAGCAATAGACCCTTGGAGACAGGTCGGCCGGAGGACGATGTATTGAATCGCGACGCAATTTGTGTGTTCCATCGTCATTAACAGGCACTGAACGTTACAATTAACTGACAGTTTTGCGTCGGATTCGAAAATCTAGACTCACAGGAGATCGACCATAAGGTGCCCGAGACAGCAATGGACCCTTGGAGACAGGTCGGCCGGAGGACGATGTATTGTATCGCGACGCAATTTGTGTGTTACATCGTCATTAACAGGCTCTGAACCTTACAATTAACTGTCTGTTTTGCGTCGGATTCGGAAATCTAGACTCACAGGAGATCGACCATAAGGTAACCGAGGCAGCAACAGACCTTTGGAGACAGGTCGGCCGGAGGACGATGTATTGAATCGCGACGCAATTTGTGTGTTCCATCGTCAATAACAGGCTCTGAACGTTACAATTAACTGTCATTTTTGCGTCGGATTCGAAAATCTAGACTCACAGGAGATCGACCATAAGGTGCCCGAGGCAGCAATAGACCCTTGGAGACAAGTCGGCTAGAGGACGATGTATTGAATCGCGACGCAATTTGTGTGTTCCATCGTCATTAACAGGCTCTGAACGTTACAATTAACTGTCAGTTTTGCGTCGGATTCGAAAATCTAGACTCACAGGAGATCGACCATAAGGTGCCCGAGGCAGCAACAGACCCTTGGAGACAGGTCGGCCGGAGGACGATGTATTGAATCGCGACGCAATTTGTGTGTTCCATCGTCATTAACAGGCTCTGAACGTTACAATTAACTGTCAGTTTTGCGTCGGATTCGAAAATCTAGACTCACAGGAGATCGACCATAAGGTGCCCGAGGCAGCAATAGACCCTTGGAGACAGGTCGGCCGGAGGACGATGTATTGAATCGCGGCACAATTTGTGTGTTCCATCGTCATTAACAGGCTCTGAACCTTACAATTAACTGTCAGTTTTGCGTCGGATTCGAAAATCTAGACTCACAGGGGATCGACCATAAGGTGCCCGAGGCAGCAATAGACCCTTGGAGACAGGTCGGCCGGAGGACGATGTATTGAATCGCGACACAATTTGTGTGTTCCATTGTCATTAACAGGCTCTGAACCTTACAATTAACTGTCAGTTTTGCGTCGGATTCGAAAATCTAGACTCACAGGAGATCGACCATAAGGTGCCCGAGGCAGCAATAAACCCTTGGAGACAGGTCGGCCGGAGGACGATGTATTGAATCGCGACGCGATTTGTGTGTTCCATCGTCATTAACAGGCTCTGAACCTTACAATTAACTGTCAGTTTTGCGTCGGACTCGAAAATCTAGACTCACAGGAGATCGACCATAAGGTGCCCGAGGCAGCAATAGACCCTTGGAGACAGGTCGGCCGGAGGACGATGTATTGAATCGCGACGCAATTTGTGTGTTCCATCGTCATTAACAGGCACTGAACGTTACAATTAACTGACAGTTTTGCGTCGGATTCGAAAATCTAGACTCACAGGAGATCGACCATAAGGTGCCCGGGCAGCAATAGACCCTTGGAGACAAGTCGGCTGGAGGACGATGTATTGAATCGCGACGCAATTTGTGTGTTCCATCGTCATTAACAGGCTTTGAACGTTACAATTAACTGTCAGTTTTGCGTCGGATTCGAAAGTCTAGACTCACAGGAGATCGACCATAAGGTGCCCGAGGCAGTAATAGACCCTTGGAGACAGGTCGGCCGGAGGACGATGTATTGAATCGCGACGCAATTTGTGTCTTCCATCGTCATTAACAGGCTCCGAACGTTACAATTAACTGTCAGTTTTGCGTCGGATTCGAAAATCTAGACTCACAGGAGATCGACCATAAGGTGCCCGAGGCAGCAATAGACCCTTGGAGACAGGTCGGCCGGAGGACGATGTATTGAATCGCGACGCGATATGTGTGTTCCATCGTCATTAACAGGCGCTGAACGTTACAATTAACTGTCAGTTTTGCGTCGGATTCAAAAATCTAGACTCACAGGAGATCGACCTTAAGGTGCCCGAGGCAGCAATAGACCCTTGGAGACAGGTCGGCCGGAGGACGATGTATTGAATTGCGACGCAATTTGTGTGTTCCATCGTCATTAACAGGCCCTGAACGTTACAATTAACTGTCAGTTTTGCTTCGGATTCGAAAATCTAGACTCACAGGAGATCGACCATAAGGTGCCCGAGGCAGTAATAGACCCTTGGAGACAGGTCGGCCGGAGGACGATGTATTGAATCGCGACGCAATTTGTGTCTTCCATCGTCATTAACAGGCTCCGAACGTTACAATTAACTGTCAGTTTTGCGTCGGATTCGAAAATCTAGACTCACAGGAGATCGACCATAAGGTGCCCGAGACAGCAATGGACCCTTGGAGACAGGTCGGCCGGAGGACGATGTATTGAATCGCGACGCAATTTGTGTCTTACATCGTCATTAACAGGCTCTGAACCTTACAATTAACTGTCTGTTTTGCGTCGGATTCGAAAATCTAGACTGACAGGAGATCGACCATAAGGTAACCGACGCAGCAACAGACCTTTGGAGACAGGTCGGCCGGAGGACGATGTATTGAATCGCGACGGGATTTGTGTGTTCCATCGTCATTAACAGGCTCTGAACGTTACAATTAACTGTCATTTTTGCGTCGGATTCGAAAATCTAGACTCACAGGAGATCGACCATAAGGTGCCCGAGGCAGCAATAGACCCTTGGAGACAGGTCGGCCGGAGGACGATGTATTGAATCGCGACGCGATTTGTGTGTTCCATTGTCATTAACAGGCTCTGAACGTTACAATTAACTGTCAGTTTTGCGTCGGATTCGAAAGTCTAGACTCACAGGAGAACGACCATAAGGTGCCCGAGGCAGCAATAGACCCTTGCAGACAGGTCGGCCGGAGGACGATGTATTGAATCGCGACGCAATTTGTGTGTTCCATCGTCATTAACAGGCTCTGAACCTTACAATTAACTGTCAGTTTTGCGTCGGATTCGAAAATCTAGACTCACAGGAGATCGACCATAAGGTGCCCGAGGCAGCAATAGACCCTTGGAGACAGGTCGGCCGGAGGACGATGTATTGAATCGCGACGCGATTTGTGTGTTCCATCGTCATTAACATGCGCTGAACGTTACAATTAACTGTCAGTTTTGCGTCGGATTCGAAAATCTAGACTCACAGAAGAACGACCATAAGGTGCCCGAGGCAGGACTAGACCCTTGGAGACAAGTCGGCTGGAGGACGATGTATTGAATCGCGACGCGATTTGTGTGTTCCATCGTCATTAACAGGCACTGAACGTTACAATTAACTGTCAGTTTTGCGTCGGATTCGAAAATCTAGACTCACAGGAGAACGACCATAAGGTGTCCGAGGCAGCACTAGACCCTTGGAGGCAGGTCGGCCGGAGGACGATGTATTGAATCGCGACGCGATTTGTGTGTTCCATCGTCATTAACAGGCACTGAACGTTACAATTAACTGTCAGTTTTGCTTCGGATTCCAAAATCTAGACTCACAGGAGATCGACCATAAGGTGCCCGAGGCAGCAATAGACCCTTGGAGACAGGTCGGCCGGAGGACGATGTATTGAATCGCGACGCGATTTGTGTGTTCCATTGTCATTAAGATGCTCTGAACCTTACAATTAACTGTCAGTTTTGCGTCGGATTCGAAAATCTAGACTCACAGGAGATCGACCATAAGGTGCCCGAGGCAGCAATAGACCCTTGGAGACAGGTCGGCCGGAGGACGATGTATTGAATCGCGACGCGATTTGTGTGTTCCATCGTCATTAACAGGCTCTGAACCTTACAATTAACTGTCAGTTTTGCGTCGGATTCGAAAATCTAGACTCACAGGAGATCGACCATAAGGTGTCCGAGGCAGCAATAGACCCTTGGAGACAGGTCGGCCGGAGGACGATGTATTGAATCGCGACGGGATTTGTGTGTTCCATCGTCATTAACAGGCTCTGAACGTTACAATTAACTGTCAGTTTTGCGTCGGATTCGAAAATCTAGACTCACAGGAGATCGACCATAAGGTGCCCGAGGCAGCAATAGACCCTTGGAGACAGGTCGGCCGGAGGACGATGTATTGAATCGCGACGCAATTTGTGTGTTCCATCGTCATTAACAGGCACTGAACGTTACAATTAACTGACAGTTTTGCGTCGGATTCGAAAATCTAGACTCACAGGAGATCGACCATAAGGTGCCCGAGGCAGCAATAGACCCTTTGAGACAAGTCGGCTGGAGGACGATGTATTGAATCGCGACGCAATTTGTGTGTTCCATCGTCATTAACAGGCTTTGAACGTTACAATTAACTGTCAGTTTTGCGTCGGATTCGAAAGTCTAGACTCACAGGAGAACGACCATAAGGTGCCCGAGGCAGCAATAGACCCTTGGAGACAGGTCGGCCGGAGGACGATGTATTGAATCGCGACGCAATTTGTGTGTTCCATCGTCATGAACAGGCTCTGAACGTTACAATTAAGTCAGTTTTGCGTCGGATTCGAAAATCTAGACTCACAGGAGATCGACCATAAGGTGCCCGAGGCAGCAATAGACCCTTGGAGACAGGTCGGCCGGAGGACGATGTATTGAATCGCGACGCGATATGTGTGTTCCATCGTCATTAACAGGCGCTGAACGTTACAATTAACTGTCAGTTTTGCGTCGGATTCGAAAATCTAGACTCACAGGAGATCGACCTTAAGGTGCCCGAGGCAGCAATAGACCCTTGGAGACAGGTCGGCCGGAGGACGATGTATTGAATCGCGACGCAATTTGTGTCTTCCATCGTCATTAACAGGCCCTGAACGTTACAATTAACTGTCAGTTTTGCTTCGGATTCGAAAATCTAGACTCACAGGAGATCGACCATAAGGTGCCCGAGCCAGTAATAGACCCTTGGAGACAGGTCGGCCGGAGGACGATGTATTGAATCGCGACGCAATTTGTATCTTCCATCGTCATTAACAGGCTCCGAACGTTACAATTAACTGTCAGTTTTGCGTCGGATTCGAAAATCTAGACTCACAGGAGATCGACCATAAGGTGCCCGAGACAGCAATGGACCCTTGGAGACAGGTCGGCCGGAGGACGATGTATTGAATCGCGACGCAATTTGTGTCTTACATCGTCATTAACAGGCTCTGAACCTTACAATTAACTGTCTGTTTTGCGTCGGATTCGAAAATCTAGACTCACAGGAGATCGACCATAAGGTAACCGAGGCAGCAACAGACCTTTGGAGACAGGTCGGCCGGAGGACGATGTATTGAATCGCGACGGGATTTGTGTGTTCCATCGTCATTAACAGGCTCTGAACGTTACAATTAACTGTCATTTTTGCGTCGGATTCGAAAATCTAGACTCACAGGAGATCGACCATAAGGTGCCCGAGGCAGCAATAGACCCTTAGAGACAGGTCGTCCGGAGGACGATGTATTGAATCGCGACGCGATTTGTGTGTTCCATTGTCATTAACAGGCTCTGAACGTTACAATTAACTGTCAGTTTTGCGTCGGATTCGAAAGTCTAGACTCACAGGAGAACGACCATAAGGTGCCCGAGGCAGCAATAGACCCTTGGAGACAGGTCGGCCGGAGGACGATGTATTGAATCGCGACGCAATTTGTGTGTTCCATCGTCATTAACAGGCTCTGAACCTTACAATTAACTGTCAGTTTTGCGTCGGATTCGAAAATCTAGACTCACAGGAGATCGACCATAAGGTGCCCGAGGCAGCAATAGACCCTTGGAGACAGGTCGGCCGGAGGACGATGTATTGAATCGCGACGCGATTTGTGTGTTCCATCGTCATTAACAGGCGCTGAACGTTACAATTAACTGTCAGTTTTGCGTCGGATTCGAAAATCTAGACTCACAGAAGAACGACCATAAGGTGCCCGAGGCAGCAATAGACCCTTGGAGACAAGTCGGCTGGAGGACGATGTATTGAATCGCGACGCGATTTGTGTGTTCCATCGTCATTAACAGGCGCTGAACGTTACAATTAACTGTCAGTTTTGCGTCGGATTCGAAAATCTAGACTCACAGGAGAACGACCATAAGGTGTCCGAGGCAGCACTAGACCCTTGGAGACAGGTCGGCCGGAGGATGATGTATTGAATCGCGACGCGATTTGTGTGTTCCATCGTCATTAACAGGCACTGAACGTTACAATTAAATGTCAGTTTTGCGTCGGATTCGAAAATCTAGACTCACAGGAGATCGACCATAAGGTGCCCGAGGCAGCAATAGATCCTTGGAGACAGGTCGGCCGGAGGACCATGTATTGAATCGCGACGCGATTTGTGTGTTCCATTATCATTAAGATGCTCTGAACCGAACAATTAACTGTCAGTTTTGCGTCGGATTCGAAAATCTAGACTTACAGGAGAACGACCATAAGGTGTCCGAGGCAGCACTAGACCCTTGGAGACAAGTCGGCTCGAGGACGATGTATTGAATCGCGACGCAATTTGTGTGTTCCATCGTCATTAACAGGCACTGAACGTTACAATTGACTGTCAGGTTTGCGTCGGATTCGAAAATCTAGACTCACAGGAGAACGACCATAAGGTGCCCGAGGCAGCAATAGACCCTTGGAGACAGGTCGGCCGGAGGACGATGTATTTAATCGCGACGCAATTTGTGTGTTCCATCGTCATTAACAACCTCTGAACGTTACAATTAACTGTCAGTTTTGCGTCGGATTCGAAAATCTAGACTCACAGGAGATCGACCTTAAGGTGCCCGAGGCAGCAATAGACCCTTGGAGACAGGTCGGCCGGAGGACGATGTATTGAATCGCGACGCAATTTGTGTGTTCCATCGTCATTAACAGGCCCTGAACGTTACAATTAACTGTCAGTTTTGCGTGGGATTCGAAAATCTAGACTCACAGGAGATCGACCATAAGGTGCCCGAGGCAGTAATAGACCCTTGGAGACAGGTCGGCCGGAGGACGATGTATTGAATCGGGACGCAATTTGTGTCTTCCATCGTCATTAACAGGCTCCGAACGTTACAATTAACTGTCAGTTTTGCGTCGGATTCGAAAATCTAGACTCACAGGAGATCGACCATAAGGTGCCCGAGGCAGCAATAGACCCTTGGAGACAGGTCGGCCGGAGGACGATGTATTGAATCGCGACACAATTTGTGTGTTCCATCGTCATTAACAGGCTCTGAACGTTACAATTAACTGTCAGTTTTGCGTCGGATTCGAAAATCTAGACTCACAGGAGATCGACCATAAGGTGCCCGAGGCAGCAATAGACCCTTGGAGACAGGTCGGCCGGAGGACGATGTATTGAATCGCGACGCAATTTGTGTGTTCCATCGTCATTAACAGGCACTGAACGTTACAATTAACTGACAGTTTTGCGTCGGATTCGAAAATCTAGACTCACAGGAGATCGACCATAAGGTGCCCGAGGCAGCAATAGACCCTTGGAGACAAGTCGGCTGGAGGACGATGTATTGAATCGCGACGCAATTTGTGTGTTCCATCGTCATTAACAGGCTTTGAACGTTACAATTAACTGTCAGTTTTGCGTCGGATTCGAAAGTCTAGACTCACAGGAGAACGACCATAAGGTGCCCGAGGCAGCAACAGACCCTTGGAGACAGGTCGGCCGGAGGACGATGTATTGAATCGCGACGCAATTTGTGTGTTCCATCGTCATTAACAGGCTCTGAACGTTACAATTAACTGTCAGTTTTGCGTCGGATTCGAAAATCTAGACTCACAGGAGATCGACCATAAGGTGCCCGAGGCAGCAATAGACCCTTGGAGACAGGTCGGCCGGAGGACGATGTATTGAATCGCGGCACAATTTGTGTGTTCCATCGTCATTAACAGGCTCTGAACCTTGCAATTAACTGTCAGTTTTGCGTCGGATTCGAAAATCTAGACCCACAGGGGATCGACCATAAGGTGCCCGAGGCAGCAATAGACCCTTGGAGACAGGTCGGCCGGAGGACGATGTATTGAATCGCGACACAATTTGTGTGTTCCATTGTCATTAACAGGCTCTGAACCTTACAATTAACTGTCAGTTTTGCGTCGGATTCGAAAATCTAGACTCACAGGAGATCGACCATAAGGTGCCCGAGGCAGCAATAGACCCTTGGAGACAGGTCGGCCGGAGGACGATGTATTGAATCGCGACGCGATTTGTGTGTTCCATCGTCATTAACAGGCTCTGAACCTTACAATTAACTGTCAGTTTTGCGTCGGACTCGAAAATCTAGACTCACAGGAGATCGACCATAAGGTGCCCGAGGCAGCAATAGACCCTTGGAGACAGGTCGGCCGGAGGACGATGTATTGAATCGCGACGCAATTTGTGTGTTCCATCGTCATTAACAGGCACTGAACGTTACAATTAACTGACAGTTTTGCGTCGGATTCGAAAATCTAGACTCACAGGAGATCGACCATAAGGTGCCCGGGCAGCAATAGACCCTTGGAGACAAGTCGGCTGGAGGACGATGTATTGAATCGCGACGCAATTTGTGTGTTCCATCGTCATTAACAGGCTTTGAACGTTACAATTAACTGTCAGTTTTGCGTCGGATTCGAAAGTCTAGACTCACAGGAGAACGACCATAAGGTGCCCGAGGTAGCAATAGACCCTTGGAGACAGGTCGGCCGGAGGACGATGTATTGAATCGCGACGCAATTTGTGTGTTCCATCGTCATGAACAGGCTCTGAACGTTACAATTAAGTCAGTTTTGCGTCGGATTCGAAAATCTAGACTCACAGGAGATCGACCATAAGGTGCCCGAGGCAGCAATAGACCCTTGGAGACAGGTCGGCCGGAGGACGATGTATTGAATCGCGACGCGATATGTGTGTTCCATCGTCATTAACAGGCGCTGAACGTTACAATTAACTGTCAGTTTTGCGTCGGATTCGAAAATCTAGACTCACAGGAGATCGACCTTAAGGTGCCCGAGGCAGCAATAGACCCTTGGAGACAGGTCGGCCGGAGGACGATGTATTGAATCGCGACGCAATTTGTGTGTTCCATCGTCATTAACAGGCTCTGAACCTTACAATTAACTGTCAGTTTTGCGTCGGATTCGAAAATCTAGACTCACAGGAGATCGACCATAAGGTGCCCGAGGCAGCAATAGACCCTTGGAGACAGGTCGGCCGGAGGACGATGTATTGAATCGCGACGCGATTTGTGTGTTCCATCGTCATTAACAGGCGCTGAACGTTACAATTAACTGTCAGTTTTGCGTCGGATTCGAAAATCTAGACTCACAGAAGAACGACCATAAGGTGCCCGAGGCAGGACTAGACCCTTGGAGACAAGTCGGCTGGAGGACGATGTATTGAATCGCGACGCGATTTGTGTGTTCCATCGTCATTAACAGGCGCTGAACGTTACAATTAACTGTCAGTTTTGCGTCGGATTCGAAAATCTAGACTCACAGGAGAACGACCATAAGGTGTCCGAGGCAGCACTAGACCCTTGGAGACAGGTCGGCCGGAGGATGATGTATTGAATCGCGACGCGATTTGTGTGTTCCATCGTCATTAACAGGCACTGAACGTTACAATTAAATGTCAGTTTTGCGTCGGATTCGAAAATCTAGACTCACAGGAGATCGACCATAAGGTGCCCGAGGCAGCAATAGATCCTTGGAGACAGGTCGGCCGGAGGACCATGTATTGAATCGCGACGCGATTTGTGTGTTCCATTATCATTAAGATGCTCTGAACCGAACAATTAACTGTCAGTTTTGCGTCGGATTCGAAAATCTAGACTTACAGGAGAACGACCATAAGGTGTCCGAGGCAGCAATAGACCCTTGGAGACAGGTCGGCCGGAGGACGATGTATTGAATCGCGACGCGATTTGTGTGTTCCATCGTCATTAACAGGCTCTGAACCTTACAATTAACTGTCAGTTTTGCGTCGGACTCGAAAATCTAGACTCACAGGAGATCGACCATAAGGTGCCCGAGGCAGCAATAGACCCTTGGAGACAGGTCGGCCGGAGGACGATGTATTGAATCGCGACGCAATTTGTGTGTTCCATCGTCATTAACAGGCACTGAACGTTACAATTAACTGACAGTTTTGCGTCGGATTCGAAAATCTAGACTCACAGGAGATCGACCATAAGGTGCCCGGGCAGCAATAGACCCTTGGAGACAAGTCGGCTGGAGGACGATGTATTGAATCGCGACGCAATTTGTGTGTTCCATCGTCATTAACAGGCTTTGAACGTTACAATTAACTGTCAGTTTTGCGTCGGATTCGAAAGTCTAGACTCACAGGAGAACGACCATAAGGTGCCCGAGGTAGCAATAGACCCTTGGAGACAGGTCGGCCGGAGGACGATGTATTGAATCGCGACGCAATTTGTGTGTTCCATCGTCATGAACAGGCTCTGAACGTTACAATTAAGTCAGTTTTGCGTCGGATTCGAAAATCTAGACTCACAGGAGATCGACCATAAGGTGCCCGAGGCAGCAATAGACCCTTGGAGACAGGTCGGCCGGAGGACGATGTATTGAATCGCGACGCGATATGTGTGTTCCATCGTCATTAACAGGCGCTGAACGTTACAATTAACTGTCAGTTTTGCGTCGGATTCGAAAATCTAGACTCACAGGAGATCGACCTTAAGGTGCCCGAGGCAGCAATAGACCCTTGGAGACAGGTCGGCCGGAGGACGATGTATTGAATCGCGACGCAATTTGTGTGTTCCATCGTCATTAACAGGCTCTGAACCTTACAATTAACTGTCAGTTTTGCGTCGGATTCGAAAATCTAGACTCACAGGAGATCGACCATAAGGTGCCCGAGGCAGCAATAGACCCTTGGAGACAGGTCGGCCGGAGGACGATGTATTGAATCGCGACGCGATTTGTGTGTTCCATCGTCATTAACAGGCGCTGAACGTTACAATTAACTGTCAGTTTTGCGTCGGATTCGAAAATCTAGACTCACAGAAGAACGACCATAAGGTGCCCGAGGCAGGACTAGACCCTTGGAGACAAGTCGGCTGGAGGACGATGTATTGAATCGCGACGCGATTTGTGTGTTCCATCGTCATTAACAGGCGCTGAACGTTACAATTAACTGTCAGTTTTGCGTCGGATTCGAAAATCTAGACTCACAGGAGAACGACCATAAGGTGTCCGAGGCAGCACTAGACCCTTGGAGACAGGTCGGCCGGAGGATGATGTATTGAATCGCGACGCGATTTGTGTGTTCCATCGTCATTAACAGGCACTGAACGTTACAATTAAATGTCAGTTTTGCGTCGGATTCGAAAATCTAGACTCACAGGAGATCGACCATAAGGTGCCCGAGGCAGCAATAGATCCTTGGAGACAGGTCGGCCGGAGGACCATGTATTGAATCGCGACGCGATTTGTGTGTTCCATTATCATTAAGATGCTCTGAACCGAACAATTAACTGTCAGTTTTGCGTCGGATTCGAAAATCTAGACTTACAGGAGAACGACCATAAGGTGTCCGAGGCAGCACTAGACCCTTGGAGACAAGTCGGCTCGAGGACGATGTATTGAATCGCGAGGCAATTTGTGTGTTCCATCGTCATTAACAGGCACTGAACGTTACAATTGACTGTCAGGTTTGCGTCGGATTCGAAAATCTAGACTCACAGGAGAACGACCATAAGGTGCCCGAGGCAGCAATAGACCCTTGGAGACAGGTCGGCCGGAGGACGATGTATTGAATCGCGACACAATTTGTGTGTTCCATCGTCATTAACAGGCTCTGAACGTTACAATTAACTGTCAGTTTTGCGTCGGATTCGAAAATCTAGACTCACAGGAGATCGACCATAAGGTGCCCGAGGCAGCAATAGACCCTTGGAGACAGGTCGGCCGGAGGACGATGTATTGAATCGCGACGCAATTTGTGTGTTCCATCGTCATTAACAGTCACTGAACGTTACAATTAACTGACAGTTTTGCGTCGGATTCGAAAATCTAGACTCACAGGAGATCGACCATAAGGTGCCCGAGGCAGCAATAGACCCTTGGAGACAGGTCGGCCGGAGGACGATGTATTGAATCGCGACACAATTTGTGTGTTCCATTGTCATTAACAGGCTCTGAACCTTACAATTAACTGTCAGTTTTGCGTCGGATTCGAAAATCTAGACTCACAGGAGATCGACCATAAGGTGCCCGAGGCAGCAATAGACCCTTGGAGACAGGTCGGCCGGAGGACGATGTATTGAATCGCGACGCGATTTGTGTGTTCCATCGTCATTAACAGGCTCTGAACCTTACAATTAACTGTCAGTTTTGCGTCGGACTCGAAAATCTAGACTCACAGGAGATCGACCATAAGGTGCCCGAGGCAGCAATAGACCCTTGGAGACAGGTCGGCCGGAGGACGATGTATTGAATCGCGACGCAATTTGTGTGTTCCATCGTCATTAACAGGCACTGAACGTTACAATTAACTGACAGTTTTGCGTCGGATTCGAAAATCTAGACTCACAGGAGATCGACCATAAGGTGCCCGGGCAGCAATAGACCCTTGGAGACAAGTCGGCTGGAGGACGATGTATTGAATCGCGACGCAATTTGTGTGTTCCATCGTCATTAACAGGCACTGAACGTTACAATTAACTGACAGTTTTGCGTCGGATTCGAAAATCTAGACTCACAGGAGATCGACCATAAGGTGCCCGGGCAGCAATAGACCCTTGGAGACAAGTCGGCTGGAGGACGATGTATTGAATCGCGACGCAATTTGTGTGTTCCATCGTCATTAACAGGCTTTGAACGTTACAATTAACTGTCAGTTTTGCGTCGGATTCGAAAGTCTAGACTCACAGGAGAACGACCATAAGGTGCCCGAGGTAGCAATAGACCCTTGGAGACAGGTCGGCCGGAGGACGATGTATTGAATCGCGACGCAATTTGTGTGTTCCATCGTCATGAACAGGCTCTGAACGTTACAATTAAGTCAGTTTTGCGTCGGATTCGAAAATCTAGACTCACAGGAGATCGACCATAAGGTGCCCGAGGCAGCAATAGACCCTTGGAGACAGGTCGGCCGGAGGACGATGTATTGAATCGCGACGCGATATGTGTGTTCCATCGTCATTAACAGGCGCTGAACGTTACAATTAACTGTCAGTTTTGCGTCGGATTCGAAAATCTAGACTCACAGGAGATCGACCTTAAGGTGCCCGAGGCAGCAATAGACCCTTGGAGACAGGTCGGCCGGAGGACGATGTATTGAATCGCGACGCAATTTGTGTGTTCCATCGTCATTAACAGGCTCTGAACCTTACAATTAACTGTCAGTTTTGCGTCGGATTCGAAAATCTAGACTCACAGGAGATCGACCATAAGGTGCCCGAGGCAGCAATAGACCCTTGGAGACAGGTCGGCCGGAGGACGATGTATTGAATCGCGACGCGATTTGTGTGTTCCATCGTCATTAACAGGCGCTGAACGTTACAATTAACTGTCAGTTTTGCGTCGGATTCGAAAATCTAGACTCACAGAAGAACGACCATAAGGTGCCCGAGGCAGGACTAGACCCTTGGAGACAAGTCGGCTGGAGGACGATGTATTGAATCGCGACGCGATTTGTGTGTTCCATCGTCATTAACAGGCGCTGAACGTTACAATTAACTGTCAGTTTTGCGTCGGATTCGAAAATCTAGACTCACAGGAGAACGACCATAAGGTGTACGAGGCAGCACTAGACCCTTGGAGACAGGTCGGCCGGAGGATGATGTATTGAATCGCGACGCGATTTGTGTGTTCCATCGTCATTAACAGGCACTGAACGTTACAATTAAATGTCAGTTTTGCGTCGGATTCGAAAATCTAGACTCACAGGAGATCGACCATAAGGTGCCCGAGGCAGCAATAGATCCTTGGAGACAGGTCGGCCGGAGGACCATGTATTGAATCGCGACGCGATTTGTGTGTTCCATTATCATTAAGATGCTCTGAACCGAACAATTAACTGTCAGTTTTGCGTCGGATTCGAAAATCTAGACTTACAGGAGAACGACCATAAGGTGTCCGAGGCAGCACTAGACCCTTGGAGACAAGTCGGCTCGAGGACGATGTATTGAATCGCGACGCAATTTGTGTGTTCCATCGTCATTAACAGGCACTGAACGTTACAATTGACTGTCAGGTTTGCGTCGGATTCGAAAATCTAGACTCACAGGAGAACGACCATAAGGTGCCCGAGGCAGCAATAGACCCTTGGAGACAGGTCGGCCGGAGGACGATGTATTTAATCGCGACGCAATTTGTGTGTTCCATCGTCATTAACAGCCTCTGAACGTTACAATTAACTGTCAGTTTTGCGTCGGATTCGAAAATCTAGACTCACAGGAGATCGACCTTAAGGTGCCCGAGGCAGCAATAGACCCTTGGAGACAGGTCGGCCGGAGGACGATGTATTGAATCGCGACGCAATTTGTGTGTTCCATCGTCATTAACAGGCCCTGAACGTTACACTTAACTGTCAGTTTTGCGTCGGATTCGAAAATCTAGACTCACAGGAGATCGACCATAAGGTGCCCGAGGCAGTAATAGACCCTTGGAGACAGGTCGGCCGGAGGACGATGTATTGAATCGGGACGCAATTTGTGTCTTCCATCGTCATTAACAGGCTCCGAACGTTACAATTAACTGTCAGTTTTGCGTCGGATTCGAAAATCTAGACTCACAGGAGATCGACCATAAGGTGCCCGAGGCAGCAATAGACCCTTGGAGACAGGTCGGCCGGAGGACGATGTATTGAATCGCGACACAATTTGTGTGTTCCATCGTCATTAACAGGCTCTGAACGTTACAATTAACTGTCAGTTTTGCGTCGGATTCGAAAATCTAGACTCACAGGAGATCGACCATAAGGTGCCCGAGGCAGCAATAGACCCTTGGAGACAGGTCGGCCGGAGGACGATGTATTGAATCGCGACGCAATTTGTGTGTTCCATCGTCATTAACAGGCACTGAACGTTACAATTAACTGACAGTTTTGCGTCGGATTCGAAAATCTAGACTCACAGGAGATCGACCATAAGGTGCCCGAGGCAGCAATAGACCCTTGGAGACAAGTCGGCTGGAGGACGATGTATTGAATCGCGACGCAATTTGTGTGTTCCATCGTCATTAACAGGCTTTGAACGTTACAATTAACTGTCAGTTTTGCGTCGGATTCGAAAGTCTAGACTCACAGGAGAACGACCATAAGGTGCCCGAGGCAGCAACAGACCCTTGGAGACAGGTCGGCCGGAGGACGATGTATTGAATCGCGACGCAATTTGTGTGTTCCATCGTCATTAACAGGCTCTGAACGTTACAATTAACTGTCAGTTTTGCGTCGGATTCGAAAATCTAGACTCACAGGAGATCGACCATAAGGTGCCCGAGGCAGCAATAGACCCTTGGAGACAGGTCGGCCGGAGGACGATGTATTGAATCGCGGCACAATTTGTGTGTTCCATCGTCATTAACAGGCTCTGAACCTTACAATTAACTGTCAGTTTTGCGTCGGATTCGAAAATCTAGACTCACAGGGGATCGACCATAAGGTGCCCGAGGCAGCAATAGACCCTTGGAGACAAGTCGGCTCGAGGACGATGTATTGAATCGCGAGGCAATTTGTGTGTTCCATCGTCATTAACAGGCACTGAACGTTACAATTGACTGTCAGTTTTGCGTCGGATTCGAAAATCTAGACTCACAGGAGATCGACCATAAGGTGCCCGAGGCAGCAATAGACCCTTGGAGACAGGTCGGCCGGAGGACGATGTATTGAATCGCGACGCGATTTGTGTGTTCCATCGTCATTAACAGGCGCTGAACGTTACAATTAACTGTCAGTTTTGCGTCGGATTCGAAAATCTAGACTCACAGAAGAACGACCATAAGGTGCCCGAGGCAGGACTAGACCCTTGGAGACAAGTCGGCTGGAGGACGATGTATTGAATCGCGACGCGATTTGTGTGTTCCATCGTCATTAACAGGCGCTGAACGTTACAATTAACTGTCAGTTTTGCGTCGGATTCGAAAATCTAGACTCACAGGAGAACGACCATAAGGTGTACGAGGCAGCACTAGACCCTTGGAGACAGGTCGGCCGGAGGATGATGTATTGAATCGCGACGCGATTTGTGTGTTCCATCGTCATTAACAGGCACTGAACGTTACAATTAAATGTCAGTTTTGCGTCGGATTCGAAAATCTAGACTCACAGGAGATCGACCATAAGGTGCCCGAGGCAGCAATAGATCCTTGGAGACAGGTCGGCCGGAGGACCATGTATTGAATCGCGACGCGATTTGTGTGTTCCATTATCATTAAGATGCTCTGAACCGAACAATTAACTGTCAGTTTTGCGTCGGATTCGAAAATCTAGACTTACAGGAGAACGACCATAAGGTGTCCGAGGCAGCACTAGACCCTTGGAGACAAGTCGGCTCGAGGACGATGTATTGAATCGCGACGCAATTTGTGTGTTCCATCGTCATTAACAGGCACTGAACGTTACAATTGACTGTCAGGTTTGCGTCGGATTCGAAAATCTAGACTCACAGGAGAACGACCATAAGGTGCCCGAGGCAGCAATAGACCCTTGGAGACAGGTCGGCCGGAGGACGATGTATTTAATCGCGACGCAATTTGTGTGTTCCATCGTCATTAACAGCCTCTGAACGTTACAATTAACTGTCAGTTTTGCGTCGGATTCGAAAATCTAGACTCACAGGAGATCGACCTTAAGGTGCCCGAGGCAGCAATAGACCCTTGGAGACAGGTCGGCCGGAGGACGATGTATTGAATCGCGACGCAATTTGTGTGTTCCATCGTCATTAACAGGCCCTGAACGTTACACTTAACTGTCAGTTTTGCGTCGGATTCGAAAATCTAGACTCACAGGAGATCGACCATAAGGTGCCCGAGGCAGTAATAGACCCTTGGAGACAGGTCGGCCGGAGGACGATGTATTGAATCGGGACGCAATTTGTGTCTTCCATCGTCATTAACAGGCTCCGAACGTTACAATTAACTGTCAGTTTTGCGTCGGATTCGAAAATCTAGACTCACAGGAGATCGACCATAAGGTGCCCGAGGCAGCAATAGACCCTTGGAGACAGGTCGGCCGGAGGACGATGTATTGAATCGCGACACAATTTGTGTGTTCCATCGTCATTAACAGGCTCTGAACGTTACAATTAACTGTCAGTTTTGCGTCGGATTCGAAAATCTAGACTCACAGGAGATCGACCATAAGGTGCCCGAGGCAGCAATAGACCCTTGGAGACAGGTCGGCCGGAGGACGATGTATTGAATCGCGACGCAATTTGTGTGTTCCATCGTCATTAACAGGCACTGAACGTTACAATTAACTGACAGTTTTGCGTCGGATTCGAAAATCTAGACTCACAGGAGATCGACCATAAGGTGCCCGAGGCAGCAATAGACCCTTGGAGACAAGTCGGCTGGAGGACGATGTATTGAATCGCGACGCAATTTGTGTGTTCCATCGTCATTAACAGGCTTTGAACGTTACAATTAACTGTCAGTTTTGCGTCGGATTCGAAAGTCTAGACTCACAGGAGAACGACCATAAGGTGCCCGAGGCAGCAACAGACCCTTGGAGACAGGTCGGCCGGAGGACGATGTATTGAATCGCGACGCAATTTGTGTGTTCCATCGTCATTAACAGGCTCTGAACGTTACAATTAACTGTCAGTTTTGCGTCGGATTCGAAAATCTAGACTCACAGGAGATCGACCATAAGGTGCCCGAGGCAGCAATAGACCCTTGGAGACAGGTCGGCCGGAGGACGATGTATTGAATCGCGGCACAATTTGTGTGTTCCATCGTCATTAACAGGCTCTGAACCTTACAATTAACTGTCAGTTTTGCGTCGGATTCGAAAATCTAGACTCACAGGGGATCGACCATAAGGTGCCCGAGGCAGCAATAGACCCTTGGAGACAGGTCGGCCGGAGGACGATGTATTGAATCGCGACACAATTTGTGTGTTCCATTGTCATTAACAGGCTCTGAACCTTACAATTAACTGTCAGTTTTGCGTCGCATTCGAAAATCTAGACTCACAGGAGATCGACCATAAGGTGCCCGAGGCAGCAATAGACCCTTGGAGACAGGTCGGCCTGAGGACGATGTATTGAATCGCGACGCGATTTGTGTGTTCCATCGTCATTAACAGGCTCTGAACCTTACAATTAACTGTCAGTTTTGCGTCGGACTCGAAAATCTAGACTCACAGGAGATCGACCATAAGGTGCCCGAGGCAGCAATAGACCCTTGGAGACAGGTCGGCCGGAGGACGATGTATTGAATCGCGACGCAATTTGTGTGTTCCATCGTCATTAACAGGCACTGAACGTTACAATTAACTGACAGTTTTGCGTCGGATTCGAAAATCTAGACTCACAGGAGATCGACCATAAGGTGCCCGGGCAGCAATAGACCCTTGGAGACAAGTCGGCTGGAGGACGATGTATTGAATCGCGACGCAATTTGTGTGTTCCATCGTCATTAACAGGCTTTGAACGTTACAATTAACTGTCAGTTTTGCGTCGGATTCGAAAGTCTAGACTCACAGGAGAACGACCATAAGGTGCCCGAGGTAGCAATAGACCCTTGGAGACAGGTCGGCCGGAGGACGATGTATTGAATCGCGACGCAATTTGTGTGTTCCATCGTCATGAACAGGCTCTGAACGTTACAATTAAGTCAGTTTTGCGTCGGATTCGAAAATCTAGACTCACAGGAGATCGACTATAAGGTGCCCGAGGCAGCAATAGACCCTTGGAGACAGGTCGGCCGGAGGACGATGTATTGAATCGCGACGCGATATGTGTGTTCCATCGTCATTAACAGGCGCTGAACGTTACAATTAACTGTCAGTTTTGCGTCGGATTCGAAAATCTAGACTCACAGGAGATCGACCTTAAGGTGCCCGAGGCAGCAATAGACCCTTGGAGACAGGTCGGCCGGAGGACGATGTATTGAATCGCGACGCAATTTGTGTATTCCATCGTCATTAACAGGCCCTGAACGTTACAATTAACTGTCAGTTTTGCTTCGGATTCGAAAATCTAGACTCACAGGAGATCGACCATATGGTGCCCGAGGCAGTAATAGACCCTTGGAGACAGGTCGGCCGGAGGACGATGTATTGAATCGCGACGCAATTTGTGTCTTCCATCGTCATTAACAGGCTCCGAACGTTACAATTAACTGTCAGTTTTGCGTCGGATTCGAAAATCTAGACTCACAGGAGATCGACCATAAGGTGCCCGAGACAGCAATGGACCCTTGGAGACAGGTCGGCCGGAGGACGATGTATTGAATCGCGACGCAATTTGTGTGTTACATCGTCATTAACAGGCTCTGAACCTTACAATTAACTGTCTGTTTTGCGTCGGATTCGAAAATCCTTACTCACAGGAGATCGACCATAAGGTAACCGAGGGAGCAACAGACCGTTGGAGACAGGTCGGCCGGAGGACGATGTATTGAATCGCGACGGGATTTGTGTCTTCCATCGTCATTAACAGGCTCTGAACGTTACAATTAACTGTCATTTTTGCGTCGGATTCGAAAATCTAGACTCACAGGAGATCGACCATAAGGTGCCCGAGGCAGCAATAGACCCTTGGAGACAGGTCGGCCGGAGGACGATGTATTGAATCGCGACGCGATTTGTGTGTTCCATTGTCATTAACAGGCTCTGAACGTTACAATTAACTGTCAGTTTTGCGTCGGATTCGATAGTCTAGACTCACAGGAGAACGACTTTAAGGTGCCCGAGGCAGCAATAGACCCTTGGAGACAGGTCGGCCGGAGGACGATGTATTGAATCGCGACGCAATTTGAGTGTTCCATCGTCATTAACAGGCTCTGAACCTTACAATTAACTGTCAGTTTTGCGTCGGATTCGAAAATCTAGACTCACAGGAGATCGACCATAAGGTGCCCGAGGCAGCAATAGACCCTTGGAGACAGGTCGGCCGGAGGACGATGTATTGAATCGCGACGCGATTTGTGTGTTCCATCGTCATTAACAGGCGCTGAACGTTACAATTAACTGTCAGTTTTGCGTCGGATTCGAAAATCTAGACTCACAGAAGAACGACCATAAGGTGCCCGAGGCAGGACTAGACCCTTGGAGACAAGTCGGCTGGAGGACGATGTATTGAATCGCGACGCGATTTGTGTGTTCCACTCGTCATTAACAGGCGCTGAACGTTACAATTAACTGTCAGTTTTGCGTCGGATTCGAAAATCTAGACTCACAGGAGAACGACCATAAGGTGTCCGAGGCAGCACTAGACCCTTGGAGACAGGTCGGCCGGAGGACGATGTATTGAATCGCGACGCAATTTGTGTGTTCCATCGTCATTAACAGGCACTGAACGTTACAATTAACTGACAGTTTTGCGTCGGATTCGAAAATCTAGACTCACAGGAGATCGACCACAAGGTGCCCGAGGCAGCAATAGACCCTTGGAGACAGGTCGGCCGGAGGACGATGTATTGAATCGCGACGCGATTTGTGTGTTCCATTGTCATTAAGATGCTCTGAACCTTACAATTAACTGTCAGTGTTGCGTCGGATTCGAAAATCTAGACTTACAGGAGAACGACCATAAGGTGTCCGAGGCAGCACTAGACCCTTGGAGACAAGTCGGCTCGAGGACGATGTATTGAATCGCGACGTAATTTGTGTGTTCCATCGTCATTAACAGGCACTGAACGTTACAATTAACTGTCAGTTTTGCGTCGGATTCGAAAATCTAGACTCACAGGAGATCGATCATAAGGCGCCCGAGGCAGCAATAGACCCTTGGAGACAGGTCGGCCGGAGGACGATGTATTTAATCGCGACGCAATTTGTGTGTTCCATCGTCATTAACAGGCTCTGAACGTTACAATTAACTGTCAGTTTTGCGTCGGATTCGAAAATCTAGACTCACAGGAGATCGACCTTAAGGTGCCCGAGGCAGCAATAGACCCTTGGAGACAGGTCGGCCGGAGGACGATGTATTGAATCGCGACGCAATTTGTGTGTTCCATCGTCATTAACAGGCCCTGAACGTTACAATTAACTGTCAGTTTTGCTTCGGATTCGAAAATCTAGACACACAGGAGATCGACCATAAGGTGCCCGAGGCAGTAATAGACCCTTGGAGACAGGACGGCCGGAGGACGATGTATTGAATCGCGACGCAATTTGTGTCTTCCATCGTCATTAACAGGCTCCGAACGTTACAATTAACTGTCAGTTTTGCGTCGGATTCGAAAATCTAGACTCACAGGAGATCGACCATAAGGTGCCCGAGACAGCAATGGACCCTTGGAGACAGGTCGGCCGGAGGACGATGTATTGTATCGCGACGCAATTTGTGTGTTACATCGTCATTAACAGGCTCTGAACCTTACAATTAACTGTCTGTTTTGCGTCGGATTCGGAAATCTAGACTCACAGGAGATCGACCATAAGGTAACCGAGGCAGCAACAGACCTTTGGAGACAGGTCGGCCGGAGGACGATGTATTGAATCGCGACGCAATTTGTGTGTTCCATCGTCAATAACAGGCTCTGAACGTTACAATTAACTGTCATTTTTGCGTCGGATTCGAAAATCTAGACTCACAGGAGATCGACCATAAGGTGCCCGAGGCAGCAATAGACCCTTGGAGACAGGTCGGCCGGAGGACGATGTATTGAATCGCGACGCAATTTGTGTGTTCCATCGTCAATAACAGGCTCTGAACGTTACAATTAACTGTCATTTTTGCGTCGGATTCGAAAATCTAGACTCACAGGAGATCGACCATAAGGTGCCCGAGGCAGCAATAGACCCTTGGAGACAGGTCGGCCGGAGGACGATGTATTGAATCGCGACGCGATTTGTGTGTTCCATTGTCATTAAGATGCTCTGAACCTTACAATTTACTGTCAGTTTTGCGTCGGATTCGAAAATCTAGACTCACAGGAGATCGACCATAAGGTGCCCGAGGCAGCAACAGACCCTTGGAGACAGGTCGGCCGGAGGACGATGTATTGAATCGCGACGCAATTTGTGTGTTCCATCGTCATTAACAGGCTCTGAACGTTACAATTAACTGTCAGTTTTGCGTCGGATTCGAAAATCTAGACTCACAGGAGATCGACCATAAGGTGCCCGAGGCAGCAATAGACCCTTGGAGACAGGTCGGCCGGAGGACGATGTATTGAATCGCGAACACAATTTGTGTGTTCCATCGTCATTAACAGGCTCTGAACCTTACAATTAACTGTCAGTTTTGCGTCGGATTCGAAAATCTAGACTCACAGGAGATCGACCATAAGGTGCCCGAGGCAGCAATAGACCCTTGGAGACAGGTCGGCCGGAGGACGATGTATTGAATCGCGACACAATTTGTGTGTTCCATCGTCATTAACAGTCTCTGAACCTTACAATTAACTGTCAGTTTTGCGTCGGATTCGAAAATCTAGACTCACAGGAGATCGACCATAAGGTGCCCGAGGCAGCAATAGACCCTTGGAGACAGGTCGGCCGGAGGACGATGTATTGAATCGCGACGCGATTTGTGTGTTCCATCGTCATTAACAGGCTCTGAACCTTACAATTAACTGTCAGTTTTGCGTCGGATTCGAAAATCTAGACTCACAGGAGATCGACCATAAGGTGCCCGAGGCAGCAATAGACCCTTGGAGACAGGTCGGCCGGAGGACGATGTATTGAATCGCGACACAATTTGTGTGTTCCATCGTCATTAACAGGCTCTGAACGTTACAATTAACTGTCAGTTTTGCGTCGGATTCGAAAATCTAGACTCACAGGAGATCGACCATAAGGTGCCCGAGGCAGCAATAGACCCTTGGAGACATGTCGGCCGGAGGACGATGTATTGAATCGCGACGCAATTTGTGTGTTCCATCGTCATTAACAGGCACTGAACGTTACAATTAACTGACAGTTTTGCGTCGGATTCGAAAATCTAGACTCACAGGAGATCGACCATAAGGTGCCCGAGGCAGCAATAGACCCTTGGAGACAAGTCGGCTGGAGGACGATGTATTGAATCGCGACGCAATTTGTGTGTTCCATCGTCATTAACAGGCTTTGAACGTTACAATTAACTGTCAGTTTTGCGTCGGATTCGAAAGTCTAGACTCACAGGAGAACGACCATAAGGTGCCCGAGGCAGCAATAGACCCTTGGAGACAGGTCGGCCGGAGGACGATGTATTGAATCGCGACGCAATTTGTGTGTTCCATCGTCATGAACAGGCTCTGAACGTTACAATTAAGTCAGTTTTGCGTCGGATTCGAAAATCTAGACTCACAGGAGATCGACCATAAGGTAACCGAGGCAGCACTAGACCCTTGGAGACAAGTCGGCTAGAGGACGATGTATTGAATCGCGACGCAATTTGTGTGTTCCATCGTCATTAACAGGCTCTGAACGTTACAATTAACTGTCAGTTTTGCGTCGGTTTCGAAAATCTAGACTCACAGGAGATCGACCATAAGGTGCCCGAGGCAGCAATAGACCCTTGGAGACAGGTCGGCCGGAGGACGATGTATTGAATCGCGACGCAATTTGTGTGTTCCATCGTCAATAACAGGCTCTGAACGTTACAATTAACTGTCATTTTTGCGTCGGATTCGAAAATCTAGACTCACAGGAGATCGACCATAAGGTGCCCGAGGCAGCAATAGACCCTTGGAGACAGGTCGGCCGGAGGACGATGTATTGAATCGCGACGCGATTTGTGTGTTCCATTGTCATTAACAGGTTCTGAACGTTACAATTAACTGTCAGTTTTGCGTCGGATTCGAAAGTCTAGACTCACAGGAGAACGACCATAAGGTGCCCGAGGCAGCAATAGACCCTTGGAGACAGGTCGGCCGGAGGACGATGTATTGAATCGCGACGCGATTTGTGTGTTCCATTGTCATTAACAGGCTCTGAACCTTACAATTAACTGTCAGTTTTGCGTCGGATTCGAAAATCTAGACTCACAGGAGATCGACCATAAGGTGCCCGAGGCAGCAATAGACCCTTGGAGACAGGTCGGCCGGAGGACGATGTATTGAATCGCGACGCGATTTGTGTATTCCATTGTCATTAAGATGCTCTGAACCTTACAATTTACTGTCAGTTTTGCGTCGGATTCGAAAATCTAGACTCACAGGAGATCGACCATAAGGTGCCCGAGGCAGCAACAGACCCTTGGAGACAGGTCGGCCGGAGGACGATGTATTGAATCGCGACGCAATTTGTGTGTTCCATCGTCATTAACAGGCTCTGAACGTTACAATTAACTGTCAGTTTTGCGTCGGATTCGAAAATCTAGACTCACAGGAGATCGACCATAAGGTGCCCGAGGCAGCAATAGACCCTTGGAGACAGGTCGGCCGGAGGACGATGTATTGAATCGCGACACAATTTGTGTGTTCCATCGTCATTAACAGGCTCTGAAACTTACAATTAACTGTCAGTTTTGCGTCGGATTCGAAAATCTAGACTCACAGGAGATCGACCATAAGGTGCCCGAGGCAGCAATAGACCCTTGGAGACAGGTCGGCCGGAGGACGATGTATTGAATCGCGACACAATTTGTGTGTTCCATCGTCATTAACAGTCTCTGAACCTTACAATTAACTGTCAGTTTTGCGTCGGATTCGAAAATCTAGACTCACAGGAGATCGACCATAAGGTGCCCGAGGCAGCAATAGACCCTTGGAGACAGGTCGGCCGGAGGACGATGTATTGAATCGCGACGCGATTTGTGTGTTCCATCGTCATTAACAGGCTCTGAACCTTACAATTAACTGTCAGTTATGCGTCGGATTCGAAAATCTAGACTCACAGGAGATCGACCATAAGGTGCCCGAGGCAGCAATAGACCCTTGGAGACAGGTCGGCCGGAGGACGATGTATTGAATCGCGACGCAATTTGTGTGTTCCATCGTCATGAACAGGCTCTGAACGTTACAATTAAGTCAGTTTTGCGTCGGATTCGAAAATCTAGACTCACAGGAGATCGACCATAAGGTAACCGAGGCAGCACTAGACCTTTGGAGACAAGTCTGCTAGAGGACGATGTATTGAATCGCGACGCAATTTGTGTGTTCCATCGTCATTAACAGGCTCTGAACGTTACAATTAACTGTCAGTTTTGCGTCGGATTCGAAAATCTAGACTCACAGGAGATCGACCATAAGGTGCCCGAGGCAGCAATAGACCCTTGGAGACAGGTCGGCCGGAGGACGATGTATTGAATCGCGACGCAATTTGTGTGTTCCATCGTCAATAACAGGCTCTGAACGTTACAATTAACTGTCATTTTTGCGTCGGATTCGAAAATCTAGACTCACAGGAGATCGACCATAAGGTGCCCGAGGCAGCAATAGACCCTTGGAGACAGGTCGGCCGGAGGACGATGTATTGAATCGCGACGCGATTTGTGTGTTCCATTGTCATTAACAGGTTCTGAACGTTACAATTAACTGTCAGTTTTGCGTCGGATTCGAAAGTCTAGACTCACAGGAGAACGACCATAAGGTGCCCGAGGCAGCAATAGACCCTTGGAGACAGGTCGGCCGGAGGACGATGTATTGAATCGCGACGCAATTTGTGAGTTCCATCGTCATTAACAGGCTCTGAACCTTACAATTAACTGTCAGTTTTGCGTCGGATTCGAAAATCTAGACTCACAGGAGATCGACCATAAGGTGCCCGAGGCAGCAATAGACCCTTGGAGACAGGTCGGCCGGAGGACGATGTATTGAATCGCGACGCGATTTGTGTGTTCCATTGTCATTAAGATGCTCTGAACCTTACAATTTACTGTCAGTTTTGCGTCGGATTCGAAAATCTAGACTCACAGGAGATCGACCATAAGGTGCCCGAGGCAGCAACAGACCCTTGGAGACAGGTCGGCCGGAGGACGATGTATTGAATCGCGACGCAATTTGTGTGTTCCATCGTCATTAACAGGCTCTGAACGTTACAATTAACTGTCAGTTTTGCGTTGGATTCGAAAATCTAGACTCACAGGAGATCGACCATAAGGTGCCCGAGGCAGCAATAGACCCTTGGAGACAGGTCGGCCGGAGGACGATGTATTGAATCGCGACACAATTTGTGTGTTCCATCGTCATTAACAGGCTCTGAACCTTACAATTAACTGTCAGTTTTGCGTCGGATTCGAAAATCTAGACTCACAGGAGATCGACCATAAGGTGCCCGAGGCAGCAATAGACCCTTGGAGACAGGTCGGCCGGAGGACGATGTATTGAATCGCGACACAATTTGTGTGTTCCATCGTCATTAACAGTCTCTGAACCTTACAATTAACTGTCAGTTTTGCGTCGGATTCGAAAATCTAGACTCACAGGAGATCGACCATAAGGTGCCCGAGGCAGCAATAGACCCTTGGAGACAGGTCGGCCGGAGGACGATGTATTGAATCGCGACGCGATTTGTGTGTTCCATCGTCATTAACAGGCTCTGAACCTTACAATTAACTGTCAGTTTTGCGTCGGATTCGAAAATCTAGACTCACAGGAGATCGACCATAAGGTGCCCGAGGCAGCAATAGACCCTTGGAGACAGGTCGGCCGGAGGACGATGTATTGAATCGCGACACAATTTGTGTGTTCCATCGTCATTAACAGGCTCTGAACGTTACAATTAACTGTCAGTTTTGCGTCGGATTCGAAAATCTAGACTCACAGGAGATCGACCATAAGGTGCCCGAGGCAGCAATAGACCCTTGGAGACAGGTCGGCCGGAGGACGATGTATTGAATCGCGACGCAATTTGTGTGTTCCATCGTCATTAACAGGCACTGAACGTTACAATTAACTGACAGTTTTGCGTCGGATTCGAAAATCTAGACTCACAGGAGATCGACCATAAGGTGCCCGAGGCAGCAATAGACCCTTGGAGACAAGTCGGCTGGAGGACGATGTATTGAATCGCGACGCAATTTGTGTGTTCCATCGTCATTAACAGGCTTTGAACGTTACAATTAACTGTCAGTTTTGCGTCGGATTCGAAAGTCTAGACTCACAGGAGAACGACCATAAGGTGCCCGAGGCAGCAATAGACCCTTGGAGACAGGTCGGCCGGAGGACGATGTATTGAATCGCGACGCAATTTGTGTGTTCCATCGTCATGAACAGGCTATGAACGTTACAATTAAGTCAGTTTTGCGTCGGATTCGAAAATCTAGACTCACAGGAGATCGACCATAAGGTAACCGAGGCAGCACTAGACCCTTGGAGACAAGTCGGCTAGAGGACGATGTATTGAATCGCGACGCAATTTGTGTGTTCCATCGTCATTAACAGGCTCTGAACGTTACAATTAACTGTCAGTTTTGCGTCGGATTCGAAAATCTAGACTCACAGGAGATCGACCATAAGGTGCCCGAGGCAGCAACAGACCCTTGGAGACAGGTCGGCCGGAGGACGATGTATTGAATCGCGACGCAATTTGTGTGTTCCATCGTCATTAACAGGCTCTGAACGTTACAATTAACTGTCAGTTTTGCGTCGGATTCGAAAATCTAGACTCACAGGAGATCGACCATAAGGTGCCCGAGGCAGCAATAGACCGTTGGAGACAGGTCGGCCGGAGGACGATGTATTGAATCGCGGCACAATTTGTGTGTTCCATCGTCATTAACAGGCTCTGAACCTTACAATTAACTGTCAGTTTTGCGTCGGATTCGAAAATCTAGACTCACAGGGGATCGACCATAAGGTGCCCGAGGCAGCAATAGACCCTTGGAGACAGGTCGGCCGGAGGACGATGTATTGAATCGCGACACAATTTGTGTGTTCCATTGTCATTAAGAGGCTCTGAACCTTACAATTAACTGTCAGTTTTGCGTCGGATTCGAAAATCTAGACTCACAGGAGATCGACCATAAGGTGCCCGAGGCAGCAATAGACCCTTGGAGACAGGTCGGCCGGAGGACGATGTATTGAATCGCGACGCGATTTGTGTGTTCCATCGTCATTAACAGGCTCTGAACCTTACAATTAACTGTCAGTTTTGCGTCGGACTCGGAAATCTAGACTCACAGGAGATCGACCATAAGGTGCCCGAGGCAGCAATAGACCCTTGGAGACAGGTCGGCCGGAGGACGATGTATTGAATCGCGACACAATTTGTGTGTTCCATTGTCATTAACAGGCTCTGAACCTTACAATTAACTGTCAGTTTTGCGTCGGATTCGAAAATCTAGACTCACAGCAGATCGACCATAAGGTGCCCGAGGCAGCAATAGACCCTTGGAGACAGGTCGGCCGGAGGACGATGTATTGAATCGCGACGCGATTTGTGTGTTCCATCGTCATTAACAGGCGCTGAACGTTACAATTAACTGTCAGTTTTGCGTCGGATTCGAAAATCTAGACTCACAGAAGAACGACCATAAGGTGCCCGAGGCAGGACTAGACCCTTGGAGACAAGTCGGCTGGAGGACGATGTATTGAATCGCGACGCGATTTGTGTGTTCCACTCGTCATTAACAGGCGCTGAACGTTACAATTAACTGTCAGTTTTGCGTCGGATTCGAAAATCTAGACTCACAGGAGAACGACCATAAGGTGTCCGAGGCAGCACTAGACCCTTGGAGACAGGTGGCCGGAGGACGATGTATTGAATCGCGACGCGATTTGTGTGTTCCATCGTCATTAACAGGCACTGAACGTTACAATTAACTGTCAGTTTTGCGTCGGATTCGAAAATCTAGACTCACAGGAGATCGACCATAAGGTGCCCGAGGCAGCAATAGACCCTTGGAGACAGGTCGGCCGGAGGACGATGTATTGAATCGCGACGCGATATGTGTGTTCCATCGTCATTAACAGGCGCTGAACGTTACAATTAACTGTCAGTTTTGCGTCGGATTCGAAAATCTAGACTCACAGGAGATCGACCTTAAGGTGCCCGAGGCAGCAATAGACCCTTGGAGACAGGTCGGCCGGAGGACGATGTATTGAATCGCGACACAATTTGTGTGTTCCATCGTCATTAACAGGCTCTGAACCTTACAATTAACTGTCAGTTTTGCGTCGGATTCGAAAATCTAGACTCACAGGAGAACGACCATAAGGTGCCCGAGGCAGGACTAGACCCTTGGAGACAAGTCGGCTGGAGGACGATGTATTGAATCGCGACGCGATTTGTGTGTTCCACTCGTCATTAACAGGCGCTGAACGTTACAATTAACTGTCAGTTTTGCGTCGGATTCGAAAATCTAGACTCACAGGAGAACGACCATAAGGTGTCCGAGGCAGCACTAGACCCTTGGAGACAGGTGGCCGGAGGACGATGTATTGAATCGCGACGCGATTTGTGTGTTCCATCGTCATTAACAGGCACTGAACGTTACAATTAACTGTCAGTTATGCGTCGGATTCGAAAATCTAGACTCACAGGAGATCGACCATAAGGTGCCCGAGGCAGCAACAGACCCTTGGAGACAGGTCGGCCGGAGGACGATGTATTGAATCGCGACGCAATTTGTGTGTTCCATCGTCATTAACAGGCTCTGAACGTTACAATTAACTGTCAGTTTTGCGTCGGATTCGAAAATCTAGACTCACAGGAGATCGACCATAAGGTGCCCGAGGCAGCAATAGACCCTTGGAGACAGGTCGGCCGGAGGACGATGTATTGAATCGCGACACAATTTGTGTGTTCCATCGTCATTAACAGGCTCTGAACCTTACAATTAACTGTCAGTTTTGCGTCGGATTCGAAAATCTAGACTCACAGGAGATCGACCATAAGGTGCCCGAGGCAGCAATAGACCCTTGGAGACAGGTCGGCCGGAGGACGATGTATTGAATCGCGACACAATTTGTGTGTTCCATCGTCATTAACAGTCTCTGAACCTTACAATTAACTGTCAGTTTTGCGTCGGATTCGAAAATCTAGACTCACAGGAGATCGACCATAAGGTGCCCGAGGCAGCAATAGACCCTTGGAGACAGGTCGGCCGGAGGACGATGTATTGAATCGCGACGCGATTTGTGTGTTCCATCGTCATTAACAGGCTCTGAACCTTACAATTAACTGTCAGTTTTGCGTCGGATTCGAAAATCTAGACTCACAGGAGATCGACCATAAGGTGCCCGAGGCAGCAATAGACCCTTGGAGACAGGTCGGCCGGAGGACGATGTATTGAATCGCGACACAATTTGTGTGTTCCATCGTCATTAACAGGCTCTGAACGTTACAATTAACTGTCAGTTTTGCGTCGGATTCGAAAATCTAGACTCACAGGAGATCGACCATAAGGTGCCCGAGGCAGCAATAGACCCTTGGAGACAGGTCGGCCGGAGGACGATGTATTGAATCGCGACGCAATTTGTGTGTTCCATCGTCATTAACAGGCACTGAACGTTACAATTAACTGACAGTTTTGCGTCGGATTCGAAAATCTAGACTCACAGGAGATCGACCATAAGGTGCCCGAGGCAGCAATAGACCCTTGGAGACAAGTCGGCTGGAGGACGATGTATTGAATCGCGACGCAATTTGTGTGTTCCATCGTCATTAACAGGCTTTGAACGTTACAATTAACTGTCAGTTTTGCGTCGGATTCGAAAGTCTAGACTCACAGGAGAACGACCATAAGGTGCCCGAGGCAGCAATAGACCCTTGGAGACAGGTCGGCCGGAGGACGATGTATTGAATCGCGACGCAATTTGTGTGTTCCATCGTCATGAACAGGCTCTGAACGTTACAATTAAGTCAGTTTTGCGTCGGATTCGAAAATCTAGACTCACAGGAGATCGACCATAAGGTAACCGAGGCAGCACTAGACCCTTGGAGACAAGTCGGCTAGAGGACGATGTATTGAATCGCGACGCAATTTGTGTGTTCCATTGTCATTAAGAGGCTCTGAACCTTACAATTAACTGTCAGTTTTGCGTCGGATTCGAAAATCTAGACTCACAGAAGAACGACCATAAGGTGCCCGAGGCAGCACTAGACCCTTGGAGACAAGTCGGCTGGAGGACGATGTATTGAATCGCGACGCGGTTTGTGTGTTCCATCGTCATTAACAGGCTCTGAACGTTACAATTAACTGTCAGTTTTGCGTCGGATTCGAAAATCTAGACTCACAGGAGAACGACCATAAGGTGCCCGAGGCAGCAACAGACCCTTGGAGACAGGTCGGCCGGAGGACGAATTATTGAATCGCGACGCAATTTGTGTGTTCCATCGTCATTATCAGGCTCTGAACGTTACAATTAACTGCGTCGGATTCGAAAATCTAGACTCACAGGAGATCGACCATAAGGTGCCCGAGGCAGCAATAGACCCTTGGAGTCAGGTCGGCAGGAGGACGACGTATTGAATCGCGACGCGATTTGTGTGTTCCGTTGTCATTAAGAGGCTCTGAACCTTACAATTAACTGTAAGTTTTGCGTCGGATTCGAAAATCTAGCCTGACAGAAGAACGACCATCAGGTTCCCGAGGCAGCACTAGACCCTTGGAGACAAGTCGGCTGGAGGACGATGTATTGAATCGCGACGCAATTTGTGTGTTCCATCGTCATTAACAGGCTCTGAACGTTACAATTAACTGTCAGTTTTGCGTCGGATTCGAAAATCTAGACTCACAGGAGATCGACCATAAGGTGCCCGAGGCAGCAATAGACCCTTGGAGACAGGTCGGCCGGAGGACGATGTATTGAATCGCGACACAATTTGTGTGTTCCATCGTCATTAACAGGCTCTGAACCTTACAATTAACTGTCAGTTTTGCGTCGGATTCGAAAATCTAGACTCACAGGAGATCGACCATAAGGTGCCCGAGGCAGCAATAGACCCTTGGAGACAGGTCGGCCGGAGGACGATGTATTGAATCGCGACACAATTTGTGTGTTCCATCGTCATTAACAGTCTCTGAACCTTACAATTAACTGTCAGTTTTGCGTCGGATTCGAAAATCTAGACTCACAGGAGATCGACCATAAGGTGCCCGAGGCAGCAATAGACCCTTGGAGACAGGTCGGCCGGAGGACGATGTATTGAATCGCGACTCGATTTGTGTGTTCCATCGTCATTAACAGGCTCTGAACCTTACAATTAACTGTCAGTTTTGCGTCGGATTCGAAAATCTAGACTCACAGGAGATCGACCATAAGGTGCCCGAGGCAGCAATAGACCCTTGGAGACAGGTCGGCCGGAGGACGATGTATTGAATCGCGACACAATTTGTGTGTTCCATCGTCATTAACAGGCTCTGAACGTTACAATTAACTGTCAATTTTGCGTCGGATTCGAAAATCTAGACTCACAGGAGATCGACCATAAGGTGCCCGAGGCAGCAATAGACCCTTGGAGACAGGTCGGCCGGAGGACGATGTATTGAATCGCGACGCAATTTGTGTGTTCCATCGTCATTAACAGGCACTGAACGTTACAATTAACTGACAGTTTTGCGTCGGATTCGAAAATCTAGACTCACAGGAGATCGACCATAAGGTGCCCGAGGCAGCAATAGACCCTTGGAGACAAGTCGGCTGGAGGACGATGTATTGAATCGCGACGCAATTTGTGTGTTCCATCGTCATTAACAGGCTTTGAACGTTACAATTAACTGTCAGTTTTGCGTCGGATTCGAAAGTCTAGACTCACAGGAGAACGACCATAAGGTGCCCGAGGCAGCAATAGACCCTTGGAGACAGGTCGGCCGGAGGACGATGTATTGAATCGCGACGCAATTTGTGTGTTCCATCGTCAATAACAGGCTCTGAACGTTACAATTAACTGTCATTTTTGCGTCGGATTCGAAAATCTAGACTCACAGGAGATCGACCATAAGGTGCCCGAGGCAGCAATAGACCCTTGGAGACAGGTCGGCCGGAGGACGATGTATTGAATCGCGACGCGATTTGTGTGTTCCATTGTCATTAACAGGTTCTGAACGTTACAATTAACTGTCAGTTTTGCGTCGGATTCGAAAGTCTAGACTCACAGGAGAACGACCATAAGGTGCCCGAGGCAGCAATAGACCCTTGGAGACAGGTCGGCCGGAGGACGATGTATTGAATCGCGACGCAATTTGTGTGTTCCATCGTCATGAACAGGCTCTGAACGTTACAATTAAGTCAGTTTTGCGTCGGATTCGAAAATCTAGACTCACAGGAGATCGACCATAAGGTAACCGAGGCAGCACTAGACCCTTGGAGACAAGTCGGCTAGAGGACGATGTATTGAATCGCGACGCAATTTGTGTGTTCCATCGTCATTAACAGGCTCTGAACGTTACAATTAACTGTCAGTTTTGCGTCGGATTCGAAAATCTAGACTCACAGGAGATCGACCATAAGGTGCCCGAGGCAGCAATAGACCCTTGGAGACAGGTCGGCCGGAGGACGATGTATTGAATCGCGACGCAATTTGTGTGTTCCATCGTCAATAACAGGCTCTGAACGTTACAATTAACTGTCATTTTTGCGTCGGATTCGAAAATCTAGACTCACAGGAGATCGACCATAAGGTGCCCGAGGCAGCAATAGACCCTTGGAGACAGGTCGGCCGGAGGACGATGTATTGAATCGCGACGCGATTTGTGTGTTCCATTGTCATTAACAGGTTCTGAACGTTACAATTAACTCTCAGTTTTGCGTCGGATTCGAAAATCTAGACTCACAGGAGAACGACCATAAGGTGCCCGAGGCAGCAATAGACCCTTGGAGACAGGTCGGCCGGAGGACGATGTATTGAATCGCGACGCAATTTGTGAGTTCCATCGTCATTAACAGGCTCTGAACCTTACAATTAACTGTCAGTTTTGCGTCGGATTCGAAAATTTAGACTCACAGGAGATCGACCATAAGGTGCCCGAGGCAGCAATAGACCCTTGGAGACAGGTCGGCCGGAGGACGATGTACTGAATCGCGACGCGATTTGTGTGTTCCATTGTCATTAAGATGCTCTGAACCTTACAATTTACTGTCAGTTTTGCGTCGGATTCGAAAATCTAGACTCACAGGAGATCGACCATAAGGTGCCCGAGGCAGCAACAGACCCTTGGAGACAGGTCGGCCGGAGGACGATGTATTGAATCGCGACGCAATTTGTGTGTTCCATCGTCATTAACAGGCTCTGAACGTTACAATTAACTGTCAGTTTTGCGTCGGATTCGAAAATCTAGACTCACAGGAGATCGACCATAAGGTGCCCGAGGCAGCAATAGACCCTTGGAGACAGGTCGGCCGGAGGACGATGTATTGAATCGCGACACAATTTGTGTGTTCCATCGTCATTAACAGGCTCTGAACCTTACAATTAACTGTCAGTTTTGCGTCGGATTCGAAAATCTAGACTCACAGGAGATCGACCATAAGGTGCCCGAGGCAGCAATAGACCCTTGGAGACAGGTCGGCCGGAGGACGATGTATTGAATCGCGACACAATTTGTGTGTTCCATCGTCATTAACAGTCTCTGAAACTTACAATTAACTGTCAGTTTTGCGTCGGATTCGAAAATCTAGACTCACAGGAGATCGACCATAAGGTGCCCGAGGCAGCAATAGACCCTTGGAGACAGGTCGGCCGGAGGACGATGTATTGAATCGCGACGCGATTTGTGTGTTCCATCGTCATTAACAGGCTCTGAACCTTACAATTAACTGTCAGTTTTGCGTCGGATTCGAAAATCTAGACTCACAGGAGATCGACCATAAGGTGCCCGAGGCAGCAATAGACCCTTGGAGACAGGTCGGCCGGAGGACGATGTATTGAATCGCGACACAATTTGTGTGTTCCATCGTCATTAACAGGCTCTGAACGTTACAATTAACTGTCAGTTTTGCGTCGGATTCGAAAATCTAGACTCACAGGAGATCGACCATAAGGTGCCCGAGGCAGCAATAGACCCTTGGAGACAGGTCGGCCGGAGGACGATGTATTGAATCGCGACGCAATTTGTGTGTTCCATCGTCATTAACAGGCACTGAACGTTACAATTAACTGACAGTTTTGCGTCGGATTCGAAAATCTAGACTCACAGGAGATCGACCATAAGGTGCCCGAGGCAGCAATAGACCCTTGGAGACAAGTCGGCTGGAGGACGATGTATTGAATCGCGACGCAATTTGTGTGTTCCATCGTCATTAACAGGCTTTGAACGTTACAATTAACTGTCAGTTTTGCGTCGGATTCGAAAGTCTAGACTCACAGGAGAACGACCATAAGGTGCCCGAGGCAGGACTAGACCCTTGGAGACAAGTCGGCTGGAGGACGATGTATTGAATCGCGACGCGATTTGTGTGTTCCACTCGTCATTAACAGGCGCTGAACGTTACAATTAACTGTCAGTTTTGCGTCGGATTCGAAGATCTAGACTCACAGGAGAACGACCATAAGGTGTCCGAGGCAGCACTAGACCCTTGGAGACAGGTGGCCGGAGGACGATGTATTGAATCGCGACGCGATTTGTGTGTTCCATCGTCATTAACAGGCACTGAACGTTACAATTAACTGTCAGTTATGCGTCGGATTCGAAAATCTAGACTCACAGGAGATCGACCATAAGGTGCCCGAGGCAGCAACAGACCCTTGGAGACAGGTCGGCCGGAGGACGATGTATTGAATCGCGACGCAATTTGTGTGTTCCATCGTCATTAACAGGCTCTGAACGTTACAATTAACTGTCAGTTTTGCGTCGGATTCGAAAATCTAGACTCACAGGAGATCGACCATAAGGTGCCCGAGGCAGCAATAGACCCTTGGAGACAGGTCGGCCGGAGGACGATGTATTGAATCGCGACACAATTTGTGTGTTCCATCGTCATTAACAGGCTCTGAACCTTACAATTAACTGTCAGTTTTGCGTCGGATTCGAAAATCTAGACTCACAGGAGATCGACCATAAGGTGCCCGAGGCAGCAATAGACCCTTGGAGACAGGTCGGCCGGAGGACGATGTATTGAATCGCGACACAATTTGTGTGTTCCATCGTCATTAACAGTCTCTGAACCTTACAATTAACTGTCAGTTTTGCGTCGGATTCGAAAATCTAGACTCACAGGAGATCGACCATAAGGTGCCCGAGGCAGCAATAGACCCTTGGAGACAGGTCGGCCGGAGGACGATGTATTGAATCGCGACGCGATTTGTGTGTTCCATCGTCATTAACAGGCTCTGAACCTTACAATTAACTGTCAGTTTTGCGTCGGATTCGAAAATCTAGACTCACAGGAGATCGACCATAAGGTGCCCGAGGCAGCAATAGACCCTTGGAGACAGGTCGGCCGGAGGCCGATGTATTGAATCGCGACACAATTTGTGTGTTCCATCGTCATTAACAGGCTCTGAACGTTACAATTAACTGTCAGTTTTGCGTCGGATTCGAAAATCTAGACTCACAGGAGATCGACCATAAGGTGCCCGAGGCAGCAATAGACCCTTGGAGACAGGTCGGCCGGAGGACGATGTATTGAATCGCGACGCAATTTGTGTGTTCCATCGTCGTTAACAGGCACTGAACGTTACAATTAACTGACAGTTTTGCGTCGGATTCGAAAATCTAGACTCACAGGAGATCGACCATAAGGTGCCCGAGGCAGCAATAGACCCTTGGAGACAAGTCGGCTGGAGGACGATGTATTGAATCGCGACGCAATTTGTGTGTTCCATCGTCATTAAGAGGCTTTGAACGTTACAATTAACTGTCAGTTTTGCGTCGGATTCGAAAGTCTAGACTCACAGGAGAACGACCATAAGGTGCCCGAGGCAGCAATAGACCCTTGGAGACAGGTCGGCCGGAGGACGATGTATTGAATCGCGACGCAATTTGTGTGTTCCATCGTCATGAACAGGTTCTGAACGTTACAATTAAGTCAGTTTTGCGTCGGATTCGAAAATCTAGACTCACAGGAGATCGACCATAAGGTAACCGAGGCAGCACTAGACCCTTGGAGACAAGTCGGCTAGAGGACGATGTATTGAATCGCGACGCAATTTGTGTGTTCCATCGTCATTAACAGGCTCTGAACGTTACAATTAACTGTCAGTTTTGCGTCGGATTCGAAAATCTAGACTCACAGGAGATCGACCATAAGGTGCCCGAGGCAGCAATAGACCCTTGGAGACAGGTCGGCCGGAGGACGATGTATTGAATCGCGACGCAATTTGTGTGTTCCATCGTCAATAACAGGCTCTGAACGTTACAATTAACTGTCATTTTTGCGTCGGATTCGAAAATCTAGACTCACAGGAGATCGACCATAAGGTGCCCGAGGCAGCAATAGACCCTTGGAGACAGGTCGGCCGGAGGACGATGTATTGAATCGCGACGCGATTTGTGTGTTCCATTGTCATTAACAGGTTCTGAACGTTACAATTAACTGTCAGTTTTGCGTCGGATTCGAAAGTCTAGACTCACAGGAGAACGACCATAAGGTGCCCGAGGCAGCAATAGACCCTTGGAGACAGGTCGGCCGGAGGACGATGTATTGAATCGCGACGCAATTTGTGAGTTCCATCGTCATTAACAGGCTCTGAACCTTACAATTAACTGTCAGTTTTGCGTCGGATTCGAAAATTTAGACTCACAGGAGATCGACCATAAGGTGCCCGAGGCAGCAATAGACCCCTGGAGACAGGTCGGCCGGAGGACGATGTATTGAATCGCGACGCGATTTGTGTGTTCCATTGTCATTAAGATGCTCTGAACCTTACAATTTACTGTCAGTTTTGCGTCGGATTCGAAAATCTAGACTCACAGGAGATCGACCATAAGGTGCCCGAGGCAGCAACAGACCCTTGGAGACAGGTCGGCCGGAGGACGATGTATTGAATCGCGACGCAATTTGTGTGTTCCATCGTCATTAACAGGCTCTGAACGTTACAATTAACTGTCAGTTTTGCGTCGGATTCGAAAATCTAGACTCACAGGAGATCGACCATAAGGTGCCCGAGGCAGCAATAGACCCTTGGAGACAGGTCGGCCGGAGGACGATGTATTGAATCGCGACACAATTTGTGTGTTCCATCGTCATTAACAGGCTCTGAACCTTACAATTAACTGTCAGTTTTGCGTCGGATTCGAAAATCTAGACTCACAGGAGATCGACCATAAGGTGCCCGAGGCAGCAATAGACCCTTGGAGACAGGTCGGCCGGAGGACGATGTATTGAATCGCGACACAATTTGTGTGTTCCATCGTCATTAACAGTCTCTGAACCTTACAATTAACTGTCAGTTTTGCGTCGGATTCGAAAATCTAGACTCACAGGAGATCGACCATAAGGTGCCCGAGGCAGCAATAGACCCTTGGAGACAGGTCGGCCGGAGGACGATGTATTGAATCGCGACGCGATTTGTGTGTTCCATCGTCATTAACAGGCTCTGAACCTTACAATTAACTGTCAGTTTTGCGTCGGATTCGAAAATCTAGACTCACAGGAGATCGACCATAAGGTGCCCGAGGCAGCAATAGACCCTTGGAGACAGGTCGGCCGGAGGACGATGTATTGAATCGCGACACAATTTGTGTGTTCCATCGTCATTAACAGGCTCTGAACGTTACAATTAACTGTCAGTTTTGCGTCGGATTCGAAAATCTAGACTCACAGGAGATCGACCATAAGGTGCCCGAGGCAGCAATAGACCCTTGGAGACAGGTCGGCCGGAGGACGATGTATTGAATCGCGACGCAATTTGTGTGTTCCATCGTCATTAACAGGCACTGAACGTTACAATTAACTGACAGTTTTGCGTCGGATTCGAAAATCTAGACTCACAGGAGATCGACCATAAGGTGCCCGAGGCAGCAATAGACCCTTGGAGACAAGTCGGCTGGAGGACGATGTATTGAATCGCGACGCAATTTGTGTGTTCCATCGTCATTAACAGGCTTTGAACGTTACAATTAACTGTCAGTTTTGCGTCGGATTCGAAAGTCTAGACTCACAGGAGAACGACCATAAGGTGCCCGAGGCAGCAATAGACCCTTGGAGACAGGTCGGCCGGAGGACGATGTATTGAATCGCGACGCAATTTGTGTGTTCCATCGTCATGAACAGGCTCTGAACGTTACAATTAAGTCAGTTTTGCGTCGGATTCGAAAATCTAGACTCACAGGAGATCGACCATAAGGTAACCGAGGCAGCACTAGACCCTTGGAGACAAGTCGGCTAGAGGACGATGTATTGAATCGCGACGCAATTTGTGTGTTCCATCGTCATTAACAGGCTCTGAACGTTACAATTAACTGTCAGTTTTGCGTCGGATTCGAAAATCTAGACTCACAGGAGATCGACCATAAGGTGCCCGAGGCAGCAACAGACCCTTGGAGACAGGTCGGCCGGAGGACGATGTATTGAATCGCGACGCAATTTGTGTGTTCCATCGTCATTAACAGGCTCTGAACGTTACAATTAACTGTCAGTTTTGCGTCGGATTCGAAAATCTAGACTCACAGGAGATCGACCATAAGGTGCCCGAGGCAGCAATAGACCCTTGGAGACAGGTCGGCCGGAGGACGATGTATTGAATCGCGGCACAATTTGTGTGTTCCATCGTCATTAACAGGCTCTGAACCTTACAATTAACTGTCAGTTTTGCGTCGGATTCGAAAATCTAGACTCACAGGGGATCGACCATAAGGTGCCCGAGGCAGCAATAGACCCTTGGAGACAGGTCGGCCGGAGGACGATGTATTGAATCGCGACACAATTTGTGTGTTCCATTGTCATTAACAGGCTCTGAACCTTACAATTAACTGTCAGTTTTGCGTCGGATTCGAAAATCTAGACTCACAGGAGATCGACCATAAGGTGCCCGAGGCAGCAATAGACCCTTGGAGACAGGTCGGCCGGAGGACGATGTATTGAATCGCGACGCGATTTGTGTGTTCCATCGTCATTAACAGGCTCTGAACCTTACAATTAACTGTCAGTTTTGCGTCGGACTCGAAAATCTAGACTCACAGGAGATCGACCATAAGGTGCCCGAGGCAGCAATAGACCCTTGGAGACAGGTCGGCCGGAGGACGATGTATTGAATCGCGACGCGATTTGTGTGTTCCATCGTCATTAACAGGCGCTGAACGTTACAATTAACTGTCAGTTTTGCGTCGGATTCGAAAATCTAGACTCACAGAAGAACGACCATAAGGTGCCCGAGGCAGGACTAGACCCTTGGAGACAAGTCGGCTGGAGGACGATGTATTGAATCGCGACGCGATTTGTGTGTTCCACTCGTCATTAACAGGCGCTGAACGTTACAATTAACTGTCAGTTTTGCGTCGGATTCGAAAATCTAGACTCACAGGAGAACGACCATAAGGTGTCCGAGGCAGCACTAGACCCTTGGAGACAGGTGGCCGGAGGACGATGTATTGAATCGCGACGCGATTTGTGTGTTCCATCGTCATTAACAGGCACTGAACGTTACAATTAACTGTCAGTTTTGCGTCGGATTCGAAAATCTAGACTCACAGGAGATCGACCATAAGGTGCCCGAGGCAGCACTAGACCCTTGGAGACAGGTGGCCGGAGGACGATGTATTGAATCGCGACGCGATTTGTGTGTTCCATCGTCATTAACAGGCACTGAACGTTACAATTAACTGTCAGTTTTGCGTCGGATTCGAAAATCTAGACTCACAGGAGATCGACCATAAGGTGCCCGAGGCAGCAATAGACCCTTGGAGACAGGTCGGCCGGAGGACGATGTATTGAATCGCGACGCGATTTGTGTGTTCCATTGTCATTAAGATGCCCTGAACCTTACAATTAACTGTCAGTGTTGCGTCGGATTCGAAAATCTAGACTTACAGGAGAACGATCATAAGGTGTCCGAGGCAGCACTAGACCCTTGGAGACAAGTCGGCTCGAGGACGATGTATTGAATCGCGACGCAATTTGTGTGTTCCATCGTCATTAACAGGCACTGAACGTTACAATCATCTGTCAGTTTTGCGTCGGATTCGAAAATCTAGACTCACAGGAGATCGACCATAATGCGCCCGAGGCAGCAATAGACCCTTGGAGACAGGTCGGCCGGAGGACGATGTATTTAATCGCGACGCAATTTGTGTGTTCCATCGTCATTAACAGGCTCTGAACGTTACAATTAACTGTCAGTTTTGCGTCGGATTCGAAAATCTAGACTCACAGGAGATCGACCTTAAGGTGCCCGAGGCAGTAATAGACCCTTGGAGACAGGACGGCCGGAGGACGATGTATTGAATCGCGACGCAATTTGTGTCTTCCATCGTCATTAACAGGCTCCGAACGTTACAATTAACTGTCAGTTTTGCGTCGGATTCGAAAATCTAGACTCACAGGAGATCGACCATAAGGTGCCCGAGACAGCAATGGACCCTTGGAGACAGGTCGGCCGGAGGACGATGTATTGTATCGCGACGCAATTTGTGTGTTACATCGTCATTAACAGGCTCTGAACCTTACAATTAACTGTCTGTTTTGCGTCGGATTCGGAAATCTAGACTCACAGGAGATCGACCATAAGGTAACCGAGGCAGCAACAGACCTTTGGAGACAGGTCGGCCGGAGGACGATGTATTGAATCGCGACGCAATTTGTGTGTTCCATCGTCAATAACAGGCTCTGAACGTTACAATTAACTGTCATTTTTGCGTCGGATTCGAAAATCTAGACTCACAGGAGATCGACCATAAGGTGCCCGAGGCAGCAATAGACCCTTGGAGACAGGTCGGCCGGAGGACGATGTATTGAATCGCGACGCAATTTGTGTGTTCCATCGTCAATAACAGGCTCTGAACGTTACAATTAACTGTCATTTTTGCGTCGGATTCGAAAATCTAGACTCACAGGAGATCGACCATAAGGTGCCCGAGGCAGCAATAGACCCTTGGAGACAGGTCGGCCGGAGGACGATGTATTGAATCGCGACGCGATTTGTGTGTTCCATTGTCATTAACAGGTTCTGAACGTTACAATTAACTGTCAGTTTTGCGTCGGATTCGAAAGTCTAGACTCACAGGAGAACGACCATAAGGTGCCCGAGGCAGCAATAGACCCTTGGAGACAGGTCGGCCAGAGGACGATGTATTGAATCGCGACGCAATTTCTGAGTTCCATCGTCATTAACAGGCTCTGAACCTTACAATTAACTGTCAGTTTTGCGTCGGATTCGAAAATCTAGACTCACAGGAGATCGACCATAAGGTGCCCGAGGCAGCAATAGACCCTTGGAGACAGGTCGGCCGGAGGACGATGTATTGAATCGCGACGCGATTTGTGTGTTCCATCGTCATTAACAGGCGCCGAACGTTACAATTAACTGTCAGTTTTGTGTCGGATTCGAAAATCTAGACTCACAGGAGAACGACCATAAGGTGTCCGAGGCAGCACTAGACCCTTGGAGACAGGTCGGCCGGAGGACGATGTATTGAATCGCGACGCGATTTGTGTGTTCCATCGTCATTAACAGGCACTGAACGTTACAATTAGTTGTCAGTTTTGCGTCGGATTCGAAAATCTAGACTCACAGGAGATCGACCATAAGGTGCCCGAGGCAGCAATAGACCCTTGGAGACAGGTCGGCCGGAGGACGATGTATTGAATCGCGACGCGATTTGTGTGTTCCATTGTCATTAAGATGCTCTGAACCTTACAATTAACTGTCAGTTTTGAGTCGGATTCGAAAATCTAGACTTACAGGAGAACGACCATAAGGTGTCCGAGGCAGCACTAGACCCTTGGAGACAAGTCGGCTCGAGGACGATGTATTGAATCGCGACGCGATTTGTGTGTTCCATCGTCATTAACAGGCACTGAACGTTACAATTAACTGTCAGTTTTGCGTCGGATTCGAAAATCTAGACTCACAGGAGATCGACCATAAGGTGCCCGAGGCAGCAATAGACCCTTGGAGACAGGTCGGCCGGAGGACGATGTATTGAATCGCGACGCGATTTGTGAGTTCCATCGTCATTAACAGGCGCTGAACGTTACAATTAACTGTCAGTTTTGCGTCGGATTCGAAAATCTAGACTCACAGAAGAACGACCATAAGGTGCCCGAGGCAGGACTAGACCCTTGGAGACAAGTCGGCTGGAGGACGATGTATTGAATCGCGACGCAATTTGTGTGTTGCATCGTCATTAACAGGCTCTGAACCTTACAATTAACTGTCTGTTTTGCGTCGGATTCGAAAATCTAGACTCACAGGAGATCGACCATAAGTTAACCGAGGCAGCAACAGAACTTTGGAGACAGGTCGGCCGGAGGACGATGTATTGAATCGCGACGGGATTTGTGTGTTCCATCGTCATTAACAGGCTTTGAACGTTACAATTAACTGTCATTTTTGCGTCGGATTCGAAAATCTAGACTCACAGGAGATCGACCATAAGGTGCCCGAGGCAGCAATAGACCCTTGGAGACAGGTCGGCCGGAGGACGATGTATTGAATCGCGACGCGATTTGTGTGTTCCATTGTCATTAACAGGCTCTGAACGTTACAATTAACTGTCAGTTTTGCGTCGGATTCGAAAGTCTAGACTCACAGGAGAACGACCTTAAGGAGCCCGAGGCAGCAATAGACCCTTGGAGACAGGTCGGCCGGAGGACGATGTATTGAATCGCGACGCAATTTGTGTGTTCCATCGTCATTAACAGGCTCTGAACCTTACAATTAACTGTCAGTTTTGCGTCGGATTCGAAAATCTAGACTCACAGGAGATCGACCATAAGGTGCCCGAGGCAGCAATAGACCCTTGGAGACAGGTCGGCCGGAGGACGATGTATTGAATCGCGACGCGATTTGTGTGTTCCATCGTCATTAACAGGCGCTGAACGTTACAATTAACTGTCAGTTTTGCGTCGGATTCGAAAATCTAGACTCACAGAAGAACGACCATAAGGTGCCCGAGGCAGGACTAGACCCTTGGAGACAAGTCGGCTGGAGGACGATGTATTGAATCGCGACGCGATTTGTGTGTTCCACTCGTCATTAACAGGCGCTGAACGTTACAATTAACTGTCAGTTTTGCGTCGGATTCGAAAATCTAGACTCACAGGAGAACGACCATAAGGTGTCCGAGGCAGCACTAGACCCTTGGAGACAGGTCGGCCGGAGGACGATGTATTGAATCGCGACGCAATTTGTGTGTTCCATCGTCATTAACAGGCCCTGAACGTTACAATTAACTGTCAGTTTTGCTTCGGATTCGAAAATCTAGACTCACAGGAGATCGACCATAAGGTGCTCGAGGCAGTAATAGACCCTTGGAGACAGGTCGGCCGGAGGACGATGTATTGAATCGCGACGCAATTTGTGTCTTCCATCGTCATTAACAGGCTCCGAACGTTACAATTAACTGTCAGTTTTGCGTCGGATTCGAAAATCTAGACTCACAGGAGATCGACCATAAGGTGCCCGAGACAGCAATGGACCCTTGGAGACAGGTCGGCCGGAGGACGATGTATTGAATCGCGACGCAATTTGTGTGTTACATCGTCATTAACAGGCTCTGAACCTTACAATTAACTGTCTGTTTTGCGTCGGATTCGGAAATCTAGACTCACAGGAGATCGACCATAAGGTAACCGAGGCAGCAACAGACCTTTGGAGACAGGTCGGCCGGAGGACGATGTATTGAATCGCGACGCAATTTGTGTGTTCCATCGTCAATAACAGGCTCTGAACGTTACAATTAACTGTCATTTTTGCGTCGGATTCGAAAATCTAGAATCACAGGAGATCGACCATAAGGTGCCCGAGGCAGCAATAGACCCTTGGAGACAGGTCGGCCGGAGGACGATGTATTGAATCGCGACGCGATTTGTGTGTTCCATTGTCATTAACAGGCTCTGAACGTTACAATTAACTGTCAGTTTTGCGTCGGATTCGAAAGTCTAGACTCACAGGAGAACGACCATAAGGTGCCCGAGGCAGCAATAGACCCTTGGAGACAGGTCGGCCGGAGGACGATGTATTGAATCGCGACGCAATTTGTGAGTTCCATCGTCATTAACAGGCTCTGAACCTTACAATTAACTGTCAGTTTTGCGTCGGATTCGAAAATCTAGACTCACAGGAGATCGACCATAAGGTGCCCGAGGCAGCAATAGACCCTTGGAGACAGGTCGGCCGGAGGACGATGTATTGAATCGCGACGCGATTTGTGTGTTCCATCGTCATTAACAGGCGCTGAACGTTACAATTAACTGTCAGTTTTGCGTCGGATTCGAAAATCTAGACTCACAGAAGAACGACCATAAGGTGCCCGAGGCAGGACTAGACCCTTGGAGACAAGTCGGCTGGAGGACGATGTATTGAATCGCGACGCGATTTGTGTGTTCCATCGTCATTAACAGGCGCTGAACGTTACAATTAACTGTCAGTTTTGCGTCGGATTCGAAAATCTAGACTCACAGGAGAACGACCATAAGGTGTCCGAGGCAGCACTAGACCCTTGGAGACAGGTCGGCCGGAGGACGATGTATTGAATCGCGACGCGATTTGTGTGTTCCATCGTCATTAACAGGCACTGAACGTTACAATTAACTGTCAGTTTTGCGTCGGATTCGAAAATCTAGACTCACAGATCGACCATAAGGTGCCCGAGGCAGCAATAGACCCTTGGAGACAGGTCGGCCGGAGGACGATGTATTGAATCGCGACGCGATTTGTGTGTTCCATTGTCATTAAGATGCTCTGAACCTTACAATTAACTGTCAGTTTTGAGTCGGATTCGAAAATCTAGACTTACAGGAGAACGACCATAAGGTGTCCGAGGCAGCACTAGACCCTTGGAGACAAGTCGGCTCGAGGACGATGTATTGAATCGCGACGCGATTTGTGTGTTCCATCGTCATTAACAGGCACTGAACGTTACAATTAACTGTCAGTTTTGCGTCGGATTCGAAAATCTAGACTCACAGGAGATCGACCATAAGGTGCCCGAGGCAGTAATAGACCCTTGGAGACAGGTCGGCCGGAGGACGATGTATTGAATCGCGACGCAATTTGTGTCTTCCATCGTCATTAACAGGCTCCGAACGTTACAATTAACTGTCAGTTTTGCGTCGGATTCGAAAATCTAGACTCACAGGAGATCGACCTTAAGGTGCCCGAGACAGCAATGGACCCTTGGAGACAGGTCGGCCGGAGGACGATGTATTGAATCGCGACGCAATTTGTGTGTTACATCGTCATTAACAGGCTCTGAACCTTACAATTAACTGTCTGTTTTGCGTCGGATTCGGAAATCTAGACTCACAGGAGATCGACCATAAGGTAACCGAGGCAGCAACAGACCTTTGGAGACAGGTCGGCCGGAGGACGATGTATTGAATCGCGACGCAATTTGTGTGTTCCATCGTCAATAACAGGCTCTGAACGTTACAATTAACTGTCATTTTTGCGTCGGATTCGAAAATCTAGACTCACAGGAGATCGACCATAAGGTGCCCGAGGCAGCAATAGACCCTTGGAGACAGGTCGGCCGGAGGACGATGTATTGAATCGCGACGCGATTTGTGTGTTCCATTGTCATTATCAGGCTCTGAACGTTACAATTAACTGTCAGTTTTGCGTCGGATTCGAAAGTCTAGACTCACAGGAGAACGACCATAAGGTGCCCGAGGCAGCAATAGACCCTTGGAGACAGGTCGGCCGGAGGACGATGTATTGAATCGCGACGCAATTTGTGAGTTCCATCGTCATTAACAGGCTCTGAACCTTACAATTAACTGTCAGTTTTGCGTCGGATTCGAAAATCTAGACTCACAGGAGATCGACCATAAGGTGCCCGAGGCAGCAATAGACCCTTGGAGACAGGTCGGCCGGAGGACGATGTATTGAATCGCGACGCGATTTGTGTGTTCCATCGTCATTAACAGGCGCTGAACGTTACAATTAACTGTCAGTTTTGCGTCGGATTCGAAAATCTAGACTCACAGAAGAACGACCATAAGGTGCCCGAGGCAGGACTAGACCCTTGGAGACAAGTCGGCTGGAGGACGATGTATTGCATCGCGACGCGATTTGTGTGTTCCATCGTCATTAACAGGCGCTGAACGTTACAATTAACTGTCAGTTTTGCGTCGGATTCGAAAATCTAGACTCACAGGAGAACGACCATAAGGTGTCCGAGGCAGCACTAGACCCTTGGAGACAGGTCGGCCGGAGGACGATGTATTGAATCGCGACGCGATTTGTGTGTTCCATCGTCATTAACAGGCACTGAACGTTACAATTAACTGTCAGTTTTGCGTCGGATTTGAAAATCTAGACTCACAGGAGATCGACCATAAGGTGCCCGAGGCAGCAATAGACCCTTGGAGACAGGTCGGCCGGAGGACGATGTATTGAATCGCGACGCGATTTGTGTGTTCCATTGTCATTAAGATGCTCTGAACCTTACAATTAACTGTCAGTTTTGAGTCGGATTCGAAAATCTAGACTTACAGGAGAACGACCATAAGGTGTCCGAGGCAGCAATAGACCCTTGGAGACAAGTCGGCTCGACGACGATGTATTGAATCGCGACGCGATTTGTGTGTTCCATCGTCATTAACAGGCACTGAACGTTACAATTAACTGTCAGTTTTGCGTCGGATTCGAAAATCTAGACTCACAGGAGATCGACCATAAGGTGCCCGAGGCAGCAATAGACCCTTGGAGACAGGTCGGCCGAAGGACGATGTATTTAATCGCGACGCAATTTGTGTGTTCCATCGTCATTAACAGGCTCTGAACGTTACAATTAACTGTCAGTTTTGCGTCGGATTCGAAAATCTAGACTCACAGGAGATCGACCTTAAGGTGCCCGAGGCAGCAATAGACCCTTGGAGACAGGTCGGCCGGAGGACGATGTATTGAATCGCGACGCAATTTGTGTGTTCCATCGTCAATAACAGGCTCTGAACGTTACAATTAACTGTCATTTTTGCGTCGGATTCGAAAATCTAGACTCACAGGAGATCGACCATAAGGCGCCAGAGGCAGCAATAGACCCTTGGAGACAGGTCGGCCGGAGGACGATGTATTGAATCGCGACGCGATATGTGTGTTCCATCGTCATTAACAGGCGCTGAACGTTACAATTAACTGTCAGTTTTGCGTCGGATTCGAAAATCTAGACTCACAGGAGATCGACCTTAAGGTGCCCGAGGTAGCAATAGACCCTTGGAGACAGGTCGGCCGGAGGACGATGTATTGAATCGCGACGCAATTTGTGTGTTACATCGTCATTAACAGGCTCTGAACCTTACAATTAACTGTCTGTTCTGCGTCGGATTCGAAAATCTAGACTCACAGGAGATCGATCATAAGGTAACCGAGGCAGCAACAGACCTTTGGAGACAGGTCGGCCGGAGGACGATGTATTGAATCGCGACGGGATTTGTGTGTTCCATCGTCATTAATAGGCTCTGAACGTTACAATTAACTGTCAGTTTAGCGTCGGATTCGAAAATCTAGACTCACAGGAGATCGACCATAAGGTGCCCGAGGCAGCAATAGACCCTTGGAGACAGGTCGGCCGGAGGACGATGTATTGAATCGCGACGCGATTTGTGTGTTCCATTGTCATTAACAGGCTCTGAACGTTACAATTAACTATCAGTTTTGCGTCGGATTCGAAAGTCTAGACTCACAGGAGAACGACCATAAGGTGCCCGAGGCAGCAATAGACCGTTGGAGACAGGTCGGCCGGAGGACGATGTATTGAATCGCGACGCGATTTGTGTGTTCCATCGTCATTAACAGGCGCTGAACGTTACAATTAACTGTCAGTTTTGCGTCGGATTCTAAAATCTAGACTCACAGGAGATCGACCATAAGGTGCCCGAGGCAGCAATAGACCCTTGGAGACAGGTCGGCCGGAGGACGATGTATTGATTCGCGACGCGATTTGTGTGTTTCATCGTCATTAACAGGCGCTGAACGTTACAATTAACTGTCAGTTTTGCGTCGGATTCGAAAATCTAGACTCACAGGAGAACGACCATAAGGTGCCCGAGGCAGCACTAGACCCCTGGAGACAGGTCGGCCGGAGGACGATGTATTGATCGCGACGCAATTTGTGTGTTCCATCGTCATTATCAGGCTCTGAACGTTACAATTAACTGTCAGTTTTGCGTCGGATTCGGAAATCTAGACTCACAGGAGATCGACCATAAGGTGCCCGAGGCAGCAATAGACCCTTGGAGACAGGTCGGCCGGAGGACGATGTATTGAATCGCGACGCGATTTGTGTGTTCCATCGTCATTAACAGGCGCTGAACGTTACAAATAACTGTCAGTTTTGCGTCGGATTCGAAAATCTAGACTCATAGAAGAACGACCATAAGGTGCCCGAGGCAGGACTAGACCCTTGAGACAAGTCGGCTGGAGGACGATGTATTGAATCGCGACGCGATTTGTGTGTTCCATCGTCATTAACAGGCGCTGAACGTTACAATTAACTGTCAGTTTTGCGTCGGATTCGAAAATCTAGACTCACAGGAGAACGACCATAAGGTGTCCGAGGCAGCACTAGACCCTTGGAGACAGGTCGGCCGGAGGACGATGTATTGAATCGCGACGCGATTTGTGTGTTCCATCGTCATTAACAGGCACTGAACGTTACAATTAACTGTCAGTTTTGCGTCGGATTCGAAAATCTAGACTCAGAGGAGATCGACCATAAGGTGCCCGAGGCAGCAATAGACCCTTGGAGACAGGTCGGCCGGAGGACGATGTATTGAATCGCGACGCGATTTGTGTGTTCCATTGTCATTAAGATGCTCTGAACCTTACAATTAACTGTCAGTTTTGCGTCGGATTCGAAAATCTAGACTTACAGGAGAACGACCATAAGGTGTCCGAGGCAGCACTAGACGCTTGGAGACAAGTCGGCTCGAGGACGATGTATTGAATCGCGACGCAATTTGTGTGTTCCATCGTCACTAACAGGCACTGAACGTTACAATTAACTGTCAGTTTTGCGTCGGATTCGAAAATCTAGACTCACAGGAGATCGACCATAAGGTGCCGGAGGCAGCAATAGACCCTTGGAGACAGGTCGGCCGGAGGACGATGTATTGAATCGCGACGCGATTTGTGTGTTCCATCGTCATTAACAGGCACTGAACGTTACAATTAACTGTCAGTTTTGCGTCGGATTCGAAAATCTAGACTCAGAGGAGATCGACCATAAGGTGCCCGAGGCATCAATAGACCCTTGGAGACAGGTCGGCCGGAGGACGATGTATTGAATCGCGACGCGATTTGTGTGTTCCATTGTCATTAAGATGCTCTGAACCTTACAATTAACTGTCAGTTTTGCGTCGGATTCGAAAATCTAGACTTACAGGAAAACGACCATAAGGTGTCCGAGGCAGCACTAGACCCTTGGAGACAAGTCGGCTGGAGGACGATGTATTGAATCGCGACGCAATTTGTGTGTTCCATCGTCATTAACAGGCACTGAACGTTACAATTAACTGTCAGTTTTGCGTCGGATTCGAAAATCTAGAATCACAGGAGATCGACCATAAGGTGCCCGAGACAGCAATAGACCTTGGAGACAGGTCGGCCGGAGGACGATGTATTGAATCGCGACGCAATTTGTGTGTTCCATCGTCATTAACAGGCTCTGAACGTTACAATTAACTGTCAGTTTTGCGTCGGATTCGAAAATCTAGACTCACAGGAGATCGACCTTAAGGTGCCCGAGGCAGCAATAGACCCTTGTAGACAGGTCGGCCGGAGGACAATGTATTGAATCGCGACGCAATTTGTGTGTTCCATCGTCATTAACAGGCCCTGAACGTTACAATTAACTGTCAGTTTTGCTTCGGATTCGAAAATCTAGACTCACAGGAGATCGACCATAAGGTAACCGAGGCAGCAACAGACCTTTGGAGACAGGTCGGCCGGAGGACGATGTATTGAATCGCGACGCGATTTGTGTGTTCCATCGTCATTAACAGGCTCTGAACCTTACAATTAACTGTCATTTTTGCGTCGGATTCGAAAATCTAGACTCACAGGAGATCGACCATAAGGTGCCCGAGGCAGCAATAGACCCTTGGAGACAGGTCGGCCGGAGGACGATGTATTGAATCGCGACGCGATTTGTGTGTTCCATTGTCATTAACACTCTCTGAACGTTACAATTAACTGTCAGTTTTGCGTCGGATTCGAAAGTTTAGACTCACAGGAGAACGACCATAAGGTGCCCGAGGCAGTAATAGACCCTTGGAGACAGGTCGGCCGGAGGACGATGTATTGAATCGCGACGCAATTTGTGTGTTCCATCGTCATTAACAGGCTCTGAACCTTACAATTTACTGTCAGTTTTGCGTCGGATTCGAAAATCTAGACTCACAGGAGATCGACCATAAGGTGCCCGAGGCAGCAATAGACCCTTGGAGACAGGTCGGCCGGAGGACGATGTATTGAATCGCGACGCGATTTGTGTGTTCCATCGTCATTAACAGGCGCTGAACGTTACAATTAACTGTCAGTTTTGCGTCGGATTCGAAAATCTAGACTCACAGAAGAACGATCATAAGGTGCCCGAGGCAGGACTAGACCCTTGGAGACAAGTCGGCTGGAGGACGATGTATTGAATCGCGAAGCGATTTGTGTGTTCCATCGTCATTAACAGGCGCTGAACGTTACAATTAACTGTCAGTTTTGCGTCGGATTCGAAAATCTAGACTCACAGGAGATCGACCATAAGGTGCCCGAGACAGCAATGGACCCTTGGAGACAGGTCAGCCGGAGGACGATGTATTGAATCGCGACGCAATTTGTGTGTTACATCGTCATTAACAGGCTCTGAACCTTACTATTAACTATCTGTTTTGCGTCGGATTCGAAAAACTAGACTCACAGGAGATCGACCATAAGGTAACCGAGGCAGCAACAGACCTTTGGAGACAGGTCGGCCGGAGGACGATGTATTGAATCGCGACGCAATTTGTGTGTTCCATCGTCATTAACAGGCTCTGAACGTTACAATTAACTGTCAGTTTTGCGTCGGATTCGAAAATCTAGACTCACAGGAGATCGACCTTAAGGTGCCCGAGGCAGCAATAGACCCTTGGAGACAGGTCGGCCGGAGGACGATGTATTGAATCGCGACGCAATTTGTGTGTTCCATCGTCATTAACAGGCCCTGAACGTTACAATTAACTGTCAGTTTTGCTTCGGATTCGAAAATCTAGACTCACAGGAGATCGACCATAAGGTGCCCGAGGCAGTAATAGACCCTTGGAGACAGGTCGGGCGGAGGACGATGTATTGAATCGCGACGCAATTTGTGTCTTCCATCGTCATTAACAGGCTCTGAACCTTACAATTAACTGTCTGTTTTGTGTCGGATTCGAAAATCTAGACTCACAGGAGATCGACCATAAGGTAACCGAGGCAGCAACAGACCTTTGGAGACAGGTTGGCCGGAGGACGATGTATTGAATCGCGAAGGGATTTGTGTGTTCCATCGTCATTAACAGGCTCTGAACGTTACAATTAACTGTTATTTTTGCGTCGGATTCGAAAATCTAGACTCACAGGAGATCGACAATAAGGTGCCCGAGGCAGCAATTGACCCTTGGAGACAGGTCGGCCGGAGGACGATGTATTGAATCGCGACGCGATTTGTGTGTTCCATTGTCATTAACAGGCTTTGAACGTTACAATTAACTGTCAGTTTTGCGTCGGATTCGAAAATCTAGACTCACAGGAGAACGACCATAAGGTGCCCGAGGCAGCAATAGACCCTTGGAGACAGGTCGGCCGGAGGACGATGTATTGAATCGCGACGCAATTTGTGTGTTCCATCGTCATTAACAGGCTATGACCCTTATAATTAACTGTCAGTTTTGCGTCGGATTCGAAAATCTAGACTCACAGGAGATCGACCATAAGGTGCCCGAGGCAGCAATAGACCCTTGGAGACAGGTCGGCCGGAGGACGATGTATTGAATCGCGACGCGATTTGTGTGTTCCATCGTCATTAACAGGCGCTGAACGTTACAATTAACTGTCAGTTTTGCGTCGGATTCGAAAATCTAGACTCACAGAAGAACGACCATAAGGTGCCCGAGGCAGGACTAGACCCTCGGAGACAAGTCGGCTGGAGGACGATGTATTGAATCGCGACGCGATTTGTGTGTTCCATCGTCATTAACAGGCGCTGAACGTTACAATTAACTGTCAGTTTTGCGTCGGATTCGAAAATCTAGACTCACAAGAGAACGACCATAAGGTGTCCGAGGCAGCACTAGACCCTTGGAGACAGGTCTGCCGGAGGACGATGTATTGAATCGCGACGCGATTTGTGTGTTCCATCGTCATTAACAGGCACTGAACGTTACAATTAACTGTCAGTTTTGCGTCGGATTCGAAAATCTAGACTCACAGGAGATCGACCATAAGGTGCCCGAGGCAGCAATAGACCCTTGGAGACAGGTCGGCCGGAGGACGATGTATTGAATCGCGACGCGATTTGTGTGTTCCATTGTCATTAAGATGCTCTGAACCTTACAATTAACTGTCAGTTTTGCGTCGGATTCGAAAATCTAGACTTACAGGAGAACGACCATAAGGTGCCCGAGGCAGCAATAGACCCTTGGAGACAGGTCGGCCGGAGGACGATGTATTGAATCGCGACGCAATTTGTGAGTTCCATCGTCATTAACAGGCTCTGAACCTTACAATTAACTGTCAGTTTTGCGTCGGATTCGAAAATCTAGACTCACAGGAGATCGACCATAAGGTGCCCGAGGCAGCAATAGACCCTTGGAGACAGGTCGGCCGGAGGACGATGTATTGAATCGCGACGCGATTTGTGTGTTCCATCGTCATTAACAGGCGCTGAACGTTACAATTAACTGTCAGTTTTGCGTCGGATTCGAAAATCTAGACTCACAGAAGAACGACCATAAGGTGCCCGAGGCAGGACTAGACCCTTGGAGACAAGTCGGCTGGAGGACGATGTATTGAATCGCGACGCGATTTGTGTGTTCCATCGTCATTAACAGGCGCTGAACGTTACAATTAACTGTCAGTTTTGCGTCGGATTCGAAAATCTAGACTCACAGGAGAACGACCATAAGGTGTCCGAGGCAGCACTAGACCCTTGGAGACAGGCCGGCCGGAGGACGATGTATTGAATCGCGACGCGATTTGTGTGTTCCATCGTCATTAACAGGCACTGAACGTTACAATTAACTGTCAGTTTTGCGTCGGATTCGAAAATCTAGACTCACAGGAGATCGACCATAAGGTGCCCGAGGCAGCAATAGACCCTTGGAGACAGGTCGGCCGGAGGACGATGTATTGAATCGCGACGCGATTTGTGTGTTCCATTGTCATTAAGATGCTCTGAACCTTACAATTAACTGTCAGTTTTGAGTCGGATTCGAAAATCTAGACTTACAGGAGAACGACCATAAGGTGTCCGAGGCAGCACTAGACCCTTGGAGACAAGTCGGCTCGAGGACGATGTATTGAATCGCGACGCGATTTGTGTGTTCCATCGTCATTAACAGGCACTGAACGTTACAATTAACTGTCAGTTTTGCGTCGGATTCGAAAATCTAGACCCACAGGAGATCGACCATAAGGTGCCCGAGGCAGCAATAGACCCTTGGAGACAGGTCGGCCGAAGGACGATGTATTTAATCGCGACGCAATTTGTGTGTTCCATCGTCATTAACAGGCTCTGAACGTTACAATTAACTGTCAGTTTTGCGTCGGATTCGAAAATCTAGACTCACAGGAGATCGACCTTAAGGTGCCCGAGGCAGCAATAGACCCTTGGAGACAGGTCGGCCGGAGGACGATGTATTGAATCGCGACGCAATTTGTGTGTTCCATCGTCAATAACAGGCTCTGAACGTTACAATTAACTGTCATTTTTGCGTCGGATTCGAAAATCTAGACTCACAGGAGATCGACCATAAGGCGCCCGAGGCAGCAATAGACCCTTGGAGACAGGTCGGCCGGAGGACGATGTATTGAATCGCGACGCGATATGTGTTTTCCATCGTCATTAACAGGCGCTGAACGTTACAATTAACTGTCAGTTTTGCGTCGGATTCGAAAATCTAGACTCACAGGAGATCGACCTTAAGGTGCCCGAGGCAGCAATAGACCCTTGGAGACAGGTCGGCCGGAGGACGATGTATTGAATCGCGACGCAATTTGTGTGTTACATCGTCATTAACAGGCTCTGAACCTTACAATTAACTGTCTGTTCTGCGTCGGATTCGAAAATCTAGACTCACAGGAGATCGACCATAAGGTAACCGAGGCAGCAACAGACCTTTGGAGACAGGTCGGCCGGAGGACGATGTATTGAATCGCGACGGGATTTGTGTGTTCCATCGTCATTAACAGGCTCTGAACGTTACAATTAACTGTCAGTTTTGCGTCGGATTCGAAAATCTAGACTCACAGGAGATCGACCATAGGGTGCCCGAGGCAGCAATAGACCCTTGGAGACAGGTCGGCCGGAGGACGATGTATTGAATCGCGACGCGATTTGTGTGTTCCATTGTCATTAACAGGCTCTGAACGTTACAATTAACTATCAGTTTTGCGTCGGATTCGAAAGTCTAGACTCACAGGAGAACGTCCATAAGGTGCCCGAGGCAGCAATAGACCCTTGGAAACAGGTCGGCCGGAGGACGATGTATTGAATCGCGACGCGATTTGTGTGTTCCATCGTCATTAACAGGCGCTGAACGTTACAATTAACTGTCAGTTTTGCGTCGGATTCGAAAATCTAGACTCACAGGAGATCGACCATAAGGTGCCCGAGGCAGCAATAGACCCTTGGAGACAGGTCGGCCGGAGGACGATGTATTGAATCGCGACGCGATTTGTGTGTTCCATCGTCATTAACAGGCACTGAACGTTACAATTAACTGTCAGTTTTGCGTCGGATTCGAAAATCTAGACTCACAGGAGAACGACCATAAGGTGCCCGAGGCAGCACTAGACCCCTGGAGACAGGTCGGCCGGAGGACGATGTATTGATCGCGACGCAATTTGTGTGTTCCATCGTCATTAACAGGCTCTGAACGTTACAATTAACTGTCAGTTTTGCGTCGGATTCGAAAATCTAGACTCACAGGAGATCGACCATAAGGTGCCCGAGGCAGCAATAGACCCTTGGAGACAGGTCGGCCGGAGGACGATGTATTGAATCGCGACGCGATTTGTGTGTTCCATCGTCATTAACAGGCGCTGAACGTTACAATTAACTGTCAGTTTTGCGTCGGATTCGAAAATCTAGACTCACAGAAGAACGACCATAAGGTGCCCGAGGCAGGACTAGACCCTTGAGACAAGTCGGCTGGAGGACGATGTATTGAATCGCGACGCGATTTGTGTGTTCCATCGTCATTAACAGGCGCTGAACGTTACAATTAACTGTCAGTTTTGCGTCGGATTCGAAAATCTAGACTCACAGGAGAACGACCATAAGGTGTCCGAGGCAGCACTAGACCCTTGGAGACAGGTCGGCCGGAGGACGATGTATTGAATCGCGACGCGATTTGTGTGTTCCATCGTCATTAACAGGCACTGAACGTTACAATTAACTGTCAGTTTTGCGTCGGATTCGAAAATCTAGACTCACAGGAGATCGACCATAAGGTGCCCGAGGCAGCAATAGACCCTTGGAGACAGGTCGGCCGGAGGACGATGTATTGAATCGCGACGCGATTTGTGTGTTCCATTGTCATTAAGATGCTCTGAACCTTACAATTAACTGTCAGTTTTGCGTCGGATTCGAAAATCTAGACTTACAGGAGAACGACCATAAGGTGTCCGAGGCAGCACTAGACCCTTGGAGACAAGTCGGCTCGAGGACGATGTATTGAATCGCGACGCAATTTGTGTCTTCCATCGTCATTAACAGGCTCTGAACCGTACAATTAACTGTCTGTTTTGCGTCGGATTCGAAAATCTAGACTCACAGGAGAACGACCATAAGGTAACCGAGGCAGCAACAGACCTTTGGAGACAGGTCGGCCGGAGGACGATGTATTGAATCGCGACGCAATTTGTGTGTTACATCGTCATTAACAGGCTCTGAACCTTACAATTAACTGTCTGTTTTGCGTCGGATTCGGAAATCTAGACTCACAGGAGATCGACCATAAGGTGCCCGAGACAGCAATGGACCCTTGGAGACAGGTCAGCCGGAGGACGATGTATTGAATCGCGACGCAATTTGTGTGTTACATCGTCATTAACAGGCTCTGAACCTTACTATTAACTATCTGTTTTGCGTCGGATTCGAAAAACTAGACTCACAGGAGATCGACCATAAGGTAACCGAGGCAGCAACAGACCTTTGGAGACAGGTCGGCCGGAGGACGATGTATTGAATCGCGACGGGATTTGTGTGTTCCATCGTCAATAACAGGCTCTGAACGTTACAATTAACTGTCAGTTTTGCGTCGGATTCGAAAATCTAGACTCACAGGAGATCGACCATAAGGTGCCCGAGGCAGCAATAGACCCTTGGAGACAGGTCGGCCGGAGGACGATGTATTGAATCGCGACGCGATTTGTGTGTTCCATTGTCATTAACAGGCTCTGAACGTTACAATTAACTGTCAGTTTTGCGTCGGATTCGAAAGTCTAGACTCACAGGAGAACGACCATAAGGTGTCCGAGGCAGCACTAGACCCTTGGAGACAGGTCGGCCGGAGGACGATGTATTGAATCGCGACGCGATTTGTGTGTTCCATCGTCATTAACAGGCACTGAACGTTACAATTAACTGTCAGTTTTGCGTCGGATTCGAAAATCTAGACTCACAGGAGATCGACCATAAGGTGCCCGAGGCAGCAATAGACCCTTGGAGACAGGTCGGCCGGAGGACGATGTATTGAATCGCGACGCGATTTGTGTGTTCCATTGTCATTAAGATGCTCTGAACCTTACAATTAACTGTCAGTTTTGCGTCGGATTCGAAAATCTAGACTTACAGGAGAACGACCATAAGGTGTCCGAGGCAGCACTAGACCCTTGGAGACAAGTCGGCTCGAGGACGATGTATTGAATCGCGACGCAATTTGTGTGTTCCATCGTCATTAACAGGCACTGAACGTTACAATTAACTGTCAGTTTTGCGTCGGATTCGAAAATCTAGAATCACAGGAGATCGACCATAAGGTGCCCGAGGCAGCAATAGACCCTTGGAGACAGGTCGGCCGGAGGACGATGTATTGAATCGCGACGCAATTTGTGTGTTCCATCGTCATTAACAGGCTCTGAACGTTACAATTAACTGTCAGTTTTGCGTCGGATTCGAAAATCTAGACTCACAGGAGATCGACCTTAAGGTGCCCGAGGCAGCAATATACCCTTGGAGACAGGTCGGCCGTAGGACGATGTATTGAATCGCGACGCAATTTGTGTGTTCCATCGTCATTAACAGGCCCTGAACGTTACAATTAACTGTCAGTTTTGCTTCGGATTCGAAAATCTAGACTCACAGGAGATCGACCATAAGGTGCCCGAGGCAGCAATAGACCCTTGGAGACAGGTCGGCCGGAGGACGATGTATTGAATCGCGACGCAATTTGTGTCTTCCATCGCCATTAACAGGCTCTGAACCTTACAATTAACTGTCTGTTTTGTGTCGGATTCGAAAATCTAGACTCACAGGATATCGACCATAAGGTAACCGAGGCAGCAACAGACCTTTGGAGACAGGTCGGCCGGAGGACGATGTATTGAATCGCGACGGGATTTGTGTGTTCCATCGTCATTAACAGGCTCTGAACGTTACAATTAACTGTTATTTTTGCGTCGGATTCGAAAATCTAGACTCACAGGAGATCGACAATAAGGTGCCCGAGGCAGCAATTGACCCTTGGAGACAGGTCGGCCGGAGGACGATGTATTGAATCGCGACGCGATTTGTGTGTTCCATTGTCATTAACAGGCTTTGAACGTTACAATTAACTGTCAGTTTTGCGTCGGATTCGAAAATCTAGACTCACAGGAGAACGACCATAAGGTGCCCGAGGCAGCAATAGACCCTTGGAGACAGGTCGGCCGGAGGACGATGTATTGAATCGCGACGCAATTTGTGTGTTCCATCGTCATTAACAGGCTATGACCCTTACAATTAACTGTCAGTTTTGCGTCGGATTCGAAAATCTAGACTCACAGGAGATCGACCATAAGGTGCCCGAGGCAGCAATAGACCCTTGGAGACAGGTCGGCCGGAGGACGATGTATTGAATCGCGACGCGATTTGTGTGTTCCATCGTCATTAACAGGCGCTGAACGTTACAATTAACTGTCAGTTTTGCGTCGGATTCGAAAATCTAGACTCACAGAAGAACGACCATAAGGTGCCCGAGGCAGGACTAGACCCTCGGAGACAAGTCGGCTGGAGGACGATGTATTGAATCGCGACGCGATTTGTGTGTTCCATCGTCATTAACAGGCGCTGAACGTTACAATTAACTGTCAGTTTTGCGTCGGATTCGAAAATCTAGACTCACAGGAGAACGACCATAAGGTGTCCGAGGCAGCACTAGACCCTTGGAGACAGGTCTGCCGGAGGACGATGTATTGAATCGCGACGCGATTTGTGTGTTCCATCGTCATTAACAGGCACTGAACGTTACAATTAACTGTCAGTTTTGCGTCGGATTCGAAAATCTAGACTCACAGGAGATCGACCATAAGGTGCCCGAGGCAGCAATAGACCCTTGGAGACAGGTCGGCCGGAGGACGATGTATTGAATCGCGACGCGATTTGTGTGTTCCATTGTCATTAAGATGCTCCGAACCTTACAATTAACTGTCAGTTTTGCGTCGGATTCGAAAATCTAGACTTACAGGAGAACGACCATAAGGTGTCCGAGGCAGCACTAGACCCTTGGAGACAAGTCGGCTCGAGGACGATGTATTGAATCGCGACGCAATTTGTGTCTTCCATCGTCATTAACAGGCTCTGAACCTTACAATTAACTGTCTGTTTTGCGTCGGATTCGAAAATCTAGACTCACAGGAGATCGACCATAAGGTAACCGAGGCAGCAACAGACCTTTGGAGACAGGTCGGCCGGAGGACGATGTATTGAATCGCGACGGGATTTGTGTGTTCCATCGTCATTAACAGGCTCTGAACCTTACAATTAACTGTCATTTTTGCGTCGGATTCGAAAATCTAGACTCACAGGAGATCGACCATAAGGTGCCCGAGGCATCAATAGACCCTTGGAGACAAGTCGGCCGGAGGACGATGTATTGAATCGCGACGCGATTTGTGTGTTCCATTGTCATTAACAGGCTCTGAACATTACAATTAACTGTCAGTTTTGCGTCGGATTCGAAAGTCTAGACTCACAGGAGAACGACCATAAGGTGTCCGAGGCAGCACTAGACCCTTGGAGACAAGTCGGCTCGAGGACGATGTATTGAATCGCGACGCAATTTGTGTCTTCCATCGTCATTAACAGGCTCTGAACCTTAGAATTAACTGTCTGTTTTGCGTCGGATTCGAAAATCTAGTCTCACAGGAGATCGACCATAAGGTAACCGAGGCAGCAACAGACCTTTGGAGACAGGACGGCCGGAGGACGATGTATTGAATCGCGACGGGATTTGTGTGTTCCATCGTCATTAACAGGCTCTGAACCTTACAATTAACTGTCATTTTTGCGTCGGATTCGAAAATCTAGACTCACAGGAGATCGACCATAAGGTGCCCGAGGCAGCAATAGACCCTTGGAGACAGGTGGGCCGGAGGACGATGTATTGAATCGCGACGCGATTTGTGTGTTCCATTGTCATTAACAGGCTCTGAACGTTACAATTAACTGTCAGTTTTGCGTCGGATTCGAAAGTCTAGACTCACAGGATAACGACCATAAGGTGCCCGAGGCAGCAATAGACCCTTGGAGACAGGTCGGCCGGAGGACGATGTGTTGAATCGCGACTAGATTTGTGTGTTCCATTGTCATTAACAGGCTCTGAACGTTACAATTAACTGTCAGTTTTGCGTCGGATTCGAAAATCTAGACTCACAGGAGATCGAGCATAAGGTGCCCGAGGCAGCAATAGACCCTTGGAGACAGGTCGGCCGGAGGACGATGTATTGAATCGCGACGCGATTTGTGTGTTCCATTGTCATTAAGATGCTCTGAACGTTACAATTAACTGTCAGTTTTGCGTCGGATTCGAAAATCTAGACTTACAGGAGAACGACCATAAGGTGTCCGAGGCAGCACTAGACCCTTGGAGACAAGTCGGCTCGAGGACGATGTATTGAATCGCGACGCAATTTGTGTGTTCCATCGTCATTAACAGGCTCTGAACCTTACAATTAACTGTCTGTTTTGCGTCGGATTCGAAAATCTAGACTCACAGGAGATCGACCATAAGGTAACCGTGGCAGCAACAGACCTTTGGAGACAGGTCGGCCGGAGTACGATGTATTGAATCGCGACGGGATTTGTGTGTTCCATCGTCATTAACAGGCTCTGAACGTTACAATTAACTGTCATTTTTGCGTCGGATTCGAAAATCTAGACTCACAGGAGATCGACAATAAGGTGCCCGAGGCAGCAATAGACCCTTGGAGACAGGTCGGCCGGAGGACGATGTATTGAATCGCGACGCAATTTGTGTGTTCCATCGTCATTAACAGGCTCTGAACGTTACAATTAACTGTCAGTTTTGCGTCGGATTCGAAAATCTAGACTCACAGGAGATCGACATTAAGGTGCCCGAGGCAGCAATAGACCCTTGGAGACAGGTCGGCCGTAGGACGATGTATTGAATCGCGACGCAATTTGTGTGTTCCATCGTCATTAACAGGCCCTGAACGTTACAATTAACTGTCAGTTTTGCTTCGGATTCGAAAATCTAGACTCACAGGAGATCGACCATAAGGTGCCCGAGGCAGTAATAGACCCTTGGAGACAGGTCGGGCGGAGGACGATGTATTGAATCGCGACGCAATTTGTGTCTTCCATCGTCATTAACAGGCTCTGAACCTTACAATTAACTGTCTGTTTTGTGTCGGATTCGAAAATCTAGACTCACAGGAGATCGACCATAAGGTAACCGAGGCAGCAACAGACCTTTGGAGACAGGTCGGCCGGAGGACGATGTATTGAATCGCGACGGGATTTGTGTGTTCCATCGTCATTAACAGGCTCTGAACGTTACAATTAACTGTTATTTTTGCGTCGGATTCGAAAATCTAGACTCACAGGAGATCGACAATAAGGTGCCCGAGGCAGCAATTGACCCTTGGAGACAGGTCGGCCGGAGGACGATGTATTGAATCGCGACGCGATTTGTGTGTTCCATTGTCATCAACAGGCTTTGAACGTTACAATTAACTGTCAGTTTTGCGTCGGATTCGAAAATCTAGACTCACAGGAGAACGACCATAAGGTGCCCGAGGCAGCAATAGACCCTTGGAGACAGGTCGGCCGGAGGACGATGTATTGAATCGCGACGCAATTTGTGTGTTCCATCGTCATTAACAGGCTATGACCCTTACAATTAACTGTCAGTTTTGCGTCGGATTCGAAAATCTAGACTCACAGGAGATCGACCATAAGGTGCCCGAGGCAGCAATAGACCCTTGGAGACAGGTCGGCCGGAGGACGATGTATTGAATCGCGACGCGATTTGTGTGTTCCATCGTCATTAACAGGCGCTGAACGTTACAATTAACTGTCAGTTTTGCGTCGGATTCGAAAATCTAGACTCACAGAAGAACGACCATAAGGTGCCCGAGGCAGGACTAGACCCTCGGAGACAAGTCGGCTGGAGGACGATGTATTGAAACGCGACGCGATTTGTGTGTTCCATCGTCATTAACAGGCGCTGAACGTTACAATTAACTGTCAGTTTTGCGTTGGATTCGAAAATCTAGACCCACAGGAGAACGACCATAAGGTGTCCGAGGCAGCACTAGACCCTTGGAGACAGGTCTGCCGGAGGACGATGTATTGAATCGCGACGCGATTTGTGTGTTCCATCGTCATTAACAGGCACTGAACGTTACAATTAACTGTCAGTTTTGCGTCGGATTCGAAAATCTAGACTCACAGGAGATCGACCATAAGGTGCCCGAGGCAGCAATAGACCCTTGGAGACAGGTCGGCCGGAGGACGATGTATTGAATCGCGACGCGATTTGTGTGTTCCATTGTCATTAAGATGCTCTGAACCTTACAATTAACTGTCAGTTTTGCGTCGGATTCGAAAATCTAGACTTACAGGAGAACGACCATAAGGTGTCCGAGGCAGCACTAGACCCTTGGAGACAAGTCGGCTCGAGGACGATGTATTGAATCGCGACGCAATTTGTGTCTTCCATCGTCATTAACAGGCTCTGAACCTTACAAATAACTGTCTGTTTTGCGTCGGATTCGAAAATCTAGACTCACAGGAGATCGACCATAAGGTAACCGAGGCAGCAACAGACCTTTGGAGACAGGTCGGCCGGAGGACGATGTATTGAATCGCGACGGGATTTGTGTGTTCCATCGTCATTAACAGGCTCTGAACCTTACAATTAACTGTCATTTTTGCGTCGGATTCGAAAATCTAGACTCACAGGAGATCGACCATAAGGTGCCCGAGGCAGAAATAGACCCTTGGAGACAGGTCGGCCGGAGGACGATGTATTGAATCGCGACGCGATTTGTGTGTTCCATTGTCATTAACAGGCTCTGAACGTTACAATTAACTGTCAGTTTTGCGTCGGATTCGAAAGTCTAGACTCACAGGAGAACGACCATAAGGTGTCCGAGGCAGCACTAGACCCTTGGAGACAAGTCGGCTCGAGGACGATGTATTGAATCACGACGCAATTTGTGTCTTCCATCGTCATTAACAGGCTCTGAACCTTAGAATTAACTGTCTGTTTTGCGTCGGATTCGAAAATCTAGTCTCACAGGACATCGACCATAAGGTAACCGAGGCAGCAACAGACCTTTGGAGACAGGACGGCCGGAGGACGATGTATTGAATCGCGACGGGATTTGTGTGTTCCATCGTCATTAACAGGCTCTGAACCTTACAATTAACTGTCATTTTTGCGTCGGATTCGAAAATCTAGACTCACAGGAGAACGACCATAAGGTGCCCGAGGCAGCAATAGACCCTTGGAGACAGGTCGGCCGGAGGACGATGTATTGAATCGCGACGCGATTTGTGTGTTCCATTGTCATTAACAGGCTCTGAACGTTACAATTAACTGTCAGTTTTGCGTCGGATTCGAAAATCTAGACTCACAGAAGAACGACCATAAGGTGCCCGAGGCAGCAATAGACCCTTGGAGACAAGTCGGCTGGAGGACGATGTATTGAATCGCGACGCAATTTGTGTGTTCCATCATCATGAACAGGCTCTGAAGGTTACAATTAACTGTCAGTTTTGCGTCGGATTCGAAAATCTAGACTCACAGGAGATCGACCATAAGGTGCCCGAGACAGCAATAGACCCTTGGAGACAGGTCGGCCGGAGGACGATGTATTGAATCGCGACGCAATTTGTGTGTTACATCGTCATTAACAGGCTCTGAACCTTACAATTAACTGTCAGTTTTGCGTCGGATTCGAAAATCTAGACTCACAGGAGATCGACCATAAGGTGACCGAGGCAGCAACAGACCCTTGGAGTCAGGTCGGCCGGAGGACGATGTATTGAATCGCGACGGGATTTGTGTGTTCCATCGTCATTAACAGGCTCTGAACGTTACAATTAACTGTCATTTTTGCGTCGGATTCGAAAATCTAGACTCACAGGAGGTCGACCATAAGGTGCCCGAGGCAGCAATAGACCCTTGGAGACAGGTCGGCCGGAGGACGATGTATTGAATCGCGACGTGATTTGTGTGTTACATCGTCATTAACAGGCTCTGAACCTTACAATTAACTGTCAGTTTTGCGTCGGATTCGAAAATCTAGACTCACAGGAGATCGACCATAAGGTGCCCGAGGCAGCAACAGACCCTTGGAGACAGGTCGGCCGGAGGACGATGTATTGAATCGCGACGGGATTTGTGTGTTCCATCGTCATTAACAGGCTCTGAACGTTACAATTAACTGTCAGTTTTGCGTCGGATTCGAAAATCTACACTCACAGGAGATCGACCATAAGGTGCCCGAGGCAGCAATAGACCCTTGGAGACAGGTCGGCCGGAGGACGATGTATTGAATCGCGACGCGATTTGTGTGTTCCATCGTCATTAGAGGACGATGTATTGAATCGCGACGGGATTTGTGCGTTCCATCGTCGTTAACAGGCTCTGAACGTTACAATTAACTGTCAGTTTTGCGTCGGATTCGAAAATCTAGACTCACAGGAGAGCGACCATACGGTGTCCGAGGCAGCACTAGACCCTTGGAGACAAGTCGGCTGGAGGACGATGTATTGAATCGCGACGCAATTTGTGTGTTCCATCGTCATTAACAGGCTCTGAACGTTACAATTAACTGTCAGTTTTGCGTCGGATTCGAAAATCTAGACTCACAGGAGATCGACCATCAGGTGCCCGAGGCAGCAATATACCCTTGGAGACAGGTCGGCCGGAGGACGACGTATTGAATCGCGACGCGATTTGTGTGTTCCATTGTCATTAAGAGGCTCTGTACCTTACAATTAACTGTAAGTTTTGCGTCGGATTCGCAAATCTAGCCTGACAGAAGAACGAACATCAGGTCCCCGAGGCAGCACTAGACCCTTGGAGACAAGTCAGCTGGAGGACGATGTATTGAATCGCGACGCAATTTCTGTGTTCCATCGTCATTAACAGGCTCTGAACGTTACAATTAACTGTCAGTTTTGCGTCGGATTCAAAAATCTAGACTCACAGGAGAACGACCATAAGGTGCCCGAGGCAGCAATAGACCCTTGGAGACAGGTAGGCCGGAGGACGATGTATTGAATCGCGACGCAATTTGTGTGTTCCATCGTCATGAACAGGCTCTGAACGTTACAATTAATTGTCAGTTTTGCTTCGGATTCGAAAATCTAGACTCACAGGAGATCGACCATAAGGTGCCCGAGGCAGCAATAGACCCTTGGAGACAGGTCGGCCGGATTACGATGTATTGAACCGCGACGCGATTTGTGTGTTCCATCGTCATTAACAGGCTCTGTACCTTACAATTAACTGTCAGTTTTGCGTCGGATTCGAATATCTAGGCTTACAGGAGAACGACCATAAGGTGACCGAGGCAGCAATAGACCCTTGGAGACAGGTCGGCCGGAGGACGATGTATTGAATCGCGACGCGATTTGTGTGTTCCATCGTCATTAACAGGCTCTGAACGTTACAATTAACTGTCAGTTTTGCGTCGGATTCGAAAATCTAGACTCACAGGAGATCGACCATAAGGTGCCCGAGGCAGCAATAGACCCTTGGAGACAGGTCGGCCGGAGGACGATGTATTGAATCGCGACGGGATTTGTGTGTTCCATCGTCATTAACAGGCTCTGAACGTTACAATTAACTGCCAGTTTTGCGTCGGATTCGAAAATCTAGACTCACAGGAGATCGACCATAAGGTGCCCGAGGCAGCAATAGACCCTTGGAGACAAGTCGGCCGGAGGACGATGTATTGAATTGCGACGCGATTTGTGTGTTCCAATGTCATTAAGAAGCTCTGAACGTTACAATTAACAGTCAGTATTGCGTCGGATTCGAAAATCTAGACTCACAGGAGAACGACCATAAGGTGTCCGAGGCAGCACTAGACCCTTGGAGACAAGTCGGCTGGAGGACGATGTATTGAATCGCGACGCAATTTGTGTGTTCCATCGTCATTAAAGGCTCTGAACGTTACAATTAACTGTCAGTTTTGCGTCGGATTCGAAAATCTAGACTCACAGGAGAACGACCATAAGGTGCCCGAGGCAGCAATAGACCCTTGGAGACAGGTCGGCCGGAGGACGATGAATTGAATCGCGACGCAATTTGTGTGTTCCATTGTCATTAAGAGGCTCTGAACCTTACGATTAACTGTTAGTTTTGCGTCGCATTCGAAAATCTAGACTCACAGGAGAACGACCATAAGGTGCCCGAGGCAGCACTAGACCCTTGGAGACAAGTCGGTTGGAGGACGATGTATTGAATCGCGACGCGATTTGTGTGTTCCATTGTCATTAAGAGGCTCAGAGCCTTACAATTAACTGTCAGTTTTGCGTCGGATTCAAAAATCTAGACTCACAGAGGAACGACCATAAGGTGCCCGAGGCAGCACTAGACCCTTGGAGACAAGTCGGCTGGAGGACGATGTATTGAATCGCGACGCAATTTGTGTGTTCCATCGTCATTAACAGGCTCTGAACCTTACAATTCACTGTCAGTTTTGCGTCGGATTCAAAAATCTAGACTCACAGGAGAACGACCATAAGGTGCCCGAGGCAGCAATAGACCCTTGGAGACAGGTAGGCCGGAGGACGATGTATTGAATCGCGACGCAATTTGTGTGTTCCATCGTCATGAACAGGCTCTGAACGTTACAATTAATTGTCAGTTTTGCTTCGGATTCGAAAATCTAGACTCACAGGAGATCGACCATAAGGTGCCCGAGGCAGCAATAGACCCTTGGAGACAGGTCGGCCGGATTACGATGTATTGAATCGCGACGCGATTTGTGTGTTCCATCGTCATTAACAGGCTCTGTACCTTACAATTAACTGTCAGTTTTGCGTCGGATTCGAATATCTAGGCTTACAGGAGAACGACCATAAGGTGACCGAGGCAGCAATAGACCCTTGGAGACAGGTCGGCCGGAGGACGATGTATTGAATCGCGACGCGATTTGTGTGTTCCATCGTCATTAACAGGCTCTGAACGTTACAATTAACTGTCAGTTTTGCGTCGGATTCGAAAATCTAGACTCACAGGAGATCGACCTTAAGGTGCCCGAGGCAGCAATAGACCCTTGGAGACAGGTCGGCCGGAGGACGATGTATTGAATCGCAACGCGATTTGTGTGTTCCATCGTCATTAAAAGGCTCTGAACGTTACAATTAACTGTCAGTTTTGCGTCGGATTCGAAAATCTAGACTCACAGGAGATCGACCATAAGGTGCCCGAGGCAGCAATAGACCCTTGGAGACAGGTCGGCCGGAGGACGATGTATTGAATCGGGACGCAATTTGTGTGTTCCATCGTCATGAACAGGCTCTGAACGTTACAATTAACTGTCAGTTTTGCGTCGGATTCGAAAATCTAGACTCACAGGAGATCGACCATAAGGTGCCCGAGGCAGCAATAGACCCTTGGAGACAGGTCGGCCGGAGGACGATGTATTGAATCGCGACGCGATATGTGTGTTCCATCGTCATTAACAGGCGCTGAACGTTGCAATTAACTGTCAGTTTTGCGTCGGATTCGAAAATCTAGACTCACAGGAGATCGACCTTAAGGTGCCCGAGGCAGCAATAGACCCTTGGAGACAGGTCTGTCGGAGGACGATGTATTGAATCGCGACGCAATTTGTGTGTTCCATCGTCATTAACAGGCTCTGAACGTTACAATTAACTGTCAGTTTTGCTTCGGATTCGAAAATCTAGACTCACAGGAGATCGACCATAAGGTGCCCGAGGCAGCAATAGACCCTTGGAGACAGGTCGGCCGGAGGACGATGTATTGAATCGCGACGCAATTTGTGTCTTCCATCGTCATTAACAGGCTCCGAACGTTACAATTAACTGTCAGTTTTGCGTCGGATTCGAAAATCTAGACTCACAGGAGATCGACCATAAGGTGCCCGAGGCAGCAATAGACCCTTGGAGACAGGTCGGCCGGAGGACGATGTATTGAATCGGGACGCAATTTGTGTGTTCCATCGTCATGAACAGGCTCTGAACGTTACAATTAACTGTCAGTTCTGCGTCGGATTCGAAAATCTAGACTCTCAGGAGATCGACCTTAAGGTGCCCGAGGCAGCAATAGACCCTTGGAGACAGGTCTGTCGGAGGACGATGTATTGAATCGCGACGCAATTTGTGTGTTCCATCGTCATTAACAGGCTCTGAACGGTACAATTAACTGTCAGTTTTGCTTCGGATTCGAAAATCTAGACTCACAGGAGATCGACCATAAGGTGCCCGAGGCAGCAATAGACCCTTGGAGACAGGTCGGCCGGAGGACGATGTATTGAATCGCGACGCAATTTGTGTCTTCCATCGTCATTAACAGGCTCCGAACGTTACAATTAACTGTCAGTTTTGCGTCGGATTCGAAAATCTAGACTCACAGGAGATCGACCATAAGGTGCCCGAGACAGCAATAGACCCTTGGAGACAGGTCGGCCGGAGGACGATGTATTGAATCGCGACGGGATTTGTGTGTTCCATCGTCATTTACAGGCTCTGAACGTTACAATTAACTGTCATTTTTGCGTCGGATTTGAAAATCTAGACTCACAGGAGATCGACCATAAGGTGCCCGAGGCAGCAATAGACCCTTGGAGACAGGTCGGCCGGAGGACGATGTATTGAATCGCGACGCGATTTGTGTGTTCCATTGTCATTAACAGGCTCTGAACGTTACAATTAACTGTCAGTTTTGCGTCGGATTCGAAAGTCTAGACTCACAGGAGAACGACCATAAGGTGCCCGAGGCAGAAATAGACCCTTGGAGACAGGTCGGCCGGAGGACGATGTATTGAATCGCGACGCAATTTGTGTGTTCCATCGTCATTAACAGGCTCTGAACCTTACAATTAACTGTCAGTTTTGCGTCGGATTCGAAAATCTAGACTCACAGGAGATCGACCATAAGGTGCCCGAGGCAGCAATAGACCCTTGGAGACAGGTCGGCCGGATGACGATGTATTCAATCGCGACGCGATTTGTGTGTTCCATTGTCATTAACAGGCGCTGAACGTTACAATTAACTGTCAGTTTTGCGTCGGATTCGAAAATCTAGACTCACAGAAGAACGACCATAAGGTGCCCGAGGCAGGACGAGACCCTTGGAGACAAGTCGGCTGGAGGACGATGTATTGAATCGCGACGCGATTTGTGTGTTCCATCGTCATTAACAGGCGCTGAACGTTACAATTAACTGTCAGTTTTGCGTCGGATTCGAAAATCTAGACTCACAGGAGAACGACCGTAAGGTGTCCGAATCAGCACTAGAGCCTTGGAGACAGGTCGGCCGGAGGACGATGTATTGAATCGCGACGCGATTTGTGTGTTCCATCGTCATTAACAGGCCCTGAACGTTACAATTAACTGTCAGTTTTGCGTCGGATTCGAAAATCTAGACTCACAGGAGATCGACCATAAGGTGCCCGAGGCAGCAATAGACCCTTGGAGACAGGTCGGCCGGATGACGATGTATTGAATCGCGACGCGATTTGTGTGTTCCATTGTCATTAAGATGCTCTGAACCTTACAATTAACTGTCAGTTTTGCGTCGGATTCGAAAATCTAGACTTACAGGAGAACGACCATAAGGTGCCCGAGGCAGCAATAGACCCTTGGAGACAGGTCGGCCGGAGGACGATGTATTGAATCGCGACGCAATTTGTGTGTTCCATCGTCATTAAGAGGCTCTGAACGTTACAATTAACTGTCAGTTTTGCGTCGGATTCGAAAGTCTAGACTCACAGGAGAACGACCATAAGGTGCCCGAGGCAGCAATAGTCCCTTGGAGATAAGTCGGCTGGAGCACGATGTATTGAATCGCGACGCGATTTGTGTTTTCCATCGTCATTAACAGGCTCTGAACGTTACAATTAACTGTCAGTTTTGCGTCGGATTCGAAAATCTAGACTTACAGGAGAACGACCATAAGGTGTCCGAGGCAGCACTAGACCCTTGGAGACAAGTCGGCTCGAGGACGATGTATTGAATCGCGACGCAATTTCTGTGTTCCATCGTCATTAACAGGCACTGAACGTTACAATTAACTGTCAGTTTTGCGTCGGATTCGACAATCTAGACTCACAGGAGATCGACCATAAGGTACCCGAGGCAGCAATAGACCCTTGGAGACAGGTCGGCCGGAGGACGATGTATTGAATCGCGACGCAATTTGTGTGTTCCATCGTCATTAACAGGCTCTGAACGTTACAATTATCTGTCAGTTTTGCGTCGGATTCGAAAATCTAGACTCACAGGAGATCGACCATAAGGTGCCCGAGGCAGCAATAGACCCTTGGGGACAGGTCGGCCGGAGGACGACGTATTGAATCGCGACGCGATTTGTGTGTTCCATTGTCATTAACAGGCTCTGAACCTTACAATTAACTGTAAGTTTTGCGTCGGATTCGAAAATCTAGCTGACAGAAGAACGACCATCAGGTGCCCGAGGCAGCACTAGACCCTTGGAGACAAGTCGGCTGGAGGACGATGTATTGAATCGCGACGCAATTTGTGTGTTCCATCGTCATTAACAGGCTCTGAACCTTACAATTCACTGTCAGTTTTGCGTCGGATTCAAAAATCTAGACTCACAGGAGAACGACCATAAGGTGCCCGAGGCAGCAATAGACCCTTGGAGACAGGTAGGCCGGAGGACGATGTATTGAATCGCGACGCAATTTGTGTGTTCCATCGTCATGAACAGGCTCTGAACGTTACAATTAATTGTCAGTTTTGCTTCGGATTCGAAAATCTAGACTCACAGGAGATCGACCATAAGGTGCCCGAGGCAGCAATAGACCCTTGGAGACAGGTCGGCCGGAGGACGATGTATTGAATCGGGACGCAATTTGTGTGTTCCATCGTCATGAACAGGCTCTGAACGTTACAATTAACTGTCAGTTCTGCGTCGGATTCGAAAATCTAGACTCACAGGAGATCGACCTTAAGGTGCCCGAGGCAGCAATAGACCCTTGGAGACAGGTCTGTCGGAGGACGATGTATTGAATCGCGACGCAATTTGTGTGTTCCATCGTCATTAACAGGCTCTGAACGTTACAATTAACTGTCAGTTTTGCTTCGGATTCGAAAATCTAGACTCACAGGAGATCGACCATAAGGTGCCCGAGGCAGCAATAGACCCTTGGAGACAGGTCGGCCGGAGGACGATGTATTGAATCGCGACGCAATTTGTGTCTTCCATCGTCATTAACAGGCTCCGAACGTTACAATTAACTGTCAGTTTTGCGTCGGATTCGAAAATCTAGACTCACAGGAGATCGACCATAAGGTGCCCGAGACAGCAATAGACCCTTGGAGACAGGTCGGCCGGAGGACGATGTATTGAATCGCGACGGGATTTGTGTGTTCCATCGTCATTTACAGGCTCTGAACGTTACAATTAACTGTCATTTTTGCGTCGGATTTGAAAATCTAGACTCACAGGAGATCGACCATAAGGTGCCCGAGGCAGCAATAGACCCTTGGAGACAGGTCGGCCGGAGGACGATGTATTGAATCGCGACGCGATTTGTGTGTTCCATTGTCATTAACAGGCTCTGAACGTTACAATTAACTGTCAGTTTTGCGTCGGATTCGAAAGTCTAGACTCACAGGAGAACGACCATAAGGTGCCCGAGGCAGCAATAGACCCTTGGAGACAGGTCGGCCGGAGGACGATGTATTGAATCGCGACGCAATTTGTGTGTTCCATCGTCATTAACAGGCTCTGAACCTTACAATTAACTGTCAGTTTTGCGTCGGATTCGAAAATCTAGACTCACAGGAGATCGACCATAAGGTGCCCGAGGCAGCAATAGACCCTTGGAGACAGGTCGGCCGGATGACGATGTATTCAATCGCGACGCGATTTGTGTGTTCCATTGTCATTAACAGGCGCTGAACGTTACAATTAACTGTCAGTTTTGCGTCGGATTCGAAAATCTAGACTCACAGAAGAACGACCATAAGGTGCCCGAGGCAGGACTAGACCCTTGGAGACAAGTCGGCTGGAGGACGATGTATTGAATCGCGACGCGATTTGTGTGTTCCATCGTCATTAACAGGGGCTGAACGTTACAATTAACTGTCAGTTTTGCGTCGGATTCGAAAATCTAGACTCACAGGAGAACGACCATAAGGTGTCCGAATCAGCACTAGAGCCTTGGAGACAGGTCGGCCGGAGGACGATGTATTGAATCGCGACGCGATTTGTGTGTTCCATCGTCATTAACAGGCCCTGAACGTTACAATTAACTGTCACTTTTGCGTCGGATTCGAAAATCTAGACTCACAGGAGATCGACCATAAGGTGCCCGAGGCAGCAATAGACCCTTGGAGACAGGTCGGCCGGAGGACGATGTATTGAATCGCGACGCGATTTGTGTGTTCCATTGTCATTAAGATGCTCTGAACCTTACAATTAACTGTCAGTTTTGCGTCGGATTCGAAAATCTAGACTTACAGGAGAACGACCATAAGGTGCCCGAGGCAGCAATAGACCCTTGGAGACAGGTCGGCCGGAGGACGATGTATTGAATCGCGACGCAATTTGTGTGTTCCATCGGCATTAAGAGGCTCTGAACGTTACAATTAACTGTCAGTTTTGCGTCGGATTCGAAAGTCTAGACTCACAGGAGAACGACCATAAGGTGCCCGAGGCAGCAATAGTCCCTTGGAGACAAGTCGGCTGGAGCACGATGTATTGAATCGCGACGCGCTTTGTGTTTTCCATCGTCATTAACAGGCTCTGAACGTTACAATTAACTGTCAGTTTTGCGTCGGATTCGAAAATCTAGACTCACAGGAGTTCGACCATAAGGTGCCCGAGGCAGCAATAGACCCTTGGAGACAGGTCGGCCGGAGGACGATGTATTGAATCGCGACGCAATTTGTGTGTTCCATCGTCATGAACAGGCTCTGAACGTTACAATTAACTGTCAGTTTTGCGTCGGATTCGAAAATCTAGACTCACAGGAGATCGACCTTAAGGTGCCCGAGGCAGCAATAGACCCTTGGAGACAGGTCTGTCGGAGGACGATGTATTGAATCGCGACGCAATTTGTGTGTTCCATCGTTATTAACAGGCTCTGAACGTTACAATTAACTGTCAGTTTTGCTTCGGATTCGAAAATCTAGACTCACAGGAGATCGACCATAAGGTGCCCGAGGCAGCAATAGACCCTTGGAGACAGGTCGGCCGGAGGACGATGTCTTGAATCGCGACGCAATTTGTGTCTTCCATCGTCATTAACAGGCTCCGAACGTTACAATTAACTGTCAGTTTTGCGTCGGATTCGAAAATCTAGACTCACAGGAGATCGACCATAAGGTGCCCGAGACAGCAATAGACCCTTGGAGACAGGTCGGCCGGAGGACGATGTATTCAATCGCGACGGGATTTGTGTGTTCCATCGTCATTTACAGGCTCTGAACGTTACAATTAACTGTCATTTTTGCGTCGGATTCGAAAATCTAGACTCACAGGAGATCGACCATAAGGTGCCCGAGGCAGCAATAGACCCTTGGAGACAGGTCGGCCGGAGGACGATGTATTGAATCGCGACGCGATTTGTGTGTTCCATTGTCATTAACAGGCTCTGAACGTTACAATTAACTGTCAGTTTTGCGTCGGCTTCGAAAGTCTAGACTCACAGGAGAACGACCATAAGGTGCCCGAGGCAGCAATAGACCCTTGGAGACAGGTCGGCCGGAGGACGATGTATTGAATCGCGACGCAATTTGTGTGTTCCATCGTCATTAACAGGCTCTGAACCTTACAATTAACTGTCAGTTTTGCGTCGGATTCGAAAATCTAGACTCACAGGAGATCGACCATAAGGTGCCCGAGGCAGCAATAGACCCTTGGAGACAGGTCGGCCGGAGGACGATGTATTCAATCGCGACGCGATTTGTGTGTTCCATTGTCATTAACAGGCGCTGAACGTTACAATTAACTGTCAGTTTTGCGTCGGATTCGAAAATCTAGACTCACAGAAGAACGACCATAAGGTGCCCGAGGCAGGACTAGACCCTTGGAGACAAGTCGGCTGGAGGACGATGTATTGAATCGCGACGCGATTTGTGTGTTCCATCGTCATTAACAGGCGCTGAACGTTACAATTAACTGTCAGTTTTGCGTCGGATTCGAAAATCTAGACTCACAGGAGAACGACCATAAGGTGTCCGAATCAGCACTAGAGCCTTGGAGACAGGTCGGCCGGAGGACGATGTATTGAATCGCGACGCGATTTGTGTGTTCCATCGTCATTAACAGGCCCTGAACGTTACAATTAACTGTCAGTTTTGCGTCGGATTCGAAAATCTAGACTCACAGGAGATCGACCATAAGGTGCCCGAGGCAGCAATAGACCCTTGGAGACAGGTCGGCCGGAGGACGATGTATTGAATCGCGACGCGATTTGTGTGTTCCATTGTCATTAAGATGCTCTGAACCTTACAATTAACTGTCAGTTTTGCGTCGGATTCGTAAATCTAGACTTACAGGAGAACGACCATAAGGTGCCCGGGGCAGCAATAGACCCTTGGAGACAGGTCGGCCGGAGGACGATGTATTGAATCGCGACGCAATTTGTGTGTTCCATCGTCATTAAGAGGCTCTGAACGTTACAATTAACTGTCAGTTTTGCGTCGGATTCGAAAGTCTAGACTCACAGGAGAACGACCATAAGGTGCCCGAGGCAGCAATAGTCCCTTGGAGACAAGTCGGCTGGAGCACGATGTATTGAATCGCGACGCGATTTGTGTTTTCCATCGTCATTAACAGGCTCTGAACGTTACAATTAACTGTCAGTTTTGCGTCGGATTCGAAAATCTAGACTCACAGGAGATCGACCATAAGGTGCCCGAGGCAGCAATAGACCCTTGGAGACAGGTCGGCCGGAGGACGATGTATTGAATCGCGACGCAATTTGTGTGTTCCATCGTCATTAACAGGCTCCGAACGTTACAATTAACTGTCAGTTTTGCGTCGGATTCGAAAATCTAGACTCACAGTAGATCGACCATAAGGTGCCCGAGGCAGCAATAGACCCTTGGAGACAGGTCGGCCGGAGGACGACGTATTGAATCGCGACGCAATTTGTGTGTTCCATCGTCATGAACAGGCTCTGAACGTTACAATTAACTGTCAGTTTTGCGTCGGATTCGAAAATCTAGACTCACAGGAGATCGACCATAGGGTGCCCGAGGCAGCAATAGACCCTTGGAGACAGGTCGGCCGGAGGACGATGTATTGAATTGCGACACAATTTGTGTGTTCCATCGTCATTAACAGGCTCTGAACCTTACAATTAACTGTCAGTTTTGCGTCGGATTCGAAAATCTAGACTCACAGGAGATCGACCATAAGGTGCCCGAGGCAGCAATAGACCCTTGGAGACAGGTCGGCCGGAGGACGATGTATTGAATCGCGACGCAATTTGTGTGTTCCATCGTCATTAAGAGGCTCTGAACGTTACAATTAACTGTCAGTTTTGCGTCGGATTCGAAAGTCTAGACTCACAGGAGAACGACCATAAGGTGCCCGAGGCAGCAATAGTCCCTTGGAGACAAGTCGGCTGGAGCACGATGTATTAAATCGCGACGCGATTTGTGTGTTCCATCGTCATTAACAGGCTCTGAACGTTACAATTAACTGTCAGTTTTGCGTCGGATTCGAAAATCTAGACTCACAGGAGATCGACCATAAGGTGCCCGAGGCAGCAATAGACCCTTGGAGGCAGGTCGGCCGGAGGACGATGTATTGAATCGCGACGCAATTTGTGTGTTCCATCGTCATTAACAGGCTCCGAACGTTACAATTAACTGTCAGTTTTGCGTCGGATTCGAAAATCTAGACTCACAGGAGGTCGACCATAAGGTGCCCGAGGCAGCAATAGACCCTTGGAGACAGGTCGGCCGGAGGACGATGTATTGAATCGCGACGCGATTTGTGTGTTCCATCGTCATTAACAGGCTCTGAACCTTACAATTAACTGTCAGTTTTGCGTCGGATTCGAAAATCTAGACTCACAGGAGATCGACCATAAGGTGCCCGAGGCAGCAACAGACCCTTGGAGACAGGTCGGCCGGAGGACGATGTATTGAATCGCGACGGGATTTGTGTGTTCCATTGTCATTAACAGGCTCTGAACGTTACAATTAACTGTCATTTTTGCGTCGGATTCGAAAATCTAGACTCACAGGAGATCGACCATAAGGTGCCCGAGGCAGCAATAGACCCTTGGAGACAGGTCGGCCGGAGGACGATGTATTGAATCGCGACGCGATTTGTGTGTTCCATCGTCATTAACAGGCTCTGAACGTTACAATTAACTGTCAGTTTTGCGTCGGATTCGAAAATCTAGACTCACAGGAGATCGACCATAAGGTGCCCGAGGCAGCAATAGACCCTTGGAGACAGGTCGGCCGGAGGACGATGTATTGAATCGCGACGGGATTTGTGCGTTCCATCGTCGTTAACAGGCTCTGAACGTTACAATTAACTGTCAGTTTTGCGTCGGATTCGAAAATCTAGACTCACAGGAGAACGACCATACGGTGTCCGAGGCAGCACTAGACCCTTGGAGACAAGTCGGCTGGAGGACGATGTATTGAATCGCGACGCAATTTGTGTGTTCCATCGTCATTAACAGGCTCTAAACGTTACAATTAACTGTCAGTTTTGCGTCGGATTCGAAAATCTAGACTCACAGGAGATCGACCATAAGGTGCCCGAGGCAGCAATATACCCTTGGAGACAGGTCGGCCGGAGGACGACGTATTGAATCGCGACGCGATTTGTGTGTTCCATTGTCATTAAGAGGCTCTGTACCTTACAATTAACTGTAAGTTTTGCGTCGGATTCGAAAATCTAGCCTGACAGAAGAACGAACATCAGGTCCCCGAGGCAGCACTAGACCCTTGGAGACAAGTCAGCTGGAGGACGATGTATTGAATCGCGACGCAATTTGTGTGTTCCATCGTCATTAACAGGCTCTGAACGTTACAATTAACTGTCAGTTTTGCGTCGGATCCGAAAATCTAGACTCACAGGAGAGCGACCATAAGGTGCCCGAGGCAGCAATAGACCCTTGGGGACAGGTCGGCCGGAGGACGACGTATTGAATCGCGACGCGATTTGTGTGTTCCATTGTCATTAACAGGCTCTGAACCTTACTATTAACTGTAAGTTTTGCGTCGGATTCGAGAATCTAGCTGACAGAAGAACGACCATCAGGTGCCCGAGGCAGCACTAGACCCTTGGAGACAAGTCGGCTGGAGGACGATGTATTGAATCGCGACGCAATTTGTGTGTTCCATCGTCATTAACAGGCTCTGAACCTTACAATTCACTGTCAGTTTTGCGTCGGATTCAAAAATCTAGACTCACAGGAGAACGACCATAAGGTGCCCGAGGCAGCACTAGACCCTTGGAGACAAGTCGGCTGGAGGACGATGTATTGAATCGCGACGCGATTTGTGTGTTCCATCGTCATTAACAGGCTCTGAACGTTACAATTAACTGTCAGTTTTGCGTCGGATTCCAAAATCTAGACTCACAGGAGATCGACCATAAGGTGCCCGAGGCAGCAATAGACCCTTGGAGACAGGTAGGCCGGAGGACGATGTATTGAATCGCGACGCAATTTGTGTGTTCCATCGTCATGAACAGGCTCTGAACGTTACAATTAATTGTCAGTTTTGCTTCGGATTCGAAAATCTAGACTCACAGGAGATCGACCATAAGGTGCCCGAGGCAGCAATAGACCCTTGGAGACAGGTCGGCCGGAGGACGATGTATTGAATCGCGACGCAATTTGTGTCTTCCATCGTCATTAACAGGCTCTGTACCTTACAATTAACTGTCAGTTTTGCGTCGGATTCGAATATCTAGGCTTACAGGAGAACGACCATAAGGTGACCGAGGCAGCAATAGACCCTTGGAGACAGGTCGGCCGGAGGACGATGTATTGAATCGCGACGCGATTTGTGTGTTCCATCGTCATTAACAGGCTCTGAACGTTACAATTAACTGTCAGTTTTGCGTCGGATTCGAAAATCTAGACTCACAGGAGATCGACCATAAGGTGACCGAGGAAGCAATAGACCCTTGGAGACAGGTCGGCCGGAGGACGATGTATTGAATCGCGACGCGATTTGTGTGTTCCATTGTCATTAAGAGTCTCTGAACCTTACAATTAACTGTCAGTTTTGCGTCGGATTCGAAAATCTAGACTCACAGGTGGACGACCATAAGCTGTCCGAGGCAGCACTAGACCCTTGGAGACAAGTCGGCTGGAGGACGATGTATTGAATCGCGACACAATTTGTGTGTCCCATCGTCATTAACAGGCACTGAACGTTACAATTAACTGTCAGTTTTGCGTCGGATTCGAAAATCTAGACTCACAGGAGATCGACCATAAGGTGCCCAGGCAGCAATAGACCCTTGGAGACAGGTCGGCCGGAGGACGATGTATTGAATCGCGACGCAATTTGTATGTTCCATCGTCATTAACAGGATCTGAACGTTACAATTAACTGTCAGTTTTGCGTCGGATTCGAAAATCTAGACTCACAGAAAACGACCATTAGGTGCCCGAGGCAGCACTAGACCCTTGGAGACAAGTCGGCTGGAGGACGATGTATTGAATCGCGACGCGATTTGTGTGTTCCATCGTCATTAACAGGCTCTGAACGTTACAATTAACTGTCAGTTTTGCGTCGGATTCGAAAATCTAGACTCACAGGAGATCGACCATAAGGTGCCCGAGGCAGCAATAGACCCTTGGAGACAGGTCGGCCGGAGGACGATGTATTGAATCGCGACGGGATTTGTGTGTTCCATCGTCATTAACAGGCTCTGAACCTTACAATTAACTGTCAGTTTTGCGTCGGATTCGAAAATCTAGACTCACAGGAGATCGACCATAAGGTGCCCGAGGCAGCAATAGACCCTTGGAGACAGGTCGGCCGGAGGACGATGTATTGAATCGCGACGCTATTTGTGTGTTCCATCGTCATTAAGAGGCTCTGAACGTTACAATTAACTGTCAGTTTTGCGTCGGATTCGAAAATCTAGACTCACAGGAGAACGACCATAAGGTGCCCGAGGCAGCAATAGTCCCTTGGAGACAAGTCGGCTGGAGCACGATGTATTGAATCGCGACGCGATTTGTGTGTTCCATCGTCATTAACAGGCTCTGAACGTTACAATTAACTGTCAGTTTTGCGTCGGATTCGAAAATCTAGACTCACAGGAGATCGACCATAAGGTGCCCGAGGCAGCAATAGACCCTTGGAGACAGGTCGGCCGGAGGACGATGTATTGAATCGCGACTCAATTTGTGTGTTCCATCGTCATTAACAGGCTCCGAACGTTACAATTAACTGTCAGTTTTGCGTCGGATTCGAAAATCTAGACTCACAGGAGATCGACCATAAGGTGCCCGAGACAGCAATAGACCCTTGGAGACAGGTCGGCCGGAGGACGATGTATTGAATCGCGACGCAATTTGTGTGTTACATCGTCATTAACAGGCTCTGAACCTTACAATTAACTGTCAGTTTTGCGTCGGATTCGAAAATCTAGACTCACAGGAGATCGACCATAAGGTGACCGAGGCAGCAACAGACCCTTGGAGTCAGGTCGGCCGGAGGACGATGTATTGAATCGCGACGCGATTTGTGTGTTCCATCGTCATTAACAGGCTCTGAACGTTACAATTAACTGTCATTTTTGCGTCGGATTCGAAAATCTAGACTCACAGGAGATCGACCATAAGGTGCCCGAGGCAGCAATAGACCCATGGAGACAGGTCGGCTGGAGGACGATGTATTGAATCGCGACGCGATTTGTGTTTTCCATCGTCATTAACAGGCTCTGAACCTTACAATTAACTGTCAGTTTTGCGTCGGATTCGAAAATCTAGACTCACAGGAGATCGACCATAAGGTGCCCGAGGCAGCAATAGACCCTTGGAGACAGGTCGGCCGGAGGACGATGTATTGAATCGCGACGCGATTTGTGTGTTCCATCGTCATTAACAGGCGCTGAACGTTACAATTAACTGTCAGTTTTGCGTCGGATTCGAAAATCTAGACTCACAGAAGAACGACTATAAGGTGCCCGAGGCAGGACTAGACCCTTGGAGACAAGTCGGCTGGAGGACGATGTATTGAATCGCGACGCGATTTGTGTGTTCCATCGTCATTAACAGGCGCTGAACGTTACAATTAACTGTCAGTTTTGCGTCGGATTCGAAAATCTAGACTCACAGGAGAACGACCATAAGGTGCCCGAGGCAGCAATAGACCCTTGGAGACAGGTCGGCCGGAGGACGATGTATTGAATCGCGACGCGATTTGTGTGTTCCATTGTCATTAAGATGCTCTGAACCTTACAATTAACTGTCAGTTTTGCGTCGGATTCGAAAATCTAGACTTACAGGAGAACGACCATAAGGTGTCCGAGGCAGCACTAGACCCTTGGAGACAAGTCGGCTCGAGGACGATGTATTGAATCGCGACGCAATTTGTGTGTTCCATCGTCATTAACAGGCACTTAACGTTACAATTAACTGTCAGTTTTGCGTCGGATTCGAAAATCTAGACTCACAGGAGATGGACCATAAGGTGCCCGAGGCAGCAATAGACCCTTGGAGACAGGTCGGCCGGAGGACGATGTATTGAATCGCGACGCAATTTGTGTGTTCCATCGTCATGAACAGGCTCTGAACGTTACAATTAACTGTCAGTTTTGCGTCGGATTCGAAAATCTAGACTCACAGGAGATCGACCATAAGGTGCCCGAGGCAGCAATAGACCCTTGGAGACAGGTCGGCCGGAGGACGATGTATTGAATCGCGACGCAATTTGTGTGTTCCATCGTCATTAACAGGCTCTGAACGTTACAATTAACTGTCAGTTTTGCGTCGGATTCGAAAATCTAGACTCACAGGTGGACGACCATAAGCTGTCCGAGGCAGCACTAGACCCTTGGAGACAAGTCGGCTGGAGGACGATGTATTGAATCGCGACACAATTTGTGTGTCCCATCGTCATTAACAGGCACTGAACGTTACAATTAACTGTCAGTTTTGCGTCGGATTCGAAAATCTAGACTCACAGGAGATCGACCATAAGGTGCCCAGGCAGCAATAGACCCTTGGAGACAGGTCGGCCGGAGGACGATGTATTGAATCGCGACGCAATTTGTATGTTCCATCGTCATTAACAGGATCTGAACGTTACAATTAACTGTCAGTTTTGCGTCGGATTCGAAAATGTAGACTCACAGAAAACGACCATTAGGTGCCCGAGGCAGCACTAGACCCTTGGAGACAAGTCGGCTGGAGGACGATGTATTGAATCGCGACGCGATTTGTGTGTTCCATCGTCATTAACAGGCTCTGAACGTTACAATTAACTGTCAGTTTTGCGTCGGATTCGAAAATCTAGACTCACAGGAGATCGACCATAAGGTGCCCGAGGCAGCAATAGACCCTTGGAGACAGGTCGGCCGGAGGACGATGTATTGAATCGCGACGGGATTTGTGTGTTCCATCGTCATTAACAGGCTCTGAACCTTACAATTAACTGTCAGTTTTGCGTCGGATTCGAAAATCTAGACTCACAGGAGATCGACCATAAGGTGCCCGAGGCAGCAATAGACCCTTGGAGACAGGTCGGCCGGAGGACGATGTATTGAATCGCGACGCTATTTGTGTGTTCCATCGTCATTAAGAGGCTCTGAACGTTACAATTATCTGTCAGTTTTGCGTCGGATTCGAAAATCTAGACTCACAGGAGAACGACCATAAGGTGCCCGAGGCAGCAATAGTCCCTTGGAGACAAGTCGGCTGGAGCACGATGTATTGAATCGCGACGCGATTTGTGTGTTCCATCGTCATTAACAGGCTCTGAACGTTACAATTAACTGTCAGTTTTGCGTCGGATTCGAAAATCTAGACTCACAGGAGATCGACCATAAGGTGCCCGAGGCAGCAATAGACCCTTGGAGACAGGTCGGCCGGAGGACGATGTATTGAATCGCGACTCAATTTGTGTGTTCCATCGTCATTAACAGGCTCCGAACGTTACAATTAACTGTCAGTTTTGCGTCGGATTCGAAAATCTAGACTCACAGGAGATCGACCACAAGGTGCCCGAGACGGCAATAGACCCTTGGAGACAGGTCGGCCGGAGGACGATGTATTGAATCGCGACGCAATTTGTGTGTTACATCGTCATTAACAGGCTCTGAACCTTACAATTAACTGTCAGTTTTGCGTCGGATTCGAAAATCTAGACTCACAGGAGATCGACCATAAGGTGACCGAGGCAGCAACAGACCCTTGGAGGCAGGTCGGCCGGAGGACGATGTATTGAATCGCGACGCGATTTGTGTGTTCCATCGTCATTAACAGGCTCTGAACGTTACAATTAACTGTCATTTTTGCGTCGGATTCGAAAATCTAGACTCACAGGAGATCGACCATAAGGTGCCCGAGGCAGCAATAGACCCATGGAGACAGGTCGGCTGGAGGACGATGTATTGAATCGCGACGCGATTTGTGTGTTACATCGTCATTAACAGGCTCTGAACCTTACAATTAACTGTCAGTTTTGCGTCGGATTCGAAAATCTAGACTCACAGGAGATCGACCATAAGGTGCCCGAGGCAGCAATAGACCCTTGGAGACAGGTCGGCCGGAGGACGATGTATTGAATCGCGACGCGATTTGTGTGTTCCATCGTCATTAACAGGCGCTGAACGTTACAATTAACTGTCAGTTTTGCGTCGGATTCGAAAATCTAGACTCACAGAAGAACGACCATAAGGTGCCCGAGGCAGGACTAGACCCTTGGAGACAAGTCGGCTGGAGGACGATGTATTGAATCGCGACGCGAATTGTGTGTTCCATCGTCATTAACAGGCGCTGAACGTTACAATTAACTGTCAGTTTTGCGTCGGATTCGAAAATCTAGACTCACTGGAGAACGACCATAAGGTGCCCGAGGCAGCAATAGACCCTTGGAGACAGGTCGGCCGGAGGACGATGTATTGAATCGCGACGCAATTTGTGTGTTCCATCGTCATGAACAGGCTCTGAACCTTACAATTAACTGTCAGTTTTGCGTCGGATTCGAAAATCTAGACTTACAGGAGAACGACCATAAGGTGTCCGAGGCAGCACTAGACCCTTGGAGACAAGTCGGCTCGAGGACGATGTATTGAATCGCGACGCAATTTGTGTGTTCCATCGTCATTAACAGGCACTGAACGTTACAATTAACTGTCAGTTTTGCGTCGGATTCGAAAATCTAGACTCACAGGAGATGGACCATAAGGTGCCCGAGGCAGCAATAGACCCTTGGAGACAGGTCGGCCGGAGGACGATGTATTGAATCGCGACGCAATTTGTGTGTTCCATCGTCATGAACAGGCTCTGAACGTTACAATTAACTGTCAGTTTTGCGTCGGATTCGAAAATCTAGACTCACAGGAGATCGACCATAAGGTGCCCGAGGCAGCAATAGACCCTTGGAGACAGGTCGGCCGGAGGACGATGTATTGAATCGGGACGCAATTTGTGTGTTCCATCGTCATGAACAGGCTCTGTACGTTACAATTAACTGTCAGTTCTGCGTCGGATTCGAAAATCTAGACTCACAGGAGATCGACCTTAAGGTGCCCGAGGCAGCAATAGACCCTTGGAGACAGGTCTGTCGGAGGACGATGTATTGAATCGCGACGCAATTTGTGTGTTCCATCGTCATTAACAGGCTCTGAACGTTACAATTAACTGTCAGTTTTGCTTCGGATTCGAAAATCTAGACTCACAGGAGATCGACCATAAGGTGCCCGAGGCAGCAATAGACCCTTGGAGACAGGTCGGCCGGAGGACGATGTATTGAATCGCGACGCAATTTGTGTCTTCCATCGTCATTAACAGGCTCCGAACGTTACAATTAACTGTCAGTTTTGCGTCGGATTCGAAAATCTAGACTCACAGGAGATCGACCATAAGGTGCCCGAGACAGCAATAGACCCTTGGAGACAGGTCGGCCGGAGGACGATGTATTGAATCGCGACGGGATTTGTGTGTTCCATCGTCATTTACAGGCTCTGAACGTTACAATTAACTGTCATTTTTGCGTCGGATTTGAAAATCTAGACTCACAGGAGATCGACCATAAGGTGCCCGAGGCAGCAATAGACCCTTGGAGACAGGTCGGCCGGAGGACGATGTATTGAATCGCGACGCGATTTGTGTGTTCCATTGTCATTAACAGGCTCTGAACGTTACAATTAACTGTCAGTTTTGCGTCGGATTCGAAAGTCTAGACTCACAGGAGAACGACCATAAGGTGCCCGAGGCAGCAATAGTCCCTTGGAGACAAGTCGGCTGGAGCACGATGTATTGAATCGCGACGCGATTTGTGTGTTCCATCGTCATTAACAGGCTCTGAACGTTACAATTAACTGTCAGTTTTGCGTCGGATTCGAAAATCTAGACTCACAGGAGATCGACCATAAGGTGCCCGAGGCAGCAATAGACCCTTGGAGACAGATCGGCCGGAGGACGATGTATTGAATCGCGACGCAATTTGTGTGTTCCATCGTCATTAACAGGCTCCGAACGTTACAATTAACTGTCAGTTTTGCGCCGGATTCGAAAATCTAGACTCACAGGAGATCGACCATAAGGTGCCCGAGACAGCAATAGACCCTTGGAGACAGGTCGGCCGGAGGACGATGTATTGAATCGCGACGCAATTTGTGTGTTACATCGTCATTAACAGGCTCTGAACCTTACAATTAACTGTCAGTTTTGCGTCGGATTCGAAAATCTAGACTCACAGGAGATCGACCATAAGGTGACCGAGGCAGCAACAGACCCTTGGAGTCAGGTCGGCCGGAGGACGATGTATTGAATCGCGACGGGATTTGTGTGTTCCATCGTCATTAACAGGCTCTGAACGTTACAATTAACTGTCATTTTTGCGTCGGATTCGAAAATCTAGACTCACAGGAGGTCGACCATAAGGTGCCCGAGGCAGCAATAGACCCTTGGAGACAGGTCGGATAGAGGACGATGTATTGAATCGCGACGCGATTTGTGTGTTACATCGTCATTAACAGGCTCTGAACCTTACAATTAACTGTCAGTTTTGCGTCGGATTCGAAAATCTAGACTCACAGGAGATCGACCATAAGGTGCCCGAGGCAGCAACAGACCCTTGGGGACAGGTCGGCCGGAGGACGATGTATTGAATCGCGACGGGATTTGTGTGTTCCATCGTCATTAACAGGCTCTGAACGTTACAATTAACTGTCAGTTTTGCGTCGGATTCGAAAATCTAGACTCACAGGAGATCGACCATAAGGTGCCCGAGGCAGCAATAGACCCTTGGAGACAGGTCGGCCGGAGGACGATGTATTGAATCGCGACGCGATTTGTGTGTTCCATCGTCATTAACAGGCTCTGAACGTTACAATTAACTGTCAGTTTTGCGTCGGATTCGAAAATCTAGACTCACAGGAGATCGACCATAAGGTGCCCGAGGCAGCAATATACCCTTGGAGACAGGTCGGCCGGAGGACGACGTATTGAATCGCGACGCGATTTGTGTGTTCCATTGTCATTAAGAGGCTCTGTACCTTACAATTAACTGTAAGTTTTGCGTCGGATTCGAAAATCTAGCCTGACAGAAGAACGAACATCAGGTCCCCGAGGCAGCACTAGACCCTTGGAGACAAGTCAGCTGGAGGACGATGTATTGAATCGCGACGCAATTTGTGTGTTCCATCGTCATTAACAGGCTCTGAACGTTACAATTAACTGTCAGTTTTGCGTCGGATTCGAAAATCTAGACTCACAGGAGATCGACCATAAGGTGCCCGAGGCAGCAATAGACCCTTGGGGACAGGTCGGCCGGAGGACGACGTATTGAATCGCGACGCGATTTGTGTGTTCCATTGTCATTAACAGGCTCTGAACGTTACAATTAACTGTCAGTTTTGCGTCGGATTCGAAAATCTAGCTGACAGAAGAACGACCATCAGGTGCCCGAGGCAGCACTAGACCCTTGGAGACAAGTCGGCTGGAGGACGATGTATTGAATCGCGACGCAATTTGTGTGTTCCATCGTCATTAACAGGCTCTGAACCTTACAATTCACTGTCAGTTTTGCGTCGGATTCAAAAATCTAGACTCACAGGAGAACGACCATAAGGTGCCCGAGGCAGCAATAGACCCTTGGAGACAGGTAGGCCGGAGGACGATGTATTGAATCGCGACGCAATTTGTGTGTTCCATCGTCATGAACAGGCTCTGAACGTTACAATTAATTGTCAGTTTTGCTTCGGATTCGAAAATCTAGACTCATAAGGTGCCCGAGGCAGCAATAGACCCTTGGAGACAGGTCGGCCGGATTACGATGTATTGAATCGCGACGCGATTTGTGTGTTCCATCGTCATTAACAGGCTCTGTACCTTACAATTAACTGTCAGTTTTGCGTCGGATTCGAATATCTAGGCTTACAGGAGAACGACCATAAGGTGACCGAGGCAGCAATAGACCCTTGGAGACAGGTCGGCCGGAGGACGATGTATTGAATCGCGACGCGATTTGTGTGTTCCATCGTCATTAACAGGCTCTGAACGTTACAATTAACTGTCAGTTTTGCGTCGGATTCGAAAATCTAGACTCACAGGAGATCGACCATAAGGTGACCGAGGAAGCAATAGACCCTTGGAGACAGGTCGGCCGGAGGACGATGTATTGAATCGCGACGCGATTTGTGTGTTCCATTGTCATTAAGAGTCTCTGAACCTTACAATTAACTGTCAGTTTTGCGTCGGATTCGAAAATCTAGACTCACAGGTGGACGACCATGAGCTGTCCGAGGCAGCACTAGACCCTTGGAGACAAGTCGGCTGGAGGACGATGTATTGAATCGCGACACAAATTGTGTGTCCCATCGTCATTAACAGGCTCTGAACGTTACAATTAACTGTCAGTTTTGCGTCGGATTCGAAAATCTAGACTCACAGGAGATCGACCATAAGGTGCCCAGGCAGCAATAGACCCTTGGAGACATGTCGGCCGGAGGACGATGTATTGAATCGCGACGCAATTTGTGTGTTCCATCGTCATTAACAGGATCTGAACGTTACAATTAACTGTCAGTTTTGCGTCGGATTCGAAAATCTAGACTCACAGAAAACGACCATTAGGTGCCCGAGGCAGCACTAGACCCTTGGAGACAAGTCGGCTGGAGGACGATGTATTGAATCGCGACGCGATTTGTGTGTTCCATCGTCATTAACAGGCTCTGAACGTTACAATTAACTGTCAGTTTTGCGTCGGATTCGAAAATCTAGACTCACAGGAGATCGACCATAAGGTGCCCGAGGCAGCAATAGACCCTTGGAGACAGGTCGGCCGGAGGACGATGTATTGAATCGCGACGGGATTTGTGTGTTCCATCGTCATTAACAGGCTCTGAACCTTACAATTAACTGTCAGTTTTGCGTCGGATTCGAAAATCTAGACTCACAGGAGATCGACCATAAGGTGCCCGAGGCAGCAATAGACCCTTGGAGACAGGTCGGCCGGAGGACGATGTATTGAATCGCGACGCAATTTGTGTGTTCCATCGTCATTAAGAGGCTCTGAACGTTACAATTAACTGTCAGTTTTGCGTCGGATTCGAAAGTCTAGACTCACAGGAGAACGACCATAAGGTGCCCGAGGCAGCAATAGTCCCTTAGAGACAAGTCGGCTGGAGCACGATGTATTGAATCGCGACGCGATTTGTGTGTTACATCGTCATTAACAGGCTCTGAACCTTACAATTAACTGTCAGTTTTGCGTCGGATTCGAAAAGCTAGACTCACAGGAGATCGACCATAAGGTGACCGAGGCAGCAACAGACCCTTGGAGTCAGGTCGGCCGGAGGACGATGTATTGAATCGCGACGCGATTTGTGTGTTCCATCGTCATTAACAGGCTCTGAACGTTACAATTAACTGTCATTTTTGCGTCGGATTCGAAAATCTAGACTCACAGGAGATCGACCATAAGGTGCCCGAGGCAGCAATAGACCCTTGGAGACAGGTGGGCCGGAGGACGATGTATTGAATCGCGACGGGATTTGTGCGTTCCATCGTCGTTAACAGGCTCTGAACGTTACAATTAACTGTCAGTTTTGCGTCGGATTCGAAAATCTAGACTCACAGGAGATCGACCATAAGGTGCCCGAGGCAGCAATATACCCTTGGAGACAGGTCGGCCGGAGGACGATGTATTGAATCGCGACGCGATTTGTGTGTTCCATCGTCATTAACAGGCTCTGAACGTTACAATTAACTGTCAGTTTTGCGTCGGATTCGAAAATCTAGACTCACAGGAGATCGACCATAAGGTGCCCGAGGCAGCAATAGACCCTTGGAGACAGGTCGGCCGGAGGACGATGTATTGAATCGCGACGGGATTTGTGCGTTCCATCGTCGTTAACAGGCTCTGAACGTTACAATTAACTGTCAGTTTTGCGTCGGATTCGAAAATCTAGACTCACAGGAGATCGACCATAAGGTGCCCGAGGCAGCAATATACCCTTGGAGACAGGTCGGCCGGAGGACGACGTATTGAATCACGACGCGATTTGTGTGTTCCATTGTCATTAGGACGCTCTGTACCTTACAATTAACTGTAAGTTTTGCGTCGGATTCGAAAATCTAGCCTGACAGAAGAACGAACATCAGGTCCCCGAGGCAGCACTAGACCCTTGGAGACAAGTCAGCTGGAGGACGATGTATTGAATCGCGACGCAATTTGTGTGTTCCATCGTCATTAACAGGCTCTGAACGTTACAATTAACTGTCAGTTTTGCGTCGGATTCGAAAATCTAGACTCACAGGAGATCGACCATAAGGTGCCCGAGGCAGCAATAGACCCTTGGGGACAGTTCGGCCGGAGGACGACGTATTGAATCGCGACGCGATTTGTGTGTTCCATTGTCATTAACAGGCTCTGAACCTTACAATTAACTGTAAGTTTTGCGTCGGATTCGAAAATCTAGCCTGACAGAAGAACGACCAAAAGGTGCCCGAGGCAGCACTAGACCCTTGGAGACAAGTCGGCTGGAGGACGATGTATTGAATCGCGACGCAATTTGTGTGTTCCATCGTCATTAACAGGCTCTGAACCTTACAATTCACTGTCAGTTTTGCGTCGGATTCAAAAATCTAGACTCACAGGAGAACGACCATAAGGTGCCCGAGGCAGCAATAGACCCTTGGAGACAGGTAGGCCGGAGGACGATGTATTGAATCGCGACGCAATTTGTGTGTTCCATCGTCATGAACAGGCTCTGAACGTTACAATTAATTGTCAGTTTTGCTTCGGATTCGAAAATCTAGACTCACAGGAGATCGACCATCAGGTGCTCGAGGCAGCAATAGACCCTTGGAGACAGGTCGGCCGGATTACGATGTATTGAATCGCGACGCGATTTGTGTGTTCCATCGTCATTAACAGGCTCTGTACCTTACAATTAACTGTCAGTTTTGCGTCGGATTCGAATATCTAGGCTTACAGGAGAACGACCATAAGGTGACCGAGGCAGCAATAGACCCTTGGAGACAGGTCGGCCGGAGGACGATGTATTGAATCGCGACGCGATTTGTGTGTTCCATCGTCATTAACAGGCTCTGAACGTTACAATTAACTGTCAGTTTTGCGTCGGATTCGAAAATCTAGACTCACAGGAGATCGACCATAAGGTGCCCGAGGCAGCAATAGACCCTTGGAGACAGGTCGGCCGGAGGACGATGTATTGAATCGCGACGCGATTTGTGTGTTCCATCGTCATTAACAGGCTCTGAACGTTACAATTAACTGTCAGTTTTGCGTCGGATTCGAAAATCTAGACTCACAGGAGATCGACCATAAGGTGCCCGAGGCAGCAATAGACCCTTGGAGACAGGTCGGCCGGAGGACGATGTATTGAATCGCGACGGGATTTGTGCGTTCCATCGTCGTTAACAGGCTCTGAACGTTACAATTAACTGTCAGTTTTGCGTCGGATTCGAAAATCTAGACTCACAGGAGATCGACCATAAGGTGCCCGAGGCAGCAATATACCCTTGGAGACAGGTCGGCCGGAGGACGACGTATTGAATCGCGACGCGATTTGTGTGTTCCATTGTCATTAGGAGGCTCTGTACCTTACAATTAACTGTAAGTTTTGCGTCGGATTCGAAAATCTAGCCTGACAGAAGAACGAACATCAGGTCCCCGAGGCAGCACTAGACCCTTGGAGACAAGTCAGCTGGAGGACGATGTATTGAATCGCGACGCAATTTGTGTGTTCCATCGTCATTAACAGGCTCTGAACGTTACAATTAACTGTCAGTTTTGCGTCGGATTCGAAAATCTAGACTCACAGGAGATCGACCATAAGGTGCCCGAGGCAGCAATAGACCCTTGGGGACAGTTCGGCCGGAGGACGACGTATTGAATCGCGACGCGATTTGTGTGTTCCATTGTCATTAACAGGCTCTGAACCTTACAATTAACTGTAAGTTTTGCGTCGGATTCGAAAATCTAGCCTGACAGAAGAACGACCAAAAGGTGCCCGAGGCAGCACTAGACCCTTGGAGACAAGTCGGCTGGAGGACGATGTATTGAATCGCGACGCAATTTGTGTGTTCCATCGTCATTAACAGGCTCTGAACCTTACAATTCACTGTCAGTTTTGCGTCGGATTCAAAAATCTAGACTCACAGGAGAACGACCATAAGGTGCCCGAGGCAGCAATAGACCCTTGGAGACAGGTAGGCCGGAGGACGATGTATTGAATCGCGACGCAATTTGTGTGTTCCATCGTCATGAACAGGCTCTGAACGTTACAATTAATTGTCAGTTTTGCTTCGGATTCGAAAATCTAGACTCACAGGAGATCGACCATCAGGTGCTCGAGGCAGCAATAGACCCTTGGAGACAGGTCGGCCGGATTACGATGTATTGAATCGCGACGCGATTTGTGTGTTCCATCGTCATTAACAGGCTCTGTACCTTACAATTAACTGTCAGTTTTGCGTCGGATTCGAATATCTAGGCTTACAGGAGAACGACCATAAGGTGACCGAGGCAGCAATAGACCCTTGGAGACAGGTCGGCCGGAGGACGATGTATTGAATCGCGACGCGATTTGTGTGTTCCATCGTCATTAACAGGCTCTGAACGTTACAATTAACTGTCAGTTTTGCGTCGGATTCGAAAATCTAGACTCACAGGAGATCGACCATAAGGTGCCCGAGGCAGCAATAGACCCTTGGAGACAGGTCGGCCGGAGGACGATGTATTGAATCGCAACGCGATTTGTGTGTTCCATCGTCATTAAAAGGCTCTGAACGTTACAATTAACTGTCAGTTTTGCGTCGGATTCGAAAATCTAGACTCACAGGAGATCGACCATAAGGTGCCCGAGGCAGCAATAGACCCTTGGAGACAGGTCGGCCGGAGGACGATGTAATGAATCGCGACGGGATTTGTGTGTTCCATCGTCATTAACAGGCTCTGAACCTTACAATTAACTGTCAGTTTTGCGTCGGATTCGAAAATCTAGACTCACAGGAGATCGACCATAAGGTGCCCGAGGCGGCAATAGACCCTTGGAGACAGGTCTGCCGGAGTACGATGTATTGAATCGCGACGCGATTTGTGTGTTCCATCGTCATTAACAGGCGCTGAACGTTACAATTAACTGTCAGTTTTGCGTCGGATTCGAAAATCTAGACTCACAGAAGAACGACCATAAGGTGCCCGAGGCAGGACTAGACCCTTGGAGACAAGTCGGCTGGAGGACGATGTATTGAATCGCGAAGCGATTTGTGTGTTCCATCGTCATTAACAGGCGCAGAACGTTACAATTAACTGTCAGTTTTGCGTCGGATCCGAAAATCTAGACTCACAGGAGAACGACCATAAGGTGTCCGAGGCAGCACTAGACCCCTGGAGACAGGTCGGCCGGAGGACGATGTATTGAATCGCGACGCGATTTGTGTGTTCCATCGTCATTAACAGGCACTGAACGTTACAATTAACTGTCAGTTTTGCGTCGGATTCGAAAATCTAGACTCACAGGAGATCGACCATAAGGTGCCCAAGGCAGCAATAGACCCTTGGAGACAGGTCGGCCGGAGGACGATGTATTGAATCGCGACGCGATTTGTGTGTTCCATTGTCATTAAGATGCTCTGAACCTTACAATTAACTGTCAGTTTTGCGTCGGATTCGAAAATCTAGACTTACAGGAGAACGACCATAAGGTGTCCGAGGCAGCACTAGACCCTTGGAGACAAGTCGGCTCGAGGACGATGTATTGAATCGCGACGGGATTTGTGTGTTCCATCGTCATTAACAGGCACTGAACGTTACAATTAACTGTCAGTTTTGCGTCGGATTCGAAAATCTAGACTCACAGGAGATCGACCATAAGGTGCCCGAGGCAGCAATAGACCCTTGGAGACAGGTCGGCCGGAGGACGATGTATTGAATCGCGACGCAATTTGTGTGTTCCATCGTCATTAACAGGCTCTGAACGTTACAATTAACTGTCAGTTTTGCGTCGGATTCGAAAATCTAGACTCACATGAGATCGACCATAAGGTGCCCGCGGCAGCAATAGACCCTTGGAGACAGGTCGGCCGGAGGACGATGTATTGAATCGCGACGCAATTTGTGTGTTCCATCGTCATGAACAGGCTCTGAACTTACAATTAACTGTCAGTTTTGCGTCGGATTCGAAAATCTAGACTCACAGGAGATCGACCATAAGGTGCCCGAGGCAGCAATAGACCCTTGGAGACAAGTCGTTTGGAGGACGATGTATTGAATCGCGACGCAATTTGTGTGTTCCATCGTCATTAACAGGCTTTAAACGTTACAATTAACTGTCAGTTTTGCGTCGGATTCGAAAGTCTAGACTCACAGGAGAACGACCATAAGGTGCCCGAGACAGCAATAGACCCTTGGAGACAGGTCGGCCGGAGGTCGATGTATTGAATCGCGACGCAATTTGTGTGTTCCATCGTCATGAACAGGCTCTGAACGTTACAATTAACTGTCAGTTTTGCGTCGGATTCGAAAATCTAGACTCACAGGAGATCGACCATAAGGTGCCCGAGGCAGCAATAGACCCTTGGAGACAGGTCGGCCGGAGGACGATGTATTGAATCGCGACGCGATATGTGTGTTCCATCGTCATTAACAGGCGCTGAACGTTACAATTAACTGTCAGTTTTGCGTCGGATTCGAAAATCTAGACTCACAGGAGATCGACCTTAAGGTGCCCGAGGCAGCAATAGACCCTTGGAGACAGGTCGGTCGGAGGACGATGTATTGAATCGCGACGCAATTTGTGTGTTCCATCGTCATTAACAGGCTCTGAACGTTACAATTAACTGTCAGTTTTGCTTCGGATTCGAAAATCTAGACTCACAGGAGATCGACCATAAGGTGCCCGAGGCAGCAATAGACCCTTGGAGACAGGTCGGCCGGAGGACGATGTATTGAATCGCGACGCAATTTGTGTCTTCCATCGTCATTAACAGGCTCCGAACGTTACAATTAACTGTCAGTTTTGCGTCGGATTCGAAAATCTAGACTCACAGGAGATCGACCATAAGGTGCCCGAGACAGCAATAGACCCTTGGAGACAGGTCGGCCGGAGGACGATGTATTGAATCGCGACGCAATTTGTGTGTTACATCGTCATTAACAGGCTCTGAACCTTACAATTAACTGTCAGTTTTGCGTCGGATTCAAAAATCTAGACTCACAGGAGATCGTCCATAAGGTACCCGAGGCATCAACAGACCCTTGGAGACAGGTCAGCCGGAGGACGATGTATTGAATCGCGACGGGATTTGTGTGTTCCATCGTCATTAACAGGCTCTGAACGTTACAATTAACTGTCATTTTTGCGTCGGATTCGAAAATCTAGACTCACAGGAGATCGACCATAAGGTGCCCGAGGCAGCAATAGACCCTTGGAGACAGGTCGGCCGGAGGACGATGTATTGAATCGCGACGCGATTTGTGTGTTCCATTGTCATTAAGATGCTCTTAACGTTACAATTAACTGTCAGTTTTGCGTCGGATTCGAAAGTCTAGACTCACAGGAGATCGACCATAAGGTGCCCGAGGCAGCAATAGACCCTTGGAGACAAGTCGGCTGGAGGACGATGTATTGAATCGCTACGCGATTTGTGTGTTCCATCGTCATTAACAGGCGCTGAACGTTACAATTAACTGTCAGTTTTGCGTCGGATTCGAAAATCTAGGCTCACAGGAGAACGACCATAAGGTGTCCGAATCAGCACTAGACCCTTGGAGACAGGTCGGCCGGAGGACGATGTATTGAATCGCGACGCGATTTGTGTGTTCCATCGTCATTAACAGGCCCTGAACGTTACAATTAACTGTCAGTTTTGCGTCGGATTCGAAAATCTAGACTCACAGGAGATCGACCATAAGGTGCCCGAGGCAGCAATAGACCCTTGGAGACAGGTCGGCCGGAGGACGATGTATTGAATCGCGACGCGATTTGTGTGTTCCATTGTCATTAAGATGCTCTGAACCTTACAATTAACTGACAGTTCAAAAAACGGCTCTGAGCACTATGGGACTCAACTGCTGAGGTCATTAGTACCCTAGAACTTAGAACTAGTTAAACCTAACTAACCTAAGGACATCACAAACATCCAAGCCCGAGGCAGGATTCGAACCTGCGACCGTAGCGGTCTTGCGGTTCCAGACTGCAGCGCCTTTAACCGCACGGCCACTTCGGCCGGCCAACTGTCAGTTTTGCGTCGGATTCGAAAATCTAGACTTACAGGAGAACGACCATAAGGTGTCCGAGGCAGCACTAGACCCTTGGAGACAAGTCGGCTCGAGGACGATGTATTGAATCGCGACGCAATTTGTGTGTTCCATCGTCATTAACAGGCACTGAACGTTACAATTAACTGTCAGTTTTGCGTCGGATTCGAAAATCTAGACTCACAGGAGATCGACCATAAGGTGCCCGAGGCAGCAATAGACCCTTGGAGACAGGTCGGCCGGAGGACGATGTATTGAATCGCGACGCAATTTGTGTGTTCCATCGTCATGAACAGGCTCTGAACGTTACAATTAACTGTCAGTTTTGCGTCGGATTCGAAAATCTAGACTCACAGGAGATCGAAAATAAGGTGGCCGAGGCAGCAATAGACCCTTGGAGACAGGTCGGCCGGAGGACGATGTATTGAATCGCGACACAATTTGTGTGTTCCATCGTCATTAACAGGCTCTGAACCTTACAATTAACTGTCAGTTTTGCGTCGGATTCGAAAATCTAGACTCACAGGAGATCGACCATAAGGTGCCCGAGGCAGCAATAGACCCTTGGAGACAGGTCGGCCGGAGGACGATGTATTGAATCGCGACGCGATTTGTGTGTTCCATCGTCATTAAGAGGCTCTGAACGTTACAATTAACTGTCAGTTTTGCGTCGGATTCGAAAGTCTAGACTCACAGGAGAACGACCATAAGGTGCCCGAGGCAGCAATAGTCCCTTGGAGACAAGTCGGCTGGAGCACGATGTATTGAATCGCGACGCGATTTGTGTGTTCCATCGTCATTAACAGGCTCAGAACGTTACAATTAACTGTCAGTTTTGCGTCGGATTCGAAAATCTAGACTCACAGGAGATCGACCATAAGGTGCCCGAGGCAGCAATAGGCCCTTGGAGACAGGTCGGCCGGAGGACGATGTATTGAATCGCGACGCAATTTGTGTGTTCCATCGTCATTAACAGGCTCCGAACGTTACAATTAACTGTCAGTTTTGCGTCGGATTCGAAAATCTAGACTCACAGGAGATCGACCATAAGGTGCCCGAGACAGCAATAGACCCTTGGAGACAGGTCGGCCGGAGGACGATGTATTGAATCGCGACGCAATTTGTGTGTTACATCGTCATTAACAGGCTCTGAACCTTACAATTAACTGTCAGTTTTGCGTCGGATTCGAAAATCTAGACTCACAGGAGATCGACCATAAGGTGAGCGAGGCAGCAACAGACCCTTGGAGTCAGGTCGGCCGGAGGACGATGTATTGAATCGCGACGCAATTTGTGTGTTCCATCGTCATTAACAGGCTCTGAACGTTACAATTAACTGTCATTTTTGCGTCGGATTCGAAAATCTAGACTCACAGGAGATCGACCATAAGGTGCCCGAGGCAGCAATAGACCCTTGGAGACAGGTCGGCCGGAGGACGATGTATTGAATCGCGACGCGATTTGTGTGTTACATCGTCATTAACAGGCTCTGAACCTTACAATTAACTGTCAGTTTTGCGTCGGATTCGAAAATCTAGACTTACAGGAGAACGACCATAAGGTGTCCGAGGCAGCACTAGACCCTTGGAGACAAGTCGGCTCGAGGACGATGTATTGAATCGCGACGGGATTTGTGTGTTCCATCGTCATTAACAGGCACTGAACGTTACAATTAACTGTCAGTTTTGCGTCGGATTCGAAAATCTAGACTCACAGGAGATCGACCATAAGGTGCCCGAGGCAGCAATAGACCCTTGGAGACAGGTCGGCCGGAGGACGATGTATTGAATCGCGACGCAATTTGTGTGTTCCATCGTCATTAACAGGCTCTGAACGTTACAATTAACTGTCAGTTTTGCGTCGGATTCGAAAATCTAGACTCACATGAGATCGACCATAAGGTGCCCGCGGCAGCAATAGACCCTTGGAGACAGGTCGGCCGGAGGACGATGTATTGAATCGCGACGCAATTTGTGTGTTCCATCGTCATGAACAGGCTCTGAACGTTACAATTAACTGTCAGTTTTGCGTCGGATTCGAAAATCTAGACTCACAGGAGATCGACCATAAGGTGCCCGAGGCAGCAATAGACCCTTGGAGACAAGTCGTTTGGAGGACGATGTATTGAATCGCGACGCAATTTGTGTGTTCCATCGTCATTAACAGGCTTTAAACGTTACAATTAACTGTCAGTTTTGCGTCGGATTCGAAAGTCTAGACTCACAGGAGAACGACCATAAGGTGCCCGAGACAGCAATAGACCCTTGGAGACAGGTCGGCCGGAGGTCGATGTATTGAATCGCGACGCAATTTGTGTGTTCCATCGTCATGAACAGGCTCTGAACGTTACAATTAACTGTCAGTTTTGCGTCGGATTCGAAAATCTAGACTCACAGGAGATCGACCATAAGGTGCCCGCGGCAGCAATAGACCCTTGGAGACAGGTCGGCCGGAGGACGATGTATTGAATCGCGACGCGATATGTGTGTTCCATCGTCATTAACAGGCGCTGAACGTTACAATTAACTGTCAGTTTTGCGTCGGATTCGAAAATCTAGACTCACAGGAGATCGACCTTAAGGTGCCCGAGGCAGCAATAGACCCTTGGAGACAGGTCGGTCGGAGGACGATGTATTGAATCGCGACGCAATTTGTGTGTTCCATCGTCATTAACAGGCTCTGAACGTTACAATTAACTGTCAGTTTTGCTTCGGATTCGAAAATCTAGACTCACAGGAGATCGACCATAAGGTGCCCGAGGCAGCAATAGACCCTTGGAGACAGGTCGGCCGGAGGACGATGTATTGAATCGCGACGCAATTTGTGTCTTCCATCGTCATTAACAGGCTCCGAACGTTACAATTAACTGTCAGTTTTGCGTCGGATTCGAAAATCTAGACTCACAGGAGATCGACCATAAGGTGCCCGAGACAGCAATAGACCCTTGGAGACAGGTCGGCCGGAGGACGATGTATTGAATCGCGACGCAATTTGTGTGTTACATCGTCATTAACAGGCTCTGAACCTTACAATTAACTGTCAGTTTTGCGTCGGATTCAAAAATCTAGACTCACAGGAGATCGTCCATAAGGTACCCGAGGCATCAACAGACCCTTGGAGACAGGTCAGCCGGAGGACGATGTATTGAATCGCGACGGGATTTGTGTGTTCCATCGTCATTAACAGGCTCTGAACGTTACAATTAACTGTCATTTTTGCGTCGGATTCGAAAATCTAGACTCACAGGAGATCGACCATAAGGTGCCCGAGGCAGCAATAGACCCTTGGAGACAGGTCGGCCGGAGGACGATGTATTGAATCGCGACGCGATTTGTGTGTTCCATTGTCATTAAGATGCTCTTAACGTTACAATTAACTGTCAGTTTTGCGTCGGATTCGAAAGTCTAGACTCACAGGAGATCGACCATAAGGTGCCCGAGGCAGCAATAGACCCTTGGAGACAAGTCGGCTGGAGGACGATGTATTGAATCGCTACGCGATTTGTGTGTTCCATCGTCATTAAAAGGCTCTGAACGTTACAATTAACTGTCAGTTTTGCGTCGGATTCGAAAATCTAGACTCACAGGAGATCGACCATAAGGTGCCCGAGGCAGCAATAGACCCTTGGAGACAGGTCGGCCGGAGGACGATGTAATGAATCGCGACGGGATTTGTGTGTTCCATCGTCATTAACAGGCTCTGAACCTTACAATTAACTGTCAGTTTTGCGTCGGATTCGAAAATCTAGACTCACAGGAGATCGACCATAAGGTGCCCGAGGCGGCAATAGACCCTTGGAGACAGGTCTGCCGGAGTACGATGTATTGAATCGCGACGCGATTTGTGTGTTCCATCGTCATTAACAGGCGCTGAACGTTACAATTAACTGTCAGTTTTGCGTCGGATTCGAAAATCTAGACTCACAGAAGAACGACCATAAGGTGCCCGAGGCAGGACTAGACCCTTGGAGACAAGTCGGCTGGAGGACGATGTATTGAATCGCGAAGCGATTTGTGTGTTCCATCGTCATTAACAGGCGCAGAACGTTACAATTAACTGTCAGTTTTGCGTCGGATCCGAAAATCTAGACTCACAGGAGAACGACCATAAGGTGTCCGAGGCAGCACTAGACCCCTGGAGACAGGTCGGCCGGAGGACGATGTATTGAATCGCGACGCGATTTGTGTGTTCCATCGTCATTAACAGGCACTGAACGTTACAATTAACTGTCAGTTTTGCGTCGGATTCGAAAATCTAGACTCACAGGAGATCGACCATAAGGTGCCCAAGGCAGCAATAGACCCTTGGAGACAGGTCGGCCGGAGGACGATGTATTGAATCGCGACGCGATTTGTGTGTTCCATTGTCATTAAGATGCTCTGAACCTTACAATTAACTGTCAGTTTTGCGTCGGATTCGAAAATCTAGACTTACAGGAGAACGACCATAAGGTGTCCGAGGCAGCACTAGACCCTTGGAGACAAGTCGGCTCGAGGACGATGTATTGAATCGCGACGGGATTTGTGTGTTCCATCGTCATTAACAGGCACTGAACGTTACAATTAACTGTCAGTTTTGCGTCGGATTCGAAAATCTAGACTCACAGGAGATCGACCATAAGGTGCCCGAGGCAGCAATAGACCCTTGGAGACAGGTCGGCCGGAGGACGATGTATTGAATCGCGACGCAATTTGTGTGTTCCATCGTCATTAACAGGCTCTGAACGTTACAATTAACTGTCAGTTTTGCGTCGGATTCGAAAATCTAGACTCACATGAGATCGACCATAAGGTGCCCGCGGCAGCAATAGACCCTTGGAGACAGGTCGGCCGGAGGACGATGTATTGAATCGCGACGCAATTTGTGTGTTCCATCGTCATGAACAGGCTCTGAACTTACAATTAACTGTCAGTTTTGCGTCGGATTCGAAAATCTAGACTCACAGGAGATCGACCATAAGGTGCCCGAGGCAGCAATAGACCCTTGGAGACAAGTCGTTTGGAGGACGATGTATTGAATCGCGACGCAATTTGTGTGTTCCATCGTCATTAACAGGCTTTAAACGTTACAATTAACTGTCAGTTTTGCGTCGGATTCGAAAGTCTAGACTCACAGGAGAACGACCATAAGGTGCCCGAGACAGCAATAGACCCTTGGAGACAGGTCGGCCGGAGGTCGATGTATTGAATCGCGACGCAATTTGTGTGTTCCATCGTCATGAACAGGCTCTGAACGTTACAATTAACTGTCAGTTTTGCGTCGGATTCGAAAATCTAGACTCACAGGAGATCGACCATAAGGTGCCCGAGGCAGCAATAGACCCTTGGAGACAGGTCGGCCGGAGGACGATGTATTGAATCGCGACGCGATATGTGTGTTCCATCGTCATTAACAGGCGCTGAACGTTACAATTAACTGTCAGTTTTGCGTCGGATTCGAAAATCTAGACTCACAGGAGATCGACCTTAAGGTGCCCGAGGCAGCAATAGACCCTTGGAGACAGGTCGGTCGGAGGACGATGTATTGAATCGCGACGCAATTTGTGTGTTCCATCGTCATTAACAGGCTCTGAACGTTACAATTAACTGTCAGTTTTGCTTCGGATTCGAAAATCTAGACTCACAGGAGATCGACCATAAGGTGCCCGAGGCAGCAATAGACCCTTGGAGACAGGTCGGCCGGAGGACGATGTATTGAATCGCGACGCAATTTGTGTCTTCCATCGTCATTAACAGGCTCCGAACGTTACAATTAACTGTCAGTTTTGCGTCGGATTCGAAAATCTAGACTCACAGGAGATCGACCATAAGGTGCCCGAGACAGCAATAGACCCTTGGAGACAGGTCGGCCGGAGGACGATGTATTGAATCGCGACGCAATTTGTGTGTTACATCGTCATTAACAGGCTCTGAACCTTACAATTAACTGTCAGTTTTGCGTCGGATTCAAAAATCTAGACTCACAGGAGATCGTCCATAAGGTACCCGAGGCATCAACAGACCCTTGGAGACAGGTCAGCCGGAGGACGATGTATTGAATCGCGACGGGATTTGTGTGTTCCATCGTCATTAACAGGCTCTGAACGTTACAATTAACTGTCATTTTTGCGTCGGATTCGAAAATCTAGACTCACAGGAGATCGACCATAAGGTGCCCGAGGCAGCAATAGACCCTTGGAGACAGGTCGGCCGGAGGACGATGTATTGAATCGCGACGCGATTTGTGTGTTCCATTGTCATTAAGATGCTCTTAACGTTACAATTAACTGTCAGTTTTGCGTCGGATTCGAAAGTCTAGACTCACAGGAGATCGACCATAAGGTGCCCGAGGCAGCAATAGACCCTTGGAGACAAGTCGGCTGGAGGACGATGTATTGAATCGCTACGCGATTTGTGTGTTCCATCGTCATTAACAGGCGCTGAACGTTACAATTAACTGTCAGTTTTGCGTCGGATTCGAAAATCTAGGCTCACAGGAGAACGACCATAAGGTGTCCGAATCAGCACTAGACCCTTGGAGACAGGTCGGCCGGAGGACGATGTATTGAATCGCGACGCGATTTGTGTGTTCCATCGTCATTAACAGGCCCTGAACGTTACAATTAACTGTCAGTTTTGCGTCGGATTCGAAAATCTAGACTCACAGGAGATCGACCATAAGGTGCCCGAGGCAGCAATAGACCCTTGGAGACAGGTCGGCCGGAGGACGATGTATTGAATCGCGACGCGATTTGTGTGTTCCATTGTCATTAAGATGCTCTGAACCTTACAATTAACTGACAGTTCAAAAAACGGCTCTGAGCACTATGGGACTCAACTGCTGAGGTCATTAGTACCCTAGAACTTAGAACTAGTTAAACCTAACTAACCTAAGGACATCACAAACATCCAAGCCCGAGGCAGGATTCGAACCTGCGACCGTAGCGGTCTTGCGGTTCCAGACTGCAGCGCCTTTAACCGCACGGCCACTTCGGCCGGCCAACTGTCAGTTTTGCGTCGGATTCGAAAATCTAGACTTACAGGAGAACGACCATAAGGTGTCCGAGGCAGCACTAGACCCTTGGAGACAAGTCGGCTCGAGGACGATGTATTGAATCGCGACGCAATTTGTGTGTTCCATCGTCATTAACAGGCACTGAACGTTACAATTAACTGTCAGTTTTGCGTCGGATTCGAAAATCTAGACTCACAGGAGATCGACCATAAGGTGCCCGAGGCAGCAATAGACCCTTGGAGACAGGTCGGCCGGAGGACGATGTATTGAATCGCGACGCAATTTGTGTGTTCCATCGTCATGAACAGGCTCTGAACGTTACAATTAACTGTCAGTTTTGCGTCGGATTCGAAAATCTAGACTCACAGGAGATCGAAAATAAGGTGGCCGAGGCAGCAATAGACCCTTGGAGACAGGTCGGCCGGAGGACGATGTATTGAATCGCGACACAATTTGTGTGTTCCATCGTCATTAACAGGCTCTGAACCTTACAATTAACTGTCAGTTTTGCGTCGGATTCGAAAATCTAGACTCACAGGAGATCGACCATAAGGTGCCCGAGGCAGCAATAGACCCTTGGAGACAGGTCGGCCGGAGGACGATGTATTGAATCGCGACGCGATTTGTGTGTTCCATCGTCATTAAGAGGCTCTGAACGTTACAATTAACTGTCAGTTTTGCGTCGGATTCGAAAGTCTAGACTCACAGGAGAACGACCATAAGGTGCCCGAGGCAGCAATAGTCCCTTGGAGACAAGTCGGCTGGAGCACGATGTATTGAATCGCGACGCGATTTGTGTGTTCCATCGTCATTAACAGGCTCAGAACGTTACAATTAACTGTCAGTTTTGCGTCGGATTCGAAAATCTAGACTCACAGGAGATCGACCATAAGGTGCCCGAGGCAGCAATAGGCCCTTGGAGACAGGTCGGCCGGAGGACGATGTATTGAATCGCGACGCAATTTGTGTGTTCCATCGTCATTAACAGGCTCCGAACGTTACAATTAACTGTCAGTTTTGCGTCGGATTCGAAAATCTAGACTCACAGGAGATCGACCATAAGGTGCCCGAGACAGCAATAGACCCTTGGAGACAGGTCGGCCGGAGGACGATGTATTGAATCGCGACGCAATTTGTGTGTTACATCGTCATTAACAGGCTCTGAACCTTACAATTAACTGTCAGTTTTGCGTCGGATTCGAAAATCTAGACTCACAGGAGATCGACCATAAGGTGAGCGAGGCAGCAACAGACCCTTGGAGTCAGGTCGGCCGGAGGACGATGTATTGAATCGCGACGCAATTTGTGTGTTCCATCGTCATTAACAGGCTCTGAACGTTACAATTAACTGTCATTTTTGCGTCGGATTCGAAAATCTAGACTCACAGGAGATCGACCATAAGGTGCCCGAGGCAGCAATAGACCCTTGGAGACAGGTCGGCCGGAGGACGATGTATTGAATCGCGACGCGATTTGTGTGTTACATCGTCATTAACAGGCTCTGAACCTTACAATTAACTGTCAGTTTTGCGTCGGATTCGAAAATCTAGACTTACAGGAGAACGACCATAAGGTGTCCGAGGCAGCACTAGACCCTTGGAGACAAGTCGGCTCGAGGACGATGTATTGAATCGCGACGGGATTTGTGTGTTCCATCGTCATTAACAGGCACTGAACGTTACAATTAACTGTCAGTTTTGCGTCGGATTCGAAAATCTAGACTCACAGGAGATCGACCATAAGGTGCCCGAGGCAGCAATAGACCCTTGGAGACAGGTCGGCCGGAGGACGATGTATTGAATCGCGACGCAATTTGTGTGTTCCATCGTCATTAACAGGCTCTGAACGTTACAATTAACTGTCAGTTTTGCGTCGGATTCGAAAATCTAGACTCACATGAGATCGACCATAAGGTGCCCGCGGCAGCAATAGACCCTTGGAGACAGGTCGGCCGGAGGACGATGTATTGAATCGCGACGCAATTTGTGTGTTCCATCGTCATGAACAGGCTCTGAACGTTACAATTAACTGTCAGTTTTGCGTCGGATTCGAAAATCTAGACTCACAGGAGATCGACCATAAGGTGCCCGAGGCAGCAATAGACCCTTGGAGACAAGTCGTTTGGAGGACGATGTATTGAATCGCGACGCAATTTGTGTGTTCCATCGTCATTAACAGGCTTTAAACGTTACAATTAACTGTCAGTTTTGCGTCGGATTCGAAAGTCTAGACTCACAGGAGAACGACCATAAGGTGCCCGAGACAGCAATAGACCCTTGGAGACAGGTCGGCCGGAGGTCGATGTATTGAATCGCGACGCAATTTGTGTGTTCCATCGTCATGAACAGGCTCTGAACGTTACAATTAACTGTCAGTTTTGCGTCGGATTCGAAAATCTAGACTCACAGGAGATCGACCATAAGGTGCCCGCGGCAGCAATAGACCCTTGGAGACAGGTCGGCCGGAGGACGATGTATTGAATCGCGACGCGATATGTGTGTTCCATCGTCATTAACAGGCGCTGAACGTTACAATTAACTGTCAGTTTTGCGTCGGATTCGAAAATCTAGACTCACAGGAGATCGACCTTAAGGTGCCCGAGGCAGCAATAGACCCTTGGAGACAGGTCGGTCGGAGGACGATGTATTGAATCGCGACGCAATTTGTGTGTTCCATCGTCATTAACAGGCTCTGAACGTTACAATTAACTGTCAGTTTTGCTTCGGATTCGAAAATCTAGACTCACAGGAGATCGACCATAAGGTGCCCGAGGCAGCAATAGACCCTTGGAGACAGGTCGGCCGGAGGACGATGTATTGAATCGCGACGCAATTTGTGTCTTCCATCGTCATTAACAGGCTCCGAACGTTACAATTAACTGTCAGTTTTGCGTCGGATTCGAAAATCTAGACTCACAGGAGATCGACCATAAGGTGCCCGAGACAGCAATAGACCCTTGGAGACAGGTCGGCCGGAGGACGATGTATTGAATCGCGACGCAATTTGTGTGTTACATCGTCATTAACAGGCTCTGAACCTTACAATTAACTGTCAGTTTTGCGTCGGATTCAAAAATCTAGACTCACAGGAGATCGTCCATAAGGTACCCGAGGCATCAACAGACCCTTGGAGACAGGTCAGCCGGAGGACGATGTATTGAATCGCGACGGGATTTGTGTGTTCCATCGTCATTAACAGGCTCTGAACGTTACAATTAACTGTCATTTTTGCGTCGGATTCGAAAATCTAGACTCACAGGAGATCGACCATAAGGTGCCCGAGGCAGCAATAGACCCTTGGAGACAGGTCGGCCGGAGGACGATGTATTGAATCGCGACGCGATTTGTGTGTTCCATTGTCATTAAGATGCTCTTAACGTTACAATTAACTGTCAGTTTTGCGTCGGATTCGAAAGTCTAGACTCACAGGAGATCGACCATAAGGTGCCCGAGGCAGCAATAGACCCTTGGAGACAAGTCGGCTGGAGGACGATGTATTGAATCGCTACGCGATTTGTGTGTTCCATCGTCATTAACAGGCGCTGAACGTTACAATTAACTGTCAGTTTTGCGTCGGATTCGAAAATCTAGGCTCACAGGAGAACGACCATAAGGTGTCCGAATCAGCACTAGACCCTTGGAGACAGGTCGGCCGGAGGACGATGTATTGAATCGCGACGCGATTTGTGTGTTCCATCGTCATTAACAGGCCCTGAACGTTACAATTAACTGTCAGTTTTGCGTCGGATTCGAAAATCTAGACTCACAGGAGATCGACCATAAGGTGCCCGAGGCAGCAATAGACCCTTGGAGACAGGTCGGCCGGAGGACGATGTATTGAATCGCGACGCGATTTGTGTGTTCCATTGTCATTAAGATGCTCTGAACCTTACAATTAACTGACAGTTCAAAAAATGGCTCTGAGCACTATGGGACTCAACTGCTGAGGTCATTAGTACCCTAGAACTTAGAACTAGTTAAACCTAACTAACCTAAGGACATCACAAACATCCAAGCCCGAGGCAGGATTCGAACCTGCGACCGTAGCGGTCTTGCGGTTCCAGACTGCAGCGCCTTTAACCGCACGGCCACTTCGGCCGGCCAACTGTCAGTTTTGCGTCGGATTCGAAAATCTAGACTTACAGGAGAACGACCATAAGGTGTCCGAGGCAGCACTAGACCCTTGGAGACAAGTCGGCTCGAGGACGATGTATTGAATCGCGACGCAATTTGTGTGTTCCATCGTCATTAACAGGCACTGAACGTTACAATTAACTGTCAGTTTTGCGTCGGATTCGAAAATCTAGACTCACAGGAGATCGACCATAAGGTGCCCGAGGCAGCAATAGACCCTTGGAGACAGGTCGGCCGGAGGACGATGTATTGAATCGCGACGCAATTTGTGTGTTCCATCGTCATGAACAGGCTCTGAACGTTACAATTAACTGTCAGTTTTGCGTCGGATTCGAAAATCTAGACTCACAGGAGATCGAAAATAAGGTGGCCGAGGCAGCAATAGACCCTTGGAGACAGGTCGGCCGGAGGACGATGTATTGAATCGCGACACAATTTGTGTGTTCCATCGTCATTAACAGGCTCTGAACCTTACAATTAACTGTCAGTTTTGCGTCGGATTCGAAAATCTAGACTCACAGGAGATCGACCATAAGGTGCCCGAGGCAGCAATAGACCCTTGGAGACAGGTCGGCCGGAGGACGATGTATTGAATCGCGACGCGATTTGTGTGTTCCATCGTCATTAAGAGGCTCTGAACGTTACAATTAACTGTCAGTTTTGCGTCGGATTCGAAAGTCTAGACTCACAGGAGAACGACCATAAGGTGCCCGAGGCAGCAATAGTCCCTTGGAGACAAGTCGGCTGGAGCACGATGTATTGAATCGCGACGCGATTTGTGTGTTCCATCGTCATTAACAGGCTCAGAACGTTACAATTAACTGTCAGTTTTGCGTCGGATTCGAAAATCTAGACTCACAGGAGATCGACCATAAGGTGCCCGAGGCAGCAATAGGCCCTTGGAGACAGGTCGGCCGGAGGACGATGTATTGAATCGCGACGCAATTTGTGTGTTCCATCGTCATTAACAGGCTCCGAACGTTACAATTAACTGTCAGTTTTGCGTCGGATTCGAAAATCTAGACTCACAGGAGATCGACCATAAGGTGCCCGAGACAGCAATAGACCCTTGGAGACAGGTCGGCCGGAGGACGATGTATTGAATCGCGACGCAATTTGTGTGTTACATCGTCATAAACAGGCTCTGAACCTTACAATTAACTGTCAGTTTTGCGTCGGATTCGAAAATCTAGACTCACAGGAGATCGACCATAAGGTGAGCGAGGCAGCAACAGACCCTTGGAGTCAGGTCGGCCGGAGAACGATGTATTGAATCGCGACGCAATTTGTGTGTTCCATCGTCATTAACAGGCTCTGAACGTTACAATTAACTGTCATTTTTGCGTCGGATTCGAAAATCTAGACTCACAGGAGATCGACCATAAGGTGCCCGAGGCAGCAATAGACCCTTGGAGACAGGTCGGCCGGAGGACGATGTATTGAATCGCGACGCGATTTGTGTGTTACATCGTCATTAACAGGCTCTGAACCTTACAATTAACTGTCAGTTTTGCGTCGGATTCGAAAATCTAGACTCACAGGAGATCGACCATAAGGTGCCCGAGGCAGCAACAGACCCTTGGAGACAGGTCGGCCGGAGGACGATGTATTGAATCGCGACGGGATTTGTGTGTTCCATCGTCATTAACAGGCACTGAACGTTACAATTAACTGTCAGTTTTGCGTCGGATTCGAAAATCTAGACTCACAGGAGATCGACCATAAGGTGCCCGAGGCAGCAATAGACCCTTGGAGACAGGTCGGCCGGAGGACGATGTATTGAATCGCGACGCGATTTGTGTGTTCCATCGTCATTAACAGTCGCTGAACGTTACAATTAACTGTCAGTTTTGCGTCGGATTCGAAAATCTAGACTCACAGGAGATCGACCATAAGGTGCCCGAGGCAGCAATAGACCCTTGGAGACAGGTCGGCCGGAGGACGATGTATTGAATCGCGACGGGATTTGTGCGTTCCATCGTCGTTAACAGGCTCTGAACGTTACAATTAACTGTCAGTTTTGCGTCGGATTCGAAAATCTAGACTCACAGGAGAACGACCATAAGGTGCCCGAGGCAGCAATATACCCTTGGAGACAGGTCGGCCGGAGGACGACGTATTGAATCGCGACGCGATTTGTGTGTTCCATTGTCATGAAGAGGCTCTGTACCTTACAATTAACTGTAAGTTTTGCGTCGGATTCGAAAATCTAGCCTGACAGAAGAACGAACATCAGGTCCCCGAGGCAGCACTAGACCCTTGGAGACAAGTCAGCTGGAGGATGATGTATTGAATCGCGACGCAATTTGTGTGTTCCATCGTCATTAACAGGCTCTGAACGTTACAATTAACTGTCAGTTTTGCGTCGGATTCGAAAATCTAGACTCACAGGAGATCGACCATAAGGTGCCCGAGGCAGCAATAGACCCTTGGGGACAGGTCGGCCGGAGGACGACGTATTGAATCGCGACGCGATTTGTGTGTTCCATTGTCATTAACAGGCTCTGAACCTTACAATTAACTGTAAGTTTTGCGTCGGATTCGAAAATCTAGCCTGACAGAAGAACGACCATCAGGTGCCCGAGACAGCACTAGACCCTAGGAGACAAGTCGGCTGGAGGACGATGTATTCAATCGCGACGCAATTTGTGTGTTCCATCGTCATTAACAGGCTCTGAACGTTACAATTCACTGTCAGTTTTGCTTCGGATTCAAAAATCTAGACTCACAGGAGAACGACCATAAGGTGCCCGAGGCAGCAATAGACCCTTGGAGACAGGTAGGCCGGAGGACGATATTGAATCGCGACGCAATTTGTATGTTCCATCGTCATTAACAGGCTCTGAACGTTACAATTAACTGTCAGTTTTGCGTCGGATTCGAAAATCTAGACTCACAGGAGATCGACCATAAGGTGCCCGAGGCAGCAATATACCCTTGGAGACAGGTCGGCCGGAGGACGACGTATTGAATCGCGACGCGATTTGTGTGTTCCATTGTCATTAACAGGCTCTGTACCTTACAATTAACTGTAAGTTTTGCGTCGGATTCGAGAATCTAGCCTGACAGAAGAACGAACATCAGGTCCCCGAGGCAGCACTAGACCCTTGGAGACAAGTCAGCTGGAGGACGATGTATTGAATCGCGACGCAATTTGTGTGTTCCATCGTCATTAACAGGCTCTGAACCTTACAATTCACTGTCAGTTTTGCGTCGGATTCAAAAATCTAGACTCACAGGAGAACGACCACAAGGTGCCCGAGGCAGCAATAGACCCTTGGAGACAGGTAGGCCGGAGGACGATATTGAATCGCGACGCAATTTGTATGTTCCATCGTCATGAACAGGCTCTGAACGTTACAATTAATTGTCAGTTTTGCATCGGATTCGAAAATCTAGACTCACAGGAGATCGACCATAAGGTGCCCGAGGCAGCAATAGACCCTTGGAGACAGGTCGGCCGGAGGACGATGTATTGAATCGCGACGCGATTTGTGTGTTCCATCGTCATTAACAGGCTCTGAACCTTACAATTAACTGTCAGTTTTGCGTCGGATTCGAAAATCTAGACTTACAGGAGAACGACCATAAGGTGACCGAGGCAGCAATAGACCCTTGGAGACAGGTCGGCCGGAGGACGATGTATTGAATCGCGACGCGATTTGTGTGTTCCATTGTCATTAAGAGTCTCTGAACCTTACAATTAACTGTCAGTTTTGCGTCGGATTCGAAAATCTAGACTCACAGGTGAACGACCATAAGCTGTCCGAGGCAGCACTAGACCCTTGGAGACAAGTCGGCTGGAGGACGATGTATTGAATCGCGACGCGATTTGTGTGTTCCATCGTCATTAAGAGGCTCTGAACGTTACAATTAACTGTCAGTTTTGCGTCGGATTCGAAAATTTAGACTCACAGGAGATCGACCATAAGGTGCCCGAGGCAGCAATAGACACTTGGAGACAGGTCGGCCGGAGGACGATGTTTTGAATCGCAACGCGATTTGTGTGTTCCATCGTCATTAAAAGGCTCTGAACGTTACAATTAACTGTCAGTTTTGCGTCGGATTCGAAAATCTAGACTCACAGGAGATCGACCATAGGGTGCCCGAGGCAGCAATAGACCCTTGGAGACAGGTCGGCCGGAGGACGATGTATTGAATCGCGACGGGATTTGTGTGTTCCATCGTCATTAACAGGCTCTGAACGTTACAATTAACTGTCAGTTTTGCGTCGGATTCGAAAATCTAGACTCACAGGAGATCGACCATAAGGTGCCCGAGGCGGCAATAGACCCTTGGAGACAGGTCGGCCGGAGGACGATGTATTGAATCGCGACGCAATTTGTGTGTTCCGTCGTCATTAAGAGGCTCTGAACGTTACAATTAACTGTCAGTTTTGCGTCGGATTCGAAAATCTAGACTCACAGGAGAACAACCATAAGGTGCCCGAGGCAGCAATAGACCCTTGGAGACAGGTCGGCCGGAGGACGATGTATTGAATCGCGACGCGATTTGTGTGTTCCATCGTCATTAACAGGCTCTGAACCTTACAATTAACTGTCAGTTTTGCGTGGGATTCGAAAATCTAGACTTACAGGAGAACGACCATAAGGTGACCGAGGCAGCAATAGACCCTTGGTGACAGGTCGGCCGGAGGACGATGTATTGAATCGCGACGCGATTTGTGTGTTCCATCGTCACTAACAGGCTCTGAACGTTACAATTAACTGTCAGTTTTGCGTCGGATTCGAAAATCTAGACTCACAGGAGATCGACCATAAGGTGCCCAGGCAGCAATAGACCCTTGGAGACAGGTCGGCCGGAGGACGATGTATTGAATCGCGACGCAATTTGTGTGTTCCATCGTCATTAACAGGATCTGAACGTTACAATTAACTGTCAGTTTTGCGTCGGATTCGAAAATCTAGACTCACAGAAAACGACCATTAGGTGCCCGAGGCAGCACTAGACCCTTGGAGTCAAGTCGCCTGGAGGACGATGAATTGAATCGCGACGCGATTTGTGTATTCCATCGTCATTAACAGGCTCTGAACGTTACATTAACTGTCAGTTTTGCGTCGGATTCGAAAATCTAGACTCACAGGAGATCGACCATAAGGTGCCCGAGGCAGCAATAGACCGTTGGAGACAGGTCAGCCGGAGGACGATGTATTGAATCGCAACGCGAGTTGTGTGTTCCATCGTCATTAAAAGGCTATGAACGTTACAATTAACTGTCAGTTTTGCGTCGGATTCGAAAATCTAGACTCACAGGAGAACAACCATAAGGTGCCCGAGGCAGCAATAGACCCTTGGAGACAGGTCGGCCGGAGGACGACGTATTGAATCGCGACGCGATTTGTGTGTTCCATTGTCATGAAGAGGCTCTGTACCTTACAATTAACTGTAAGTTTTGCGTCGGATTCGAAAATCTAGCCTGACAGAAGAACGAACATCAGGTCCCCGAGGCAGCACTAGACCCTTGGAGACAAGTCAGCTGGAGGACGATGTATTGAATCGCGACGCAATTTGTGTGTTCCATCGTCATTAACAGGCTCTGAACGTTACAATTAACTGTCAGTTTTGCGTCGGATTCGAAAATCTAGACTCACAGGAGATCGACCATAAGGTGCCCGAGGCAGCAATAGACCCTTGGGGACAGGTCGGCCGGAGGACGACGTATTGAATCGCGACGCGATTTGTGTGTTCCATTGTCATTAACAGGCTCTGAACCTTACAATTAACTGTAAGTTTTGCGTCGGATTCGAAAATCTAGCCTGACAGAAGAACGACCATCAGGTGCCCGAGGCAGCACTAGACCCTAGGAGACAAGTCGGCTGGAGGACGATGTATTCAATCGCGACGCAATTTGTGTGTTCCATCGTCATTAACAGGCTCTGAACGTTACAATTCACTGTCAGTTTTGCTTCGGATTCAAAAATCTAGACTCACAGGAGAACGACCATAAGGTGCCCGAGGCAGCAATAGACCCTTGGAGACAGGTAGGCCGGAGGACGATATTGAATCGCGACGCAATTTGTATGTTCCATCGTCATTAACAGGCTCTGAACGTTACAATTAACTGTCAGTTTTGCGTCGGATTCGAAAATCTAGACTCACAGGAGATCGACCATAAGGTGCCCGAGGCAGCAATATACCCTTGGAGACAGGTCGGCCGGAGGACGACGTATTGAATCGCGACGCGATTTGTGTGTTCCATTGTCATTAACAGGCTCTGTACCTTACAATTAACTGTAAGTTTTGCGTCGGATTCGAGAATCTAGCCTGACAGAAGAACGAACATCAGGTCCCCGAGGCAGCACTAGACCCTTGGAGACAAGTCAGCTGGAGGACGATGTATTGAATCGCGACGCAATTTGTGTGTTCCATCGTCATTAACAGGCTCTGAACGTTACAATTAACTGTCAGTTTTGCGTCGGATTCGAAAATCTAGACTCACAGGAGATCGACCATAAGGTGCCCGAGGCAGCAATAGACCCTTGGGGACAGGTCGGCCGGAGGACGACGTATTGAATCGCGACGCGATTTGTGTGTTCCATTGTCATTAACAGGCTCTGAACCTTACAATTAACTGTAAGTTTTGCGTCGGATTCGAAAATCTAGCCTGACAGAAGAACGACCATCAGGTGCCCGAGGCAGCACTAGACCCTAGGAGACAAGTCGGCTGGAGGACGATGTATTGAATCGCGACGCAATTTGTGTGTTCCATCGTCATTAACAGGCTCTGAACCTTACAATTAACTGTCAGTTTTGCGTCGGATTCAAAAATCTAGACTCACAGGAGAACGACCACAAGGTGCCCGAGGCAGCAATAGACCCTTGGAGACAGGTAGGCCGGAGGACGATATTGAATCGCGACGCAATTTGTATGTTCCATCGTCATGAACAGGCTCTGAACGTTACAATTAATTGTCAGTTTTGCATCGGATTCGAAAATCTAGACTCACAGGAGATCGACCATAAGGTGCCCGAGGCAGCAATAGACCCTTGGAGACAGGTCGGCCGGAGGACGATGTATTGAATCGCGACGCGATTTGTGTGTTCCATCGTCATTAACAGGCTCTGAACCTTACAATTAACTGTCAGTTTTGCGTCGGATTCGAAAATCTAGACTTACAGGAGAACGACCATAAGGTGACCGAGGCAGCAATAGACCCTTGGAGACAGGTCGGCCGGAGGACGATGTATTGAATCGCGACGCGATTTGTGTGTTCCATTGTCATTAAGAGTCTCTGAACCTTACAATTAACTGTCAGTTTTGCGTCGGATTCGAAAATCTAGACTCACAGGTGAACGACCATAAGCTGTCCGAGGCAGCACTAGACCCTTGGAGACAAGTCGGCTGGAGGACGATGTATTGAATCGCGACGCGATTTGTGTGTTCCATCGTCATTAAGAGGCTCTGAACGTTACAATTAACTGTCAGTTTTGCGTCGGATTCGAAAATCTAGACTCACAGGAGATCGACCATAAGGTGCCCGAGGCAGCAATAGACACTTGGAGACAGGTCGGCCGGAGGACGATGTTTTGAATCGCAACGCGATTTGTGTGTTCCATCGTCATTAAAAGGCTCTGAACGTTACAATTAACTGTCAGTTTTGCGTCGGATTCGAAAATCTAGACTCACAGGAGATCGACCATAGGGTGCCCGAGGCAGCAATAGACCCTTGGAGACAGGTCGGCCGGAGGACGATGTATTGAATCGCGACGGGATTTGTGTGTTCCATCGTCATTAACAGGCTCTGAACGTTACAATTAACTGTCAGTTTTGCGTCGGATTCGAAAATCTAGACTCACAGGAGATCGACCATAAGGTGCCCGAGGCGGCAATAGACCCTTGGAGACAGGTCGGCCGGAGGACGATGTATTGAATCGCGACGCAATTTGTGTGTTCCGTCGTCATTAAGAGGCTCTGAACGTTACAATTAACTGTCAGTTTTGCGTCGGATTCGAAAATCTAGACTCACAGGAGAACAACCATAAGGTGCCCGAGGCAGCAATAGACCCTTGGAGACAGGTCGGCCGGAGGACGATGTATTGAATCGCGACGCGATTTGTGTGTTCCATCGTCATTAACAGGCTCTGAACCTTACAATTAACTGTCAGTTTTGCGTGGGATTCGAAAATCTAGACTTACAGGAGAACGACCATAAGGTGACCGAGGCAGCAATAGACCCTTGGTGACAGGTCGGCCGGAGGACGATGTATTGAATCGCGACGCGATTTGTGTGTTCCATCGTCACTAACAGGCTCTGAACGTTACAATTAACTGTCAGTTTTGCGTCGGATTCGAAAATCTAGACTCACAGGAGATCGACCATAAGGTGCCCAGGCAGCAATAGACCCTTGGAGACAGGTCGGCCGGAGGACGATATATTGAATCGCGACGCAATTTGTGTGTTCCATCGTCATTAACAGGATCTGAACGTTACAATTAACTGTCAGTTTTGCGTCGGATTCGAAAATCTAGACTCACAGAAAACGACCATTAGGTGCCCGAGGCAGCACTAGACCCTTGGAGACAAGTCGCCTGGAGGACGATGAATTGAATCGCGACCAGATTTGTGTATTCCATCGTCATTAACAGGCTCTGAACGTTACATTAACTGTCAGTTTTGCGTCGGATTCGAAAATCTAGACTCACAGGAGATCGACCATAAGGTGCCCGAGGCAGCAATAGACCGTTGGAGACAGGTCAGCCGGAGGACGATGTATTGAATCGCAACGCGAGTTGTGTGTTCCATCGTCATTAAAAGGCTATGAACGTTACAATTAACTGTCAGTTTTGCGTCGGATTCGAAAATCTAGACTCACAGGAGAACAACCATAAGGTGCCCGAGGCAGCAATAGACCCTTGGAGACAGGTCGGCCGGAGGACGACGTATTGAATCGCGACGCGATTTGTGTGTTCCATTGTCATGAAGAGGCTCTGTACCTTACAATTAACTGTAAGTTTTGCGTCGGATTCGAAAATCTAGCCTGACAGAAGAACGAACATCAGGTCCCCGAGGCAGCACTAGACCCTTGGAGACAAGTCAGCTGGAGGACGATGTATTGAATCGCGACGCAATTTGTGTGTTCCATCGTCATTAACAGGCTCTGAACGTTACAATTAACTGTCAGTTTTGCGTCGGATTCGAAAATCTAGACTCACAGGAGATCGACCATAAGGTGCCCGAGGCAGCAATAGACCCTTGGGGACAGGTCGGCCGGAGGACGACGTATTGAATCGCGACGCGATTTGTGTGTTCCATCGTCATTAACAGGATCTGAACGTTACAATTAACTGTCAGTTTTGCGTCGGATTCGAAAATCTAGACTCACAGAAAACGACCATTAGGTGCCCGAGGCAGCACTAGACCCTTGGAGACAAGTCGCCTGGAGGACGATGAATTGAATCGCGACGCGATTTGTGTATTCCATCGTCATTAACAGGCTCTGAACGTTACATTAACTGTCAGTTTTGCGTCGGATTCGAAAATCTAGACTCACAGGAGATCGACCATAAGGTGCCCGAGGCAGCAATAGACCGTTGGAGACAGGTCAGCCGGAGGACGATGTATTGAATCGCAACGCGAGTTGTGTGTTCCATCGTCATTAAAAGGCTATGAACGTTACAATTAACTGTCAGTTTTGCGTCGGATTCGAAAATCTAGACTCACAGGAGATCGACCATAAGGTGCCCGAGGCGGCAATAGACCCTTGGAGACAGGTCGGCCGGAGGACGATGTATTGAATCGCGACGCAATTTGTGTGTTCCATCGTCATTAACAGGCTCTGAACGTTACAATTAACTGTCAGTTTTGCGTCGGATTCGAAAATCTAGACTCACAGGAGAACGACCATAAGGTGCCCGAGGCAGCACTAGACCCTTGGAGACAAGTCGGCTGGAGGACGATGTATTGAATCGCGACGCGATTTGTGTGTTCCATCGTCATTAACAGGCTCTGAACGTTACAATTAACTGTCAGTTTTGCGTCGGATTCGAAAATCTAGACTCACAGGAGATCGACCATACGGTGCCCGTGGCAGCAATAGACCCTTGGAGACAGGTCGGCCGGAGGACGATGTATTGAAACGCAACGCGATTTGTGTGTTCCATCGTCATTAAAAGGCTCTGAACGTTACAATTAACTGTCAGTTTTGCGTCGGATTCGAAAATCTAGACTCACAGGAGATCGACCATAAGGTGCCCGAGGCAGCAATAGACCCTTGGAGACAGGTCGGCCGGAGGACGATGTATTGAATCGCGACGGGATTTGTGTGTTCCATCGTCATTAACAGGCTCTGAACGTTACAATTAACTGTCAGTTTTGCGTCGGATTCGAAAATCTAGACTCACAGGAGATCGACCATAAGGTGCCCGAGTCGGCAATAGACCCTTGGAGACAGGTCGGCCGGAGGACGATGTATTGAATCGCGACGCAATTTGTGTGTTCCATCGCCATTAAGAGGCTCTGAACGTTACAATTAACTGTCAGTTTTGCGTCGGATTCGAAAATCTAGACTCACAGGAGGACGACCATAAGGTGCCCGAGGCAGCAATAGACCCTTGGAGACAGGTCGGCCGGAGGACGATGTATTGAATCGCGACGCGATTTGTGTGTTCCATCGTCATTAACAGGCTCTGAACCTTACAATTAACTGTCAGTTTTGCGTCGGATTCGAAAATCTAGACTTACAGGAGAACGACCATAAGGTGACCGAGGCAGCGATAGACCCTTGGAGACAGGTCGGCCGGAGGACGATGTATTGAATCGCGACGCGATTTGTGTGTTCCATTGTCATTAAGAGTCTCTGAACCTTACAATTAACTGTCAGTTTTGCGTCGGATTCGAAAATCTAGACTCACAGGTGAACGACCATAAGCTGTCCGAGGCAGCACTAGACCCTTGGAGACAAGTCGGCTGGAGATCGATGTATTGAATCGCGACGCGATTTGTGTGTTCCATCGTCGTTAAGAGGCTCTGAACGTTACAATTAACTGTCAGTTTTGCGTCGGATTCGAAAATCTAGACTCACAGGAGATCGACCATAAGGTGCCCGAGGCAGCAATAGACCCTTGGAGACAGGTCGGCCGGAGGACGATGTATTGAATCGCAACGCGATTTGTGTGTTCCATCGTCATTAAAAGGCTCTGAACGTTACAATTAACTGTCAGTTTTGCGTCGGATTCGAAAATCTAGACTCACAGGAGATCGACCATAAGGTGCCCGAGGCAGCAATAGACCCTTGGAGACAGGTCGGCCGGAGGACGATGTATTGAATCGCGACGGGATTTGTGTGTTCCATCGTCATTAAAAGGCTCTGAACGTTACAATTAACTGTCAGTTTTGCGTCGGATTCGAAAATCTAGACTCACAGGAGATCGACCATAAGGTGCCCGAGGCGGCAATAGACCCGTGGAGACAGGTCGGCCGGAGGACGATGTATTGAATCGCGACGCAATTTCTGTGTTCCATCGTCATTAAGAGGCTCTGAACGTTACAATTAACTGTCAGTTTTGCGTCGGATTCGAAAATCTAGACTCACAGGAGAACGACCATAAGGTGCCCGAGGCAGCAATAGACCCTTGGAGACAGGTCGGCCGGAGGACGATGTATTGAATCGCGACGCGATTTGTGTGTTCCATCGTCATTAACAGGCTCTGAACCTTACAATTAACTGTCAGTTTTGCGTCGGATTCGAAAATCTAGACTTACAGGAGAACGACTATAAGGTGCCCGAGGCAGCAATAGACCCTTGGAGACAGGTCGGCCGGAGGACGATGTATTGAATCGCGACGCGATTTGTGTGTTCCATTGTCATTAAGAGTCTCTGAACCTTACAATTAACTGTCAGTTATGCGTCGGATTCGAAAATCTAGACTCACAGGTGAACGACCATAAGCTGTCCGAGGCAGCACTAGACCCTTGGAGATAAGTCGGCTGGAGGACGATGTATTGAATCGCGACGCAATTTGTGTGTCCCATCGTCATTAAGAGGCTCTGAACGTTACAATTAACTGTCAGTTTTGCGTCGGATTCGAAAATCTAGACTCACAGGAGATCGACCATAAGGTGCCCGAGGCAGCAATAGACCCTTGGAGACAGGTCGGCCGGAGGACGATGTATTGAATCGCGACGCAATTTGTGTGTTCCATCGTCATTAACAGGATCTGAACGTTACAATTAACTGTCAGTTTTGCGTCGGATTCGAAAATCTAGACTCACAGAAAACGACCATTAGGTGCCCGATGCGGCACTAGACCCTTGGAGACAAGTCGCCTGGAGGACGATGTATTGAATCGCGACGCGATTTGTGTGTTCCATCGTCATTAACAGGCTCTGAACGTTACATTAACTGTCAGTTTTGCGTCGGATTCGAAAATCTAGACTCACAGGAGATCGACCATAAGGTGCCCGAGGCAGCAATAGACCCTTGGAGACAGGTCGGCCGGAGGACGATGTATTGAATCGCAACGCGATTTGTGTGTTCCATCGTCATTAAAAGGCTCTGAACGTTACAATTAACTGTCAGTTTTGCGTCGGATTCGAAAATCTAGACTCACAGGAGATCGACCATAAGGTGCCCGAGGCGGCAATAGACCCTTGGAGACAGGTCGGCCGGAGGACGATGTATTGAATCGCGACGCAATTTGTGTGTTCCATCGTCATTAACAGGCTCTGAACGTTACAATTAACTGTCAGTTTTGCGTCGGATTCGAAAATCTAGACTCACAGGAGAACGACCAAGAAATGTGCCCGAGGCAGCACTAGACCCTTGGAGACAAGTCGGCTGGAGGACGATGTATTGAATCGCGACGCGATTTGTGTGTTCCATCGTCATTAACAGGCTCTGAACGTTACAATTAACCGTCAGTTTTGCGTCGGATTCGAAAATCTAGACTCACAGGAGATCGACCATAAGGTGCCCGAGGCAGCAATAGACCCTTGGAGACAGGTCGGCCGGAGGACGATGTATTGAATCGCAACGCGATTTGTGTGTTCCATCGTCATTAAAAGGCTCTGAACCTTACAATTAACTGTCAGTTTTGCGTCGGATTCGAAAATCTAGACTCACAGGAGATCGACCATAAGGTGCCCGAGGCAGCAATAGACCCTTGGAGACAGGTCGGCCGGAGGACGATGTATTGAAGCGCGACGGGATTTATGTGTTCCATCGTCATTAACAGGCTCTGAACGTTACAATTAACTGTCAGTTTTGCGTCGGATTCGAAAATCTAGACTCACAGGTGAACGACCATAAGGTGCCCGAGGCAGCAATAGACCCTTGGAGACAGGTCGGCCGGAGGACGATGTATTGAATCGCGACGCGATTTGTGTGTTTCATCGTCATTAACAGGCTCTGAACGTTACAATTAACTGTCAGTTTTGCGTCGGATTCGAAAATCTAGACTCACAGGAGATCGACCATAAGGTGCCCGAGGCGGCAATAGACCCTTGGAGACAGGTCGGCCGGAGGACGATGTATTGAATCGCGACGCAATTTGTGTGTTCCATCGTCATTAAGAGGCTCTGAACGTTACAATTAACTGTCAGTTTTGCGTCGGATTCGAAATCTAGACTCACAGGGGAACGACCATAAGGTGCCCGAGGCAGCAATAGACCCTTGGAGACAGGTCGGCCGGAGGACGATGTATTGAATCGCGACGCGATTTGTGTGTTCCATCGTCATTAACAGGCTCTGAACCTTACAATTAACTGTCAGTTTTGCGTCGGATTCGAAAATCTAGACTTACAGGAGAACGACCATAAGGTGACCGAGGCAGCAATAGACCCTTGGAGACAGGTCGGCCGGAGGACGATGTATTGAATCGCGACGCGATTTGTGTGTTCCATTGTCATTAAGAGTCTCTGAACCTTACAATTAACTGTCAGTTTTGCGTCGGATTTGAAAATCTAGACTCACAGGTGAACGACCAAAAGCTGTCCGAGGCAGCACTAGACCCTTGGAGACAAGTCGGCTGGAGGACGATGTATTGAATCGCGACGCGATTTGTGTGTTCCATCGTCATTAAGAGGCTCTGAACGTTACAATTAACTGTCAGTTTTGCGTCGGATTCGAAAATCTAGACTCACAGGAGATCGACCATAAGGTGCCCAGGCAGCAATAGACCCTTGGAGACAGGTCGGCCGGAGGACGATGTATTGAATCGCGACGCAATTTGTGTGTTCCATCGTCATTAACAGGATCTGAACGTTACAATTAACTGTCAGTTTTGCGTCGGATTCGAAAATCTAGACTCACAGAAAACGACCATTAGGTGCCCGAGGCAGCACTAGACCCTTGGAGACAAGTCGCCTGGAGGACGATGTATTGAATCGCGACGCGATTTGTGTGTTCCATCGTCATTAACAGGCTCTGAACGTTACATTAACTGTCAGTTTTGCGTCGGATTCGAAAATCTAGACTCACAGGAGATCGACCATAAGGTGCCCGAGGCAGCAATAGACCGTTGGAGACAGGTCAGCCGGAGGACGATGTATTGAATCGCAACGCGAGTTGTGTGTTCCATCGTCATTAAAAGGCTATGAACGTTACAATTAACTGTCAGTTTTGCGTCGGATTCGAAAATCTAGACTCACAGGAGATCGACCATAAGGTGCCCGAGGCGGCAATAGACCCTTGGAGACAGGTCGGCCGGAGGACGATGTATTGAATCGCGACGCAATTTGTGTGTTCCATCGTCATTAACAGGTTCTGAACGTTACAATTAACTGTCAGTTTTGCGTCGGATTCGAAAATCTAGACTCACAGGAGAACGACCATAAGGTGCCCGAGGCAGCACTAGACCCTTGGAGACAAGTCGGCTGGAGGACGATGTATTGAATCGCGACGCGATTTGTGTGTTCCATCGTCATTAACAGGCTCTGAACGTTACAATTAACTGTCAGTTTTGCGTCGGATTCGAAAATCTAGACTCACAGGAGATCGACCATACGGTGCCCGTGGCAGCAATAGACCCTTGGAGACAGGTCGGCCGGAGGACGATGTATTGAATCGCAACGCGATTTGTGTGTTCCATCGTCATTAAAAGGCTCTGAACGTTACAATTAACTGTCAGTTTTGCGTCGGATTCGAAAATCTAGACTCACAGGAGATCGACCATAAGGTGCCCGAGGCAGCAATAGACCCTTGGAGACAGGTCGGCCGGAGGACGATGTATTGAATCGCGACGGGATTTGTGTGTTCCATCGTCATTAACAGGCTCTGAACGTTACAATTAACTGTCAGTTTTGCGTCGGATTCGAAAATCTAGACTCACAGGAGATCGACCATAAGGTGCCCGAGGCGGCAATAGACCCTTGGAGACAGGTCGGCCGGAGGACGATGTATTGAATCGCGACGCAATTTGTGTGTTCCATCGTCATTAAGAGGCTCTGAACGTTACAATTAACTGTCAGTTTTGCGTCGGATTCGAAAATCTAGACTCACAGGAGGACGACCATAAGGTGCCCGAGGCAGCAATAGACCCTTGGAGACAGGACGGCCGGAGGACGATGTATTGAATCGCGACGCGATTTGTGTGTTCCATCGTCATTAACAGGCTCTGAACCTTACAATTAACTGTCAGTTTTGCGTCGGATTCGAAAATCTAGACTTACAGGAGAACGACCATAAGGTGACCGAGGCAGCAATAGACCCTTGGAGACAGGTCGGCCGGAGGACGATGTATTGAATCGCGACGCGATTTGTGTGTTCCATTGTCATTAAGAGTCTCTGAACCTTACAATTAACTGTCAGTTTTGCGTCGGCTTCGAAAATCTAGACTCACAGGTGAACGACCATAAGCTGTCCGAGGCAGCACTAGACCCTTGGAGACAAGTCGGCTGGAGATCGATGTATTGAATCGCGACGCGATTTGTGTGTTCCATCGTCATTAAGAGGCTCTGAACGTTACAATTAACTGTCAGTTTTGCGTCGGATTCGAAAATCTAGACTCACAGGAGATCGACCATAAGGTGCCCGAGGCAGCAATAGACCCTTGGAGTCAGGTCGGCCGGAGGACGATGTATTGAATCGCAACGCGATTTGTGTGTTCCATCGTCATTAAAAGGCTCTGAACGTTACAATTAACTGTCAGTTTTGCGTCGGATTCGAAAATCTAGACTCACAGGAGATCGACCATAAGGTGCCCGAGGCAGCAATAGACCCTTGGAGACAGGTCGGCCGGAGGACGATGTATTGAATCGCGACGGGATTTGTGTGTTCCATCCTCATTAACAGGCTCTGAACGTTACAATTAACTGTCAGTTTTGCGTCGGATTCGAAAATCTAGACTCACAGGAGATCGACCATAAGGTGCCCGAGGCGGCAATAGACCCTTGGAGACAGGTCGGCCGGAGGACGATGTATTGAATCGCGACGCAATTTGTGTGTTCCATCGTCATTAAGAGGCTCTGAACGTTACAATTAACTGTCAGTTTTGCGTCGGATTCGAAAATCTAGACTCACAGGAGAACGACCATAAGGTGCCCGAGGCAGCAATAGACCCTTGGAGACAGGTCGGCCGGAGGACGATGTATTGAATCGCGACGCGATTTGTGTGTTCCATCGTCATTAACAGGCTCTGAACCTTACAATTAACTGTCAGTTTTGCGTCGGATTCGAAAATCTAGACTTACAGGAGAACGACTATAAGGTGCCCGAGGCAGCAATAGACCCTTGGAGACAGGTCGGCCGGAGGACGATGTATTGAATCGCGACGCGATTTGTGTGTTCCATTGTCATTAAGAGGCTCTGAACCTTACAATTAACTGTCAGTTATGCGTCGGATTCGAAAATCTAGACTCACAGGTGAACGACCATAAGCTGTCCGAGGCAGCACTAGACCCTTGGAGACAAGTCGGCTGGAGGACGATGTATTGAATCGCGACGCAATTTGTGTGTCCCATCGTCATTAACAGGCTCTGAACGTTACAATTAACTGTCAGTTTTGCGTCGGATTCGAAAATCTAGACTCACAGGAGATCGACCATAAGGTGCCCAGGCAGCAATAGACCCTTGGAGACAGGTCGGCCGGAGGACGATGTATTGAATCGAGACGCAATTTGTGTGTTCCATCGTCATTAGCAGGCGCTGAACGTTACAATTAACTGTCAGTTTTGCGTCGGATTCGAAAATCTAGACTCACAGAAAACGACCATTAGGTGCCCGAGGCAGCACTCGACCCTTGGAGACAAGTCGCCTGGAGGACGATGTATTGAATCGCGACGCGATTTGTGTGTTCCATCGTCATTAACAGGCTCTGAACGTTACATTAACTGTCAGTTTTGCGTCGGATTCGAAAATCTAGACTCACAGGAGATCGACCATAAGGTGCCCGAGGCAGCAATAGACCCTTGGAGACAGGTCGGCCGGAGGACGATGTATTGAATCGCAACGCGATTTGTGTGTTCCATCGTCATTAAAAGGCTCTGAACGTTACAATTAACTGTCAGTTTTGCGTCGGATTCGAAAATCTAGACTCACAGGAGATCGACCATAAGGTGCCCGAGGCGGCAATAGACCCTTGGAGACAGGTCGGCCGGAGGACGATGTATTGAATCGCGACGCAATTTGTGTGTTCCATCGTCATTAACAGGCTCTGAACGTTACAATTAACTGTCAGTTTTGCGTCGGATTCGAAAATCTAGACTCACAGGAGAACGACCATAAGGTGCCCGAGGCAGCACTAGACCCTTGGAGACAAGTCGGCTGGAGGACGATGTATTGAATCGCGACGCGATTTGTGTGTTCCATCGTCATTAACAGGCTCTGAACGTTACAATTAACCGTCAGTTTTGCGTCGGATTCGAAAATCTAGACTCACAGGAGATCGACCATAAGGTGCCCGAGGCAGCAATAGACCCTTGGAGACAGGTCGGCCGGAGGACGATGTATTGAATCGCAACGCGATTTGTGTGTTCCATCGTCATTAAAAGGCTCTGAACCTTACAATTAACTGTCAGTTTTGCGTCGGATTCGAAAATCTAGACTCACAGGAGATCGACCATAAGGTGCCCGAGGCAGCAATAGACCCTTGGAGACAGGTCGGCCGGAGGACGATGTATTGAATCGCGACGCGATTTGTGTGTTCCATTGTCATTAAGAGTCTCTGAACCTTACAATTAACTGTCAGTTTTGCGTCGGATTCGAAAATCTAGACTCACAGGTGAACGACCATAAGCTGTCCGAGGCAGCACTAGACCCTTGGAGACAAGTCGGCTGGAGGACGATGTATTGAATCGCGACGCGATTTGTGTGTTCCATCGTCATTAAGAGGCTCTGAACGTTACAATTAACTGTCAGTTTTGCGTCGGATTCGAAAATCTAGACTCACAGGAGATCGACCATAAGGTGCCCGAGGCAGCAATAGCCCCTTGGAGACAGGTCGGCCGGAGGACGATGTATTGAATCGCGACGGGATTTGTGTGTTCCATCGTCATTAACAGGCTCTGAACGTTACAATTAACTGTCAGTTTTGCGTCGGATTCGAAAATCTAGACTCACAGGAGATCGACCATAAGGTGACCGAGGCAGCAATAGACTCTTGGAGACAGGTCGGCCGGAGGACGATGTATTGAATCGCGACGCGATTTGTGTGTTCCATCGTCACTAACAGGCTCTGAACGTTACAATTAACTGTCAGTTTTGGTCGGATTCGAAAATCTAGACTCACAGGAGATCGACCATAAGGTGACCGAGGCAGCAATAGACCCTTGGAGACAGGTCTGCCGGAGGACGATGTATTGAATCGCGACGCGATTTGTGTGTTCCATTGTCATTAAGAGTCTCTGAACCTTACAATTAACTGTCAGTTATGCGTCGGATTCGAAAATCTAGACTCACAGGTGAACGACCATAAGCTGTCCGAGGCAGCACTAGACCCTTGGAGACAAGTCGGCTGGAGGACGATGTATTGAATCGCGACGCAATTTGTGTGTCCCATCGTCATTAACAGGCTCTGAACGTTACAATTAACTGTCAGTTTTGCGTCGGATTCGAAAATCTAGACTCACAGGAGATCGACCATAAGGTGCCCAGGCAGCAATAGACCCTTGGAGACAGGTCGGCCGGAGGACGATGTATTGAATCGCGACGCAATTTGTGTGTTCCATCGTCATTAACAGGATCTGAACGTTACAATTAACTGTCAGTTTTGCGTCGGATTCGAAAATCTAGACTCACAGAAAACGACCATTAGGTGCCCGAGGCAGCACTAGACCCTTGGAGACAAGTCGCCTGGAGGACGATGTATTGAATCGCGACGCGATTTGTGTGTTCCATCGTCATTAACAGGCTCTGAACGTTACATTAACTGTCAGTTTTGCGTCGGATTCGAAAATCTAGACTCACAGGAGATCGACCATAAGGTGCCCGAGGCAGCAATAGACCCTTGGAGACAGGTCGGCCGGAGGACGATGTATTGAATCGCGACGCAATTTGTGTGTCCCATCGTCATTAACAGGCTCTGAACGTTACAATTAACTGTCAGTTTTGCGTCGGATTCGAAAATCTAGACTCACAGGAGAACGACCATAAGGTGCCCGAGGCAGCACTAGACCCTTGGAGACAAGTCGGCTGGAGGACGATGTATTGAATCGCGACGCGATTTGTGTGTTCCATCGTCATTAACAGGCTCTGAACGTTACAATTAACTGTCAGTTTTGCGTCGGATTCGAAAATCTAGACTCACAGGAGATCGACCATAAGGTGCCCGAGGCAGCAATAGACCCTTGGAGACAGGTCGGCCGGAGGACGATGTATTGAATCGCGACGCAATTTGTGTGTTCCATTGTCATTAAGAGGCTCTGAACCTTACAAATAACTGTCAGTTTTGCGTCGGATTCGAAAATCTAGACTCACAGAAGAGCGACCATAAGGTGCCCGAGGCAGCACTAGACCCTTGGAGACAAGTCGGCTGGAGGACGATGTATTGAATCGCGACGCGATTTGTGTGTTCCATCGTTATTAACAGGCTCTGAACGTTACAATTAACTGTCAGTTTTGCGTCGGATTCGAAAATCTAGACTCACAGGAGAACGACCATAAGGTGCCCGAGGCAGCAATAGACCCTTGGAGACAGGTCGGCCGGAGGACGATGTATTGAATCGCGACGCAATTTGTGTGTTCCATCGTCATTAACAGGCTCTGAACGTTACAATTAACTGCGTCGGATTCGAAAATCTAGACTCACAGGAGATCGACCATAAGGTGCCCGAGGCAGCAATAGACCCTTGGAGACAGGTCGGCCGGAGGACGATGTATTGAATCGCGACGGGATTTGTGTGTTCCATTGTCATTAAGAGTCTCTGAACCTTACAATTAACTGTCAGTTTTGCGTCGGATTCGAAAATCTAGACTCACAGGTGAACGACCATAAGCTGTCCGAGGCAGCACTAGACCCTTGGAGACAAGTCGGCTGGAGGACGATGTATTGAATCGCGACGCGATTTGTGTGTTCCATCGTCATTAACAGGCTCTGAACGTTACAATTAACTGTCAGTTTTGCGTCGGATTCGAAAATCTAGACTCACAGGAGATCGAACATAAGGTGCCCGAGGCAAAAATAGACCCTTGGAGACAGGTCGGCCGGAGGACGATGTATTGAATCGCAACGCGATTTGTGTGTTCCATCGTCATTATAAGGCTCTGAACGTTACAATTAACTGTCAGTTTTGCGTCGGATTCAAAAATCTAGACTCACAGGAGATCGACCATAAGGTGCCCGAGGCAGCAATAGACACTTGGAGACAGGTCGGCCGGAGGACGATGTATTGAATCGCGACGGGATTTGTGTGTTCCATCGTCATTAACAGGCTCTGAACGTTACAATAAACTGTCAGTTTTGCGTTGGATTCGAAAATCTAGACTCACAGGAGATCGACCATAAGGTGCCCGAGGCGGCAATACACCCTTGGAGACAGGTCGGCCGGAGGACGATGTATTGAATCGCGACGCAATTTGTGTGTTCCATCGTCATTAAGAGGCTCTGAACGTTACAATTAACTGTCAGTTTTGCGTCGGATTCGAAAATCTAGACTCACAGGAGAACGACTATAAGGTGCCCGAGGCAGCAATAGACCCTTGGAGACAGGTCGGCCGGAGGACGATGTATTGAATCGCAACGCGATTTGTGTGTTCCATCGTCATTATAAGGCTCTGAACGTTACAATTAACTGTCAGTTTTGCGTCGGATTCGAAAATCTAGACTCACAGGAGATCGACCATAAGGTGCCCGAGGCAGCAATAGACACTTGGAGACAGGTCGGCCGGAGGACGATGTATTGAATCGCGACGGGATTTGTGTGTTCCATCGTCATTAACAGGCTCTGAACGTTACAATAAACTGTCAGTTTTGCGTTGGATTCGAAAATCTAGACTCACAGGAGATCGACCATAAGGTGCCCGAGGCGGCAATACACCCTTGGAGACAGGTCGGCCGGAGGACGATGTATTGAATCGCGACGCAATTTGTGTGTTCCATCGTCATTAAGAGGCTCTGAACGTTACAATTAACTGTCAGTTTTGCGTCGGATTCGAAAATCTAGACTCACAGGAGAACGACTATAAGGTGCCCGAGGCAGCAATAGACCCTTGGAGACAGGTCGGCCGGAGGACGATGTATTGAATCGCGACGCGATTTGTGTGTTCCATCGTCATTAACAGGCTCTGAACCTTACAATTAACTGTCAGTTTTGCGTCGGATTCGAAAATCAAGACTTACAGGAGAACGACCATAAGGTGCCCGAGGCAGCAATAGACCCTTGGAGACAGGTCGGCCGGAGGACGATGTATTGAATCGCGACGCGATTTGTGTGTTCCATCGTCATTAACAGGCTCTGAACGTTACAATTAACTGTCAGTTTTGCGTCGGATTCGAAAATCTAGACTCACTGGAGATCGACCATAAGGTGACCGAGGCAGCAATAGACCCTTGGAGACAGGTCGGCCGGAGGACGATGTATTCAATCGCGACGCGATTTGTGTGTTCCATCGTCATTAACAGGCTCTGAACCTTACAATTAACTGTCAGTTTTGCGTCGGATTCGAAAATCTAGACTTACAGGAGAACGACCATAAGGTGACCGAGGCAGCAATAGACTCTTGGAGACAGGTCGGCCGGAGGACGATGTATTGAATCGCGACGCGATTTGTGTGTTCCATCGTCACTAACAGGCTCTGAACGTTACAATTAACTGTCAGTTTTGGTCGGATTCGAAAATCTAGACTCACAGGAGATCGACCATAAGGTGACCGAGGCAGCAATAGACCCTTGGAGACAGGTCTGCCGGAGGACGATGTATTGAATCGCGACGCGATTTGTGTGTTCCATTGTCATTAAGAGTCTCTGAACCTTACAATTAACTGTCAGTTATGCGTCGGATTCGAAAATCTAGACTCACAGGTGAACGACCATAAGCTGTCCGAGGCAGCACTAGACCCTTGGAGACAAGTCGGCTGGAGGACGATGTATTGAATCGCGACGCAATTTGTGTGTCCCATCGTCATTAACAGGCTCTGAACGTTACAATTAACTGTCAGTTTTGCGTCGGATTCGAAAATCTAGACTCACAGGAGATCGACCATAAGGTGCCCAGGCAGCAATAGACCCTTGGAGACAGGTCGGCCGGAGGACGATGTATTGAATCGCGACGCAATTTGTGTGTTCCATCGTCATTAACAGGATCTGAACGTTACAATTAACTGTCAGTTTTGCGTCGGATTCGAAAATCTAGACTCACAGAAAACGACCATTAGGTGCCCGAGGCAGCACTAGACCCTTGGAGACAAGTCGCCTGGAGGACGATGTATTGAATCGCGACGCGATTTGTGTGTTCCATCGTCATTAACAGGCTCTGAACGTTACATTAACTGTCAGTTTTGCGTCGGATTCGAAAATCTAGACTCACAGGAGATCGACCATAAGGTGCCCGAGGCAGCAATAGACCCTTGGAGACAGGTCGGCCGGAGGACGATGTATTGAATCGCGACGCAATTTGTGTGTCCCATCGTCATTAACAGGCTCTGAACGTTACAATTAACTGTCAGTTTTGCGTCGGATTCGAAAATCTAGACTCACAGGAGAACGACCATAAGGTGCCCGAGGCAGCACTAGACCCTTGGAGACAAGTCGGCTGGAGGACGATGTATTGAATCGCGACGCGATTTGTGTGTTCCATCGTCATTAACAGGCTCTGAACGTTACAATTAACTGTCAGTTTTGCGTCGGATTCGAAAATCTAGACTCACAGGAGATCGACCATAAGGTGCCCGAGGCAGCAATAGACCCTTGGAGACAGGTGGGCCGGAGGACGATGTATTGAATCGCGACGCAATTTGTGTGTTCCATTGTCATTAAGAGGCTCTGAACCTTACAAATAACTGTCAGTTTTGCGTCGGATTCGAAAATCTAGACTCACAGAAGAGCGACCATAAGGTGCCCGAGGCAGCACTAGACCCTTGGAGACAAGTCGGCTGGAGGACGATGTATTGAATCGCGACGCGATTTGTGTGTTCCATCGTTATTAACAGGCTCTGAACGTTACAATTAACTGTCAGTTTTGCGTCGGATTCGAAAATCTAGACTCACAGGAGAACGACCATAAGGTGCCCGAGGCAGCAATAGACCCTTGGAGACAGGTCGGCCGGAGGACGATGTATTGAATCGCGACGCAATTTGTGTGTTCCATCGTCATTAACAGGCTCTGAACGTTACAATTAACTGCGTCGGATTCGAAAATCTAGACTCACAGGAGATCGACCATAAGGTGCCCGAGGCAGCAATAGACCCTTGGAGACAGGTCGGCCGGAGGACGATGTATTGAATCGCGACGGGATTTGTGTGTACCATTGTCATTAAGAGTCTCTGAACCTTACAATTAACTGTCAGTTTTGCGTCGGATTCGAAAATCTAGACTCACAGGTGAACGACCATAAGCTGTCCGAGGCAGCACTAGACCCTTGGAGACAAGTCGGCTGGAGGACGATGTATTGAATCGCGACGCGATTTGTGTGTTCCATCTTCATTAACAGGCTCTGAACGTTACAATTAACTGTCAGTTTTGCGTCGGATTCGAAAATCTAGACTCACAGGAGATCGAACATAAGGTGCCCGAGGCAAAAATAGACCCTTGGAGACAGGTCGGCCGGAGGACGATGTATTGAATCGCAACGCGATTTGTGTGTTCCATCGTCATTATAAGGCTCTGAACGTTACAATTAACTGTCAGTTTTGCGTCGGATTCAAAAATCTAGACTCACAGGAGATCGACCATAAGGTGCCCGAGGCAGCAATAGACACTTGGAGACAGGTCGGCCGGAGGACGATGTATTGAATCGCGACGGGATTTGTGTGTTCCATCGTCATTAACAGGCTCTGAACGTTACAATAAACTGTCAGTTTTGCGTTGGATTCGAAAATCTAGACTCACAGGAGATCGACCATAAGGTGCCCGAGGCGGCAATACACCCTTGGAGACAGGTCGGCCGGAGGACGATGTATTGAATCGCGACGCAATTTGTGTGTTCCATCGTCATTAAGAGGCTCTGAACGTTACAATTAACTGTCAGTTTTGCGTCGGATTCGAAAATCTAGACTCACAGGAGAACGACTATAAGGTGCCCGAGGCAGCAATAGACCCTTGGAGACAGGTCGGCCGGAGGACGATGTATTGAATCGCGACGCGATTTGTGTGTTCCATCGTCATTAACAGGCTCTGAACCTTACAATTAACTGTCAGTTTTGCGTCGGATTCGAAAATCAAGACTTACAGGAGAACGACCATAAGGTGCCCGAGGCAGCAATAGACCCTTGGAGACAGGTCGGCCGGAGGACGATGTATTGAATCGCGACGCGATTTGTGTGTTCCATCGTCATTAACAGGCTCTGAACGTTACAATTAACTGTCAGTTTTGCGTCGGATTCGAAAATCTAGACTCACTGGAGATCGACCATAAGGTGACCGAAGCAGCAATAGACCCTTGGAGACAGGTCGGCCGGAGGACGATGTATTGAATCGCGACGCAATTTGTGTGTTCCATCGTCATTAACAGGCTCTGAACGTTACAATTAACTGTCAGTTTTGCGTCGGATTCGAAAATCTAGACTCACAGGAGAACGACCATAAGGTGCCCGAGGCAGCACTAGACCCTTGGAGACAAGTCGGCTGGAGGACTATGTATTGAATCGCGAAGCGATTTCTGTGTTCCATCGTCATTAACAGGCTCTGAACGTTACAATTAACTGTCAGTTTTGCGTCGGATTCGAAAATCTAGACTCACAGGAGATCGACCATAAGGTGCCCGAGGCAGCAAAAGACCCTTGGAGACAGGTCGGCCGGAGGACGATGTATTGAATCGCGACGCAATTTGTGTGTTCCATTGTCATTAAGAGGCTCTGAACCTTACAAATAACTGTCAGTTTTGCGTCGGATTCGAAAATCTAGACTCTCAGAAGAACGACCATAAGGTGCCCGAGGCAGCACTAGACCCTTGGAGACAAGTCGGCTGGAGGACGATGTATTGAATCGCGACGCGATTTGTGTGTTCCATCGTTATTAACAGGCTCTGAACGTTACAATTAACTGTCAGTTTTGGTCGGATTCGAAAATCTAGACTCACAGGAGATCGACCATAAGGTGACCGAGGCAGCAATAGACCCTTGGAGACAGGTCTGCCGGAGGACGATGTATTGAATCGCGACGCGATTTGTGTGTTCCATTGTCATTAAGAGTCTCTGAACCTTACAATTAACTGTCAGTTATGCGTCGGATTCGAAAATCTAGACTCACAGGTGAACGACCATAAGCTGTCCGAGGCAGCACTAGACCCTTGGAGACAAGTCGGCTGGAGGACGATGTATTGAATCGCGACGCAATTTGTGTGTCCCATCGTCATTAACAGGCTCTGAACGTTACAATTAACTGTCAGTTTTGCGTCGGATTCGAAAATCTAGACTCACAGGAGATCGACCATAAGGTGCCCAGGCAGCAATAGACCCTTGGAGACAGGTCGGCCGGAGGACGATGTATTGAATCGCGACGCAATTTGTGTGTTCCATCGTCATTAACAGGATCTGAACGTTACAATTAACTGTCAGTTTTGCGTCGGATTCGAAAATCTAGACTCACAGAAAACGACCATTAGGTGCCCGAGGCAGCACTAGACCCTTGGAGACAAGTCGCCTGGAGGACGATGTATTGAATCGCGACGCGATTTGTGTGTTCCATCGTCATTAACAGGCTCTGAACGTTACATTAACTGTCAGTTTTGCGTCGGATTCGAAAATCTAGACTCACAGGAGATCGACCATAAGGTGCCCGAGGCAGCAATAGACCCTTGGAGACAGGTCGGCCGGAGGACGATGTATTGAATCGCGACGCAATTTGTGTGTCCCATCGTCATTAACAGGCTCTGAACGTTACAATTAACTGTCAGTTTTGCGTCGGATTCGAAAATCTAGACTCACAGGAGAACGACCATAAGGTGCCCGAGGCAGCACTAGACCCTTGGAGACAAGTCGGCTGGAGGACGATGTATTGAATCGCGACGCGATTTGTGTGTTCCATCGTCATTAACAGGCTCTGAACGTTACAATTAACTGTCAGTTTTGCGTCGGATTCGAAAATCTAGACTCACAGGAGATCGACCATAAGGTGCCCGAGGCAGCAATAGACCCTTGGAGACAGGTCGGCCGGAGGACGATGTATTGAATCGCGACGCAATTTGTGTGTTCCATTGTCATTAAGAGGCTCTGAACCTTACAAATAACTGTCAGTTTTGCGTCGGATTCGAAAATCTAGACTCACAGAAGAGCGACCATAAGGTGCCCGAGGCAGCACTAGACCCTTGGAGACAAGTCGGCTGGAGGACGATGTATTGAATCGCGACGCGATTTGTGTGTTCCATCGTTATTAACAGGCTCTGAACGTTACAATTAACTGTCAGTTTTGCGTCGGATTCGAAAATCTAGACTCACAGGAGAACGACCATAAGGTGCCCGAGGCAGCAATAGACCCTTGGAGACAGGTCGGCCGGAGGACGATGTATTGAATCGCGACGCAATTTGTGTGTTCCATCGTCATTAACAGGCTCTGAACGTTACAATTAACTGCGTCGGATTCGAAAATCTAGACTCACAGGAGATCGACCATAAGGTGCCCGAGGCAGCAATAGACCCTTGGAGACAGGTCGGCCGGAGGACGATGTATTGAATCGCGACACGATGTGTGTGTTCCATTGTCATTAAGAGACTCTGAACCTTACAATTAACTGTCAGTTTTGCGTCGGATTCGAAAATCTAGACTCACAGGAGAACGACCATACGGTGTCCGAGGCAGCACTAGACCCTTGGAGACAAGTCGGCTGGAGGACGATGTATTGAATCGCGACGCAATTTGTGTGTTCCATCGTCATTAACAAGCTCTGAACGTTACAATTAACTGTCAGTTTTGCGTGAATTCGAAAATCTAGACTCACAGGAGATCGACCATAAGGTGCCCGAGGCAGCAATAGACCCTTGGAGACAGGTCGGCCGGAGGACGATGTATTGAATCGCGACGCGATTTGTGTGTTCCATTGTCATTAAGAGTCTCTGAACCTTACAATTAACTGTCAGTTTTGCGTCGGATTCGAAAATCTAGACTCACAGGTGAACGACCATAAGCTGTCCGAGGCAGCACTAGACCCTTGGAGACAAGTCGGCTGGAGGACGATGTATTGAATCGCGACGCGATTTGTGTGTTCCATCGTCATTAACAGGCTCTGAACGTTACAATTAACTGTCAGTTTTGCGTCGGATTCGAAAATCTAGACTCACAGGAGATCGAACATAAGGTGCCCGAGGCAAAAATAGACCCTTGGAGACAGGTCGGCCGGAGGACGATGTATTGAATCGCAACGCGATTTGTGTGTTCCATCGTCATTATAAGGCTCTGAACGTTACAATTAACTGTCAGTTTTGCGTCGGATTCAAAAATCTAGACTCACAGGAGATCGACCATAAGGTGCCCGAGGCGGCAATAGACACTTGGAGACAGGTCGGCCGGAGGACGATGTATTGAATCGCGACGGGATTTGTGTGTTCCATCGTCATTAACAGGCTCTGAACGTTACAATTAACTGTCAGTTTTGCGTCGGATTCGAAAATCTAGACTCACAGGAGAACGACTATAAGGTGCCCGAGGCAGCAATAGACCCTTGGAGACAGGTCGGCCGGAGGACGATGTATTGAATCGCGACGCGATTTGTGTGTTCCATCGTCATTAACAGGCTCTGAACCTTACAATTAACTGTCAGTTTTGCGTCGGATTCGAAAATCTAGACTCACAGGAGAACGACCATAAGGTGCCCGAGGCAGCACTAGACCCTTGGAGACAAGTCGGCTGGAGGACGATGTATTGAATCGCGAAGCGATTTCTGTGTTCCATCGTCATTAACAGGCTCTGAACGTTACAATTAACTGTCAGTTTTGCGTCGGATTCGAAAATCTAGACTCACAAGAGATCGACCATAAGGTGCCCGAGGCAGCAAAAGACCCTTGGAGACAGGTCGGCCGGAGGACGATGTATTGAATCGCGACGCAATTTGTGTGTTCCATTGTCATTAAGAGGCTCTGAACCTTACAAATAACTGTCAGTTTTGCGTCGGATTCGAAAATCTAGACTCACAGAAGAACGACCATAAGGTGCCCGAGGCAGCACTAGACCCTTGGAGACAAGTCGGCTGGAGGACGATGTATTGAATCGCGACGCGATTTGTGTGTTCCATCGTTATTAACAGGCTCTGAACGTTACAATTAACTGTCAGTTTTGCGTCGGATTCGAAAATCTAGACTCACAGGAGAACGACCATAAGGTGCCCGAGGCAGCAATAGACCCTTGGAGACAGGTTGGCCGGAGGACGATGTATTGAATCGCGACGCAATTTGTGTGTTCCATCGTCATTAACAGGCTCTGAACGTTACAATTAACTGCGTCGGATTCGAAAATCTAGACTCACAGGAGATCGACCATAAGGTGCCCGAGGCAGCAATAGACCCTTGGAGACAGGTCGGCCGGAGGACGATGTATTGAATCGCGACACGATTTGTGTGTTCCATTGTCATTAAGAGGCTCTGAACCTTACAATTAACTGTCAGTTTTGCGTCGGATTCGAAAATCTAGACTCACAGGAGAACGACCATACGGTGTCCGAGGCAGCACTAGACCCTTGGAGACAAGTCGGCTGGAGGACGATGTATTGAATCGCGACGCAATTTGTGTGTTCCATCGTCATTAACAGGCTCTGAACGTTACAATTAACTGTCAGTTTTACGTCGGATTCGAAAATCTAGACTCACAGGAGATCGACCATAAGGTGCCCGAGGCAGCAATAGACCCTTGGGGACAGGTCGGCCGGAGGACGACGTATTGAATCGCGACGCGATTTGTGTGTTCCATTGTCATTAAGAGCCTCTGAACCTTACAATTAACTGTAGGTTTTGCGTCGGATTCGAAAATCTAGCCTGACAGAAGAACGACCATCAGGTCCCCGAGGCAGCACTAGACCCTTGGAGACAAGTCGGCTGGAGAACGATGTATTGAATCGCGACGCAATTTGTGTGTTCCATCGTCATTAACAGGCTCTGAACGTTACAATTAACTGTCAGTTTTGCGTCGGATTCAAAAATCTAGACACACAGGAGATCGACCATAAGGTGCCCGAGGCAGCAATAGACACTTGGAGACAGGTCGGCAGGAGGACGATGTATTGAATCGCGACGGGATTTGTGTGTTCCATCGTCATTAACAGGCTCTGAACGTTACAATTAACTGTCAGTTTTGCGTCGGATTCGAAAATCTAGATTCACAGGAGATCGACCATAAGGTGCCCGAGGCGGCAATAGACCCTTGGAGACAGGTCGGCCGGAGGACGATGTATTGAATCGCGACGCAATTTGTGTGTTCCATCGTCATTAAGAGGCTCTGAACGTTACAATTAACTGTCAGTTTTGCGTCGGATTCGAAAATCTAGACTCACAGGAGAACGACCATAAGGTGCCCGAGGCAGCAATAGACCCTTGGAGACAGGTCGGCCGGAGGACGATGTATTGAATCGCGACGCGATTTGTGTGTTCCATCGTCATTAACAGGCTCTGAACCTTACAATTAACTGTCAGTTTTGCGTCGGATTCGATAATCTAGACTTACAGGAGAACGACCATAAGGTGCCCGAGGCAGCAATAGACCCTTGGAGACAGGTCGGCCGGAGGACGATGTATTGAATCGCGACGCGATTTGTGTGTTCCATCGTCATTAACAAGCTCTGAACGTTACAATTAACTGCCAGTTTTGCGTCGGATTCGAAAATCTAGACTCACAGGAGATCGACCATAAGGTGACCGAGGCAGCAATAGACCCTTGGAGACAGGTCGGCCGGAGGACGATGTATTGAATCGCGACGCAATTTGTGTGTTCCATCGTCATTAACAGGCTCTGAACGTTACAATTAACTGTCAGTTTTGCGTCGGATTCGAAAATCTAGACTCACAGGAGAACGACCATAAGGTGCCCGAGGCAGCACTAGACCCTTGGAGACAAGTCGGCTGGAGGACGATGTATTGAATCGCGAAGCGATTTGTGTGTTCCATCGTCATTAACAGGCTCTGAACGTTACAATTAACTGTCAGTTTTGCGTCGGATTCGAAAATCTAGACTCACAGGAGATCGACCATAAGGTGCCCGAGGCAGCAATAGACCCTTGGAGACAGGTCGGCCGGAGGACGATGTATTGAATCGCGACGCAATTTGTGTGTTCCATTGTCATTAAGAGGCTCTGAACCTTACAAATAACTGTCAGTTTTGCGTCGGATTCGAAAATCTAGACTCACAGAAGAACGACCATAAGGTGCCCGAGGCAGCACTAGACCCTTGGAGACAAGACGGCTGGAGGACGATGTATTGAATCGCGACGCGATTTGTGTGTTCCATCGTTATTAACAATCTCTGAACGTTACAATTAACTGTCAGTTTTGCGTCGGATTCGAAAATCTAGACTCACAGGAGAACGACCATAAGGTGCCCGAGGCAGCAATAGACCCTTGGAGACAGGTCGGCCGGAGGACGATGTATTGAATCGCGACGCAATTTGTGTGTTCCATCGTCATTAACAGGCTCTGAACGTTACAATTAACTGTCAGTTTTGCGTCGGATTCGAAAATCTAGACTCACAGGAGATCGACCATAAGGTGCCCGAGGCAGCAATAGACCCTTGGGGACAGGTCGGCCGGAGGACGACGTATTGAATCGCGACGCGATTTGTGTGTTCCATTGTCATTAAGAGGCTCTGAACCTTACAATTAACTGTAAGTTTTGCGTCGGATTCGAAAATCTAGCCTGACAGAAGAACGACCATCAGGTCCCCGAGGCAGCACTAGACCCTTGGAGACAAGTCGGCTGGAGAACGATGTATTGAATCGCGACGCAATTTGTGTGTTCCATCGTCATTAACAGGCTCTGAACGTTACAATTAACTGTCAGTTTTGCGTGGATTCGAAAATCTAGACTCACAGGAGATCGACCATAAGGTGCCCGAGGCAGCAATAGACCCTTGGAGACAGGTCGGCCGGAGGACGATGTATTGAATCGCGACGCGATTTGTGTGTTCCATTGTCATTAAGAGTCTCTGAACCTTACAATTAACTGTCAGTTTTGCGTCGGATTCGAAAATCTAGACTCACAGGTGAACGACCATAAGCTGTCCGAGGCAGCACTAGACCCTTGGAGACAAGTCGGCTGGAGGACGATGTATTGAATCGCGACGCGATTTGTGTGTTCCATCGTCATTAACAGGCTCTGAACGTTACAATTAACTGTCAGTTTTGCGTCGGATTCGAAAATCTAGACTCACAGGAGATCGACCATAAGGTGCCCGAGGCAAAAATAGACCCTTGGAGACAGGTCGGCCGGAGGACGATGTATTGAATCGCAACGCGATTTGTGTGTTCCATCTTCATTAAAAGGCTCTGAACGTTACAATTAACTGTCAGTTTTGCGTCGGATTCAAAAATCTAGACTCACAGGAGATCGACCATAAGGTGCCCGAGGCAGCAATAGACACTTGGAGACAGGTCGGCCGGAGGACGATGTATTGAATCGCGACGGGATTTGTGTGTTCCATCGTCATTAACAGGCTCTGAACGTTACAATTAACTGTCAGTTTAGCGTCGGATTCGAAAATCTAGACTCACAGGACATCGACCATAAGGTGCCCGAGGCGGCAATAGACCCTTGGAGACAGGTCGGCCGGAGGACGATGTATTGAATCGCGACGCAATTTGTGTGTTCCATCGTCATTAGGAGGCTCTGAACGTTACAATTAACTGTCAGTTTTGCGTCGGATTCGAAAATCTAGACTCACAGGAGAACGACCATAAGGTGCCCGAGGCAGCAATAGACCCTTGGAGACAGGTCGGCCGGAGGACGATGTATTGAATCGCGACGCGGTTTGTGTGTTCCATCGTCATTAACAGGCTCTGAACCTTACAATTAACTGTCAGTTTTGCGTCGGATTCGAAAATCTAGACTTACAGGAGAACGACCATAAGGTGCCCGAGGCAGCAATAGACCCTTGGAGACAGGTCGGCCGGAGGACGATGTATTGAATCGCGACGCGATTTGTGTGTTCCATCGTCATTAACAGGCTCTGAACGTTACAATTAACTGTCAGTTTTGCGTCGGATTCGAAAATCTAGACTCACAGGAGATCGACCATAAGGTGACCGAGGCAGCAATAGACCCTTGGAGACAGGTCGGCCGGAGGACGATGTATTGAATCGCGACACGATTTGTGTGTTCCATTGTCATTAAGAGGCTCTGAACCTTACAATTAACTGTCAGTTTTGCGTCGGATTCGAAAATCTAGACTCACAGGAGAACGACCATACGGTGTCCGAGGCAGCACTAGACCCTTGGAGACAAGTCGGCTGGAGGACGATGTATTGAATCGCGACGCAATTTGTGTGTTCCATCGTCATTAACAGGCTCTGAACGTTACAATTAACTGTCAGTTTTGCGTCGGATTCGAAAATCTAGACTCACAGGAGATCGACCATAAGGTGCCCGAGGCAGCAATAGACCCTTGGGGACAGGTCGGCCGGAGGACGACGTATTGAATCGCGACGCGATTTGTGTGTTCCATTGTCATTAAGAGGCTCTGAACCTTACAATTAACTGTCAGTTTTGCGTCGGATTCGAAAATCTAGACTCACAGGAGAACGACCATAAGGTGCCCGAGGCAGCAATAGACCCTTGGAGACAGGTCGGCCGGAGGTCGATGTATTGAATCGCGACGCGATTTGTGTGTTCCATCGTCATTAACAGGCTCTGAACCTTACAATTAACTGTCAGTTTTGCGTCGGATTCGAAAATCTAGACTTACAGGAGAACGACCATAAGGTGCCCGAGGCAGCAATAGACCCTTGGAGACAGGTCGGCCGGAGGACGATGTATTGAATCGCGACGCGATTTGTGTGTTCCATCGTCATTAACAGGCTCTGAACGTTACAATTAACTGTCAGTTTTGCGTCGGATTCGAAAATCTAGACTCACAGGAGATCGACCATAAGGTGACCGAGGCAGCAATAGACCCTTGGAGACAGGTCGGCCGGAGGACGATGTATTGAATCGCGACGCAATTTGTGTGTTCCATCGTCATTAACAGGCTCTGAACGTTACAATTAACTGTCAGTTTTGCGTCGGATTCGAAAATCTAGACTCACAGGAGATCGACCATAAGGTGCCCGAGGCAGCAATAGACCCTTGGGGACAGGTCGGCCGGAGGACGACGTATTGAATCGCGACGCGATTTGTGTGTTCCATTGTCATTAAGAGGCTCTGAACGTTACAATTAACTGTCAGTTTTGCGTCGGATTCAAAAATCTAGACTCACAGGAGATCGACCATAAGGTGCCCGAGGCAGCAATAGACACTTGGAGACAGGTCGGCCGGAGGACGATGTATTGAATCGCGACGGGATTTGTGTGTTCCATCGTCATTAACAGGCTCTGAACGTTACAATTAACTGTCAGTTTAGCGTCGGATTCGAAAATCTAGACTCACAGGACATCGACCATAAGGTGCCCGAGGCGGCAATAGACCCTTGGAGACAGGTCGGCCGGAGGACGATGTATTGAATCGCGACGCAATTTGTGTGTTCCATCGTCATTAAGAGGCTCTGAACGTTACAATTAACTGTCAGTTTTGCGTCGGATTCGAAAATCTAGACTCACAGGAGAACGACCATAAGGTGCCCGAGGCAGCAATAGACCCTTGGAGACAGGTCGGCCGGAGGTCGATGTATTGAATCGCGACGCGATTTGTGTGTTCCATCGTCATTAACAGGCTCTGAACCTTACAATTAACTGTCAGTTTTGCGTCGGATTCGAAAATCTAGACTTACAGGAGAACGACCATAACGTGCCCGAGGCAGCAATAGACCCTTGGAGACAGGTCGGCCGGAGGACGATGTATTGAATCGCGACGCGATTTGTGTGTTCCATCGTCATTAACAGGCTCTGAACGTTACAATTAACTGTCAGTTTTGCGTCGGATTCGAAAATCTAGACTCACAGGAGATCGACCATAAGGTGACCGAGGCAGCAATAGACCCTTGGAGACAGGTCGGCCGGAGGACGATGTATTGAATCGCGACGCAATTTGTGTGTTCCATCGTCATTAACAGGCTCTGAACGTTACAATTAACTGTCAGTTTTGCGTCGGATTCGAAAATCTAGACTCACAGGAGATCGACCATAAGGTGCCCGAGGCAGCAATAGACCCTTGGGGACAGGTCGGCCGGAGGACGACGTATTGAATCGCGACGCGATTTGTGTGTTCCATTGTCATTAAGAGGCTCTGAACCTTACAATTAACTGTAAGTTTTGCGTCGGATTCGAAAATCTAGCCTGACAGAAGAACGACCATAAGGTGACCGAGGCAGCACTAGACCCTTGGAGACAAGTCGGCTGGAGAACGATGTATTGAATCGCGACGCAATTTGTGTGTTCCATCGTCATTAACAGGCTCTGAACGTTACAATTAACTGTCAGTTTTGCGTGGATTCGAAAATCTAGACTCACAGGAGATCGACGATAAGGTGCCCGAGGCAGCAATAGACCCTTGGAGACAGGTCGGCCGGAGGACGATGTATTGAATCGCGACGCGATTTGTGTGTTCCATTGTCATTAAGAGTCTCTGAACCTTACAATTAACTGTCAGTTTTGCGTCGGATTCGAAAATCTAGACTCACAGGTGAACGACCATAAGCTGTCCGAGGCAGCACTAGACCCTTGGAGACAAGTCGGCTGGAGGACGATGTATTGAATCGCGACGCGATTTGTGTGTTCCATCGTCATTAACAGGCTCTGAACGTTACAATTAACTGTCAGTTTTGCGTCGGATTCGAAAATCTAGACTCACAGGAGATCGACCATAAGGTGCCCGAGGCAAAAATAGACCCTTGGAGACAGGTCGGCCGGAGGACGACGTATTGAATCGCAACGCGATTTGTGTGTTCCATCTTCATTAAAAGGCTCTGAACGTTACAATTAACTGTCAGTTTTGCGTCGGATTCAAAAATCTAGACTCACAGGAGATCGACCATAAGGTGCCCGAGGCAGCAATAGACACTTGGAGACAGGTCGGCCGGAGGACGATGTATTGAATCGCGACGGGATTTGTGTGTTCCATCGTCATTAACAGGCTCTGAACGTTACAATTAACTGTCAGTTTAGCGTCGGATTCGAAAATCTAGACTCACAGGACATCGACCATAAGGTGCCCGAGGCGGCAATAGACCCTTGGAGACAGGTCGGCCGGAGGACGATGTATTGAATCGCGACGCAATTTGTGTGTTCCATCGTCATTAAGAGGCTCTGAACGTTACAATTAACTGTCAGTTTTGCGTCGGATTCGAAAATCTAGACTCACAGGAGAACGACCATAAGGTGCCCGAGGCAGCAATAGACCCTTGGAGACAGGTCGGCCGGAGGACGATGTATTGAATCGCGACGCGATTTGTGTGTTCCATCGTCATTAACAGGCTCTGAACCTTACAATTAACTGTCAGTTTTGCGTCGGATTCGAAAATCTAGACTTACAGGAGAACGACCATAAGGTGCCCGAGGCAGCAATAGACCCTTGGAGACAGGTCGGCCGGAGGACGATGTATTGAATCGCGACGCGATTTGTGTGTTCCATCGTCATTAACAGGCTCTGAACGTTACAATTAACTGTCAGTTTTGCGTCGGATTCGAAAATCTAGACTCACAGGAGATCGACCATAAGGTGACCGAGGCAGCAATAGACCCTTGGAGACAGGTCGGCCGGAGGACGATGTATTGAATCGCGACGCAATTTGTGTGTTCCATCGTCATTAACAGGCTCTGAACGTTACAATTAACTGTCAGTTTTGCGTCGGATTCGAAAATCTAGACTCACAGGAGAACGACCATAAGGTGCCCGAGGCAGCACTAGACCCTTGGAGACAAGTCGGCTGGAGGACGATGTATTGAATCGCGAAGCGATTTCTGTGTTCCATCGTCATTAACAGGCTCTGAACGTTACAATTAACTGTCAGTTTTGCGTCGGATTCGAAAATCTAGACTCACAGGAGATCGACCATAAGGTGCCCGAGGCAGCAAAAGACCCTTGGAGACAGGTCGGCCGGAGGACGATGTATTGAATCGCGACGCAATTTGTGTGTTCCATTGTCATTAAGAGGCTCTGAACCTTACAAATAACTGTCAGTTTTGCGTCGGATTCGAAAATCTAGACTCACAGAAGAACGACCATAAGGTGCCCGAGGCAGCACTAGACCCTTGGAGACAAGTCGGCTGGAGGACGATGTATTGAATCGTGACGCGATTTGTGTGTTCCATCGTTATTAACAGGCTCTGAACGTTACAATTAACTGTCAGTTTTGCGTCGGATTCGAAAATCTAGACTCACAGGAGAACGACCATAAGGTGCCCGAGGCAGCAATAGACCCTTGGAGACAGGTCGGCCGGAGGACGATGTATTGAATCGCGACGCAATTTGTGTGTTCCATCGTCATTAACAGGCTCTGAACGTTACAATTAACTGCGTCGGATTCGAAAATCTAGACTCACAGGAGATCGACCATAAGGTGCCCGAGGCAGCAATAGACCCTTGGAGACAGGTCGGCCGGAGGACGATGTATTGAATCGCGACACGATTTGTGTGTTCCATTGTCATTAAGAGGCTCTGAACCTTACAATTAACTGTCAGTTTTGCGTCGGATTCGAAAATCTAGACTCACAGGAGAACGACCATACGGTGTCCGAGGCAGCACTAGACCCTTGGAGACAAGTCGGCTGGAGGACGATGTATTGAATCGCGACGCAATTTGTGTGTTCCATCGTCATTAACAGGCTCTGAACGTTACAATTAACTGTCAGTTTTACGTCGGATTCGAAAATCTAGACTCACAGGAGATCGACCATAAGGTGCCCGAGGCAGCAATAGACCCTTGGGGACAGGTCGGCCGGAGGACGACGTATTGAATCGCGACGCGATTTGTGTGTTCCATTGTCATTAAGAGGCTCTGAACCTTACAATTAACTGTAGGTTTTGCGTCGGATTCGAAAATCTAGCCTGACAGAAGAACGACCATCAGGTCCCCGAGGCAGCACTAGACCCTTGGAGACAAGTCGGCTGGAGAACGATGTATTGAATCGCGACGCAATTTGTGTGTTCCATCGTCATTAACAGGCTCTGAACGTTACAATTAACTGTCAGTTTTGCGTGGATTCGAAAATCTAGACTCACAGGAGATCGACGATAAGGTGCTTGAGGCAGCAATACACCCTTGGAGACAGGTCGGCCGGAGGACGATGTATTGAATCGCGACGCGATTTGTGTGTTCCATTGTCATTAAGAGTCTCTGAACCTTACAATTAACTGTCAGTTTTGCGTCGGATTCGAAAATCTAGACTCACAGGTGAACGACCATAAGCTGTCCGAGGCAGCACTAGACCCTTGGAGACAAGTCGGCTGGAGGACGATGTATTGAATCGCGACGCGATTTGTGTGTTCCATCGTCATTAACAGGCTCTGAACGTTACAATTAACTGTCAGTTTTGCGTCGGATTCGAAAATCTAGACTCACAGGAGATCGACCATAAGGTGCCCGAGGCAAAAATAGACCCTTGGAGACAGGTCGGCCGGAGGACGATGTATTGAATCGCAACGCGATTTGTGTGTTCCATCTTCATTAAAAGGCTCTGAACGTTACAATTAACTGTCAGTTTTGCGTCGGATTCAAAAATCTAGACTCACAGGAGATCGACCATAAGGTGCCCGAGGCAGCAATAGACACTTGGAGACAGGTCGGCAGGAGGACGATGTATTGAATCGCGACGGGATTTGTGTGTTCCATCGTCATTAACAGGCTCTGAACGTTACAATTAACTGTCAGTTTTGCGTCGGATTCGAAAATCTAGATTCACAGGAGATCGACCATAAGGTGCCCGAGGCGGCAATAGACCCTTGGAGACAGGTCGGCCGGAGGACGATGTATTGAATCGCGACGCAATTTGTGTGTTCCATCGTCATTAAGAGGCTCTGAACGTTACAATTAACTGTCAGTTTTGCGTCGGATTCGAAAATCTAGACTCACAGGAGAACGACCATAAGGTGCCCGAGGCAGCAATAGACCCTTGGAGACAGGTCGGCCGGAGGACGATGTATTGAATCGCGACGCGATTTGTGTGTTCCATCGTCATTAACAGGCTCTGAACCTTACAATTAACTGTCAGTTTTGCGTCGGATTCGATAATCTAGACTTACAGGAGAACGACCATAAGGTGCCCGAGGCAGCAATAGACCCTTGGAGACAGGTCGGCCGGAGGACGATGTATTGAATCGCGACGCGATTTGTGTGTTCCATCGTCATTAACAAGCTCTGAACGTTACAATTAACTGTCAGTTTTGCGTCGGATTCGAAAATCTAGACTCACAGGAGATCGACCATAAGGTGACCGAGGCAGCAATAGACCCTTGGAGACAGGTCGGCCGGAGGACGATGTATTGAATCGCGACGCAATTTGTGTGTTCCATCGTCATTAACAGGCTCTGAACGTTACAATTAACTGTCAGTTTTGCGTCGGATTCGAAAATCTAGACTCACAGGAGAACGACCATAAGGTGCCCGAGGCAGCACTAGACCCTTGGAGACAAGTCGGCTGGAGGACGATGTATTGAATCGCGAAGCGATTTGTGTGTTCCATCGTCATTAACAGGCTCTGAACGTTACAATTAACTGTCAGTTTTGCGTCGGATTCGAAAATCTAGACTCACAGGAGATCGACCATAAGGTGCCCGAGGCAGCAATAGACCCTTGGAGACAGGTCGGCCGGAGGACGATGTATTGAATCGCGACGCAATTTGTGTGTTCCATTGTCATTAAGAGGCTCTGAACCTTACAAATAACTGTCAGTTTTGCGTCGGATTCGAAAATCTAGACTCACAGAAGAACGACCATAAGGTGCCCGAGGCAGCACTAGACCCTTGGAGACAAGACGGCTGGAGGACGATGTATTGAATCGCGACGCGATTTGTGTGTTCCATCGTTATTAACAATCTCTGAACGTTACAATTAACTGTCAGTTTTGCGTCGGATTCGAAAATCTAGACTCACAGGAGAACGACCATAAGGTGCCCGAGGCAGCAATAGACCCTTGGAGACAGGTCGGCCGGAGGACGATGTATTGAATCGCGACGCAATTTGTGTGTTCCATCGTCATTAACAGGCTCTGAACGTTACAATTAACTGTCAGTTTTGCGTCGGATTCGAAAATCTAGACTCACAGGAGATCGACCATAAGGTGCCCGAGGCAGCAATAGACCCTTGGGGACAGGTCGGCCGGAGGACGACGTATTGAATCGCGACGCGATTTGTGTGTTCCATTGTCATTAAGAGGCTCTGAACCTTACAATTAACTGTAAGTTTTGCGTCGGATTCGAAAATCTAGCCTGACAGAAGAACGACCATCAGGTCCCCGAGGCAGCACTAGACCCTTGGAGACAAGTCGGCTGGAGAACGATGTATTGAATCGCGACGCAATTTGTGTGTTCCATCGTCATTAACAGGCTCTGAACGTTACAATTAACTGTCAGTTTTGCGTGGATTCGAAAATCTAGACTCACAGGAGATCGACCATAAGGTGCCCGAGGCAGCAATAGACCCTTGGAGACAGGTCGGCCGGAGGACGATGTATTGAATCGCGACGCGATTTGTGTGTTCCATTGTCATTAAGAGTCTCTGAACCTTACAATTAACTGTCAGTTTTGCGTCGGATTCGAAAATCTAGACTCACAGGTGAACGACCATAAGCTGTCCGAGGCAGCACTAGACCCTTGGAGACAAGTCGGCTGGAGGACGATGTATTGAATCGCGACGCGATTTGTGTGTTCCATCGTCATTAACAGGCTCTGAACGTTACAATTAACTGTCAGTTTTGCGTCGGATTCGAAAATCTAGACTCACAGGAGATCGACCATAAGGTGCCCGAGGCAAAAATAGACCCTTGGAGACAGGTCGGCCGGAGGACGATGTATTGAATCGCAACGCGATTTGTGTGTTCCATCTTCATTAAAAGGCTCTGAACGTTACAATTAACTGTCAGTTTTGCGTCGGATTCAAAAATCTAGACTCACAGGAGATCGACCATAAGGTGCCCGAGGCAGCAATAGACACTTGGAGACAGGTCGGCCGGAGGACGATGTATTGAATCGCGACGGGATTTGTGTGTTCCATCGTCATTAACAGGCTCTGAACGTTACAATTAACTGTCAGTTTAGCGTCGGATTCGAAAATCTAGACTCACAGGACATCGACCATAAGGTGCCCGAGGCGGCAATAGACCCTTGGAGACAGGTCGGCCGGAGGACGATGTATTGAATCGCGACGCAATTTGTGTGTTCCATCGTCATTAGGAGGCTCTGAACGTTACAATTAACTGTCAGTTTTGCGTCGGATTCGAAAATCTAGACTCACAGGAGAACGACCATAAGGTGCCCGAGGCAGCAATAGACCCTTGGAGACAGGTCGGCCGGAGGACGATGTATTGAATCGCGACGCGGTTTGTGTGTTCCATCGTCATTAACAGGCTCTGAACCTTACAATTAACTGTCAGTTTTGCGTCGGATTCGAAAATCTAGACTTACAGGAGAACGACCATAAGGTGCCCGAGGCAGCAATAGACCCTTGGAGACAGGTCGGCCGGAGGACGATGTATTGAAACGCGACGCGATTTGTGTGTTCCATCGTCATTAACAGGCTCTGAACGTTACAATTAACTGTCAGTTTTGCGTCGGATTCGAAAATCTAGACTCACAGGAGATCGACCATAAGGTGACCGAGGCAGCAATAGACCCTTGGAGACAGGTCGGTCGGAGGACGATGTATTGAATCGCGACGCAATTTGTGTGTTCCATCGTCATTAACAGGCTCTGAACGTTACAATTAACTGTCAGTTTTGCGTCGGATTCGAAAATCTAGACTCACAGGAGATCGACCATAAGGTGCCCGAGGCAAAAATAGACCCTTGGAGACAGGGCGGCCGGAGGACGATGTATTGAATCGCGACACGATTTGTGTGTTCCATTGTCATTAAGAGGCTCTGAACCTTACAATTAACTGTCAGTTTTGCGTCGGATTCGAAAATCTAGACTCACAGGAGAACGACCATACGGTGTCCGAGGCAGCACTAGACCCTTGGAGACAAGTCGGCTGGAGGACGATGTATTGAATCGCGACGCAATTTGTGTGTTCCATCGTCATTAACAGGCTCTGAACGTTACAATTAACTGTCAGTTTTCCGTCGGATTCGAAAATCTAGACTCACAGGAGATCGACCATAAGGTGCCCGAGGCAGCAATAGACCCTTGGGGACAGGTCGGCCGGAGGACGACGTATTGAATCGCGACGCGATTTGTGTGTTCCATTGTCATTAAGAGGCTCTGAACCTTACAATTAACTGTCAGTTTTGCGTCGGATTCGAAAATCTAGACTCACAGGAGAACGACCATAAGGTGCCCGAGGCAGCAATAGACCCTTGGAGACAGGTCGGCCGGAGGTCGATGTATTGAATCGCGACGCGATTTGTGTGTTCCATCGTCATTAACAGGCTCTGAACCTTACAATTAACTGTCAGTTTTGCGTCGGATTCGAAAATCTAGACTTACAGGAGAACGACCATAAGGTGCCCGAGGCAGCAATAGACCCTTGGAGACAGGTCGGCCGGAGGACGATGTATTGAATCGCGACGCGATTTGTGTGTTCCATCGTCATTAACAGGCTCTGAACGTTACAATTAACTGTCAGTTTTGCGTCGGATTCGAAAATCTAGACTCACAGGAGATCGACCATAAGGTGACCGAGGCAGCAATAGACCCTTGGAGACAGGTCGGCCGGAGGACGATGTATTGAATCGCGACGCAATTTGTGTGTTCCATCGTCATTAACAGGCTCTGAACGTTACAATTAACTGTCAGTTTTGCGTCGGATTCGAAAATCTAGACTCACAGGAGATCGACCATAAGGTGCCCGAGGCAGCAATAGACCCTTGGGGACAGGTCGGCTGGAGGACGACGTATTGAATCGCGACGCGATTTGTGTGTTCCATTGTCATTAAGAGGCTCTGAACGTTACAATTAACTGTCAGTTTTGCGTCGGATTCAAAAATCTAGACTCACAGGAGATCGACCATAAGGTGCCCGAGGCAGCAATAGACACTTGGAGACAGGTCGGCCGGAGGACGATGTATTGAATCGCGACGGGATTTGTGTGTTCCATCGTCATTAACAGGCTCTGAACGTTACAATTAACTGTCAGTTTAGCGTCGGATTCGAAAATCTAGACTCACAGGACATCGACCATAAGGTGCCCGAGGCGGCAATAGACCCTTGGAGACAGGTCGGCCGGAGGACGATGTATTGAATCGCGACGCAATTTGTGTGTTCCATCGTCATTAAGAGGCTCTGAACGTTACAATTAACTGTCAGTTTTGCGTCGGATTCGAAAATCTAGACTCACAGGAGAACGACCATAAGGTGCCCGAGGCAGCAATAGACCCTTGGAGACAGGTCGGCCGGAGGTCGATGTATTGAATCGCGACGCGATTTGTGTGTTCCATCGTCATTAACAGGCTCTGAACCTTACAATTAACTGTCAGTTTTGCGTCGGATTCACAAATCTAGACTTACAGGAGAACGACCATAAGGTGCCCGAGGCAGCAATAGACCCTTGGAGACAGGTCGGCCGGAGGACGATGTATTGAATCGCGACGCGATTTGTGTGTTCCATCGTCATTAACAGGCTCTGAACGTTACAATTAACTGTCAGTTTTGCGTCGGATTCGAAAATCTAGACTCACAGGAGATCGACCATAAGGTGACCGAGGCAGCAATAGACCCTTGGAGACAGGTCGGCCGGAGGACGATGTATTGAATCGCGACGCAATTTGTGTGTTCCATCGTCATTAACAGGCTCTGAACGTTACAATTAACTGTCAGTTTTGCGTCGGATTCGAAAATCTAGACTCACAGGAGATCGACCATAAGGTGCCCGAGGCAGCAATAGACCCTTGGGGACAGGTCGGCCGGAGGACGACGTATTGAATCGCGACGCGATTTGTGTGTTCCATTGTCATTAAGAGGCTCTGAACCTTACAATTAACTGTAAGTTTTGCGTCGGATTCGAAAATCTAGCCTGACAGAAGAACGACCATCAGGTCCCCGAGGCAGCACTAGACCCTTGGAGACAAGTCGGCTGGAGAACGATGTATTGAATCGCGACGCAATTTGTGTGTTCCATCGTCATTAACAGGCTCTGAACGTTACAATTAACTGTCAGTTTTGCGTGGATTCGAAAATCTAGACTCACAGGAGATCGACGATAAGGTGCCCGAGGCAGCAATAGACCCTTGGAGACAGGTCGGCCGGAGGACGATGTATTGAATCGCGACGCGATTTGTGTGTTCCATTGTCATTAAGAGTCTCTGAACCTTACAATTAACTGTCAGTTTTGCGTCGGATTCGAAAATCTAGACTCACAGGTGAACGACCATAAGCTGTCCGAGGCAGCACTAGACCCTTGGAGACAAGTCGGCTGGAGGACGATGTATTGAATCGCGACGCGATTTGTGTGTTCCATCGTCATTAACAGGCTCTGAACGTTACAATTAACTGTCAGTTTTGCGTCGGATTCGAAAATCTAGACTCACAGGAGATCGACCATAAGGTGCCCGAGGCAAAAATAGACCCTTGGAGACAGGTCGGCCGGAGGACGACGTATTGAATCGCAACGCGATTTGTGTGTTCCACTTTCATTAAAAGGCTCTGAACGTTACAATTAACTGTCAGTTTTGCGTCGGATTCAAAAATCTAGACTCACAGGAGATCGACCATAAGGTGCCCGAGGCAGCAATAGACACTTGGAGACAGGTCGGCCGGAGGACGATGTATTGAATCGCGACGGGATTTGTGTGTTCCATCGTCATTAACAGGCTCTGAACGTTACAATTAACTGTCAGTTTAGCGTCGGATTCGAAAATCTAGACTCACAGGACATCGACCATAAGGTGCCCGAGGCGGCAATAGACCCTTGGAGACAGGTCGGCCGGAGGACGATGTATTGAATCGCGACGCGATTTGTGTGTTCCATCGTCATTAACAGGCTCTGAACCTTACAATTAACTGTCAGTTTTGCGTCGGATTCGAAAATCTAGACTTACAGGAGAACGACCATAAGGTGCCCGAGGCAGCAATAGACCCTTGGAGACAGGTCGGCCGGAGGACGATGTATTGAATCGCGACGCGATTTGTGTGTTCCATCGTCATTAACAGGCTCTGAACGTTACAATTAACTGTCAGTTTTGCGTCGGATTCGAAAATCTAGACTCACAGGAGATCGACCATAAGGTGACCGAGGCAGCAATAGACCCTTGGAGACAGGTCGGCCGGAGGACGATGTATTGAATCGCGACGCAATTTGTGTGTTCCATCGTCATTAACAGGCTCTGAACGTTACAATTAACTGTCAGTTTTGCGTCGGATTCGAAAATCTAGACTCACAGGAGAACGACCATAAGGTGCCCGAGGCAGCACTAGACCCTTGGAGACAAGTCGGCTGGAGGACGATGTATTGAATCGCGAAGCGATTTGTGTGTTCCATCGTCATTAACAGGCTGTGAACGTTACAATTAACTGTCAGTTTTGCGTCGGATTCGAAAATCTAGACTCACAGGAGATCGACCATAAGGTGCCCGAGGCAGCAATAGACCCTTGGAGACAAGTCGGCTGGAGGACGATGTATTGAATCGCGACGCGATTTGTGTGTTCCATCGTTATTAACAGGCTCTGAACGTTACAATTAACTGTCAGTTTTGCGTCGGATTCGAAAATCTAGACTCACAGGAGAACGACCATAAGGTGCCCGAGGCAGCAATAGACCCTTGGAGACAGGTCGGCCGGAGGACGATGTATTGAATCGCGACGCAATTTGTGTGTTCCATCGTCATTAACAGGCTCTGAACGTTACAATTAACTGCGTCGGATTCGAAAATCTAGACTCACAGGAGATCGACCACAAGGTGCCCGAGGCAGCAATAGACCCTTGGAGACAGGTCGGCCGGAGGACGATGTATTGAATCGCGACACGATTTGTGTGTTCCATTGTCATTAAGAGGCTCTGAACCTTACAATTAACTGTCAGTTTTGCGTCGGATTCGAAAATCTAGACTCACAGGAGAACGACCATACGGTGTCCGAGGCAGCCCTAGACCCTTGGAGACAAGTCGGCTGGAGGACGATGTATTGAATCGCGACGCAATTTGTGTGTTCCATCGTCATTAACAGGCTCTGAACGTTACAATTAACTGTCAGTTTTGCGTCGGATTCGAAAATCTAGACTCACAGGAGATCGACCATAAGGTGCCCGAGGCAGCAATAGACCCTTGGGGTCAGGTCGGCCGGAGGACGACGTATTGAATCGCGACGCGATTTGTGTGTTCCATTGTCATTAAGAGGCTCTGAACCTTACAATTAACTGTAAGTTTTGCGTCGGATTCGAAAATCTAGCCTGACAGAAGAACGACCATCAGGACCCCGAGGCAGCACTAGACCCTTGGAGACAAGTCGGCTGGAGAACGATGTATTGAATCGCGACGTAATTTCTGTGTTCCATCGTCATTAACAGGCTCTGAACGTTACAATTAACTGTCAGTTTTGCGTGGATTCGAAAATCTAGACTCACAGGAGATCGACCATAAGGTGCCCGAGGCAGCAATAGACCCTTGGGGACAGGTCGGCCGGAGGACGATGTATTGAATCGCGACGCAATTTGTGTGTTCAATCGTCAATAACAGGCTCTGAACGTTACAATTAACTGTCAGTTTTGCTTCGGATTCGAAAAATCTAGACTCACAGGAGATCACGATAAGGTGCCCGAGGCAGCAATAGACCCTTGGAGACAGGTCGGCCGGAGGACGATGTATTGAATCGCGACGCGATTTGTGTCTTCCATCGTCATTAACAGGCTCTGAACCTTACAATTAACTGTCAGTTTTGCGTCGGATTCGAAAATCTAGACTTACAGGAGAACGACCATAAGGTGACAGAGGCAGCAATAGACCCTTGGAGACAGGTCGGCCGGAGGACGACGTATTGAATCGCGACGCGATTTGTGTGTTCCATCGTCATTAACAGGCTCTGAACGTTACAATTAACTGTCAGTTTTGCGTCGGATTCGAAGATCTAGACTCACAGGAGATCGACCATAAGGTGACCGAGGCAGCAATAGACCCTTGGAGACAGGTCGGCCGGAGGACGATGTATTGAATCGCGACGCAATTTGTGTGTTCCATCGTCATGAACAGGCTCTGAACGTTACAATTAACTGTCAGTTTTGCGTCGGATTCGAAAATCTAGACTTACAGGAGAACGACCATAAGGTGACCGAGGCAGCAATAGACCCTTGGAGACAGGTCGGCCGGAGGACGATGTATTGAATCGCGACGCGATTTGTGTGTTCTATCGTCATTAACAGGCTCTGAACGTTACAATTAACTGTCAGTTTTGCGTCGGATTCGAAAATGTAGACTCACAGGAGATCGACCATAAGGTGACCGAGGCAGCAATAGACCCTTGGAGACAGGTCGGCCGGAGGACGATGTATTGAATCGCGACGCGATTTGTGTGTTCCATTGTCATTAAGAGTCTCTGAACCTTACAATTAACTGTCAGTTTTGCGTCGGATTCGAAAATCTAGACTCACAGGTGAACGACCATAAGTTGTCCGAGGCAGCACTAGACCCTTGGAGACAAGTCGGCTGGAGGACGATGTATTGAATCGCGACGCAATTTGTGTGTCCCATCGTCATTAACAGGCTCTGAACGTTACAATTAACTGTCAGTTTTGCGTCGGATTCGAAAATCTAGACTCACAGGAGATCGACCATAAGGTGCCCAGGCAGCAATAGACCCTTGGAGACAGGTCGGCCGGAGGACGATGTATTGAATGGCGACGCAATTTGTGTGTTCCATCGTCATTAACAGGATCTGAACGTTACAATTAACTGTCAGTTTTGCGTCGGATTCGAAAATCTAGACTCACAGAAAACGACCATTAGGTGCCCGAGGCAGCACTAGACCCTTGGAGACAAGTCGGCTGGAGGACGATGTATTGAATCGCGACGCGATTTGTGTGTTCCATTGTCATTAAGAGGCTCTGAACCTTACAATTAACTGTCAGTTTTGCGTCGGATTCGAAAATCTAGACTCACAGGAGAACGACCATACGGTGTCCGAGGCAGCACTAGACCCTTGGAGACAAGTCGGCTGGAGGACGATGTATTGAATCGCGACGCAATTTGTGTGTTCCATCATCATTAACAGGCTCTGAACGTTACAATTAACTGTCAGTTTTGCGTCGGATTCGAAAATCTAGAGTCACAGGAGATCGACCATAAGGTGCCCGAGGCAGCAATAGACCCTTGGGGACAGGTCGGCCGGAGGACGACGTATTGAATCGCGACGCGATTTGTGTGTTCCATCGTCATTAACAGGCTCTGAACGTTACAATTAACTGTCAGTTTTGCGTCGGATTCGAAAATCTAGACTCACAGGAGAACGAACATAAGGTGCCCGAGGCAGCACTAGACACTTGGAGACAAGTCGGCTGGAGGACGATGTATTGAATCGCGAAGCGATTTGTGTGTTCCATCGTCATTAACAGGCTGTGAACGTTACAATTAACTGTCAGTTTTGCGTCGGATTCGAAAATCAAGACTCACAGGAGATCGACCATTAGGTGCCCGAGGCAGCAATAGACCCTTGGAGACAGGTCGGCCGGAGGACGATGTATTGAATCGCGACGAAATTTGTGTGTTCCATTGTCATTAAGAGGCTCTGAACCTTACAAATAACTGTCAGTTTTGCGTCGGATTCGAAAATCTAGACTCACAGAAGAACGACCATAAGGTGCCCGAGGCAGCACTAGACCCTTGGAGACAAGTCGGCTGGAGGACGATGTATTGAATCGCGACGCGATTTGTGTGTTCCATCGTTATTAACAGGCTCTGAACGTTACAATTAACTGTCAGTTTTGCGTCGGATTCGAAAATCTAGACTCACAGGAGAACGACCATAAGGTGCCCGAGGCAGCAATAGACCCTTGGAGACAGGTCGGCCGGAGGACGATGTATTGAATCGCGACGCAATTTGTGTGTTCCATCGTCATTAACAGGCTCTGAACGTTACAATTAACTGTCAGTTTTGCTTCGGATTCGAAAATCTAGACTCACAGGAGATCGACGATAAGGTGCCCGAGGCAGCAATAGACCCTTGGAGACAGGTCGGCCGGAGGACGATGTATTGAATCGCGACGCGATTTGTGTGTTCCATCGTCATTAACAGGCTCTGAACCTTACAATTAACTGTCAGTTTTGCGTCGGATTCGAAAATCTAGACTTACAGGAGAACGACCATAAGGTGCCCGAGGCAGCAATAGACCCTTGGAGACAGGTCGGCCGGAGGACGATGTATTGAATCGCGACGCGATTTGTGTGTTCCATCGTCATTAACAGGCTCTGAACGTTACAATTAACTGTCAGTTTTGCGTCGGATTCGAAAATCTAGACTCACAGGAGATCGACCATAAGGTGACCGAGGCAGCAATAGACCCTTGGAGACAGGTCGGCCGGAGGACGATGTATTGAATCGCGACGCGATTTGTGTGTTCCATCGTCATTAACAGGCTCTGGACGTTACAATTAACTGTCAGTTTTGCGTCGGATTCGAAAATGTAGACTCACAGGAGATCGACCATAAGGTGACCGAGGCAGCAATAGACCCTTGGAGACAGTTCGGCCGGAGGACGATGTATTGAATCGCGACGCGATTTGTGTGTTCCATTGTCATTAAGAGTCTCTGAACCTTACAATTAACTGTCAGTTTTGCGTCGGATTCGAAAATCTAGACTCACAGGTGAACGACCATAAGTTGTCCGAGGCAGCACTAGACCCTTGGAGACAGGTCGGCCGGAGGACGATGTATTGAATCGCGACGCGATTTGTGTGTCCCATCGTCATTAACAGGCTCTGAACGTTACAATTAACTGTCAGTTTTGCGTCGGATTCGAAAATCTAGACTCACAGGAGATCGACCATAAGGTGCCCAGGCAGCAATAGACCCTTGGAGACAGGTCGGCCGGAGTACGATGTATTGAATCGCGACGCAATTTGTGAGTTCCATCGTCATTAACAGGATCTGAACGTTACAATTAACTGTCAGTTTTGCGTCGGATTCGAAAATCTAGACTCACAGAAAACGACCATTAGGTGCCCGAGGCAGCACTAGACCCTTGGAGACAAGTCGGCTGGAGGACGATGTATTGAATCGCGACGCGATTTGTGTGTTCCATTGTCATTAAGAGGCTTGAACCTTACAATTAACTGTCAGTTTTGCGTCGGATTCGAAAATCTAGACTCACAGGAGATCGACCATAAGGTGCCCGTGGCAGCAATAGACCCTTGGAGACAGGTCGGCCGGAGGACGATGTATTGTATCGCGACGCGATTTGTGTGTTCCATCGTCATTAACAGGCTCTGAATGTTACAATTAACTGTCAGTTTTGCGTCGGATTCGAAAATCTAGACTCACAGGAGAACGACCATAAGGTGCCCGAGGCAGCAATAGACTCTTGGAGACAGGTCGGCCGGAGGACGATGTGTTGAATCGCGACACGATTTGTGTGTTCCATTGTCATTAAGAGGCTCTGAACCTTACAATTAACTGTCAGTTTTGCGTCGGATTCGAAAATCTAGACTCACACGAGAACGACCATACGGTGTCCGAGGCAGCACTAGACCCTTGGAGACTAGTCGGCTGGAGGACGATGTATTGAATCGCGACGCAATTTGTGTGTTCCATCGTCATTAACAGGCTCTGAACGTTACAATTAACTGTCAGTTTTGCTTCGGATTCGAAAATCTAGACTCACAGGAGATCGACCATAAGGTGCCCGAGGGAGCAATAGACCCTTGGGGACAGGTCGGCAGCAGGACGACGTATTGAATCGCGACGCGATTTGTGTGTTCCATTGTCATTAAGAGGCTCTGAACCTTACAATTAACTGTAAGTTTTGTGTCGGATTCGAAAATCTAGACTCACAGAAAACGACCATTAGCTGCCCGAGGCAGCACTAGACCCTTGGAGACAAGTCGGCTGGAGGACGATGTATTGAATCGCGACGCAATTTGTGTGTTCTATCGTCATTAACAGGCTCTGAACCTTACAATTAACTGTCAGTTTTGCGTCGGATTCGAAAATCTAGACTCACAGGAGATCGACCATAAGGTGACCGAGGCAGCAATAGACCCTTGGAGACAGGTCGGCCGGAGGACGATGTATTGAATCGCGACGCGATTTGTGTGTTCCATCGTCATTAACAGGCTCTGAACCTTACAATTAACTGTCAGTTTTGCGTCGGATTCGAAAATCTAGACTTACAGGAGAACGACCATAAGGTGACCGAGGCAGCAATAGACCCTTGGAGACAGGTCGGCCGGAGGACGATGTATTGAATCGCGACGCGATTTGTGTGTTCCATCGTCATTAACAGGCTCTGAACGTTACAATTAACTGTCAGTTTTGCGTCGGATTCGAAAATCTAGACTCACAGGAGATCGACCATAAGGTGCCCGAGGCAGCAATAGACCCTTGGAGACAGGTCGGCCGGAGGACGATGTATTGAATCGCGACGCGATTTGTGTGTTCCATTGTCATTAAGAGTCTCTGAACCTTACAATTAACTGTCAGTTTTGCGTCGGATTCGAAAATCTAGACTCACAGGTGAACGACCATAAGCTGTCCGAGGCAGCACTAGACCCTTGGAGACAAGTCGGCTGGAGGACGATGTATTGAATCGCGACGCAATTTGTGTGTCCCATCGTCATTAACAGGCTCTGAACGTTACAATTAACTGTCAGTTTTGCGTCGGATTCGAAAATCTAGACTTACAGGAGAACGAGCATAAGGTGACCGAGGCAGCAATAGACCCTTGGAGACAGGTCGGCCGGAGGACGATGTATTGAATCGCGACGCGATTTGTGTGTTCCATTGTCATTAACAGGCTCTGTACGTTACAATTAACTGTCAGTTTTGCGTCGGATTCGAAAATCTAGACTCACAGGAGATCGACCATAAGGTGACCGAGGCAGCAATAGACCCTTGGAGACAGGTCGGCCGGAGGACGATGTATTGAATCGCGACGCGATTTGTGTGTTCCATTGTCATTAAGAGTCTCTGAACCTTACAATTAACTGTCAGTTTTGCGTCGGATTCGAAAATCTAGACTCACAGGTGAACGACCATAAGCTGTCCGAGGCAGCACTAGACCCTTGGAGACAAGTCGGCTGGAGGACGATGTATTGAATCGCGACGCAATTTGTGCGTCCCATCGTGATTAACAGGCTCTGACCGTTACAATTAACTGTCAGTTTTGCGTCGGATTCGAAAATCTAGACTCACAGGAGATCGACCATGAGGTGCCCAGGCAGCAATAGACCCTTGGAGACAGGTCGGCCGGAGGACGATGTATTGAATCGCGACGCAATTTGTGTGTTCCATCGTCATTAACAGGATCTGAACGTTACAATTAACTGTTAGTTTTGCGTCGGATTCGAAAATCTAGACTCACAGAAAACGACCATTAGGTGCCCGAGGCAGCACTAGACCCTTGGAGACAAGTCGGCTGGAGGACGATGTGTTGAATCGCGACGCGATTTGTGTATTCCATCGTCATTAACAGGCTCTGAACGTTACAAGTAACTGTCAGTTTTGCGTCGGATTCGAAAATCTAGACTCACAGGAGAACGACCATAAGGTGCCCGAGGCAGCAATAGACCCTTGGAGACAGGTCGGCCGGAGGACGATGTATTGAATCGCGACGCGATTTGTGTGTTCCATCGTCATTAGCAGGCTCTGAACGTTACAATTAACTGTCAGTTTTGCGTCGGATTCGAAAATCTAGACTCACAGGAGAACGACCATAAGGTGCCCGAGGCAGCAATAGACCCTTGGAGATAGGTTGGCCGGAGGACGATGTATTGAATCGCGACGCGATTTGTGTGTTCCATCGTCATTAACAGGCTCTGAACCTTACAATTAACTGTCAGTTTTGCGTCGGATTCGAAACCTAGACTTACAGGAGAACGAGCATAAGGTGACCGAGGCAGCAATAGACCCTTGGAGACAGGTCGGCCGGAGGACGATGTATTGAATCGCGACGCGATATGTGTGTTCCATCGTCATTAACAGGCTCTGAACGTTACAATTAACTGCGTCGGATTCGAAAATCTAGACTCACAGGAGATCGACCATAAGGTGCCCGAGGCAGCAATAGACTCTTGGAGACATGTCGGCCGGAGGACGATGTATTGAATCGCGACACGATTTGTGTGTTCCATTGTCATTAAGAGGCTCTGAACCTTACAATTAACTGTCAGTTTTGCGTCGGATTCGAAAATCTAGACTCACAGGAGAACGACCATACGGTGTCCGAGGCAGCACTAGACCCTTGGAGACAAGTCGGCTGGAGGACGATGTATTGAATCGCGACGCAATTTGTGTGTTCCATCGTCATTAACAGGCTCTGATCGTTACAATTAACTGTCAGTTTTGCGTCGGATTCGAAAATCTAGACTCACAGGAGATCGACCATAAGGTGCCCGAGGCAGCAATAGACCCTTGGGGACAGGTCGGCCGGAGGACGACGTATTGAATCGCGACGCGATTTGTGTGTTCCATCGTCATTAACAGGCTCTGAACGTTACAATTAACTGTCAGTTTTGCGTCGGATTCGAAAATCTAGACTCACAGGAGAACGACCATAAGGTGCCCGAGGCAGCAATAGACCCTTGGAGACAGGTCGGCCGGAGGACGATGTATTGAATCGCGACGCAATTTGTGTGTTCCATCGTCATTAACAGGCTCTGAACGTTACAATTAACTGCGTCGGATTCGAAAATCTAGACTCACAGGAGATCGACCATAAGGTGCCCGAGGCAGCAACAGACTCTTGGAGACAGGTCGGCCGGAGGACGATGTATTGAATCGCGACGCGATTTGTGTGTTCCATCGTCATTAACAGGCTCTGAACGTTACAATTAACTGTCAGTTTTGCGTCGGATTCGAAAATCTAGACTCACAGGAGATCGACCATAAGGTGCCCAGGCAGCAATAGACCCTTGGAGACAGGTCGGCCGGAGTACGATGTATTGAATCGCGACGCAATTTGTGAGTTCCATCGTCATTAACAGGATCTGAACGTTACAATTAACTGTCAGTTTTGCGTCGGATTCGAAAATCTAGACTCACAGAAAACGACCATTAGGTGCCCGAGGCAGCACTAGACCCTTGGAGACAAGTCGGCTGGAGGACGATGTATTGAATCGCGACGCAATTTGTGTGTTCCATCGTCATTAACAGGCTCTGAACGTTACAATTAACTGCGTCGGATTCGAAAATCTAGACTCACAGGAGATCGACCATAAGGTGCCCGAGGCAGCAACAGACTCTTGGAGACAGGTCGGCCGGAGGACGATGTATTGAATCGCGACGCGATTTGTGTGTTCCATCGTCATTAACAGGCTCTGAATGTTACAATTAACTGTCAGTTTTGCGTCGGATTCGAAAATCTAGACTCACAGGAGATCGACCATAAGGTGCCCAGGCAGCAATAGACCCTTGGAGACAGGTCGGCCGGAGTACGATGTATTGAATCGCGACGCAATTTGTGAGTTCCATCGTCATTAACAGGATCTGAACGTTACAATTAACTGTCAGTTTTGCGTCGGATTCGAAAATCTAGACTCACAGAAAACGACCATTAGGTGCCCGAGGCAGCACTAGACCCTTGGAGACAAGTCGGCTGGAGGACGATGTATTGAATCGCGACGCGATTTGTGTGTTCCATTGTCATTAAGAGGCTCTGAACCTTACAATTAACTGTCAGTTTTGCGTCGGATTCGAAAATCTAGACTCACAGAAAACTACCATTAGGTGCCCGAGGCAGCACTAGACCCTTGGACACAAGTCGGCTGGAGGACGATGTATTGAATCGCGACGCGATTTGTGTGTTCCATCGTCATTAACAGGCTCTGAACGTTACAATTAACTGTCAGTTTTGCGTCGGATTCGAAAATCTAGACTCACAGGAGATCGACCATAAGGTGCCCGAGGCAGCAATAGACCCTTGGAGACAGGTCGGCCGGAGGACGATGTATTGTATCGTGACGCGATTTGTGTGTTCCATCGTCATTAACAGGCTCTGAACGTTACAATTAACTGTCAGTTTTGCGTCGGATTCGAAAATCTAGACTCACAGGAGAACGACCATAAGGTGCCCGAGGCAGCAATAGACTCTTGGAGACAGGTCGGCCGGAGGACGATGTGTTGAATCGCGACACGATTTCTGTGTTCCATTGTCATTAAGAGGCTCTGAACCTTACAATTAACTGTCAGTTTTGCGTCGGATTCGAAAATCTAGACTCACAGGAGAACGACCATACGGTGTCCGAGGCAGCACTAGACCCTTGGAGACAAGTCGGCTGGAGGACGATGTATTGAATCGCGACGCGATTTGTGTATTCCATCGTCATTAACAGGCTCTGAACGTTACAATTAACTGTCAGTTTTGCGTCGGATTCGAAAATCTAGACTCACAGGAGATCGACCATAAGGTGCCCGAGGCAGCAATAGACCCTTATAGACAGGTCGGCCGGAGGACGATGTATTGAATCGCGACGCGATTTGTGTGTTCCATTGTCATTAAGAGGCTCTGAACCTTACAATTAACTGTAAGTTTTGCGTCGGATTCGAAAATATAGCCTGACAGAAGAACGACCATCAGGTCCCCGAGGCAGCACTAGACCCTTGGAGACAAGTCGGCTGGAGGACGATGTATTGAATCGCGACGCAATTTGTGTGTTCTATCGTCATTAACAGGCTCTGAACCTTACAATTAACTGTCAGTTTTGCGTCGGATTCGAAAATCTAGACTCACAGGAGATCGACCATAAGGTGACCGAGGCAGCAATAGACCCTTGGAGACAGGTCGGCCGGAGGACGATGTATTGAATCGCGACGCGATTTGTGTGTTCCATCGTCATTAACAGGCTCTGAACCTTACAATTAACTGTCAGTTTTGCGTCGGATTCGAAAATCTAGACTTACAGGAGAACGACCATAAGGTGACCGAGGCAGCAATAGACCCTTGGAGACAGGTCGGCCGGAGGACGATGTATTGAATCGCGACGCGATTTGTGTGTTCCATCGTCATTAACAGGCTCTGAACGTTACAATTAACTGTCAGTTTTGCGTCGGATTCGAAAATCTAGACTCACAGGAGATCGACCATAAGGTGCCCGAGGCAGCAATAGACCCTTGGAGACAGGTCGGCCGGAGGACGATGTATTGAATCGCGACGCGATTTGTGTGTTCCATTGTCATTAAGAGTCTCTGAACCTTACAATTAACTGTCAGTTTTGCGTCGGATTCGAAAATCTAGACTCACAGGTGAACGACCATAAGCTGTCCGAGGCAGCACTAGAACCTTGGAGACAAGTCGGCTGGAGGACGATGTATTGAATCGCGACGCAATTTGTGTGTCCCATCGTCATTAACAGGCTCTGAACGTTACAATTAACTGTCAGTTTTGCGTCGGATTCGAAAATCTAGACTTACAGGAGAACGAGCATAAGGTGACCGAGGCAGCACTAGACCCTTGGAGACAGGTCGGCCGGAGGACGATGTATTGAATCGCGACGCGATTTGTGTGTTCCATTGTCATTAACAGGCTCTGTCCGTTACAATTAACTGTCAGTTTTGCGTCGGATTCGAAAATCTAGACCCACAGGAGATCGACCATAAGGTGACCGAGGCAGCAATAGACCCTTGGAGACAGGTCGGCCGGAGGACGATGTATTGAATCGCGACACGATTTGTGTGTTCCATCGTCATTAACAGGCACTGAACGTTACAATTAACTGTCAGTTTTGCGTCGGATTCGAAAATCTAGACTCACAGGAGATCGACCATAAGGTGCCCGAGGCAGCAATAGACCCTTGGAGACAGGTCGGCCGGAGGACGATGTATTGAATCGCGACGCGATTTGTGTGTTCCATCGTCATTAACAGGCTCTGAACCTTACAATTAACTGTCAGTTTTGCGTCGGATTCGAAAATCTAGACTTACAGGAGAACGACCATAAGGTGACCGAGGCAGCAATAGACCCTTGGAGACAAGTCGGCTGGAGGACGATGTATTGAATCGCGACGCAATTTGTGTGTTCCATCGTCATTAACAGGCTCTGAACGTTACAATTAACTGTCAGTTTTGCTTCGGATTCGAAAATCTAGACTCACAGGAGATCGACCATAAGGTGCCCGAGGGAGCAATAGACCCTTGGGGACAGGTCGGCAGGAGGACGACGTATTGAATCGCGACGCGATTTGTGTGTTCCATTGTCATTAAGAGGCTCTGAACCTTACAATTAACTGTAAGTTTTGTGTCGGATTCGAAAATCTAGACTCACAGAAAACGACCATTAGCTGCCCGAGGCAGCACTAGACCCTTGGAGACAAGTCGGCTGGAGGACGATGTATTGAATCGCGACGCAATTTGTGTGTTCTATCGTCATTAACAGGCTCTGAACCTTACAATTAACTGTCAGTTTTGCGTCGGATTCGAAAATCTAGACTCACAGGAGATCGACCATAAGGTGACCGAGGCAGCAATAGACCCTTGGAGACAGGTCGGCCGGAGGACGATGTATTGAATCGCGACGCGATTTGTGTGTTCCATCGTCATTAACAGGCTCTGAACCTTACAATTAACTGTCAGTTTTGCGTCGGATTCGAAAATCTAGACTCACAGGTGAACGACCATAAGCTGTCCGAGGCAGCACTAGACCCTTGGAGACAGGTCGGCCGGAGGACGATGTATTGAATCGCGACGCGATTTGTGTGTTCCATCGTCATTAACAGGCTCTGAACCTTACAATTAACTGTCAGTTTTGCGTCGGATTCGAAAATCTAGACTTACAGGAGAACGAGCATAAGGTGACCGAGGCAGCAATAGACCCTTGGAGACAGGTCGGCCGGAGGACGATGTATTGAATCGCGACGCGATTTGTGTGTTCCATTGTCATTAACAGGCTCTGTACGTTACAATTAACTGTCAGTTTTGCGTCGGATTCGAAAATCTAGACTCACAGGAGATCGACCATAAGGTGACCGAGGCAGCAATAGACCCTTGGAGACAGGTCGGCCGGAGGACGATGTATTGAATCGCGACACGATTTGTGTGTTCCATTGTCATTAAGAGTCTCTGAACCTTACAATTAACTGTCAGTTTTGCGTCGGATTCGAAAATCTAGACTCACAGGAGATCGACCATGAGGTGCCCAGGCAGCAATAGACCCTTGGAGACAGGTCGGCCGGAGGACGATGTATTGAATCGCGACGCAATTTGTGTGTTCCATCGTCATTAACAGGATCTGAACGTTACAATTAACTGTCAGTTTTGCGTCGGATTCGAAAATCTAGACTCACAGAAAACGACCATTAGGTGCCCGAGGCAGCACTAGACCCTTGGAGACAAGTCGGCTGGAGGACGATGTATTGAATCGCGACGCGATTTGTGTGTTCCATCGTCATTAACAGGCTCTGAACGTTACAATTAACTGTCAGTTTTGCGTCGGATTCGAAAATCTAGACTCACAGGAGATCGACCATAAGGTGCCCGAGGCAGCAATAGACCCTTGGAGACAGGTCGGCCGGAGGACGATGTATTGAATCGCGACGCGATTTGTGTGTTCCATCGTCATTAGCAGGCTCTGAACGTTACAATTAACTGTCAGTTTTGCGTCGGATTCGAAAATCTAGACTCACAGGAGAACGACCATAAGGTGCCCGAGGCAGCAATAGACCCTTGGAGACAGGTCGGCCGGAGGACGATGTATTGAATCGCGACGCGATTTGTGTGTTCCATCGTCATTAACAGGCTCTGAACCTTACAATTAACTGTCAGTTTTGCGTCGGATTCGAAACCTAGACTTACAGGAGAACGAGCATAAGGTGACCGAGGCAGCAATAGACCCTTGGAGACAGGTCGGCCGGAGGACGATGTATTGAATCGCGACGCGATTTGTGTGTTCCATCGTCATTAACAGGCTCTGAACGTTACAATTAACTGCGTCGGATTCGAAAATCTAGACTCACAGGAGATCGACCATAAGGTGCCCGAGGCAGCAATAGACTCTTGGAGACATGTCGGCCGGAGGACGATGTATTGAATCGCGACACGATTTGTGTGTTCCATTGTCATTAAGAGGCTCTGAACCTTACAATTAACTGTCAGTTTTGCGTCGGATTCGAAAATCTAGACTCACAGGAGAACGACCATACGGTGTCCGAGGCAGCACTAGACCCTTGGAGACAAGTCGGCTGGAGGACGATGTATTGAATCGCGACGCAATTTGTGTGTTCCATCGTCATTAACAAGCTCTGAACGTTACAATTAACTGTCAGTTTTGCGTCGGATTCGAAAATCTAGACTCACAGGAGATCGACCATAAGGTGCCCGAGGCAGCAATAGACCCTTGGGGACAGGTCGGCCGGAGGACGACGTATTGAATCGCGACGCGATTTGTGTGTTCCATCGTCATTAACAGGCTCTGAACGTTACAATTAACTGTCAGTTTTGCGTCGGATTCGAAAATCTAGACTCACAGGAGAACGACCATAAGGTGCCCGAGGCAGCAATAGACCCTTGGAGACAGGTCGGCCGGAGGACGATGTATTGAATCGCGACGCAATTTGTGTGTTCCATCGTCATTAACAGGCTCTGAACGTTACAATTAACTGCGTCGGATTCGAAAATCTAGACTCACAGGAGATCGACCATAAGGTGCCCGAGGCAGCAATAGACTCTTGGAGACAGGTCGGCCGGAGGACGATGTATTGAATCGCGACACGATTTGTGTGTTCCATTGTCATTAAGAGGCTCTGAACCTTACAATTAACTTTAAGTTTTGTGTCGGATTCGAAAATCTAGCCTGACAGAAGAACGACCATCAGGTGCCCGAGGCAGCACTAGACCCTTGGAGACAAGTCGGCTGGAGGACGATGTATTGAATCGCGACGCGATTTGTGTGTTCCATCGTCATTAACAGGCTCTGAACGTTACAATTCACTGTAAGTTTTGCGTCGGATTCAAAAGTCTAGACTCAACAGGAGAACGACCATAAGGTGCCCGAGGCAGCAATAGACCCTTGGAGACAGGTCGGCCGGAGGACGATGTATTGAATCGCGACGCAATTTGTGTGTTCCATCGTCATGAACAGGCTCTGAACGTTACTATTAACTGTCAGTTTTGCTTCGGATTCGAAAATCTAGACTCACAGGAGATCGACCATAAGGTGCCCGAGGCAGCAATAGACCCTTATAGACAGGTCGGCCGGAGGACGATGTATTGAATCGCGACACGATTTGTGTGTTCCATCGTCATTAACAGGCTCTGAACCTTACAATTAACTGTCAGTTTTGTGTCGGATTCGAAAATCTAGACTTACTGGAGAACGACCATAAGGTGACCGAGGCAGCAATAGACCCTTGGAGCCAGATCGGCCGGAGGACGATGTATTGAATCGCGACGCGATTTGTGTGTTCCATCGTCATTAACAGGCTCTGAACGTTTCAAGTAACTGTCAGTTTTGCGTCGGATTCGAAAATCTAGACTCACAGGAGATCGACCATAAGGTGACCGAGGCAGCAATAGACCCTTGGAGACAGGTCGGCCGGAGGACGATGTATTGAATCGCGACGCGATTTGTGTGTTCCATCGTCATTAACAGGCTCTGAACCTTACAATTAACTGTCAGTTTTGCGTCGGATTCGAAAATCTAGACTTACAGGAGAACGACCATAAGGTGACCGAGGCAGCAATAGACCCTTGGAGACAGGTCGGCCGGAGGACGATGTATTGAATCGCGACGCGATTTGTGTGTTCCATCGTCATTAACAGGCTCTGAACGTTACAATTAACTGTCAGTTTTGCGTCGGATTTGAAAATCTAGACTCACAGGAGATCGACCATAAGGTGCCCGAGGCAGCAATAGACCCTTGGAGACAGGTCGGCCGGAGGACGATGTATTGAATCGCGACGCGATTTGTGTGTTCCATTGTCATTAAGAGTCTCTGAACCTTACAATTAACTGTCAGTTTTGCGTCGGATTCGAAAATCTAGACTCACAGGTGAACGACCATAAGCTGTCCGAGGCAGCACTAGACCCTTGGAGACAAGTCGGCTGGAGGACGATGTATTGAATCGCGACGCAATTTGTGTGTCCCATCGTCATTAACAGGCTCTGAACGTTACAATTAACTGTCAGTTTTTCGTCGGATTCGAAAATCTAGACTTACAGGAGAACGAGCATAAGGTGACCGAGGCAGCAATAGACCCTTGGAGACAGGTCGGCCGGAGGACGATGTATTGAATCGCGACGCGATTTGTGTGTTCCATTGTCATTAACAGGCTCTGTACGTTACAATTAACTGTCAGTTTTGCGTCGGATTCGAAAATCTAGACTCACAGGAGATCGACCATAAGGTGACCGAGGCAGCAATAGACCCTTGGAGACAGGTCGGCCGGAGGACGATGTATTGAATCGCGACACGATTTGTGTGTTCCATTGTCATTAAGAGTCTCTGAACCTTACAATTAACTGTCAGTTTTGCGTCGGATTCGAAAATCTAGACTCACAGGAGATCGACCATGAGGTGCCCAGGCAGCAATAGACCCTTGGAGACAGGTCGGCCGGAGGACGATGTATTGAATCGCGACGCAATTTGTGTGTTCCATCGTCATTAACAGGATCTGAACGTTACAATTATCTGTCAGTTTTGCGTCGGATTCGAAAATCTAGACTCACAGAAAACGACCATTAGGTGCCCGAGGCAGCACTAGACCCTTGGAGACAAGTCGGCTGGAGGACGATGTATTGAATCGCGACGCGATTTGTGTGTTCCATCGTCATTAACAGGCTCTGAACGTTACAATTAACTGTCAGTTTTGCGTCGGATTCGAAAATCTAGACTCACAGGAGATCGACCATAAGGTGCCCGAGGCAGCAATAGACCCTTGGAGACAGGTCGGCCGGAGGACGATGTATTGAATCGCGACGCGATTTGTGTGTTCCATCGTCATTAGCAGGCTCTGAACGTTACAATTAACTGTCAGTTTTGCGTCGGATTCGAAAATCTAGACTCACAGGAGAACGACCATAAGGTGCCCGAGGCAGCAATAGACCCTTGGAGACAGGTCGGCCGGAGGACGATGTATTGAATCGCGACGCGATTTGTGTGTTCCATCGTCATTAACAGGCTCTGAACCTTACAATTAACTGTCAGTTTTGCGTCGGATTCGAAACCTAGACTTACAGGAGAACGAGCATAAGGTGACCGAGGCAGCAATAGACCCTTGGAGACAGGTCGGCCGGAGGACGATGTATTGAATCGCGACGCGATTTGTGTGTTCCATCGTCATTAACAGGCTCTGAACGTTACAATTAACTGCGTCGGATTCGAAAATCTAGACTCACAGGAGATCGACCATAAGGTGCCCGAGGCAGCAATAGACTCTTGGAGACATGTCGGCCGGAGGACGATGTATTGAATCGCGACACGATTTGTGTGTTCCATTGTCATTAAGAGGCTCTGAACCTTACAATTAACTGTCAGTTTTGCGTCGGATTCGAAAATCTAGACTCACAGGAGAACGACCATACGGTGTCCGAGGCAGCACTAGACCCTTGGAGACAAGTCGGCTGGAGGACGATGTATTGAATCGCGACGCAATTTGTGTGTTCCATCGTCATTAACAAGCTCTGAACGTTACAATTAACTGTCAGTTTTGCGTCGGATTCGAAAATCTAGACTCACAGGAGATCGACCATAAGGTGCCCGAGGCAGCAATAGACCCTTGGGGACAGGTCGGCCGGAGGACGACGTATTGAATCGCGACGCGATTTGTGTGTTCCATCGTCATTAACAGGCTCTGAACGTTACAATTAACTGTCAGTTTTGCGTCGGATTCGAAAATCTAGACTCACAGGAGAACGACCATAAGGTGCCCGAGGCAGCAATAGACCCTTGGAGACAGGTCGGCCGGAGGACGATGTATTGAATCGCGACGCAATTTGTGTGTTCCATCGTCATTAACAGGCTCTGAACGTTACAATTAACTGCGTCGGATTCGAAAATCTAGACTCACAGGAGATCGACCATAAGGTGCCCGAGGCAGCAATAGACTCTTGGAGACAGGTCGGCCGGAGGACGATGTATTGAATCGCGACACGATTTGTGTGTTCCATTGTCATTAAGAGGCTCTGAACCTTACAATTAACTTTAAGTTTTGTGTCGGATTCGAAAATCTAGCCTGACAGAAGAACGACCATCAGGTGCCCGAGGCAGCACTAGACCCTTGGAGACAAGTCGGCTGGAGGACGATGTATTGAATCGCGACGCAATTTGTGTGTTCCATCGTCATTAACAGGCTCTGAACCTTACAATTCACTGTAAGTTTTGCGTCGGATTCAAAAGTCTAGACTCAACAGGAGAACGACCATAAGGTGCCCGAGGCAGCAATAGACCCTTGGAGACAGGTCGGCCGGAGGACGATGTATTGAATCGCGACGCAATTTGTGTGTTCCATCGTCATGAACAGGCTCTGAACGTTACTATTAACTGTCAGTTTTGCTTCGGATTCGAAAATCTAGACTCACAGGAGATCGACCATAAGGTGCCCGAGGCAGCAATAGACCCTTATAGACAGGTCGGCCGGAGGACGATGTATTGAATCGCGACACGATTTGTGTGTTCCATCGTCATTAACAGGCTCTGAACCTTACAATTAACTGTCAGTTTTGTGTCGGATTCGAAAATCTAGACTTACTGGAGAACGACCATAAGGTGACCGAGGCAGCAATAGACCCTTGGAGCCAGATCGGCCGGAGGACGATGTATTGAATCGCGACGCGATTTGTGTGTTCCATCGTCATTAACAGGCTCTGAACGTTTCAAGTAACTGTCAGTTTTGCGTCGGATTCGAAAATCTAGACCCACAGGAGATCGACCATAAGGTGACCGAGGCAGCAATAGACCCTTGGAGACCGGTCGGCCGGAGGACGATGTATTGAATCGCGACGCGATTTGTGTGTTCCATTGTCATTAAGAGTCTCTGAACCTTACAATTAACTGTCAGTTTTGCGTCGGATTCGAAAATCTAGACTCACAGGTGAACGACCATAAGCTGTCCGAGGCAGCACTAGACCCTTGGAGACAAGTCGGCCGGAGGACGATGTATTGCATCGCGACGCAATTTGTGTGTTCCATCGTCATTAACAGGCTCTGAACGTTACAATTAACTGTCAGTTTTGCGTCGGATTCGAAAATCTAGACTCACAGGAGATCGACCATAAGGTGCCCAGGCAGCAATAGAACCTTGGAGACAGGTCGGCCGGAGGACGATGTATTGAATCGCGACGCAATTTGTGTGTTCCATCGTCATTAGCAGGATCTGAGCGTTACAATTAACTGTCAGTTTTGCGTCGGATTCGAAAGTCTAGACTCACAGAAAACGACCATTAGGTGCCCGAGGCAGCACTAGACCCTTGGAGACAAGTCGGCTGGAGGACGATGTATTGAATCGCGACGCAATTTGTGTGTTCCATCGTCATTAACAGGCTCTGAACGTTACAATTAACTGTCAGTTTTGCGTCGGATTCGAAAATCTAGACTCACAGGAGATCGACCATAAGGTGCCCGAGGCAGCAATAGACCCTTGGGGACAGATCGGCCGGAGGACGACGTATTGAATCGCGACGCGATTTGTGTGTTCCATCGTCATTAACAGGCTCTGAACGTTACAATTAACTGTCAGTTTTGCGTCGGATTCGAAAATCTAGACTCACAGGAGAACGACCATAAGGTGCCCGAGGCAGCAATAGACCCTTGGAGACAGGTCGGCCGGAGGACGATGTATTGAATCGCGACGCAATTTGTGTGTTCCATCGTCATTAACAGGCTCTGAACGTTACAATTAACTGCGTCAGATTCAAAAATCTAGACTCACAGGAGATCGACCATAAGGTGCCCGAGGCAGCAATAGACTCTTGGAGACAGGTCGGCCGGAGGACGATGTATTGAATCGCGACACGATTTGTGTGTTCCATTGTCATTAAGAGGCTCTGAACCTTACAATTAACTGTAAGTTTTGTGTCGGATTCGAAAATCTAGCCTGATAGAAGAACGACCATCAGGTGCCCGAGGCAGCACTAGACCCTTGGAGACAAGTCGGCTGGAGGACGATGTATTGAATCGCGACGCAATTTGTGTGTCCCATCGTCATTAACAGGCTCTGAACGTTACAATTAACTGTCAGTTTTGCGTCGGATTCGAAAATCTAGACTCACAGGAGATCGACCATAAGGTGCCCAGGCAGCAATAGACCCTTGGAGACAGGTCGGCCGGAGTACGATGTATTGAATCGCGACGCAATTTGTGAGTTCCATCGTCATTAACAGGATCTGAACGTTACAATTAACTGTCAGTTTTGCGTCGGATTCGAAAATCTAGACTCACAGAAAACGACCATTAGGTGCCCGAGGCAGCACTAGACCCTTGGAGACAAGTCGGCTGGAGGACGATGTATTGAATCGCGACGCGATTTGTGTGTTCCATTGTCATTAAGAGTCTCTGAACCTTACAATTAACTGTCAGTTTTGCGTCGGATTCGAAAATCTAGACTCACAGGAGAACGACCATACGGTGTCCGAGGCAGCACTAGACCCTTGGAGACAAGTCGGCTGGAGGACGATGTATTGAATCGCGACGCAATTTGTGTGTTCCATCATCATTAACAGGCTCTGAACGTTACAATTAACTGTCAGTTTTGCGTCGGATTCGAAAATCTAGACTCACAGGAGATCGACCATAAGGTGCCCGAGGCAGCAATAGACCCCTGGGGACAGGTCGGCCGGAGGATGACGTATTGAATCGCGACGCGATTTGTGTGTTCCATTGTCATTAAGAGGCTCTGAACCTTACAATTAACTATAAGTTTTGCGTCGGATTCGAAAATCTAGCCTGACAGAAGAACGACCATCAGGTGCCCGAGGCAGCACTAGACCCTTGGAGACAAGTCGGCTGGAGGACGATGTATTGAATCGCGACGCAATTTGTGTGTTCCATCGTCATTAACAGGCTCTGAACCTTACAATTAACTGTCAGTTTTGCGTCGGATTCAAAAGTCTAGACTCACAGGAGAACGACCATAAGGTGCCCGAGGCGGCAATAGACCCTTGGAGACAGGTCGGCCGGAGGACGATGTATTGAATCGCGACGCGATTTGTGTGTTCCATCGTCATTAACAGGCTCTGAACCTTACAATTAACTGTCAGTTTTGCGTCGGATTCGAAAATCTAGACTTACAGGAGAACGACCATAAGGTGACCGAGGCAGCAATAGACCCTTGGAGACAGGTCGGCCGGAGGACGATGTATTGAATCGCGACGCGATTTGTGTGTTCCATCGTCATTAACAGGCTCTGAACGTTACAATTAACTGTCAGTTTTGCGTCGGATTCGAAAATCTAGACTTACAGAAAACGACCATTAGGTGCCCGAGGCAGCACTAGACCCTTGGACACAAGTCGGCTGGAGGACGATGTATTGAATCGCGACGCGATTTGTGTGTTCCATCGTCATTAACAGGCTCTGAACGTTACAATTAACTGTCAGTTTTGCGTCGGATTCGAAAATCTAGACTCACAGGAGATCGACCATAAGGTGCCCGAGGCAGCAATAGACCCTTGGAGACAGGTCGGCCGGAGGACGATGTATTGTATCGCGACGCGATTTGTGTGTTCCATCGTCATTAACAGGCTCTGAACGTTACAATTAACTGTCAGTTTTGCGTCGGATTCGAAAATCTAGACTCACAGGAGAACGACCATAAGGTGCCCGAGGCAGCAATAGACTTTTGGAGACAGGTCGGCCGGAGGACGATGTGTTGAATCGCGACACGATTTGTGTGTTCCATTGTCATTAAGAGGCTCTGAACCTTACAATTAACTGTCAGTTTTGCGTCGGATTCGAAAATCTAGACTCACAGGAGAACGACCATACGGTGTCCGAGGCAGCACTAGACCCTTGGAGACAAGTCGGCTGGAGGACGATGTATTGAATCGCGACGCAATTTGTGTGTTCCATCGTCATGAACAGGCTCTGAACGTTACAATTAACTGTCAGTTTTGCTTCGGATTCGAAAATCTAGACTCACAGGAGATCGACCATAAGGTGCCCGAGGCAGCAATAGACCCTTATAGACAGGTCGGCCGGAGGACGATGTATTGAATCGCGACACGATTTGTGTGTTCCATCGTCATTAACAGGCTCTGAACCTTACAATTAACTGTCAGTTTTGTGTCGGATTCGAAAATCTAGACTTACAGGAGAACGACCATAAGGTGACCGAGGCAGCAATAGACCCTTGGAGACAGGTCGGCCGGAGGACGATGTATTGAATCGCGACGCGATTTGTGTGTTCCATCGTCATTAACAGGCTCTGAACGTTACAATTAACTGTCAGTTTTGCGTCGGATTCGAAAATCTAGACTCACAGGAGATCGACCATAAGGTGCCCGAGGCAGCAATAGACCCTTGGAGACAGGTCGGCCGGAGGACGATGTATTGAATCGCGACGCGATTTGTGTGTTCCATTGTCATTAAGAGTCTCTGAACCTTACAATTAACTGTCAGTTTTGCGTCGGATTCGAAAATCTAGACTCACAGGTGAACGACCATAAGCTGTCCGAGGCAGCACTAGACCCTTGGAGACAAGTCGGCTGGAGGACGATGTATTGAATCGCGACGCAATTTGTGTGTTCCATCATCATTAACAGGCTCTGAACGTTACAATTAACTGTCAGTTTTGCGTCGGATTCGAAAATCTAGACTTACAGGAGAACGACCATAAGGTGACCGAGGCAGCAATAGACCCTTGGAGACAGGTCGGCCGGAGGACGATGTATTGAATCGCGACGCGATTTGTGTGTTCCATTGTCATTAACAGGCTCTGTACGTTACAATTAACTGTCAGTTTTGCGTCGGATTCGAAAATCTAGACTCACAGTAGATCGACCATAAGGTGACCGAGGCAGCAATAGACCCTTGGAGACAGGTCGGCCGGAGGACGATGTATTGAATCGCGACACGATTTGTGTGTTCCATTGTCATTAAGAGTCTCTGAACCTTACAATTAACTGTCAGTTTTGCGTCGGATTCGAAAATCTAGACTCACAGGAGATCGACCATAAGGTGCCCGAGGCAGCAATAGACCCTTGGAGACAGGTCGGCCGGAGGACGATGTATTGAATCGCGACGCGATTTGTGTGTTCCATCGTCATTAGCAGGCTCTGAACGTTACAATTAACTGTCAGTTTTGCGTCGGATTCGAAAATCTAGACTCACAGGAGAACGACCATAAGGTGCCCGAGGCAGCAATAGACCCTTGGAGACAGGTCGGCCGGAGGACGATGTATTGAATCGCGACGCGATTTGTGTGTTCCATCGTCATTAACAGGCTCTGAACCTTACAATTAACTGTCAGTTTTGCGTCGGATTCGAAACCTAGACTTACAGGAGAACGAGCATAAGGTGACCGAGGCAGCAATAGACCCTTGGAGACAGGTCGGCCGGAGGACGATGTATTGAATCGCGACGCGATTTGTGTGTTCCATCGTCATTAACAGGCTCTGAACGTTACAATTAACTGCGTCGGATTCGAAAATCTAGACTCACAGGAGATCGACCATAAGGTGCCTGAGGCAGCAATAGACTCTTGGAGACATGTCGGCCGGAGGACGATGTATTGAATCGCGACACGATTTGTGTGTTCCATTGTCATTAAGAGGCTCTGAACCTTACAATTAACTGTCAGTTTTGCGTCGGATTCGAAAATCTAGACTCACAGGAGAACGACCATACGGTGTCCGAGGCAGCACTAGACCCTTGGAGACAAGTCGGCTGGAGGACGATGTATTGAATCGCGACGCAATTTGTGTGTTCCATCGTCATTAACAGGCTCTGAACGTTACAATTAACTGTCAGTTTTGCGTCGGATTCGAAAATCTAGACTCACAGGAGATCGACCATAAGGTGCCCGAGGCAGCAATAGACCCTTGGGGACAGGTCGGCCGGAGGACGACGTATTGAATCGCGACGCGATTTGTGTGTTCCATCGTCATTAACAGGCTCTGAACGTTACAATTAACTGTCAGTTTTGCGTCGGATTCGAAAATCTAGACTCACAGGAGAACGACCATAAGGTGCCCGAGGCAGCAATAGACCCTTGGAGACAGGTCGGCCGGAGGACGATGTATTGAATCGCGACGCAATTTGTGTGTTCCATCGTCATTAACAGGCTCTGAACGTTACAATTAACTGCGTCGGATTCGAAAATCTAGACTCACAGGAGATCGACCATAAGGTGCCCGAGGCAGCAATAGACTCTTGGTGACAGGTCGGCCGGAGGACGATGTATTGAATCGCGACACGATTTGTGTGTTCCATTGTCATTAAGAGGCTCTGAACCTTACAATTAACTGTAAGTTTTGTGTCGGATTCGAAAATCTAGCCTGACAGAAGAACGACCATCAGGTGCCCGAGGCAGCACTAGACCCTTGGAGACAAGTCGGCTGGAGGACGATGTATTGAATAGCGACGCAATTTGTGTGTTCCATCGTCATTAACAGGCTCTGAACCTTACAATTCACTGTCAGTTTTGCGTCGGATTCAAAAGTCTAGACTCAACAGGAGAACGACCATAAGGTGCCCGAGGCAGCAATAGACCCTTGGAGACAGGTCGGCCGGAGGACGATGTATTGAATCGCGACGCAATTTGTGTGTTCCATCGTCATGAACAGGCTCTGAACGTTACAATTAACTGTCAGTTTTGCTTCGGATTTGAAAATCTAGACTCACAAGAGATCGACCATAAGGTGCCCGAGGCAGCAATAGACCCTTATAGACAGGTCGGCCGGAGGACGATGTATTGAATCGCGACACGATTTGTGTGTTCCATCGTCATTAACAGGCTCTGAACCTTACAATTAACTGTCAGTTTTGTGTCGGATTCGAAAATCTAGACTTACAGGAGAACGACCATAAGGTGACCGAGGCAGCAATAGACCCTTGGAGCCAGATCGGCCGGAGGACGATGTATTGAATCGCGACGCGATTTGTGTGTTCCATCGTCATTAACAGGCTCTGAACGTTTCAAGTAACTGTCAGTTTTGCGTCGGATTCGAAAATCTAGACTCACAGGAGATCGACCATAAGGTGACCGAGGCAGCAATAGACCCTTGGAGACAGGTCGGCCGGAGGACGATGTATTGAATCGCGACGCGATTTGTGTGTTCCATTGTCATTAAGAGTCTCTGAACCTTACAATTAACTGTCAGTTTTGCGTCGGATTCGAAAATCTAGACTCACAGGTGAACGACCATAAGCTGTCCGAGGCAGCACTAGACCCTTGGAGACAAGTCGGCCGGAGGACGATGTATTGCATCGCGACGCAATTTGTGTGTTCCATCGTCATTAACAGGCTCTGAACGTTACAATTAACTGTCAGTTTTGCGTCGGATTCGAAAATCTAGACTCACAGGAGATCGACCATAAGGTGCCCAGGCAGCAATAGAACCTTGGAGACAGGTCGGCCGGAGGACGATGTATTGAATCGCGACGCAATTTGTGTGTTCCATCGTCATTAACAGGATCGCGACGCGATTTGTGTATTCCATCGTCATTAACAGGCTCTGAACGTTACAATTAACTGTCAGTTTTGCGTCAGATTCGAAAATCTAGACTCACAGAAAGCGACCATTAGGTGCCCGAGGCAGCACTAGACCCTTGGAGACAAGTCGGCTGGAGGACGATGTATTGAATCGCGACGCGATTTGTGTATTCCATCGTCATTAACAGGCTCTGAACGTTACAATTAACTGTCAGTTTTGCGTCGGATTCGAAAATCTAGACTCACAGGAGAACGACCAAAAGGTGCCCGAGGCAGCAATAGACCCTTGGAGACAGGTCGGCCGGAGGACGATGTATTGAATCGCGACGCAATTTGTGTGTTCCATCGTCATTAACAGGCTCTGAACGTTACAATTAACTGCGTCGGATTCGAAAATCTAGACTCACAGAAAACGACCATTAGGTGCCCGAGGCAGCACTAGACCCTTGGAGACAAGTCGGCTGGAGGACGATGTATTGAATCGCGACGCGATTTGTGTATTCCATCGTCATTAACAGGCTCTGAACGTTACAATTAACTGTCAGTTTTGCGTCGGATTCGAAAATCTAGACTCACAGGAGATCGACCATAAGGTGCCCGAGGCAGCAATAGACCCTTATAGACAGGTCGGCCGGAGGACGATGTATTGAATCGCGACGCGATTTGTGTGTTCCATTGTCATTAAGAGGCTCTGAACCTTACAATTAACTGTAAGTTTTGCGTCGGATTCGAAAATATAGCCTGACAGAAGAACGACCATCAGGTCCCCGAGGCAGCACTAGACCCTTGGAGACAAGTCGGCTGGAGGACGATGTATTGAATCGCGACGCAATTTGTGTGTTCCATCGTCATTAACAGGCTCTGAACGTTACAATTAACTGTCAGTTTTGCGTCGGATTCGAAAATCTAGACTCACAGGAGATCGACCATAAGGTGCCCGAGGCAGTAATAGACCCTTGGGGACAGGTCGGCCGGAGGACGACGTATTGAATCGCGACGCGATTTGTGTGTTCCATTGTCATTAAGAGGCTCTGAACCTTACAATTAACTGTAAGTTTTGCGTCGGATTCGAAAATCTAGCCTGACAGAAGAACGACCATCAGGTGCCCGAGGCAGCACTAGACCCTTGGAGACAAGTCGGCTGGAGGACGATGTATTGAATCGGGACGCAATTTGTGTGTTCCATCGTCATTAACAGGCTCTGAACCTTACAATCCACTGTCAGTTTTGCGTCGGATTCAAAAGTCTAGACTCACAGGAGAACGACCATAAGGTGCCCGAGGCAGCAATAGACTCTTGGAGACAGGTCGGCCGGAGGACGATGTATTGAATCGCGACGCAATTTGTGTGTTCCATCGTCATTAACAGGCTCTGAACGTTACAATTAACTGTCAGTTTTGCTTCTGATTCGAAAATCTAGACTCACAGGAGATCGACCATAGGGTGCCCGAGGCAGCAATAGACCCTTGGAGACAGGTCGGCCGGAGGACGATGTATTGAATCGCGACGCGATTTGTGTGTTCCATCGTCATTAACAGGCTCTGAACGTTTCAAGTAACTGTCAGTTTTGCGTCGGATTCGAAAATCTAGACTCACAGGAGATCGACCATAAGGTGACCGAGGCAGCAATAGACCCTTGGAGACAGGTCGGCCGGAGGACGATGTATTGAATCGCGACGCGATTTGTGTGTTCCATTGTCATTAAGAGTCTCTGAACCTTACAATTAACTGTCAGTTTTGCGTCGGATTCGAAAATCTAGACTCGCAGGTGAACGACCATAAGCTGTCCGAGGCAGCACTAGACCCTTGGAGACAAGTCGGCCGGAGGACGATGTATTGCATCGCGACGCAATTTGTGTGTTCCATCGTCATTAACAGGCTCTGAACGTTACAATTAACTGTCAGTTTTGCGTCGGATTCGAAAATCTAGACTCACAGGAGATCGACCATAAGGTGCCCAGGCAGCAATAGAACCTTGGAGACAGGTCGGCCGGAGGACGATGTATTGAATCGCGACGCAATTTGTGTGTTCCATCGTCATTAACAGGATCTGAGCGTTACAATTAACTGTCAGTTTTGCGTCGGATTCGAAAATCTAGACTCACAGAAAACGACCATTAGGTGCCCGAGGCAGCACTAGACCCTTGGAGACAAGTCGGCTGGAGGACGATGTATTGAATCGCGACGCGATTTGTGTATTCCATCGTCATTAACAGGCTCTGAACGTTACAATTAACTGTCAGTTTTGCGTCGGATTCGAAAAACTAGACTCACAGGAGAACGACCAAAAGGTGCCCGAGGCAGCAATAGACCCTTGGAGACAGGTCGGCCGGAGGACGATGTATTGAATCGCGACGCAATTTGTGTGTTCCATCGTCATTAACAGGCTCTGAACGTTACAATTAACTGCGTCGGATTCGAAAATCTAGACTCACAGAAAACGACCATTAGGTGCCCGAGGCAGCACTAGACCCTTGGAGACAAGTCGGCTGGAGGACGATGTATTGAATCGCGACGCGATTTGTGTATTCCATCGTCATTAACAGGCTCTGAACGTTACAATTAACTGTCAGTTTTGCGTCGGATTCGAAAATCTAGACTCACAGGAGATCGACCATAAGGTGCCCGAGGCAGCAATAGACCCTTATAGACAGGTCGGCCGGAGGACGATGTATTGAATCGCGACGCGATTTGTGTGTTCCATTGTCATTAAGAGGCTCTGAACCTTACAATTAACTGTAAGTTTTGCGTCGGATTCGAAAATATAGCCTGACAGAAGAACGACCATCAGGTCCCCGAGGCAGCACTAGACCCTTGGAGACAAGTCGGCTGGAGGACGATGTATTGAATCGCGACGCAATTTGTGTGTTCCATCGTCATTAACAGGCTCTGAACGTTACAATTAACTGTCAGTTTTGCGTCGGATTCGAAAATCTAGACTCACAGGAGATCGACCATAAGGTGCCCGAGGCAGTAATAGACCCTTGGGGACAGGTCGGCCGGAGGACGACGTATTGAATCGCGACGCGATTTGTGTGTTCCATTGTCATTAAGAGGCTCTGAACCTTACAATTAACTGTAAGTTTTGCGTCGGATTCGAAAATCTAGCCTGACAGAAGAACGACCATCAGGTGCCCGAGGCAGCACTAGACCCTTGGAGACAAGTCGGCTGGAGGACGATGTATTGAATCGGGACGCAATTTGTGTGTTCCATTGTCATTAAGAGTCTCTGAACCTTACAATTCACTGTCAGTTTTGCGTCGGATTCAAAAGTCTAGACTCACAGGAGAACGACCATAAGGTGCCCGAGGCAGCAATAGACTCTTGGAGACAGGTCGGCCGGAGGACGATGTATTGAATCGCGACGCAATTTGTGTGTTCCATCGTCATTAACAGGCTCTGAACGTTACAATTAACTGTCAGTTTTGCTTCTGATTCGAAAATCTAGACTCACAGGAGATCGACCATAAGGTGCCCGAGGCAGCAATAGACCCTTGGAGACAGGTCGGCCGGAGGACGATGTATTGAATCGCGACGCGATTTGTGTGTTCCATTGTCATTAAGAGTCTCTGAACCTTACAATTAACTGTCAGTTTTGCGTCGGATTCGAAACTCTAGACTCACAGGTGAACGACCATAAGTTGTCCGAGGCAGCACTAGACCCTTGGAGACAAGTCGGCTGGAGGACGATGTATTGAATCGCGACGCAATTTGTGTGTCCCATCGTCATTAACAGGCTCTGAACGTTACAATTAACTGTCAGTTTTGCGTCGGATTCGAAAATCTAGACTCACAGGAGATCGACCATAAGGTGCCCAGGCAGCAATAGACCCTTGGAGACAGGTCGGCCGGAGGACGATGTATTGAATCGCGACGCAATTTGTGTGTTCCATCGTCATTAACAGGATCTGAACGTTACAATTAACTGTCAGTTTTGCGTCGGATTCGAAAATCTAGACTCACAGAAAACGACCATTAGGTGCCCGAGGCAGCACTAGACCCTTGGAGACAAGTCGGCTGGAGGGCGATGTATTGAATCGCGACGCGATTTGTGTGTTCCATTGGCATTAAGAGGCTCTGAACCTTACAATTAACTGTCAGTTTTGCGTCGGATTCGAAAATCTAGACTCACAGGAGAACGACCATACGGTGTCCGAGGCAGCACTAGACCCTTGGAGACAAGTCGGCTGGAGGACGATGTATTGAATCGCGACGCAATTTGTGTGTTCCATCATCATTAACAGGCTCTGAACGTTACAATTAACTGTCAGTTTTGCGTCGGATTCGAAAATCTAGACTCACAGGAGATCGACCATAAGGTGACCGAGGCAGCAATAGACCCTTGGAGACAGGTCGGCCGGAGGACGATGTATTGAATCGCGACGCAATTTGTGTGTTCCATCGTCATTAACAGGCTCTGAACGTTACAATTAACTGTCAGTTTTGCGTCGGATTCGAAAATCTAGACTCACAGGAGAACGACCATAAGGTGCCCGAGGCAGCACTAGACCCTTGGAGACAAGTCGGCTGGAGGACGATGTATTGAATCGCGAAGCGATTTGTGTGTTCCATCGTCATTAACAGGCTGTGAACGTTACAATTAACTGTCAGTTTTGCGTCGGATTCGAAAATCAAGACTCACAGGAGATCGACCATAAGGTGCCCGAGGCAGCAATAGACCCTTGGAGACAGGTCGGCCGGAGGACGATGTATTGAATCGCGACGAAATTTGTGTGTTCCATTGTCATTAAGAGGCTCTGAACCTTACAAATAACTGTCAGTTTTGCGTCGGATTCGAAAATCTAGACTCACAGAAGAACGACCATAAGGTGCCCGAGGCAGCACTAGACCCTTGGAGACAAGTCGGCTGGAGGACGATGTATTGAATCGCGACGCGATTTGTGTGTTCCATCGTTATTAACAGGCTCTGAGCGTTACAATTAACTGTCAGTTTTGCGTCGGATTCGAAAATCTAGACTCACAGGAGAACGACCATAAGGTGCCCGAGGCAGCAATAGACCCTTGGAGACAGGTCGGCCGGAGGACGATGTATTGAATCGCGACGCAATTTGTGTGTTCCATCGTCATTAACAGGCTCTGAACGTTACAATTAACTGCGTCGGATTCGAAAATCTAGACTCACAGGAGATCGACCACAAGGTGCCCGAGGCAGCAATAGACCCTTGGAGACAGGTCGGCCGGAGGACGATGTATTGAATCGCGACACGATTTGTGTGTTCCATTGTCATTAAGAGGGTCTGAACCTTACAATTAACTGTCAGTTTTGCGTCGGATTCGAAAATCTAGACTCACAGGAGAACGACCATACGGTGTCCGAGGCAGCACTAGACCCTTGGAGACAAGTCGGCTGGAGGACGATGTATTGAATCGCGACGCAATTTGTGTGTTCCATCGTCATTAACAGGCTCAGAACGTTACAATTAACTGTCAGTTTTGCGTCGGATTCGAAAATCTAGACTCACAGGAGATCGACCATAAGGTGCCCGAGGCAGCAATAGACCCTTGGGGACAGGTCGGCCGGAGGACGACGTATTGAATCGCGACGCGATTTGTGTGTTCCATTGTCATTAAGAGGCTCTGAACCTTACAATTAACTGTAAGTTTTGCGTCGGATTCGAAAATCTAGCCTGACAGAAGAACGACCATCAGGTCCCCGAGGCAGCACTAGACCCTTGGAGACAAGTCGGCTGGAGAACGATGTATTGAATCGCGACGCAATTTCTGTGTTCCATCGTCATTAACAGGCTCTGAACGTTACAATTAACTGTCAGTTTTGCGTGGATTCGAAAATCTAGACTCACAGGAGATCGACCATAAGGTGCCCGAGGCAGCAATAGACCCTTTTGGACAGGTCGGCCGGACCACGATGTATTGAATCGCGACGCAATTTGTGTGTTCCATCGTCATGAACAGGCTCTGAACGTTACAATTAACTGTCAGTTTTGCTTCGGATTCGAAAATCTAGACTCACAGGAGATCGACGATAAGGTGCCCGAGGCAGCAATAGACCCTTGGAGACAGGTCGGCCGGAGGACGATGTATTGAATCGCGACGCGATTTGTGTGTTCCATCGTCATTAACAGGCTCTGAACCTTACAATTAACTGTCAGTTTTGCGTCGGATTCGAAAATCTAGACTTACAGGAGAACGACCATAAGGTGCCCGAGGCAGGAATAGACCCTTGGAGACAGGTCGGCCGGAGGACGATGTATTGAATCGCGACGCGATTTGTGTGTTCCATCGTCATTAACAGGCTCTGAACGTTACAATTAACTGTCAGTTTTGCGTCGGATTCGAAAATCTAGACTCACAGGAGATCGACCATAATGTGACCGAGGCAGCAATAGACCCTTGGAGACAGGTCGGCCGGAGGACGATGTATTGAATCGCGACGCAATTTGTGTGTTCCATCGTCATGAACAGGCTCTGAACGTTACAATTTACTGTCAGTTTTGCGTCGGATTCGAAAATCTAGACTTAGAGGAGAACGACCATAAGGTGACCGAGGCAGCAATAGACCCTTGGAGACTGGTCGGCCGGAGGACGATGTATTGAATCGCGACGCGATTTGTGTGTTCCATCGTCATTAAAAGGCTCTGAACGTTACAATTAACTGTCAGTTTTGCGTCGGATTCGAAAATGTAGACTCACAGGAGATCGACCATAAGGTGACCGAGGCAGCAATAGACCCTTGGAGACAGGTCGGCCGGAGGACGATGTATTGAATCGCGACGCGATTTGTGTGTTCCATTGTCATTAAGAGTCTCTGAACCTTACAATTAACTGTCAGTTTTGCGTCGGATTCGAAAATCTAGACTCACAGGTGAACGACCATAAGTTGTCCGAGGCAGCACTAGACCCTTGGAGACAAGTCGGCTGGAGGACGATGTATTGAATCGCGACGCAATTTGTGTGTCCCATCGTCATTAACAGGCTCTGAACGTTACAATTAACTGTCAGTTTTGCGTCGGATTCGAAAATCTAGACTCACAGGAGATCGACCATGAGGTGCCCAGGCAGCAATAGACCCTTGGAGACAGGTCGGCCGGAGGACGATGTATTGAATCGCGACTCAATTTGTGAGTTCCATCGTCATTAACAGGCTCTGAACGTTACAATTAACTGTCAGTTTTGCGTCGGATTCGAAAATCTAGACTCACAGAAAACGACCATTAGGTGCCCGAGGCAGCACTAGACCCTTGGAGACAAGTCGGCTGGAGGACGATGTATTGAATCGCGACGCGATTTGTGTGTTCCATTGGCATTAAGAGGCTCTGAACCTTACAATTAACTGTCAGTTTTGCGTCGGATTCGAAAATCTAGACTCACAGGAGAACGACCATACGGTGTCCGAGGCAGCACTAGACCCTTGGAGACAAGTCGGCTGGAGGACGATGTATTGAATCGCGACGCAATTTGTGTGTTCCATCATCATTAACAGGCTCTGAACGTTACAATTAACTGTCAGTTTTGCGTCGGATTCGAAAATCTAGACTCACAGGAGATCGACCATAAGGTGACCGAGGCAGCAATAGACCCTTGGAGACAGGTCGGCCGGAGGACGATGTATTGAATCGCGACGCAATTTGTGTGTTCCATCGTCATTAACAGGCTCTGAACGTTACAATTAACTGTCAGTTTTGCGTCGGATTCGAAAATCTAGACTCACAGGAGAACGACCATAAGGTGCCCGAGGCAGCACTAGACCCTTGGAGACAAGTCGGCTGGAGGACGATGTATTGAATCGCGAAGCGATTTGTGTGTTCCATCGTCATTAACAGGCTGTGAACGTTACAATTAACTGTCAGTTTTGCGTCGGATTCGAAAATCAAGACTCACAGGAGATCGACCATAAGGTGCCCGAGGCAGCAATAGACCCTTGGAGACAGGTCGGCCGGAGGACGATGTATTGAATCGCGACGAAATTTGTGTGTTCCATTGTCATTAAGAGGCTCTGAACCTTACAAATAACTGTCAGTTTTGCGTCGGATTCGAAAATCTAGACTCACAGAAGAACGACCATAAGGTGCCCGAGGCAGCACTAGACCCTTGGAGACAAGTCGGCTGGAGGACGATGTATTGAATCGCGACGCGATTTGTGTGTTCCATCGTTATTAACAGGCTCTGAGCGTTACAATTAACTGTCAGTTTTGCGTCGGATTCGAAAATCTAGACTCACAGGAGAACGACCATAAGGTGCCCGAGGCAGCAATAGACCCTTGGAGACAGGTCGGCCGGAGGACGATGTATTGAATCGCGACGCAATTTGTGTGTTCCATCGTCATTAACAGGCTCTGAACGTTACAATTAACTGCGTCGGATTCGAAAATCTAGACTCACAGGAGATCGACCACAAGGTGCCCGAGGCAGCAATAGACCCTTGGAGACAGGTCGGCCGGAGGACGATGTATTGAATCGCGACACGATTTGTGTGTTCCATTGTCATTAAGAGGGTCTGAACCTTACAATTAACTGTCAGTTTTGCGTCGGATTCGAAAATCTAGACTCACAGGAGAACGACCATACGGTGTCCGAGGCAGCACTAGACCCTTGGAGACAAGTCGGCTGGAGGACGATGTATTGAATCGCGACGCAATTTGTGTGTTCCATCGTCATTAACAGGCTCAGAACGTTACAATTAACTGTCAGTTTTGCGTCGGATTCGAAAATCTAGACTCACAGGAGATCGACCATAAGGTGCCCGAGGCAGCAATAGACCCTTGGGGACAGGTCGGCCGGAGGACGACGTATTGAATCGCGACGCGATTTGTGTGTTCCATTGTCATTAAGAGGCTCTGAACCTTACAATTAACTGTAAGTTTTGCGTCGGATTCGAAAATCTAGCCTGACAGAAGAACGACCATCAGGTCCCCGAGGCAGCACTAGACCCTTGGAGACAAGTCGGCTGGAGAACGATGTATTGAATCGCGACGCAATTTCTGTGTTCCATCGTCATTAACAGGCTCTGAACGTTACAATTAACTGTCAGTTTTGCGTGGATTCGAAAATCTAGACTCACAGGAGATCGACCATAAGGTGCCCGAGGCAGCAATAGACCCTTTTGGACAGGTCGGCCGGACCACGATGTATTGAATCGCGACGCAATTTGTGTGTTCCATCGTCATGAACAGGCTCTGAACGTTACAATTAACTGTCAGTTTTGCTTCGGATTCGAAAATCTAGACTCACAGGAGATCGACGATAAGGTGCCCGAGGCAGCAATAGACCCTTGGAGACAGGTCGGCCGGAGGACGATGTATTGAATCGCGACGCGATTTGTGTGTTCCATCGTCATTAACAGGCTCTGAACCTTACAATTAACTGTCAGTTTTGCGTCGGATTCGAAAATCTAGACTTACAGGAGAACGACCATAAGGTGCCCGAGGCAGGAATAGACCCTTGGAGACAGGTCGGCCGGAGGACGATGTATTGAATCGCGACGCGATTTGTGTGTTCCATCGTCATTAACAGGCTCTGAACGTTACAATTAACTGTCAGTTTTGCGTCGGATTCGAAAATCTAGACTCACAGGAGATCGACCATAATGTGACCGAGGCAGCAATAGACCCTTGGAGACAGGTCGGCCGGAGGACGATGTATTGAATCGCGACGCAATTTGTGTGTTCCATCGTCATGAACAGGCTCTGAACGTTACAATTTACTGTCAGTTTTGCGTCGGATTCGAAAATCTAGACTTAGAGGAGAACGACCATAAGGTGACCGAGGCAGCAATAGACCCTTGGAGACTGGTCGGCCGGAGGACGATGTATTGAATCGCGACGCGATTTGTGTGTTCCATCGTCATTAAAAGGCTCTGAACGTTACAATTAACTGTCAGTTTTGCGTCGGATTCGAAAATGTAGACTCACAGGAGATCGACCATAAGGTGACCGAGGCAGCAATAGACCCTTGGAGACAGGTCGGCCGGAGGACGATGTATTGAATCGCGACGCGATTTGTGTGTTCCATTGTCATTAAGAGTCTCTGAACCTTACAATTAACTGTCAGTTTTGCGTCGGATTCGAAAATCTAGACTCACAGGTGAACGACCATAAGTTGTCCGAGGCAGCACTAGACCCTTGGAGACAAGTCGGCTGGAGGACGATGTATTGAATCGCGACGCAATTTGTGTGTCCCATCGTCATTAACAGGCTCTGAACGTTACAATTAACTGTCAGTTTTGCGTCGGATTCGAAAATCTAGACTCACAGGAGATCGACCATGAGGTGCCCAGGCAGCAATAGACCCTTGGAGACAGGTCGGCCGGAGGACGATGTATTGAATCGCGACTCAATTTGTGAGTTCCATCGTCATTAACAGGCTCTGAACGTTACAATTAACTGTCAGTTTTGCGTCGGATTCGAAAATCTAGACTCACAGAAAACGACCATTAGGTGCCCGAGGCAGCACTAGACCCTTGGAGACAAGTCGGCTGGAGGACGATGTATTGAATCGCGACGCGATTTGTGTGTTCCATTGTCATTAAGAGGCTCTGAACCTTACAATTAACTATAAGTTTTGCGTCGGATTCGAAAATCTAGCCTGACAGAAGAACGACCATCAGGTGCCCGAGGCAGCACTAGACCCTTGGAGACAAGTCGGCTGGAGGACGATGTATTGAATCGCGACGCAATTTGTGTGTTCCATCGTCATTAACAGGCTCTGAACGTTACAATTAACTGTCAGTTTTGCGTCGGATTCAAAAGTCTAGACTCACAGGAGAACGACCATAAGGTGCCCGAGGCAGCAATAGACCCTTGGAGACAGG